>NC_073224.2:127215000-128465000 GCF_029281585.2 Gorilla gorilla gorilla | reverse complement strand
ACAACTAAGAACCCTGAACAATATAAGTGGGTTTAGCAGCGAGGGTGAAAAGGAGGTGAAAGGACAGGGGCATGCTGAATGTGAGGTGCCAGTGGGGTATCGATGTGGTGATGTCCAAGGGGCTATTGGCTCTATGGGCCAGGAGCGTGGGGTGGCCTGTGCTGGGAACACTGGTGTGAGATCATGAATATGTAGGTGGCTGTGAGGCCTATTTGGGACGGGTGCGGAGGGACGGGAGACCATCGAGTGTGGAATCTCAGTGAACAGCTTCATTTAAGAGATAGCAAGAAGCAGGGGAGACTTAGAAGGAGACTGAGAGGGGAGGATCTAGACAAAATGGTGTCATGAAAAGTAAGACAGGAATTCAAAGAAAGAGTAGTGCCTGGGTCAAAAAGGCACAAAAGGGCAAGGGAGATGAGGAGTGAAAAAACGATGCCTTGCGTTTGACATTTAAAAGGCTAAGGATGGGCCAGGCAAGATGGCTCATGCCTATAGTCTCAGCATTTTGGGAGGCTGAGGTGGGCAGAATGCTTGAGCCCAGGAGTTCAAGTCCAGCCTGGGCAACATGGCGAAACACCATCTCTATGAAAAATACAAAAATTAGCCGGGCGTGGTGGTGTGCACCTGTAGTCCCAGCTACTGAGGTGGCAGGATCCCTTAAGCCTCAGACATTGAAGCTGGAGTGAGCCATGATCACACCACTGTACTCCAGCCTGGGTGACAAGGCAAGACCTTGTCTCAAAAAAAAAAAAAAAAAAAAAAAAAAGAAAAGAAAAGAAAAGAAAAGAAAAACAGTAGAAGGATAAAGGTGACTTGGAGAAAGCAGTTCCGCTGGCACAATGGGAACAGGAGCGAGACTGGAGTGGGCTGAGGAGGGTGTGGGAGAAGAGGAAATGCAGAGCTCTCCTACAACCTCTTCAGGAAGAAGAGGGGCAGGCAGGAGTGAAAGGAGAGGCGCATGCTGCGCTTATGGGCTGAGCCAGGATCCACTGTGGCCGAGAGGTAGCGGTGTGGTCTGTGTGGGGATGACTAGGGGAGATGCCAGGGTTGACAGCTTGTTTATCCTTGGGTACTAGATAGTCTGACACTGTCGTTATGATATCTTTTCTTGAATTACATCTTCTAGTTGTAGAATAAAAAAGTCTTGCAATCATTTGAAACCCAGTTAAAGGGATCACTTGAGTGAGGATGCCATTTAATGAAATTATTATTTTTAATTAAAAAAATGGAGATAGGGTCTTGTTCAGTTGCCCAGGATGGTCTTGAACTCCTGGGCTCAAGCGATCCTCCTGCCTTGGACTCTCAAAGTGCTGGGATAACAGGTGTCAGTCACTGCACCCAGCCGAGGATACCAGTTTTAAGGACTACTGGGCACCTAGGCCTTGTTTTTTAAAATCCAGAGTTCTGAAGATGAGAGTGTATGGGGCACAGGTTATCTATGGGTTAAGGAAACTCAGAGACCTGGGAGGGAGTCTACCTGGATGCAGACCAGGGGCCAATGTTTCCCGTGATCCCTCCATGCAGATATAGCCTCTGCCATGTCTGAATGTTGGAGTGCCCCCAGAATTCATATGCTGCAACCTAATCTCTCATGCAGTAGTATTAAGAGGTAGGGCCTTTGGGGAGGTGATTAAGTCATGACAGGGAGCCCTCAGAAATGGGATTAGTTTCCTTATAAAAGAAGCTGGAGGGAGCTTGTTTGCCCCTTCCACCGTGGGAGGACACAGCAACAAAGCGTCCTCTAGGAAGCAGAGAATGAGCCCTCACCACACACGGAATCTGCCAGCATCTTGATCTTGGACTCCCCAGCCTCCAGAGCAATACATTTCTGTTGTTTATAGATTACCCAGTCTGAAGTATTTTATTATGACAGCACAAGCAGCCTAAGACACTCCCCAGGTCCCTGTTATTCTCTGGACCCCGACACTGTACTCTTCTCTTTCTTTCTTTTTTTTTTTTTTGTTTGAGACGGAGTCTCACTCTGTCGCCCAGGCTGGAGTGCAGTGGCGCGATCTCAGCTCACCGCAAGCTCTGCCTCCCGGGTTCACACCATTCTCCCGCCTCAGCCTCCCGAGTAGCTGGAACTACAGGTGCACGCCACCACGCCCGGCTAATTTTTTTGTATTTTCAGTAGAGACGGGGTTTCACCATGTTAGCCAGGAAGGTACTCTTCTCTTTCTATTTTGTTTTCTTCTTCTTTTTTCTCCTTGTTCTTCTCTTCCTCCTCCTCTTCCAATTCTTCTTAGATTTGTCCAGTTTAAATTCAGGCTTTCAGCTGACCTGAATTTATGACCCTGCACTGTACTAAGCTGCATCTTTCCTTTGCTCCGAGTTTCCAGAGTTTACCCCCGGAGTTCTTGGCTATTGTGCTGTAGGCCCCTTTGAAGCCTATGGCTCAGAATAGTGACTTCAAATGTATAAAATGCAATATGTAAGATTATAAAAAATATCAAGTTTATTAAAATAAAGTTATCAAGATATTTATTAAAAACAAATTTGTGACATGGTAATACATGCGCTTCTTTATTAATGGATCAAGTAACAATCTAGCAAGGAGCCTAGTAACTACAGTGATTTCAAGGTAGTGATGAGCAGGAATGATATTTGGAGCTATTTGCAGCAATAGTAATATGACATAAAAACATCTGTAATTTCTCCTGGCAACAAAATCACGGTACTGTTAAAACTTTTGTAGTTTGTGGCCTATGGTTCAAAGAAAATGTTAAAAATTCAGTTAGAAGTTAGTGAACATTAAGATGCAATTTTTCTCTCTACCAAGTTTATGGATTCTCTGAATTCTGCTCATGAGCTCCTCAGGGCTGTGACTCCAAGTTAACAACCCCCAGCCTGGATGCTTGGGTTTCCTTTATTCTATTATTCCTTTCTTCATCTCTTTTTGAAACGGATCAGAGTTCATTCTTGTTTAATCATTAGCAACAAACCAGTAATAAAGGGAGCATTTTTTTTTCTTTGAGACAGAGTCTCACTCTGTCACCCAGGTAGAGATGTGATCTGGGCTCACTGCAACCTCCGCCTTCCAGGTTCAAGTGATTCTCCTGCCTCAGCCTCCCGAGTAGCTGGGATTACAGGCACATGCTATCACGCCTGGCTAATTTTTGTATTTTTAGTAAAGATGGGGTTTCACCATGTTGGCCAGGCTGGTCTCGAACTCCTGACCTCAGGTGATCCACTTGCCTCTGCCTCCCAAAGTTCTGAGATTACAGGCATGAGCCACTGCACCCAGCCAAAGGGAGCATATTTTAACACATGTGCTCAAACATTAACACAAGATCTGCCCACTCAGGCAGGAGCAAGGAGACCCCTGGACATGGGCTCCCTTTCTAGCTTGCAGAACAATAACCATGATCTTAAGGTAGAGTGGAAAGGGGCTTCTCAACCTCTCCCCCATGCTTGGGTGAGACTTACTCCATGCCTGAAGGCAAACAGTCTCAGGGGACTATGCCAGATCAGGGAATATTCCACTCCATAGTCTCACTCCATGAGAAGGTCGCCCTACATCTTGAAGGGCCCCTCAAGGTAGGCCTTGAGATTGGCTGTTGCTACACGCGCACACACACACGTCTGTATAAATGGTCCATGGTGACACTGACATCAGCTAAAGCAGAGAAATAAGGGCCAGGCTGAAGTTATGAGATGTGAACTGCACGTAGCCCTTCTACACGGACACTCAATGGCATGCTGCCCACCTGCCCTCATTGTCTCCGCAGGTGTGTAGGATTCTGGGAAAGGCTTGCCCGGCACGTCTTCTCCACTAGCTCTCTCCTCCCTCAGTGGAACCAAGTCCATTTTTAGCACTTTCACCGTTTCCCCTCCATTTTTTACCACTCGCTTCTTGACTCACCTCCCCTCCGGCTTCCCTCCTTTGTCTCCTCCAGTTCATGCTTGCTTAGTTCAGGGTTTTCCTCTCCTTTCCACTGTCCTTTTCCACACTGCATCTGGCAGCCATAAAGTAACCCTAACCATGGCAAAAAAGAATCAAGTACTGTTGAAATCCACCTAGACATGGGAACAGGAGAGCTCTAAGGTCTAGAGGGAAATTAGACCCTAGAAGCGCGAGTTCCTGGTCCTGACACACGGAAGGAACTGAATGAATGTGTAATTGAGTTATTGAATAAAGAATCAGTACTGCTTATCCCCGGAGCTCCTCAGAGTCTCTTCTGGGATTTCCACCAAGTTGCCCTCTGTCTCTTGCCATCCTCTAATTAAAATGGCTTTTCCTCAAGCACTAGCATTCAAGAGAAATAAAATGCTTTTAATCAATGCTATTGGTTTTGTTTTGCAACAGCATTTCTTGCTACCATTCTTCACTGCAATTGTGAGATGATTAGTTTTGTGTGTTTGGGGCAGGGGGAGGGAGGGAGTGAAAATAGGGGAGCGAATGGGACGGGTGTTAGCCTGAGAATCACCTGATCTGACATTGTCTCTTGGAAGGCGACCTTGTGAGGTGGGGTAGTGTGTGCAGGGCAAGCAGAGCCCACAGGACCACTTCTGTAAGGTGTTCCAAGCCCCCAGCAAAGTGCTGCCTCCTCCCTAGGTAGCTTTTCTCCCAGAGCAGAAGGTCCTCCAAGGCTCGGATGGTCTGTTGGTTCTTCTGTCACCAGCCCGGCCCAGTGTCACAGTGTACAGGTGGGCCTTACAGACTCATTATTTTGATTCTCACCTCCCAGGAGAATTTTATATTAAAGCATACAAGTTCATATGTTTATAGAAAAAACTGGCCATTGGTAGCAAATGCTGCTGTGTGCCGGGCATTGTGGTAAGCACTTCATATGCATCATCTCACTTAACTCTCCATCTGCAGTCAGAGGGATCCTTTCAAGGTGTGAATCAGGCCAGGTGCGGTGGTGCGTGTCTACAGTCCTAGCTACTCTGGAGGCTGAGGCAGGAGCATCACTTGAGCCCAGGAGTTCCAGGCTGCAGTGAGCTATAATCACACTCCAACCTGGCTAACAGAGCAAGACCTTGTCTCTAAAAAAAATCCAAGCGTATACCAGATCCTGCCTCTCCCCTGCTCCAAACTCTCCAAGGGTTCCCATCACACTTGGAATCAGGTTCCTGCCATGTCCCACGAGGCAGGCTGGATTTGGTCTTTGGCTCCTGCTCCAACTGCATCCCCTCCCATCCCGTCCCCTGGCTCACCTCGCTCTTTGCTTTTCCTGGAACTGG
The DNA here is from genome assembly GCF_029281585.2 of Gorilla gorilla gorilla. Lineage (NCBI taxonomy): Eukaryota > Metazoa > Chordata > Mammalia > Primates > Hominidae > Gorilla > Gorilla gorilla. The sequence continues at coordinate 128,459,813 of NC_073224.2, read as the reverse complement.
CCAAAAAGCCCTGCCACAGGGTTGTTGCACTGACTTTTCAGCCAGGCTCTGTCCAGCTCACTCCTTCACTTTATCAGTTATCTGCACAAGTGCCTTCTCAGAGAGACCCTTACCACATCTAAAATATCACCACTTGTCAAGGTCTGTTGCTTTCCCTGCCTTTCTCCCCACCACCTTTTTTTTATTTTTTGAGATGGAGTCTCGTTTTGTTGCCCAGGCTGGAGTGCAGTGGCGCGATCTCAGCTCACTGCAACCTCTGCCTCCCAGGTTCAAGTGATTCTCTTGCCTCAGCCTCCCGAGTAGCTGGGATTACAGGCGTGAGCCACCACAGCTGGCTAATTTTTATATTTTTACTAGAGACGGGGTTTCACCACGTTGACCAGGCTGGTCTCGAACTCCTGACCTCAAGTGATCCACCTGCCTCTACCTTCTAACCCAAAGTGCTGGGATTACAAGCATGAGCCACTGCGCCTGGCCTTCCTTTTTAACAGTGCTCAACACAACTGGCCATTTTATTACAAATCTGTTTATTTGTCTATTACCTGTCTCCTTGACTATAGTCAAAATTACATGAGGACAGGGTTTTGTTTTGTTCACTGCTATATTCCCAGTGCCAAGAACAGTGTCTTCTATACAGTAGGCTCTCAATAAATATAGTCAATGAATAAATAAATAGATGAATACTCACAAAATCGTATGATGTAAATGCTATTCTTATCCCATGTTATAGATAGGAAAACTGAGGCTTGGAGAGATTAGCAATATTTTCAAGGTCATGAAGCCATCGATCTGAATCAAAGCATCTGCCTCTGGGGGCTTAGCTCCCAGCTCCCGTGCTAGTTAATCTTCCTCTCTGCACTCATAAATGCCTATCAACGTTTCAATGTGGAAACCCTAGACCCATGTGACATTTGATGAGAAAGGTTTTGTGGATGAATCTGTTTGTGAAATACTACAAACTGCATTTCCCACTTGGTGTTTCAAACACTTATTAGCATATGAAAGGCCCTGAAAAGTTCTGCAAAAAACAAGCCGGTTTGTGTTTCCCAAATTTTTGACTGTAGAAGTCTTTTATTTGTTTATTTGTGTATTAACATATTGCAACACATACCTTGGGAAATGTTGGCTTTTATTACTGTGGAGAGAAGGCAGATCATCTGACAAAGCACTGGGAGCTCTCTCTGGGTCGTATGACACAGACAGGGCTGGGGTCAGGGGCTTCCCTCATAGGCAGAGGGGCCATCCTGAAAGTCAACTTCCCACCAGACTGGCATCTGAGCCCACCATGTTTATACACTCACGGATAAGGCCACTCTCATGCTCACCCCTAAAACTGGAAGGCCAGTGGTGTGGCTCTGGTACCTTTCAGCCACAGCCCATACCAGCTCGGCTCTGCAGGGTACTGAGAGAGTGTGTGCCCTGTGTGTTTGCTGGCTTTCTGCCCTTGGGTCATTGTACCAAGGGACACTTGCTGGTGTTCATCCTGAGCCCATGAGAGAGCAAATCCTTATGTGTGTGTCACTTAGGAACATCAGCCACACAAGTCTGGTCTTTTTTTCCTCACTGTCTTATGGCTCATCACTATAATTTTAACCTTTTAGATAAATAAGGATACCACCTCACGCTCTTCTGTCTTCTCAGCTACCTCTGTGTTGAGCCCATGGTAAATGCCTAGATAAGTCTTGGTATGAGTGTGAGGGAACCAATAATCTTGTATGTTGCATAGTTTGGTGCAGGGAAGGATAAATGGTGATGTTGCAAATCCCTTAATTCATTACCAGAGGCTTTCCTCTGCCCCAAGTAGGATAGAAGGATACCCAGAGGCAGAAAAGAACATTGAGTGAAATATACATAACTGTCTGAATCACTGCGTTCTTGGGAGAGTTAGAGCAACTGTCAAAGCCCCCGAAGTATCCATTTTTATTGGTTTTGATGTTGATTTGATGTTGTTAGAGATTCAGGTCTCATCTTTGCTTCTGAGATCATCTGAGTAACATCGGTGTTGGAGAAGGGAAGAGCAGAGATGAGGCATCCACAGGCAGCCCTGGATCCTGAGTGTAAACATCTGGGAGGAGGCGGGGGATGCAGGAGAGCCTGGCCTCCCCAGCTTGCCAGGCACAAGGCTGAGCGGGAGGAAGCGAGAGGCATCTAAGCAGGCAGTGTTTTGCCTTCACGCCAAGTGACCATGAGAGGTGCCACGCGAGTCTCAATCATGCTCCTCCTAGTAACTGTGTCTGACTGTGCTGTGATCACAGGGGTAAGTCGCCTAACATTCTCTGTGCCTTGGGTTTTGGGAAGGTGTCAGGGTCTGCACGGGTTGTGAGCCCAGGAACCATGCAGGAGGCTCTGTTGGCTCAACACAGTGTGAACCAAAGGGAATGAGGAATTATGCATTAAAGGGATTGCATGCGATTTTCAGACTAGTTAGACCTCACTCTACTAAATGGGATCTGCTTTTGAGAAGCTGTGTATGAATCAAATCCTGTTTTAAATGTGTTAGCAGAGCATTGAACGTTTTGAAGTTCAGTCCTTTGGTAAAATGAAGATTCCTATTAAGTAATAAGGAATTCCTTTATAAAGTGGATTGGCAAACCTTAATTTATCTTTTGTGTGAATTTTAATTTTTATTTATGGTCTGATTCACATATTAATATTAATATTAATTTACATAGCATGTTGAGTTAATTAAAGGCAGTAAGCTTAATTAAAGGTGGTAAGCTTATAAACTTCTATTGTATAAACTTAACCTCTGCTTAGAAAGGATATCTTTGAAACTCTTTCACTCTGTGCCTGCCTAGTTAGTTCTGATAGGAATATGGGTGACACTAACATTCAGCTGAGTGTACCCCAAAGCAAGCATCCAGATAACAAGTAGAAATCCAGTCTCGAAGCAGAGAAGCAGAGGTTCAGCATATGGGCACTGTACAATTGGTTCAAAATATTCAGATCATGGTTTTCTCTCAGAAGTTTGCTTTTACCTCAAACCACCTTCAAATAGGGGCACATGATGTGTTATGGTAGCAGGACCATTCTTATTGAAGCAGAAAGCAATGCTTTACCTGAGAGCTTTCCATATAAAATCCACTGGAAGAAAAAGGTCGGGGGAGCAGGGAAACTAACTTTTAGTTCAGCCTCCACCAGCTTTTTACATGGATAGTGGAAATGTAGAGAAATGCCAAACAATTCCTGGAATTGGGTTAATTTTACCATTCACAGAAAGGACAAATTCTTTCTTTTCTCTTTTAAAGGAAAAACACTGAGTTCAAAAGAACAAATATTAAAGTCGAGTCAAATGCTTTTGAGATCCAAAGCAAAAATAAAAATAATTGTGAAGGCAGAATTATACCTAATGAAGTGTTTACACTGTAGGCTGCCTTTCTATGGGGTAGCTTGAAAATCTGGGAGGGCAAGAACAATGGAGAGAAGCCCCAGCTGCTGCGCGGTGAGGGCAGGAGCAGCGTGGTTGGCCTGGATGCCAGGCTTGCCTCACTACCCGTGCCAGCTCCAGCACTGGCCCAGAGTGACAGCAGGGCAGGCAGATCTGAGAGCGGCATGCAAACATTTTCACGGTGAAAAGCACAATAGAGAGCACTTTTCCCTAGGTGAGGGAAACCCAGGAAAGACAGGTGAGTGGTGAGAACAGGGCAGTAAGGGGAAGTCAGGAACCCCCAGGCTCCCCACATCCTCCATGTCCCGCTGGTGTCCCACTTCTGATTTTCAGCAGGAGCCCAGGCTCCACCACCTCTACACTCCCCTGCTCCCTGGACTGTAACTGTCCCCACATCTGAGGCTTTATGATCCTTATTCCAAGAGTGGGACAGTGATGCCCCACCTCTATGGGAGAAGAAGAGTCGACTGGGGTTTCCTTTACCCCAACCCCAAGCTTTTGCAGCCTGGCTGGGTGTGAGATGTGCCCTTGCTGGGCTGGAGACAGGCACAGCTGGGTGCCCACCACCCGTAACTCCTCTGCATGATCTGTGGAGCTGACATCCACTCTTTCCCTCTTGGGTCTGAGCAAGTAGGAGGCTTCCAGGTCCTGCCACGTCCCACACAGCAGCCTGAAGGTGCCCATAGGCTTTTATTGGAGAAGAGTGATCCAAAACCCAGCTTTGCATTTCAGCTCAGAAAAGCCACATAGCATCTCTGAGAATGGCAAGTGTGGATGCTTCTTCAGCAGGTCCCCACCTGAGTCTGGAGCAGTTAAGAGTTCTGTCTTCCCCGGCTCTGGCTTTTATTTAACGTGGGCTCACGTTAAATGTGAGCTTATTTAATGTGGCCTTCTTTACAAATGGTACCTTCCCCAAACCAGGCAGGGCCGCTCAGCCCCTGTTCTGCGATCCTCTCTGGGGATCATGGAAGTCAGTAGAGAAACCCTGGGAGAGGCACCTGTTCACTGGGGTGCTGGCCCCTCGGCTGAGGCTGGGCCACTTGAGGGCCAGGATGGGGGTGCCTCCATGCAGAGGGGAAGGACTGACCACAGTGCAGAGTCAGGGCTGGAGACTCCTGGTCCAAGGCAGCTCAGTACTGACCACCCAGGAATTTGGGCCATCAGGCTCCCTCCCACCTCTGAGAATTCTAATTAATTCAATTCCACCAGCATCTACTGAGCATCTACTTAGCCCTAGAAAAGCTGTGCCTTCTAACCTCCAGCCTTGTCAGAAAAGGAGGACTGTCTTCCTTCTGAGTGGCCTCCAGGAGCTTGGAAGTTTCCTCAGATCCAGATCCAATGCCCGCCTGAGCCCTGAGCCTCCTCATGAGGGGAGCAAGGCAATAAAGTGTGGCCCAGGGTGTTCTGTTAGGCTAAGGCCGGGGGTGATACTCTCAGCCTCTTCTTGCTCCATCCTGATAAGGGCTTTTTGGATCTACCCTTCCCTTCTGCTTTCTCTTGGGTGCACTAATGGACTGTTCTCTTCTCTCTCCCTCCTACAGGCCTGTGAGCGGGATGTCCAGTGTGGGGCAGGCACCTGCTGTGCCATCAGCCTGTGGCTTCGAGGGCTGCGGATGTGCACCCCGCTGGGGCGGGAAGGCGAGGAGTGCCACCCTGGCAGCCACAAGGTACTCTGCAGACACTGCATGGGTGCACATATGTGGGTGGGCCATGCGGGGAGCAGAGGGTGATGTCCTGGGGCCTTGCTCTAGCTAGGAAGGCTAGAGAGGCTGGCTCCAGAGAGGCAGTCTAGGGAGGCTGTGGCTCCAGAGGACTTCACCCTCCTCTGACAGCTGATCCAGGCCTGATCCAGCCCCTGAATGTCCAATGGGAAGCAGAAGGCTATGGGGTTGCTGTGCCCCCGCCACCAACAGGCATCCACCTTACTTAGTGCCCTACAGATAACACATCTGTACATTTATTTGTACAGGGCCTGACATGATCCATCTACAAACTTCTAGCACAGGTTGGAGAACCACTGATCTTTATTTGATCCTCACTGCAACCCTGGGCAATGCTGAGGAAACTGACATACAGCAAAGTCATGTGACTTGCTCAAGGCACACAACCAATGAGACAGAGCTGGGACTGGAACTGCAGTTTTCCGATGCCACCTCTAGTTCTACCTCACTGATGTTGGGCACTGCCTCCTTGTTTTTCGGGGGCAGCCTCAGGTGGAGGGGTGCCACTGATCTCGCAGGCTGTTAAACAAGCTGGGCATTCCCAGCCCCTAATTTGCTGTGTGGACTTGGGCAAATTACCTCACCTGCTCTCAGGCCACACTTATATGATGAGTGGAGCAGACTCACTACCTCTAATGTCCCTTATGGATCTGATGAATTCAGATTTGGGAAGGATCTCACATGCCCTTTGCTCTGTAAGAACTTCCCTTCAGGGACACAAAAGTAGACCCACAAAATCGCCTTCCACACCTGGTCAGGCCTACAGTGAGGCAAGTGAGGTGCCCACTTTAAGAAAAGTCACTCTCTCTTGTGGCCTAAGTACATAGCTCCTGCCTTGCTCCCACTCCTTGACCTCCAGCTCCCAGTCCAGAGTCCTCTGGAGCTGCAGCCTCCCTGCTGCTCTCCCTCTCTGGAGCCACTTTGCCACACTTTACCAGTTAACCAGTGAAGCTCCCAATTCCCACAGCTTTTTCATTAAAATGCAAATGGTGGTGGTTCAATCTAGTCTGACATTGACATATTAGAAGGCAATTAGGGCGTTTCTACAGGCTCTCAGGTGACTTGCTCTCCTCCCTGGGCCTTGCCCCTCTCCCTACATGTACCCCTCTGTCTGAATTAGACATTCCTGAACACAGGCTTTCAGGCTTACCAGCTGTCTTCCACCTGGACTCAGGCATGTTTCCTGCTTTTCGGGGACTTGCCTGCACCCCGGCTCGGTGCTCATCTCTAGGCACGGAGCGTCCTCCAGCGGTTTCTCTCCCAATCACAGCCCCTGTCCAACCTCCTGTCCCAGGATGAAGAGGGGCTAGGGAGTGGTGAACGAGGCAGGACAATGTGGCAGTCCTTGTAACCTTGGGGAATGTGAGGTGGTTCAGCTCCAGATCCATATTCCCAATACAGACAACAGTGGTAAAAAAACTAATGCTGAGTGCTTCCTGTATGCCACCCTTCATACTGGGTGCTTTTTGTTATTTTAACCTCTTATAACCATATGTGGTAGGTGCTATTATTAAACCATTTTACAAATGATAAAGCTGAGGCACAGAGAGACCAAATGATTTGCTGATTATCACACAGCTGGGAAGTGGTAGACCTGGGATTTGAACCCAGGCAGTCTGACAATGGGCCCATGCTCCTAACTTCTCCCTGAGGATACCCCATTGGTTTAGCACTCCTCTGGGGTGTGAGTCAGGGCAGAGATGGTGGCTGTCCTATTCACAGCTGTACTTGCAGCACCCACCATGGTGTTGAGCCCATAATGGATGAGCAACAAACATTCAATCAATGGACGTGTGTGTGTGTGCGTGTGTGTGTGTGTGTGTGCAGACACATGTGTGCTGAGTCTCCAGAGCCAGGTAGCCTGGGTGCAAATCCTAGCTCCTCCACAAATTAGCTGTGTGATCTTGGCGTATTGCTTAGCCACACCGTACCTCGGTTTCCTCATCTCTAATTGCTATTATTGTTGTGCTAGGTGCAGTGGAGAAGTGGGCTAGGGTGTGGGGGTGAGACATTTGCCAGTGCTGGGCTGAGCAGAGACTGCTGCCAGGAGGCCCAGCTACCTCCCTTTGGTGAAGGTGTTGATTTCTTCTCTCCTTAGGTCCCCTTCTTCAGGAAACGCAAGCACCACACCTGTCCTTGCTTGCCCAACCTGCTGTGCTCCAGGTTCCCGGACGGCAGGTACCGCTGCTCCATGGACTTGAAGAACATCAATTTTTAGGCGCTTGCCTGGTCTCAGGATACCCACCATCCTTTTCCTGAGCACAGCCTGGATTTTTATTTCTGCCATGCAACCCAGCTCCCATGACTCTCCCAGTCCCTACACTGACTACCCTGATCTCTCTTGCCTAGTACGCACATATGCACACAGGCAGACATACCTCCCATCATGACATGGTCCCCAGGCTGGCCTGAGGATGTCACAGCTTGAGGCTGTGGTGTGAAAGGTGGCCAGCCTGGTTCTCTTCCCTGCTCAGGCTGCCAGAGAGGTGGTAAATGGCAGAAAGGACATTCCCCCTCCCCTCCCCAGGTGACCTGCTCTCTTTCCTGGGCCCTGCCCCTCTCCCCACATGTATCCCTCGGTCTGAATTAGACATTCCTGGGCACAGGCTCTTGGATGCATTGCTCAGAGTCCCAGGTCCTGGCCTGACCCTCAGGACCTTCACGTGAGGTCTGTGAGGACCAATTTGTGGGTAGTTCATCTTCCCTCGATTGGTTAACTCCTTAGTATCAGACCACAGACTCAAGATTGGCTCTTCCCAGAGGGCAGCAGACAGTCACTCCAAGGCAGGTGTAGGGAGCCCAAGGAGGTCAATCAGCCCCCTGAAGACTCTGGTCCCAGCCAGCCTGTGGCTTGTGACCTGTGACCTGTGACCTTCTGCCAGGATTGTCATGCCTCTGAGGCCCCCTCTTACCACACTTCACCAGTTAACCACTGAAGCCCCCAATTCCCACAGCTTTTCCATTAAAATGCAAATGGTGGTGGTTCAATCTAATCTGATATTGACATATTAGAAGGCAATTAGGGTGTTTCCTTAAACAACTCCTTTCCAAGGATCAGCCCTGAGAGCAGGTTGGTGACTTTGAGGAGGGCAGTCCTCTGTCCAGATTGGGGTGGGAGCAAGGGACAGGGAGCAGGGCAGGGGCTGAAAGGGGCACTGATTCAGACCAGGGAGGCAACTACACACCAACCTGCTGGCTTTAGAATAAAAGCACCAACTGAACTGAGATGTGTGGTGTGGTATTCCTGCTGTCGGTTTCAGCCAGGGCCTATGCCTCTGTGGCAACCTGGGGAGGAAGGCAAGGACCAGGTTGTGTCCAGGTTGGGGAGGGGTGTGACTGGTGTTCTTCCCCTCCCCAACCCGGCCAGGGTCTCTTTTTTGGAGAGAGTGGATTTCAGGGTCTTTTTGAAGAAAGGATAAGAGGCAGCCTCGTGGGCTCTGGGCAGGTGGTGCGCTGCTCAGAAGGGTTGAGGGCAGGAAGGGGCTGTGAGCTGACATGGGCTGGAAAGATTCCATTGCTGAGATTGCTTAGCAGGGACCAGCTGCAACTCTCATTTCTGAAATTTGGTCCCATTTGTTTTAGGTCAAATATTTGACCCCACCAGGCCACTGTGTGCCTGGAGTGAAGAAATCCACATTACTGATGGAGCTGGCAAGGATGTGAGCCCTCCATCTTAACCCAGAGGCTGGGAGCCTCCTCTAAATGTAGCTTCCTGGTCTCGCTGTCTCCTCTGCTCCTCAATTTTTAGTCCAGAAAAATGTAACATACAATAGGAAAGCACATCATGTTCCATTCTATTTCTTAGAAGCCTCCAGGAAGACTATGGTTGCTGAGGCCTGGAGGGCTGGCTCTGCGTGTGTTCTCCATCCATCAACCCTCCCTGCTCAGGGGATGCCCAGGACAGTCTTTACTCCAGGACCCACTTAAGCCAGGCCAGGCCCCCACAGGGTCCTTTCTTTGTTTTTTTTTTTTTTCTCTTCTTTTACGGACACTGTCACCTGCTGTGGTGACTTGGGACCTTCTTGCAGCCCTTGAGTCGCTTTCTCCCTTGGTTTCAGGCTCAGGTCCTGGATATAAAGTTCCCTTCCACATCCAGGATTCCATTTTGACCATGGCTTGTCCTTTGACATTCATAGCTTTTCTCGAGGTACCATTGATTGCTGCCTGGTGGACTTTTGTGGAACCCTTTCTAAAGTGTGACCCTCCCTGCAAGCAGAGCCATCCTGGATGAGGCAAGTTCTTGTCTCAGAGCAGCGGAGGGCAGGCTAAGGTGGCTGCAGGCACCAGGACACCCCGTGGTGCTCACTAATATGCCAGTTGCTGCTGTGTAATCTGTTAGGGTGGTGCAAAAGTAATTGCAGTTTTGCCATTAAAAGTAGTGGAAAACCACAATTACTTTTGCACCAACCTACTAATTGGACCCATTTTCTTATTTTCTTTTCTGTTTTTTAAGAGAGAGAGGGGGCTGGGCGCCGTGGCTCACGCCTGTAATCCCAGCACTTTGGGAGGCCGAGGCGGGTGGATCACGAGGTCAGGAGATCGAGACCATCCTGGCTAACACGGTGAAACCCCGTCTCTACTAAAAATACAAAAAATTAGCCAGGTGTGGTGGCAGGCGCCTGTAGTCCCAGCTACTCGGGAGGCTGATGCAGGAGAATGGCGTGAACCCGGAAGGCGGAGCTTGCAGTGAGTCGAGATTGCGCCACTGCACTCCAGCCTGGGCTACAGAGCGAGACTCCGTCTCAAAAAAAAAAAAAAAAAGAGAGAGAGAGAGAGAGGGTCTCTTTCTGTCATTCAGGCTGGAGTACAGGAGCATGATCATAGATCACTGCAGCCTTGAACTCCTGGGCTCAAACGATCCTCCCACCTCAGCCTCCTAAGTAGCTGGGACTACAAGCATGTGCCACTATGCCTGGCTAATTTTTCTCTTTTTTCTTGTAGAGAGGGGGGTCTCACTATGCTGCCCAGGCTGGTTTCAAACTCCTGGGCTCAAGCAATCCTTCTGCCTTGGCCTCCCAAGGGGATTACAGGCGTGAGCCACTGCACCTGGCCCATTATGCAAATCCTGATATGCAGTTTGGAATTGTATGTCATACCCACTGGAAAGGTTAAGAATCAATGCATTTTCTTTTTTTTTTTGAGACAGGGTCTTTCTCTGTCACCCAGGCTACAGTGCAGTGGCACGGTTATAGCTCACTGCAGCCTTGATGTCCTGGGTTCAAGCGATCCTCTGGCCTCAGGCTTCTGAGTGGCTAGGATCATAGCTTTGTGCCAGCAAGCCTGGCTAATTTTTTTTTTTTCTTGAGACAGAGTCTCGCTCTTGCCAAGGCTGGAGTGCAGTGGCACGATCTCAGCTCATCGCAGCCTCTGTCTTCTGAGCTCCAGTGATTCTCGTGCCTCAGCCTCCCAAGTAGCTGAGATTACAGGCACACACCACCACGCCTAGCTAATTTTTGTATTTTTACTAGAGATGGGGTTTAGCCATGTTGTCCAGGCTGGTCTTGAACTCCTGGCCTCAAGTGATCTGCCTGCCTCGGACTCCCAAAGCGCTGGGATTATAGGCATGAGCCACTGTACCTGGCCAAGCCTGCCTAATTTTTATTTTTTATTTTGTAGAGACCATTCTCATTTCTTATTATCCGAATTTTGAGGAATGTAGAATTGGTCCCCATTCCTATTACTGAAGACAAAAGGGCAGAGAAAGGAGAGGCTCGGGGGGTTAAGAAGAATACATTTGTGAGTATTCTTTATATTCAGGAATCTGTTCTTCATAAATATAAAAATAATTTACTTATAAGAATGTACCTATGAGAAAAATGAATTAGATGCAATTAAATTAAATTAGAAACAGATGAAACTGACATAGCTTCAAGATAGGGAGGAGCCTTCAATTGCAGCCTTTACCTCCTATTTGGCACCAACACTTTCCTCACCAACTGGTGGTGTCTGCTACCATCTAGTGGTTAAAGTGGGGACAGCACAGGGGAGCTGAAGTGGAAAAGATGGGCGACTCAGAGGCCACTCCTCAAAGCAGATAGGGACCATTCTGCAGCTATCCTCAAACGTTAGTCTCAGTAACAGGTTTAGAGGGACGGTGCTTCTGTTTGTGGAAAGAAGTCTGCCACTCTATGGACCACACGAAAAATGCTTAATTGCTACTTGGGCCCTGTGCCATCCTGGACACTTCTTTCTTCGGAGCTGCTGTCCTCTTCCTGCTGGGATTTTAGGAAAGGCTGAGGGCATCCCCTCTCACAGCTTCTCAAGGATCGAGAAAGTGGAGGTGGGCAGGGGTCGGAATAACACTATCGAGTGTCCCCTTCCTTCATTTGTGTATCCTTGGGACACAGCATGAACGGCAAGAGCTGCCTCTCTGAGGATTTTTCATCATTCGATCCCCTCCCCAAATCTGCATTTCTGTCATTCACCTTGGTCAAGGCTTCCACCCTCTCCCTGGTATCCAGAGGGAGGCCGGGGTGGGCTAGAGCCTGGAGCCCTCGCCACCAAGGAGGAAGGGCTAGACACAGACTGAGAGGAGGGCAGCCGCCAGAGCAGTTATCCTGGGAGCTCTCCTGAGGGCCTGAAACACTCAAAGGAGATTAAGTGGAAATCTGCTGCTAAACCCAGCTCCACCTGCATATTTAACAGTAAACATGGGACAGTGTAGTCCATAGAATGACAACTGGCTGATGACTGAGCAGGCACAGGTGAGTGCATGCTGACTGCTGTTCCTCCTGTCCAGTGATCCCCTTCTGAGGCCCCAGGAGGCAGTAGCCAGAGGTGAGACCCAAGGAGGAGCAGGAAGCCTCCCAAAGCCAAAGGGAAAGGTCAGCTCAGCAGAGGCTCCGAGGTTGGGGACCTGCTTCAGAGTTGAATTTGCAGGACGAATGACAGCTGGATTTTACTTAGAGTGTGTGTTTTGTCTAGGGTGGTTGTGCTTGGGCAGGGGCTGAGGTGGGGCCAAGACCCTCGAGCTATGGAGGGCAACACTTGATGTTTGTCTTACTCCGTTTCTGCTGCTATAACAAAATACCTGTGACCGAGTAATTTATGAAGAACAGAAATGTATTTCTCGTAATTCTGGAGGCTGAGAAGTCCAAGATCAAGGCACCAGCAGATTCAGTGTCTGCTCAAGGCTTTCTTTTTATCCTCATATGGCAGAAGGTAGAAGGGCAAAAGGGGCTGGCTAGTTCCCTGGAGCCCTTTTATTAGGGCACTAATCCCATTCACAAGGGCAGACCCTATTCTGACCTAACCACCTGCAAGGCTCCCCCTCTTAATATTATTGCATGGGTGGTTAAATTTCAACACATAAATTCATGGGGACATTCAGACCACAGCAGCATTCCTACTTCTTCATACCCTTGACAGTGACAGTCACTGAGTTCCAGAAATTGCTACTTGAAAATGTGACCCATATACTGCCCAGGCTGGTCTCAAACTCCAGGTCTCAAGCATTCCTCCTGCCTTGGCCTCCCAAAGCACTGGGATTACAGGTGTGAGCCACTGCGCCTGGCCTATTAGTTGGCCTTGACCTGTGAGTCTAGCCCAAGAGTCAACTTGAGGATTTGCCTGGGTTGTCAAAAAATCAGATTCTACCAGTGGGGGAAGGAAGCACAAGGTGGCCTGGGGGCACATTCTCTGTCTGGGTATCTTTGGGGACACCTGTTCTGATTGGGAGCTGGAAAGGAAAACAATAAGAGCCATTGTTAAACAGACAGGTTTTCTCCATCGAATGACAAGTGAATGAATAAAACACACTATATCCACAAAATGGAGTATTATGCAGCCATGAAAAAGAATGAAGTATTGATATACACCACAACATGGAGGAACCTTGAAAACATCATGCTGGGTGAAAGAGCCAGTCATAGAAGGCCACATCTTGTATAATTCTATTTATGGGAAATGTCCTGAATAGGTAACTCTGTAGAGACAGAAAGTAGATTAGTTGTTGCCCAGGGCTGGGGTGGGCTGCAGGTAGGAAAATAGGCGGTGACTGTTAATGTTCTTTTTGGAGCCACAAGAATGTTCAAAATTAGTTAGTAGGCATGGTGGCACAACTCTGTGAGTATCCTAAAAATTATTTGAAATGTATATTTTAAATGGGTGAGTGGTCTGGTATGTAAATTATATCACCATAAAGCTGTTTTAAAAATACTAAAATCCAAAAAGTAAAAAAGAAAAAAAAATAGCTCTACAACTTCGGTTTGTAGAATCAAAAAGATGAGGTCAGGAAGGGGCCGGGGCTCACAGTTTCTGAGTTTTGGTGCTTCCAGGGACCCAGGAGATCCTCAAGCCCTGGGGCACATCAGGAGTGAGGAGGGTGGGCGATCTGGGCTGGACTGTGACTTGATATTCCTTCAAATGGATATTTTTTAAAATGTTCATTTAATATTTGTTTTGTAGGCTGAAGAGAACGATTTGACATTAACCCAAACTGTGTATTTCTTTGCTAATGTACCAAATAAGGCATTTGTTTTATGTGGTTTTCTACCCCAAACATCTTTTACACCAATGGCATACTAAACTGTTTTCAATTTAGATGATTAAAGAAACTGCCTATGAGCAGAACAAAAGCACTATACTGTGCACTCTGCAGTCTGGGGTTTCAGTTTCCTGGGACTGCATCTTAAGATGAGTGCAAGGAATTTTTGTTTTCTACTGGAGGGCACTGCCCACCCTGGTGGGAACAGAGAGATCCCTATGTAGTGGCTGAGTTATCTGGCACAGGCCTTAACTGGCTCTGAGTCTTCTATTGACTGCAGGGATGTTTTGTGCCCCCTTTAGAACTACACCCTGGACAGCTGACTCTGACAAGGAATAAGGTTGAAAGATGGGATGCCACCTCTTGCTCCAACCCTGGTTGGGGCCATGGCTAGACTCAGAAGCCCAAAGCCACAGAATCACTGAGGTGAACAACTTTAGGTGAACGAAAGAGTCAGCTTCCCTGCTGAGGTTTTCCATCCCATATTTATGACAAAGGGCTCTGCCGGGGCCTGCACACAGCCACGGTCTGCAGCCACACCCTAGGTCCCCGCCACTCTGCTGTGTCCTGTCCCAGTTCTCTGCTCACCTGAGGGGCAGTGCTTGGGTCTTGGGAAGACCACTTGGTCCAGGTCACAGGAAGGATATGATTTATGGTCCTTTTGTCCAAAAGATCCTTTCCTGTCTCAGCCCCCTGCCTACTCGATAGACTCTGCTGCCCGTCGGTCACAGACATATTTGTTTCTGTGTACCTTGGGAGAAAAACACGAGTGTGGTTCTCAAAAGGATTCGGAGCTCCTGCGGGGGCTGGCCTGGTACAGGGCAGGAAAATATTCTGGGTCTAGTGAGGACAGAGGGGCCTTTATTTGGGAGCTGAAGATTAATGAGGAGGATTAACTGAATCTAAACAGAGAGAAACACTGGTGTGAGTAAGAAGACGTGGGCACATTTCTGACGGAGACGAGTCACGGAGGAGCCTGTGAAATTCTGTCTCAAAGCTAAACCCCAAAGATTAAGTAAACACATATGTCAAATGGCAGCTTGACATGTTCTTGTTATTTTACATTTTGCTCGATTGGCATTTCTCATCAAATTAGCGGCAAAGCTACCTTGTTTATGTTTCCTGATGGGGGGTTAGCACAGTGGTTCACTGCACAGACTGCCTGAGTTCGAACCCTAGTTTGGATGCTTACTAGGGACTTTGGACCCAAAGTTACTAAACCTCTCAGTACCTCAGTTTCCCCATCTGTACAATGGCAATAATAAAAATAGCACTTACATATTGTAACCAGCACACTAAACTAGCATTACCTGGAGGGATCTCTTCAGTGAGGTAAACCAATAAGATGTCCAGGAAGGAACGAACAATCTTTTCTCGGATGTGCTTCAATTCCCCAGAAGCTGAACATGGTAGGAAGAAATCAGTTTGTTCAGATCATGTTCTGTTATTATCTTGAAGTTTAGAAGCACAGGTTTATGTAGGCAGAGCTCAATAGCAGCTCCGTTTGGGAACACAGATACACAAATCTTATCTAAGTACTTCTTAATACCTTGCTTAAACATATGAGTCACTGTTTCACAGTAAAATGGAATGTTTGCTCAATATGGGCTATGATCTTAATACTGTGCTATTCTTTTTTTTTTTTTTTTTTTTTTTTTTGTAGAAAAAGCATAAGGAGAGTGGGCTTTGAAGTCTGTCCTGGCTCCTCTCAGATTGTGTCCAAATCAAACCTCCCAAACCATGTGTGTTCCCTGAGACAGGCCTCACTGTTGCTGCGACTCCCTTCTAGAAGGAGGCAGTGCTAGGGAATGTTGCTCACCCCCTAGACCACCAGTTCCCAAGCACCAAAGGAAGACTCCGCTTCTGTGGGGCCTTCAACAAGCCCCTCTACAGCTTGGACTCTGATGCAGGTGCTCCTTGTACCTCCCACTCCCAGAGAAACACTACCCTAATCCATCACCCCAACCTTTGAAGGAAATCAATTAAACAAATAATGAAAATTCTACTTTTCTTTCCAAGTGGCAGAGAGGCTAGTTTCCATTAGGAGAAGTTCCAGCTAAGATAGAGGGTAGTCTTCATGCTAAAGCAAGGACTAGCAAGCCCGGGAGACGGAGGAAGAAGGGTATGTGTGCGCACCTGGGTCTGTGCCCATCCAGAATTAGGTTTCAAAGGGGGAACTATTGTGCCTGTGAAAACCTGAGTCATCAAAGTGCAAAGGGGGAAAAAGAATACAAAGAGAGGAGCAGTTGTGCAGGAGAGAGAGGAGGTCCCTTGAAAGGCAGTCATTTCCGTGCACTTTAAGGCAAACAGCTGGGCCCACACCTGGACTCTGGAAAGCCTTGCAGGTGAGGAGGCTGAGGTGGCTGCTCTGAGGCCCAGACCAGGAGGCAACATGTGTTCTACCTACACACTCCCTGGACCCATCAGCTGGGAAGGGATGAGACAAGGACCTGAGCTGTCAGATGCGATGCTCAGGGTCTCCAGGGGGTGTCAGAGAGTCAGGGCAACAGAAGGCGGGGCCCAGGACCCTCTCCTGGGAGCTGCCCCACTCCAGGAGCTGCTGGGGGTGGTATCTTAGTAGCAGTAGCCCCATGGGCAGAGGCAGCCTGCAGCTTACTGTCAGCGTGAGGGGAGGACAATGAGACATTTGAGAGCCTGCAGTGTCAGGCTGGCCATGCCTGGTCTCATTAGCCTTCAAGAAGGGGCCTGAGAAGAGGCTCTGGTGCAGGCCGAGGGAGGTAGGGTCAGAGGAAGGAGCCTGTGAGGGGCCTCAGGGGAGCTAAGCACCCACGAGAATTTGGCCCCAGCCAGGGAAAGATGAGAGAGAGGGTTCTTGCCTTATCTCCCTGTTGCAGTCTTAGTTGGACAAGTTGGGGCCCCAGTGTCCCCTGGAGGTGGCCTAACTGCAAAGCATGTAGGCCACAAGGGGCTTTTCTGGGTTGCCCCAGAGGTCCCCTGAGCCCTTGAGGAGCTGGATACAATCAGAAGTGGGACCATATACTGCCCCCAACATCTCCCACCCTATTTCTCAGACTCTGTCCCCACTATTTCCCACTCTACAAGGCGCCCTGTCTTCCTGCTGTGTCCTCTCTCTGACCTTCAGGCTGGTGGTCAGAGGTCCTCTCGGCGGTCCTGGGACCAAAAGTCTCATCTCAGCACCCTGAGGAGTCAGGGTCTGTTTCCACATCTGGTAAACAGGAACAGTAACCCCTGGCTGCCCACAGGCTGTCACGAGGGCACCCTTGGCAGTGCTCCCCCAAACTCCCCTAGGGTTAAACTCACCTGGGGTGCTTGTCAAGTACCCAGAGTCCTGTGCCCCATCCCAGAGCCACTGGATCT
The DNA here is from genome assembly GCF_029281585.2 of Gorilla gorilla gorilla. NCBI lineage: Eukaryota > Metazoa > Chordata > Mammalia > Primates > Hominidae > Gorilla > Gorilla gorilla. Next base: position 128,442,880 of record NC_073224.2, on the reverse strand, counting down.
GGATTTCTGGAGAGGAAGTCTGGCAAGCTAGAGTTTTAGCAGCTTGAGATATGTTGGAAAGGAGTGAAGTAAAAAGGCCCCATTCACTCACTCTTCTTGGTTTGAATCCTGCTCCACCCGCCACTGCTTAGCTACAGGACCTGGGGGAATTTGTTCCTCTAACTCAATTTCCTCATTGGTAAAATAGGTTCCCATTAGAGCTTATCCTGTGAGGTTGTTGTGAGGACTAAATACGAGGAGCAAGCCCCAGGCTGGCACAGAGAGGAGCCACAGTAACTGTGAATATCACTACTAGATAGGCTCATGGAGTGAACGTGCTTTGTAGGCTGATAGATGAATTTTTTCTTCTCTTTATATAAAGTGGGCTCTGCCCTCTCTTCAACAAAAGACAGTGTCTGCACCAACCAATCCTCAAAAGTCAAGTATAGAAACTGGATTGTGCACTTAATCAGGGTGGAATAGAACAGCCTGTGCCCACCCGCTCCACTGATGGCTCATGAAATGGGCCAAGTGGGAGTGAGGCTGGCCTCCTGCAGCCCTGCACCTGGGCACCCTGCCCCATAAGGAGGAAGCAGGGCAGGGCCCTCTGTGCTCATACCCCTCTCCCTGACCCTTCCCTGCTTCAGGATTGCTGCGTTAGAAAAATTCTTTGACTGTTACCCCAAGTAGACCCACCCCGGATTTTACTGCATGCTGCAGCCCTCTTCATTCGTAAACCACCCCGTGGAGTCAGTCTGTTCAGTTCAAGGTGAAGATTTTAACTCAGGCTATTTATAATTCCTGCAATGGAGCGGGTGTTAGTTTCAAAGCAGTCATGCCAGATGTCAACTTAGAAGCTGAGAGGGAGACAAGCGTTATTATAAATTAATGTTGCCAGTGATTAATATTTGATATTTTTAACACACGTTCGTCTCAGAGGAAAAAAATCCTCTTTAATTAATGTGGCTAGATGTTGTGCAGTCCTTCCATTGACGTGGGATTACTGAAAATCTTTGGGTATAGCTTTGGGCAAAAATCTGACAGAAGAAAATAATTGAACCCTGAAGTCAGAGTCAGAGTTTGATGCCCCAGTGTCTGTACACCTGTCTCCTTCAGCTGGGACTGTCGGGGTTGGGCATCCGCCAGTCTCCTTCCCCCTTCCATCCTTTCCCCTCGGGACCTCCTGCTCCCATTCTGGACTGGTCCAGGCTGGAGAAGACACTGGGTGGTTCCATCACGGCCTGGGAGTCTGGAGATTTTTCTTTAGTCTGGGCTTTGCCAATATGTGAAGTGGCTCATCCTGTAGACTGTCACTGGGTGGGAGGAGAGGCTTGCCCTACAGACCTCTGCTATTTTGTCTGCACAGGGCAAAAACAAATGGTTGCTCTTATTTCAAAGCTGGTATATTTCTCCCCACATCCACATTTCCTGTATCTCTTGGAAAATGGCAAATCCTGGCATCCCTAGTGTGGGTTCCCACAGTGGCACTAACTTGTGATATTATCTTTCTTTTCAAATGTTCCTGAACCCACCATTGATCTTGGCCTCCACTATACCTTCCTCAGGGTGGCCATCTGGTGGCTGGGGTTAGCATCTGACCTGCAGACAATTTGGTCTGCAGGTGTTGGCCTGCATTATGCTTAAAAAATAAATTGGGGCCAGGTGCATTGGCTCACACCTGTAATCCCAGCAGTTTGGGAGGCCGAGGCAGGCGGATCACGAGGTCAAGAGATCGAGACCATCCTGGCCAACGTGGTGAAACCCCCGTCTCTATTTAAAATACAAAAATTAGCCAGGCCTGATGGTGTGCACCGTAATCCCAGCTACTCAGGAGGCTGAGGCAGGAGAATTGCTTGAACCCGGCAGGCCGAGGTTGCAGTGAGCCGAGATCGTGCCACTGCACTCCAGCCTGGTGACAGAGTGAGACTCTGTCTCAAAAAAAAAAAAAAAAAAAAAAAAAAATTGGAAGGACACTGGGCCTGGTGGCTCATGCTTGTTATCCCAGAACTTTGGGAGCCTGAGGTGGGAGGATTGCTTGAGGCCAGGAGTTCGAGACCAGCCTGGGCAACATAGTGAGACATCTAAAATGAAACAATTTGGAAGATAATTAAATTAATTGCATTTTTTTCTTTTTTGATCTGGTTTCTCCTAAAATTATTTTTCAACATTTATTTTTAAATTTAGAATTTGAAGCACAATCTCTAGTATTTTGTAGGCCCATAAAATGTTACATGCCTACTCCTTAGTTTAGTAAAAATAGATATAATTTGGTAGAATCTCTGGTAGGCGATTTTTTTTTTTTTTTTTACATCTGCTGACATATTCTTCTCCATTACCTGCCTGGCCCATGTGGTCATCTGGGCTTTCACCCTCGCCAGTGTCACTGAGCCTCATGTTTCTTATCTGTTAAATGAGGCCTGAGAGGCTGGGGTAGAAAGATCATGGATTTTGGAGTTGAACTGGTCCTGGATTGAAATCCTGGCAACACTATCTTCTGATCTTGGAGCTGAGTAACGACTTAAGTTCTTTAAGCTTCATTTTTCTCATTTGTAAAATATAGATAATAGCAACCACCCTGCATGCTCTTGGTGATGACTAGATGAGAGGAGAATAATAAGAGCTTGCATTCATCGAGTGCCTGCTGTTGCCAGGCACCTTGCATGGCCTCACTGATCATCACAAAAATCCTACAAGGTAGAAGATGTTTCCAGATGAGGACGCCGAGGCTGGGAGGGATGATTGTCACAAGGGCAGAGCAGGGGCGCTGAGCACACAGTGGGCACTCAGGGACCCAGGGCTGTGTAAGAGACATTGCCAAGGTCGCCTCTAGTCCTGAAAACCCCATGATTGAGACCCTGCCCCTCTACTTTTCACAGTGACCAGGCCAGGGAGGAGTGAGTTTTGCAGATGTTCAAAGACAGAACATAAAACCTGAAGGTGTCCCTCTTTATATTCTGAGTTTTCAAAAGGTGCATATTCCATTCATTAGATTATAGTTTATGACATTTTGTTCACAAGAGTATACTGATTTTTATTTACAAGTAAACCTATTTTTTTTACTGTGTTGTATATGTGACATAGAAGTTACCATTTTAACCATTTTTAAGGGTATAGTTCAGCAGCATTGAGTAAATTCATGTTCTTGGGCAAACATCACCACCATCCATTTCCAGAAATTTTTCGTCTTCCCAAACTGAAACTCTGTACCCATTAAACAATAAATCCCCATTCTCTCCCTGGTCCCAGCTCCTGGAAACCACCATTCTACTTTCTGTCTCTGAATTTGACTCCTCTATGTGCTTCACATAAGCGGAATCATACAGTATTTGTCTTTTTGTGACTGGCTTATCTCACTTAACATAGCATCTTCAAGGTTCATCAATTTTGTAGCACGTGTTAGAATGTCCTTTCTTTTTAAGACTGAATAATATTCATATATATATATATATACACACACACACACACAGACATACACACATATGCCACATTTTGTTTATCCATTCCTCTGCGGATGGACACTTGATCCTACCTTTTGGCTATTGTGAATAATGCTGCTACAAACATGGGTATACAAATATCTTTTTGGCACCCAGCTTTCAATTCATCTGAGTGAACTGAAGAATCCCACAAGTGGAATTATTGAATCATACAGTGTTCTACTTTTAATTTTTTGAGGAATTGCCATACTGTTTTCCATAGTGGCTGCACGATTTCACATGCATACCAGCAATATACAAGGTTTCCAGCTTCTCTACGTATTTGCTAACACTTGTTTTCTCTCCCTTCCTTCCTTCCCTTCTTCCTTCCCTCCCTCCTTTTCCTTCCTTCCCTCCTCCCTTCCCTTCCTTCTTCCCTTCTTTTGATAGCAGCCATCCTAATGTGTGTGATGTGATATCTCATTGTAGTCTTGATTTGTATTTCCCTAATAATTAGTGATGTTGAGCATATTTTAATACGTTTCTTGGCTATTTGTATCTCTTCTTTGAAGAAATCACTTCTATTCAAGTCATTGGCCCATTTAAAAATCAAGTTATGGCTGGGCGTGGTGGCTCATGCCTGTAATCCCAGCACTTTGGGAGGCCGAGGTGGGTGGATCATGAGGTCATGAGTTCAAGAGCAGCCTGGCCAAGATGGTGAAACCCCATCTACTAAAAATACAAAAATGAGCCGAGTGTGGTGGCGGGTGCCTGTAATCCCAGCTACTTGGGAAGCTGAGGCAGGAGAATCACTTGAACCTGGGAGGCGGAGGTTGCAGTGAGTCGAGATCACGTCATTGCACTCCAGCCTGGGCGATAGAGCAAGACTCTGTCTCAAAAAAAAAAAAAAAAGGGGAAAAAGAATAAATCGAGTTATTTGTTTTTTGTAGAAGTTCTTTACATATTCTGGATATTAGCCCCTATCAGTTATATGATTTGCAAACATTTTCCCCTATTCCATGGGTTGCCTTTTCACTTCGTTGATGTGTGTCATTTCATGCACAAAGGTTTTAAATTTTGATGTAGTCTAATTTATCTATTTTTCCCTTTGTTTCTTGTGCTTTTGGTGTCATATCAAGGAGACCTCACCAAATCTAATATTATGAAGATCTTAAACATTAAATTTTGAACAAGTTTTCCTTCCCAACTACTAAGCGATTCCTTACAATTTTCTTTCTTTCTTTCTTTTTGAGACAGGGTCTTGCTCTGTTGCCCAGGCTGGAGTGCAGTGGTGCTATCTTGGCTCACTGCAACCTCTACTTCCCTGGCTCAAGCAATCCTTCCTCAGCCTCAGCCTCCTGAGTAGCTGGGATTACAGGCATGCACCACCTCCCCTGGCTAATTTTTGTATTTTTTTCTGGAGACAGGGCCTCACCATGCTGCCCAGGCCGGTCTTGAACTCCTGGGCTCAAGTGATCCACCTGCCTCTGCCTCTGGAAGTGGTAGGATTACAGGTATGAGCCACAGTGCCCAGCACAAACTGTATTTACAAAGCAAATCAATCATGATCTCAAGATGTGTGACCTGGTGCTAATGCCTCATTGTCCTGCAGAGGGCTCGTGTTCTGTATGTCCATCTTCGTCATCCCATTTTAGGACTGCCCTGTCCAGTCTTGGTGCCTAGGTTATTGTGTGGTGATGGGGACAGAGCTGGAAGGGACCTGTTTCCTACCAGAGAAACTTCTCACCCCATCCTCCTCTCTCCCACACTGCTTTCCTCTTCTTTTTACCTCCCTACCTGAAAAATACTCTGAAATGGGATTTAGGACCTGTCTGCTAACCCCACTTCCCTGCAGCCCCCAGTGAATCTGAATCCATTTGCCTGTTTCCTGGGGCAGGGCCCTAGGCTGTGAGTAACCGGCTCTCTCCCTGTCTAGTTTCCACCTTCTTCCTCTGGACATGCGGGGTGGCATGTGTCAAATTTATAAATATGGTTTTGGAGAGGCCTTTGGATTAGCTCAATCTTTAAAATCTTTTTATTTAGACATAATTTCAAACTTGCAGAAAGAGTTCCTACATACCTTAACCCAAATATCAGAAATGTTGACACCTCACCACATTTGCATTATTTTTCTGTCCACTATTCCTCCCTCTCCCCTTCCCCCTCCTTTTCTCTCTCTCATTCTCTCTAGGTATTATAATATATAATATGTAGTATATTTATATATTTTATGTATAAAAATAAAACAAATATATATAAAATATATAATTATCGATATTTAATACATATGTATAAAGAAAACACATATCTATATAAGTTATATAGAACATATATGTATGTTTTTCTTCCCCTGGATCTTTTAGGAAGCAAGTTGCAGACATAATACTCTTTTTTTTTTTGAGACGAAGTTTTGCTCTTGTTGTCCAGGCTGGAGTGCAATGGCGTGATCTCGGCTCACTGCAACCTCCGCCTTCTGGGTTCAATCAATTCTCCTGCCTCAGCCTTCCAAGTAGCTGGGATTACAGGCACCCACCACCACGCCTGGCTAATTTTGTATTTTTAGTAGAGACGGGGTTTCACCACGTTGGCCAGGCTGGCCTTGAACTCCTGACCTCATGTGATCTACCTGCCTCAGCCTCCTAAAGTGCTGGGATTACAGGCATGAGCCACTGTGCCCGGCCTGACATAGTACTCTTTACTTCAGTATTCCCCCCAAATCAAGGACATTTTCTTGTAAATATTAACATGAAAATTTGTACAAATATCAAAGTCAGGAAATTAATATCAGAACAATACTATCATCTGATGTAGACTATTTTGCCAATTGTCCTAATCATGCCCTTTACAGCAAAAGGAACATTGTTTTGGATTCTCTCTTGACACACAGGCAAGGGTGGGCTAGAGCCACGGCCAGCAGCCAGGAGGCTGGGTAGCCTCGGTCTTCCTCCCCGTGGTGGAGTCCAGTGGAGGCTCTATACCGCACCCTGGGCGAGAGAGCAAAGCCTGCCTGGTCCCGCCGGCGGCTGCCCAGGAGGAAAGTAGCCTTCATCCCCTGCTTTCCACTCGGCACCTTCTCTGCTTCCAGACATCTGCCTCCATCTCCACGGTGCCTGCTGGGCACTGTAGCAACAAAAATGCAAGTGTCAGCTCCGGCTTTGTGTTGTCACATCCAGGGCCCTCATTCTAGAGTCATGCTACCTGAGTCAGAATCCTGGGCCTGCCCCTTACTGACTGTGTGATCTCGGGCAGGTTATTGAACTGATCTGTGCTTTGGTTCCCTTAAAATGAGACAGATAGTACCTCATTTACAGGATTGTGGTGGTGTTTGGCTGGGAAGAAGTGATTTTATACATGTAAAGGGCTTAGGATGCTGCCTGGTCAGTGGCAGTGCTCACCAACATTCACTGTTATGTGATCAAGCTTGATGATTTGCTGAGGGGGCAGCTGAATCTCTCCTCACCACTTCCCAAATTATCTTGAAATGTTAGTGTCAGGAGCATCATGAAACTAATGTCTAGTCCTCTAGTTGGGAGCATCAAAGAGGGTCCAGAATAGGGGGAGGAGGATCTCCCAGGGGTCATCTCATCTCTCGCTCTGTATCTAAGTCAGCATCTCAGTGTTACCTTGATCAGTGCAGCACCTGTCAGCTGAGTTTCCCGGCTAGATCTGCCTAGGGATGTGCTAGATGCTCCCCAGGACTAGCCCCATTATATCCCTTCTAGCCAGCTGTTCTGAAATTTATACCTGGGGTTTGTTTTAATTAGGTATGGTAGGACATGCAGACATGGACATGATTGTCATGAAGGAAGAAGTTTATACTTACAGACCCCTAGACATAGGAGGCATGTAGGGCCACATGGGGAAGCACTGGGGTCAGTCAGGAGGTGGAGGTTGCCGGGGAGTTGTCTGGGGTGGTCAAGGGAAAGGAAATTGTGACATAGAGCCTTTATTGCATTGTTACATGAAGGAATGGGTGACACAGGCTGGGTATTCTGAGTAAGCTTAGAATTGTATAGTTTGAGTAATTTCAGCAGACTCTGGGCTAGAGGAGTGGTATTTGACCCTGGGGTGGTTTAGGGCAGGGAGAAAATTGGCTTGCTTTTTGAGAGTTTGATAAAGGAGAGGGTTGGGGGTGTGGGCTCTGGGTGGGTTGGTTCGTATATCAAAGACAGGCTCACAGGGGAGTCTTTCGCCATGCCTAGGAATTAGCTAGTCCTGTGAGGGCAGTCTCTCAAGGATCAAGGCCCCAGATGCCAGAGCATCAAGAATATGGAAAATCAGAGAACATGATCAATATACCAGCTCATCCCTGGATGAAGCTCCCTGCCCTTCCTCACAGAGGCGAGTGCTCTACTCTCCCTTCCCCAGTAGCACTGGTCCGTAAGCCAAGGAAAGGACTCATGCATTGAATTATACTTAGTTGCCCGCACGTCTGTGTGTTCCACTGGACTACAAGCTCCCTGAGGGCAGGGAGAGGAGCTTACTCACCTCTACATGCTCAGTGCTTGGCACAAGGGCCAGGTGACCTCATTGGCAGAGGAGGAGGTGTTGCTGTCGTGGGCCACAGGCCACTGACTGTCCATTTGTGGGTCACCTGGGCACTTACTCCCTGATTTCAGCCACTGGAGACCTCTTTTGGGAAGGAAGTCCCATGGCCTCATTTGCTTACTTCTGTATATAGCTGTTGAGTGAATGGGAGGATGAATTTAACATTTACTGAGTGCCTATTTTAGGTCAGGCATTGTTCTAGGTGTTGAGAGTTACAGAGAAAATTCAGACAAAATTCCTGCCCTAGAGTTCTTAGTCCAGAGGGAGGCTGATGTGTAAGCCATCACTCAGCAGTGAGATAAGCACTCTGAGAACATCCCAGACCAAGGAGCAAACTGTGCTGGTGGTGGAGTGGGTGGTTACTGCAGACAATGTGGGTGGGCTCAACAGAACCTGATTGTCTGCTTCCACTATACAGACAATGTGGGTGGGCTCAACAGAACCTGATTGTCTGCTTCCACTATACAGACAATGTGGGTGGGCTCAACAGAACCTGATTGTCTGCTTCCACTATACAGACAATGTGGGTGGGCTCAACAGAACCTGATTGTCTGCTTCCACTATACAGACAATGTGGGTGGGCTCAACAGAACCTGATTGTCTGCTTCCACTATACAGACAATGTGGGTGGGCTCAACAGAACCTGATTGTCTGCTTCCACTATACAGACAAAAACGTGCAATCCTCAATTTTCCGGCCTACCTTGTAGCTGGGAGCTATAAAATGAAGTTCATCAGGCATGAACAGTCTGCTGGTACTGCTTCTTCCCACTTCCCCTTCTTCTTGCTTTGGGATGGGATGCGATGTTTGCTGCTGTAACAGCCATTTGCAGCCATAAGAAAAAGGCCAAATGAATTGCAGTGGTGTCCATTGAACCAATTCTGTATTTTTCTGGACTTCTTGTTTTGTGAGAAAAATAAACTGCTATTTAAACCACTGTAGTCAGATTTTCAATTACTTGCAGCCAAACCCATTCCTAATTGATCTCATAGGAGATATAAGAAAAGGCTTCACACAGGACATATCATTTTCTAAAATTATTTCTTTATTTATTTACAACAGAGATGGGGTCTCATTATGTTTCTCAGGCTGGTCTTGAACTCCTGGGCTCAAGAGATCCTCCTGCCTCACTCTCTCAAATTGTTGGGATTACAGATGTGAGCCACTGAGCCCATGCCCAGCCCATAGGACATATCTTTTGAGCAGAATCTTGAAGAAGATGGGTAGGCAGAAAATAGAGAGAAGGGCATTTGGGCAGAGGTATAGCATAGGTAAAAGCACAGTGAGGGGAGAAGTTGCATGTCACGTTGAAACACATCAAAAAGTATTAGGTAAGTTTCTCCAAGATGGAGAGAGGTGGGGAGGGTGTTCCAATCTCAATGAAGCACTGAGCAGAGTGTGGAGACAGGATCATGCATGTCATGATTGAGGCATGATGAGTGTTTGTGCCTAGTTCCTGTTTGGGAAGCTGCAGAGATGAGGCTGGGAAAGTGGATGGGGCCAGACTCCTGGTGGTCAGGAGCTTGGTCTGCAGGTCTCTGCTGGTAAAGGCTCCTGAACTGGGAGTGGCCTGATGAGGTGCTGGTTGACCAGCCTATGGGCTTCTGTCTGCTGGGTGCCGCCCTCCCTGCCCAGAGGCCTGCATGGTAGTTGTGGTAATTGCCTCTTCTCCTTCCTTCTATCCCCCTCTCCCTTCCCATTCAGGAACTAGGAATAGGTTTCACTATTGCTGTTTCTCAGAACTAATAATATGCTCTTCCATGAGCAGGGTGGGGCCCACGCCCCATTCTTTCTCCCAAGAGGACCTGGCAATTCCATGATGCATTGGGCAGAGGTTTCCAGGGCTCAGGCCACTTAATGCAGAACAAATAACTGTGCAGGTATGGAGGCTGGGAGTTATTCTCACCTAAATGTTCTGCTGACCTCAGCACGTGGACAGGCCATTACACCATGCACAGTGGCCATTTTGTGGGGAGGAAGAAGAAGGGTGGGGATTTCTACAAATGTGCAGGGCGACGTTTGTTAGGTCTCCACCTCCTGGGGTCTCTTCCACTTGAGCAATTGCTCTCTATTTGTCCTACAGTAAATGCCCCAGGGCCCCTTAGTCTTCTTCAGGCTCTAAGGCTTTTCAAGTGTGGACATGATTCAGTCATCTTTTGCTGAATTGCAGAATTCTAAAAATTCTAAAAAGTTTTTAGAAAAGCCACGATAAGATTTCATCACTGGTTACCTGGTGCTGGAGGGAGATGACTCCCCTTGGTCTAGATTCCTTGAGCCTGGGGACTGACCCACAAAGTGGCTATAACAAATCAGTGCCCAGGGACACCCTGTTTTGTTAGCAGTGGTAGTTATCAGTACAGGTCTGCAGCAACCTCAATTCTTGTCTACCCAGAAAAAAGAATTCAACTGAGGGGCAAAAGAGCAGAAGGAGAGACCAAGGCAGTTTTAGAGTAGGAGTGAAAGTTTATTAAAAAACTTTAGTGCCGTAAGGAAAGGAAGGAAAGTACTCTTGGAAGAGGGCCAAACGGGCGACTTGAGACCAAGTGCGTGGCTTGACCTCATGACTTGGGGTTTTATACATTGGCATACTTCTGGGATCTTGCATTATTTCTCCCGACTCCTGAGATCTTATTGGGAAGCTGCTGATCACCAGTTCCAGGTGTTTTCTATCTACTAGGAGACTGCCTTTTGCTGGTGCTGGCTGTGACCAATTATTACTTTAGAGAGACAGTTAACAACCACCTGACCATCACCTGATGGTCGCCAAACACTCCTCACGTGTGTGTGGAGAGTCTTCTGCTGTACTCATACCTGGCTAGCTACCTACTGTAACATCTTGACATAAACGTCTAATCTCCACTCAGATATGAGCATCAATAAAGATAATTCAAGTCAATTTATTGAGCATCTTCTATGCATTTGCTATGGACACAGAGACTAGGGAGCCCACCATCGGATGGGAGATGGAAGGACCTAATGTGTGACCCCACTGTGAAAAGTACTTCAGGAGGAAGTCCAAAGGGATGATGCCGCATGCTGGAGGGGGCCAGGTGGCAGGGGAGTATAGCCCCTGGGAGTGCATGTGTGACCATCCTGGGCTCAAGTCCTGGGTCGACTGCAAAGTGGTGTGACCTTGAGCAAGTTACTTCTCCATGTCTCATTTTCCTCTTCCAAAGGCTTGAGGCAGAGATACTGAGAGGGTCATGTAAGGATCAAAGATAAGAGTATCAAGTGCTGGCATGTGTTTGGCTTTCTACAAATGTGACTCACAAATGACTACAGTTGTGTGACTCTGAATGACTCAGTTCAATCCCTGGTTCTATTTCCTCATCTGTAAAATGTGAGATTTACAAGCTCATGGTGCTAGTCCAAATCTCAGGTGTGCACAGAGCAGCAGGTCTTTTCGTCTTCTGTAAATCAGTTGAATTTCTGCAGTGTGCCCCCATCTTTCAAGAGCACAGAAAGAGGTGGCTGAGTCTGGCATCCAGGGCCATTATCCAGGAGAGTTTGCTGCTGAGTCAGGCTGGTGGTGCATCCCTCCCTTCCTCCCCCACTGGCCCTCCTGCCTATCCCTGCCTTCCTCCCTAAGGTTGAGAGGAAAATTAATCTTGGTCATTTTTGTCAATGCCCCATTGTTGTGCTTTGATCCAGGTGACTCTCCAGCATGCCAGGTCTTTCTTGTCCCTGCCCCAGCCCCCGTTGCTTCCATGCCCTGTCTGGGCCAACCTAATCTTCTGGAAGCTGCCTTAGTCATATTCCCCCAGACAGGCCACACAGCCACTCTTCTCTGGGCTTGCCACTTCCTGGGGCTACCACCAGGGAGCAGGGCTCAAGGCCCTGCCACTCGAGACCTGCCTGTCTCTCTTGCTTCTTCCTTCTGCATCCTCCAAGGAGCCTTGGGTTCTCATATGGGCTTAGGTTTCAGGCAACAGTGCCCTGAAAACCCTGCAGGTGACTTCTGTTTCTGCTCTGCACACACTTTTTGTGAGGCAAAGAAAGGCAGAGCAGGCTTTTCCTTTCATGAGATAAAGAGAAAGCAGAAAACAGACTTTCTACATACGTAACACTCTCAGAATATTATTCAGCCCACTAAAAATCTATAATATTTATGGTATATTTACTTAGTGTCAGACACTATGCATTTACTCCTTTAAAAATCTCCATTTCACAGGTGAGCAAACAGAAGTTTAGAATGCTTAACTAAGTTTCCAAGGCACCCAGCTAATAAAAAGTGGAGCTAGAATATAAACTTGGGTCTCTTTGACTCTTTTTAATTCTATCACATGACCTACCCTCCACCCTAAAAGCTTTTTGCAGTTCTTGGCCTGCCGGGATAAGCTCTCCTAATGCTTCATGCCCTCTGGGTCAGGGTTCCTAACAGTGTGCACTTGAATGCTGTTAGACTGACTCCAATCTTGTGAACAAACACAGAGCAACCAGTGCTAAGGGATCTTTGATTCTTGGCTTTGAGAGTCACCTTCCAGTGGAAGAGTTGGCTGAGCCTGATGTCCAGGGTCATTGTTCAGGAGACTTTGTTGCTGGGTTCAGGTTGGGTCACTGGTGACATGAGGCAAAGTGGTGCAGCCCTTCTTCCTCCTGATCTTGCTAATCCCAGAGAGCCCTAGCCCTAGATGCGGCAGACAGGGCCCATTGCACATGGATATTACTATCCTGAGGGGTGCCAAGAGGTGGGGAGGAGTGAGCTTGAAGCAGAGCTGCCTCCACACCTGATTTTGTAAACAACTGGGCCCTGTGGTGTAGTGTGCATTGTGTTAGACTAGGAGTCTCAGGACAGTTCCAAGCTCTGTCTTCATTACAGGCCAACCCTTTGACCTCTCTGAGCCTCCATCTCCTTGTCTGCAGGATATCATAAGGATGTCGCTTGCTACTTCTCTGGCTGCTTCTCAAAAGTAGTGGCAAGGCCATGCACTCATTCATTTGCTTAACCAAACATTCCTTGAGCACCTACTATGCATTGTGCTTGGTGCTATGTGGCAGGAAGCACTGCTCAGAGGCAGGGCCATCAGCATGGGGCATGCAGGCCCTGGCCTGGCTGGGCGGCCACCTCAGGGAAGAAATCAGGAAGCAAGTTGTGCTATTTAGCGTTGACTTTGATGTCTGCTCCTGGCATCTGGGGAGGGTGGGTGCCACAAGACAGCTGGATGTGTTTGTGGCCACTTCCCAGGGCATGAGGAGCGGCAGTGTCCTGGCCTTTTGGGGACCTGGCCATTGGCTTTGTGAAGGGATGCGGCAGGGTGGGAGGCATTGCCATGGTGGGGATCAGATCTCGCCGCATTCCTAATTCTGTTACAAAACATCAGTTCTCTTTACTGGCCTTCTGAGGCTCCCTCCTGAGGTTCCCTCCTGAGGCCCTTGCAAATCAAATGTATGCAACTCCAGAGCCTGTCCCTCTCCATGGCACCAGTGTTTCTGGTGCCACCACATGCCAGCCTCTTTGGCTGCTCCTGCCTGCCCTTTCTTACATCCCCACCAGGCCTCCTTCTCCATGTGGACATCTGTCCTGCCAGGCATTGGGCAGCTGGCACTCCCACTCTCCCATGGACCTGAAGCCCTTGCCTTCCTATTTAGCCCACCTTCCCCTTACACAGTCCTGATTTGCCAGCGTTAGCCTCCCCTGGTCCTTGGAACATGATCTTCTCCACCAGCTTCATGGCCACAGCCTTTGTTTTCCTTCTTATCCCGACTCTCTCTCTGGCTACAAGCCTCAGAGAATCTCTGGCCTAGACTCCAGGGGCCTCTACTCAACACATCCCCTGCACATGTGCTTCTGAGGGGCTGTCTCTGTACACTCCAATGGGACTCAGAGGCTGAGTCCCGGCCTAAACTGTTCCCTACCGTATCCCTTCTTCTTCTATGTGGGGGCATTTGTCTGCCTTCCTGGTTCAGCCCTGCCCTGTTCTTCCAATGCCAGTGTGATCTGGCATCGATTTACCCCTCCCCTCCTCAGTACCCTTCCACCATGGAACAGGGCCTATGTCCCTAGGGGTGCATGTGCCTTGGGCCTGCCTTCTCTCTTAGACTGTGCTCTGTAGGAGTGGAGGGCACACCTGCTCTGTGCTCTAAACCCCAAGCTCCACTCACGGGGATGACAGAATGAACAATTCCTCTCTGCCGCAGATGCCACTTTGAGGGAAGACCGAGTACCCCTGCCACTAGAAAATTGGGCTCGGGGCAGATTCATGGATAGGGCAGACTACCAGCTTCCAGTGGAGTCAGATCATGGGAGGGGAGGCAGATAAGGTTGGAGTGGGATCTGTGGGGAACAGGCCTCTTACAGAGCATAAGGTGGAACATGGAACACATTTCTGGCAGTGCCTCCCCTGTGTTGGCTCGAGAAGTCCCATCTGCAAGTGGGGAGCAGGTCAGAGAGGCCTATGTTGACATTTCTCAGCCTGAAGACCAGGCATGTATATCCTTCAACTTTGAAGTCCCTGGAATACAGATATTCTGAGACAACACTCAGAATACCTAAGACCCATGCTGATAAGGGCCACAGATGGCCTCACTCAGTGTGAGTGGTCCTTATCAGCATGGGTCTTAGGTATCCTGAGTGTTATCTCACTGTATTTGTGGAGTGACCTACAGTCAGGAGCTACCTCTGAAGTCTGGGCTTCCAGCCACAGGACACCTGGCTCCTTCTATAAAGGCTGTGGAGTGGGCTCTGGCTGGAGCAGTGGCCAGTCTGCAGTCCAGGATGAGGGGCCTTGTGGTGTTCCTTGCAGTCTTTGCTCTCTCTGAGGTCAATGCCATCACCAGGTGAGTGTCAGAGCCCAGGGGAGGGCAAGGGCATCTCATCGTCCTCTCTGGGAGGTCTGTCCTTGGTCTTCCAGCCATTGGTCCCCCAGGGAGTCTTGGGAGAAGTGCTGCAAGTTCCCAGGGTAACAGTTCCCTGTCAGTCTTGCCTTTGCATGCTGGGACCTTTGCTTCTGTTTACCCCAGCACTTCACAGTGTGGTGAAAAGAACAGGGAGCCAGATGGGCAACTGGGAGGATAGGGCATGGCTCTGGAGTCAAACTGCCTGGGGTTTGATCCCCAGCTCCATCACTAACTTAACTCTCTGTGCCTCAGTTTCCTCCTGTGTTCATAAAATGTGAATAATGGTAATGTCCATCTCATAGGGATGTCGTGAGGATTACAGGAGTTAATATTTAAAAAATGCTTCAAACGGTGCACACTGTAAGAGCTATATATGCATTTGCTAAACAAAATAAAATTCCCTATTGTACTAATCCTTTGTGGGTGAAGATCTCAGGTTCTCCTGCCAAAGTAATAACTGACATTGATTGAGCTGTTTGCTCCTAGGTGCTAGGCACTCCACTAAGCCACTAATCCTCATGGATTAGGTAGATATTATCATTTGCAATTTACAGATGAGACACTGTTGTTTAGGAAGGGTTCCTAAGGAGGGTCCCTGAGCTGTCCGAGGCTGCATGGCTAGTAATGGAGGAGCTAGGACTTGGCCTCTGTGGATTTGCACTCTTGCCATCACATCACACGGTAATCTGCAGGTGCTCAGGTTTGAGTCTGGTCAAGCCCTGAGCACAGAGAAGCCCTGATTCCTCCCTGGGAAAGCTGGATCCCAGAAAAGGGGTCAGGGTGCTTTCAACTGGCCCAGAATCTTTGTGGCAGTCCTGAAAATAAAGTTCCTCCAGGTCCCAGGTGCGCTATCTGCCCCAGCACTTGGGATGTGAACAGCCTGCGAAAATCCATTCTGTCTGTGAGTTTTAACACTGCTGCCATTTATGGCTCTCAAAGCACGTCTCAACAGTCTCACAGAGGAGGACCATGTGATTCTTAGAGGTAAAAGGGACTGTGGGAATCACTGAGTTCTACTTCTGTCTATAGGAGAGGAAACTAAGGACCAGAGAGGTTAAGCCATAGGGCTAGTCAAAGGCAGGGCCAGGAGAATGGCTGGAAAGGAAGGGGTTAACCTAAGGGAGTTGAAACTCAGAGGGCTTTGGGGAGCCACCCAAGTTGACACAGACAGGGCAGCACCAGGTCTAGAACCAGTTTCTGCATTTCCTCTCTTGATCTCTTCACTGTTGATCTGCCTCCATCATCTAAAACTCGAGCTCCCTCAGGAGGCCCCTGTGAGACCAGGCTCTGTGCTGAGGAACCCTTTGAGAATTTTCCACTCGTCTTAGGGAAAAAGCTATCCAGAGAGTGGAGAAAGGGTATTGACAGAGGGCAGGATCATTGTCGTAGCATTTGTCAGCATGTGGGAGACACCGTTCTTCACTGCAGACAGTGGGCTCCCAGCGGGCAGAGATGGTGTCCTTTCCAAGTGTCCCCTGTGCCCTGTACAGTGTCTGGCACAGCAAGAATTTGGTGACTGAATGAGTGATGATGTGCTTAGTGCTTTTCAAACCATGGGTTTCAAAACTTATTAGTGGGTTGCAAAATGCCTCTAATGGGTCTCCACCAGCATTAGAAAAAGAGAAAGCAATATAAAATATGAGAGTGCATTGCAGTTAGCAAGGATAGGCATTGATTTTTGAACCGATGTAAAATACATTTCTTACTTTGAGTTATGATTTAAAAAAAGTTTGAAAGCCCTTGGCCTGGGGTCAGTGGGCCATTGATCAGAAGGCTGGCTGGGAGCAGAGTGTACCGAGTGGTTTATGGAGCCCACTTCTGGGAGGCTGGGCAGCCTGCGGGAGATGCAAACGCTCCTCACAAATTCTTCCCCATCTCCTCAGGGTTCCTCTGCACAAAGGGAAGTCGCTGAGGAGGGCCCTGAAGGAGCGCAGGCTCCTGGAGGACTTCCTGAGGAATCACCATTATGCAGTCAGCAGGAAGCACTCCAGCTCTGGGGTGGTGGCCAGCGAGTCTCTGACCAACTACCTGGATGTGAGTGGCTCTGCCAGCCTTTCCACTAACGAAGTGGAAAGCGCCCCTCGGCCCCTGCCTCACCACAGCTGTTGCTCTTCGAGAAATCTTGGAGTCTGTGGTAGAGGCAGTCTCCCTGCCCTCAGTCAGCTCCACAAGGGGCTGGTTGACCCAGAAAAGACAGTGCTCCTGCTTGCCAGCTCTGAATGCCACCACCAGGAGGGTCTGAGCTCGGGCGCCTTCCTCACAAAACATCCCCCAAGAGTGCATGAACTGCCCCCCCCACCTACCATCCCAATCTTGCACCTGCCTTCCCGGCCAGGGAAGTTCTGTCTTAGTCTGGCTCAGCAGGGATGGAGACAGCGGGTGCCATTCCGCAGCTGCCCAGGACGCGGCTGCCAGCTTGCTCTTCCTCCCACCCAGGACCCAGGCAGGGGCGCTCCTGGTGCCTGTTCTTTCCTGGAGCTTGTCTTTCTCTCAGCCGTCACTCTTGCCAGTAAACAACCAGCCTTTTTTCTCTTCTGTGCTCTCATTTCCTTATCTAGGTCATCTTCGCCACCCGCCCCCAGCCTCTGCTCTGACAGTGGGGAGAGCTGGCGAGGAGGCATGAGTGGCAGGGGCCACTTGGGCCAGAACATGGAGCCCACACCTAGCTGATGCCCCACCTCTCTGTCCAGATTCTTTTTGCCCTAGCAGGGGTGGCCCATGTCCCACCCAGGCAGGATTTAAGTTTAGGACCCAGGTCTGCTTCTGAGGCTGATTCCAGCAGTGGTTGCAGGACTTGTGGAAGGATGAGGCCAAGTGTGTCTGGGGGTGGGAGCCCAGGTAAGGGCCGGAGGTCAAGAAACCTCTTCAGTATCTTCCCCCTCCTTGAGACACCCAGGTCTCTGGGCAGAAAGCACAGGGCCTCCACAAGGGCCCCTGCTCCCCGCCCACCGTTAATCCACACCCTCCTGCCCCCTGATGCTCCCACCTCTGACCCAGTGCCGTCTGTCTTCAGTGTCAGTACTTTGGGAAGATCTACATCGGGTCCCCTCCCCAGAAGTTCACCTTGGTGTTTGATACAGGCTCCCTGGATCTCTGGGTGCCCTCTGTCTACTGCAACAGTGATGCCTGTCGTGAGTGACCGCCCTCTCCTGACCCAGCCCCTCATGCTTGGATGCCCCGGCCAAGTGGCCAGGGTGGTCAGGGTGGCTGGGGGGAAACATGGGGTGGCAGGACAGCTGGCTCTGACCTTCCCAGCCTCCTAGTTGTGGTCGATCTCCTCACTCATCTTCCCAGCTGGCCACAGACTGGGAAGATTTGAAAATCATGGGTTTTAGTTAAAAATTAGGGACCTTTATTTTATTTTTTGTCTCTACTGTGAGCCAAGGCAAGCTGCTTACCCTTTTGGATCCTGAATTTTCCTTTCTATAAAATGGGGCTATGATGTGCCAGTGAGTGCTGGGAGAGTAAAGTGAGAAGGGCTCTTACAAATAATGAATACATGCTTAACACACGTTAATTATTTATTTCTCCACCAATCCTGGGAGATTGGTGCTCTTTTTATCCCCATTTGACAGATGAGGAAATTAAGGTTTGAAGAGGAAAAGGGACTTGGCTAAGATTACTCAGCTGACAAAAGCAAAACATCCACGGAATCTTCAGCGGGGCTTTTCCCTTT
Organism: Gorilla gorilla gorilla; assembly: GCF_029281585.2. NCBI lineage: Eukaryota > Metazoa > Chordata > Mammalia > Primates > Hominidae > Gorilla > Gorilla gorilla. Next base: position 128,424,424 of record NC_073224.2, on the reverse strand, counting down.
CATTTTTGTGTAGAAGCTACGTAGGTAGCACTGGAAGTCAGAGAGGTAGGGCAAGCAGCAAAGAATCATGTTCTTTTTTAAACTGTGGGACCAAGGCTTTAGAAAGAATGGGCTGCTTATTCTCTATAGAGAGAATTGCCAGTATTGAGGCCATATTCTTACAAGGCCTGCTGAGGGGTTCGGCCCAGGCTGGCACCGTGAGTGGTGAGAAGATTCTAAGCGCCCCACTAACTCTGGGTCTGTGTTTCAGAAAACCACCAACGCTTCGATCCGTCCAAGTCCTCCACCCACAGAACATGGGCAAGTCCCTGTCCATCCAGTATGGCACAGGCAGCATGCGGGGCTTGCTGGGCTATGACACTGTCACCGTAAGTGGTGCTGCGCCGGCCAGTGCTCACTGTGCCTTTCCCACCAGCCACTCTCTGCCCACACAGTCCGGTGGGCCACACCTCCACTGTGCTGAGGAGCCCTTTAGGTGCTGCCTGCCCTGGTGGCTCAGGAGGTAAGGAGAGGGATTTTAGCCAGCAGGCAGCTGTCGGCTGTCCCTTCCTCCCACCTCGTCTTCTTGTGGCAGCACCCAGAGCCCCACCTGAGGGCCCTCTTAGGTCCGGGTTCCCGTCTCCCTGATCCTTTTCCATGCATCCTTGACACAGTTAGTTCCGAATTCTGAGCTGGTGCCAGGACTGAGCTCTTCAGTGTCCTATGTATAGTCTTATTTTTAAATTTTGTTTTTCCAACAGCCCTTTGAGGAAGATGTCATTATCCTCGTTGTTCAAATGAGGAAATCGAGGCTTGTAGTTGATAACTTACCTGAAGTCACACAGCTGGTGCCTGAGGGAGCTGAGTGTGGGACCTCGCCTCTGGCTCTCAGAGCAGTGCTCTTGGTTTGACCTCATGCTTTATAAGTCAGAGCAGCATCTTCTTTCAGGTCCGAGAGCACCCGTCCCTCTAGGATAAGGGTTCCCCTTTCCCTTGACTCTTTTTGGCCTCCAAAGTACCTAATACAGTGATGGGCACATAGTAGGTACCCAATGGATGTTTGCTTCTTTCTTTCTTTCTGCATGCACCATCTGACGTGAAAACGCTGGTGGTGTCTCTCAGTGCTGACCACCTTGACTTTCCTTGGTCTCTTCCTTGGGTCTGGCTGAAACCTTTCTTGCTTTGAGTCCAGAAGGGCACAGTCCTCTGTGGACAGTATTTTCCTCACTGGGCAGGTGCCCACCAGGGTGCTCTGCTCAGGCCTCCTCGGGATTCCATGCCAGACAGCAGAGGCCTCAGGGCTGCTTGCTGAGCTGGCCAGCAGTCAGGCCTTTGACAGCCAATTCCCCTGCCCAGTCCTATTTCCTCTGCTGGCCTGAGCCATTCACTTTCTTCCCTGCTATTTTGGGTGCGTCTTCACTGGAGAGCTGGCCCAGTGCCTGGAACCTCAGCAGTGCTGCAGTGGGCTGCTATCACTCACTACCTTGGGCAGGGGGTCGGGGAAAGCCTCCCTCAGGGGTCTCATGTGGAAGCAGGACAGGTGTCCTGACCACTTTGGGACAAGAGGCAGTAGTGGTCAGAGTAGGCTGGTGGATACATTGGGCATCTGAAGAAGTGGGCAGATTAAGAAAATATTTTGGAGTTAGCACTTTCTTAGCGTAGTGCTGATCCATATTCAATAATCAAACACTTAGTAAATGTCAATACATGTTCAGTGTTAGTATTATTTAGTCAAAGCACTGCCTTGAGATGTGAGATGTAGGTATTATTATTCCCTTAAACAGATAAGGGGATTGAGGCTTGGGCAGGTACTTGTCCAAGGTCACACAGTTAGCACATGGCAGAACAGGAGCCTACACCTGGGTCTTGGAGACATAAAGCGTGTGCATGTTCTTTTTGGACTTCCTGCTGCTTCTATGGCTTTTTGCTGGGAGGTGTTCCAGGCACAGCTGGTGGGAGGGCTACAGGCCTGCAGAGGGCCTTGGAGCATCCCTCATTCTGCCCCCTTCTTTGAGCCCAGTCCCAACTTTTGCACAATGAGCACCAGGGTCTGTGTCCACCTTGTCCTCTGTTCCCCTCCACCCCTGCCTCATTAGAACGATTCCTCAAGATCATTGCACTAACTGCCAGGAAAGGAGAGGTGGGTTTTTTTTGTTTTGTTTTTTGTTTTTGTTTTTTTCTGTCTCTTAAGGGCAAATAACTATGTTGCCTATAAGAGGAAAGGAACTGGAACTGCGATACTGGCTCCTGACCTGGGACTGGCTGCCCTCATGCCTGGGATGTTTCTGTCTCTGGCTGCAGGACCTAGTGGAGGTCATGATTCTCTTGCAGGTCTCCAACATTGTGGACCCCCACCAGACTGTGGGCCTGAGCACCGAGGAACCTGGCGACATCTTCACCTACTCCGAGTTTGATGGGATCCTGGGGCTGGCCTATCCCTCTCTTGCCTCTGAGTAGTCAGTGCCAGTGTTTGACAACACGATGCCGAGGCACCTGGTGGCCCAAGACCTGTTCTCAGTCTACATGAGCAGGTAAGAGCTGTGCCCAGCCGGGGCCTAGGTTTGATGTCCTTGTAAGGACTGTCGGCTGAGGAGAGTGTCCACTCCTTGGGGACACTCAAGGGTAGTCACCAGCATCCAAGCAAACCTTCTCCTTTCCAGGCACATCCAACCTCTTGTCCAAAGGCCCATGATACAGTCATTTATACAGCCAGAGTTCACTGGATCAAAATTTGACTTTCCTTTCTGGCACTCAAAAAACAAAGCCCGATTCCACCTCTGCACTGGGGCTTTCGAATTCTTTTTCCCAAAGTGGCAGGGCCTCAATAACCATTTGCTAATGTCATTGAGATGCACAGACTTTTAGAGCTGACTCCAAAGGAGTCCAACCTACTCCTTTCACTAGGGAGGAAGCTGAGGCTTGGGGAGGGACCAACACCCTGAGGGGTGGCGGCTGAGCCAGGCGTGGAGCCTGGGGCTCCTGCTCCCAGGCCTGTGCTTCCTACTCTACCTCCCTGCACCCTGTGATGATGCAGCTTGGCTCAGACAGAGGGGAGGATGGCAGGGAGGAGAGAAAGGGACCCTCCCTAGGAGAAGTTGCTGGATGGCCGAGGCAGGAGAATGCAGTTAGGGGGCTAATTAGTGCATTCACTCATGCATTTATTCACCCAGTAGATACTTACTGGGCCCTTACTATGTGCAGAGGCTCTGCCAGAGATGGGGACACATCAGCAGATAAGACAAACTGGCAGTTAACATTTTAGCAGGAGAAGCAGACAGCACACCATTACATACACTATTGTAATCAAACAGTCTGATAAGGGTGCAGCAGGGGAGATTTGGGTGTGTCAGAGGCTGAGTAACAGGGGAAGCCCCAGCCGAGGGCAGCCAGGGCAGTCTTTGCTGAGGGAAGAGTGGGTGCTGTCTGGGGAGAAAGCGTGTACCAGAGCCGGGAGCTGGGATGGGCTGGATGAGTTCTAGGAGCCCAAGGCAGTGCTCCAGAAGTGGGTGGGTACAGTGTATGTTTCCCAGCCATGTGTGAGACACGGCCCCAGGAGGAACAGAGGGGATTTGCATTTGGGTGGCAGTTTCAATCCAAAGTGTAGATTTTGTTGAAGACCCCCTTTCCTACTAGAGGCAGAAAGCCCTGGGTGGCGGCTGACAGGGAGTAGGAGCATAGGGAGACAGCTGGGCACACTCAAGGGTGGCTGGGGCACAGCCTGGCAGTCCCAGGACCTGTGGGGTGGGTTATTTCCTCTGGGGTTGGGGTGGGGGCTGCAGCGCTCGGGAGAAAGGATGCTGCCACTGACTTCAGAGAAAGCCCAGCGGAGGAGGAGCCAGAGGGGGCTGGAGACCTCATCTGAAGCGTGGGGTAGGGGTGGGGCGGAGGAGGGTGGGCTGGATCTCCGTGGTGTCCGCCCCAGGGTGGGGCTGGGCACCACTTTTCTGAGCCTCGCTGAAACAGCACGCTGCGCCTTGGTTTCAGGAATGACCAGGGGAGCATGCTCACACTGAGGGCCATTGACCTGTCCTACTACACAGGCTCCCTGCACTGGATACCCATGACTGCAAGAATACTGGCAGTTCACTGTGGACAGGTGGGTGAGAGGCCACCCTGTGTGGGCCTCAGCCAGAGGCTGATCTAGGTGTGGGGATGTGAGGCCCGGGCGTCAGGCCACCACACTCTGAGGACTGCAGCACAGTAGCTCGTAAGACCACCCATGAGAATCTGAACTAGACACTTCCAAGGTTGGTGACCTTTGTCGGTGCTAGTGCCACATATTCACCTGTGCTTTATGAACAAGACCAGCTGCCTTTCTGGGGCATCTACTGCCTGCTAGGCGCTGTGCTGAATGATTATATGACTGTCTCATTTATTCCTCACTGAGACACCATGAGGTGGGTGCTACTATTACCCCACTTTATAATGGACTAACATTGAGTTTGAACCTCAGGACCACCTCTTGAGGAAGTCAAAGAAGGGGTTATTAACGTACGCGTTTTGTAGATGGGAAGCCTGGGTACACAAAGGTTGGGTAACTTGCTGGAGACACACAGCAAGTAAATGGCAGAGCAAAAACTTGAAACCAGATCTCAGACAACGAGTATGCTACTCGCTCTACTCCTTAATGTGGGTGAATTTGTTGTTTTATTGAAGTTTCTGTCCCATGGAAAGTGGGATGTCCTCAATTTAGCCACTGAATTGGAAGAAAATGGTTTTAGGATTTTTCTCTGGGCTCAGAAAGTACTGGGGCCTCCAGGAAGGGGCCCCAGGGAAGGGGCTGAGGGCTGGGGGCCTTCCCTCCCTACTGCGGATCCTGGCAGGGGAGGGTAGGAAGGACCTGGGGAGGGAGGGCTGGATGAGGCCATCTTGCATACCCTCGAAAGTGTCATCATTGATGGCATGGTGGTGGTCTGTGACGGTGGCTGTCAGGCCATCCTGGACACCGGCACCTCCCTGCTGGTGGGGCCTGGCAGCAACATCCTCAACATCCAGCAGGCCATTGGAGCCACTGCGGGCCAGTACAATGAGGTGAGGCCAGGCCCCACCGCCCCACAAGGTTGCCTTGAAGTGGGGGCCCCTTCACACAAACGAGATGATGCAGGGGTGGTGAGGGAGCCCGTTTCCCAGCCGAGGTTGGGGTTTCTCCGGAGGCCTCTGCTGGGGCCTTTGGCTTTGGCTTCATTGCCGTGGGAGCCTCCATGCCTCAGGTAGCGGCTGCCGTCTGACCTCCTGTTCCTCTGGGAGGGGTGCCCTCCTTGACGCGTTGTACTGTGCTGTGCCCCTTCTTCCTCCTCCACCCCCTAGTCTGTTCTTCTCCCCTTGACAGCCAAATGCTCCCAGCATCCCTGTGAGCTCTGGCTGGGCCTAGATGGGGAGACACAGAGGCAACCCCCTTGGGTCCCAAGCTTGGGTCTGTCCCTGGGTTGATGACAGCTATGACTCTTTTGAGAACCATGTCTCAGGACCAGGCCTCACCCTGAGAGCCTCCCTGTGGTCCTAGGTGTAGGCAGGGTCCTCTCCCCACCCCATGGCTCATGGGGTGGCAGGAGGGGTTCTGGGCCCTTCCAGAACCCCTTCAGTCAGCTTACTTACTCGCCGCTTCTAAGAGGACCTCCTTTGGTTCTTTAGTTTGACATCGACTGCGGGCGCCTGAGCAGCATGCCCACGGTTGTCTTCGAGATCCACGGCAAGAAGTACCCCCTGCCACCCTCCGCCTACACCAGCCAGGTATGAGTCTCAGAGGGGAAGCCTGGGCTCCTCCTCCTCCTTCTTCTTCACCAGCTTCCTCCCCCACCCCCCCAGTTGGGCCCCTGGTAAGGCAGTGATGGTGGTGATAAGAAGTGGTATGGACTCCACAGAGAATGGAGGGGCATGTGTTTGGACCAACTGGCCTTTCTGAGTGGGCCATGTTGTCCTGGGGCCTCATTTGTGGCCACTTCAGCCTCATCCTGGGAAAAATGGGGAACAGGAGAGGCGGTGTGTCAAGGTGTCAGGGAGAGTGGGGTAGGCAGGTCCACATCTCCCTATGGGAACCTCCCTCCGCTGCTCAAGCTTCTAAGTCCCGGGGCCTAGAGCTCTGTGCAGGGTTTGCTTAGCTAGCCTGGGCTTTGTGGGGCCCAGCCCTTGGCCCCACTGACCACTGACCTCCACCCCCCAGGCCTGCTCTGGCTGGTCATCAGGGCAGTAGGTGCTGAGAGCAGGAGGCAGGGGCTAGGGAGGATGAAAGATGGGGAGTGGAGTCCAGTGCAGGGAACAGGACTCAGGATGCCAGAACCCCACCCGGTGATCCTAGATTATGTCATTTTATTTTTTGAATCTGAATTTCTTCATCTGTTGAGAGATGAATCCAATACTTGTTTATCTGGGAAGGTCATGTCAAGGATAAAATGACGTCACAGAAGAGGAGGAGTTGCGGGTGAGGTATAAATGCCTATCTTTAGGCACAGCAAATGGGATTGGGACCAGCGTCATCTCTGCCTTGCCTTCCCCAGGACCAGGGCTTCTGCACCAGTGGTTTCCAGGGTGACTATAGTTCCCAGCAGTGGATCCTAGGGGGTGTCTTCACCCGGGAGTATTACAGTGTCTTTGACAGGGCCAATAACTGTGTGGGGCTGGCGAAGGCTGTCTGATTGCATCACTGGCCACGGACCTCAGTGTGACCAAACACACACACGCACATAGATGAGACGTGCAGGCAGATGGTTCCCAATAAACACCACATTTCTGCAAAGCCTGACTTCCCTTGTTGTCACTGGGGCTGAAGCTCTGCGCCGTTGTGGGGGTGGATGTGACTGCCAGGTGGTGTGTGGGCACAGCAGGAACTACATGGTGGGAAGTGTTGGTAGGTGGAGGCTACCTGGAGGGCAATGACTATTTCAAGCTCAGGTCAGGGAAGACCAAGGCATGCCTTACCTACCTGTCCTTCACTCTAGAGCTTTCTGGGCAAAGGACACAAGAGGGGAGACCCTCGCACGATAAGACTCATTTGTTCCTGGGGAATGAGAGGTAAGGGCGTGGTGGTGTGGGGATGTATAGGGAACACTTGGCCCCTGGAGAGGAAGGTTCTAGCTGTATTAAGAGAGGGGTCTCAGTGCTGTTGGAAGAAGCCAGATGAAAGAGTGAGCAGGGAGCATGGGGAAAGATCTGAGTCCTAGGCTGCCATCCACCCTGGGGGAGAGCCACAGTCCAGACTCCCATCCTCAGGCTCAGGGGCTCAGGCCCTGGCAGTGGTCAGAGCGGTGCCATTGCCGATAGCAGGTTCGTGTTAACCTGGCTTTCAGAGGCTGATGTGTCAAAGCCAGATGCCAGTGTTCAGAGTTCCTGTGAGTGCCCAGGCTCACAGAGCCCTGCACATTCTCCTGGGAGAGAGCCACGCAGGAAATCCAAATATTACCAGGTCACACAAGGAGATTCAGGTGGCTTTAGGAAGTTTTTCTCAGTGATGCTACTCTAAGGCCACTCAGCTACCTTGGGAGGGAGGTGGACAGCTCTTGGGGAGATCACAGTGCTTGGAGTCCTCTTGGCAGACTCCTTGGACAGTGCTCTGCTGGGAGCTGCATGTGTCTGCTCTCCAGCCCTCCTCCCTTTTTCTTTGCACCCCCTGCTTTAGATAGTCTTTTTCCCATCGGGGGAAGACAATTGACCAGGCCTTTGTTTTCTATGTCATAGCTAGTCTTGTCCCCTCTGCTTCACCCACCCCAAATATAGTGATCGGACTTTGTCACACCTTTACAGTAGTTCAACCCTCACAAGGCCTTGGGAAGGGGGTGGGGTCATCTTGCTATCTAGCCCCTGCCCCTACCTCAGGCTGACCACAGGCCTGCCCTTCAAACAGCTGGAGCAGGTGAGTAACACCCATGTCTCCAGGAACTGGAAGCTGCAGGTTTGGCAGTGACACTTCACAAAGGAGACTGTCCTTCATGAGGAGTGAGGCAGGGGGCAGGAGCAGAGTGGGCTCTGACTTCTTTCTCCCAGTGACAGCTGCTAATGGGATCCGGTTGACAAGCCATCTGGGGGCATCTCCTGGGGCCTTTCTTAGTGGTACCCAAGAACAAAACAGATGAGGGACCCAGGCAGTGGAGATGCTGCCTGTGGCGCCTGTCTGGGTTTGCGGCTGTGCAGCCAGCTTGGCCGCAGAGGCAGCCCATGGCTTCCTGCAGGGAAGAGACTGGGCTGTGGGGGTGAAATGGAGCAGGAAGGCTCAAGCTGCCTTTCCTGGGTGAGCCGAGGAGACTGGTGTGGGATGGTGCAGAGGCCACAGGAGAACATCCCAGGACTTCGAGGACAGAGGGTGGTGCCAGCAATGGGCAGGCCTTGGCGTTTGAATCTTACTGGGCCAGCGAGGTAAGCGAGGTGCCAAGGAGTCAGTCTGGCTTTGGGAGGCTTCTCTAAGCCTCCCTGTTCTTATCTAGGACCAATACTGCCTGTTTGCCAAGAACGAGACAGAATTGGGCCACTTTCATTATTTTTACACTTCTTGTATATTAAAAAAACGCCAAATAGGCCTACAAAAATGGTTATAGATTTCAATGGTTTACATTTAGCAACTGTATTTTAAACACCCACATCCCAACTGGAGATAATGTAGAAAGTCTAAATATGATGACTTTCACAAATGTGAGGTTTGGACCAAATGGGTCCTGTCTCACCCCCTGCCCAGTTGGCCCTGGTGGTGACCCCTGTCCTGGGAGGGCAGTGAGGGCACAGCGAGGGCAGCTCCTCACTGGGGCTAACACAGTGTTGCCGCACAGCAGCCCTGTGGCCTCAGCAATGTTCCTGGCTGCAGAGAACTCTCTGCCTGGAATGTTCTCTAGTCGCCAACTCCTCTCCAACTCCTCTGACTTTCAATCAACCTTCAAACCTCAACTCAGTCCACATCTCTTCAGGATGCTTCTGACGAGCCTGGGGGCTTAGTATCATACCACTTATTTCCCTGTTGGTCTTCCTCATGGCCTCTGGGCTCGCTGAGCACAGACATTGTGCACTTCTCGTTTCTTTTTCTTTTTCTTTTTTTTTTTTTTTTTGAGACAGAGTCTTGCTCTGTTGCCCAGGCTGGAGTGCAGTGATGCAATCTCCGCTCGCTGCAACCTCTGCCTCCTGGGTTCAAGTAATTATCCTGCCTCAGCCTCCTGAGTAGCTGTTATTACAAGTATGTGCCACCACACCCAGCTAATTTTTGTATTTTTAGTAGAGATGGGGTTTCACTGTGTTATCCAGGCTGGTCTTGAACTCCTGACCACGAGTGATCCGCTCACCTCAGCCTCCCAGGCATGAGCCACCATGCCCAGCCTCACCTCTCATTTTGATATCTTAGGTGCCCAATTCATGGAATGTCCCATCAAGTATTGTAGGGTGAATGAATGAATGAGTCACTCGGTGAGGTCCTCAAGAGTCACACTGCTTTCTTTGTCTCCTCTTTCCTCTTGGATCTTTATATCCCCCCTTCCCAGCACACACTCAGGCCCACTCCCCATGTCTTCTCCCTCCCCTAGCTGGCCTAGAACACTCCCCATTCCCTTGCTGTCCCCCTGGAACTCCTCTGTGCATGTTAGAAGGACAAATGGCCACCAGGGCTTTATGGTTCTGGGAAGGGGTCCACATTGGTCTCTGTGGTCAGGCCTTCTGAGGGCTGTGCCAGGTGGTGAATGAGGAGGCTTTGGGAAGAGGCCACCAGCACATCCGTGGTTTGCTTATGAAGAGGGCCTACCTGGAGGCCAGGGAGGAGCTGCAAGGCTAGAAGGGCCCCTTTGCAGGGCGGGGCTGACTTGTTTCTGGATATCCCACCAGCCCTATCTGCCAATAAGGTCCAGGCAGGGAGATGGCAGCTGAGGAAGCCTTGGTGGCCATTCACGTCCACCCAGCAGGTGTTGCCTGCCGTCTGTCCTTCTGCCACAGCCACATCCAACACCTGCAGGGTTCGCCTCTGGGAGTTTGTGACCCCTGTTCCCTTTGCCTGCTATGCCTTTCCACCTTCTCTAATCTGTGAAGTGCTCCTTCTCCTTCAAGGCCAGCCTAAATGTCACCTCTTCTAGGGTCCCCACTCCTCCGCTTTCTCATTGCATTTATCCTGTCATAGTTGTTCACTGACACATTTGTCTCTCTGACTAAACTGCTGACGAACAGTGCCTGCGTCCTTCCTCCCTGAATCCTCAGCGCCCAGCAGAGTTCCTAGAATGCTGTGGAGGCTCAGCCAATGCCCGAGGGTGGCTTATGCTTTGTGATGCAGCACGAGTAATGAGTGCTGAGAGATGCGAACTCACAAAGACCAGGTGTGGATGTGTGCACAAGCACACACACGTGTACACACAAGTACATACATGCACACCCATGCCCTGCCCCTGAGTAGACACAGACCCAGGCCCCAGTTCTAGAGCCCTATTCCCAGCCCCTCCCCTCCCCTGTCACTCAACGCCTTGCCAGTTCTTATGCTAATGAGAGGAAGCGTTTGGGCAGAGAGAAGCTTGGAAAGGAAGTCTTTGAAATGGAAATGTTATGACAAAATGATGGATTGTTTTCCGAGCTGTGCAGTTTGTTTCTTTCTTGCAGCAGAAGGGAGAGTATAACAGAGACAAGAGTGGCAGAGGCTGCCCATGTCAGCAAGCCCCAGATGGCAAGGAGTGCGGGTGAAACACTCCGGGAACATGGAGCGAGGGGAAACTACAAAGCAGGCAGAGGGACACGGCCTAGCTACTGTCCAGAAGCCTTGGTCATGGCTGGGGCCCGACTGGCCAGAGCATACAATGGCTGTCTGGAGGAGGTGGGGTCTGTGAAGACCAGGAGGGACATCTGACCCGTCCTTCTGCCAAGGCTGCCATACTCAACACCCTGCAGGGCTCATCTCTGAGCCTCTGTGCATGCTGTTCCTTTGCCTGATATGACTCCACCTTCTTTAACCTGCAGACTGTTCTTCATCCTTCAAGACCAGCTGATATGTTACCTCCACTGGGAAGACTCCTACTGTACATGAGGCCTGCTTCACCCAAACTCCCTAAACCATAGGAGAACTCATTGGCTGATCCCTAGCTCCTTGATTGACTTGGGGCTAATTAGAATTGTTGCCTATCTTACTCATTAAAAATATGCATTGCATACTTGCTGTGTGCAAAATGCTGTTCTAGGCACTGTGTCCATTGGTGAACACAAACAGACCCTCCGTCATCCTGGGACTTATGTCCTGGGGGGACACAAACAAGGAGATCATAGATGCATAAGTTACGTGGCTTCTGGGTGGTTATAAGCACATGGGAAAAGTGGAGTAATGAGGGAACACGCTTTGCTTTGAAATGAGGTAGGAAGGGCAGGCTCAGTGAGAAGGTGACATCTGAGCAAAGACATGAAAGATGGGTCAGCCATGCAGATACGGGGGGCAGGGATGGTGTGTAAAGACTAAACACATCAGCATTTAATAAAGAGAAGCTACAGATGGATACATATGGATACATTATTTTTTTGCTTATGCTGGTTATCTTTCTAATGAAAGATAAGTTGCATCTCAATCATTTTGCATCCTTTATAGCACTTAGTGTTTGACACGGAATAACTGTTCAGTAGACGTATGTTGAATGAACAAACAAGCTCCAAACTGTCTCCCTCTAAACCCCTTGGCCATTGTGAGGGCTGCCCAGGAGTCAGCTCTTGTCCTGGAGTGCCCTCTAGTGACCAAATCTCAGATGCCAGCTTTGTACACCTTGTTTATATCCTGTAACATTTCTCCTTCCCACCCCAGGAGAACTTAGGGACAGTGGCCAACCAATTAATAGAATTAACTAAGTGTCTCCTATATGCAGGGCACAGTGGCAGCTTCTACACGAAGCACGCAGACTCAGGATATATGGTCCCTGCCCTCAAATCCCTCACTCACTGGACATCTCTCTGGTTAACCATTTCCTTCTCAATCTTTGCTCTCCGATAATCCCCCCTTTCTCATCTTTCTGGATCATCTGTAATACTGGAATTACATTTTGAGCTAGGGCTGGCTGGGTGAGGATGTGCATGCTGTGTGTGCCTGAGGGGCTTGGGAATAGCATTAGCTTTCCAGGTCAGCAAATTAGCCCATCATTCCGTAGTAGTGGAGGGGTGGAAGACAGCTAGGATCTGGTCCACTAGGCACTCCATGGAGTTTCAGAGCTGAGGCTGATGCTGGCTGGATAACATGCAGACCAAACTTGTCACCCCATTCTGGCTGGTGGAATTGTGCTTCCTTTTTAAGGACTTCTTATGGCCCTGGCCACCTTCTCTGTGCTGGCGGCCTTGTTATCCTCAAAGCCAAAGCTGAAGCTCCATTCCTGGGCACTGAGCCTCCACCACCTTTTGTCCTTGCCCTCTCCTCTGACCCCATCCATGAAACTTGAGAGCCCCTTTCTTTCCCAGGGCTCTGTTTAACACTGAGGCCAGAATAACAGTGTCCTGGTAGCTTTATTTTTAGGGCCTGTAAGAGGGAACAAGGAGCCTCTGGAGACAGGCCTTCCATGTGTCAGGAAGGGTTCTGGGCCCACAGGTGCCAGCCACACCTCCTGCAGCTTTGGAAGTCCAGTGCCAAATCTCAGCCACACCCCCATATCTTCTCCCTGGGGTGCACATTTCTCATCGAGAGCATAGCTCTTATGCAATGAGGTGGATGTGGGCAAACTGGCTGTCCAGATGCCTAGGCTTAAGTCAGTGCCCTGGGACCTCCTGAGTTATGCTAGTGGCCAGTCTCTTGGCCTCAGCTCCTGAGTTAGGAAGGCAGGTGGCCTCAAGCTGAAGGGATGCTTTGGCCTGACTTCCACCACCTGGGCTCATGCCCCTTGTAGAGTGGATGATATGCAAAGAGTAGAGAATCTCCAAGTGCTTTCCTGAGTCCACGCTTTTCCTGGGAGTCCCAGACACAGACCAGTCAGGGTGAGAGTGGACTGGGAATCCGAGAATCTTCAGAAAATTATTCTTTGGCTTGAAAGTCTGATGAATGAATTGATTACAGCTGGTGCAGAAAGTGCCCCATGGACACTCTATCACTGGGTGGCAGCCTGGGTATGGATTTGGACTGGGCTTCAAAGATTTTATTTGGACCCAAGAGGGAGAAAAATGGCTTTCTGCATCCCACGGAGTGCTTCCTGGCAAAGGGCAGTGGGCACTTGTGCATATGTCTCCCAAGCCACCTTCCCTCCTTTGACCACTTAGATCTGGATCTTCCTTCTAGCCTTAAGCAGCGTCCTAAGAGTGGTGTCTTCTCTTCCTCTCTGTCATCCCCATGCTGCCCTGGTTCCCATTAGTCCTTACCTTCCCCAGGCCCTAAAAGTAGCTCTTTCCCAGGGCTGGAGTTGCCCCGGCCTTGGGAACACCCCAGCTTGGGGACTAGTGAGGCCCTAAGGGGTGCAGGTACTAGGTGGGACCTGATGTGTCTCTCCAACAGGAGCAGAGGGACACTGGAAAATCACTGGCCCCACTGGAGGTGCCTGAGCTAGGAATATGAAAGAGGATGACATAGGGGACTGTCTTTTTTTCTCACACAGCTGGCAGCACTGGCCTGGGGTCAGAGAGACAAATGTGTTAGGCATGTGCCTTGTCAAATGAATTGTCTTTCTCTCTCATCAAATATTTACAGAGCATCCCTATCACTAGGTGCTGAAGCCACGATGGTGAGCAAAACATGCTCTTCATCCTCATAGAGCTTTACGGAGGTAAGAGTTATTGGGAGTTTGGTCTTGGTGAGATTTATTGGGAGGGACCATATTTTGGATTTGGATTTTAAATATTCTGTCCCATAGTTCCCTCAACTGATTGCAGTGTCCTAAAAAAGCTGGTAATCCTGAAATCACACTCCATCAGTCAGACTGTTACTTACGCCAGCAAGCATCACAAAAATCTTTTGTTAGGCCTCGCGTCCCAGTTTTTAGTCCAGAAGGTGTGATTCCCATTCAGCCGGGGCTTCCAAGCCCCTGACGTAGAGCAGGGATTTGAATGGAAGAGAGAGAAGCAGCTGCGGCCCCGTGCCTGGAAAGCCCAAGTGTGCTCTCCTCCTGTTTGTGAAAGCCTCTCCTTCCCCAAGTCAGGGCAGGGCCTGTGACCCACTCCTCTGTCTACTGCTCCAGACAGGCCACCTGGACTTCACCAGCCTCCTGACAGCCTACAAAGTCTCCCTGGATGACAGGATGTGACCTTTCTCATGTCAGTGGGGTTTGCTGGAGGATGTGAGAGCTGAAGCCAGAGGCAGTCTAGAGCTGTGAGGTGATGGGAACTGGTAGGAAGGGGGATGTTATGGACTGAATTGTGTCCCCTCAAATTCACACGCTAAAGCCCCAACCCCGAAAGTGGCTGTGTTTAGAGATGGGGCTTTTGAAAAGGTAATTAAGGTTAACTGGGTCATATAGGTAGGCCCTCATCTGATGTGACTGGTGTCCTTAGAAGGAGAGGAAGAGATGCCAGGGATGTGCATGCACAGAGGAAAGGCCATGGGAGGATGCAGTGGGAAGGTGGCCTTCTGCAAGCCAGGGAAAGAGGCCTCACCAGAAACCAACTCTGACGGCACCTTGATCTTGGACTTCCAGCCTCCACAACTATCCTTTGAGCCACATGGCCTGTGGCCTTCTGTCATGGCAGCCTGGGTGGACTGAGACAGGGAAGTTGCTGCAGGCTGATGGAAACAGAGGCTCAGCAGAGCTCCCATCTGAAACTGGGCGAGGGAGGTGGGAGAGAGTCACCATCCCTGGGATTTGCTCTTGAAGGTTTTGGCAGCTCTGACCATCTCCTTAGGTTGATTGGTGGGCAGCCCCAATGTCTGCAGCCCTGAGGCCAAGGACTCTCCTATCAGGCCTCCTGGCCATTGCAGAGGATGTCAGGTGGTGGTGGTGGGGGGATGCCTAAAGGCCATGACTTCTTTCCTTAATGACATAAGACCTGATCCTCCAGGGCAGGCAATGCTCAGAAGCTCTCTCATCGGACAGCAGAGGCTGAAACTCACAGGCAGGTCACGTCCTCTTGGAGGGTCTCTGGTTAATCACTGCTGCCATCACCATGAGGTCCCTTGAGGGGTGCTGCTACCTTTAACTCTCTAACTCTCTGGTTCTAATGTGAATGCACAACTCTTACTGTCATTCTTGAGTGCATGGGCTATGGATGACCCAAAGGGGAAAAAAACATGCCCCCAGATGGTCCTGCTTAAGAGCTGTGGTGTTGACCCAGTCCATCTCCTGGCTAATTTCCTTATGACAGACATCATCTTTATTAGTTTCCTATTGCTACTGTAACAAATTACCACAAACTTCATGGCTGAAAACACCACACATTTATTATCTTATGGTTCTGGAGGTTGGAAGTCCAAAATCAGTCTTACTGGGCCAGAATGTACAAGGCTGCATTCCTTACAGAGCTCTAGGAGATGATCTGTTTCATTGCCTTTTCCAGTTTCTACAGGCCACCTGCATTCCCCGGCTTGTGGCCCCAACACTCGACCTCTGCTTCTGTGGTCGTAGCTCCTGACTCTGTCCTCCCACCATCCTCTTATAAATACCCTTGTGGTTATAGGGGACCCATCCAGATAATCCAGATTAACCTCCCCATCTCAAGGTTCTGGGGATTAGGATCTGGACATCTTTGGGGGGCAATATGCAGCCTTATTATTCAGCATTAATGCACTTTGCCATGAAGCTTATCCCCAGGCAGTTTACCTCTTTGAGATCTAGATCTGAGAGAGGGAGGTTCAGGTAAGACAGGTGCTCCCCTCCATCTTTCCCGGCTCCTTTCCTTGGATGACTGACACCAAGCATCCATTTCATTCACAGCACCCCCTTTCTTCATCCTCAGGGGATGCCCTTTCTCTGTGGCTGCTGTGGGACAAGTTAATTAGAATACCACCCAGTACCCCCATCATCAGTACTCACCCCAAACCACAGCAGGCTGATCTCCTCACAAAAGCCAGAGAGCCAAGATTGGAAGCTAGGCCATCACAACTAGACACTCCTCCTCCCCACAAAATCCCATGCCCTGCCCACCAAGCCTCACCATTTCCTTTACTGAGAATTGTTTGTGCAAAAGGAAAGAGAATATTTGGCTTTTAGATATCTAAGCCAGGGAGAGGGCAAGAGAAGGAAGGAGTCACCTTCAAAAACTGGAACTGTCCAAGCCGGGTGTGGCCCTGGAGTCCCAGCACTGGCATCTGAGTCCACCCCGGGGGCTTGATTCCACATGGGCAGGGGGTGTCTGGTCATCAAAGCCAGCTGTCTGGGGAGGATGGCACTGCCTTGACACTAAGTTTTAGACAAATAAGTAAAAATGTTTTGTCCTTGCCATAGGTGGTAGTTGTATGGAACTCTTGTCATGCCCTCTGCTGGTCCAGCTCCACACTGGCAAATTGAGATCACATCCTATAACATGCATTACCCCCTGTGGTTGACAACCTTCCAGAATGGCCTCCAGTAATCCCTGCTTCCTGGTCAGCATGCCCTTGTGTAACCCTCTCCCCTTGAGTGTGGGCTGGATTTTGTGACTTGCTTGTAACAAATAGAAGACACCAAAGCAATGCGTTTGGTTTGCAAAGCCTGTGGATTCTGTCTTGCTTGTACTCTCTCTTGCTTGCTGTAAGGAAGCAAGCTGCCATGTTGTGAGTGGCTCTATGAAGAGGTCCCTGGGGCAAGGACCTGAGGATGACTTTCAGCCAACAGCCAAAGAGGAATTTCCCCAACCTCCAGTCCAATAGCCCAGGAGAGACCAAATCCTGCCAACAACCATGTGAGTGAGCTCAGAAGCTCCCCTCTCCCACTGCAGTGGAGTCTTGAGGTGACAGAAACCCTACCCAACATTTGGATTGCAGAGAGGCTGAGAGCTCTAGGAACCAGCTACCCTGTGCCTGTATTCACTCCCGATTCACAGAAACTATTCACTCCTGATTCACAGAAACTGTGAGATGTAAATGTGTGTTGTTTTAAGCTATTAAGTGTAGGAGTAATTTGTTACATGGTGATAGATAACTAATGCACACTGTAAAGTGTCATTTGACATTAAGGAACTGCAGCATCATTACAATCTCAGTTTACTAAATACAACTGAATATCAGTTCTGTGCCAAGCACATGGTGCCTTGGGGTTCTGAGGCCATGGCGATGAATGAGGCAAGACCCCAGCCTCCAAGATCTCACAGAGGGCAGGTAGACACCAAATGGGCAAAGTGAAGAGCGGAGGAAGCAGAGCAAGCCTCATGCAAGAAGGGGTGTTTGGGGTATCTTGAGGGATGAATAGGATTTCAAAAGGCAGAAATAAGGTGAAGGGTATTCCATGGGGGAAGAAATGTGGGTGGTGCAAAGCATTTTCAAACATGTAACACTGAGCTGATCACAGATGAGAAAAAGTTGGACAGATTCAGTTCCTCTTTTCTGCATGAGGTTAGCACTAGGCAAAATTGGGAAGCTGCATCTTTACACAGCTTGCAAGCAATGGTGAAATAGAACAGAATGGTCAGGCTAGTGTGGGACCTGTGGCATGTGGAGGCGGGGGGCCATAGAAAGGAAGGGGGACCCCATAACCTTTACCTGCCTGGGTAAAGTTACCTGGGCTCAACCATCCTGGCTCTCCTGAGACAGCACTGCTAGTGGAGGTGGCTTCTGGCAGAGGAGCATGGAGACCTGCAGCCAAAACCCTGGGTTCGAATCCTGGCTCTGCCAAGTTGCTAGTTGTAACATCTTGGGAAATTACTTTGACTGCTTTGCGACTCCATTGCCTCATCTGTGAAATGGAGCTAATTATAGATCCTGCCCCACAAGGTGTCATGGGACTAAGTTAGTTCATTTACATTAACTATTTTAGAATAGCGCATGGCATGCAATAAATATGTTACTGGTATTTTTTCAAGGGGCACAATCTGATCTTTGTATCATCCCTTTTTCTTTTTCTTCTTCCTTTCCTTCCTTTATTCCACAAATATTTGTTGAGCAGCAGACACCGTAGTGGGATTATGCACCGGACACTGTGTGGGGATTATCACATTAAAGAGACACAACCATGACTCTCAAAGGGTTCACAACCTTCAGGTGGGTTTTTATCCTAGGCTTTAGCCACCTTTCACAGAGTGTGGGCTGAGCAGAAATCTTCCGTGGAAGGATCAGGCCACCGTCTACCTGCATTCTACTTTGCACAGCACCTTTTACAGTTTGCTAAGAAATATCATGTATTATCTTATTTAATTCTCACAGTCATGTTGGGAGCTTGGTATTGTTTATCGTTGTTATTAACAAATGGCGGAACCGAAGTCTAGAGTGAGTAAAATAATTGTCCAAGGTCATGAAGCCTTTGGTGGCAAATTAGACACGAATATTTCCCAAGATGTCAACAGTTCTTTTAAACAGGCTGAGGGTGAGACAGATACCTTGTGGAGGATTCAGGTCCACCAGGCAGGGAGGTCTGATGTCCCAAGTGGGGGCCTCCTGGGGTGCCGATGTCTGGCTGGGCTGCCCGCTGGTTCTGGACTTGGAATTCAAACCATTTCAGAATTCTGAGGCATCAATAATCCATTTTAAAGTTAAACAAGATGCCACTGTAAGAAGACATTTTTAGTCTCAGAGGGTGGCAATCTGACTTCCAGATTCCAGTGAAGTCCTTTCTCCAGATGGACGTGTTTGTCCAATCCATGTCCATCATCCCCCTGCATGGTGGAAGGCACCACAAGGCGTGGAGGAAGGGTGGAGGATGGCGAAGAGGGTGTGCATGTCTTGTGGTGGGGATTTAGTTCTTGACTTCAGGGGTCCTTTTCTGAGAGTGCAAAGCACGAATCAGGACATTAAGAAATTCTAAAAGGTGACTCAAGCAGTTGAATAAAAGCAGCTTCATTTTATAAATCACCAGTGGGAGCCATTCCAGAACCTACCCAGGTGCTCTCCTGATTGAAAACCAACCAGCTGGAAGAGGGGAGAGAGGGAGGGGAGTAGACCCCAGTGCTGGGGACTTGTGAGGCCTGCCCAACACCACCAGCCCCAACCCTGCTCTGCCCACCCACTCCTTGCCTGCCATGTCTTCCCCTCTCTCCTCATTGCAGGGAGACAGGGGGAGGTCAGGGAGGCTGGCTGGGAGCCCGGCTTCTGCTCCCCACTCTAACCTCTGCCACAGTCATAGGACAGCTCTGTGGTGGGGTGCCCTCTATGCCCATGGGCGGTGGTGGGTTCCACAGAGGCGTCGCTGCTGCTGAGCCAGGGAACATGATGTCGTGGGGCCCACACAGGCTCTGACAGTGCTGGTGGCTGCTGCTTTTCCTAGCTGCAGGACTTCAGGCATATGACAACCTCTCTGAGCCAGTTTCCTCATTTGGACAGGGAGGATACTAATGCTATGGGTTAAATTTACACCCCATGCCCCCTCCAAAAAAGATGCACTGGAGTCCTAACCCCCAGTACCTCAGAATGTGATCTCATTTGGAGACAGGGTCTTTACAGAGGTAATGAAGTTAAAATGAGGACATTACAGTGGGCCCTAATCCAATATGATTGGTGTTCTTATAAAAAGTAGAAATTTGTCACGCCTTTAATCCCAGCACTTTGAGAGGCCAAGGCGGGTGGGTCACGAGGTCAGGACAGCGAGACCATCTTGGCCAACATGGTGAAACCCCGTCTCTACTAAAAATACGAAAAATTAGCCAGTTGTGGTGGTGCATGCCTGTAGTCCCAGCTACTCAGGAGGCTGAGGCAGAAGAATCGCTTGAACCCGGGAGGTGGAGGTTGCAGTGAACCAGTGAACTGAGATCGCACCACTGCATTCCAACCTGAGCGACAGAGCAAGACTCTGTCTCAAAAAAAAAAAAAAGAAAGAAAGAAAGAAAGAAAGAAATTTGGACAGAGAAACAGACACATAGAGAGGGAAGATGGTGTGAAGAGATACAGGGAGAAGATGGCCATCTACAAAACAAGGAGCCAACCCTGCTGGCACCTTGCTCTTGAACTTTCAGTTTCCAGAACTGGGAGACAATACATTTCCACTGTTGAACCCACCCAGTCTGTGGTACTGTGTTATGGCAGCCCTAGCGAACCCACACAGGAATACAACATCCGGCCCATAGGAAAGACTAATGTTCCTTGGGGTGGCAGGGAGGGGTCCTTCTCCTGTCCTGCCCCCATTTTCTCAGTTTCTGAGAAGCTGTTCTTGGCCAGGTCCTGCTCAGCGGGAGGCAGCTGTGGTGTCAGGGAAAGGCCTCAGGCTCGGGTCTCTGCTCCAGCACTGAGTAGACGGTGTGCTGGGGCAGGCATTGACCTTTTCAGAATTTCTATTTTATCATCTCTAACCTGGGGCAAATATGAAACCTCCCTGAACAACTTGCAGGGTGGCTGTGTGGTTCAAATGAGATAACCATATACATGAAATCATTTTATAAACTGCATTGCATTAATTTCTGTGGCAGCTGTTTCTGTCATAGGAGAGAATTCTGAGATTGACAGAGAGGTGTCACAGAGGAGCTTGGGAACAGACATTCCTGCTTTGCTGGGAATTCGATGCTGCCCTAAGGGGCCCACGGTGGCAGAAGGCCAGTAGCCTTGCTCACAAATGTTGCTAGTACTGCCTCACCTTGGGTTCAGGTATGCTGCTACCAAGTAGCAACAGGAAGCCTGCTTACATTTTGAACCTTTTTCTTGAGATGCCATATGTAGGAAAAATACTATTTATTTAGTGCCTGTTCTATGAAGTGGGCTTCATATTTGACAGTTTTTTTTTTTTTTTTGAGACAGAGTTTCATCCAGGCTGGAGTGCAATGGTGTGATCTCGGCTCACTGCAGTCTCCGCCTCCTGGGTTCAAGGGATTCTTCTGTCTCAGCCTCCCAAGTGGCTGGGAATATAGGTGTGCACCACTGTGCTGGCTAATTTTTGTATTTTTAGTAGAGATGGGGTTTTGCCATGTTGGCCAGACTGGTCTCCAACTCCTGACCTCAAGTGATCCACCCGCCTCTGCCTCCCAAAGTGCTGGGGTTACAGGCCTGAGCCACCGTGCCCAGCCTCATTCAAGCTTTTTAGAGAAGCCCCTTCCATTTCCAACGTGCTGGACCTCAGGTCCTCTGGCCACTTGCCTTCTATTCTTTGGTGTGTTATCCCAAAGACGAGGAAGAGAGCCATAGGGCCTTGCTTCTTTTCTCCACAATGCAACAAGGTTTCTACTTTCTCAACGATGACGTCAGATGCCCCCTGCCCCCTCCCCAAAAGGAAGCATCTTGGCGCTTTGTTCTTCTGATCAATAGGGAGATGCCTTGTCTCTCTCTGGCCAGAACTGCCTCCCTGACTTGAATTTGTGTCCAATGCTGGACTGACTTCCCTTCTGGGCTGCTAATTCTTTTCCAGTTGAATGTGACAACATCTCCAAGTGGAGCAGAACACTAAGGTGGAAAATGAACTTCTTTAATCAAGCCCTCAGCACTCAGGCTCTGTCCCATGACTGGTCAGAGACTGCCCACACAGGGCCAGTTTATCTTGGGCTTGAATAAGCCGGGGAGTGCGAGGGTTGGCTTGCTATTAACTCAGAAGGAGAAATCAGGCAGTTGGAGGGTTTAAGCTGAGACAGGCCTCAGGCCCACCCACAAGGAGGGCGAGGGTTTCTGGCTGATCTGAGAAGCCCATTTCCACTCCTCAAGGGCAGAGAGCCCTCTTAGTTGGCTCTGTATCCCCAGAGCCAGCTTTGGCATCTGGCCCACAGCAGAAACATGGTGAATATTTGAGGAAAGAACAAGAGCATCATCTATACCCTGAGAAAGTTAATCATCCAGTGCACGGTGAATGTTAGTTATCTCCTCCTGCGTGGAGTCTCAGAAAAAAACAGAATGATTCAGGCCTGCACAGAAAATTCTGTGCCAAGAAATTACTTCAGCCCAAACTCTCCAGGTAGAGAGGTCACAATTATTGTCATTGTAGGGTGTGTGAGGGAAGTCAGGGCAGCCTCTGATTTGGCTCTCTGGTGGCCTCGGTTCTCCCTTGGGTCGTCCGTTTTTCTTTCCCTTTTTCTGTTTCTTCCTTCATTTGTTGAGCATCTATTAAGCACCAGACACTGTGCTGGGACTGTAATATTAAAGGGCACAGCCGTGGCTCTGGCGGGGTTCACAGCCTTCAGGTGGGTGTACCCTGGCTTTATCCTTTCAAAGAGTGTGGGCTGAGCAGAAATCTGCTGTGGAAGGGTCAGGCCACTGTCTACCTGCATCCTACTTTGTGTAGCACCTTTTACAGTTTGCTAAGGCATCTCAGGTGTTATTTTATTTAATTCTCACAATAATCTTGGAAGCCTGGTATTATTTATTGTTGCTGTTAGCCATAGAACAACAGGTAGGGGTGGGAGACACGGGGGATGAGAAGGAGATGGCATAGCCACACCCTGAGTTCAGAAGGGCAGAAGATCCCATCTAAAATTCCCAACGATGGCAGCCATTCTCTCCCCAGGCATCTGACTGGCACCTCAGTGATGGGGGTGAAATAGCATTTATTATCTGGTGACATTTCGCAGGCAGCTTTTTACCTCCGCTTCCCCTGAGGTGTGATAACAAAAGATTGTCTGATCTTCCTTTTACCCATCTCCCCAGCTCCCTACCACCCCCAGTTCCCTTTCATCCGTGTGTTTGAGGGCAACAGTTCTTCTGTCTCGAGGTTGTGCTGGCCAGAGCAAACATAGCTTTCCCGGGGGAGACCAGGCCATCTTTCTTCCTCTTACTTCAAAGGGCCTTTGGAACGCTCCATCCCATGGGCTGAACAGAATGTATTTCATTTTTTAGGAGGCTGGAATCAGCTGCCGAGCAGGGCAGGGGCACCTTGGGCTCTCCTTCCCTTCCCCATCTCCAGGACTCAGTAAGGAGGGAGGGCATGAAATCTCAGGCTCCTGGGCGGGGCTGGGGAGGCCGGCCTTGTCACAGGTAGGAGGGACCGCATTCCTTCCTCAGCAGCTGGTGGAGCTGGGCCTGAGCAGGACTTCCCCAAAGGACTGAGAAGGAAGCCTCCACTCTGTCGTCGCTCTCTGGTGAGGGGCCTGCTGAGGTGGGGAGGCCCAGCAGAGTCAGGGCGTGGTGGGGAGGGGCTTCCCCATTGAATGTCCAGAAGAGCTGCCTTGAAGGTTCAGTTGCTCCACTGGAACTGAGACAGGGCCTTCTGAGAGACCTTCAGAGCTGGGGTTTCCCAGAGGGAGGCGTCTTGGGTCTCTTTGCCCTCCGGGAACCCTGCCCACCAGGAAGAGCAGCCTGCAGGGAGGAAGGCAGGCAGCTTTCTCCTGAGCTGGAGAGGGACAGCCCTGAGGGCTTCTTCCCCTGTCAGAAAACCATCCCCCTCGCTTCTCAGATGGACGTTGGGGAGAAGACGGCAACAGACCAGCTCTCAGCAGATCACTAAACAAACCGAAGCTCCTAATACAAAATCAGATTCTCCTCCCACCCCCATATATTCCCTGACCTCCTGGCAGGCTGGCAGGCCTCAGCGCGGGTTTGTCACCCTTAGGAGGGCAATGGTCACAAGCCCAGATGCCTTCTGGAGCTGGCAGGCCAAGTGTCAGGGACACCAGAGGGAGGGCAAAGAGGTTGGTGACCTGGAGAGCAGCCTCTGCTATTGTGGTCATCCAGGTTGGCCAAATCTTCCGATTTTCCAACGGACGTCAGAAACACATTTTACAAAATTTCTGTGATGAAAAATTTCAAGCACACATAAAAGTGGAGAGAATAGTAAAGTGAGCCCCCATAGACCCCACTACCTGGATTTGATGATTATCAAGATTTTGCTACCCTTGTTTCATCTATCTCTTTAAAAAATAAGATTAAAAAAATGAGAACTCTCCAGGCTTTTAAATGTTGGCTCAAAATTTTGGAAAGCACATGTGAGTTTCATCCTGGAGGCAGCTGCAGGCAACGCTGCTCAGGGGACCTGGGTTTCTACTGTGGGCCAGGAGCGTATGGGGGCCCTGGGCCAGGCCTCCCCCATGCCCCATCCCAGCTATGCCCCAGGCTCCAGGGCCCATGCCCATAAAGCCTCCAAGGGTCACTGCAGTCACACTTCTCTTGAAAGGGGAATAGGGATGGGAGACTAAGGGTGGGGCAGAGTGAAATCTTACTAGGCATATTGGTGGCTTAATTTTGTCTCTTTAGGGTATAGGGAGGGAGAGCTTAGAGGCGCTATTCTTTAATTCAAAAGATATTTATTGAGCACCTACTATGAGCTATGACAGGTTCTGGAAATAAAGCAGTGGACAGACAAAAAATCCCTATCTTTTGGAGTCAACATTTTTATAAGAAATTATAGATAATTAGATACAAAATTGATTATGTGTGTGTGTGTGTGTGTGCGCATGTGTGTTTATATATTCCTACAGGTTGAGCATCCCAAATCTAAAAATCTGAAATCCAAAATCTTAAACTTTTTGATTCAGAACATGATGCCTCAAGAATAAAATTTCATACCTGACCCCATGTGACTGGTCACCATAAAAATGCAGGTGCACGACACACAGTGGATTCAGTGTCCTCAAAGCAAAAAAGACCTTTCAGCTGCAACACATCTTTTGTGCCCCTTTTCAGATGCAAGGATGCCCACAGGGTAATAAAATGGCACGTGCACAGGCCAGACATGCCAGTGGAAGGTTCCCCACAATGCCCCACATGAGGCCAAGATTTACGTGCATTACTCACTGTGTTGTTTTGCTTATTCTCTGCTCTGTGTAAAGATATTGTTGAAAATGTCAAAAAGGCCTGTATGATGCCCTTAGGGTAATGCAAATATTCCAAAATCTGAAAAAAAAAAACCAGACAAAATACCCAAATCAGAAACATTTCTGGTCCCAAGCATTTTGGATAAGGCATACCCAACCCATAAACGTGTGTGTGTATGTGTGTGTGTAAGTGTATGTGTGTATATATACATACCTGCCGCATGGAGGATGCCTGCCTCCAGGGGCACAAAGGCTGACCAGCAGAGGCAAGCTGAGGACAGTGGACAGAGGTGACGATGTGAGCTCTGAAGGCGGAGTTTGGATCTCCAGACTCACTGGACCTAGGATGATGACTGGCTCTCCTGCATTTCTCAGTCATGTGAGCCAATAAGGTCCTCTCTTCTGTTTCAGTTTGAGTTGGATTTCTTTGACCTGCAACCGAATGCGTCCTCCCTAATATATTCTTGCACCAGAGTGTACATCCTCAGTGAGTGCCTGAGGGAGTGTGGGGAGGGAATTCCTGCAAAGCAGAGTGAGGGCTACGCAAGCCCATCAGACCAGCTGCTGGCCAGCCTGTGAGAGCAGCGCAAGGGAACCTTGTGTGTGAGCAGCATTTTGGGCGGTCAAGGCTCCAGGCCACATTGCACTGGCAGGTCTGTGCCCACAAGTTTGCCTCAGAGGTCCTGCTGAGCCTTCCACCTCAAGTGGCTTAACTCCTCTAAGTGGCCTCTGCGTAGTGTGTGCCAGAAAAGGCTTATACAGCGAGGGGTGGCTCAAACCTCAGCCACTCTGCTGTCCCAGAACCTCAGGGAATGATGCTGGCCTGTTTTATGGTATCAGCATCTTTGGTTTGGCTGTGAGTGAAGGTGAATTGAGGGTGGCAATATAAAGGTTAGGTTCTTGACCAAGAAGGTGGGGCATAGGACAATTAGGGAACCATCTATGTATAATCATCACCTCAGTTTTGTGCCCCCTCCATTTGGGGTTCCTAGGATGACTTCCCCACTGATATGGTTTGGCTGTGTCCCCACCCAAATCGCATCTTGAATTGTAGCTCCCATAATTCCCACGTGTCATGGGAGAGACCCTGTGGGAGGTAATTGAATCATGGGGGCGGGTTTTTCCCATGCTGTTCTCATGGTAGTGAATACGTCTCATGAGATCTGATGGTTTTATAAAGGGGAGTTCTCCTGCACACGCTCTCTTGCCTGCTGCCACTAAGACGTGACTTTGCTCCTTATTTGCCTTCCGCCATGATTGTGGGGCCTCCCCAGCCATGTGGAATTGTGAGTTCATTAAACCTTTTTCCTTTATAAATTACCCAGTCTCTGGTATGTCTTTATTGGCAGTGTGAGAACAGATTAATACACCCACAATATGCCACAAAGAAATGTTACCTAACTTTATGAAGCTTCGGTTTTCTTATCTGCTAATGGAAATAATGCTTACTTTATAGTGGTTGTTAAGACGAAATGAAAAATGTGTAAAGCATTTAGAATGTTGTAATTGTTTATTAAATATGATGTTGTCCTCACCACTACTTCTGTCTATGCCCCACATTATTAATTTATTAATTTTTTTTTTTTTTTTTTTTTGAGAAGGGGTTTCACTCTGTTGTCTAGGCTGGAGTGCAGTGGCGCAATCTTGGTTCATGGCGACCTCCGCTTCCCAGGCTCAAGCAATCCTCCCACCTCAGCTTCCTGAGTAGCTGGGACTACAGATGCCCGCCACCATGCCTGGCTAATTTTTGTATTTTTTGTAGAGATGGGTCTTCGCCATGTTGCCCAGGCTGGTCTCAAACTTCTGAGCTCAAGCGATCTGCCTGCCTTGGCCTTCAGAAGTGCTGGGATTATAGGAGTCAGCCACTGTGACCAGCCTGCCTATGTTTATTAACTCTCTCTCTCTCTCTATCTCTATCTATCTGTCTATCTATCTATCTATCTATCTATCTATCTATCTATCATCTATCTGTTTTTTTTGTTTTTTTTTTTTTTGAGACGGTGTCTCACTGTCTCCCAGGCTGGAGTGCACTGGTGTGATCTCGGCTCACTGCAAGCTCCGCCTCCCAGGTTCATGCCATTCTCCTGCCTTAGCCTCCTGAGTAGCTGGGACTACAGGTGCCCGCCACCATGGCTGGCTAATTTTTTGTATTTTTAGTAGAGATGGGGTTTCACCGCGTTAGCCAGGATGGTCTCAATCTTCTGACCTCATGATCCGCCCGCCTCGGCCTCCCAAAGTGCTGGGATTACAGGCATGAGCCAGCATGCCCAGCCTATTAATTCTATGTTTATACTGTCTTTGAAATCAGCTGCCTTCTGCTTAGGGTCATTCCCTGACTTGGATTGCAAAGGTAAGCCCTATACTTGTTTGGGTAGTGTTAATTGGTCCACAGGAAAGCTTTTAAAGAATCATAGTTCCTTTCATTTGTGTAGTGCTTTACAGCCATAAATTGCTTTTAGTAAAACTCCATCACTGAGTCCTCAGCCTGTGAGGCAGATGTAATTTTGTCCATTTTTCAGATTTGGAAGTAAGCTCAAGGAGGTTGAGCACAAGTATAAGAATCAGAGAAATAGGAATTCCAGCAGAGGGTGGGTCCTGAGCAGCCACTCTGGTGGGCTGTGGAGGGCCTGTGATCCCTATTATGCAGGTTGGGTGAGGGAGGACAACAGGGGGGACCCGGGGCCTGCTCCTTGTTGGGGTGGAGTGGGTGGGGAGAACGTTACCATGTTTGCTGCTGGTTAGGTAATTTTAAATCTCTGTTTTCTACTTAAGGAAACTGAAGCTCATTGCTGCCCAAGTCATACAATTAATATGAACTTAGCCAGGTCCTTTGACTCCAAGTTTAGAAGGTTTTACCCTTAAGTTTCAAAATGCTTTATGGTTTATAAAACTTTTGAAAAGGGAATGATGAGGCCAGGCGTGGTGGCTCACGCCTGTAATCCCAGCACTTTGGGAGGCTGAGGCAGGTGGATCAAGAAGAGGTCAGGAGATGGAGACCATCCTGGCTAACACAGTGAAACCCTGTCTCTATCAAAAATACAAAAAAATTAGCCGAGCGTGGTGGTGGGTGCCTGTAGTCCCAGCTACTCGGGAGGCTGAGGCAGGAGAATGGCGTGAACCCGGGAGGCAGAGCTTGCAGTGAGCCGAGATTGTGCCACTGCACTCCAGCCTGGGCGACAGAGCGAGACTCCGTCTCAAAAAAAAGGAAAAAAAAAAATGAGAGAGAGAGAATGATGAGCATAGCACAACTGTTAATTCTAAATTGCACAGTTCTCTGCAAAGACAGCTGGAATATTATGATGGAAAAGAAAACACAAGCTTTGAAAGCCCTTTGCTAATTGTACCACCCCTTGAAAATGTCTTCTTGTTTCTCTCATGTTATTTGCTTATTTTTACTGTGAAAATTTAAAAGGGCCTTTTTGTTCTATCCAGCGTCTTTATTCAGGGGCTATAAAGTGCCTGCCCCACAGTAGGAGCTCAGTAAATCTTAACTCACTGAATGAAGGCCTCAGGCCTTGCTCTGTTCCTCCTAAAGGCAGGGCTGCCCCAGCCTGGCTGCTGACAAGTCCTTTCTCCGCATGGGTCGAGGGAACATCTTCCTCTCTGTGCTCCACACTGCCCCTCGCAGCCCCGCCCTGCCTTCCCCACCTCTCTCCTTTTTCTCTGTCAGTGAGTCATCTGGATGCTCCTCTACAGACAACAGATCTCACTGCAGACAGGAGGCTGGGCAGATGTATGATGGGAGGGGCTCCCATAGCTCTTCTCCTGCCCTGGGTGGCTAAGAAACCGATGACCTAGTGTCGGTGCACAGAGACAGTGACACCTGCCCCACTGGGAATGGAGGGCTTGCCTCTGCAGCTGCAGTCACTGGCACCAGCCTGAAGGCAGGGCCTGCTTCCTGGGTATCAGAATCTTATGATTGGGCCTTCTAAGGCTGTGAGGGTAACTAGATTAGCCAAAGAAGAAGTGGCTCCTCTCCGCCCTGCTCTGCCTATACTCTTCCTGGCAGGGCCTCAGGAAGAGAAAGGCTAGGGCTGCAGGCCCTGGGACTCCATCTTGGCCTCTGGGGTCACTGGCCCAGCCTGTCCTGGGGTCTGATTATTCCACTGTGTTTGCAACATGCGATGGTGTAGGGCCAGCATGTGGCCCTGCTGCTGAACACAGTCAGTGGGAAGGAGAAGCCAGAGGCCCCCGGAGAAGCAGCCTCCCTGATCCCAGGAGAGAATCAAGCCTGTCTGCATGACCACAGCTGCAGCTTGCTTGCCCCAGTGGAGACCACTGTGGTTAGGAAGCATGAAGAGACGCATTTTGGCATCAAAGAGACCTAGATTCGAATCCCTTCCCTATTGCTTCCTGGCTGTGTGCCCTTGGATCTCTCTAAACCAGTTCCTCACATGGCAAAGTGGGGGTGCTAATATTTACCTCAGAGGGCTGATGTGAGGGGCAGAGGGGAGAGGTTTTGGTGTAAAGGATTGTGATGGCATATGCCTGCCAGAGGCTTCTATGTAGGCATGTGGACTCCTGTGTTAAGGCCGCCCCTCAGGTACTTGAGGTCTTGGGCAAGTAGGTTTTATAAGGGCATTGTACAGATACACGTTTGCATCACCCTAAATCAAAATGTTATCATCATTCTGGCACCCAAGTTTCTGTGACTCTGTAAACCGACCAGTGAGGACAATCTGCTCACCAGGCCACCATCCTGGAGCCAGAGCCTGGCATAAGGCCTCAGAGGACTCCATAGGTTTGAGGCCTGGAGCTCCATGGGGCATCTGGTCAGCCCTACTCACTTGGGCGAGAGGGGTGGGTGGAGAACTGGAGAGTGCCCTGAAAGGACACTGAAGGAGAAAAATGGGAAGGGAACTTACAAAATTGTGGGGAAGACTTTCTGAAGTCTGGAACCCTCAGGCTCATGGGCTGGGACAGGAGCCTGCTTACCTAGGTCAAAGGGCAATAATGCCTTGTGTGAAGCCCAGGCTGGATTCTTTGCATGACTGGTGCTTAATCAAAGTTTGGGGTTAAAGTGCAAGAAGCGATTTGAGATTATTAGGATGGAAAGGAGATTTAAAGATTACTAAATTCAGCTTTTTAGGAGATAAAGACAAAAGAAAAGAGAAGAGGCTTTCACCCACATCAGCTGGCTTATCATGAAGTGGAAGTTGTGTGGAGGCATCTGTGGTTGCAGCACTGTGTCTTGCAGGATTGTGTGGAGCTGGGTGGCTGTCTGTGTGATGACTAATTTTATGTGTCAACTTGACTAGGCCACAGGGTGCCCAGATATTTGTCAAACATTATTCTGGGTGTGTCTGTGGGGGTGTTTCTGAATGAGATTAACCTTTAAATCAGTAGACTAAGTAAAGCAGGCAGCCCTTCCTAATGTGTGTGGGCCCCATCCAATCAGTTGAAGGTCTGCATAGAACAAAAAGGCTGATTCCCTACCCCAAGCAAGGGGCCATTCCTTCTTACTGACTGCCTTTGAGCTGGGACATTGTTTTCTTCTTGCCTTCTGACTTGAAATGAAACTTCGGCTCTTCCTGGGGCTTGAGCCTGCTGGCCTTCCTACCAGAACTGCACCATGGTGCTCCTGAATCTCCAGCTTGCTGACTCACCCTGCGGACATGGGACTTTTCAGCCTTCATAAATGCGTGAGCCGATTCCCTACAAGAAATCTCTCTCTCTCTGTATATATATGTACACATATAAATATACACACATGCACACGCACACATACACACACACACACCCTATTGGCTCTGTTTCTCTGGAGAACCCTGACAGACACAGCCAGGACAGTGTGTTGGGAGTTGTGTGAAGTGGAGCTGTGGCCCAGGGGCATTGTTCTGGTGTTGACACGTCTTTGAGTGGCCACATGTTGGGCGCTGGGACTGAGGACAGCACAAGGCCTCCTTATTTGACCGGGTAGATGGGGGAGGGACAGAGTGGAGGCTTCTTTCCCTGTCCTTTGGGGAATCCCAATTCTACTCCCTCATTCTGGGAGTTTGGAGGACTGAGCAGCCTCCTTTCCTAGGACGGCAGTCCTTAGGCCGGCCTGCCACAACCATCCTCCCTGAGTAAGCCTGGGCCTGGGCACATGACGTGGAAGCCTGCTCTTCCCTCCCCAGCAGCTCCACAGGCTATTGGCCAATTCCTGATGACTCAATGGGAGCTGAACCTTGAGGCAGGTGGACAAGTGCATTTTCCTGGAGCAGTTCTCTAGGGCCCACAGTTCCCACACTCAGGATCCCCAGTCTTTGTGTAACTCCATGGAGATGAGCCAGGTGAAAACATCGAAGGATGTTTCTGCTTGTCCACTATCCAGACAAGGGGCTGAGGAGTAAGGGGTCAGGGAGATGCTGCCTTCCCAGGCTGTGAGGAGATCCTGAAGCATCCGGGGAAGGGTGTCTCTGCCCAGAGGTTTGCTGCCTGGACCCTCTGAAAGTCCCCTCAAACTCCTCTCACCCTTCCCCCAATTCTGACACATCTTCTTCATTAGTGGAAAGGGCACTGGGCTAGTAGGCAGGAGATTTGACAGCATTGACTATATCACTATTTCTGGGTGACCTTAGGTAAGTTGCTCTCCCCTGGTTTGTTCACCTGTAATGTGGGAATAATAATCAAATTGAATAATAATCAAATCTGATTATTCTAAGATGCAGTGAGATAATGTAGGTGAAAGTGTTTTGGAAAATTTATGCAGTGCTACACAAGTACAAGGTATTATTATTATTGTAACTGAATAACTCTGAGCTCTTCCTCTTTGCTCACAGCAACCCTTGGTCTTTTCATGTGCTTCCTCGTAGGAAGACCAAAACCAGTGCTTTTAAATCTTTAATATGCAAACGAATCACTTGGGATCTTGTTAAACTGCAGATTCTGATTCAGTAGGTCAGAGTAGGCCTAGATTCTGCATTTTCATGCTCCCGGGTGATACCAGTATTTCTGGTCTGGTGACCTGAACTATCCCTTCATAGGAAAAGAGATCCAAATCTTTCTATAATGTATTGAAAATAAACAGTTTAGAAAATACAGTAGAAGTATGGGCTTATTAAAATAGCTTGTAGTCAAAGATAGTTATTGATCACAAAAGATACATTTTGATCTTTGGAAAGATGAAGTGAGAGACGGGAGAGGGAAAGAGGAAGGAATGAAGGGAGGAAGGGAAGGCAGAAGGAAGAGAGAGAGGAGGGGAGAAAGCGAGAGACAGAGAGAGAGAGAGAAGAGAGAAGAGAGAAGAGAGAAGAGAGAAGAGAGACAGGATGGACCCAAGAAGCCCTGGACTGATCACTTCCTAGACTTCTCTGTGGAACAGCCACCATTGGTCTTATTAAGAGAGTCTGTGCTGCCCATTCTTGAGCCTACACTGTTGAGGATTCTTTCAATTTCTCCTGGGATGTTCTGCTTTTCCTCATTCTCAGTCTCCCGGTGGTAGAAGTAATTGAAGTTGGAGACAATGACAGGCACAGGGAGGGCAATGGTGAGGACCCCTGCAATGGCACACAGAGTGCCCACAATCTTCCCCCCTGGGGTGGTCGGGCACATGTCCCCATAGCCTACAGTTGTCATGGTGACCACTGCCCACCAGAAGCCATCAGGAATGCTAGAGAAATGGGACTCTGGCTCATCCACCTCAGCAAAGTAGACTGCACTGGAGAAGAGGATGACTCCAATGAAGAGAAAGAAGATGAGCAACCCCAACTCCCGCATGGACGCCTTCAGCGTTTGCCCGAGGATCTGCAGCCCCTTGGAGTGGCGCGAGAGCTTGAAGATGCGGAAGACCCTCACCAGGCGGATGATCCTCAGGATGGCCAGGGACATGTTCTGTTGGGCACTCGGCTCTGTCTCCTGGACTAGCTCTGTGATGAGAGTTGCAAAGTAGGGGATAATGGAGATGATGTCAATGATGTTCATGATGTTCCTGAAGAAGTCAGTCTTGCTGGGGCAGACCACAAACCGGAGCACCAGCTCGAAGGTGAACCACACGATGCAGGTAGACTCCACCATGAAGAAAGGGTCAGTGAACATGGTCTGGGAGAGGACTGTCTTGCTCATGTTGAGATTGGGGTCTCTGACCACCTTCAGCTCCCTATCCTCCCGGAACTCTGGCAGTGTCTCCAGGCAGAAGATGGTGATGGAGATGACCACAACCAACACCGAGACCACGGCCACAGCACGGGCAGCGCTGGAACTCTCAGGGTACTCAAAGAGGAGCCAGAACTGACGGTGGATGTCATTGGTGGGTAGCAGTGTTTCAGGGTCTTTGATGAAGCCTTCATCCTCCCGGAACTGGTCCATGGCCTCACTACCCAGCTCATAGAAGGAGATTTCATCAGCAAAGATATCAATAGGAACGTTGGCTGGGCGCCGAATTTTCCCACCAGATTGGTAATAATATAGGATTCCATCAAAACTGGGCCGGTTCCGATCAAAGAAATACTCATTTCTCATGGAGTCAAAGAACTGCATCCTTTTCTCCCGGTCTCCCAGTAGAGTATCTGGGAACTGACTGAGGGTTCTGAGCTGGGTCTCAAATCTCAGCCCAGCAATGTTGATGATCACCCGCTGGTTTCCTTCATTTAGGACCACTGGCTCAGGCCCTGGGGGGTCAGCATAGTCTCCCAGAAGCTTGGAGAAGGCTGTCTCATGGTTGGTGCTTTCGCTGATGAGGATCTTCCAGTTGGAGAAGGAGTTGCCCCCAGGCCGGCCTTTTGGGCTGGTTGAGTCGAAGTCTGTGGCATAGCCTGGCTCTTCTTGGATTTCATCTGAATTATCAAAATCGACCAGCGCAACCTCCATTTCTTTCCAGCCACACACATCCATTCTAGGGGAGCCAGGGAAGAAGCATAAAGATCCTCAGCCTTCCCTGCCTTCTGTGAGCTATGGAGAAGAAGAAATTCATTATACAAGACCCAGGGCAGAATACAACTGGCCCTTGTTTATTGAGGTAAGGTACACCAATGGGCTAATCAATGACTTATTTGTAGCTTGGGAAGGAACGTCATGGTTATTTTGGCAGCATGCTTCCCTTAAAATCATTTTGCACCCCTGAGTTTGCATAAACTAATAACTAGGAGAAATTGCAAAAAAAGGATCCTGGCAAAGATGGGGAGATTCTCCCCAGCGAAGGATGGTCTCCATATGTGATGGCAGAGGGGCCATGCTAAAAGAGGAAGTTAACATTCCTTAATAATAAAAAGCATGATCTTGTATTTGCATGAAGCCTTCTGTCTCCCCAAACACGTCTCCATGCCCAATCTCATTCGTAATACCTCTCTTTCACACCAACAGCCAGTCCCTCACACATCCTTTTGGTCATGTCTTCAAAATATATCTAGAATTCAACCATTTTGCATCACTTCCACCCCTGCTTCTGGACCAAGTGGTGAAGGGTGGAACCAGATCTCTGAACCCAATGGGGATTCTTTAGGGAAGGAAAAACAAGATGCTGGGTTGGCCAATCGACAATGTCCTCTAAACGACCCCTCACCTGGAAATAACTCCTAGAGTTGTTTTGAAGGTACCTCAAATGAGATAACATGTATGGAATGCTTGGTGGAAAGAAAGATCACTATATTATAGCTATTGTTTTTTGTCAACTTTCCCACATAACAAGCACTTTAGAAACTACCAGCAATTGGAATTTTTTTTGGCCTGAGTCCAAGGTGTCCATAGGAAGTAATTTCATTTTGAGAAATCATTTTAGGTGGGAAGGAAGTAAATAATTGTGTGTGTGTGTGTGTGTGTGTGTGTGTGTGTCCGCTGGAGGTGGGGTTAGGAAATCATGCCCAGTGGGCTTGGACATCTATACGCATAGACTAATATTTCTTTCCTCAGGTTCATTCTAGCTTCAATTTCAATTTAAGAACACTGAAGCCAGGCAGGCTGGGGGTGGGAGTGGGAGAGAAGTAAGGGACTTAACCTCAGGCAAAATCTGTAGTGGTCATAGCCTTGGAGAGGTTTCCTTTACAGGCAACAAGGCTATC
This sequence comes from Gorilla gorilla gorilla, assembly GCF_029281585.2. Taxonomy (NCBI): domain Eukaryota; kingdom Metazoa; phylum Chordata; class Mammalia; order Primates; family Hominidae; genus Gorilla; species Gorilla gorilla. The sequence continues at coordinate 128,389,856 of NC_073224.2, read as the reverse complement.
CTGCAGTGTAGTGTTGTAGTCTTTTCAAAGTGATTCCACATTCACTTATCTCACTAGATGACAATAATCACGTGAGGTTAGATGTTATCTCTGTTTGGCAGATGGGGAAACCAAGTCACAGGGACAAAGTGATTTCCTAAGGTCACATAACTAGTGCTACAGAGTCCTGACCTAAACCTGGCCATGGCCTTCTGGCCCAGGGCCTTTCCCACTAGACCATGGAGTCCCTATATAGGAGCCGAGCCTTGTGGGGAGCCGTAGGCTAGGGCCACAGAATTGTCAGGGGCCCAGAGCTCTTTCCACCCCATGACCCCTTTTCTCAGTTCAGGTGCCATGTGTTGAATGATGAGCTCAAGTCTGGTTGGTCAGCACTGGTAGAGTACCCATTCTACCTCTCAGGAGTATGTGGCCATTGCAAACGGCCTAATTTCACGGAGCTGCTGCTTCCTCAGTTGTGGAATGAGGAGGGATGTACCCACTGCCAAGCATGCCAGGTGCCAGCCTGCTGTGCAAGGCTCGGTGAGCAGTAGGATGGCTGGGAGGCAGGATGGAATCTGAGAATAGAATCAGTCCACCCGAGCTCAAATCCTGGCTCTGTACATGGTAAGCCCTGGAGAAATGTAGCTTCACAGTGATTTGCATGATGATTTGGGGGCCTTGTCCTGAACTGCTTGGCAGCTGGATGGCTGTGGGTGCGGGACTCCAGCTCTGTGCTGATCTCGTGTCTTCGGAGCACCATTTTCTCCTTTGGGGTCTTGGACCGCAGATGGTGCTCCCTGATGATTATCTTCCAGGTGTGAATCAGTCCTGCTTTCTGAGAGGAATGAGTACCATCAGTGAGCTTTGGGCAAGGTTTGGGAACCACTTCTATGGTTCTAGCCAAGGCTAGAGTGACCCTTATCAGGAACTTCTCTGGAGGCCAGCAGCAGAAAGCATTTGGGGATTAGGGAGAGCTTCTTTGGCCAAATAATTAACTTCCTTTTCTGGGAGCCAGGCCATTTCCCTTCTCCCTGCCTCCTAGGTTCCTCTTTGTCACTTCCACCCCCAGGTCAAGTGACAGATAAGAGGGTGTTTGATGAGGGTCTGATGGTGAGGAGGTGGTAGACAGTGCCAAGGTCAAACAGCATATTCCGTGGTCTGCAGAAGTGTGCTGTGCAGGCGGCTCCACCTGCCCCATTAGTAGCAAATGTTAATCATTAAAACAAAGAGAAAAGAGAACCGTCTTGAGGACAAGGACCTGGTGTGAGGCTCTGCCCCACCACTTAGGAGTGTATATTTTAAAGCAAATCATTGGATTTTATGACTCAGCTTTCTAATCTATAAAATGGGTAAAAATAATAGTAATTCCCATCTCAAAGATTATACTGAGAACTAAATAAGTGAAAGCACTTTGTAAATTGTAATTGTAAATTGTAAAATTACAAAAATCTCCCTTTACGCTTTCCTCCCCTCTGCTCCACACATAAACCCAATATAACATGCTTGTAGAAAGCATGTTTCACGTAAAGAATTGCAGGAGGAATTCTCAGCTCACTATTCTCCCCTTCTGCTCAGCCCAGTCCTGACTCCATGCCTTCATCCTTGTTTTGCTCTTGCTTCTCATATGCTTTTTACTCCCCCTCCCTTCCTCCATCGTCTATTCCTCCCTGCCCACCTGGGGACTATTCAGATCCTACCTTGTCCCAGGAGCCTGCCCTGGCCAGTGTCTGAGAGAGCCCTCTGTCTCCCTGTGCTGCTAGCCTGCTTGTGTAGATGCTCACTTTTGTCCTCAGTTTGGAGCACCAGCTTCCAGGGGATCAGCCTTCACTCTTCAGCTCTCTTGCAAGTTTTCAGGGTGCATGACTGTGTTTTGCAGAGCTTTTCCTATCAGCCTGCTTGGTCTTGGAGGACAGGATTCCCCTACGATCCCACCTGCGTCGCCCCAGTGTCCAGGTCAAAGTTGCATATAGGAGGGTGGCTGGTGAGGGTCAGGGTGGTGTTGGAGGTATGGGGCAGTGCCAGTTTCAAACAGTGTATCCTGTGGATGTAGAGTGATTATTTGTTAAGCACTTGCTTGTTAAGTAGGTGAATGGATGAATGAATGAAGAGTTGTAAGCTCATGAAGGCAGGGAACATGTCTGTCTTAGGCACCACTTGGCTAGCCCACCTATGTGCGCAATTCATCTCTGGTGAGTGAGTGAATGAATGAGTGATGAATGAATGAGGGGTGGCGGTTGGTGCATGGGTTCAGGGCCAGGACACCTGCATTGCCTCTACAGTTCTGTGATTACTGACTGCTTGCATTACCTCATCCAGACTCCATTTTTTCATCTGTAATAAGAAAATATGCAGAGTCAAAGGAGCTAGATAAAAAGGATACACATATAGAATAATTCTATTTATATGAAATTCTAGAAAATGCAAACTAATCTAGAATGACAGGAAGCAGATCAGCAATTGCCTGGGGATAAGGATGGAGAGGGTGAGGGCAGAGTTACAAAGGGGCTCAAGATTGTAGGGGTGAAGTTTATGCTTCTTATCTTGATTTTGTGATGGCTTCACAAGTCTATACACTAGTCAAAACTTATCAAGTAGCACACTCTAAGTTTAGTGTGTGTCATTGTATTTCAACAAATCTGTAAAAAAAAAAAAAAAGGCAATCACACAAACAAAAGAAATAAAAGTGCATGGTTTGCCAATGATTCCTCAAGATTTTGGCAAGGACCAAAGGGGATGGTATGATGCTCTGTAAACTGCATGGGTCATGTGGAAAGAGGGGATTACTCTTGCATAGTGCTCACTACAGTGCCCAGCACCATGTCTGCTCATGTTGCAAGAGCTCAGCAAACTGTTTAGAAAGAGTGAATGTACCCTGGAGCCCAGGGTCAGTCTTGGTGCCCAGAGACCACCCAGCAGTGCTGTATCCCTGCAGATCAGGCTGTGGGTACTTTACCCTCTCTCAGAGATGTGCACAATGTCAAGGACGCCCCGGGCCATGGCAGGCTGGCTCTCTCAGCTTGGTGCTGGGCATTTTGTCTGTTTAGTGGTGGGAGAGAAGCCTCTATTTGCACTGGAATATATCTGCTTCTCTGGAAGGGTTTCACTCTTTCAATAGGCTTTTGTACTATAATTAGTATTTCATAAGAGTCAAGATCAGAGTTGTTTCTGCCCCTTGGACTCACAGTCTGGGCTGCCCGCCTCTGCCCCACACTCTGGAAGGAGACGGACGCCTTGGGTGGGGTGAGTCACTTGATGAAGCTGTAACTGCACAACTGGGGGTATTTGGGGACTGGCTCCCATTGCAACAGGCAGGGGCCTGGAGTCTGCTCTGAGTGACTCCCTTTGAGTCTTAGATCTTTTGATCTGCCCAGTGATCCAGGGCCTTGACGGAATTGCCATTACATCAGGCTGAACTCTCACCCATAGCTGAAATGATCATCACTTTCAAGAGTCTTCCATAATGTCCGATTCTGCGTGTAATCTCTGTGCTTGCCTGGCACAGTGCTGAGACAGTGCACTGGGTTGAAACAGATCTCTTTTCCTTGCTGAACATACTTGTACTTTCCTCCCTCCAGGCCACCATGTGGGCAGGTCCTGCCACCTGCATACTTCACTTCTAACCTCACCTGAAGGTGAAGCTTTCTCTAAGGACTCCAGGTGAAGGCACTCTTGCCCTTCTGAGCACCCCCTGGAAGATGTCTACATTTCCTTCTAGGCATTTTATTTGATTCATGTTTTATCTCCTAGAACTTTGTCATCTTTGGGTCCCTCAGCATCTGGCATGTGGGAACAGGCTGGCCCCCTCACTATCCCGGAGACCCCTATGCTTTCCCATCTTCTGACCTCTGCTCATTGCCCTTCCCTAACAGCCAGACAGGCTTGGGTTTGAATCCCATCTTTTTACCCACTAGGTATGTGACCTTAGGCACATCACCACCTCTGTGAACTCTGCTTTCTTCCCCTCCAACTGGGTCTAATCATACCTTTCTTTCGGATTCTTGGGGGAAAGAATGAGATAGTGTATAGAACTTTGCCTGGCATGCAGTAGGCATCCCATAGATGGGAGCTGATCTTTTTTGGGAAGCTTTCCCTGCCCACGTGACACAGACCTCAGCCATCCCAACTGCCCCTCCTGAGCCCTGTAGCTCTTCATGTTGGCAGCCAGACTGAGGATGAGGCTTTATGGTTCAGGTAACCTCTTCTCTGACTGGACCAGGCACTTCCTGCAGGCAGGGCATGGGGAGGGGCTCAGCCCTGTGCTTCTCCCAGAACAGACCTGCAGACATCTGTGGCTAATGTCAGGGCTGTGGACCTGGCTTTTCAAGGTCACAGAGCTATACCAAGCAGGCAGTGTCCAGAACCCATCCCATGGCCTTTCCCCATGGGTCAACTTTGGTTGCCTAGCAACTCCAACACCTCCTACACATTCAGGTGAGGCAGCAGCTGTTCCTTAGTCAGAGAATGGTTGAAATAAGTAATCATGCAAAGACAACAGTGTGTACTGCATCTCAGGGCCCCAAGGCCCCGGTGACAGGGAGCTCAGATGTCGCAGGGCTGGAAGCAGGTAGGAGGATGAGGGGGTGGGCAGGTGGGCCTGGCTCTCCGGTCCTTGAGCACGAGTGAAGGACTGAAGGAAGGTGGGGGTGAAACGCAAACCGTGACACCGCTTGTGACTGGACAGAAGAGGGCGCTGCTGTCCTGCTGGAAGCAATCCCTGGGCCACTCCGAGGACCCTTTACTTACCTCTTTGATGCCGCTTGTCTTTCCCTTTAGGGTCGGCCAGGCCTCAGGTCTTGCAGATTCTCCCCAGTGAGTGGCTCTCAAACCTCACCCTTTCTGGTCTCTGCCCCTCTTAGAGCCAAGCCCCATCTCTTCGGCTCATGCTGAACCACGGCCCGGCCGGAAGAGTGGATTCTGTTCCTCTCTGTCTCACGTGGTCGGGATTATGTTGCCTCACTCTCCAAGAGCTTCAGTTTCCCCAACCAGGGAATGGTAAGATGGGGTCTTAGGCAAGACTCGCTGGCTCTGCTGCTCACTGTAGCCCCTCTGGTCCCTCGAGTGCCCAGCTCCTCCAGCCTTTCTGAGTGGAAAGCAGAGGTGGCGATGTCAGCCTTAGGGACATGGAAAGGGTAGAGCTGGAAACTGAGAGCAGCGTCCGTCAGGAGACCTGAATTCAGTGGGGAGATCAGCAGGCTGGGTGTGGGGGCTGCCCCTCATCCAGCCTGAGGCAGGTTCTCCATCCTGGTCAGGAGCACAGGCTCTGGGGGCAGACAGGAGGGCCAGCTCCCAATCCTGGCTTGGCCACTTAGTGTCTGTGTGACAGAGAACAAGTTACTTATGCTCCCTTCACTTAGGGTTCTTTGTCTTTACAGTAGCCTTGCTAGCACCTCCCTGCAAAGGGTGTGGTGAGAAAGTGATGTCACATAGAAAGCACGCATTGTGCAGTAGGCACTCAGCAAATGCTGGCAGCTGCTATCAGTTGGGCCCGGTCAGGGACCATGGGGGTGGGGATGGCCATTCCTCCTTTTCCTGACCTGCCAACGGTAAAATGGGTGAGTTTCACCCTTACTAGTATGGCAGCCAGGCCCTTTCAGAGGCTGTCCATGCTGATGCTGAGCCTGCTGGGACAGGCATGGTCAGTAAGGGGAAGGCCTTGGGGACCGATGTGCCTGGGCCATCAGAGACTGGGTAGAACTTGTACGGACCGTGCTCTAAGCCCCTCTGTCTGTGGTGAAGCTGCTTCCTCCTGTCCTGCTGTAAGGGGTGAGGTGGTCACTCGGTTACCTACACTCCTGCTGACCACACAGTTCCACACAGGATGTGAGCCTCACGATGCGCCCTAAGGAAGGTGGCGATTATTACCCCCATTTAGCAAATAAGAAAACTGAGGTCCAGAAAGCTGTGTGATTGGCTCACAGTCCTTCAGTCACTACGTTATAAAGCTGTGACTCAAACTCAAGTTTCTGTCACAGTTCCACAACAGCAGATCCACTACCACGTGTGGCCTACTGTCATTCAGCCAGGGGCAGTGCCCACACACATACACAGAGACATGGACACACACATGCAACACAAACATACAGACACACAAATAGCCACAACAGACACACTCAGGCACACACCAGCATGGCTATGTGAGCCTTCTCACACAGCCACGGACATATCCATGCTGCACATACAATTACCAAGATACCTGAAGACAGAGATAGACATGTACTGGCGTAAATATGCAGGCACGCATGAGAGGGTTCCCATGCACAAATTTGCACTCCCCAGTACCACCCACGTTGCACAGATGTTTCTGTTCCAGGTGTGCCCTGACACCCCCTTCTCCCATCTAGTCTGTCTGCCTTTCAGAACAGGAGAATGTTCTGTTACTTGGAGCAATTGAAAGAAGACAAGGAGGGCTGGAGGGGGCACAGAAAGCTGGTCACGTGACTCTCTTCCTTGTTAGAGTGTCGATGGGCACAGCGTGGGCAGTCTGTCTCTCTCCCTGCAGAGACTGCTCAAGGACAAACCTATCTTCCTAAAGGGATGAAATGATGCAGGCAAGAGTTCTTTCATTTAAAACCTGAGCAGCAGCAGCGATGCTGAAAAGAACAATCAGGGAAGAATTCATTCCTGCAGGAATATAAAAGCTTACAATTTAACTGCTATGAACCATAGGGGCTGGAACAGCTGCCTCCCAGCACTGGGTGAAATACTTTTGCTCTGGAAGCCAACTGGGAGGCAGGACTCCTGGGGTCTTTTTCCTGGACCTCTTGATTTTGTGCACCATCAAGTCCCCATATTGCCTTCTTGTTTGCTCTGGAGAGAAGGGAACATCTGCCTCTGATGGTAATAAATGCAGTTTCTGGATACTGGGAGAGACAACAAAGAAGTAATGGGTCTGGAAGCCTGAAGAACTTCCTACAGGTTCTGCCTATACATGGTGGTAGCTGAGGGGCTGGTTCCATCAGTACCTGCACCTTCAGCAATGCAGCTTCTGCTCAAGTCTATCATGGGTATTTACCCTTCAGACTTTGGGAAGTGGGAAGCTCATTGCAGTTATGGGCTGGCCCTCTGCAGAGTTCTGGGTATCAGCCTTACTAAGCAGGTCCTTGGGGAGGTGTGGAGCTAGGAGGGACACTGCAGAGAGCTGGGGCTGAGCTGAACACTCTCCATACACTCACCATGCCCTGTCCTCAACTAGGTCCCAGTTTCAGCCTCTCACCCTGTATCCAGCTGCTCCTCCCTGAGGGGGCTTCAACAGAGCCCCACCAAGCTTCCTTCTTGACCAGTTCAGCTCAGCTGTGGGATGTAGGATGGGGAAGGGCAGATTAGCAGTAATGCGCTGGGGTTTTTGTTCCTGTGAAACCTCTCCTTCCCATCCCCTGAAATATGGGTTTGTTTTTACCCATTCCCAGGAATATAAGAAGGAATTATTTTAGATGAAATTGTAAGGTAGGGGACATTTCTATTTAACACTCCACTCTTGCCACCTGGCCCTCAGACACCAGTTTTCATGAAGCCAGTTTATCAGCTGGAGAGCATGGGATGTTGAATCTGTGGACATGAGTTCAGGTTTGCCTCTGCTTCTTGCCGGCTGTGTAGCTTTAGGGGAGTCATGTTAGCTTGCTAAATCTTAGTTCCTTCATCTTTAAAACAGTCATGGAAACATCTGCCCTGCAGACTATCCCCTGATACTCTGTATGGAAGGTTCTTAAAAACATCTGTGTTGAATGAATAGGTCTGAAGCCCATGTGAGATAACAGATGTCAGAATGCTCATGAAAACACAGGGGATAGATTCACCATCCCTGAGCCAGGTTTGCCCACCTGATGAGGAGCCTTTCTGAACTAAGGTGCTTCTCTGATTTTTCTCAATAACATGCTGCAATTCACCACTGATAAATTTACCTAAACTTGCCTCATCCCTTCCCAACATCCTCCCTTCACCCTCCCAGGAGGCAGTTTATTTAGCACGGTGTTAACAAACATTGACTCTGGAGACAGCAGGGTTTGCAATATCAGCTCTATAACCAGCTAGTCTTGTGGCCCTGTGCAAGACACTTAATCTTTGTGCCTCAGTTTCTTCATCTGTAAGATGACAACACCTATATCATAGGGCTGTCAAGATAATTAAAGGGGTGAATGTAAAACACAACAGCACCAGACACATGGCAAGCACAATGTAAAAGCTGGTTACAGTGTGTGTAGGAGCCCAGGCCTGGCTGCCCTGGGGAACAGCTGCCTTGCCTTGGCCAGGCTGTGAAAGCATAAGTGGAGCCTTCCTTCGGTGCCCCTGTGATTGTCTGAGCTCACAGTGTCTTCTCCTGTCCCCAGGGTGTGCCCTGGTCTGGTTCTCTGCTCAGGTAAAGGCCTCTTTCTCCCAGACCTTCACACCCATCAGTTTCCAAAGCCTGTGGGATCTGCCTCCATGAGGTCCCATCTCTGCCCCACCTCTCCCCTTTCTCCGTCCTGTTGCCAGCCATTGTGCAGATGTCACTCCTTGCCTGGATTGCTGCCATGGCCTCCTCTGTTCTTTTTGTCCTCCCTATGTGGCTACCAGAGTGCTCCTCTGCACAGCCAGGGTGGATTAAGTCACCCCTGCGAAAGGCCTCCAGTGATTCCCTCCACACCCAGCCTGGCACACATCCTGTGTGTGCCTCTGTCTCCCAGGTTGTGGTGGGACCTTGGCCTCATCTACTGTCTGCAGCCAACTTTAGCATCTGTGGACACATGTAGCATCCACCAGGGAACTGGAGTGGGGAGTGCACTTGGCCCCTACTCCACCTGGCTGTTGCCCACCATACTTTCTTCCTTGCCTTTCTTTCCCTGAACAGGCAGCCCAGGGTGAGGCAAGCAAGCCCTGTGGCTAAGTGTTGACACTGACCAATAAAATGCCAAATGCCAGCCTCTCCTTTATTGTGAGCACCCCAATCTTGAGTTATTTTCTTGGGGTTACCTCCCTTAAGAACTACACTGTAGTTACGTTCCAGGATTAATTAAGCTGCATGAGCTTGAGCATGCTACTTAACCTCTTTGTGTCTCAATTCCTCATCCATAAAGTGGGGGAAATAATAATGTGTACAGAGAGATTTGGGGGAAGGATTCATATCCTTGTATCACCCCAGTACCTAATATGTTGCCTTGCACATAGAAGAACGTCTGAAAATATTTGTCGAATAATTCATTGATTGGTGCACAAAGGCATGAGCTACAGAACAAAGCATCCACGGTGGAATTGCAGGCATTTGCCTGTGGTGGGTGGGGTGGGCAGTGAGGCTGCCTGTGTGCCTGACAAAATACCATGGAGGCCATTCTCTATTCTCCTGGCTAAAGTTCTGCTGTTGGCTTCTAGGCCTGTTCTTCTATTGGGTCTTACATGGGGCTTTGAGCAGAGGACTGATAGTGGGCCTCCTTAAATCCCAAGAAGGCTCCAGAATTTCTGGAGCAGAAAGGGGCATGGTGCTTGCAGTTGTGAGGGCAGCTCTGCTTTCTTCTTGTGGAAAGACAAAGTCCAGACATAGGTGGTGAACTGAAACTGGTGTTCTTAGAAGGCTCAGGACTAAACTAGGAATGTGGACCGTAGAATAATGTGTCTCCCTGAGAGCGTGCTGGGAGATGAGCCGATCTGGCTAGCGTTTGCTTGTTGCCATGCATGCAACCAAATTTCTGCAGGATGCTCCAGGAACTCCAGGAGAAAGATATTTGGGGCCCTTAGATATGGTGGTTAAGATCCAGGTGCGGAGATTGAAGTGTGGGGCAAAGGAAAAAAAACGTGCCCAAGAACTCACCAGCAGGAGCAATAGAAGAGAAGGTGTGTCTTCTTCAGCCTGAGTGAGCCGTGGGTGCTCTGGCTGGGTCAGCTCTCCATGGGGAATCTGCTGTTCTTGAGGTAAAGAGGAGGATTGGCAAGAAGGAGCCTGCCCAGCTGGTGCCCGGGATTCAGAAATCCTATCCTTCTGTGAAACAGGATCTCCCTGGCTGTCTCTGTCTCTGGAGGAAGCTGGAGAGAGGATCCAGTCATGGTCAGTGGGCAGGGTACAGGGTGGCAGGGCTCCAGGGACAACTGGGCAAAGTGACCTCAAGAAAGTACAACCCTCCAACGTCAGGGCTTAAGGTGCACAGATCAGATACTGATGCACTCAGGGTTTGAGTTAGCTACTGACTAAGGGTCTTTCCTAAAGCCAGTGATAACATGCAGGCAGCAGAGAGTGGTGGTGGTGGTGGGCTTGTGTCTCCCAATCATTACCCCTGCTCATAGGAGACCTTGCGTGACTGGCTGATCAAGTGAGGCATTGCTTTCCTGGTCTCCTCAGTGACTGGCCCCTGCCTGGCACTGAAGAGTTTACGATGGGCCTCCGCCCACCTGCTGCGGGAAGGGTCAGGGTAGGGGATAAAAAAGGATGCTTGGTTCAGTCCCATGGGACCTGAGGGCTGGAACCTTGGCCTGACTAAGCTGATATACAGAGCTTTCTCCAACTCTAGCCAGACCCCTTCCGGTTCCCTGGGAGGGCTGTGGCCTGGAGGAGAGACAATGTTGGGAAGGGCTCCCTCCTCAGGGAGAGGACCCCTCCCCACTTACTTCCTTCATAAAACTGTCTAGTCCTGTGTCCCAGATCCTTGAGGGTGGAGAGGAAGGACACTGCCCCGGCTGTCTGACCTTACCATCCTGAGGGGGTGTATTTGGGTGATAGTATGAAGGCGAGGCAGAGAGGTGGGATAAGACTGTATGAGAGCTAGAAGACCTGGCATTGAGTTTATAGCATTTAATTGCTGGTGACCTTGAGCACATCCCTTAATCTCTCTGTGGCAATACAGCACAATGGCTCAGCACATAGGCTCTGGAGGTGATTGTCGGGTCCAAATCCAGGCTCAGCTACTAGCTGCATGACCTTGGACAAATTACCTAACCTCTCTGAGCCTCCATTTTCTTATCTATAAAATGGGAATGAGAATAATAGTACATCCCTCAAAGTGTTGTGTGAGGTTTAACTGAATTAATACATATAAAACACTTAGAACAATGCCTGGCCTGGTGAAATCACTCGGTAAACATAGCTGTCATATTTTTGAGTCAATGACCTCTATATGTTCTCTGTCTACTTTCATAGTCAAGAGACCATTATTAGATAATGGACTTAAAGTGCTTTGTAAACTATAAAGTGCTGAAGAGATTTAGGGACAAATGTTGCTATTAAAAATAGGTAAAACTGTCTTTGGGGAGCACAGGCTGCACCTTCAGGGCCTCCCCATGTGTTAAGAGCTCCCTGCTCCTCACTGGGTAGCCCTGGGCTCTTCCTCTGGTACTGCTCTATCATCAGGCCCCATCCCTTCCCCTTATTTCCTTTGTAAAACTATCCAGTCTGGCGTCCCAGGGCCCTGCAGCTGCTGGGTGAGGATCAGCTGATCCCATGGAAATTGTGGGTTTTTTCTCGGGAACCTGGAGATGCACAGTGCCTTTTCTGCAGAAGGGGCTCTAATGGCAGGTGTTTTGGGCCCTGTTGGGATGAGAAATATTTTGCTGTTCCTCATGAAGGAAACTTTTGCTGTTCTCAGCCTGTTTTCCTATGCATAGGGCAGCCTCTGTCTTAGACAAGGGGTAGTACCCCAGGAAGCCTGGTGACCACCCCACTAATTCCTTGAGTTGAGGTCTGAGTTCTGGCTTAGGAATTGTTTGTGGCCCACCACGATTGCTCAGGTCCCATCACAGTGCAGCTCCCCAGGCCAGGCAATAGGGTGGCACAAAGGCCTTTCCTATCAATAGCTGATGAGTCCATTAGTAAATGGTGCACTGTCTTCCCGTGAGCAATGCCCTCCCTGCTCCCTTGGTCTTTCTCTTTTTTTTTTTTTCCCCCTCTCGTGACTCCTGTTTGCTGTTGCTTCCCCCTCAGGGTTACTTGGTTGGTCATGTCCTATGAGGGGTGGATAAGAGACTAGATCCCAGGGGCAAGGGAGCCAGAACGCCTGGCACACTGCCACTGCCCAGAGGCAGGAGGCTGTGCCCAGGGACTGTGCCTGTCTTCCTTGCCCCAGGGAGGCCCTTCTTAGCAGGGACATGTATGTGCCAGGGGAGAGAGAGTTCTGGCACTGATCTAGGTTACCTCTTTGCTTGGGACCTATATTGGGGTTCTCTGAGGAGTGAGCATCTGAAGGGGCTGCCAGCAGGAGAAGAAGGGAGGAAGAGGCAGTGGGTTGAGGTGCACTCTGCTCACAGTTCCGCTTAGGTAGTTAACATGGATCCGTTTAATCATCCTAAAGCTGTGAGTGCTCTTCAGACATCTCAGTGGATGTGATCAAGCCAGGAGGAAAGGTTTCTCCTGGGCCAAATGAGTCAAATAGGACAATATCGATTTATTTACTAGGTTCAGCAACATTTGTTGTGCCCCTGTGCGCCTGGCACTGTGCTGGGTGCTGGAATACAGAGTGGAACCCATTGGCATAACTGAGGCTGTGCCCTGGACATAACTTTGCAATTGTTACTCCGACCTGATTTGTAGGAATAGCTTTACTTAGATAAAATTGACATACAATAAACTGTACATATTAAAAGTGTACAATTTGATAAGTTTTGACATAAGTATATACCCATGAAGCCACCACACCAATCAAGACAGTGGACATCCCTATCACCCTGAAAAGCTTCCTCAAGTCCCTTTATAATACCTGTCACTTCTCCCTCATTCCAATTCTCAGTTCACTACAGATCTGCTTTCTACAGATTGGATAAAATTTTCTAGGATTTTATATGAGTGGAATCATACAGCATATATTTTTTTTTGTCTGGTACCTTTCATTCAGAAGAAATATTTTATGATTCATTAATGTTGTTGCATGTATCAATAGTTCATTCCTTTTTATTGTTGTGTAGTATTCCACTGAATGGATATAACACACGTTGTTTATCCTTTCATTTGCTGCTGGACTTTTGGGTTGGTTGCAGTTTTTGGAAAGCTGCCGTGAACATTCATGCCTTAGTCTTTGTGTGGGGTTATGCTTTCATTTCCTTTGAGCAAATATGTAGGAGTGGAATGACTCCTACCAGGTTGATAGAGTTAAATGTCCAGCATCTGCAAAGAATCTTGGATTGGCCCAATCTTCCAGAATCCCACCAGGATGCTCTTGGGTTCTTGGGAAGTTTTTTGTTTTGTTTTGTTTTGTTTTGTTGAGGAGAAAACAGGTGGACATGCACAGGAACCCTAGAGACAAACAGAAATTGGTGGGGGTGCTTTGTAAATAACCACAGCTAAAAATTGTTTTCCTTTGAGCCAGTGGTATATCGTCCTTTACAAGATAACTATCAAGGTTTATCAGCTAGTCATTAGCTTTGACCTCCAGGCTGCCATCCTGGAGCATAGCTGTGGCCAGAGAAAAGGCCTTGTCCAGCTTCCTGGGAACTAAGGGGTTTGTTTGGGCCTGGGAGAGATGTGAACACCTGGCTCACACCTGGCTCCAGATGCCAGGGCAGCTGAGCTGCTGCTGGTGGGCACTGTAGTGTCAGTTCCAGCTGTGAATAAACACAGAGAGCAAACAGTCCTCACCACTCTAACCCAGGCTCCTGACAGACTTTGTACATCATTCCATTTGGTGCCTGGGTACCCTTCCTTTCTCCCAGCTCTGAGTCCTGGTACAGGAGTGGGTCACCTGGGTAGTGGCTCAGGGTACCTCCTTTTCATCCGGGTAGCTGGGCTCAACCTGGCTGGGGCTCAGCTGCTCTTATCTTGGAGGCTCTGAGAAGTAGCTCCAGAGACCTAAATCCAAGAGAAATGAGGAGTAGGGGCCCTAGGCTTCTCAGCACCTCCAGTGACTTATTAATTGGTTAATTTTCCGATTAATCAACAACCAGTTTTTGGGCAAAGAAACTGCTGGGTGCTTGGGTTATAGGGGGAACAAATGCAGGTGCCTTTGAGGTGCTTATGGTCCAGAAGGCAGCCCAACAAGAAGGCAATGAACGGCACACTCACCATGAGGAGATCAGACAAGCTCCAGGGACCGCAGGGTAGGGGGACCTAACTGCATCCTGCTGTGTGCAGGAAGATGGCTAGGATGCTCTCAGAGAGGTCTGTGCTCCCTGACCAAAGACGGCAGGCACTGGTGGGGATTGCAGCTTAATAACACAGTGCCATAAGGCAGGGTGAGAAGGCTTTCTATGGTTAGAAAAAGCCCCACTTTTCTCCTTTCTTTTCCTCTTCCTGACGTTGCTTCTCTACTCTTATTGTCACAGGAACCTGCCATCCTTGTCAGAAGAGTCAATTGAGAAGAAAATGCAAATGCATTTGAGCTGTGTGTGCTAAAGTCATGACAGGGAGACGGTGCAGGAAACAGAGCCCAAAATTGGTTACCAAAATTCACTGAATAACAATATTCATAGCAGCTAACATTTTTTGAGCATGTAAAATGTGCCAGGTACAGAGCCTAGCGCTTTACTTATATGACCTCATTTAAACTCCCCAACAATAGGAGCGGGTATTATGAAGATCTCAATTTTACAGATGGGGAAACTGAGTCACCAGGGAGGTTTGTTTGCTCAAGGTCAGGGAGCTCCTGAGATGGCAGTGCCAAAATGTGAATCTAAACTGTGTTAAAAGGTGTGTACCCTGTGCAGGGCAGCAGTGAGTATAGTGGGGGGGGGGGGGCTAACCCTGCCTAAGGGTCGGTGAGAGCCTCCCCAGGATGTGGCATTTGAGCTGAAGGAAAAGTACTCCAGGCTAAGGAAAAGAGTGCAGGTGATAAAGGCATTCAAGGAGAGGAAGATTTTTTTTTCAAAGTCAGGGTTCCAGGCTTAAGAGAGAAGGATTTTTGAGTGCAATGGCAGGCCAGAGGAGCGAGTCTCTTATGACTGGAGTGTGAGGTTCTCAGCAAGAGAGGCCTCTAGGTTAGGTAGCATCCATACAGGCCACAACAGGGTGAAGACTGAGAGTGTGGTCTGTTCACTGACTGGGGTGCCCGCTGCTAGCTTCCTCACCTGGCTAAGCCTGAGGCTGGGTGACCAAGGATGAAAAAGGAGCTGAGGTTTGAGACCCAGGGCATTTACAATCCAAGGCAGGGGGAGTTCTTATCATCATCATCATCATCATCATCACCATCATCATTATTATTCTTTATTCAAAGGAAATTTTGCATGAAAATCTGAAATAAAACTAACAAAAGAGAAGCTGCTCTGCTTGAATTAGGGGTGGGGCGGGGCCCTCAACCCCGACTGCTAGGTCCCTTTATTCCCTGCTCCTTCAACCTCCCTAGCTCTCCACAACAGTCTGGTCCTTAGTGGCTATAGTTTTTAATGTTTCCAGTGCTGCCTAGTAGAGGTCCAGTTGCTCTGACCCCACTGGATATATCTTCCGGCCCCCTTCTCTCCAGCATGCAGGCCAAGTGACACAGCCCAATTTGGTCCCTGCTCGAGAAACTGATCTCCTTGCTCTCTACTCTGACCTCTGGGTCTTTTACCAACATCAGCTCTGGAGCAGGGCCAAAGGCCCAGGGCCTCTACCTGACCAATTGGACACTAAGCCATGAAAAACGAACTCCCCTATCAGATCCTGGGGCCTCTCAGGCTTCGGACTAGGCTTGCCCTTCTGACCCAAGCTCCTGTCCTCCGGTTGCTGGGGCAAAAGGATGAGCAAGGCTGTGTACACCTCAGGGACCCTTCAATCACCCCAACAGCACGAGCTGGGACTACACTTGGAAAGGAGAGAGAGAGAGGCCACCCAAAGGCAGGGGGAGAGTGAGTCAAAAGGGGCAGGTGAACAAGAAGCTGTTTTCTGCAAGGTCAGGGAACAAACTGCCATCAGGCCTGAATGCTCAGGGTCGCAGATTCATTTTCACTGCCCCAGGTCAGCGTGGACCCGCTCCACACTGTCTCCCAGCATCTGAGGACATTAGTGGTGCAAGCAGATTCTCTTTATACAAGCACATGATTGCTAATGTATACTCTGGCACTGTGCTCAGTGTTGAAGACAGAGATGTAGTTGGGAGAGAGGGGAACAAAAAGCAAAAAGACATGTAGATCCAGGACTGTCAGATGGAAATATCAAGAGCCACCTCTTAGAATGCTGAGGGGACTGGATGAATATCGCATGTATATGCACCTAGCTCTAAGCCTACTGCCTGGCAAGCTTTCAATAAACAGAGCTGTGAAATAAACAGGAAACAAATAGAAGTATTTGCTATGGGATCACAGAGGAGGGTGCACTTCAACTGGGGTGGAGGATGGAGCTAAGCAAAGGGAAGAGGGGAAGATCTTATCTCTCAGGAGCAGCTGGAGCTGAGTCATATAGAATAAATGGAATCTCCCAAAGCAGAGAAGAGATTTGTTTGTAGAGTGGAAGAAGGATATGGAGAAGAGCCTTCCAGGCACGTGCAAAAGAAGGCAGGGATGTGAGTGTCAGCCAGGTTTATCTGGCAAACTCCAAGCTTGAAGGCTCTGGCCTACACGACATCAGGAACCCTTCGACACAACATTGTATAATGGAGAGTTGCTTTAGACTCAGACAGACCAAGGTTCTGTGGCCCTGGTGCATTTCTTAACCTTTCTGAGTCTCAATTCCTCAACTCAAAAGGGGAGTTTGCTGTCTACTTTGCTAGACTGTTGTGATGCAAGAGTGAAATGAACCCATGCAGTCACAGGACATGGCCCATGGAACTTTGCTCCTGGTTTCTCTATGAGGAACAGAACCTGAGACTTGGAATTCTGGAAAGGAGGTGTTGAGAGTAGTTGGCTCCAGTCCCCTCTCAATGCAGAAGTCCCTCTACAGCAGTGCTTCCAGGTGATTGTCCAGCCTCTGTGCACCATTTCAGGATTCTGCAAATGTTGCTGGACCATTACAACCTTGACTTCAGTCATTTATGGCATCCCACTCTCGCTATGTCCTAGGGGAGAGGTAAAAGGGGGAAGAGAGCAATTAGGAATAGCGACCACTGGCCCATGGATGCAGAGTCTTAGTAGGGCCTCAGAAGCTGCTGATCCTACTCCTGACTTGTACAGGTACAGAGGACTGTGATTTGCCCAAGGTCACCCAAGTGAGTTACTGGCAGGTCTTCTGATTTCCCTTGGCAGGGCTGTTCTACAGCAGCCTTTGGCTTAGCTGGCTGCAGCCTAGTGACATCACAGGGGAATTGGCCAATCCCTGCAGGCTCTACTCCTGGGATGTATGGCTTTATCCTTGGAGAGTCCTCCACTGTGTGTCACTCCTATCATCATTACTAACCTGGAATTCTGGAGATGTGGGATGGACCAGGCTGAACTGAGTGCTGTGACTGAGGCTTTGTCCCTGAATGGTCAGGGAGACTGGGGCAGAAGGGGTAGACTGGAACAGGCTGGTGGGACTGAACCCACTGATGGGGTTGGTATAGGCTGGCAGTAGTTTTAGGAAGGGTATCACACTGAGGAATCTGAAAGGTGTGTAGCTTCAGCTAAGAAGGCAGTGCTGGAGGCTGGGCACAGGTAGCGAGGTATTCCCACAGGGCAGAGCCCAGAGACCCCATGGAGTCCTGGCATAATGGAACAACCAGGCATCAACACTGGGGTATCTCTCATACTAGATCCTGACGGGCAGTCACTGGCAAGAGCAAAGCAGAGCCCTAAGCCTCCTGCAGGAGGAACCAGCCACTGGCTGGCTTTCCAGATGTGGGCTCAGGCCCTGGGAACCAGGGAATGGTTAGTTGTGCCTGACTGAGGTGCTACTAGGGTCAGGCAGTCCAGCTGTGGGGAAAGGAAGCCACAGACCCTGGGAATCATGCAGACCATAGGCAGGCTGAGAAAGAAGGGGCAGGGCCTTCTGATCCCAGCCCCTGTGTCTCAGATTGACTCATTCAGTCCAGCAGGGCCCTATTGGGCAGAGATCACAGTTCACAGCAGAATTAGATGAGAGGTGAGACCTTGGAGTACTGGAGCGCATCCTGGACCAGCTATACTACTCAACTTGCTGGGTAACCTCTGGTAATTCTTTTAGCCTCTCTGAGCCTTGATTTTCCATCTGTAAACTGGGGGATCATACGCTGCTATGCCCTCCACACAGGTGGAGGTTTGTGGGTTAAAATGAAAGGTATGCAGCTTCACACTGAAGTGACGAGCTGCCTCCTATCTCACTATGAGTCGTCCATCTGTGAGTCCCCTGGAGCAAAGACTCTGGCTTCCCCTGCGTCTCCCACAGTGTCTAGGATGGGGCTGTGTCCTGCTGTGCAGACCGACTGAGAGGACGGGCCACAGCTGAGGCCAGCCTGCGGGGCCCTGGCAGCCGGTGAGGTTGCTGACGAGGGAACAGCTTGGTGATGGATGACGCTGCCAGCCTTTGCCCATCTGGCAGCCTGAGCAATTTGCATAAAAACAAAGACAGCTCCAGCGGCATGAAATATTGATGCCCTGAGACTTTCCAGAGTGGCGTCTCGGTCTCACTCAGCAAGGGCCCGGCTCCTGGCCCCGTGGTAATGGCGCCTCCTGCCTGTTGAGTTTGTTTCCAAAGGGCTGCAGGGAGGGAGAGTTGTCCTGGCCGAGGGGGCCACCTGGGAGTCCTTGTGGACATACATTAGTCTTGGGTTTCAGGTGATACTGACTTTAATCAAACTGGGTTGGAAAAAAACACATTGGATCAGGTTCTGAATGGCTCAGTTTCCAGTCTGATGAAGGCAGATGGGAGCTCAGTCCTCTCAGCAGGCCCAGGCCTCCCTCTCTGACCCTCACAAAGAAACCCACTGACCACATGGCAACCTGTCAAGAGTGACAGGTTGGGGAGGGGGAGACCCATCCCTGAGGAAGCTGTAAGATGGGGAGGGGTGTAATTATGGGGGTGTATTCTCATCAGCATCTTGAAGGAGTCTGGTAATGAAAAATGCCCACACAGTCCAGCAGTCATGCAGGGCAAACCCTTGCCTCCGTCATTTGTAGATCCCTCTTCTAACAATGGAGCAGTGAGCAAGGTTGGAGGCAGCCCCCTCCCTCCCTCCCTCCCGCCCCTGAGTCCTGTGGTGGAAAGGGGAGGGTGCTTTAGGTACAGGCACATTTTGGGTCTTTGTCCTCAGGGCAAGGCCAGGACTCTGTTTCTGTAGTTTGGCTTCTCCCAGGAGGTGGGGGTGGTCACATAAAATCCGAGCTCCCTTCTCAGCTCTGTCGCTGCAGGCGTTCCCTTCTGGCCTGGAACCCTCCATCTCCATCTGCCAGAAGAGTGTGAACATACAGCTCCAGCCAGATTCCTACCGCTAGTGCAGGCCAGTCCTAATAGGTCTCTCCGTGTGAGCTCCTCCAGGATGCTGGCCAAGGCTTAGTCATCTTTGTATCCTCAGCGCCTGGTGCACAGGAGCCACCTGAACAATGCTGGATGAAATTAACAGAATTTTGGAGTGTGGGGTGGGTCAGGGCCCCAGGCTGACCAATAGGAGGAAGGGAACATTCACAGGCCAATGGCAAAGACTGTCAGCTCCCGTTGGAGAGGTTTAGTAGGGGGAGTGGGGCTTCTCCTCTAAATCTGAAAGCTCCCTGCAGTGGTTGGTTGATGAGCCTTAGGAATCTTCCTCTCTGGCCAGGGGTCCACCTTTCCATCAGAGCTGCATCAGGCCAGTATTTTGAGTCTTTTGTTTTTTATTTTCCTCCTATCTAAAAAGAAATACATAGTCACAATAGAAAAATTGTAAAAAAGTAGAAAAGTATTAAAAAAACAACCACAGTGTTCTCAACAACTTGAGTCATTTCTTAACATTTATTTTAAATATGGCTGACTTGGCTGGGTTGGGGGTTGGACAAGTCCCCACTCCACATTCTGTGAGCAAGTGATGCCAACCCCACACCCACCTGCCCACCCCTTGACCCACAAAGCAAACCCCTTGATCCAGTATTTCCCATCCCAAAGGTGGCCCTTGGTAGACAATGGTTCAATATGAGAACTGCTTGCCTGTTCTGGGTGGGTCCTGCAAGGTCTTTGTGAATAGGCAGAAGAACCCAGATCCATTTGGGTCACTCTCTTTACTTTGTTAGGTAACCCGGCACTGGCAGTGCCCCACCTGAGCAGGGCCAGGACACTGATTCCTTACTCAAACTGTCAAGAGTGACAGTTTGAGTCTGCGGGAAGGGAGAGGGGAGAAGAACGATGGCTACATAGAAGGTCATCTTGCCCTGTAGGAAAGACTATTAATTTAGGGTCTTTTCTGAGGCCAGAGATTTAGTAATCAATTTCAGTCTTTTCTCCACACAGCAGCCCATGGAGTTATTCCAGTATCCAAATCAGATCTGTCACTCCCCTCCTCAAAATTCTTCAGTGACTCAACATCTGCTATAGGACAAAACTGAAATTCCCTTCATGGTATATGTGACTTGTTGTCCCTAAGTATTGGTTCTCCTTTCTTTCTTATTAACATAATTTTTGGGCCTGTAATCCGAGCACTTTGGGAGGCTGAGGCAAGAGGACTGCCTGAAGCCAGGAGTTTGAGACCAGCCTGGGCAATAAAGTGAGATTCCTTCTCTATAAAAATCCAAAAAAACATAGCTGGGCAAAGTGGTGCATGCCTGTAGTCCCAGCTACCCAGGAGGCTTGAACCCAGGAGTTTGAGGCTGCAGTGAACTATGATTGCGCTGCTGCACTCAAATCCAGCCTTGTTGACAGCGATGTCCTGTCTCCGAGAAAAAAAAAATCTAACAGGACAAAACAATGCAAAAAACCCCATAACTTTTGGTTAGGCGTAAAGTTGCAAGAAGAAAGACCTTATTTCTCAACCTCCCTTGTAGCATAGATCAGCTGACTCCCAGCAGACCCTCAGATATAGGAGCAAACCTGGCCAACATCAGCTGACCTACAGGTGCATGAAAAATAAATGATTGTGGTTTTAACCACTGAGTTTGGGGGTGGTCTGTAATGTTACAACATCTAACTGATATAATATCTGTCCTCCAATTCACAAACTGGGCAAGAAAGTAATAGTCAAGCTACATGATTAATATATGATGGATCAGAGCAGAGACACAAAGGTAAAAGACAGCGAATGTGAACAAGACCAAAAACACTCAATGGTAAATGAATACAGGGTTTACACATACACAAATACTGTATCAGTCAGAAGAGAAATTAGTTGGAAATTGAAGCAGAAGAAAGGAGAATTAGTCAGGTAAAATCAGCTGAGCCTATCTCCCTCCTGTCTGGATGGAGCTCATCTGGCAAATGTTAGGAGGAGCCAGTCTGTTGATGAGTAAGCCCTAACATGCACATCTCAGGCTAGAAAAGCCCAATAGCATTAGGCAATCGAGTGCTTTAATTAACTCATCTTGGTCAATTCTTCAATGTTTCTATAATGTGGCTCCCATGGAGAGATTGTGATCAGCTTGAATAAGTTTCCAATCCATTTGACAGTTATATTTCTCTTTGTGATTTAATTGACATTCTGGTCTTATTTATTGGTCTTCATCGCAGCCATGTTAGTGTGCATCAGTATTCCCAAATCTGATCAAATTTGATTCGGGATCCTGATAAAGTTTGAGTTTATTAGTCTGCAAGGATGAGAGCTAAAACCTTGTTGGCAACGAGCTCATCAGAATAAAAGCTGCTTTCTGATGTCCAGCCAGCTGGCCTCATGTAGCCTCTGAATTAATATCCACCTTTCTTTGCATTTCTATGGTTAATGTTGTTATCCAGGCATATGCAAGTCTTGGGTGAGATCAGGGGAGTGACTGCTCATGGTTAGTAAAAATAATTGGAGGGGGGAGGCACTAAGCTTTACCGACATATTCAAAGACACGCTATCTAATGGTACCTTTCCAGTCCTCTATATCTCACTTAGAAAGACAATACTAGGATGTTGTTTCAGAAAGCATCTTTCAAGACTATCTACTCCAACCTTCTTACCTTATAGACATGGACACTCAGGCTTAGGGAGTTTACATAAGTTGTCCAAACTCACACAGCCCCTGAATCCTCCATACAGGAGAGCCACAGATTCATTCTCACTGTGGAATGGCCAATAGCCTCAGTACATCCTCAGGGCAGGTGCCATGCCTGTGCTTAGCACCAAGAGCCTGGTGCTGTGTATGCCCATTGGGGTCTCAGCATGTGCTGCTGGCTGAGATTTGGGATTGGGGAATGGTCTTTAAACCCTGTTCCTCAGTCCTGGGTTTGGCTGGTTAGGGCTTCCCTTCTGCCATCCATTCTCTCAAGCTGTGATCTTGGCAGGAGAAATCCACTTATTTGTGCTTCATTACCTGCACTGTCTTTCCAACTGGTCACACTCCCAGAATGTAATAAGAAAAGCTTTCCTGATTGGGGAGCCATGGAGATTTCTTTCCTTTGTATTTTCTACCTCTCTCCCTCCTCCAAAATATGCTCACTCTTGGCACCTAATGTGAACTGAGTCCTCACAGCTCTGGGAAGCTTTAGGGGCAATGGAATGATCTCAATGTGATTCCAGGTCTCAATATGGTACAGAGAAAGAGTGCAGAGCTGGGAGCTAGAAGGCCTGAGTTCCAGTGCCCTGGCTCTGGGATGTTAAATAGCCCATTAGATTTCTTTGGGACCCAGATTGCTTATCTGTAAAATGAAAATGTTGAGTTATTCATTTGCCCTTAGCACTGATATTCTGTGGTTTCATTTTGAACTTACAAACATTTATTGATGGCTGGCTGTGGTGGCTCACACCTGTAATCCCAGCATTTTGGGAGGCTGAAGAGGGTGGATAACCTGAGGTCAGGAGTTCGAGACCAGCCTGGCCAATATGGTGAAACCCCATCTTTACTAAAAATACAAAAATTAGCCAGGCATGGTGGTGGGCACCTGTAATCCCAGCTACTTGGGAGGCTGAGGCAAGAGAATTGCTAGAACCCTGGGGGCGGAGGCTGCAGTGAGCTGAGATTGCGCCACTGCACTCTAGCCTGGGTGATAGAGTGAGACTCCGTCTCAAAACAAAAAACAAAAACAAAACAAAAAACAAAAACAAAACAAAAATTTCTTGACTGCAGAGTTGAGAAACTGGACATCACTTCCTGATTAACTGAGCTCTGTCCTTGGTGCTGAGATGTTGGGTGTTGCCTCATTGTCCACTGGTTAGCTTCAGGAAAGAAGAATCAGTGTCACAGAATGGGATGCCATTGAATTTTTGGACAACTTGTAGGACTTAGGTCCAAAAATATTGCTCTAATAAGCAGTCTATTAACTTAGGGTTGAAGATTTTTTCATAAACCTATTGTTAAAAAATTTGAGCTGTAACCCCAGGCCTGCAGGATGGTTTGGCAAAATGTCTTTCATCAATAGTCTGTGTTTTGATGGCATGACCATATATATCCTGGATTTATGGGTACTGTTCCAATTTCAAATATGCTATCACATGTTTCCATAAATCACTGTGATGTCCATTGTGTCATCTATATTGTGTCATTTATATTACATCCCTAGGGTGTGTTTTGGTTTTGGAAGTAGTTTAAAAATCTTTTTTTCCAACCATGTGTCTAGGTTTTGGCTGTGAGAATATGGCTTTGGTATAGGTGTAGTCTGTTTGATATGCCTTGTGTTGAGATTATAAACCCTCTGGATGAAGCTTTACAATTTTCCAGGATTCTTCCTTTCTCATTAAAACAAAAACATTCATGACTAGAGGGTATGCCTAGGTTACGATGTGATCTCCCAATATTCAGGACGAGAAAGCAAAAGAGTATTTCTGCATGGGTCATGCCTGCCCAACATCACAGAAGAGTTAAAATGGATAAAATATAAGACAAGTGAGATTCGTTTGTCTCCACTGCACTGAGGGCCTTGGTGATCATTCCCCCAACCCCAACACACTTACTTGGCCTGTTTCTTTGACACTGTGTTGACACAATAGTGGTGACAAAATGGGGGTTGTCACACAGTTAATGAATCAGTCTTCTGATGCCGGCAGGAGACCAGTGATGGCCCAAGAGCAACCTGTGGCTCTATTTCAGTGTTCCTCAGAGCCCTGTGGAAAAGTGTCCCACCTTAGCATTCCTCTGTGCTCATCAATGGCTTTGGTTCAATCTTTTGGGATTGAGCTTCCTCACTCTCCATGTTGGAGAATCCAATTCAAGTTGATCCCAGATATTTAATTCGGGAAGTGTTTGTTGAGCATCTATCATATGCCTATCATTGTGCCTTGATCATGAGGTATGTAGGAGCTGAGGGCTTACTGGCAGTGAGGGCTTCAGTGGGCAGGAGTGGCCATAAAGAAGGTGGTGGAGCATGGCTGGGAGAGAACAGGAAGATGATTGCCTGGAAATCCCAAGAAAGGAGGCAGTTGTAAAGATTATGAGTATGTACTTTAGAGACAGCCAGTCCCAGGCTCAAGGCCCAACTTAGCTGCTTAATAGCTAGGTGATATTGGGCAGGTCAGTTGACCCCTCCTAAGCCAAAATACACTCACAATGTTGTTGTTGGAATACTCTTATTAAGTTGGAACTATCTTCCTAAGAGAGTTTATGCAGAGTTTAGTTCAGCGTCCATGAGTGCTCAATAAAAGGTGGCTCTCTGATATATATATACAACATGTGACTTGTTCAAGAACATGAATCAAGTAATTTAAGATCCATGCTATCTGTCATCTCCCTCCTGTCTTCTTGGACTAGGAGTTTGTTGAATTTGGTCTTGCAGTTTCTGGTCCCCCTCCAGGATGTGTTAGTGATCTTGTCACATCTTGTCATCTTCCAGGTGATTGCACATGGATTTTGGGGACGTTTGATCTATATCTTGCCTGGTGCAGACAGATTTGTTGGCTTTGTACCTGGAGGGTTACCTTAGCATAGGACTGTTTCAACATGTACCCCATCACAATCTTCAGGGATGTCTTCCATCCTTTGCGAATCTAAATACAATCCCTCACACCTTTGGCAAACATTCACAATTTCCTCTGTGCCTTCAGGGGACAAGTCAAAGGGGCCAGCTAGTTATGAAACACCGTTCCTAAAAGGCCTCTTTAATTATTTCTTGCTCCAATCAAATGTGATTTTTTATTCTTCCATCAAACAAGGTACCCAATTATATGATTACAGCTGATCTTTTAAAATGAAGACAGCAGTTTGAAAAATGCTTGTCTTCTCATTGTCTCCTGTTATGCTGTCAGTCAGCTGGATGGAAGGGGGCGGCTGCAGGGGATGGAAGTGGTGTGACTTCCCCCCTTCTTCCTCTTTTCCCTTTTATACATGAGTAATATGTCTTCCTGTTTCTACTTTTCCCTGGAAAGATCCTTCCTCCTTCTTGCACCAGCTTTTATCACATACCGAGTTTGTGTTTCTTTGGTTCAGGTCTTCTGGTCTAAAGACAAAATTTGTCTGGGACAATTTCTGATTTTCAGATCCTTTGACCACTCTGTTTTAGCTTTAGACAGCATCCCTCTGACCTGAGGACCAGTGCTGCATTGATGCAATCAGTGACAATACCAACAACAACAACAGACAATAACAGTTACAGACATCTGGATCGTGCTGACCGTGCTGGCTACTCCTTCTCAGTCTCCTTTGCTGGGTGCTCCAAGCTTCCCTGAATTTAATGTTGGAGTGGGCCAGAGCACAGCCCTTGACCTCTTTTCTATCTATGTTTGCTCCCTTGGTTATCTCATTCAGCTTTAAATATCTTCTACATGCTCACAACTTCAAATCTATCTCAGTGCAGGCTTCTCTCCTGAACTCCAGGCTTGTGTATCTCACAGTTGACCTCGTGTCTCCACTTAGATGTCTAACAGACATCTTAAATCTCTTTTCCACAACAAACCTCTCTCTCTCTCTCTTTTTTTTTTTTTTTCAGACGGAGTCTCACTCCATCTGTCTTCTTGGACTAGGGAGGTTGGTGAATTTGGTCTTGCAGTGTCTGCTCTCCCTCCAGGATGTGTTAGTGATCTTGTCACATCCTGTCATCTTCCAGGTGATTGCACATGGATTTTTGGGACATTTGATCTATATCTTGCCTGGTGCAGACAGATTTGTTGGCTTTGTACCTGGAGGGTTACCTTAGCATAGGGCTATTTCAACATGTACCCCATCACAATCTTCAGGGATGCCTATGCTGGAGTGCAGTGGCACAATGTCCACTCACTGCAACCTCCACCTCCTGGTTTCAAGTGATTTTCGTGCCTCACCCTCCAAAGTAGCTGGGATTACAGGCGTGCTCCACCATGCCCGGCTAATTGTTGTGTTTTTAGTAGAGATGTGGTTTCACCATGTTGGCCAGGCTGATCTTGAACTCTTGACCTCAAATGATCTGCCTGTTTCAGCCTCCCAAAGTGCTGGGATTACAGGTGTGAGAGCCACTGCGGCTGGCCTCCACAACAAATCTTCTGATACCCCCTATCAAACCCACTTCTCTTGGTATCTCCACAATGTCAGTAAACAGCAACTCTATTTTTTCAGTTGCCCAGACCAAAGATTTTGGTGTGCTCCTTGAATCCTCTTTTCTCTCACTTTCTACATCTGATCTGTAGCAAGTCATATTGGTTGACCTGTAAAATATAGCCAGAATGTGTCCTTATCCTGACACTTCTGCTGTCCCACCTTAGTTCAAACCATTATAATCATTCACTTGAATTATTCCGGTAACTTCCTAACTGGTCTCTCTGCAATTTGCTCTCAATTCCCCTGAAGTAAATTCTCCAAACAAGAGCCAAAGTGATCCTGTAAAAACAGAACTCATGTCTCCTCTGCTCAAAACTCTCCAATGGCTCCCACATCACTCAGAGTGCAGGTCAAGGTCCTTTCAATGATGCTGGGGCCTTATGTTTCCCAGCCCCATTACTTCTCCTTTCCAGCACTCTCCCCCTTGCTCACTCTGTTCCATAATGGCCTCCTTGCTGTTCCTTAGATACTGCTGCATCCTTTCACCTCAAGGCCTTTGCACTTGCTCTTCCCTGTTTGGAATGCTTGTCCTCCAGATGTCTGCCTAGCCCACTTCTGTCAGGGCCATCCCTGGCTACTTACTCAAAATTGCAGCCCCCACTCTAGCCTGTCTCTCTCCTGCTGCTCTATTGATCCCTTAGCACTTACCACTACTGCATTTATCTTGTAATTGTTTATACCATGAGGGCAGGCATTTTTCCCTGTTTTGTCTGCTAGACTCCTAGTACTTGGCACAGAGTAGGCATTTGATAAATATTTGTTTACCAAACTGCTCTAAAATTACTACATCTATTAACTTTTTAAATTCCCACAACAGCCTTATGAGCCCTGTTTAGTACATGAAGAAACTGAGGCACAAATAGTTTAAATAAATGACCCAAACTCACACAGCTAGTAATGACATAGCTGGAATTTAATTCCAGGCAGTCTGGGTCTGAGCCCATGTGCTCCACCACTAGGCTTCACTGTCAGGGTGTGGGGTGTGGTTTTCTGTCCCTGTGTTTGGGAGCCGTCACGTGGTCCAGGGACTCAGCAGGAGTTGGTCGCTGTTGTGGTCAGCTTGAGTGGACATAGGTTGAGCAGCCTGAGGTCTAGGAAAGAGGTTTCTTACAGAGCCAGCCAGGCAGCAATTGTTCATATGGTTTAATAGCAGCAATTGATAGGAGGCTCCTGCTGTACTCACAACTCTGATCTGGGACAATACGAAGAGGTCTCACTGGATAGCAGCTGATTACTGTAGTTTACAATGTGCCAGACACTGGGCTAAGTGCCTTCCACGTACCACTTTCTTCCATCCTCTCAACAAGCCTGTGTGCTAGATCCTGCTCTTTCAAAAGAAAATCTGATCCACATGTTAGAGTTTTACAAGAGGCTCAGAGAGGATGAGTACCCTACCTCAGGCCACACAGTTGGTAAACCGAGAGGTTGTCCTCCAATGATAACATCTGTGGCATCTACATCCTACTACCTGCTCCCCCGCATTATTACACGTGATCCTCACCATAGCCATGCAAGTGACATGCTGCTGGCCTTGATTTATAACCCCAGAAGCTATGGGAGTTTGGCCCAGCCAGGCTATACTCTTGGGTCATTTCCTCCAGTGGGCACCTCTGGGGGCTTCTGGATAGCCTCTTGCCCTTGGCCTTTCACTATTTGCCCCAGTCCCTCCGCAAACCTTTCTTATCTCCCTCAACCATCTGCTGACCTAATGTTTAAGCCAAAGTGATAATTAACTGGACCCTCCTTTAATGTAAAGATTTATTCAAGGAAGACAAACATAAAAAATACTTGCTTTTATCTGCTCACAGTTTCCTTTGAGAAATAGGAAATGTCCTGTGTCCTCTCACCCCTGAACCTCCATTCCCCAGGGACCAAGGTGGAAAGAATGGGAGACCAGCAGTGAGGTCAGGGCCTCTGGCCTGCCTGTCCTGACTTCTGATCCAGAGCCTTCTACCAACAAGGGACAGCCCTCAGTTTCTCAGGGCCAGGCTCTGGTGAGCCATGGAGGTATCTTCCAGTATTGGAAGGAGGGTGCATTGGCCTGGGGACCTGGCCACCTTCCCACTTCTGCCCCTCAGGTCGCAGATGAAGGTGGCCCGGGTTGACCTGCATTATCTGGATCACAGACCTGGGCATGCTGGGGTCAGCAAACAAGAGCCCATTTGGCTGTGGCAGCTTTGTGGGCAATGGTGGGTGTGGTGGCTTGGAAGAAGGACAGAGAGAAGGAGAAGGAGCAGGAGGTGACCTAGGGCACAAGGAATCAGCAGGGGAGAGAAGGGCAGCTCTGAGTAAATGGGCTTCTGGTTTTCTCTCCCGAGCAGCGCAGGCTCCTGGCCTTTTCAGGCCTTCTTTGCCCACCTGTGGTGAGTGAAGGGAACTGCAACTGCGCTTTCTCTCCACTTGTCATGTTGAAGTCCACACCTGAGTGGACTGGGCCTAAGGTGGCCAAACAAAATAGAGGATGCCCAGTTACAGCTGAAGTCCAGGTAAGCAATGAATGATTTTTTTAGTACAAGTACAAAAAAGTCATTCATTGCTTGTCTGAAATTCAAATGTAACTGGACATTTTGTATTTTTATTTACAAGATTGGTAACATTACCTGGGGTCTGACAGTAGCCCGCACGGGTCTGCTTCTCGTGGACAGCCTTGGTAAGAGCCTTCAGCACAAGCTGCCCTTAGTAGATATTCACAGGGCAGGGGAAGGAGCTATATTTGCAGTGGGCCTCTAAGACCTTTCTGAGCCCCGGAATGCTTTATCCACCTGCAGCCTGAAATTTCATGATGAGTCTTTGGTCAGTTAATAAGTAGTGGGGAGCTGACTGGATGGAAGGCAGATTCATCTGAATAGGTATCTGACAGCAGTTGATCAGATGTGTGGGGAAGGGCATATCCTCCTCAGACCTGGGAAGTGAATATAATAAGACCCACTACACGGGCTTACTGTAAAGATCAAAAGATACAGTGTATGTGAAAGCTACTTGGCATATAGAAAGTGCTCAGTAAATACTAACTGACATCATTTTTAGGACAAAGCACAGACAGAGGTGGAGAACCCAGAAGGTCCTGGGCAGATAAGGAACTCATCAAGAGAGAAGAAGATGGAACAGAAGGGGAAGGCATCCTGGGAAGTGGCCCTACCTCTCCCTATAGTCCTTACATTGCTGCTGCTGTTCTGGACCCCCTTGAAGGCCTTAGCCTTTACCCTGCCTCCTGTTGTCTGGAAGCCAGGCTCTCAAGGTGGGAGGTGGGGAGCAGGAGCAGGTGGCCAGGGAGATGGAAGGACTTAAGAACTGGGCAGGAGAGGTAGAGAGCCTGGGAATATCAGGACTTGGCTATGATAGATGGTGGGGCTGGGAGGAAGGAGGCATGAAAGATGCAGGAAATCATGGCTACTGTGAAAATGGAAAGGAGAAATATCTTTTAATATATGTGAATATCAGTATAGGATGAGGATTCTATTATGTTTAGTATGAGAAAATACCATCTCCTTCAATGCCAGTTATAAATAAAGGAGATGCAAAGTAAGAAGGTATAAACTATAAGAAGGGGCGTAGCTATATAAATACAAGAAAAATACAACCAAACACCACCATTTGTGCCTAATTACCATGAATCCCAGAGATGGTAATAAATTCATGGCATATGCATTTTGCCTGACTAGAGTTTAGGGTGGCTATGACATTATACCCTGTCCAGGCAGCCTTAGCCTTCTGAATGTCAAAGGCATTCTCTCATGTGGTCATTGGTAGCTAATGACACAGTGTTGGTGCTGAGCATTTGCTTTTTAATAGAAGGTGGTGGCCTACATGCAAATGACCATGAGGGAGTTAATCCTCAGCCTTTCCTCAAAGGGACTCTTGCACACAATTTCAGGGCCTGGGGCAAGAGAGCACATGGTGGCCTATGAACCATATGTCTAAATATTTAAAAGTCAAACTAACAAACTGTTACATAAAATATGTTCACTTCCTATCTTGACACAGGTACCTTTGTAACAACCTGGGAGGTCATGTTCAAATTCAGGACCATGGATTCCCTCATCTTGTCACAATTTGGTAGAAGGCTCTGGCCCTGTTCTGTGTCTACGACCGCTTTTGCCAACCACCTTCTTTTCCCACTCTTGGCTCTGTCTGGCACCTTGAGGGGCTGCATGAGTTTTCTATTGCTGCTATAGTAAATTACCACCGACTTAGCGATTTGAAACAACACAGATTTATTCTCTTATACTTCTGGAGGTCAGGAGTCTGGCTTGGGTTTCACTGGGCTAAACTTGTGGTGCTGGCAGGGCAGCACTCCTTCTGCGGCTCTAGGCGGGAACTCATTCCCTTTCCTCTTCCAGCCTCCAGAGGCTGCCAGTATTCCTCTGCTCATGGCCCTTCCTTCCATCTTCAAAACCAGCAACACCGTACCTTCGCACTCTTTCTAACTCTCCTGCCTTTCCTCTATCACATGGAAGGACTTTCCTAATTATATTGGGCCCAGCTGGATAATCCAGGCTAGTCTTCCCATCTCAAGATCTGTGATTTAATTGCATCTGGAAAGTCCTCTTTGCCATGTAAGGTACCATATTCACAGGTTCTGAGGATCAGGATGTGGACATCTTTGGAGGTGGCATTATTCTGCCTCTCACTGGGTCCTTGTACACAGTGTGGATATTGCCCTGTCCCCTGCAAACAGCTGCTCTGTGGGCATAGAGATCAGGGCTTGAGTGGCAACACCCGTCCTTGAGATGATGAATTAGGCCTACATGGATTAACGGAAGCCCTGGCCCAGGATGAGGGAAGAAGGACCACCTGAAGGTGATGGGAGGCGGTGTTCCCTTCTTTCTCTAGCAAACAGATGTTCAAAGTCCTTTTCCATGTCCCTAAACTCACCTGTCAAGCAGACCGCAAGATAGGAGGCAGATGGGAGACTACAAAGTTTTGTCTGGCCATCACCATCCTGGCCCCACCTGCTTGATGTGGCTGACAGGTGATCCTGAGATGTGCTCTCCTCGGCAGGGGATCTGGAGGAGGGGAAGAAGCAACATCAATTTCTACCATATGCTTTTTATTTTCTAAGAAATTAAGCACAATTTCTTCTTCCCAGTGAATTTCTTTAACAAGGATATTTTAAAGCCTTGGAAAACATTCTTGTCCTAGTTTAATTGTATAAAGACTTTTTGTGCTGGAAGGGAAAGCTGAGAGAGAGAAAGAGACAGAAGAGAGAGAGAGGAGGGAGAGATGGGAAGAGTAAGGTGGGAGAGTGGAAGCAAGGAGAAAAGATGGGGAAGAGGGAGTGGGAGGGAGGAGGAGGGAGAAAGGAGAGAGAATACATTAAGGAAATTACAGAGTACCTCTTTCCTTGAATGAATGTTCTCTCCCGATTTCCTTCTCTCCCAGTTGGCTGCCACCCCCAGCTCACCTTGCAGAGATTAATCACCTGAGGTCTCAGGGGAAGGAGCCCATGGCGTTTTCTCCAGTGTCACGTTCCCTTTGGTTCCAGGCCTCAGTGCCTGCTGATCTGTGAGGCTTCTTTGATGATGGGGCATCTTCCGTGGGGACATCTGATGCAGGTAGGGCAAAAAAAGGCCCTAGTGGACTCAGGAGCTTGAACTGCGGTGCCCAGGCTGGGGTAATTATGCCCAGTTGAAGAGTCTATGGTTGGGAGATGCCCAAGGATCTCTCAGCTCCACATCTTCAACCCTTTCCCGGCACTTCCCTCATGAGAGTGGGACCTGACCAGCTGTCTGACCTCAGTGTCTCTCTTTAACCCCACCCATTGCCTGAGCTCCTCCTCAGTCTTCCTGTCGTTCTGACCTCAGCCTGAGGGGTTCTTGTGGCTCCATCCTGGCCAGTGAAGTTGGCCCCCACTTATGGAAGAACAGAGGCACTGAAGGTGGGGACTGAGGAGCACTCCATAGAATTTTTATCTTCTTCTGAGATGACGCTTGAATTTCCATCTACTGTCTCCTAGAAATCCCTGCTTCTGAGGAAGAAAGTTGGAGAAACTGAGGCAATTATGAGCCATCCATTATACATCAGAAACACTCTGTGATGCCTTATTTCTTTGGCTAACAGGCAAGAGGGAGTGGCCAGAAGCCTCCTATTTTGGCCTCTTGTCAGCACTGAGTGGACACCTCTCTGTCCTTCCAAACCAGAGTGTCAGAAGGTCCCTAAGTCACCCTCAAGCAGGAACAGGGCCCCATGATGTCCTGATGTCACATTTGCCTTGCCTTTAGTGCCTCTGAGGACAGATGGAGAACTGGGTCAGGGGAGGGCAGAAGGGAGGAAAGCATTGGGAAAATCTACCAGACGGGAGCTCTGTGAGGGCAGGGATGGTGCCCTAGTTATCGATAGACCCTCGGCTCTGAGCAGCACCTGGCAGAAAGAGCATGCATAAGGACGGCTGACAATCCAGTGACTGCCCAAGAACTTGGTTTGCTTAATCTGAAAAATTTGAGACCTTGGTCTGCTTATCTGAAAAACCTTTGTGTCTCATCTGTTACTTTCTCTGACTTCATAGAACAGAGTTGTTCTGAAGAGGAGTTATTTGCCTAAAGCTCTGGGGTGGAGTTTGAAAATTAGCACCATCCTTGTTTGGAAAAGTGAGAGTTTGTTTATTCAACAAGCATGTATTCTGTATTTGCTTTATGCTATTAGGTAGAGTGAGAAGTGCTAGGGTTAAATGACCAGGAAGAAAAACAGGGTCCTTGGAGCTGTGAAGTTTATAGTCTAGACGGGGCATAGAATTTGGCCAAATAATCTTGCAGGTGGATAATTTCAGACTGGGATGAGTGTTTTGAAGGCAAAGTTCAGGAGGCTGAGAGAAAGTTTAGCAGGGAGAACAGGGGGCCCTGGTCTATTGTGGATTCCTTTCCTAAGGGAGTGATGTTTGAGAGGGGTGGTGAAGCAGACTGGAGTGGAGAAGAGAATTCCAGGTGGAGGGTACATCACATCAGGGGCTCCTCAGTGAAGGTGGCCTGGGAAGCGCTAAGGAGGCTAGTGTGGCTGGAAGGCAGAGACTGAGGGGGGGATAATACACAGTGGTGTGCCTGAAGAGGTGGGGAAGAGGCAGAAGGCACAGGCCCTTGCAGGCTGCAGACAGTATGGATTATGTCCTAGAAGAACAGGAAGCCATTCAAGGGTTAGAAGTAGGAGAGTGATGTGGTCAGCACTTTGACTTGGAGTGGACAATGGTTGGGAAGAGGGAAGGGTGCACACCGGTGACCAGTTGTAAGGCCAATGCAATGGCTCCCATAGTGATGGTGTCAGTGGAGATGTAGGAAGATGAATTAATTTGAGAATTATTTAGGAGATAAATGGATAGGCTTTGAGAATGAGATGGATTGCATGAAGGATGAATGATTCCTAGTATAGAAAACCTGTCCACCAATCACTGTGCAAAGGGTTTTAGAGAAGGTGAGTATATCAGTGAGGATGCTTTCTGTTGTAATAGAAAACCCAGCCCCGGAGGAAAAATGGCTCCAATGTTGGCTAAGTTAGCAGCTGTACAATGTAATGAAAGAAACAGGCTCTTTCCAGTTTTCCATTCTGCTTAGGGGTTTTGTCCTCAAACTATCCCCTCACTCTGGAAAGATAACTGCTGAAGTTCTGGACATCATGCCCAGTCATGAGTTATCTGAGTAAATAAGAGGGAGTGTATTTCTTTTTCTCTAAAACAATTTTTATTTTTTGAGACAGAGTCTCACTCTGCTGCCCAGGCTGGAGTGCAGTGGTGCGATCATGGCTCACTGCAGCCCTCACCTTCTTGGGCTCAGGTGATCGTCCCACCTCAGCCTCCTGAGTAGCTGGAACCACAGGCATGCACCACCACACCTGGCTAATTTTATATATATATATATATTTTAAATTAATTTATTTATTTTTTGTAGGGACAAGTTTTCGCCATGCTGCCCAGGCTGTTCTCAAACTCATAGGCTCAAGTGATCCATCTGCCTCAGACTCCCAAAGTGCTGGGATTACAGGCCTGAGCTACCTTGCCTGGCCTGTATCTGTTTTAAAGTAACCTTTCCTAATCCCCACCCCTTTCCACAAACTTCCCTTCCTGTTTCCTTGGCCCAAACTGGTTCACATCATGATTGCTGAATAAATAGCTGGCAAGGAAATGGAATTACCACAACTGGCTAAGATAAATCAGAATTAATATCACATTCTCTGATTAAGAGATAGTTTAACAAAACTGGAATTCTCTCACCAAGAAAGGCAAGGGAAACGAATTTTGGGAGGGCAACTGAGTGTCTATTAATTAGGGGTCATTTTCCAAAATCCTCCCAAGGAGAAGCAGACAGGGAGAAACGTCTTTGAGCTGTCCTTCTGAGAGGAGGGTGGCCTGCGCTAGGTTGGAGACTGGGGCTCAGGCATTAATCCAGGCCTTTTCTTTAAGTCTAAGGTTATTGAATCTTGGAGCAGGAGAAGACCTTATGAACTTCTAAATCAGTGGTTCTTAAATCTGGCTGGATGTCCGAGTAAATTGGGGAGGGTGTTAAAATACAAATTCCCAGCCTCTACAACCATCACCTGAATCAGAATCCCAGGAGGTGGAGGTCTAGGAATCTGGATTACTAAAGAGCTTACAGGCATTTTGGATACTGATGGTCTAGTACCTAGGAACCACAAATCCATCCCCCACATTTAAGAGATGGGGAGAGAGAAACCCAGAGAGGGAACTTAATTTACCCAAGTTCATCTAGAGAATTGGTCGACCCAGTGCGTAGAGAACCTTCCTGGGAGGACTTGCCTGAGGACCCTGTCTTCTGGGTACCCTTATGTAGGGGGAGGGAACTGTGCAGGAGCAGCAGGGCTGGAAGCCCCATGTACCTGGATCAGCAGCCCCCGCACGGTGGGCTAGGTCTTTGCCTGTGTTGGGATGGGGACCTGTAACCATGACCACCACACATTAGTCTGAACCTTAGCAAACCTCACCACATTCAACCCTGAAATAACCCTGGGCTTAGGAATCAGCATTCCCGTTGTAGAGATCGGTGGACCGATGCTCTCAGAGGCTTCCACAAGCGTTTGTATTGTTTGGGGCGGTCGGAACTCAGCGAGGCGGAAGCCGGTGTATCTGAGTCTCTCCACGTGGCTCTACTTTTCTGCAGCCCTGTAGAAATAAACCTGGGTCCTCGCTCCCTGGCCTGGGGAAGGAGGTCTGCAGGGGTCTGTGGGGGCCCTGGAGGCGCCTTCCCAGCTGCACAGGCTCAGTCGGACCAGCAGAGGTCACTGCGTGGGAAAGAGTGGGGCGCCAACCCGCGCAGAGCCCAGCCGGCGACCGCCCCCGCGTCCCCGCGGAGCTCCCTGCCTTCTGCCGCAGTCCTCCGAGGGCTGGGCTTCTGGGGCAGGTCATGGCTATTGCAACCAAAGGGAGGCCCGGGTGCCAGTGGGCGGCCGCCGCGGTGTGGAGGGCGCCAGGGCGGTACGGCGCAGCGGGCCGCACTCTTGGGACGCCCCGCCTGCTCTGCGGAGCCTGCCTGGGATGCCCTTTCCTGGTCACGGACTCCGCCGGCAGCCGGGGCGGGACGGACCAGAGGCTACCAACAGGGGGCTTCTGCTGCCTGGGACACGGGGATTCACATTGCCGTCCGAATCCCATCGCCAAAGCCTGTATGTGCAGCCGAGGGGGAGAGTGGCTTAGGTACTGAGTTTTAGGGCAAGCATACCCCAGACCACGAGAAGAAACCAGCTTGCCTGGGCTTGAACCCTGCCCTTCCCCGCTGTAGCTGGGCACTGCTGGGCAAGTTATCCCACCTCCCTGCCTCTTGGGTTCCTCACCTACACCGGAGAGTATGTACCTGCCCCATGGGGTTGCCCCGAAGCTTCGTGAGTTTTATGAGTTTCTCTGTGTAAAGGCTTGGGCAGAGCATGGCACAGGGTCAGTGCTGCGTGTAAAGTGTTAACTATATTATTATTAACCTTAGTGTCTTTCCAGTCCCATCTAAAGTCCTTAAAGGCAAAGTGAGGCTCCTTAAGTCAAGCTCAGGACAAGGCTACAGAGCCTTCAGTGTTCCTCATTGCAGCAGAGATGGGAGCCCTGAGCTCTCAGAGGCTGCTCTGATGGCTCCTCCACAAGCCAGGGCCAAATGCCCGCCCACTCCTGGGCCTCATGCCAGAGAATGGTCCTGACCCAGCACTCTCCCGCCCCTCTTTGTAGCTCAGTAAGATTCTGGAGTCTCACTTCCAGAGATGCTGTAAGCCCTTGGTGCCCCTCAGTGTCCTCTCAAGGGTCTGGACAAGCCCAAGAAGGGTCAGAGACTTTGCTGAGTAGTGCAGTGATGTCCCATGTACTCGGTCACATCCCTGTTTTCTGCAGATGGGCCTGGCCTCTGGTGCTGTCCTTAGGGGACTCTGCAGGTTCCTTCCTGCAGCTGTAGCTCCCCAGGCCTCCCTGGTGACTATGTCTACTGAAAGGGCTCTTTGTACATGGCCATCTGGGAAAACAGTGGCAGTTGGGTTGCCCCCGCAAGTGCCTGCCAGCATCTCCCAGCCCTTGGGTGACTGCAGACCACATTCCTGAGCTCCCACATGCTGCCGTTCTCGCCAGCACTGGGCTGCCCGCTCCCTGGGTGGGGAGTCAGCAGGCCTGGGTTCTTGGGCAAGTCACTTTATCTCTCTGATCTTAGGATCTTCATTTGTAAGATAGAGATCATGATAGTTGTCCTGCCTGCCCCCTGCCAGAAGTTCTACAGAGGCTGTGCATACCAGCCTTTGATAGGAATAAAGGGCTAACGTAGGTTGCTGTAGTTGCTGTGATTGAGCTGTCATCAGGCGCTGCACTGGTCACTTCTGTAAGCAGCCAAGTGGTTGCCAAGCAGAAGGGTTTGGGGAGACACAGATGAAGGAAGACCTTGATCTTGGGGGATCTCCACCCCTCCTCATTTTATGGGAGAATCACAGTACACATTCCTGAGGGCATAGAAATATAAAAATATAGGCTTCAAGAAACCCATAAGCATGGTTTAAATATCCATCTATAAACACATAAATATTTCAAAACAACAGCTGGAAGTTCAAGTCCTCCAGGATTCTGAATTCCTCAAATTTAGGAGAAGGTAGTCTAGGAAGGTTTCCTGAAGGAAGAATCAGCTTTTTTTTTTTTTTTTTTTTTTTTTTAAGGAAAGAGGTTTAAGGTGATGGTGATGATGATGGAGCTTCAGACCATGACAGCCAAATTTATAACCAGTGGAAAGTAGGAGAGATTTGGTGGTAGCTCTTGGTATATAGAGATCCTGAAAGAATAAGTGATGTGTAAGAAATAGTGAGCAGGTCTCCTTCCCGGGGCTGTCGAGTCAGAACTGAAGTTTAGATGGGAGGGTAAACAAACAGGTAGGTTGTCAAGACTGCATCAGCATAGGGCCCAGCTCAGTATGGCCCCTGGTCATAGGTCAGTTTTCCAGGGAAACAGGCTCTGAGACAGAGATTTGCATGCAGGAGGTTTGTAGGGGAGGGCGCTTGGTTTCATCATCTGTGGGATGGGGCAGAGGGGCAGGTTGTACAGTCATGCAGTTGCAGCAGAGGTCTCAGTTGATCTCACAAGGAGCTTTGGAGCTAGGATGGCCCTTAAGGCTGGGAAGCCAAGGCCTTTATGTCCTCTCATTGATCAGTTACTGGATGTGGGCTGCCCTTGGGGTACAACCTTAGGGGATGCTGCTCCCTTCAGTGGAGGGCAGTGCCTAGAGAGGGACTCAGCTGTGAGTTGTCGGCAGCGAACACTCCCAGCAGCTGTGGGAGTGCGTGACTTCATTTTGAAGGGAAGGTCTGGGTGATGCGCCCATGATGGAGGCAGGGAAGGGCCCCCAGCAGTGTCTGATGCACCTTGCCAAACTCTGACACCAGTGCTGGCCCCTCAGATTCTTCTAGGGCAGGATGGTTTGATCCCTCTCTCTAATATACCCTTTTATAGAAAGTTAGAGGTAGAAGTGAGTTTTGAGACCATTTAATACAATCATCCTCAGCCTGGGAGAAGGATACATCTCAGAATCATCCAGGGCTTTTTCAAACCACTCACAGGAGCTTCTGATGTGCACTGACCTCTGCCATTCCACTAAGACTAAACTGTAAGCTCCTTGAGGTTGGGGTTCTCTCTGTCCTGCACAGTGGTGAAGGAATGTTTGGGGAAAGAATGAATGTGACCTTCGCCCTTGTCCTCAGCCTCATCTCTTGCCACTCCCTCAGTTGTTTTCTACACTGCAGTTACTGTGACGTCCTTGCCTTTGCACAGGCTGTTCCCTCTGTTTGGAACTCCCCCATCCCCTTCCTTCCCCTTACTTGCTGCTGCTTGTCCTTCTGGATCCAGTTCAGTTATCACTTCTCCCCACCTCCTGGAATAGGTGTCCCTCTTCTGATTAAATGAGTTAATGCATGTACAGTGCTCACAACAGTGCCAGGCATGTGGGGAGCTCTAGATAGGTGTTAGCTTTCCCTGTGACTCCATTCTTTGGCACACTGTGCTGTGCATGATCCTAAAATGGATCATGCTTTGTTTCAATGGCTTGTTTACTTGTTTATGTTCTCAGCAATCTGTAAGTTCTTGGCAAGCAGGTACCATGTTCCTTTATTTTTGTACCCATAGCATCTAGTACAGTGCCTGGCACATGGTAGGAGCTTAATAAATATGTGTGGAATGAGTGGGAGAAATAGGTGTCTAGGGATACATTTTGGCAAAATGTATTTTAAAGTTTTTTAATAAGGAACTAGTTGAGTGAGATTCACTGACAATGACCAGGTGTGGCATCATTGTTGCACAAAAAATACTGAATATTGGATGGATGAATTGATACATGGAGAGATGGATGGATTGTTGATGGGACAGGCAGATAGGTAGACAGATAGATGAGCGGAGAAAGGGATTGATGGATGAACATTGCCATGTGTGGAAGAAGGCCAGAACTTGCCAGGGTCTGGGCAGGAGGGAAGGTAGATAGGAGAGGGCATTTACATTTCACAAAGGCCAAGCCAACTGGGCTTGAATTGGGGAGGGGCACCTGAAGAAAACCCCTCCCATCTTGCCCAGTGAGGCCCCAGGAAATGCTGCTCCTGCATGTTTGTACCCACAGGGGAGGTGCTGGGGACCATTACTCATTCTGACACATCCCTGAGGTCAGTATAGAGGCAGCAGAATGGAGGTGCTGCAGGGTGCTGAGTCAGGGGAGGAGATGGGCTGTTGCTGAGTGGGGCTTTACTGGAGAAAGCCTGGGGACTTGGAGTCAGAGGCAATGATCTCTGTTCCTGAAGGGGGTTGGCAGAGAACTCCCAAGGGGAATCAGGGTGAGTGAGATCACCTTGTGAGAGGGTGGAGGATCTGTCACCCCAGAGTGCATGGCTGAGTGCAGATCTGCATCAGGTTTAGGGAACTCTTGTTCTGGAAAAATCTGGCCTTCTTCTGCCAGTCAGGTAAGCAGGTACTTGGTCAGTTAAAGTCTGGCTGATAGGTGGAGCACGGTGCCTCATGCGTGTAATACCAGCACATTGGGAGGCCAAGGTGGGAGGATCACCTGAAGTCAGGAGTTTGAGACCAGCCTGGCCAACATGGTGAAACCCCATCTCTACTAAAAATACAAAAATTATCCAGGCGTGGTGGCACATGCCTGTAGTCCCAGCTACTCAAGAGGCTGAGGCAGGAGAATCGCTTGAACCTGAGAGATGGAGGTTGCAGTGAGCCAAGATCATGCCACTGCACTCCAGCCTGGGTGACAGAGCAAGACTCCATTTCGAAAAAATTCTAAAAAAAAAAAAGCCTGGCTGATAGGCAGAGGTTTGTCAACAGTCACTGGGGTCAGACAGTTGGGTCAGTCAGCTGGGTGGTGGGTAGGGGTGTGTTCTGAGTGCACTTGGTTGATGAGATGAGTACTAAAAAGCAAGGCAGGGTCCCTGCTTGGGGAGGCTCCACTGGTTTGTTCTTCAGGGGTTGGTACTGCACCCTTGCAGACAATTGGAAATTTGGGTAGGGAGTGGTGGTTGTAACAGTACAGCAGGGAGGGAATGGGGGAGGGGCAGTGCTGCATAAAAGGCCTGGGACCAGGGAAGCCAAGTGTCCTGCAGGAGGCCAGTCTTGCACAGCCAAGAGTCATCTCACTCCAGAGGCAAGCAGCGCTCCTTTGAGAAGTGCTGTGCTTACTCAAAGGGAATGTTGTCTGCTAACGATTTGCAAGGTCTCCAGCCTTGCTCTCCTCCACACACTCAGACCTCTAGGTCTGTCCTCTCTCCCTTCCCTCTCCTCTCCTCTGGAAGACATTAGAGTTGCCAACTTTGAAAGTTCGTGGAAGGCCATGAGCTCTCTCACCAGGTGGAAGGTGGCAAGCAAGTGAGAAGTAGCAACACCGTCTGCCTGTGGGTCTGGCTCCCTTTTGCAGTGAGAGGTTGGACCCCAGGGCTGAAGGAGGTGGGCTTCTGGAGGGTGCATGGGGGAGAAGCTTCCCATGTGCCCATCACTCAGGGCCTTGGGAACCTCCCAGCAGAACATCAGGCTCTGGGTGAGGCTCCCAGCTCAGCGATGAGGGGGGCGGCTACCCAGATGCTCCTGGGTCCAGCGAGGGCTTCCAGATCCTCCTATTCCCAACCCCATCTTGGTTCCTTCCCTCACCTCAGGACAGAGCTGTCATGTGCAGGCAGGCGGGTGGTGAGGGAGCCCTGCAGAGGCTGCTGCTCCCAACACCACATGTCCAGGAAGGACAAATGTAAAAATATAAAAAGCCTTTGGTCTTGGGGCCGGATCACATGGATCACATGGCTGGGTGGTCTGTCACTTTGGCTGTCGAGTTGTCGGTATCTAAGAAGGTTGAGGTACTGGCTGCAGCCAGGGCTGGGGGAGAACTGGGTTTGGCAAAAATGACACTTCTGTCTGGAGAGCTCATTTTTGTGCGATCTCCTGGGGTGCCCTCCAGCCCCGTGGGGTAGGCTGGGGAGGTGCCACCCTCATGATTCATTTTCAAACAAGAAAATGAAGGCTCTGGTCTGTGCCTGGCTAGTGGTGCAGTGGCTCAGACCCAAGTCTTCTGACTCCTTGTCCAGTGCTCTCTCCTCTGCAGCACAATCCAGCTCTTTCCTTGCAGACAGGAGCTGGTGATGCTCATCTGTGAGGAGGCAGAAGCTGACCCACAGGATGTTTCCTTGGGAATGTTTGTGGAGGTTTGTGTGGAAGAGGCCTGCCCATCAGGGCCAATTCTGGACTGGCACCCTGCAGGACTAGAGACAATATCCCGGAATCTTCTCAGAAGAAGCAGAGACCTATGCCAACAGCAGGTAGCTGAGTAGCTTGCAGGAACTTAGTGAAGCCCTGGCAGGCCCAGTCCCGGGGTGTCTGGGAGGCAGCCAATGAGGGAGAAGAGGGCTCAGCTGGGCTTGCTGAAGAGGGTCTGGGGCCACTGGACTTCTCTCCAATCACTCTGCTCACATCCCCCTCACCAGCACTGGGCACCCCAAGGAGTCAGAATGGGGTGCAGTGCTCAGGTCACCTGTGGTCCTCCTGATAGTGAGGATCCTGTACCCCTGGCTTCCTCAAGAACTCTGCTTAATGCCCATGGATTGCCTTGGGGGCTCCCCTGGGTCTCGGCTCGGCCCAGCAGCCTGGGCCAGGATGAAAGTGAAGCCGTCAATAATTCATGCTCCAGCTCCCCCTCACTTCCCTCGCTTGGCTGGTTGTAAATATTTCACAGGCTTCAAGGGGCAGTGATGGCCCAGCAGAGACTCCCAGGATAGGGCTCGAGGAGGCCTCGCCCTTTCCCAGAGGCCCCCAACCATTCCCCTGGCAGGAAAGGAGCCCAGTCCCAGGCTTGGGGAGTGGTGGGTTGTCCAGAGCTACTACTGACTGGGATGACCTTGCAGCCTCTGGTGAGGATTTGGGTGCTGGGCCACATGCTCTGCAGACTGGCTGGTTTAAGTGGCTGGTGTAGTGGATCCTGAGAAATGGAAGGAGTGCAGCTGCCTTCAGCCAGCCCTGGAGGTTGTTGTCAACTCCGCTCTCTTCCTCATCTCCCACACTGTCTTGGGTTTATCTTCTCCTCATCCTGCCCTCTCCATGTCACCTGCCTTGGTTCAGGCCTTGATCACCTTCCTGGACAATTGGCCCAGCCACTCTGTGACTCCACACAGCCTAAGGAATCTTTCTAAAACAAATCTGGCCCGGCTACTCCTTTGTTTCAGAGCCTCCACAAGCTCCAGGTTACCTTCAGGGGAAGATCCACTTGCCTCATGCCAGTGCACAGGGCTTTGTATAACCTGGTCCCTGGGCCTTTCAGCCTCATTTTCCAGCCCCTGTGGCCTGCTCCCCAGTGCTGCAGTCAGCTCATTGTTCTCTGCAACCCTAAGCTCTCTCCCACCTTCCAGCCTCTGTTTTAGTTGCACCTCTGCCAGGAGGAGGTGGGGACACCAATCTCAGGGCTGTGTGCATCTCTAAGCTGTTCTAGGGGTCACTCAGCTGCTTTGGGACCAGGCCTATAGAATGTCAAGGTGAGACACTTGACAGATTTGGGTCCAATTTCCAGCTCTACTAATTGCTTATCTGTCATTGTGACTGGTGTCATATTCTTCTGTACCTTGGTATGCATGTCTGTAAAGTGGGAATAGTAATTCTTACCTCAGAGGGGAGTTGTGAGGCTTGGAAGTAAGGCCTATAAAGTACAGAGCCCAGTCCATGATGCAGAATAAGTGCCCCAGCCATGCCAGCTGCTACTGTTATTATGCCCTCTGTGGATTTGGGGCTGCGGAATTTCCTTCAAGGAGGTAGAAACTGAGATTATTACTTAGAACAGGAAGAAATAAAACAGCAGAGGGGCACCAGGAACCTTCAGAGAGGTCTTCTGGTAAGTAGTGTAAGTAGTAGACCTGAGAGGCCCCAGGGAAAGTGAGAGAAAGAGGAACATCCATTATAAGGGCGCATTATGGAGGACACTGCTGTGGGGAATGCGAGCTAGATCCCACCAAGATGGTCTGGGGAGAACACAGAATGCATCTCACAATGGTCCATCTGAGCATCAGCCTAAAGGAGGATTTCTGCATTGGCATCTCCACCCCATTGGTTGAGGGTTACCACCAAGGTATTTGTTTCCTGAACTTATGGATTACACAGGCACGTGTGCTGAGCAAGTTCCCACTTGTATCCACAGTTGCACAGAAAGACTTTTTTGAGGAATTACTTAGGCAAGTTCAAAGCCACTTGGAGCTGTGGCCGGGAGACAGAAGAGAAGAGCAAAAGAGCAGGGAACGTACCATGAGACTAAGGCTGAGGCTCATGGAGGAGGAGACTGTGTGGTGGGAGTGGGAGCTGTGACTTTCTCTCTGACTGACCGACCTACCTACCCTACCTACAAACCTTCCCTCCCTCCCTCCCTCCCTTCCTTCCTTCTTTTTTTTTGTGACGGAGTCTTGCACTGTTGCCTGGGCTGGATTGCAGTGGCGTGATCTTGGCTGACTGCAACCCCCGCCTCCTGGGTTCAAGCAATTCTCCTGCCTTAGCCTCCCAAGTAGCTGGGATTACAGGTGCCTGCCACCATGCCCAGCTAATTTTTTTGTATTTTCAGTAGAGACGAGGTTTCGCTATGTTGGCCAGGCTGGTCTCAAACTCCTGACCTCGTGACTGGCCCTCCTCAGCCTCCCAAGTGCTGGGATTATAGGCGTGAGCCACCGCAGCCAGCCCCCTTCCTTTATAAATGATCATTTATCAAGCATCCACTAGGTGCCAAGGAAGAAACAGGTGAATCTGAAGATGACTAGCTCTTCTGCTCCTACCCTGGGCCCAGAGGTGACTTAGAACCAACTCAGGCATGAGGCAGATCTGACAGGGGGGTGACAGGTGGGCGGGTGGCCCTCTCTTTAGGGTGTGGGGAGCAGGGCTGGAGAAGTGGTCTTTCTTCCTCCTTCAAGGACAGTCTGCCTTCCTGCTGGTCCTAAAGGGTGTGAACCTCAAATGTCTGAGACAGGTCCCAGTCAATTTAGAAAGTTGATTTTGCCAAGGTTAAGGACGCACCTGTGACACAGCCTCAGGAGGTCCTGACAACATGTGCCCAAGGTGGTAGGGGCACAGCTTGGTTTTATACATTTTGGGGTGACATGAGACATCAACCAATATATGTAAGATGTACATTGGTTCGGTCCGGAAAGGCGGGACAACTTGAAGCAGGGAGGGGGCTTCCAGGTCATAGGTAGATAAGAGACAAACGATTGCATTCTTTTGAGTTTCTGATCAGCCTTTTCAAAGGAAGCAATCAGCTATGCATTTATCTCAGTGAGCAGGGGTATGACTTTGAATAGAATGGGGCGCAAGTTTGCCCTAAGCAGTTCTCAGCTTGATTTTTTCCTTTTAGCTTAGTAATTTTGGGGTCCCAAGATTTATTTTCCTT
This sequence comes from Gorilla gorilla gorilla, assembly GCF_029281585.2. Classification (NCBI taxonomy): domain Eukaryota; kingdom Metazoa; phylum Chordata; class Mammalia; order Primates; family Hominidae; genus Gorilla; species Gorilla gorilla. The sequence goes on along the minus strand of NC_073224.2, from coordinate 128,345,259 downwards.
TTGCATGGGGCAAGCAGTATACCTGGGAGAGCCCTGTCTTTGGGATAATGGGTAGACATCCTTAGCAGTGATGATGGAGACAAGAATAAGAGGCCAGATGCCTCCTCTCCACAGGTCAGCATATGGAGTGTATATTTATGTGTGAGAGCTCCTTCCCCATGGTCTGCATATAAATTTAGAACCAAAGAAAGGTTTTTTTTTGTTTTTTGTTTTTTTAATAGGATCTCATGATGCAACAGTAGAGAGAGGTTGTTGTCTCACCTCACCTCTCAACCATCTCCAAAATAACTGGTCAGAGTAGCAGTACTTGAGTATCCATCCATCCACGCATCTAGACAGTTTCCCAGATCTGGACCCCAATGAGAAAAGGGAACTAATCGGACTTCTTTTTCTGAAATTCCAGCTTGGAATTGCCTTCGGAAGACATCCTCAATCCTGCCCCAGCCTTACGATTGTTTTGTGTCATTAGATAAAGTCACTTCACTTCTGAAGCTCACTTGCCTCTTCTAAAAACCAGAGGCTGATAAGGATTGCAGGAACCTCATGGAGTTGTTCCAAGGTTAAAATGAGAGTCTGCCTGTGGAAGGACATTGCAGATGATAGAAGACACAGATGTAAGGCATCTGCCTTATCTTTACCAGTTTCATCTTCTTCATCTTCATCTTATTACCGTGGTCATCCTCGTTAGCAGGGAAGAGCAGGAGTTCTCAACGGCAGGATAGGCTTCGCGGCTGTGCTGGGAAATGCCTGTCTGAAGTAGGCCACACATGGGCTGTGTGGAGGTAATTGATTTAATTCACAATCAGCTTCATTAGGTCCACTTTGGAGGTGGGTTTATGGGAGCCTCAACCCGAACATCCGCTAGACTCTCCTTTGGCTGGGGCCTCCCCAGCTATATACGTAGCTTGGAGATTTGAAAGGGGTGGAGGCAGGAACTGCAAAGGAAGCAGCAGCTAATGAAAAATTTAAGCTAATTGTTTGTTAAAAAGCCTTGTCTGCTTCGAATGGGATTTTCTGGGCTGGAGAGGGGGATGTGGGGTGGCCTGTGGCTATTGTCTTTTTTTCAGGCTATTGCTTCCTGGAGGACCCAAGTGGGCAGGGTATGGAGAGGATGGGGAGCTTCCTAGGCAGGCGGCCAAGTGGCTGCATCTCTAGCATCTGCATTTGTTGGAGAAAGAGCCTCTGTGGCCAGCTCTGGCTTCCACTGTTTCAAAGTACAATGCCCCTCTCTGTGTAGAGCTGTGTCTGTGTGGCAGGCATGTGCTTTGTGTGTGTGCTGAGGGGTATCCAAAGGAAGAGGGACAGCAGGGAGTATCCTGTAAGTACCCAGAGTAGTCTAGACCCACTCCTGATTAATCTGTGATTGGAGGAAAACTTCCTCCCTTTCTGGTATTCAAAGTGCCCACTATGTGGCTGATGCACTTAGCCTGACCTGGGAAGAGAGGTAAGCCTGCTCTGAGGCAGGGGAAACCAGAAATTTGTTTTGTAGTGAAAGTAACTAGTGATGAGTTAACTCATGGATACTGGAGGCATGGCGGCCCCTGCTGAGGCACCTTGGCTGGGCTAATGTGTCCCCTGAGTGAGAATTATATATCAGGCCCAACCAATATCAGAGGGGGAGGCCACGATGTGGGGAGGGCTGCTAGTTGTGTGGACTCTGGGAGAAGTCCCAGAGGCAGGGATAAAGATTGAAGAAATTAGATCAGACTACTTGATAAACGAATTGAGGTTGCAAGAAGTAGCCATTAGGACCAGCTCAAAAGTTGCAAGCAGAGGCAGAGGAGTGAAGGAAGATGCCTCTAAGTGGTCAGGGAAGGGGAGATGGCACCATGGAACTTGGGGGGTTCTGGAAGCCATGGAGAGAGCAGTGTTAGCCCCAGAATGCAAGGGTGCACTTGAGGTACAGTGAAGAAGGGCTGAGCTTCCCAAGCTCAAAGCTAAAGGAGAAAGCTGGTCTTCTTGTGGTACCCCATTACAGGGCCTAATTTTGAGTTAGACTGTGTCCAGTTGGTCTTCAGTATGATATGTTGGGCTGACTGACCTCTCTTGTTGAGTATATCTGCACCCTGAGATTTCTTCACCATGCACTGTGGCATAGTGGAAAGGGCATGAGGCTTGGAGTCACACAGACCTGGGTCCAAATCCCAGCTTGCCATTTTGGGGAAGCCTTTGCTGAACCCTGAGGCTAGGTTACCTGTATTTCCATGGTACCAAATGCTTATCTCCATCTCTGAACTGCGCACAGTACAATATGATGAAATTACATACTTCTGAGGCAAACTGTCAAGCTGGTTTTCATTAGGAAGTTGCTGTGCCTAACACTGGACTCTGTAGGGTATTATCTTTGCCCCAATATTTCTTCATTGTTGTTGACAGTCTCAAGGGTAGGGAGCACAATTGTTTTTTCTATAAATACCAAACACCTTGGGCTGTGCCTGGAGCACCTGATTAATGTGTGTTTGTGGAACTGAACTGACCGTTGATGATGTCACCTTTTGGATCCTGGTTTTCTCATTGATAAAATGTGTACAAGCAATAGTGCCCACCCTGGGATTACGGTATGGCCTGAAAGAAATAAGCACCAGAAATGAAAGACCCTGTATAATATCTGGCACGTAAGTAGGTGCTCACATACTCTGGTGAATCCATGACTTTCTGAGCCTGACATCTTTTAACATCTTATGGTGGAGAAATTCTCATCCCTTGGGTGAGGGTAGTGGAAATTGACCAGGGGTTCTGGGAGACCTTCTCTTTGAGGTTGCATGAGTTCACTTTGTACTGGACTTTGCTGCAAAGGACCTGAAGCTGTCCTTCTGACTGGAGGGTTCCAGGGGCAGGGAGACTGGTTAGAGGCAGAGATTTGCTCTGGCTTGGGGCTGTGGTGGAGTGGTAAAAGTGGGAACAGGTAGAGGTGGGGACATTTCTCTATCAGAGCCTGAAGGTTTCTCTTGCCATCAGTGGACTTGATTTCTAAGTGCACCCTGAGGATAGAACAAGTGGAAGCAAGACAACGCACCAAGAAAGCTGAGGATAGACTTAGAAGAAACTTCCTGATGCTTCTATAAAGTTGGCTGTCTCATTTCTATCTCAGGAAATTATTTCTAAAATTTAGACAACTCCTGCTAGTTTGGTTCATAGAAATCACAGCCATGATGACCTCTCTATTATTTTATTTTATTGTTTTCTAAAATACAGGAATACAGGAATATTGTTTTACAAAAGATTCAAACAATGCACACATTAGCAAATAAAGTAAATGGTGAAAGTCCCCTTGGTTCCAAAGCTATCTCTTTCATTCTCACTTCCTTCCAGAGGGACATCACTCTTAATGGTTTGATGTGTACTCTTTCAGAATTTTGCCCATGCATTTATAGGTATATGTACATAAATGAAAACAGATACAAAGCTTTATTTATTTATTTGAGACAGAGTCTGGCTGTGTTGCCCAGTCTGGAGTGCGGTAGCATGATCATGGCTTACTGCAGCTTTGACCTCCTGGGCTCAAGCAATCCTTCCACCTCAGCCTCCTGAGTAGCTGGGATCACAGGCATGCTCCACCATGCTCGGCTAATTTTTGTATTTTTAGTAGAGGCGGACTTTCATCATGTTGCTTAGGCTGGTCACAAACTCCTGAGTTCAAGCAATCTTCCCTCCTTGGCTTCCTAAAGTGTTGGGATTACTGGTGTAAGCCACCATGCTTGGCTGATATAAAGCTTTTAAACATGAATGGGATTGTACTATTTCCATTGTTTTGAAGCATGTTTTTCCAAGAAATGCATCTGGAGATCTTTCCATGTATGTACATACAAATAGGACTTAATAAAAAAAAAGCCTCTGTAGTATTCTATAATATAAATGGATTATAATTTTAAACACCTTTTTATGGGTATTCTGATTACGAGTGAAGTGGAGCATCTTAAAAATGGTTTGTTAGCCATTTAAATTTTATTTTTAATTTTTAAAATTGAATTGCCTCTTTATAACTTCTGTCCATTTTAATGTACATTGGATGTTTGGTCTTTATAATTGATTTGAAGTTATTACATAAATCCAATATTAATCCTTTTGTGTTAAATACATTGCAAATATTTTCTTCCATGCCCTTCATTTGCCTTTTAACTTTATTTGTAAGTATTTTGTTGTGTAAAACTTTTCATTTGTAAGTAGTCAAATCTGTCAGCTATTTTCCTTATGGCTTTCAGGTATCATGATTTATTTAGGAAGGTCTGTCTCAGTCCAAGGCTAAAAACAACATTCTCCTATAATTTTATGTAATATTTTCAAGTTGTTTTCACTTTTGGCTTTTTTACATATCTGATCAATGGTGTGAATCTATTGTTTAATTGTTGTTGGTGCATGTCAGTGCTGTAGGTAGACAAAGGCAAATACTGGTACAGATAATTCCAAACATCAAAAAATGTTTACCTTTGAAATCATGTGATTATAGAGTTTTATATTTTAGAGGGCCGGTTTTTAAAAATGTCAAAATGTTTTTAGCAATAAATTTAAACAATGAAGAAATATAGGATGTAAAAAATGAAGGTCCCTCAAGCTTCCTTTTCCAATCCTACTTCGATTGAATTGAATTTCTTATGACAAACATGTTTTATAAACGTAGAACATATATTTGTTGGCTATTTGTATTGCTTTTTCTTTTTCTTTCTCACTCTGTCACCTAGGCTGGAGTGCACTGGTGTGATCTCGGCTCACTGCAACCTCCACCTCCTGAGTTCAAGCGATTCTTCTGCCTCAGTTTCCTGAGTAGCTGGGGCTACAGGCACACATCAACATGCCCAGATAATTTTTGTATTTTTTTTAGTAGAGATGAGGTTTTGCCATAATGGCCAAGCTGGTCTCAAACTGCTGACCTTGTGATCCACCCACCTCGGCCTCCCAAAGTGCTGGGATTACAGGCCTGAGCCACCGCACCCGGCCTTGTATTTCTTTTTCTATAAATTACCTCTGTACCCTTTATCCATTTTAAAAATTGGGCTGTCACTTAAAAAAAACTTATTAGATGGCATTGTTTGTACATTAGGACATTAACTCTTTTATATAAGTTATATAAGTTCTATATAACATATAAAGTTATATAAGTTCTATAGAACTTATATAAAGTTATATAAGTTCCAAATAATTTGGAAATTCCGGTCTGTAATGATTGGCTATTAAATTATAACACTGATGATCATCTTCTGAGTTTCTTTCATTCATTTATTTTTGAGGAGCTGCACAATAGAATGGAAAAGAGCACTGAATCAGGAGTAAAAAGAGCTGGGTGTGTGACTTGGTACATCCACAAACTAGCTGTGTAACCTTGTGGATGCTGTGAATGTCTCTGTGCTTCAGCCTCTTCGCCTGCAAGGTAATGTAACAGTGCTCTAAAATCCCGAAATTCTATGATTTTTGTTACTCAGCCATTGTGTCTTTAATGGTCTTCCTTTCTGAACAGAAGTATGGCAGATTCATATCTTGAATTATATGGTGCCCAACCGTATTAGTGATTCTGATTCCCTGGTGAATATGGCAACCAGTGAACTGGGAAGTGGGGGTGAGTATCAGCTAAAGAAATGAAAGCACCAGCCTGGCAGGTAAACAGTTCACAGTCCCCCAGAGATGGCACAGAAGGGCTGTAGTACTAGGGGATGGGAGACTTGGCATCTTAGACAAGTCACTGTCCCTGTCTTGGCCTTGGAATTTTGATCTGGAAAATGGGGATGGGGAATTGTGGATGACTAAAGATTTCTGAGCTGACTTCCAGCTCTGCTGTTTTGTGATGGCCCATGTGAGTCACAGGTAGGTGCTTCTGTGGTGGCCGGCTGGCCGTTTATCTGGTGGCCTCCCCTCCTCCCTCCCTGTGGGTGGCCCCTCTCCCACACCCTTTCTAACACATTGGGCATAACTGCTTTACAGCATCCATCTGGCTGCTCTTGGTGTGTCTCTGTGTGAGCAACTTGAGAACAAGACTTCTCAACTTTTAAAAGAAGCCTGATTAAAAAATTCTCTGTTAATTATTAAACATGCTCATTGTAGGGAAAAACAAAATTCATAAAGCAGATAAAGAATTCTAATAAATCTGAGACATCTACTGTTAGCATTTTGTTATCTTTTCTTTTAGTCTCTTCTCTGGATTTGCTTTTTTTTTTTTTTTAACTATATACACAATTTTGTATCCTGAATTTTTCACTTAAAACTCTCCATAAACATCATTTAAGGTCACTAATATCAGAGAGAAGAAACATTTTATTGTTTAAAAGTATCTTTGCATGTGTATGTCATTTTTGTCCCCAGAACAATGTTAGGAGGCATTGGGGGAAGAGTAGGTGTGACTATTCCTAATGTGGAGGTGAAAAGTGAAGAGTAAAGCAATAAATAGAGCTGTGCCAGGGTCATGAAGCTAGCCAGCCGCAGGGCGGAACGGCTCTACTGCTGACATTTGCATTGGGCATTATAGTTTACTGTATTTTCACACTTATTCACTTCCTTCAATAATTCTGTAAGGAAGGTGGCCAGAAATTACCGTCCCCTTTAATGGCACTAACTGAGTTGCAGATCATGGAGTGATCTGCCCAAGGACGTAGAGAGTCAGTGGCAGGACCAGGATTCAAACCCGCATTTCCTGACTCCAGGTTTAGTGATCGTCTTGCATTCCCAGGTGAGAACTCTTTCCACTAAAGTCCCAGTGCAAAATGAAAGTTGAGTGATGCTAGTGGGCAGCAAGATTTCAGAAATGAGAGTTCAGGGTTGTTGCTAGAGGGAAAGCTGATCCTCTAATCAATCCAGACATCATTTATTTATAACCACAGAAGCTCAAAGAAGGTGCACATCAGCAGAGGTGGAGGAGGGAGAGGAAGCAACAGAACTCATCTTAGAAGGAGACAAGTGGAGTTCTGAAGTGGGGGTGGGGGCGACTGGGCATGGGGGTCGGGAGGGGAGAGGGTGGATAAAACTGGGGGGAGGGGGCAGGGGAGGGCCCCTCCTGGCACCCATCCTGGCAGAAAGTGCTTCTCCTGGATTGATGGAGAATCCTTCTTCCTCTGTCCCTCTGCATTATGTTCTTTAAAAGAAATGTGATTTAGCTGCTTCTCTTGCCCAGCCCTTGACTCCTCTGGACAGAAACAACCTGCAAAAACTGCTCTGTTGGTCAGAACAAAGGGTGGGGTTGGTGTTTCTTTAGAAAGCACTGGTCTCAGCTTGATTTTTCCAGGGCTGACCTGTCCAGTCTGCTTTTTTAACAGCATTGAAACTGCTCAGTTCTCTGGGTTGGGCCCTCAGAGAAGAGGGCTGCGAGGGTTATCCCATGGAAACGGATCTGCCCAGTCACTGATCCAAGGCAGCAGATGGGCTGCAAAAAGATGTGGTAGGAAGAGCTGCCTCAAGGATAAGGAGGCCTGGGTTTCCGTCCGGCTTGGCCACTGCACACTGTGTGCTTTTGGGTGGGTCATCATCTCTGATAAGCCCTCAGTTTCCTTATCTTAAAAGTGAAGGGGTTGGAGTAGAATCATCAAATAGACTCTAGAATTTATTTCACATAGACTCCAGGGTCTATTTTGGTTCTGGTGTCCCTTGATTCATTTAGAGACAGTATAGCTTAGAGGACAAGCCTGTGGACTCTAGAGGATGAGCTAGAGCTAGAAGGCCTGGCTTGAATCCTGGTTCCGTCACTAGCCGTCTGTATGACTTGGTGAGAGTGAGTCACTCAGCCTCTTCTGCCTCTATTTTCTCACCTGTACAATGGGGCCAGTTCCTACCTCACTACATTGTTAGGATGATTAAGTGGGTTAATTTGGTGAAACACTTGGAAGAGTACCTGCCACATAGTAAGTGCTTTCTAAATGTTTGCTAAATAAATATGTATTATTGTTAAGTTTGGGGGAGGTGGGAGTGGGTACCAGATTGTAATCCTCCCACCTGGAAGGTGCACAGCTTGTAGATGTAATAGGGGTTCACAGTTGTTTCTTCCTCTCTGAGGATGGCTGAGATTCCACAGGGCGAGTCAGTGTTGATTAGTTGCTCTGCACAGCCAACTTTCTTAGAAAATAATGACAGCAACTGACTTGGAGGCTTTCAGGGAGCCTGCTTCCTACATTATTTTATGAAATCCTTCCTTAACCCTGCAAGGCACTTGGTTATCACCCCTAGCTCCCAGGTAAAAGCCAGAGGTTCATGGAGGTGCATAGCTTGAAGTGGTGGCACCAGGACCCAGCTTGTCCTCTCTGCCTCTGTAGCACAGATCTGGGCAAAAGCCTTCTGCCCAGTGGGAGATCCATACTTAAGGTCATCTTGTTGAACACAGAATGGCCAAGGCTGAGAGCGAGGACTGACCGTGAGCCAGGCCAGGGGACTTGGGTGCTTTTAAAAATTGATTTGTACTGATCGTATAGAAAAAATGTACAAACTTACCAAGCTTTTAAAACTCAATACCTTACTGTTGAACATTTAGGCTATTTTCAATGTTAAGATATCATTATGTACATATTAAACTAGTAAAACATAATTATTTCAGAACTTTAGAAGCAGTTACATGTATCTGTTGATGAGGGCTCCATAAATTGGTTCAGTTTTTCAAGAAAGCAATCCAGTAATATTTAAGAGCTATAAAGTTATTCCTACCTTTTGACCTGAGAATTCCACTTCTCAGAATATACTCCAAGGAAATACCCCAAAAGAGAAAAAAGGAAGTAATTTGTATTTACTTGTTCTTAGAAATGCTATTTTTAAAAATTGGAAGCAACCCAAATGCCCAACCGTTGGGGTTTGGTTTGAAACTCACAGTCTATTTGCATTCTAGAATATGATAGAGCTATTAAGAATGACAAATATGGGAACAATGTCAAGGCATGGACAAATGTGTACATACAAAACAATAAGTGGCAAAGGGGCTAAGTATATGTATTTTCTGATGACAACTATGCAAAACATGGACCTGTATTTGTTCAATGAATTGATGAAGATGAGATGCAAGTTGCCATAGGTTTGAATATTTATCAAATGGTTTTTGCTTATAATAAAAATAAAATGGATTCTTTTATACTCATAGATGAACAGAACTAGCTACACAATCTGCAGGCCCCAGTGCAAAAGAACCATGTAGGGCTCCTTTTTCAAAAACTAATAATTTCAAGATGGCAATTGCAGAGCTGTAAGCCAAGAGTGGGCCCTTCTGACCATGAGGCCCTGTGCAACTGCTCTGTACATCCAAGCCCTAGCTAGAGCTGTCAGTCCAATCTGCCCACTTCACCAGTGAGCAAACTGAGCTTATGAGCTTGAGTTCTGCTTAGAAAACTCAGAAGCATCTACAATCCTGAGTTCTCCAAGCTTGGAATTAGTGCTGAGGTTGCTGAACATTCGGAGGTTGGATCTAGAGAGGATGTAGTCACAGATCTTTGTCCATTTATTTGTCCCTAGGTTTTGCTGCTCTAGCTGGAGAGTCAATTGTACTTCATCCATTCTTCTACCTATTTATCAAGCATTTATGTACTGGGCAGTCTTCTCACTGATGGGGATACAGAGGGCTCAGAACAGGAGCTTAGGGTTTAGTTGCAAAGACAGACAAAGAAGATACATGTTTACAGGCCACTTTGGTGAAAGCTATGGTAGGTTTGAACTAATGGTTTAGAAAGCACAGAGGTGTAGTTGGGGAAGTGGCAGCTTTTCTGGCATTGAGGACTGACACCTGAGTTTTGAGAAAGCCATACCTTAATAAAGAAGGTGAAGGATAGCTAGGCAGAAGAAACAACATGTTCTACAAAGCCCAAGCAGAGACAGTGTGGAGATCTCCAAGTAATGACTTGTTGGAGCAATATCACACGATTGGTTAATATGGAGACAAGCCAGCTAAAGCTCCAAAGTCTTTGCCTGAGGAATCTCTTAAGATGGACTGTGACATCTGTTCTGGGTCATGCCCTCTCAGGTTTGATCAGCATGCTGTCCGTGTCCTCATCCAAATCGTCAGTGGGAATGCTGATCAGGACAGCGTCAACACTGGGTGCTATTGCAGCCTCCCTCACCACCCTTCATTGAGAGTTCTGTAAGTTGTCCACAGGTCTGTGAGAGAAGCTCTGCTGCATGCCTTCCTGATATCAGAACATACTGATTCTTCTGGCCCATCACAAAATAACCTTGGTAGTTAGGCAGTGTTGTTTTCTGAGACCCTATTGGGTTTCTAGTAGATGCTTCTTACTGTTCTGAAAGCCCATACGCATAGTACCTGAGGACATGAACTGGAAATTGTCCACAGTGAGTTCAGAAACAAAATTGACCACCCTCCTTTCCTTCCCCAACTCTGCACCATGCAGTGTCATGGCTACACACTTGTCCTTGGCCCAAACTTCAGTGCCACCAGATCCCCCTAGTATGGGAAGCCCCAGGTTCTCCAAGACTCAGTCATGACCTTGACCATTGACCTCCCCAGATGGGCTCCTGCAAATCCTTAGGGAAGCTGGAACCAGATAGTGACCACGGGACTCTTCCATTTACCTTTTCCTGGAGACGTCACATATTGTTCTTTACTTACCCAGCTGAGTTTGTGCTTGCTATTCAGTTTTAAAAATTAATTACCTTTTGTATTTACATGTAAATAGCTAGTTTTAAAAGATTTCCTTTTGAGATGGGGTCTTGGTATGTTGGCTATGCTGGTCTTGGAGTCCTGGGCTCAAACAATTTTCCAGCCTCAGCCTCCCAAGTAGCTGGGATTACAGGCCTGCACCACTGCACCCAGCTTGTAAAATAAAATATTTGATTGAGAAAAAAATCACCCTATTCATATTACCCAAAAGGAATCATCACTAAAAATCTGTGGTAACTATTTTGGTCATGTCTTTATGTGTATATGCTTAGAGAGGAGTAGATGGATGGGCACAAAGAGATAGACAGAGAAATAATTTCACCAGGATGGAATCACACCATATGTAGCATTTTAACTAAAATGTAGTAAATTTAATTTAACTGAAAGCTTTACTAGGATAATAGGAAACTCAAGGAATTGACATGGAATTTCTGAACATCAGATAAATGTTTTTTTCACAAGAAATATTAGTTCCTAAAATAGCCCTCAGAGTTAAGAGAAAATAAGTATTGAGAGAGTAGAATAAATTTTAAGTGAAATTTCAAATTTTAGACACTATCTAATGACTCTCTGCTATGAAAGTGAGTAAATCAGCATGTTGCTCTTTCCCCTCTCCTCCTCCGCAACACAAGATATTTATTAAATGCATTACTTTCACATTGTCCAAAGTAATGACATTTACTTTCTGTTCTATGTAAATCTTTATGGACTGTGGACTATGGAATGCTTAATACTAGTTGTTGTTGGTTTTTGTAAACCACAAATTTGATCTTCAAGTTATTTTGATTTACTATTTGGTTGGCTAGATTTATACTCAAATAATTTTTTCTAGGAGTCTTCTTATTTTGCATGTATGATGGTATCTGTCTACTGGCTTTATACCTGAAGGTGACATGCCTGTTTAAGCTATGCTTTTCTTCTCTTAGAATGTCGTAGGCATGATTTCCCTGCCTTTGGGACTGTGTTGTTAAGGGAAAGTCTGAGGCATTTCCTCTGAGATAGCTAATGGGCTGGGCAAAGTTCACATGACCAAAGCTCAACTCCCCAAAACTGTTCCTCCATCATTTCCCAGTACAACAAATGGCACCACCATTCACCCAGTTGTCCAGGCCAAATCCTTAGAATTATCCTTTCTCTCATATCTCACTTTCAGTCCTTCAGCAAAAAGGGTGACTCTACCTTCAAAATATATCTAGATTCTCACTACTTCACATTTCCTCCACTGATTCCACCCTAGCATGAGCCATCACACTTCTCTCTGGCACTGTTGTAATTACTTCCTAAGAGACTTCTTGCTTCTGTTTCATCCAATTCTTTTGTATCCTATCCTACCCTACCCTACCCTACCCTACCCTGCCTTACCTTACCTTACCCTATCGTATCCTATCGTATCCTATCCTATCCTATCCTATCCTATCCTATCCTATCCCATCCCATCCTATCCTATCCCATCCCATCCCATCCCATCCCATCCCATCCCATCCCATCCCATCCCATCCCATCCCATCCCATCCCATCCAATCCCATCCAATCCCACCCCACCCATCCTATTGAATTCTATTCTCCAGGTAATTCATACAATACCAAGTTATTATCTTAAAATTACATCATGCCACTCCCCAGTTCTCAGCCCTCTAATGGTTTTCTATCACATTTAGCATTTATATCCTAGAAGACTTTACAAGATCTTGCCCAGATGACTTCTCTGACATCATTTCTACCACTCACTCACTCACTCACTCACTCACTCACTCACTCACTCACTCACTGTGTTCTAGCCACAATCTTCTTGTTGTTCTTGAGCCTTTATGCAGATTCCCACCTCAGGATCTTTGCACTTGATTTTTTTTTTCTGGGATGCTCTACCTTTCAGATATCCTTATGGCTCCTTCTTCACATCCTTCAGACCTCTGTTCAAAGTGACTTTATCAGGGAGATCTTTTCTGACCACCTATAAAAATAAAATGTCTTTACCAGTCTTAATCCCCACATCCTGGCTTATCATTCTTCATAACTCATACCATAACTGATAAATGTTTTTTATTGACTGTCCTTTTGCCAGAATTTAAGCTCCATGAAATTAGGGACTTTGCTTTATTTATCACTCTGGCACCTAACACAGTGCCTGGCACATTGCAGGTGCACCATATGTATTGGTTAAACTAATGAGTTAACTAACAAAATAATATTTTTCACATTGTATTTAACCTTTTTTCTTTCTAATGTCACTGTGATTCTTTCTTTATCCTTGAAGTTGAATGATTTCAGCAAAATGTTTTGATATAGATTGTTCTTCACAGATTTTTTGTTTCCTAAAGCACTGTGTACCCTTTTTGACATGCAGGCTTTTCAGGAATGTTTTCTTTTACTTTAGTGTGTCTTCGAATACTTAATCTATCCTATTATCTGTTCCCTTCTCCACAAACAGCAATGCTATTGACTCTGGATCTTCTTTGTCACTTGTATTTTTAATGTTTTGTGCAATATTTTCATATCTTTATTCTTTTCTTTATTGTTTTATAATTTCTTCTATCCTGTCTACCATGTTGTTGACAGCATTTTAGTTATGTGTATTCTATTTTTTTCACCTTTACAATATTTTTATTTTTCTTTCATTTGTTTCCTGAACTCTGCTAGCTTATTTTTCCTTTTATTACTTATAGTCTCTTCTTTTTGTTTTTAAAATCATTTTATTAGATTTAGTTTTCTAAATTGACATGCAGTAAAATGCACTCTCTGTGGATTACAGATCTATGAATCTTGGCAAATGCATAGAGTTGTATACCTACCACAACAGTCCAGATACAGAATAGTTCCATCACCCCGAATAATCCCTTTGTGATCCTTTTGTAGCTGATTCCTCCCCTACTGCTATCTGTAATCCCTGGAAACCACTGATCTGTTCTCTAACCCCATAATTTTGCCTTTTCCAGAAACTTCTATAAATAAAAGGATATATTATATGCTTCTATAAATATAAGGATATATTTTGGATCTGGCTTCTTTCATTTAGCAAAATGCACTTGAGATTCATCCATGTCATTGTGTGTATACATCGTTCATTACATTTTATTGCTGAATGGTACTCTATTGTTTGGGTGTTCCAGTTTGTTTATCCAGTGACTAAGTTACTGAAGGACATCTGCGTTGTTTCCAGTTTTTAGTGATTATGGTAAAGCTGCTATAAACATTCATGTAATGTTTTCTTTTGTGAACACAAGTTTTTATTTCTCTTGGATAATTATCTAAGAGTAGGATTACTAGGTTATATACTACATATATGTTTCCCTTTAAAAGCAACTATTAAATAGTTTTCCACAGTGGCTGTAGAAATTTGAGGCCAGGAATATGTGAGTCCAGTAGCTCTGCATTCTCACTAGTACTTGCTATTGTCAGGAATTTTTATTTTAACCATTTTGATAAGTGTTTAGTGGTCCTCATTATGGTTTTAATTTGCATTTCTTTAATGTCCCTATTTTCCACCCATATGTCTTTTTCGATAAAGTGTCTGTTCAAATATTTTGCCCATTTTGGGAAAAAGTTGTATGTTTTCTTAGCGTTGAATGTTGTTCTTTATATATACTGAATACAAGTCCTTTGTCAGATATGTAATTTACAAATATTAGGTTGCCATTACTTTCAAGGGCAAAAACCATGGTTACTTTTGTACCAACCTGATATTTTTCTTCCAATCTGTGATTTGTCTTTTCATTCTCTTAACAGTCCCTTTTGCAGAGCAAAAGTTCTTAATTTGGACAAAGTTCCATTTATCATTTTAAAAATTGGATTTTGCTTTTGTGTCATCTCTAAGAACTCTTTACCCAGGTCATAATGATTTTTCTCCCCAGTTTTATTTCAGAAGTTTTATAGTTTTATGTTTTACCTTAAGGACTATGATACATTTTGAGTTAAATTTTGTATTCACTGTGAGGGTTCATGAGTGTTCTGAGGGGGTTTGCTTGAGACTAGGTTGTAGGCCTTCGCTGGCCACATGGGGCTTTTTCTAGGGGTCTAACGAGGACAGAGAGAAGAAATCAGATCTCCATGCCAGACACCCTGAAGGGTATGAGTGGCTCTAACTCTCTCACTGTTGGACATGACACCTGGGACTGGAACATTGTCTCCAGAAAGCCTCAGCAAAGTGAGAGCTTGGGGTGGGCATAAGAACGGAGTATCAGGGAGGTGTTTGTCCAGGAAAACAGCTGTGGGTGTGAGATCTGATGGGGAAGAGGACCTGGGATTTTAGAGGGATAAGCTATTGAAAATAATAGCAAAAACAATAGTGGCTATCTTTTACTAAACAGTTAGGACAGCAACTTTATATACATACTTTCTAAGCCTTACAGGCACCTGGCAAGGAGGGAGTTATCCCTTTTATACAAATGTGGGAACCAAAGTTCAGAGAAGTTGTCTGTTCAAGGCCACACAGCTATTGATTGGGAGGCCGTGATTTAAACCCAGGCTGGAATCTAAAGCTGGTTCTCTGTCTACTCCAACAGCTGCCCCGCATGACTCAGGGCTCAGGGGACACTGAGTGGAGGTGGAAAAAGGGCAAGGAGGAAGGAAGGCTGAAGTTTGGTCAAAGACAGGCTCCTATGAGGCCGAAGAACAATCACCTCTTGGATGAGGGGCTGGGAGAATCCTTGGAATTGTTCTCCCTGTGATGCTTTGTGAAACAGTGTATGTAACTTCTCACTTATGGAAGAAGCAAGAGCAGAGGACTGGACAAGATGGCCCCAGTGGACACTGAAGGAGAATCTCACGGATACAGCCCTGATGGAGCCATGTGTGCCTGCTGTCCTAGGTGTTTCCTCCCAAGGCTGACTTGGCATTTTTAGGCCAGTCTCAGCCTGGGAAGCTATCTGGCTGACTAGGTGACCAAAAGACAAGTTCCTTCCCACCTAGGCGGGTACCCATGTCTCCCCTTGGTGTCTCAGGTAGGGCACAGCCCACAGAAGCCCTGCCCATCATTGACTATCTGGACTATCTGTCACACTGAGGAATATCTACAGGGTCTGGCAGTGGGCAGGAAGTGCCTGTCCTAAGAGAATGGGGCCTAGAGTCTGGGAGAGGTGTTCTTGACAAAAGATAACAATTCTGCACCATTCTGCTGTTCTGTGTAAAGATCTTTTTCCCTCTCCCAAATAAGGGGACTCTTTGGCCTAGGTCATAGAGCTATTCATGGAAGGTAGGCAGTGTGCCAGTGTTCCAGGCAGGCACCATTTTTGCTCTGTAAATAAATGCAGTGGAGCCACTGCCTCTGCCCCCAGGGGACCAGCAGTCCAGTATGCTTCCAAGCGGGGCTCCCAGGGAGGTGGAAGCAGAGCCACAAGGGCCAGAGAGGTGGAGAACCAGGAGCCTACTCATACCAACCTCAGGTAGCCCCTGGCAAGGGTTCTGCCACCCTTGTTTGGTCCTTTGTCCACCCTTCCCTGAGAGCAGCAATAAAAAGAGGGGCTATAAATATGCCCTTGGCTTGGCCTTGGCTCCTGAGGGTGAGGATCCAGATGACAGTGTCTCAGGGAGCCTGGCCAGCCCAGGCCTGACCTGGGGGGATGCCGGACAACACAGAGGAACTGGAGCCATCCCTACAACAATAGGGTCTTTCCTTAGCCTAAAGAGACAGAAGCTGAGGGGAGAGGAAGTGAGAATCCAGTCAGTGAATTCAGGAAGGGTCTGAGCAGCATGAACACACTTGGCCCTAAGGTTATCATCTAGGATCCTGCAATGAGAGGCAGCAGGGCTCTGGTGAGGGCCAGCCCCAGCTCCCCTTTACTAGCTGGGCAAGTTACATAAACACTCCAAGCCTCAGTTTCCTCTGCTGTAAAGTTTTAAGGTTTTTGGGAGAAGTGGTTGACATATGAGAAGTGTTTAACATACTGTCTGGCACACAATAAGTGCTCAATAATTGTAGCAATGAGCTTCATCATCATCATCATCATCATTGTTTGATACTTTAATTAATGCACTGTGAGTCAAAATACTTAGATTTGAGACTACTTCAAACGTTTAGTTATTACATGACCCTGGTGAGGTTATTTGACCATTATGAGCATCAGTTTCCTAACCTCTAAAATAGGGTCAATAACAATATTTGTCAGAAGAGTGGTGGGGTAACTAAACATTTAGCACCTGGCACAGTGTAGGCCCCAAATACACTCAGTTAGAATGAAGAGACTCCTATAAAGCTTAAGAAGGACGGCTTAGGACCCTTCCTGCAAAGAAGTATAATTTTTGTGGCAGGGAGCCACTTCATGGGATGGATCACCTCAGGAGATGATCTTGATTAGTGCCTTCCCCAGGAGTGTTTCAGCTGCAAGGGAATAAATCCAACCTAGACCAGCTTGAGAAAATAGGGAAACCTAAGGGAGTTCAGATGGGCTTCAGGCACGATTGGATCCAGACGTTTCAATAATGGCATCAGTACACGGTCTCTTCATGTCGAGCTCTATTTTCCACTGTGCCAACTTCTTTCTCAGCCAGGCTTTCTCCTCGTGGTGGCAAAGCTAGCCACTGTCCGCACCGGCTTGCATCATTCCACAGCTGCTTCAGAGAAAAGAACAACACCCTTTC
This sequence comes from Gorilla gorilla gorilla, assembly GCF_029281585.2. Lineage (NCBI taxonomy): Eukaryota > Metazoa > Chordata > Mammalia > Primates > Hominidae > Gorilla > Gorilla gorilla. The sequence goes on along the minus strand of NC_073224.2, from coordinate 128,328,119 downwards.
CCCCTGGGCATGCATCTCACTCTCCTAAAAGGACTGTTTGGATGACATGACTACCCCTGAACCTCCAACCAGATTCCATGCAGGTCACGTGCCCAGCCCTGCAGCAAGGTCTTAGGGCCCTTTGATTGACAGCTCCATTGGAATCAATGCAGGGGGACTGTTCCCATAAAACAAAGAAGTGCGCTGTTACCAGAAGAAGAGAGAAGGCTCGCTGGGCAGGCAGATTGCAATAGCTGTCAACTAGAGTTAAAAATATGCTCTAAGTAAATCCCTGGATGACCTAATGCATCATCTTAATGGGCTGTTGTGGGGAGTGAGGATGCTTGCAAGATTTCATTCTGTCGGTCACTCAGTGCCCAGCCAGGGAAGGATTCATGGACTGGATCTCCATTGATCTGTTTTGTCCTTTGCACACGGCCAGTCCCCAGCTTGCCTCCAGACCACACCCACAGTCTCACTCCCACCTTCAAGGTAGCCTTGGAGGCCAGACTTCTCCCCTTGAGCTAAAGTGGTCCAGGCAGCATGAGGATCTGAGGGCTGAACATTCAATCCTTGCTTAAATAAGTGCTGGGAGGGGATAGAGCGAAATACAGATGGCCCTGAAAAGAACCCTGGACATGGAATCAGAAGCCAGGGGTCTGATGCTGGCCCTGTTCCCTGCCAGCTGCATGACCTTGGACCATGCCACTGCCCTCAGCATCCTCTTCTGCCAAAGGAGGGGCTGGGCTAGATGGTCTCTGACGTCTCTTCCAGTGCTGACATTCTGGGACTCTGTGAATGTTATTAAATTCATGAATCGGCTTCTTTGCCTGGAACAAGTCAGCTTAAAATACATGCAAATTGCACTAAGTATAGCTGTTCCCTTGCTGAGGAGGCAGCCTGGCATATTTACATAGTTTGAAATTGGCTGCTGCATGCACAGGGTGGGGGAACAGTGACAGGCTCTGAGGCTGGGCCAGCAGCCGCCGCCTCTAATGCAAGTGGGGTCCCAGACCTTTCTCAGCTTGGAGTCCTGAAATTCATTGTTAGTAGGGAAGAGGATGAGAGCTGCTCTGTACTAGAGCCTGGATATGTCAGGATCCTTTCTGGGTGCTTGCTTTCTATTATCTTATTTAATCCTCACAGCAGTCCTTGAAAGCAAGTATTACTGTTGCCTTTTAACCAATGAGAAATCCAAGGCCTCGAGCTTGCCCAAGGCCACACAACCAGTAAATGTTGAGGTTAGGCTGACTTCAAAATTCATGCTCTCTCCACCACTAGGCCTGCAGTTTCCTCTACACACCCAGGCACTGCCAGACTCACTGCTGTTTGGGCATGCTCTTGTTGGCCAACATTGAGAGTCTTCGTTTGTTCATTCAGTAAATACCTGGTGAGTGCTATGGTATGCTAGGTTTTGTTCTAGGCATTCTGCAGTAATCAAGACAGACATGGTCTTGGCCCTCTTGGGGCTTACATTCTAGTGGGAGAGATGGAAGATAAACAGGTGAATTAGTAGATGAAATGAATTGCAGGTTGTGACACATGCTCTGAAGAAAACGAAGAGAGGGCAGATGCCACTTAGATGGGAGCTGTTTAGGTAAGACCCCCCTGAGATGCTGATGTCTAAGCTGAGAACAGAATGCTGCAGTGACAAAGGTTGAGCCAGCAGCTCTGGGTCCCGGACTCAGCACCTGTTAGCTGTGTCATCTTGAGCAAGTCACTAATTCTTTCTGAGCTTTGGTCTCCTCATCTGTGCAATGGAGCTAATAATATCTCCCTTGAGACGGTGGTGCGAGGATTGTTAACAGGGCATACAAAGTATCCAGTGCAATGCCTGGCAGGTAAGAGATGTCCCCTGTTATGGTTATTGTCACTGTGTTTTCTGATCCAGGCCTAGGGCCTACATTACTTTTCATAATGAGGCTGCATGGTAGATACAATCCTCTGTGGCTCACCCCAAAGATCACCAAGGCTGGTAAGATAGAGCAGGCACCAGGCTGGGAACCAGGGTCCTGGTTCCAATCTTCACCCTGCTACCTCATGCTCAGTGACCTTGGCAGGTCAGGGAATATAAGGGTTCTTGGTGATTCTACCACTTGGTCATTCTGTCTTCCAGGATGGCTGTGACACATCAGGGCATAAAAAACTGCTTTCCATAACTCTGCTTAGACCCAGTACTCCGTCCAACCAGCTGCATGGCCCCAGCAAGTCTTTTTGTGTCTCTTGGCCCAGTTTCATCATCTGCCAAGAGGGAAGAACAATACATACCTCTCTGTCATTGTGAGGCTCAGATGAGATTTAGAATGTGGGAGTACTCCAAGTGCTGCAAAGTGGGGGCAGAAATGAAGGTTGTGTTCCTGGGCCAGGGTTGGCCCTCATCCCCACCTTCCACCAGCTGGCAGAGGAGAGGTATCCCAAAACAGCTTGTTTTCTGAGAACCAGTGGGGAATACTGGGGCCCAGAGTGAAGACACGCTGGCCATGGGCTAAGACTGGTGCCACTCCCAAGGTGAGGGTGGGGACCTCTCGAGCTGCTTCTCCAAAGGTGCACTCAGTGGAGCCAAATGACTCTTGCTGAAGTCCGTGCCTGGATCATTCATCCTGAGGAAACCTGAACTCGGGTTTCTACCTGCATCTGTAGAACTGGAAAGAACATGGGGCGATCACACTCTCGGGGTCCCTGCTGCGTGTAGGTGAATCCCCACACCGTTTTGTAAATAGGATGGCTCCATTTCAGAAGATCGTGGGAAGCTTGAGGGAACTGCTGGCAGGCGGGTAGCACTGAGAAGCTCCTCAGCTCCATGAGGCTATCGGAATTGGGAGAAATGTTGGAGGTGAGGGGCGGTCACGTGGCTCTGGTGATGAATGACGGATCATGGAGACAGCCCTGACTGGGATTCCAGTCCCTGGGCTCTTGGCTTTATCACCTACTTACTTTGTGCTCTTGGACAAGTTCCTTTCCATTTTGGGCCTCAGCCTTCCCATCTGTATAATGCATCAGATGCTTTCTAAGGTCCCTACCTGCTCCTGATGTTCTATTTCTGAAGCCGGGCCAACTCCCCTAAGCCCCAAGAGCTCACCTAAGCCCTGAAGCAGTTTTACAACTGGGGAGACACAGGGGATGTGAATTATCTTTGGGGGAGTTCTGGAGGGAGGCAGCTGTGGGCCTAGTGGAGAGGCTCTGCCTGGAAAATCTGCATGACATCTAACCCTGGGAAGGCCCTGTGAACTATGTATGGCCCCATTTTAGATCTGGGGAAAGATGCCATGTCCCAGTAAGCCCATTTGGACAATAGCAGTGGGAAGCTCAGGGAGGAACTCAAGGCAGGCTCCTCATCATACAAACCGCAGTCATTGTTCCCCTCCTCTTCCACCCTGATCCTTGTGGGGAGAACTGAGGTTCTGCACTCTGCAGGTTTGACCCAACCTAGTCCCTGAGCAGTGTTTCCAGTCTATCATGTGGGGAATGAGCCTGGCATTCTGGAATCAGCCTTCTCTGGAGTGCCCACCATGTTTCTCTAGTTTGGGTAATGAGCATCGGCTTGAGTCTATGGATCAGCACTCAGTGTTCCCCGACTCCAGCCCAGCAGCTTGGTCAGCTCCTCAAGAGTCAGGTCAGCTATTCACAGTTCTTCTCCCTTCCCAGGAGCCCTAGATATTCAAGTCCCAGTAGGCTCAATGCCCCAGATCTTATAGCCTAGGCCTAGTCTGGACTGGACTTTTCTTGGGCTCCAGGTAGCCAGTGACAGGGCCAGCCAGGCCTGCTGGATGGGACCCAGAGCATGGTGTGAGGCTAACTCCCTCTGACAAGCCCAGGAGCTACACCCCAGGGGCTGGCCAAGCTGAGGCCCAGGGGCATTCTTGCTGGCAGGGCAGCTGGTTGGATTGATCTTGTAATTAAGTCAGGGCCAGGCCTGCCTACTTGGGCCCTTGCCCTTGGCTCCCAGGACAGGCCAGAGTTTGTTGCTGAGGGCAGAGGGTTTATGCTTGGTGGGGCTCAGACCTAAAACTTGGAGTCATGCTGGATGCCTTTGTCTTTCTTACATTGCATACTCAATTCACCAGCAAATCCCATTGCTTCTGCCTTTAGTGTGTATCCAAAGTCCAGCTGCTTCTCCCCAACTTCTCTGCTGCAACCATCCCAGCCTCCGTGCTCCTTGCTTGAATGATTGCAGTCGCCTTCTCACTGGGCCCCAGACTCTATCCTTGCCCCCTAGAGTCTGTTCAAAACAGCAGCTGAGGTGATCTGAAAACAATATGTCCAGTTAAGTTTCTCCTATGCTGAAAAGCCTCCTATGGCTTCCCACCTTACCCAGAGCAGAGTCCAGAGTCCTACAAGGTCCTATACAACCTGCAAGTCCCCTTCCCAACCTTACTCTTTAATTTCCCATTGTCTTCCCCGTTGCTTCTTCTGCTCCTGCAGCACTGGCCTCAATGCACGTCCTCTTCCACCTCGCCTCACTGACTGTGCCCTTGCACTCCCTGAGCATGGAATGATCTTCTCACATGAATCTGTATGGCCAACTCTCTGACTTCCTAAAGGTTTCTGCTTAGATGTCACCTTATCCAAGAGACCTTCCCTGCCCACCCTCCATAAAAGTGCACCGCCTACTGTCACTCTTCATCTCCCAATCTTGCTTTGATTTTATTAATAGTATTTTCTTTCTCACTTATCCCCCACCAGAAAGTCAAGTCCATGAAAGCAGGAGCTCTGACTGTTTTGTTTACAGATATATATTCCCCAATAGCAAGGAAGGGGATACAATTCTTTGCATTCTATGCATTTGCATGAGGGGCTGGAACATAACAGGAGCTTAATTCATGGTGCCTGACTTAGTGCATCTCTCCCTTGCCAAATGCTGTGACCCTTGACTTCTTTGGAAGAAGAGCATGGTGCAATTGGCTTGATTGGCAGTCGGCAGACTGGCATTTTAGTTGCCAATTTACTTGTGGCCTTAAGCAAGCTGCTGGCCTCCTCTGGACCTCAATCTTCTCACCAACAAAATAAGGCAATTGGTCTAGTTGATCTCCAGGACCCTTTCCAGACTGGACTAGCCAGGCTTCTATTGCCCCGAACTTCCTCACCCCTTGCCTTATTCTTGGGAGGCAACTGTCACGTAAGGAAGCATGGACCAGGTGACAAGAGACCCGAGTTCTTTTCCTCACTTCCAACTATGTGTCCTTGACAAGTTTCCATCCTCTCAGCACCTTGGTTTTCTTGTCTATAAACTGAGTATGGTAATGCCTGACCCGACGGCTGCCACACAGATTTACTGTGAATGTCAGTGGATAAGAAACTGCTTTGGAGTCTGGGTCATGAATAAGAGGGAGAGTTAGTAGCATGGGCTTTGCGGCCAGATGACCTGGGTACAAATCCTGCCTTTGGAAGTTATGTACAACTTCCTCGTAAATCAGGTAAGCCTCTCTGTGCCTCTGTTCTCCTGAGTATAATGTGGGGCTAATTAGGGCCTTAGACATAGGATGGTTGTAAGGATTGATAAACTTATTTAGAACAGGGCCTGGCATAGAGTATGTGCCATATATAAGCGTTTTCTTTTATTATTCATTCCTAGAATTACTCATTTATTTTGCAATCATTTATTAAAGGCTCCTGCCTATTTATGGGCTACTATTGGTTCAGGGTTCATTTCCTCCCCTCTCCCAGTTAATTTATTTCTACACCTTTCCTTTCTGATGGGGAGGAATGAAGAAGGGGGCTGGGGAAGAAGTTCAGACCCCCCGCTAGGCTTTCTCTGTCTGTCAGGAGCTGACGCCCAAAGGAAGACAGCTTTTTCAGGAACTTTTAATATAGCAATTGCTCATTCACACCTTGCAGCCTCGTGAATCCCATTGACAAAAATACCCGAGGAGGGTGATCCCATTCCATTGTACCTCATAATCCCTAGACTTCCTTATCTTCCGCAGAATGCCTTGTTCCTATATTTTCCTGGAGTTTCAGGGGTAAGAGGTTGGGGAAACAGAGTCAGAGTCCTTGGCGATTTTTGCTGAAGTGTCCCTGTAAGGCTCAGCTGAGTGTTGATCCCACCAGGATCGTGGCTCTGGTTTCACACCAAAGGCTTTGACAGTGTATTAGTCAGGGCTCTCCAGAGGGGTGGAACACTGGGATAAATATGAAAGGGAATTTATTAGGGGGAATTGGCCCACATAGTTGCTAAGGTGAAGTCCCAAGATAGGTTTTCTGCAAGCTGGAAGATGACAGAAGCCAGTAGTGTGGCTCCCAGAGAGGCTGGCAGCATGTCTCAGTTCAACTCTGAAAGCCTCAGAACAAGGAGAGCCAAGAGTGTAGTCCCCACTCTGAGGCCAAAGGCCTGAAAGCCCCTGGGAGGCCTCTGGTGCAAGTCCCGAATCCAAAAGCCCAAGAATCTGGAATCTGATGTCCAAAGGCAAGAGGAAACAAAGGCCTCTTACTCCAGAAGAGAGAGAGAGTGAGAGCAAGAGCAAAAGAGACAGAGAGGGAGTGGGATGGGAGGAAATGGGGAGTGAGACCCAAGCATAGCCCCTTCTTCTGCCCTCTTTGTCCTAGCTGGGCCACCAGCCCACTGGATGGTGCCTGCCCACACTGAGGTCGGGTCTTCCTCTCTCAGTCCGCTGACTTACATCAGTCTTTTCTGGAAACTGACAGACGCTCACAGACTACCCAGAAAAAGTGCTTCACTAGCCATCAAGGCATCCCTCAATCCAGTCAAGTTGACACTTAATAGCAACCATCACAGATGGCTTCATGCTGTCTTGGAGCTCAGTCCTAGATTTGCTTTTTATTAGCTGTTTGAGGATGGGCAATTACTTTGCCTCCCTGAGCCTCAATTTTCTCATCTGAAAATTGAGATAATACAATGATATCATGGAGTTGTTGCAAGAGTTAAGAGAAATAATACAGGCAAACTGCCCAGTGCAATGCCTGCACATGGTTTATGGTCCTTATCTCTTAGTTGAATTTGAATCATTTATTTAGCCATTGTATTTACTGAATACCTACTTTGTATAAGAAATATCTTACTTTTGATTTAGTAGCTTGCAAGGTTAGGCTAAGAATGATGAAATCAGGTCCTGGGACTTTGTATTTCTCTGACTGTGCTTCTGTGTGTGTGTGTGTCTTTCCCAAGATAGGTCTATTCCCCCTCTACTCTCTGAGGGAGGAGGAGGAGAACTCCATTCAGCCACAGCCACCATCTGAAGCACGTTGGGTGTGAAGGGGCACTAACAGCTGGTGGAGGCCGGGCGCGGTGGCTCATGCCTGTAATCCCAGCACTTTGGGAGGCCGAGGCGGGCGGATCACGAGGTCAGGAGATCGAGACCATCCTGGCTAACACGGTGAAACCCCGTCTCTACTAAAAATACAAAAAATTAGCCGGGCGTGGTAGTGGGCGCCTGTAGTCCCAGCTACTCGGGAGGCTGAGGCAGGAGAATGGCGTGAACCCGGGAGGTGGAGCTTGCAGTGAGCCGAGATTGTGCCACTGCACTCCAGCCTGGGCGACAAAGCAAGACTCCGTCTCAAAAAAAAAAAAAAAAAAAAAAAAGAGCTGGTGGAGGGGTGTGGAGGGAGGTGGGACAGAGTTGCTAAAAGGTCTGGTCCCACTTGGAGCAAAGATGCTGGGCACACCAAGGTCTAGATGGATGGGTTGTGGAATGAGTTGGCAAGGTGCCTGATAACTGTAACCTTGGACACTTAGGTTACTAGAGGTAGAAATGGGGCATTGGCTCTAGGAACAGGGTGGGGCTTGGCTGGGGTCTGCCAGCGTGTGGGAGGACGCTACTCACTTAACACCTCTGGGGTTGGGGTTAGAACAGCGGCTTTCTGCTTGGCCTGGCTTCCTCCACCACAAGAAGAGTGAGACAGTTCTTCCCTGGGTTGGCGCCTTTCTCCTTCCCACAGATCTCAGATGCCACTTACCAGGGCTCAGCAAGATGGAGCTTAGAGCCAAGATCAAAGCCATTCCCAGCCTAGTTCACCTAGGCTAGGTGGAATATTTTGATTATATTAAGCCTCCTTAGGGCAGATGAGGTTCTTTTGCTTGCCTTCTTTTAAGGCATATCTATGTTTGCGACCAGCCTGGCCAATATGGTGAAACCCTGTCTCTACTAAAAATACAAGAAATTAGCCGGGCATGGTGGCGGGCGCCTGTAATTCCAGCTACTCAGGAGGTTGAGGCAGGAGAATTGCTTGAACCCAGGAGGCGGAGGTTGCAGTGAGCCGAGATTGTGCCATTGCACTCCAGCCTGGCCAAAAAGAGTGAAACTCCGCCTCAAAAAAAAAAAAAAAAATCTATGTATCCTCAATCACCTGGGGGAAGAAGCCAATGATGACGGAAGGACTAATATCTATTGATTGTAATACTCATAAAGAGTATGGGCTTGGACCTCACAAAGGCTGTGCCAGTTATTTAGCTGTGTGACCTAGGGCTACCTATGCAACCTCTTTGAAGTTCAGTTTCTTAATCTGATTAAAATATAGATATAACACCTACTGTATTAGGCTATTCTTGCATTGCTATAAGTAGCCAGGACTGGGTAATTTGTATAGAAAAGAGGTTTAATTGGCTCACGGTTCTGTGGGCTGCACCAGAAGCATAACACCTGGATCTGCTTCTCGGGAGGCCTCAGAGAGCTTTTACTCATGGTGCCTGGTGCAGGCACTTCACATGGCAAGAGCAGGAGCAAGAGGGAGGGGGGTGGGTGCTTCACACTTTTAAATGACCAGAACCTCGTGTGAACTTAAGAGTGAGAACTCACTTATCACCAAGGGGATGACCCAAGATATTCATGAGGGATCTGTGCCTATGACTCAAACACCTCCCACCGGGCCCCACCTCCAACATTGGGGATCACATTTTAACATGAGATTTGGGTGGGGACAAATAACCAAATGATATCACCCCCCTGATGGGACTGTTGTGATAACCAAATGGGATGATGCGTGTCATATACTTTGCAGTCTGGCACAAAGTAAGCTCTTATAACACGTACGGTACTTTGTATTTATATAGATATTAATGCCTTTTAAAATCTTCATGCTGACCCTGTAAGGTAGGCATTTTAATCTTAAGTTGAGACAAGAAAACTGAAGTTTAGAAATGTTAACTCCCTTGTTAGGGTCACATAGATAATAGCCTATACCGTAGAGCCAGAGATGGAACCCAACCCTGACTCCAAGGCCCAGCATTTGCTAAGGCAACAAGTCTCACCATCCTTAGAATCTGGGAAGCCTGTAGGAACTCTTTGGAGCTCTAGTCTCTTGGAATTGAGGAGGGGTTTGGTCCTAGGGCTGATGTGGTGTTGGGCAGGCTCTGGAGGGCAATCTCGATGGGACCTGTGGGACAGGGCATTAGGAGATGTGTGGCACCTTGACCACAGGCCATTTAACTCAGGTGACTTGCAGTGGCTGCACCTAAAGGCCAGTCTGACCCAAGAAGTTGAGATGAGAGGTCTCTTCTAGGGCCAGAGAAAGATACAAGGTGAGGGGTCCTAGAACAAGGCCATTTCTCTGCTTTTCCAAGACATAGATATTTTGGGCACCATTGTGACTACGAGTCCTGGCTAGTGTTCAGGTTGGAATAGGTACAAGGCCAAAGAGCCTTGACCATTTCTTGATAAGCCAGTGATTTGTGAGTGTGTTGTTTACTGACCTAAGTTAGGGTGTGTGAGTCTGTGTGAGGAGGTAACCTAAGAAAACAAAAGGACAGGATAACCAGAGCTGATAGATTGAGAAATGCCCCAGTTGATGGATTAAAAAGATGCAGACCTGCCTCATTTGCATGTCATTTAAATAGTATTAATCACTTCAAAATATGTGGTTCTTCCCCCACTGCTGTGCTAAACCAGCCTGGGGATATTTCAGGTCTTGATTCCAGGGCCTGAGACTCAAGCACAGCTACTGCACATGGGATAGATTAATAGAAAGAGAAGTCCTGGAGCAGGAGCCGGGTCTAGCTCTGTGCTGGCCACTAACTCAGGTGCGGGTAAATTCCCATCTTCTTCTCCTGTCTGGAAAACCCACAAGGGCAGAATATCCTAAGCATCCAATGCAAAAACATTTTTTTGAATAAAGGAATGTTTTTAAATATATGAAAATCACTGTGGACAAATCACTGTTCCTTCCTGGATATAGAGGAGAAGATAAGGTGTCTACTTTTGACCAATAGTTTTAAATTTTGGGGGCTGTGGACATGTCAAGAAAAATAACCATACCACAACATGTCATACATCATTTCAGGGGCTTTTAGACCCTTTGGAGTTGATCGTTGTACCCCTTGTTCCAGATTAGAAACCCTTGGGCCAGAAAAGGTTGAAAATCCTTCAACTTTCAGATTTCTGAGTATCCTGCCCCACATGGATCTTTAGGACATGGGAATCCAAGAGAAAGGGCACACTCATATATTTTTATTGGCTCCCACTATGCGCCAGGTGCTCATTTGATCTTCACAAGATAAGGCAGGAGTCATGATTCCCTTTATAGAAGTGAGGAAACTGAGGCTCAAAGAGAGTGTGCCCCAGGGTTGCAGAGACGGTGAGTGACAGAGCTGGGATTCAAAACCCAAGCCTTTGGCTCCAGAGCTGTTCTCTTTCTCCAGGGTTAATATTGTTTCTCAGTTGTGCCAATCAGCTTTGCTCCCCCTGTCCACCACATTGGCCCCCTGGACTAGGAGAGCTCCCCACTTATACCCCACCCCATCAAGTGCCCCTCTTAAGCGGGAGCTACTGGTTGGGGTGAGCCCAGGGTGGTCGAGTGTGTACAGGGCAGGTGCCTCAGGTCAGGTGGGGAGGGTTCGGTGTGCATAGGTGGCATGGGTGGACTACACTTGAACTAGCTGAGCTCTCCTCACCAAAGTGGAGAGAAGAATGGGGACCTTGATGTTGTAGCTTCCACACATCCCTATTCCCTTTCCCTCCCTTTCCTCCTTGCTTTTACCTAACAAGAGCTAAGTTAACAGTTTACCTAACAAGATCTAAACAGTCAGGGACTGTTTAGACAAAATTCTTCCCAGCTCCCATCTTCCCAGCATCCCAGCTTCTTGGAGGCAGGAGTTCCTCGCGCAGTCCCAGCAGGAGGGACCAGGCCTGGGAGCCTGACTCAGTTTCCCATTTCTTTGGAGTAGGGAGCCCCACTCCATTAGTCAGCCTGAGGCTGTTCCGCAGAGGTCTAGAGCCCCACTATGGTGGGGGAAATGCCCAATATGAAGGTGCCCATAGCAGCAGCTGTCCCAAATGGTTCTTGTCTCTTTGCCACCCTCTCCCTTGTCACCTCAGTACCTGCACCCAGAAACACATCCTTCTGAAGGTGAGGTGAGGGTGGGGAGCCCAGCTGCTTTGGCTGGTCAGTTTTCCTAGGGGCAGAGCATGGTAGATTTTGAAGGGGTAAAACTAAATATCTTTAATAAGATACCTGGGTATTTGGGTGTTTGGAGTAGGGGGGTGGTCAGGGGTGGGATGTGCCTGCTAGTGGCTGAGGCACCGACTTCCCTGTGGTCATACTCCACACCATGGGCTCTCTTGAGCCTTCTAAATTTGCGGGAGTTCAGGACTAGATTAGCCCTCAGAGGAAACCACATAGATGTGCCTCAGCAGTGTCTGTGTGTGTGTGTGTGTGTGTGTGTGTGTTAGGACCTTCTCCACGAAGGTGCTGCTGTGTCTCCATCTCAGGAGGCCAAGATAGACATTCTCCTCACTTGAAAGTGGACAGCACGGTTGGTCCAGACCCCTGGGCCAGCAGTAATGGGCAGAGGTGGGGGTGGGTTTGAGGACAAGGCCTGCAAATGTGGGTGCGGCTGCATTTAAATGATTCCCAGACTGTGTTTGGTCTTCAAACTGGGTACCCCGCCCCCACACATCCTTCAGCTCCATGGAAGATACAGGAAGTGTTGATGTAATTGGGGAGATCTCAAACGCACCCACCCACCCTCCCATCCACATACTCTGCCTCGTCTGCGCAGGGCTCCCAGTCAAGGGCAGGCAGGCACACACCAAGATGATACCCAATGCATCCAGGAGGACCCTCTCCCATCCTGCCTGGTCTCTGCCTGGACCCTCATGGCCACAGAAACTAGGCTGAGAGTGAGGCAAGCACACTTGCATGTTGTAGGGATGATAATCCCAGCAGGCAAGAAACAAGTGAAAACCATCAGTGTCTGTCAAAAATTTTATTTTTTTCATATCACACAGAATGATGTTAAAATAAATCCCCAGTAATATATATTTATATACTTATTTACTTGTGTCAATATTTACAAAAGACTGTGGAGCTCTATGAAGTCTATGTACACCCATGATCAGGTGGACAGGCAATGTTCATTGAGGCACATATGTACACATATATGTATAACCTATGTACAAATATCAGACCCTACTGACACAGGAACTCTCAGCTGCAGAAGTCCTGGGTGGGGCAGTGTTGGTGGGGCTGAAAGCTTCCAGAATATGTCAGCAAGAATGATAATATCAATACATCCTGTGCAATGTAGTTACAGCTGGTGTCTAAATTTTCACGAAGCAAACCAATAGTTAAATGACTCCCAACTCCCATGAGTCTTCCCCACAAGTCCTGCTCCGCCTTCAGCTCTCATTGGTCCCCAGCCTCTTATCACCATGGAGATCCCAGTTCCCTTTCGGCATCATCCTTACGAAGCTTTACCATCAGCCTTGGAGTTCCTTCTGCTATTGATCCCAAGGAGGCTTATTTATCTACCTCTTTGAGTTTTCAGCAATTATTAGAGACAGGTCATGGGAGGGCAGCTGAAGATTCATGTACAAGCAGCAAGGAAGCCAGTGCAAACCCTAACTGGAGTCTGTGCTGCATGAGCCTAAGTGAGCGGCGGCCATTTCCTCTCTCTCTCTCTCTCTCTCTCTCTCTCTCTCTCTCTATATATATATATATATATATATATATATATACACACACATATATGTGTGTGTGTGTGTATATATATATACACACATCACACACAATAGAAAGTCTCCAGAGGCAGCCTATATAAGCACATAAGCACACAGGTCTGGAAGAGGAAATAGCATCCTTCACTCATGAGCTTTACAGCTATGTCCCTGATGAAAACTAGAGAATCTTCCTTGATTGCTGGCACCATTAATCTCAACTGTTCCAAGATTATCCTTAGTGGAGAGAGGGGTGCAGGGATGCAGAAAACCAGGAAGAGGCCAATTTGGCTGGGGTATTGTTTGCTCAGCAGGCTAGAGCTTGATCATGGGACTTTCCAGCTTCCTGGGGCCCTTCAAATGAAGGAACCATCCAAGCACGACAACAAAAGGAAACTGGGTCGCTGGATCCCACGTGAAGGCAGAACTGGGGCAAGCACAGAGCATGTTCAAACCCTCAGGAGCTGAGACTCACCCCCGCCAAAGCCAGCCAGGCCTCTCTTCTTGCTTTTCTATCCCATTTCTTAGCCTGGAGCTGATGTGCTCCTTTCCAGCCCCAACTGGCAGGTCAAAGTCCTTGCCCTACACTTCATAGGCTAAAAAGGCAATAATGTTAGCAGCTGACATGGAAATTGTTTGGTAGCAAAGTGTGCCCCTGAATATTCTCTTCCTCCCAGCTCCTCCTATTGCTTTCTCTAGCAGCCCAGAGCATTTATTCACTCATACAAACAAGGCATTTGGTGTCTAGGGAATCATTTTCAAGGAGAAGCAGGGCTTAGAGGCCTCTCACAGAGACTCAGAAAGACACCGGACTGAGTCCTCTGGATAGCTACCAAGGGTCCTAGCACACAGCCACATCTACATTGCCCTCAATGATCTAGATGTTGCAGTAGCTGTCCACATTATTACATAATCATGCCCTGTGCATCCATCAGTGGAATGATGCAGGGAGTTCTCAGCTGCAAACTCATCTGGAACATATTAGACTATTTTAGGAGTGCAGAGGAGCACAGAAAGTTATATCTATTTCCATGCTGAGGTTCATGAAGTACAAGAAGTAGCCATCCAGACAGGCCACCTCAACTGCCTCAGTGCACCAGCTGGTCATGCCAAGTCTGGGTTATGGGCTTCTGCTGCCTGATCACAACTAACATAGCCAGACTGGAGGGCTTCTGTGGGTGTGGGGAGATGGCAGACACCCCTGCACCACTTCAATTGCTTCAGATACAGTGAAAAATCCCTCCCACTCCCATCCAGGTAGAAAGCCAACAGTCAAATGCAAGAGGTGAGGCTGAGAGAAACTGTCTTCCATGGATCTAACACACTAGCAGGCAAGAGGGAGAATGAGAGCAGGTTTTAGCTTGCATCCAGCTGTTTCTTGAGTGATGTGTACAGCTTACCCCCAAAGAGGCAACTGAATTTCAGCTGCTCTAATACCCACACCCTCAACTTAGGTTTAGTCATAATAAAAAACGGAATGGATTTGTTAGTTCCATTGATTGCCACAAACCTCACCTTCTGTGTGGCAGAGATGTGCTTTAGTTCTTCATTGGAATGTTACTTTCAGATCTCACAAACCTCAAACCTAGGGCACCACCAATGACAAAGAGAATGCTAAATAGATAAATCCTTTGCCAGGTCTTCAAGCTTTCCACTCCCCTCGAGTACAAAGTTTGGAATAACTTTTCTGATCCTCAGTGATGAGGTTATAGCCAACCAGGGCAGACAGAAGAAAGGCTAAAGCACCTGGCTGTTAGATCAGACTTCCCTTTTATCCCTGAGTCAGGCAGCCACCTGGGAGGGAAAGGAAAGAGGTGATCCTGTAGCCTGTTCTTTTTTTATGAAAGATCTGCCTTCTAGAGAGGTCCCTAAGCAGAAAAAAAAGAGAGTAGAACTGGAGAGGTGAAAAGAATGCAAAGGAGGTCATTCAAAAAATGCACATAAATGCAGTTTATTCCTTGGATTGCCAAATTTATTCCACATAAGTGAAACTAAGGAGATTGGTCAATGTATAATTCTATAATTTAAAAATAGTATACATATATACATATACTATATATATATATACACACATAAATATATGTATATATGGAAAACCTCTAAAAACTCAGGACCAATTAACCAAAACCTTGATTGACAAGAATTATGTTTTCTTACTATCCTTTCAGTAGAAAGAGGCAAATGACAGCAAGGGCTCTGATGAGCCAGGATGTGCCCCAGTGGCCCATTTCCAGGCCTGTCTTGTAGCCAGCAGCCATTCAGCCTGTCTCTTTGGTCTTCTCCACCTATGTCCACTACTGTACAATAAGCACTGAGGTTTACAATGTTGACCCTGAGCAAGGCAAGGTCCCTGTTATCTTCAAACACTCTACTTAACTAAGGCAGGAAAGTTATGCTAACCTACTTAGGAAATATTTTTCTCAATAACAAAGGTTGAACCAGACATGCTTTCCCATTCCCACTCAAATAACCAAAATTGCAAAGCAACCAGGATGTTCCTGTCCCTGAGGTTTCCCCATCAGTTAACTGAGGTTTTGCTGTACATATGTGTATAGAGCAAGGTAGATCAAAAAAGAATGGAATGGGACCCTGGGGTTGCCAGCCTTCCCTGATTGTCCAGTCTGAACATTTAACCTCACAGATGTTAGGAAAGGGGACTCTTCTGAAGCCCCTGGCTATGTGTGCAAATATTTGTGCAGCTGCACACTCTAGCGGGTGGTAGAGTCTTTATTTCACTAATGTCATGCCCTAACCACCCAAACTTCTATCCCTGTAGACTTCTACTGAAACCCACAAGAACCTGCTTCCTTCTGCAGCTCTCACGGAGTCCCTTTGGTTGAGCACGTCAGCTTATTTTGAAAGAGAGTCAGAGGGCAATTCCCAAATCTGCCCAGGCTACTGATCCCAAGTGCAAACCTCCAGGCCACATTCCCTCAGCATCCGTCTCCCTGGGGAAGGGAGAAGGGGCAGCAAAAGGATCAAGTAATGGCTTTTAGTGCATGGAAATGATCTTCTGTAATGGCTCAGGATGCCTTATTCTTATCTATTGGGAAGTGCTTTCGTGTAGGCTTCCATTACATCTGCCAGACTGAGGGAAAGTCAACAAAATGGGCTGAAAAGGTCACACAAACTTAGGATTTTCATGCCTAGAGGTTGTAAGGATGCTGTATGACAGCAGGCAGAAATGGGGAGACAGATGGAGAGGGGACAGAGACACACATGGAGACAGAGAGGTACACACATGGAGACAGAGAGTTGCACACAGGAAGGAGACAGTGACAAAGCCCTCTCACAGGCCTTCCTTGTGCATACACTGCATCTTAGCATATGTGTCCATTCCAGAAGGAGGTCAGATCTCAAGAGGACAGGAGTCATGCGAACACGTGGGAAGAAGAAGAAACTACAGAGACTGTGAATGAGCCCCCAGAAGTCAAGGGCATTATCTGATAATCCAGGTACTATCTATCACTTTTCAGTCCTGAGAGCAAGATTTTGAAGGAGCTATTGCTAAAGAAAACAGTCACTATTTATTTTATTGCACTTTTCCTCTTTAAAAATATTCAAACACAAACTATGAGAGATGAAGCTGAGATTTGGTGGGAAGGGAAGCAGAAAGAAAGGAAAAGTAAACTAGGTTAGTTTGAGGAAGAGAACCTTCCTGCATGTAGGGGAGCCCCTACCTCCATCTGTCCCTGCTGGTTGCTTTGATAGGGGAACAGGGTTGGACTCAACAAGGGCTAAGTCTGAAGATATAGATGATGGTCACAATAGCTACTGAGAGAGCTCCCAGCATCCCCCTCTCTGCGCGTTGGCTCAGGTGACTGATGATGTTAATGAGGTTAAGGTCATGAGTTCAAACCTGGCAATGGATACCTTGCCAAGGCTAGGGGAACCTCCATTGTGCAACCAAGGAGCACCATGGATATTATAGCCCTCGCAGACGAGGCGGCCATCACCCACATACAAGTTATTATGACAATGGGCCCCAGGAAAGCTCTGGGGAGCAGAGCTCAGCACCATCATCCCCTCTCTTGAGTAAACAAGTCAAAGCACTGTGCTCCCCTGCCTGACATAGGGGTAGTGGTGCCACCTTTATATGCAATTTGCACACTGTTCTATAGTTTCCTTAGGGAGGAGTCAGCCTCTATGACTCTACTACTGTGGGCAGTGCTGAATCCCCAGCCTGAGGAGCTTCAGAGGGTGCTGTCCTCTCTCCACATGGGTTGATACTGATAGAGTCCTCACTATAATATAGTGAGAGATCCAGGAAGAATAGGTAGGACAAGCTAGTCCTGGGCCCTCCCAACACGGAGCAGCAACGTGAACACCCAGGCTGGGGTCTCAGGCCATCATAGCTTCCATGGGAGTCCTTTCCATACTAGGCTAATGCAATCTAGAGGCACACTCCCGTGGGGCCCCTTTTAAAAGGCTAACCTCATGGTGACATGCCAACACTAGCCTCAGAAACACAGGTGAGAGGGACAGAGGCAAGCAGAGAAGAAGAGAGCATGTCAAATATCACTGAAGTTTCAGAAAGCACAGAGCCTTACTTATTTTCTTAATTAAATGTTGGCTCCTAAAAAGTTTACTCTGAAATTTGACCCACTCAGCCACTCTCTCTTCCTGACAATCTCTCCACCTTTCCTGGGCCTCTTCCTTTTCGGTCTCCTGAAAACTCCAAGTTTCTTGAAAATGAATCCACAGAGGCACTTGATGAAGCCAACAGGAATGGTACCTTGACCTGGAAACACAAGTTTCCAGCAATGCACAAGTTTTGGACCCATATGTCCATTCCCTACTGTTGTTACCTTTTCTGTAGAGACTGGGAGCTGCGACCATCACTGGAAGGGAGGGTGAGACACAATGGGATGGCTGCAGGAACAGAAATCAGGAGTGAGACCTGATCCAAAGCCTGACTGCAACTCTTTACTTCCGATGTAGGTGAAGCCTTTGCTAAAATGCACTCAGCTCTCAGCTAGTCCTACTTAGGGGAAGAACCGGCTCCAAGAGTAATCCAAAATGGTGGGTAATCTTAGAAAGTATTTAAATATGGCCTTAGAATATAGGATAAAGTCAGGCCCTCTAAAAAGTGTTAGCTTGTTTAGCCTTAGATGTATGTTCTTAATCACTTTTTACTTAAGCTGAACTGGGTTGCATAGCAATTGGATGGGAGGCAGGGCATCCAGGGGAGCCCAACAAGAGGGAAAGGAAGAGCGTGCCCGGGATTGAACACACCCAGAGGGGAATCAGGAGCTGGCCCCTTTGGGCTTATGCACAAGAGCAAGTGAAATGCCACAAGCAAGTAAAGGTGGCTCATTTTAAGAGACAGGTCTCTATAGGGTCTCAACTTCGTGACCGTGCCCCCAACAAAGCTGCAAAGGATGGAAGGGCAATAAAATCTGTGGGCTTAGAGAATGTTGGGGACATCTTTACCCTGGTCCTGGGCTCAAGATCCTGCAGTTTCTTGAGCCATTACTGCTTTTAAGAGAATAGGGCTGAATCTGGAGATGCCAGGTGCTGGGAGAAGGGGAGCCTGGGCTATTGGGTTGTCTGTGTGGATTTGCTGGAAGGAAGGAAGGGTCATGGCAAGGAGGCCTATATTAGGCTACCAGCAGTCCCAGGTACTTTCACATCCTGCACCCAGGTTTCTGGTGTGAGGAAGGTGAATTGGTAGAGACCCCATGCAATTCCTGGTCTTAGTCAGATATCTGCTTGATGTGGTGGCCCATCCTCCTGCTTGAAACCTAGGAGTTACTTCTCAGGAGTGAAATCTGGTAGTGAGAAAAAAGAATAGAGAAAGAGATTCCTTGAAAGACCCTGGGGGATATAGACACAGGCCAGGCAAAGGTGATTACATCTGATCTTTTGTTTGTGCCTGTTAATTCATAGCTCTGGGGGCAGGGCAATGGGTCTGAGTATATGTCGGCATTTCATGTGTATTGTGCGATATTTTTGGGCATGTGTGCTATGTATCTTGTATGCCTATTATAAGTTAATGCATAGTGTATATATACTGAGTTTGTGTGTATTTTATGTGTAGAAACAATGGTAAAGTAGCCTGTGTGTATCTTATATGCATATGCATTTTGTCCATGTAGTTTTTTTATGTATTTTGCATCTGAGTTTCAGGTTGTATATTTGTATGTGGTGTATGTTTGTCTTTTGTGTATGTTCTATGTAAATTCTATATCTGTGCAGAGTGTGCATTTTATATACAATTATAACCATATATCTTCTGTGTTTGCTTTTATGTTAACCTGGTCTGTCTGTATTTTGCACATGTTACATGTTTTATGTTTGTGTGTGACAACAGTGTACGTATTTTGTGGTGAATGTGCATGACTGTATGTGAACATTTTAGAGTCCTGGGCCAAGGACACTGTGATAAGATATCTATCCCTGACCTAGGCCTCAGATATGGGTTGCTTTACCTTCTATTTTCCAAAGATCTGTGTCCCTCCCACCCCATGCCTTGGAAATTCAGCACCGCCTCCCACGAAGGAGAGGAAGAGAAGCACAGAGGCTTTGTGCTGGGCATGGGATGCCCTGCAGATACCTGGGGATGTGGGTGACCAGGCACTAATGAGCACCCTGGGCCTAGCACCCTGAGCTGGTGCCCCATGCCCCAAGACAACTGTAGGTGCTAACTAGGCAGCAGTGAGGCCTGGGCTGGAGCCACCCCTGCATAGCCCGACCCCTGCAATTCACTGTTTGGGAAAATTAAGCTACTCTGTCAAAAGGCAAAGACGCCCAGTGTGGTGAGTTAAAAGCCCCCTACCTGAAGCCATTTCAGGGTCAACCTATTGTCTACCTTTAGGCCGTGCAGTGCTCATTTGCACTCTACTTCTTCTGGGGGGTGGGAAATGATTCTTTACCCATCCTTTGGTTCTTTTTAAAAAGCAGCTCTGGTTGCCAGTTTAATGGGGAGAGAGTTTGGGTCTGGAGATCAAAATGATGCCTTTGGATCATCTAGGGACTCCATCACTTAGTCCCGGACTTCAGACATTTCCACATAGAGGAGGCTCCCTTTAGGTCCAGATCAGAGGAATTTGGTCCCAGGGAGTCCTACTCCTTGGTGTCCTTGGTTTCAAAGCAGGGGATCCATTCTGGCTCTTTAGGGAAAGGTTTGTGAAAGTGACGGATGCAGAGCCAAATGATAATAAGATCCAAGTGGCAAGGGAAAAGGTGAAAATGGAGATGATGAACAGGATGAACTGTAGAGAGGAGGCCCGGGGTGGGTCTGGCCCAGGACAGCTGGAACTGTGAGGGCCACAGGGCCCTTGTGCACTCAGTAAGACAAGCTTCAGCCATGGGAACTGAAGCTGCAGCACATGGAGGGCAGAAAGACAATTCTAACGTCTAGGAATCCATGGATACCGGAGTGTCTGAGGCAATGGCAGCAAACCCAGGCCCAGTGGGGTTACCAACGAGACAAATTAACCCGTTAGGCCTCTTAGACAGCCAACCCACCAAGCAGTGGATTTGCTCCTGAACCTGAACTCCAGAAAATGAATATATATATATATGTGTGTGTGTGTGTGTGTGTATATATATACATATACACACATCTGTATGTATATATATACACCCTAGTGCACATAGTCAAACACATGCATAAATTGCCCTGTGTCAAAAATATTGCATAAGCTTGTACAATGTTCAAATGCAATTTCTTTTCTATCACTAGCTAGGTAGAGGAACGCGTGAAAGAGAGATACTCGATATACATTTATATACACTGGATCCACAGACCTGCCTGTCGTCAGGACCAGATGCCCTGGTCCACTGTACAGTCATGCCCGCGACTAGGTTAATTCCTAAGGTGCAGTCATGTGAGGTGTTCAGATGCTGCCTTCCCTGCTTACTCTTCTGGCTTTGCAGAGGTCTGCATTCCTGTTTAGAAGAACAGGGATAGGTAGGCTGGGGGGCCAGAAGTTTTAGTTCCATTCCAAATAGTCTATTTTTTTCCCCTGATGGAGGGATTTTGCCTTCTGATGGGAAAAAAACCCCTAGTTCAAGACCATTTCAAGCCTATTAATACTCTAAATATTAATACTGTGTAGGCTACTAGGAAAATAGGTTATCTCCTGTGTTTTAAATATTGAGATTCATGCAACAAACACCCATGCATCTCTATTGCATCACTGGTAAATTTCACTGCAGTGTCAGTGTAGCTGGGCCACATCAGTAGGAAAGCAGATGTCTGCAAACTCCAGTAAGAAACCAGACATGTTTTTGTGACCCTGGAGCCTGCAAAAATGGTGAAATCAGAGGCTTAGAGGTCTGTTGGTTTGTTAGCTTCTCCCCATAGGCCTAAGGGAACAAATGTGAAACTTGACAACTCATATTCGGTCATACTAACTGTCCCTCCCCCGGGCTTCCCTCACATCGACACTGCAGAGAAAAAGCAGAATGCAGCATTTTCCGTTATGAAACACAAGCCTCCAGAGCATCTACTTGGCAACTGCAATTCACAAACTCCAGCCTGTGACACAGAAAGTAATTCCAACACACAGGACTGTGTGTTCTTTTCAATGCAAAAATGAGTATGACCTTTTGAACAAACACCAGCTATTTAAAGCTAAGCCATGATTGTATTCCTCTGTGAAAGCGCAGGTGGGCTCAAATAAGGTGGTGGGATGGCGGGGAGGGGAGTGCATCTCTTGGATGTTGTGTGCATTTCATTAGGAAGGAATGATGGCACTGATATGGTGCACTGTGTATGGGATATGAGGTGGCCTCAACGTGTCTATCTGAAATCCTAGCTTGATAGGTGACCCCCGTCTTTGGAAGTTCATAAGCCGGTGATGAGGATGTGCATGAAAGCCATGATAGATATTCTGTGTTCTAAATCAAAAGTCAAAAGATCAAAAGTCACTTGCACAACTATTGCTTTCCATGCAGAACCAGATACACACTGTAGAACACACTGACTACAATGCAGGCTATTATGCAACATCTGCATTAGTTCCATTGAGCTGTGAGTATGGTAATAGGTTTCAATCAGACATCAGTTAACATTTTGGTAATATTCACATAGTTTGTGTTAGCCAAGGTACAGTTGGCTGTTTTCAAGTTTTCCTCTCTAAAGTCCTCATTACTGTTATTTACCCCCTCCTGGATCTCCATGTAATCAGACTTACTAATGGTAGAGGCACTTCTACTTTTCTTTAGGTCAGGGGAGGATGGGATCTTTGGACAGCTTGTCACTTGCAAGTATTGGGCCTGTTCCTCTCCCTCTGTCTCCCGGTGGTAGAAGTAGTTGAAATTGGACACAATGACAGGGACCGGTAAGGCAATAGTTAACACACCTGCAATCGCACATAGGGAACCCACTATCTTTCCCCCAATGGTAGTCGGAACCATGTCTCCATAGCCTACAGTTGTCATGGAGACGACTGCCCACCAGAAGGCATCTGGGATGCTGGGGAACTGGGACTCTCGCTCATCGGCCTCTGCAAAATACACAGCACTAGAGAAAAGGATGACCCCTATGAAGAGAAAGAATATCAGGAGGCCCAATTCTCTCATGCTGGCTTTGAGGGTCTGACCTAGAATCTGGAGACCTTTGGAGTGTCTGGACAACTTGAAAATCCTAAAGACTCTTACCAACCGGATGACACGGAGGATGGCCAGTGACATGGCCTGCTGGCCTTGCTGAGCGTCCTCTGGCTTCTCAGCCAACTCTGTCCCCAGGGTGATGAAGTAGGGGATGATGGCCACAATGTCAATGATGTTCATGATGTTGGTGAAGAAGCCGGCTTTGCTGGGACACGCAAAGAACCTCACCAAGAATTCAAAGGAGAACCAGATGATGCAGAGTGTCTCTACAATGAAGAAAGGGTCTGTGAAGGAAGTGGACTGCTGGTACCCGATGGTGCTGTTGGAATAGGTGTGGAAGGTCACCCCACTACCATGCATGTCTTCATTCTCATCCCGGAAGATGGGCAATGTTTCCAGACAGAAGCTGACAATTGAGATCAGAATCACCATGACAGACACAATAGCTATAATCCTGGCAGGCCCTGAGCTCTCTGGGTATTCAAAGAGAAGCCACACTTGTCTCTGAAACTCATTTTCAGGCAGAGGACGCTCTTCCTCCTTGATGTAGCCTTCATCTTCCCGAAACATCTCCATCGCTTCTTCTCCCAGCTCATAAAACCGAATTTCTTCAGAGAATATATCTAAGGGCACATTCACAGGTCGCCTCAATCGGCCCCCTGACTGGTAGTAGTACAAAATGGCATCAAAGCTAGGGCGGTTCCGATCGAAAAAGTACTCATTTCGGAGGGGGTCAAAGTACCTCATTCGTTTCTTTGGGTCCCCTAAGAGGGTCTCTGGAAACTGGGCTAAGGTCTTTAGCTGGGTCTCAAACCGCAGCCCTGAGATGTTGATCACCACCCTCTCACAGCACTCGTGGTCTGCCTCTGGGTCATAGGTGTCCTGTGGGTGCCCAGGGAGGGCAGCAGCCTCATCTGCTGGGTCTCCGGTGGCCACTGTCATAATTGGGACTGAGAGAAGCACCTCACGCTATGCCTTTCAGCTGCCTGGTGGCAGGGAGCTCAGGGTGCTGCTACTGGCCCCAGGAAGCACAGGAGCATTGGCCTGGTCTCCTGCAGGAGAGCCCCGAGAGCTCTCTGAGAGCTGGAGAGACAGCCTCGCTTGGCTGAAAGACAGAGGCAGTTATTGACATGAGGCTACTCAGCATTGGCAGCCTGACCTGGGTTGCCACTTTTTGTCTCCCATCTCTCAGCCAAGAGTTCAGACACATGATCACCACCACCACAACGACAAAGCAAAATTTACTTTCACCTTGTAACTTGTCTGGGGATCAGGGGGAGCAGGTAGCAATCTCTCCAGGAACCTCTGGAATGCCCTGCATTGGGGGAAGGTGGCTGGTACAGGCCCGCTTGTACCACACAGGCTTCATGGAGCATAACCCCATGCTAATAGGTTAAAAGTGGACCCTCTCCCAGGTGCTGCACTAATGTCTCAGATACTCATACCCAGGGAGGTATTCATGGTTGGGGATCTTGGGCCTGGGTCTTTCTCATTGGCCTCCACCCCAGTGATTCTACACAAGGCTGTTATTAAATGATAGATTGATTTACCTGACCAGAGACGTGAAGCTCTCTTCCTTGCAGAGCTGATCAGATGCTGCAGGAATCTGAGATGCACAAACAGGCAGCCCAACTCCTCATCACGTCTTCTCACTCGAGCTAGAAATAATGGTGAGTCATTCTGGGCAGAAGGGCAGACTCTGGGTCCTGGAGGTGAGCTCTAGGACTGGGCTGGGCTGGAGGGGCGGTGAGGTGCCTGGCCAGGGGCATGCGGGACTTGAAGACAGCCGAGCATGGGCCTGGAGCCTTTTGAAGGAAGGAGGCAAGATGCAAAGCTCAGCAAAAGCTGGAGTCCTGGCTGTCCTCAGGAGGTGTGACGTTGCCTGGAAAAAAACAGCAGCAAGGTGGAACCAGGGCATTTGAACCAGCTGGTGCCAAGATTTAGGAGGGTCTGGCAGCTTCCCTCATGGGAGGTAACAGGCCCCCATGCCCATCCTCTATTCTGATGCCAGGCCTGAGGACTATCCCTCAGCCTCCTTGCCTCTTCTGGGCAGGCTTCCCATCAGCTTGAAGCACTTTCTCCCAGGGAGCAAGACTCAGGCTTAGCTGGGCCTGCCTTCTCCAGGGGCCTCCCTGGGTTGATCCAGGTTGCTAGTCCCCAGCTGCTCTCAGGAAGGACTCTGGAAGAAGCACTCCTACCCCCAAATGTCAGGACACAGCAGCTCCCAAGAGGAGGGCTTAGCTCACTGCAGCCTGTCTACAAGCTCTGACCTCAGCCAGTCCTGGAAAAGAAGCACCCCACCCCCCAGCACACACAGACTCCTTCAGAGCGCATCTAGGGAGACCCCACACAACAAAGTCTCCACTGTACGAAAACTGGATGAACTTACTCTCCCTCCGGGATCCCTGGGCCGCAGGCCTCCCTCTGAGCCGGGTGGCATTTGAGCTGGGCAGGCGCTCGACCACTGATTTCTCCCCCAAGAGAAAATCCCTCACATCTCCTCGGCAGGGAGCACAGAACAAACGCTCAGCCTGCCTAGCTGCGAGGCGGCTTGGCAGCAGCGAGAGGGGGAGCCTGGAGGAAGCCGGCTTCCGGACTGGCCCCCTGCCGACCCAATCCCGCCGGCCCCAGGGCGGGGAGGGGTCTGGGCCCTCTCCCCATCGCCCCGGGCTCCGGCCGGCATTCCGTTCGGCGCACTCAGCGCTCGCCTCCGCGCAGAGGACCAGACCCTCCCGCTGGCCGCGGCCGCTAGCGCCACCTTAACCCCCTCCTGCCCGCGCGGTCGGCTCCTGCTGCGGGCCCGAGCGCAGCTCAGCTCTTAAGCCCCCGGGGTCCAGCCGAGGGACCGCCGAGGCTCAGTCTCCAACCCAAAATCCCGGAACCTGATCTCTGGGGGTGGGGAGTAGCCTGCGCCAGGCTGTCGCCCCAGATCTCAGCTTCCTTTTAAGCGCGGGGGCTCGGCGGCAGCCCACGGCCCCAGAGAAGGGGAAAGCCCTCTCTGCAGCAAAGCCGTTTGTTATTCTGTGCCGAAGAGGCGAACGCAGCCCGGCCGTCCCAAGTGGTTCAGGTCCTACCAACCCGCGCTATTTACCAGACATGGTTATGCCAGCTGCACTTCCCACCACCCACCAGCTCCTCTCCGTGCCCTCCGCCCCGCGCCACGCAAACCCCAGAGGGTCCCGAGCCCATTCTGTGCACTCTTCTTGAGCAGGGTGCAAGTTCCCCTTGATCTGCCCGTTCTGGGACCTGCCGAGCAGACGGCAGTGGTCGGCAAGGGCTTGCCGCCGCGGACTCAGCCCAAGCCTGCTGCGCTGCAGGCTGCGCCGCCGGGTGCCCCGCAGCCCCTCTGGGCGCCGCAGCCGGGCAGGGAAGGCAGCACGCGCCGCGCAACGCCCCGACACGGATTTACCCTTCCGGATGGGCACCGGGGCCTCCATGTTCCTGGGTTACGGCCAGCGCCGGCAGAACCCCGGCAGCGGGCGGCGGCGGGGTGCGGGCGGCCAGCCGGGAGCCGGCTCTGCAGTCCCGCGGGCGGCGCGTACGGAGCTCCCGGCCGCCGCCCGCAGCCGCACCGCGCCACGCAGCGCCGCACCTGGCTCGACGGCGAACTCGAATTAAAGGGGCCGGCGGGGGCCGGGGCCGGGGCCGGGGCCGGGGCGGCAAGCTGCCCTCCGCGGCCACCGAGCTCGTCACCTCGTTGGGCCCCCGGGCCTCAGCCCCCGCCCCGCGAGGAAAACATTCTTAGGCAGAGCCCGGCTTACTAACCAGAACCTCCAGGAGAGCTCAGCTGGGTGCTGCCGGGCGGGGGAGATGGGGGAGGGCAGAAGTTGAGGGGCGCTGGTGAGAGGCTCCTGCCAACGTAATGAAGTAGGCAAGGAGGAGATAATCAATAGCAGCTACCCCAGGCCCACAGCGGGATCCAGCCCCGGGGGAGACGTGTTGCCATTATTGTGGTGCCGCCAGACAGGATCTGCAGACCCCTTTCTTGCCCTTTCTCCCGCCAGCGCGACCCCTTCTCCAGATCGGCTTCCCACCTCCCTGTTACCCAGCAAAGATTTGGCTTCGCAGGGAAATGCAGCAGGTGCGGTCCGCAGTGTGGCAGAAACTCTTCTGCTGTGTTCGCCCCCACCGAGAGGAGCCGCAGGAACAGGCAGCACTGCAGGGCTGGCCCTCTCCACTCCCCGACTCCCTCCCCCAGGGCCCGGGCAGGGAAGGCTGGGGGACACGCCGCTGCCCTTGGGAATGGTCAGCTACTCACAAAACCGGCCCTCTGGCAGAACTTGCAAAGCCAGGTGGCCCACAGGGCTCTGAACTTAGGAGTGCAGCTTACAGCACCCTAGGTGGGCAGACGAGGATGCCCTTTGCTTTCGGGAAATGTGTGTGGGAGGCACAGCCTGCTTTCTGCCTAGATAGGGCATCCGAGAAGGTCCAGGGTGCTTTTGGGAGGCAGACGACAGCCTCAAGCCCCTGCTAGTTCTGTTCTCCAGGTCCCTGTCAGGGTCACCTAGACAGGTGTGCCAAACAGTGGTGGTTCCTTGAGATAAGACTGCGGTAGACACGGAGCTCTGGATTCAGAGGGGCTCTAGCACCAGGAAGTCCCCATTGGGCCCTCCCCCCTACCCTCCGGCCGGGAAACCCTCCTCTCTATGCGTGTACCTCGTGGGGAGAGCCCTGAAAGCCCATGAAGCGGGACTCCGGATTCTGGCGTTTCATCGTGGTAGTCTGTGAGGTGTGGTTGAAGACTGGGAGCCTGCCTAGAGCTGCAGGGGGTGGTCTGGGAGGGCAGTGACCTCCGTGGGCCCAAAGGATGACAGATGACTATAGAGAAGGGCTGGTATGGTTTAGAGCACCTTGAACCTGGCCTGTTAGTGTCCCAGTCAGTGAATGGCTTGGGTGTTTTGGAGGTAGTCAGATGGAAACGTAAATCCCTAACAGTTACTAGATAAGTTATTTCACTTCTCTGGGCACCAGTGTCCTCCTCTGAAAAATCAGGATGCCCCTAAGGGTGTGGTGAGGTTTTAATTGTTGAACGAGTTTAGCATCCAGCAGACACTGAATGCGTGACGATTTCGCTGCTCTGCTTCCTTGTGAAACTCTCCTCATAGCTCTCAGCTTCCAGCTTAGCTCTGGGGTGTTTCTCCAGGCTCCCAATCACCAGGTCCTTGTTGCCCCATTCCCTCTGCTTCCCAGATTGCCCCACCCTTTACTTTCCCTGAGATCTCACCATTCCCACCCCTCTACCAAATTGACCTCCAGTTCCCTTCCCTATATACTCCTTCTGAAAGCCTCCCCTGACCAGCACCAAGGGACTCTGTTTCTCCTATTTGGCACACTGGGTTCTCGTGTCATTTAAAGTCAGATAATCCTGTGTGGCCAAAGTCAGATACTCTATCCATCTGATCATATGTATACATTTCCTTTGCCTTCCTTCTTGAAAACAGAAGCTGTGGACAGAGAAAAGCCCTTGAAGGAAAATCAATCGTCATAATTGGTGACATGGGCTTACCATGTGTCAGACCCTGTGCTAAGCACTTCTAACCCAGGGCAACATTTAATTCTCACAGCCCTAGAAGTTAATGTATACATTAGTACCATTTCATTGGAAAGGAAATGGAGGCAGTGAGAGGTGAAATCACCTGCCCGAGGTTAATAAGTGGTGACTCTAGGACTGGAATTAGGTCTTTGTGATTCCAGGACATGTGCCCTTAGCCCCCACACAATACTGTACAGGTGGAATGAGCAGCTCTTGAATTTCATTTCCCTCTTTGAGATCTTCCTCTGACCTCTGCTTCTATTTTGTGACTTGGCCTCAGGGGTATGTTGTCCTGTCTCTATCCTTTAAACTTAAATGTGAACAATGACAAAAAAAGAAATTAACTGAAGAAGGGGGAAGAAAAAAGAACCATCATAACAGTTGTTTAGGCACATTTCAGGGCTTCTGCCCTGAAAAGTGTCTGTCAGTACCTTGGTTTGGCAGTGCTGTATAGGAAAAGAACACAGGCCCTATTCCCGGCACTGACACTTGCTAGCTGTATGAACTTGAGCAAGTTACTGACACTCTCTGAGCCTCCTACTGTTCGTTTCCTAGTTGGTCGAATGGGAGAGCAAAGCTACTTTACAGGGTAGTAAGGACAAAATTAGCTATAAAGAATGGACAGCCAGCTAACTTAACTGAGCCCCCTTTCCAGTTCTATGGTGGGCTCCATTTCTTATTTTTGGCCACACAATAGCAGCCAGAGTGTCCTTTGATCCTTTCCCTGGGGCAGGGTGAAAATCCCCAAAGACCACTCCCTTCCCTTTGGTTTGGTTTCCTGCTTGCGAGCCAGGCCCTGCCTTCAGCAGAGGGAAGGGCTGTGGTGGCTGTCACAGTGAGTGACTGGTGACTACAGTCATCTTAAAAGAAGAGTTTATGACTGTGTATGCATACACACCCACACCCACACAGAGGGACTGGAGGGAGAATCTCTCAGTTCTTCCCATTTGTGAATCTTCTCAGGTGTCACTCCCAGGGAACCAGCTCCCCTTCCTGGCATGACTGCTGCCTCTGCTTGATGCTCCCCACCAGCCCATCCACCCATGTGCTGGCACAGTCCCCACTCACTCACAGGTAGGCAGGGCAGGAGGACACTGGGCTGACAGCCCTCCAGAGATCATTTGATTTAATCCTTGCAGCCAGCCAGTGGGAAAGATATCATTGTCTCTGTTTTGCAGATGAAGATACTGAAGCTCAGAGAGGACCAGGGTAATTTAGCTGGTTAGTAGTGAGGCTGGAACAGATCAAGACTGTGTGACTTTATAAGTCACCATGCCATTCTACTGCCCACTTTTACTGTTAGCTCAGTGCCAGGCCTCTGGGCTCAATTTCTGGTCTCAGGAACAGAGATTCCCCAGGGGTCGTCTCTCCTGGAGGCAACCCGACCTCACAGGCAATCTGGTTTAGAAGGGAGTTGGTGCTGGTGAGTAACTGTTCATACCTTAACTGAGGGACTTGAGGCAGTGGTGGTGCAAGACTCAGGACCCAAAGGCTCCCAAAGGGGAGGACAAGGCAAGGCATCTGACCAGGGCTGTGGTCTGTGTGACCCAAGCTCACTCACTTGACCTTTCTGTGTAGCAGTTTACTTATAAAATAGGTAGGACACTAGCCCCCCCTACCTCCTTGCTTCATAGGGCTTAAAGAGAGAATGAGGAAGGAAGGAAGGAAGGAAGGAAGGAAGGAAGGAAGGAAGGAAAGGGACCTTCATTGTTAGTGTGTGTTAACATCTCATTGGTTAGGACTACAGAGGAGAATACCCATGGAGGTGCATGGAGAAGCAAAGTCTGGTCAGTGTGGAACAGGACTCTGTTAATGTCACCGTTGTTGCTGATGTTGTGGTTGTGCATCTGCCTGACATTTGAGAACTTCCCTTGGAAGTGGCATGGGCCTCCACTCCAGCCCACTACTTACCTCCAAAGTCAAGGTCAGCCTCCTACAGGAAGGCTTCTCAGATTAACTTCAGCTGCCTCTAATGGGCCCCTTCATGGAGGCCTGGGCCTTGGCTCCTGTCTTGAATGAGCTGCTACACACTCATCCCACCACAATATTGGCTAAATAAAAGAATATGTTCTTTTATTACAGGGTGGCTCATGCCTATAATCCCAGTAACTTGGGAGGCTGAGGTGGGAGGATTGCTTGAGGCCAGGAATTCAATATCAGCCTAGGCAACATAGGCAACATAAGGCTCCACCTCTAAAATTTTTTTTTTTTAATTAGCTGGTCATAATAGCATGTCCCTGTAGTTCCAGCTACTCGGGAGGCTAAGTTGAGAGGATCATTTGAGCCCAGGAGTTTGAGGCTGCAGTGAGCCATGATTGTGCCACTGCACTCCAGCCTGGCAGACAGAGCAAGATCCTGTCTTGAAAAAAAAAAAAAAAAGGCTGGGTGTAGTGGTTCATGCCTGTAATTCTAACAATTTGGGAGGTTGAGGAAGGTGGATTGTTTGAGCCCAGGAATTTGAGACCAGCCTGGGCAACACGGTGAAACCCCATCTCTACAAAAAAATACAAAAATTAGCCAGCACGGTGGTGCACGCCTGTAGACCCAGCTACTCGGGAGGCTGAGGTAGGCGGATCAGCTGAGCCCCAGCGCGGTGGAGGTTGCAGTGAGCTGAGATTGCACCACTGCACGACAGTCTGGGTGACAGGGTGAGAACCTGTCTCAAATAAATAAATAAATAAAAGAACATGTTAAGGAATGGCTAATGAGGGTAGTCCCTCCCTCATGGTTTGGAGCTGCTGCTCTGGTTCAAGCAGTGTGTTCGTTGTCTTACCATAAGGCCCCCTGCTGCTAATACTCAAAGGCAGCACAGCAAGGTGGTGAAAGTACAGTCACGCGTCACCTAACGATGGAGACACATCCTGAGAAATGTGTCAGGTGATCTCATCGTTGTGCAAACATCGTAGAGTGTACTTACACAAACGTAGATGGCATAGCCTGCCACACACCCAGGCTATATGGTAGAGCCTTTTGCCCTAGGCTACAAACCTGTACAGCATGTTACTGTGCTGAATAGTGTAGGTGATTGTAACACACTGGTAAGAACATTCACCCAGTTGCCCAAACCAGAAGCCTGGATGTCCTTATCAACTGTCTTCTTCCTCCTTCACCCAACACACTCCACATGCAGCCAATCACTTGGCCTTGGTGTCTGTTTGCTTCTCTCTGACTCCCTCTCCCTCCCCACGCAGCCCTGGTTCAAGCCACCAGCAGGCATAGTCTGGGTCACTGCAACCCCTGTTGGTCCTGTCTTCAGACTTGTTCCCCTCTGGTCTCTTCTCCCCACAGTTGCTATAGAGACCCCACTAAAGTGCAGGTAGGATCTGTCACCTCTTCAACTCCTCATTGGTGCCCTGTTGCTAGGATCAACCTGCATTTCCTAAAAAGCGAGCAAAGCCTTTCATGATCTGCTGTTCCCCTGTCTTCCCTCTAAACCTCCATCCTGGAAGTCCACACTGGCATCACATTAAACTGCCTCGAAAGCTCTAACTGGCTTAAAACAGACAGGTCAGGTTAAGACTTGAAGTCAGACAGGCCTGGGGTGGAGCCCCTCCTCTACTGCTTGCCATTCACATGACCTTAGGTGGGGTGTTTTTCCTCTCTGAGTCTCAGGTTCCAATCTGTAAAATGGGATTAATAATGCCCAATGCTTGCTGTGAGGATTAAATGAGATAGTGTGCACAAGGTATTTATCTCAGTGACTTCCAGGAAGGTGTCAAGAAACGTGAGCTTCCAGATGGCTCCAGGTGTTTCTGCTTTGACTCCAGCAGCCCCCTGGCCAGAATGCCCTACCTTCCTCCTTCCCTGTCACTTCAATGACTTCTTCTGACACTCAACTTATGTCACATCCTCCACGAAGCCTTTCTTAACCCTCTTCCTGGTCTCCACCCACCAACAATATGCTCCGGACACAGACCTGTCACACCAGGTCCTGAGGGGCCTGTGTCCATCTGCACGTGGTCTTCCACTAGGTGGAAGCACCCTGAGGGCAGGGCCATGTCTCTTCTGCCCTTGCATACTGGTATCTGCTCCAGGCTGGGCACAAAGAAGCTGCCCTGGCAGTGTTTGTGAACCAGCAAACACCAGCAGATGCACGGCCTCTATGGTGCCCACAGCTTAACCGCCTCTCCTTGCCTTTCAGCCCCTAGACTTGGTGTCCTTAGAGGGCCCTCACTTCTGAAGAAACTTGAGTTGCCACAGGGCCAGCCAGGGGCTATTTCTGACTCCTGCCCAAGAGGCTGAGAGGGGTCAAGAGGGAAGACCAGCCTTGCACCAGTCACTACTACCAGGAGGAGGATGCACCAGGCAACCCCTGTATCAGAGGATAGCAGGGCAGGGAGGTGGGTTTCCCAGAGCTGGTGGCTCCCTCTCTATTTTACAGAGAGCTTAAGTATCTTGTTCAGGGTCACCCAGCCAGTCCAGGCAAGAACCACGGTTTGAACTCAGGCACTGTGGCTCCAGAATTCATGTTCCTATCCATCCTGCTGTGCTGTTCTCATAGAGTGTTTGGGTATACTGTGGGCTGGACCTCGTCCTGTCCACTAGTCACTCTGTGCTTTAAGCTCTCCTAAGGACCCGTGGTCTTCCAGCTTCTGCTCACATGTGCTTATTGCCTCCTACCAAGGGTCATTCCAACTTTGGACAGAACTAACTTTTCAATTGCCTTTTGTGGACCTGGAATTATCCTTCTTGAAGCTTTCACTCAGGCGTCTCTAGTCCACCTGTGGCCATAGAGAGCAATTCTTCCTCCCCTCCCCTGCACCTTGCAGAGATCAGCACTTTACAAAGTTGAAAACAGTGGCGAGGAGCTCCATGGCTTCTCCTCTTTGAGGTCATTATTCCCAGGTCCTCAACTCTTCCTTATATGCTGTGGCTTGAGGTCTTGCACTACCCTGGCCATCCTCTGAAGTTTTCTAACTTCAAAGTGGGCCATGTATCAAAGTCTCCAGAGAAGAACACTTTGACCCTAGTGTGGCCCAGTTATCCCAGAAGTGCAGACAGTATCACTGCTTTTGCTTCATAAAAGTGGCCTAACACAGGTTGACTCCCTAGTGTCTGCGTTATGTGGCTGAATTAGCTGGGCCTGAAGGTTACTCTAAGCCCCACGTCCTTCTTCTCTCCCTTTTATGGCCTTTGGTCAATAGAGAAGAGGGATAGAACAGAAAAACAAGAAGCAAGTTGATATCATGGAAAGGCCCTTGGCCTGCCAGTTTCTGTCCTGACTTTATTACCAGGTGACCTGGTAAGTCACTTCCCCTCTTTGGGCCCCAGTTTCTTCATCTGTAAAATGGGAAAGCTGGGCTACTTCTTTTTTTTTTAGACGGAGTCTCGCTCTGTCGCCCAGGCTGGAGTGCAGTGGCGCGATCTCGGCTCACTGCAAGCTCCGCCTCCCGGGTTCACGCCATTCTCCTGCCTCAGCCTCCCATGTAGCTGGGACTACAGGCGCCCGCCACCACGCCCGGCTAATTTTTTTTTGTATTTTTTAGTAGAGACAGGGTTTCACTGTGTTAGCCAGGATGGTCTCGATCTCCTGACCTCGTGATCCGCCCGCCTCGGCCTCCCAAAGTGCTGGGATTACAGGCGTGAGCCACCGCGCCCGGCCGGGCTACTTCTTATTCTATGATTCGTTCTTCAACTTTACCTGGCTGAGGAATGGGAGCCTTAAGCAGATGAATGCATATACCTCCTTTATCTCCACTGGCACCATGGGTCCTCCTACTGTCACTATTTTGCTGAGAGGACATCAAGGCTCAGAGGTCATAAGACCTGCTCAAGGTTGCATGGCTCTAGTAAGTGGCAGAGCTGGGATTCCAGCCCAGACTTTGCTGATCCCCACATCAACCGTTCCCCCAACACATGTCACTGCCTGTTTAAAAGGGAGAAAGGACTTTCAAAGATGCCAAATCATTTTGAAAACGAATCCTGCAAACATTCCAAACAGTGCAAACCTGATGCTCAGTGCATCTTAATGATGTTCTCTGAGTCCAAGAAGGGTCATTACAAAGGGAACACAGGGAATCTTTGACTCTGAGGCCTTGCAGAAAGGGGCTGAAATTGCAGTGAGGAGTTTCCTGAAGTTCAGCCTGAGGAAAATGACTGGCCCTACTGGAAGTTTCATGGCCTAAGGCACACAAAGGCGACTTGTAAGAACACAGCAGGGCCCGCCTGCCACACACCACTTACCTAGGGCCTTACCTGAATGCTAAGGAAGTAGAATTAGAGGCATGAAAGACTAGGTAGAAAACAGTTGGATAAAAAAATGTGTTGAATGGAGTAAACTCTCGTGTGGACAGGCAGTGGGGCTTGCCCTGGGAACTCAAATCTGAGGCTCTGGAGTGACTCAGCCTCTCTGGCTCAAGTATTTTTATTTTTACTTCAAACTTACATATTTTCTGAATTGATTAAAAGAACAAAACATCCTAAGTCCCCTACTCCCAAACTCTCCTGCTATGAGGAGGTTGAAGTTGGTCACTAGAATGGGGCTATTAGAAAGATTTTCTTTGCCACCAGATGTTCCGCTCCTG
Organism: Gorilla gorilla gorilla; assembly: GCF_029281585.2. NCBI lineage: Eukaryota > Metazoa > Chordata > Mammalia > Primates > Hominidae > Gorilla > Gorilla gorilla. The sequence goes on along the minus strand of NC_073224.2, from coordinate 128,293,638 downwards.
ATCTTCCTTAAAGGAAATCCCTTGGCACTACTTGTTAGTGTCAGCAACAGTGATGCTTTGGTGCTTCGATCGACCCAAGTCTTTGAAGCAGGGGAGGGAAAGGTAGAGGAGTGATGAGGTGGCTAAATCATCCTGGCATTCCTGGTGTTGCAGAACCAACGTGTATCTAGAAGAGTACAGGGAAGATGACTTAGGAGTGGAAGAGAGCCTGGGGCACAAACGACAGCTAAGAGGAGGGACAGAGGGTCGGGGCGCCTGGGGAGGAGAACCTCTGTGGTTTCCTGTCCCTCTCACACTCGCAACCAGGAGTCTTGGGATGCTTGCTTTTCACCTGAAATTCTAGGATCATCCAACAGTGCCACCCAGTGGCCACATGGGTGCAGGGACGTGCCTAAGGAAGTGGAAACCAGATGGGAGGAGAAAAGAGCCTCACCAACTCAGAAAAAGAGAGACCTGAGTTTCTTTCTGCCTTGAGGATGTGGTATAGGGCTCTCCAGGGGTCTTTGGACCTGGGCAGAGCCATGCTTTAAGGGTTCTGCATGCCTCAAAGGAATTCCTCTCTTCTCTGAACTCTGGCCATTAGAATCTGCTGGGTTAAATCAGGGACTCTGTAACCTGCAGAACCCCAAGTCAGCCTGGAGAGATGGGGCATCTGTAGCCCCTGGCCCAGGCTTCACTTCCTGAGATGATGAGGGGCTGGGAATGCAGCCCCACCCCCACCCCCACCACCCAGGTTCATCTAGTCAGGGTCAGGGGCCATGGCAGTTGTCAGGTCAGCTCTGTGGGACAGCAGGGTAGAGGGTGGAAGTCAGAAGGTGGAGTGACTTCGTAGGGGGCTGCGTACCACTTCCCTTCTCTTCCAGCTGCACCTTTCCGAAGTCCAGGAGCTTTCAGGAAATAAGAAAAAGTTCTTTCTTTAAGAAACATGGGACCCCAGAGTTAGATCATAAAGAAGCCAGCACGGTTCCTAAGGAAAAAACAACAGAGCCTGGGAACAACCGAGCCAGGGTCTAACTGAAACTCTCCAGGCTATGTGAGAAGGATAATTCGTAACAGAGGCAGGTGCTATGTTCACTCCCATTCAACAGTTACAGAAACAAGCTTGGTGAGGCTGAGTGGCTTGCCTGTAGCCACATAGCCAGCAGCTGGGTGCAAAAGGCAGGAGCTGAGTCATGGTCTGTCCTCTAGCCCCAGCTCTAAACCAGACATCGAGCCAAGCACTGTGGGGGACACACAGAGTGTGGCACAGAGGAGGTGCTTGATAAATACTAGTTCCTTCCCTAGAAGGATGGATAAGGAAGCAGAATTGTCAACAATTGACTCTAACCCAAGGCAGAATGAATTGGCTTAAATTGAAGAATAAAGTACAAAAGCACCTAAGAAGAGGAAAGCCTTCACCAAGGATGGACATTGAGAGATGTCTTTACGGAGGAGCAGAATGTCCAAAGACCCCGAAAGAGGTGTTGAAGTGAAGCTTGGGCATTCTGCATGGACAATCTGCATGCCTCGCTGCCTGCTTCATTCATTCACTCCCTGGAGAAGGGCTCTCTGCAACAGCCTATCTCACACTGTGTGAGGAGGGATTTTGAGGATTTTGTTCTCTCCTGTACCCCCAGTGCCTGGAGCACACTGGGAGCTTAATACATATTTGTGAGCTAAATACCCAAATGCGTGAGTGGATTCCAGGAAAAAGGCACAACAGGGACAGACCAGAGAAGCAGCCTCACCTGTGCCAGGGACTCTGCGCCAGATGGAGTGCCAGGAGCGAGCAGTGTGGGAGGACATGGTAAGATGAGAGGTCGATGGAGGAAGACTGAGAAAGGCCTTGGAGTCATGCTGAGGAGTTCAGGTTGTCCTGTAGGTGATAGGGAGCCATTGAGAGTTCTGAGTGGGAGAGACAGGATCCAATCTATGTTTCAGAAAGATAACTTGGGAAATGTGGAGTATAGTGGAAAGGATGGGTCTAAGAGCAAGCCAGGAAACTGGTAAGGAGGAGGTTGCTTCCCCTCAGAGATGTCAAGGGTCTGGACTCAGGCCATTTGTTCAATAGGTGAACGGTAGAAGGGATGAAGGCAGTGATGAAGAGAAAAGCACCAAAAGGGAGACATTACAGGGAGTGTAGGATTCAGTGATCAGCGAGATGGGAGAGGGAGAGAGAGTGTGGAGGGGCCTTCACAGGGCTTCAGAGGGGTGGTGTGCGCAGTGCATGTGCACCTGTGTGTGTGCACTCATGCATGTGTCGAGGGATGGAGCTCACATGGTGGGCACTTCTGGCATACATGGGGGTTTGTGGGGCTGCTCTGATGGGCCTGTTCCTTGTCAACAGGGCAGATGGCAATGCTGGCCTGATGCTCAGGAGAGAGGTAGAGGGTAGGGAATGGAGAGTTGAAAGTCATCATCATGGAGGGGTCATTGAAGCCAAGGGTGAGAATGAGATCCCTCAGGATGAGAATGTAGATGGAGTGAGAAGAGCAGAGAGGGCCTGGGTGCGGCGGCTCATGCCTATAATCCCAGCATTTTAGGAGGCCAAAGCAGGAGGATTGCTTGAGGCCAGGAGTTTGAAACCAGCTTGTGCCACATAGTGAGACCCTGTTTCTACAAAAAATAATTTTAAAAAATTATCTGGGCATGATGGCACCCACCTGTAGTCTTAGCTACTTGGGAGCCTGAGGTGGGAGGATCACTTGAGTCCAAGAGTTCGAGGTTACAGTGAGGTATGATCGTGCCACTGCACTCCTGGCTGACATGTGAGTGACCTGTCAGTGTGTGAGAAAAGGCATTTTATCCTCTTTTAATTCCTCTCTGGAGAGTGGAGCCTAGAACCCTGACTGCCTCTGACCTTGCCATCCAGTTGGGGTGTGGCCCTGGAATGTGGCTGCCTTCCCTCCATTCTTTCCCTGTGGAATTGCTGCTCTGTGTGGGCTTCCTTTCCTTTCGGAGGTAGGATGAGGCGGCTTGGGTGGCCCTCAGATGGGAAAAAGACCCAGGAGAGCCACGAAAGGAACATAAGGAGAGGATGGAGAGGGTAGGGAGCCCTGCTCAGGTGCACCGAACATCATGACTTAGAGTCTAATTGGCAGCTCAAACATGGCACATCCCAAACCAAATTCTTGCTTCCTTCCCATGCCCCCACACCTGAACCCCCATCCCTCTGAGTAGCACCACTCCTCCCTCATCCAGTTGCTCAGGCCTAAACCCCGGGACACAGCCTTTGGCTAATCCAACAGGGATTCCTATGGCCTCTGCCTTCAGACCATCTTCTGAACCAGATGTCTTATCTCTTCCGGCAGGCGAAGCAAACCTGGCCCTAGATGCTCTCCTCTCACCTGCGCTCCTCACAGGCCTCCCTGTTCCTATTCATGCCCTCGCAGAAGCCAGAGTGATTTTATAAACAACATAAATCGAGTTGTTTTATGCCTTTGTTCAAAGTCCAATAGTTGTTCACTGCTGTCAGAACTAAGCCTGAAGTCCTATGGCCCAGAAGGCTCTGTACCGTCTGTCCCCTGGACACCTTTCTGACTTCATTTCCAACCACCCTCTGCAGCTGCCTCCTTGCTGGTCTCCACACCCAGAGAATGCATCCCTGTGGCCTGGCTGTCCCCACTCCCTGGGAGACTGTACCCCCAAACATGCTCATGACTTGCTCTGCTTACACATTACTTTATGTAATTCCTTTATGGGGCCTCTGCTTACACATTGCTTCCTAGGGGATGCCTGGCACACACTGGGAAAACGAATGAATGCATGTATGATAATACCGGTTTTAACCTTGTGCCTGGCACATAGGAAGTTCTTACAAGCTCTCCTGTCTCGGCTATGAAATCTGCTCCCACTCCCAAGGGTATGGCTGGTTCTTTGTAAAGGAGGCCCCTCCTACACATACAAGGTGGGAATCAGCTCTGCAGAAAAGACAGACGCACGAGCTACCACTGGCCGCCAGAGGGCGCCGCATGCGGCGGTAGCTGCACACTGTGGCTCGGGCGGCGATGCAGCAATCTGGGAGGGCTGCAGCCGTCAACGCCCACGCAGCAGGGAGAGACCGGGAGTGGACAGCCACAGGCAGGGCTTCTTAACCAGCCGCGCCTGGCTCCCTGCGCATCCCGTATCCCGGGTCCTAAGAGATAAAAGGTCAGGGGAGATTTTGAGGGTTTGATATTTTTCGCCACCTATTTGTTAAGCCCTTAAACCCCAGCACTTTCAGTCACCTGAGGTCACCTCTCTGACAACACCTCCCCTTCCGCATTCTAAAAATACAAAACCCAGAAACAGAAGCTTTAGTGTGGTTAAGTAACATACACTCTCTGCCTGACAAACCCCTCAGCCCTCCCCTGGACAGCTCCCAGTCTCTCCAAGCCGACTTAATGTCCTAGGAGACCACCTCTCCCTGTTCACGTGCCCTGTAGCAAATGCTGCTGTGAACTGCGATTGTGTGAGCTTCCTGAGAGCAGGTTAATGAGAGAGAGAGAGAGCGAGAGAGAGAGAGAGAGAGAGTGAAATTTGGTGGGTATGCAGGGCAAGGAGGCTCCTATTAGACTTCTCAGCCCCCAGACCAAATTGGATATCCCTAACATACCCCTGTCCTCACACATCCCGGCCTCTCCTTTCAGACCCTCTCTTCTCCTTTCCCTCTGTGTGAACCATGTCAGGCAGGTTAGCCTTGGAAGCTCTCAGTGTAGACAGTGTCTTAGAGATCCCCTCACTCTTCTTGGGTGCACCCGGCAAACACGGGTTCCAGGAACTCACTGATAACCGCCCCATCCATAGCCCAGGTCTTCCTGTTATTTTGCGGTCTACTGTGATTGGTGGGAACGTCTGCCCGCCGTAGCCAGCAAACTCTGTCTCCCAGGCATGGCTGCCCATCGTCTCACCTGTCTTTCCCATTGCACCTTCTCGGAGGTGAAGGCTGTGCTGCTAAGAACCTCACTTGGCAGAAGGCCAGAGAGGAGGGGTGGGCAGGGCAGGGTAGGGCATGAACAGTGAGCTGTTGGTCTAGGCAGGGCATGAATGAATGGTGAGCTGTTGGCCTAACCAACAGATGGTCTGAGGTGAGGATGCAGGGTGGAGAGAGTGCTAGGGTCAAGGTAGCATTTGAAGTGGGTAAAGTCGGTCACCTAGGTGCTCCTGTCATCCACATAGCTCCTGAGTTTTGTTCATTATCACTGAAAGTTCCTTTTAAAATATCCTTCCCACACACCCCCAGCGGCCCCATGTGTTGGATCATCTTGCCTGCAAAACAAACTGCTCTTATTATGTAATGATGAGTGAGTGCGTCTATCCACCGTTAACAACCTGAACATTTGTAACAACCAACATAGCTTCTGGCTGGCGTGAGAGGCTGTGGACTGCCTCACTGTCACTAAAGTGTGAGAATTCAGCCCCAAGTAGAGTCACTTGACATTCTGTTTTGCCTGGGCAGGCTTGTCACATGTAATAGTGTGACTTTCTCTCAGGCTTCTTGAAATTCTAAAATAACTGAAGCGCCTCCATATGACCCTCTTGGACAACCAATCTCTGGGGATTCCTGGGTGCGGATACTGGCTTTGGTGTCTGACTTGCTCTGTCCTGCAGAGTCCCACTCCTTGTTTGCTGGGTGGGTAAGTGTTCATTAGCTAATATTTTTAACGGTTTCCATAAAAAATGGATTAGTGTGCTAATTTTAACCATAGCTTCACATGGCATAATGCCTTAGCCCAATAAAATACATAAAATTATATATACAGCCTGATTATAACTTCATTAAAAAGCAACAACAAGGGGTAGGATTTCTAGCCATGGCAGAGTGAAGATAAAATTATATGTTTATATTAGAAAAGAAGATCTTACATCAATGACCTCGTTTCCAACTTAAGAAACTAGAAAAAGGAGAGCAAGTGAAACCCAAAATGAGCAGAAGGAAGGAAATAATAAAGATTAGAATGGAAATTGATAAAACAGAGAACAATAGATAAAATCAATGAAATCAAAACTGGTACTTTAAGAAGATTAATAAAATAGATAAGTATCTAGCCAGTCTAACCAGAAAAAAAGAGAAATAACCAATATCAGAAATGAGAGAGATGACATTACTATTAACTCTACAGACCTCAAAAGGACAATGAGGGAAATTCTAAACAACTCTATCCAATAAATTGGACAACTTGGTTGAAATGGAGAAATTCCATGAGAGACATAAACTACCAAACCTCACACAAAGGAAACAAATAACCCAGTACCCCATAGTTATTTAAAAAATAAATACATAGTTTAAAACCTGCTTAGTTTTAACTAAGTTTCTTGGTTAAAAACAAAGAAAATTCCAGGTTCAGATGCTAAACTGACTAATGCTACCAAATGTTTAAGGAAGAAATAATTCTACACAAATTCTTTTAGAAAATGGAAAATATAATACTTTTCAATCCATTATGTGAGTCCAGCATTACACTTATACCAAAACCAGACAAAAACATCACCAGTAAAGAAAACTACAGGACAATATGCTTCATGAACATAGACGTACAAACCGAATAAAAACATGTGAAATCAAATACAAAATAATAAGAAAAGAATAATACATCATGACCAAATGGAGTTTATCATAGAAATTCAAGGTTGGTTTAACTTTAAGAAATCAATGCAATTCACCATATGAAAAATATGAAAAAGCAAAACCACATGATTATCTTAATAGACAGAGAAAAATGTTTGACAATATTCAGTATTCACTTGTGATAACATCTTTCAGCAAACTAGGAATAAAGGGAGTTTTTTTGACCTAATAAAATACATCTATAAAAAACCTGTAGCCAACATTATACTTAATGATGAAAGATGGAATGCTTTCCTTCTAACATCAAGAAGACAAGGATTTCTGCTTTCACCATTTCTATTTAAGATTCTATTGGAGCTTGTACCCAGCACATTAAGGTAAGGAAAAGAAATAAATGGCATCTAGATTGGAAAGGAAGAAGCAAAATTATCTTTATTCACAGGTGGCATGGTTATTTATGTAGAAAATCCAATGGAATCTACCAAAAGAGCTACTAGAATTCATAAGTGAGTTTAGAGAGATGTCACAATACAAGATCAATGTACAAAAATCAATCATTTTTCTAAATACTAACAACAAACAATTATAAATTGAGATTTAAAAACCCCATTTACAATAGCATTAAAATATAAGATACTTAGGGACAAATCTGAGAAAGGATGTGAAAGACCTATACACTGAAAATTCTGAAACATTAATGGTAGAAATGAAAGACCTAAATAATTGGAAAAATAGACTGCATTCCAAGGTCAGAAGATAATATTGTCAAGACATCACTTCTTCTTAAATTAATCCACATATTCAATAGAATCTCAATAAAAATCTTGGCAGAATTTTTAACAGAAATTGACAAATTGAGCTATACATTACTGCAAGGAACCTAGAATAACCAAAGCAATTTTGAGAAAGAACAAGATTAGAGGGCTAATACTATGTTATTTCAAGACTTACTACAAGGCTGCAGTAATAAAAACAATGTGGTATTGGTGTCAAGATAGACAAATAGATCAATGGAGTAGTAAAGAAAGTCCAGAAATTGATTCACACGTATATGGACAATTGATTTTTGATAAAGATGCAAAGGTAGAAAGAAGTATTTCAACAAATGGTGCTGGAACAACTGAACAGCTATATGCAACATGAACACATGTACATAGACCTTTTCCTAATGTCATAAACAAAAATCAGCTCAAAATGGATCATTAGACCTAACCAAAAGAGCTAAAACTATATAATTTCTAGAAAAAACAGAAAATGTTTTGACCTTGTGACCTTCGGTTACTCAAAGATTTCTTAGATATGATGCTAAAGAAGCATGATGTATAAAAGAACAAATTGATAAATTAAACCTCACTGAATTAAAAACGTTTGCATTTCAAAGACACCATTAAGAAAATGAAAACATAGATCCAAGCTAGGAAAACATATTAGCAAATCCTACAAAAAATTACTTTTTGTAGAGACGAGGTCTCACCATGTTGCATAAGCTGGTTTCAAACTCCTGGCCTCAAGCAATCCTCCCGCTTTGGACTCCCAAAATGCTGGGATTACAGGCATGAGCCACTGCACCTGGCCCCTCTCTGCTCTTCTCACTCCATCTAACAAGGAACTCACATGCAGAATATATGAAGAATTTCTATAACTCAGTAAAAAAGAAAAACAAATTTAAAAATGGGCAAGATAACTGAATAGACATCTCACCAAAGAACATATACTAATGGATAATAAGCACATGAAAAGATATTCCCATCATTAGTCATTATGAAATACAAATTAAAAGCATAATGATCAGAACAGTGAAGCCAAAAAAAAAAGAGAAGCACAAAAAGATATCACTACACACTACAAAATTGTAATATAAAAGACTGAGGATAACATCTGTTGGTGAGAATAGGGAGAAATTGAAACACTCATTCATTGTTGGTGAAAATGTAAAATGGTGAATCTACTTTGGTAAATAATTTGTAGTTTCTTTACAAAGTTAAGCATATACCTACTATATTGGCAATTTATTTATAGGTATCCATCCAAGAGAAATAAAAACATATGTCCACACAAAGACTTATATGAGAATACTTATAGCAGGAATAGTCAATATAGCTAGAAACAGAAAGGAATCCAAATGTCCACCAACTGCTGGGTTAACACAATGTGCTATATCCATACAATGGAATGCTATTATTCAGCAATAAAAAAAATAGACTACTGGTATATGCTATAACATGGATGCACCTCAAACATGCTAAGTGAAAGAAGACAGACATAACAAACACATATCATATGACTCCACTTCTGTGAAATTTCCAGAAATGGCACATCTATAGAGAAATAAAGCAGAACAGTGGTAGCCTGGGGCTTGGGGCGGAGTAGGGATTGACTGACAAGTGGCAGGAGTGAACTTTTGGGGGTGATGGATATATAAATCTATAAATTTACCAAAACATTAATACTTAGTCTAAAAATGAATGCATTTTGTAGTGTATAAGTTATACCTCGATAAAGCTGTTAAAACCACACAATAACAACAACTACTACACATGCTGGGAAAAATGATGGGAAAAATGTGCCAACATACCAAAAATGGTTATGTTGAGATTGTGTTGCGAGTGGATTTTTTTCTTTATTTCTTACATTTTCAATAATCTGCACTACATTTATCATGAAAAATATAATAACTTAAACAAAAGTGAATTCAGGACTATTTTGTAAGACCAAAAATAGTGGCAAGTCTTGGAGATGGAGGTTGATTTCGGTGAAAAGTCTGATTGGAAAGGCATTCTTATTTTGAAGATTCTTTATAGGTCCTACAGCCATTCAGAAGTAATAAAATCAATAAGCCTGGGGCTGCCAATAAAAAAAACCTTGGCATCATCCTGACTTCTTCCTCCTTCATTTTTAAGACTTCATCTCCAAGTCTTGGCAACTCTTCCTTTAGAGTCGGGATACTTCGGTTTCTTTCTGCCCATTCTGGCCACACAGCCCTCACTCAGCCCTTGGCCCATTGCAGAAGCATTCTAACGGGTCTGCTACCTTCAGTCAGCTTCCCCTTCAATCTTCCCAGAGCAGTGTAAATACATTATTTGTAATGGGTAGGGAAATGCCCCACTACTTATTCCGTACTGTAAAACCTCAATAATCAGAAGAGTGTGGTGGTCCCAGTACATGAATATACAGACCAATGGAATTGAATGGGAAGTTCAGACATAGCCTGAGTACATATGTAAATTTGTATACATAAAGGTGACATCTCATATAACAATGAGAGTAGGGATGGCTTTTTAATAAATGGTATAATGACTACTGAGTAGCCACACCACACCCTCTGCCAGTATAAACTCCAAATAGACTGAATATTCAAATGTAAAAAGTAAAATTCTATTACTAGGAGAAATCTCAGGGAAATATTTTATAATCATAAAGAATATCTGTCAATATATGACTCACAAAACTAAAGCCATAAAACAAAAAATTGATAAATTCAATTACAACAACAACAAAACTTTTGCACGGTAAAAAATATGGTAAGACAATTCAAAGAAAAATGATAAAGTGGGAAAAATATCTGTAACTCATTATCCAGACAAATGGCTAATCTTCATATATAAAGAGCTGAAAGAAGTCAATAAGGTAAAAGGTAAGCAGTACAATAGAAGAGTGGGAAACGGCAATGAACAATCAGTCCACAGACAAAGAAGTGCATGTGCTCCTTAATATGTGAAAAGATACACTCCTTCATTCATAATTAAGAGAAATACATATTAAGGCTACACTGAGACATCATATTTTTTGACCTATTGATTTGGCAAAAATTCAAAAGTTTAGCCATATATTTATTTCCTGTGCTCTCAAGAGACAGGCCCTCTCATTCATATGTTGTTGGTGGGAGTATTAATTGGTTCAGCCCCATGGAGGCCAATTTGGCAACAGTTTTCAAAACTACAAATACATTTACCCTTTGACCCAGAAATCACATTTCCAGGAATTTATTCTATGAATACACCTAAGTATATTAAAATGACATATACACAAGGTCATTCATTGCTGCATGATCTGTAATAGTAAAAGACTGGAAACAGCCCAAGTGTCTATCACTAGGGGACTGGTAAAATAAACTGTGTTATAGCCATACATGGAGTACTATGCTACTATAAAAATGAAGCAGGAGTATTTCTATGTTTTGATATAGAAAAAAGCTCTGGATATATTATAAAGTGAAAAAAAGCAAGATAAAGCAGTGTATTTAGTATGCTACTTTTGAGTACAAAAATCAGAGGAAGGGAAAGATATATTTGTATTTGTTCATATCTGCACAAAAAATACTAGAACGATACACAAGAAATGAATCTCGGTGGTTATCTACAGGGATTATGGAATGGAGTGGACAGGGCGGAGTGAGAATGAGACATCTCAGTGTGTATCTTTTATAATTTATTATTTTGGTTTTTTGATTTATGTGAAATATTACTATTCAAAACAAAAAGTAAAAATCTCTTAAATTTCACCATTAATGCATGTTAGAAAACATATATACACAACCATGTTGAAATGTTGTTCCCACAGTCCACACAATCAAGTATAAACTCCTACACCTGTCCTCAAGAGTCTTAATTTCCCAGCTTTATCTCAGCCCTCACCTCTACACAAGCCTCAGGCACCAGCCAGACCAGACTGGTTCCGGTTCCGTGACAACACCATGTGCTCTGGGACCTGAGTCTTTGTTTTTTCCACCTCCCTGCATGGAATTCCCACCCCTACCAGTTAATAACTTTCAAGGCCCTCTTCCTGCATCTCCAGTGAAGTCTTAGTATAAGAAGAATGTGATGATGATGATGATGATGATGATGATGATGATGATGATACGTCTGTTTACTGGGCACCTATTTTGCTAGGCATTGCACTAAGTGCTTTATTGCATCTCATTTAATCTTACCATCAACCACGTGAAGGAGGAATTGCTGTCTCTGTTTCACACACACAGGAAACTGAAAACAGGGAGGTAAAACCAGACATGGTGCAGCACCACGACCAAAACCTTCGTGTCTAGGGTCAGACAGGCTTGGCCTAGACTCCCAACTCAGCTCCTTTCTAGCTCGGTAACCTTGGAAAGTGACATAATCTATGGAAGCTTTAAGTTAATCATCAGTAAATGGGAATAATTAAAATGTTTATTTCATGGAGTTGTTCAGGATTAATGAGACGCTGGAAAGAAAACACTTGGCACACCGTTTGGCACATAGTAAGTGTTCAATTATTGGCTAGTCACAAAGTCCTTATAGTACCAGATTTTATCCACTGCCCATGTTAAAGTCTCCCTCCCTTGAAGTGTGAAGTCCTAACCACCCAAGCCTCTTGTTTATACGGACAACACCATGCCCGCCAATGCTATGTTCTCTTTCTCTATCTCCATTTGTCTTTATTTCATCAGTTAGATCATAACGGTTTCCAGGGCTAGGGCTAGCTCCTGGGTTTCTTTCTGTGCTCCCTCATTGGACCCAGCACTTAGTAGATGCTCAATAAATGTTTATTGATTTTGTCTGAAGAAAGTGGGTAAGAAAGGAAAACAAAAAGGAAGAAGGAATCTAAAATAAAACAAGAGACATCTAGGACTAACATAATTATAAAAAATGTTAATACAACCCTTGAGCCCAGAAGTTCGAGATTGCAGTGAGCCACGATCCCACCACTGCACTCCAGCCTGGAAAAACAGTGAGACCCTGTCTTGAAAAAAAAAATAATAATAATGCGAGGCTTGATGGGGAGAAAGTGAAGAGGGAGAAACTCCTATGAGGTGGACAGGAAGTGAAATAGCAAGAATAGGAAGTGGGAAAAGAGGGTACTGAAAGTAGTGCAATGCAATGCGGGAAACATATTTAGAGGGACTACTCTTGGGCAACACTGAATTTCCTCATTTCTTGAATTCACTAAGATATGGATGATTAAAAGGCCACTGTTAACTCCCAAGTTAGTCTTGTTGTTTGGAGATGATGGTGATGGTTGAAGGGCTTTTAACTGATCACAAGTTGTTCTTGTGCCCTGATGGGGGAAAACACAGTATGTAGCCCTGAGCATTAATGGGCCTGGGTGCTGCAAAGGCCAGGAAGCAGTTCTCCATTCTGTCCTCCACACTGGGTATGTCTTGATTGGGAGTTTGCATCTAGTTTTGATCCATGGACTTTATAAAAAGAGGGAGCAGTGGGAGAGTCTAGCAAAGTGGATGGGGAATGAAATGCTGTCCCCTTCGTCCATGATCGCCCTCTGAAAAGCCATTCGTCTTGTTAGGTTCACTGTGAAGAAACCTCCTGGGTGTTAGAATGGGCCTGACCATCCTCCATATTCCACTGGTTTCCACTTGGTGACAGTACTCACACAAAGCTACTTTGCATAAGAGAAATGAGAGAGCAAAACTCCCTCCCCCCAGACTGGGAACTCCTTGAGAGCAGAGACCCATTGTGTCCATCTCTGTACTGCCTGATGGGGGCCTTGTCCAGTGTCCGGCATCTGGTGCCTGACTTAAACAGGTGCCCCATAAATATTTGTTGGTTGAGGCGTCTCTGTAGAGGACTGGACAAGAGGTGATGACTTGAAAGAAGGCAGGAGGTCAGATTAGATGCCCTACTGCAGTGCTTCTTTGACACCCTAGACTTCCCACACATTATCACCAATCTCACAGAATTCATCTGTACATTTTAGGCCTCTCTCCCCCAACCAGATCCTTCAGAGCAGAGATGGACTGACTTGTGCTAAAAGTAGATACTAAATGATTGTTTATTGAATACATGGACACAGCTTCATAATCCTGTAGATTGCTTTAGAGCTCAGCAGAGCTGATTCCCCTGGGAATCATGGTGGTGCTGCACCATGCCTGGTTTTACCTCTTTCTTGGCAGCAAGACCTGATGTGTTCTCCTCAAATTTGCATTTGATATCATTCATCTCCCAGGCTAGATCCCTGAGGATCTTCAAGAATGGCTCCCAAATGTTGGCTGCATATTAGAATTGCCTGGGGAAGCTTTAAAATTCTAGTGCTGAGGTCACATTTTGGATAAATTAAATCAGAATGTCTTGGGGTGAGAGCCTGAGTTTAGTGGCTGTTAGTGATCCCCAATTACCACCAAATCACCAAATGATCCCCAATCAGTGAGTGATTTTTAAGGACCCCACCAATGGCCCCAAGATCATCATTCCAGACAATCCCCAATGGATATGAAAGTTTGGGAACTACTGGTTTTGGAAATGCATTTTTATTATAGAAATTGAGTAAGTCTCAATATATCAGAAAATTAATAATGAGACCTATGTCCCTGACACAACATAAATGGAGGTGCCACTGTAGAACATTTATCAAAGGATCTGGTGTGATAGCTGGAATTTGTCCAGATGCTGTTAACATTTGTAGACTATCCTGAGAAGCAGCTCAGTGAGGCACCTCTTCCTCAGCACAGTTACTCTGTCCTTCCCCTGTGTGTTTATTCAGCACTTTAAATTATTTGTTGCTATGTTTTTCTCCTCACTAGTTGTGAGCAACTTGAGGGCAGGAACTGTGTATCTATAAGCACACTGAGCATCTGGTGTCTGACCCTCAGTGGATGACAGACACCTGTTTGTGGCATAAATGTGTCAGTGAATTCACTCATTCATTTATATACTCATTCAACAAATGATGATAGTAACAGACAGAAATGTATGGTATTGGCAGAGAACAGGAGTTAATTAAGACGAGAGAAAAATGAGGAAACCGAATTAAACACAGGGAAGTAAAAGCTGAAGAATAAAAGAAAGAAAAGGGTATTCATTTATCATTTGAATTCATGTAATGCAGTGGTGGGTAGGTATGACTGGAAGAAGCGTTTTTTTAAATCAAATGGACTCAAAAGTGAGTTAACATCTCTAAGTGCTCTGTACTTTTTTTTTGTTTTTTCAGATGGAGTTTTGCTCTTGTTGTCCAGGCTGGAGTGCAATGGTGCCATCTTGGCTCACCGCAACCTCTGTCTCCTGGGTTCAAGCGATTCTCCTGCCTCAGTCTCCCAAGTAGCTGGGATTACAGGCATGCGCCACCACGCCCGACTAATTTTTGTAATTTTTTTTTAGTAGAGACAGGGTTTCTCCATGTTGGTTAGGCTGGTCTCAAACTCCCGACCTCAGGTGATCCACCCACCTCGGCCTCCCAAAGTGCTGGGATTACAGGTGTGAGCCACCACACCCGGCCAGTGCTCTGTACTTTTTCTCCTTTTTAGGATATTTAGTTTCAATTAAAATAAATGAGTTACTATGTATTATTTGCATAGCATCCCTTTTCTCTTCCAAGTTCTAGAAAGGCAGAACCTACTTGTGGCACTCACCTCCGTGTCCCCAGTGCCCAGCACAGCATGACACAGAATGGGTGCTCAGTAAATATTTACCAGGCTGTTCAATGGATTCATGGTTTCAGTTCTTTCTCCTATTACCCAAAATCATCATGTCATCTTCATCTCAAAGTTGTTATGAGGAATAACTTAGATAAAATATATAAGCACTGGGCGCATGGTAGGCATTCAGTAATTGTTAAGTCATTATTATAATTGAGAAAAACAATAGACACTAAGCACCTACTTTGAAACAGACCTTATGCTAAGTGCTGTGCAAAAAGGGACAATCAAAAGTGCCAAGAAATTGCATCTTTCAAAAGTTGTATCGATTTGAGGACCCCATTGTCACTGCCTCCGCCTGCTCACTCCCCAAAGAGCCTCAGCAAACTCCAGTATTCACTCACAATCATCTATCCACCTGGCCACACCCCAGGCAGCCAGCCCCGGAACCACTAAGCCTGGTCTTCCTTTCCACCACCACCAGATGGCAGCACAAAGCCCACGGATGGACAACGCCCCGTGCAGGAGGGCTGCTGTCTCAAGCACAGGTCTGGCCTTGGTCGGCTGTTTGGGAGTTACACTTAATGCTTTGGGATTGGTCCCTTCCTTTCCACTTCCAAGCCTCAGACCCCATCCCCTCACCCTAGAGTCACTTCACACCTGCAGGGTCCTCATTCACAATCCTTCGCAGAGTACCTGGAGTGCCTTCCTTTCGCCTCCATTCCCTTACTGATCCCCGTGTTGCTTTTCATGAAGGTGTCAAATCCCTTGTCTGGGCCTTGAGGTGTCTCCCCATCGCAGCTCGCCTCACTCTTTGCTGCACCCCAGCAATGGCCTACCAGTCACCTCCTGTTCTCTGTCTTTGCTCACATCATTCCCTGCCTGTTATGTCCACACATGCATGCTCACTCTTGCTGCCCCTCCTCTTCTCTCACCAACTTGAAAGCCCAGCGGAGGCTCTCCTGCAGAAGTCTTCGCGCTGGAAACCAGATGATGGCTCACTCTTCTATGTGCCCCATCACCACTTCCTTTCTTGGTAAGTGCTCAAAGGGTTTCAGGTTCGAGGTGACCTGGTTGCATGATGCTTCATCAACAATCTTCAGGTGTTTCCTGTCACCCCAGCCAGGGAGTGCAAGAACGGGTTTTTCTCTTAAAACAGAAACTGAGCACTGGCAGACTAGCAGGGGTGGGTTCGCCATGCAGAGTTAGAAAGAGCAATCAGCACTTGGAAAACATGGCAGGAGACAACAGGGAAGGCGAAGGGAGTTGTGTACAAGTAATTCATTATGACTGGAGCTCAGTGTGCAAGCAATGAAAGAGAAGTGTATGGAGAGGGTAGCAGGGACCAGATCTTACAAGGTCTAGAAGGCTCTGCCAACGTTATTTGGACTTTACTTTGGAGGTAGGGGAGTCTTAAAGGATTTTAAGCCAGAGGGGTGACATGACTGGATTTTTCTATTAAGGAAGATCACTCTGGCTGCTGTGGGGGATGGACTGCTGAGGGGGCAATGACTGCAGGGGTAGGGAGACCACCTGCCGGGAAGCTGTTGCAGTGGTCCAGACAGAGAAGATGTGGGTATGAACTGAAAAGAGATACTGCAGGGATGGAGTCAGTAGGCTAAACAAGCGTTATAGACCTGTCGACTCTGAGGGGTCCATGGGATACCTGAGTGGGGAGTGCAGTGGGATTTGGATGTTCCTGCCTGGAGCTTGGGAGATAGGCCTGGGCTGGATCTAGAAGTCTGTTCGGATGAGGCCTCTGAGATGTATGAGATTATGCAGGGGGTAGGGGTGCATGTAGAAGAGAAGAGAGGAAAGTGGGAACATTTAAGAGCCTAAAGACAAGGAGGAGCCAGAAAAGGAAATGGAGAAGGTGCAGCCATAGATAGAGGAGGAATCAGGGGAGAGTGATGTCTTGGAAGCCACAGATGAAGCCTGGCTCAAAGGCAGCTGAGAGGTCAGGCAAGAAGAGACTGAATGTGTCATTTGGAGGAAGCAACACGGAGGTCACAGTCTCAGTGGAGCCTTTTGGGCAGAGGCGGAGCTCCATGGGTTGAGTGAGTGGGCAATGAGGAGGCAGGAACGGGCTTATAGGTACTCTTTGAAGACATTTGATTGTAAATAAAATGATGAAATTAGGTGGTAGGTGAAGGGAATGTAGGATTAAACAAGGTTTTATTTGTTTAAGGTTTTTCATTTGTTTTAACACGGAAGAAACTTATGGAGAGAAATAGATACAAAATGAGTAGTTGAAGATGCAGGAAAATAAGGAGAGAGAATTCCTGGAGGGGAGAAGTAAGAAGGGATTCAGAGCACAGGTGGAGGGGCCATGCTCAGATAAGACCTGGGACACTTCTTTATTTTTATTTTATTTTATTTTTTGAGATGGAGTTTTGCTCTTGTTGCCCAGGCTGGAGCGCAATGGTGCAATCTTGGCTCACTGCAACCTCCACCTTCCAGGCTCAAGCGATTCTCCTATCTCAGCCTCCCAAGTAGCTGGGACTACAGGAGCCCACCATCATGCCAGACTAATTTTTGTATTTTTAGTAGAGATGGGGTTTCACCATGTTGGCCGGGCTGGTCTTGGACTCCTGACCTCAGGTGAGCCACCTGCCTCAGCCTCCCAAAGTGCTGGGATTACAGGTGTCAGCCACCTCGCCTGGCCCAGACCTGGGACACTTCTTTGATGATAGGAGGTGAGAATGGATTGGGATTGGCTTTGGCTGAAAGTACAGAGGCTGGCTGAGGTTAGGGTCCTCAGGCGCCTGGAACTGAAAGGTCTTCGCTAAGACAAATCGAACTCTGCCCAGATCCTGGTGAAAAGGAAGGACGTGGCAGTACTTCCTCTCCTTGTGGCTATGGGATTTTCCCCACTGGGACCCCTAGACTGGGTAAAGGAGTGAAAAGGCCACCATGTTATTGATGCAGGGTGGGACTATGCTGGTGAGGGAGCAGGAAAGGGGTTGCTGGAGTTGGAAATCTTGCAAGAAAGTACTTAAAGCAATGCCTAAGGGTTCTGGGCTACTGGACTGGTGGGAGTGCTGACAGCAGGACACTGATAGGCTGGGAGAGAAGACAGTGCTCAAGGATGGAAGGTATCAAAAACATGCCAGAGACCATGCATATGGGATTCAGAAGCAAGAAAGCTTGAAGGCAGAGAGGTGAGAGTGGGATGCTTGAGTTTAAGATTCCCAAGGAGTGCAAGTCCCGTCAAAGTTCAGGATGTGGCCTTGAGTGGGGTCCCCAAGCAGAGTCAGGGTGTAGGAACCTGGAGAGGAAAAGGTCAAAGGTTTCGGTCCCCAGGATTCTGGATGTCAGGGTGAGGACTGAATTTGAGGGGAAGCCTGGGAGCCAGGTGCCAAGGCCTTTGATGGCTGAGGAGGGAATGGGTGGGCAGCTCTGAGAGGGGGTCTTGTCATGTTCTAGATAATGAAAGATAAGCAGGGGATGCCTCAAAGAGCCACTGGATGTAATCCAACCCTAGGCCAGCTGGACTTGGGTGACTTGCCTGAGGACAGGCAGCAAGAAAGTGGCTGAGACAAAATAAAAATTATGTCTGTAATCACTTACTCTTCCAACCCTTATGGACTGCTGGTCTGTACAGATGTTTTGGTTCACTAAAAGCTTGGTTGACAAGACTTTTTATTCTCCTGAATTTGTAGTACATATTCACCATGTGACCTTGGGAAATGCATGTCATATTCTACCAGCCTCAGTTTCCCCCTCTGAATGCCAAGGGGCTGACCAGAGCGGCAAGTTTTCAGCCTTGTCAGGTGGACCCCAGCGATTCAGTGAAAGAGGCTAAAGGTACCTGGGTGGTGTTGCAGAGCTGGGGGGTGGGGAGATTACAGGGAATCTGCGGGGGATCAGTTCCTGCCCCCACCTTGGTCTCCAGCTGAGCAGCTACCCTTGAATTTGCCAGAATTCTAGACTTCTGCATGAGACTTTGTTTGGAAAGAGGATTCTGCTGCCTAAAACTGTGAAAAATCATGATCTTGCCTAGCCGTGACACTGCGTGAGCCTGTTGCCTTCCTGTACTGGAGGGTGTATCCTTGGCAGTGTGTCCCTGCTGCCTGCCCCAGTCAATTTTAATGCCTAAGTGCTTGGCAGGAACATGGGTAGTGCCAGGACCTCTGTAATGCACTTGGCAATGAGCTGATGCTCTTTAGTGGTAATTGTGATGCCTCTCAGAAATCTGACTTTACTGAAGTGGTTTTGATGGGCCAAGGGCTTGGGTGCTCCTCAGTGACCTTGATGATGAATTACATCTGGGATCCAGTGAGTGGAACAGACAGGTTCTTTAGCTGAGGAACAAAGCCCAGACCTGTTCTTCATCACCTAGCACCAGCTGGGATCCCTTGTTGCCAGGCTGGCAGCTGTGAGGGATCACTTGGCCACCAGGAAGACTTCCCAGCTGGGACTGTTCTGAAGATTTGTGCCAAAGAAACTACATCTGTGAGTCACTGCTCAGGGGAAAACCCAGCTGCTCAGCTCAGCTCCAGCCCCAGTGGCCCCGGGGAAGGACCAGAAGGCAGAGCGAGAATAAAAGATAGGCTGCTTTGCTTTTCTCAGTTTCCATAGCAGGTTACCATATTTGCAGTTCTTCATTTCATGAGGGAAGTTGAGAGTGGGACTGGAATCAAAAGAGGTACTCAGATGGTGAAGCCCATAGCTGTTGGGTGTGGAGTTTTTGGCTAAGCCACCAGAGATACTTCTCTGACCCTCTGGATCCTTACTTTGACTCATCGCCCTTTTTTTTTTTTTCTGATCCACAGGTGGCTACAGCCAGGTTCATAGTCTGGCACATGGCATTTTCTGGACAGTGAGAATCAGGAAATGGGGGTGAATCTTAGAGTGGCTCTGATGAATCACGGGGAAATCTCTCAATATTGAGACAGAGATACTGGAAGGAGGATGAGATTTGTTTTATAACAAGAGGGATTCTTGGTGTCATGGCTGTCTTCTCAGAAGGGAAGATCGGTCAGGTGTGGGCCTGAAAGCCATAGGTGTTAAAGGGCTGACCCTGGCACAGTCCCTGCAAGGATAGGGGTGGACCATCAGGACAATGATGGGAAAGTGCTGGTGTTTGGGATGTCACTACCCACAAATTGGCAATCACTGCAGAGGCCAAGAAGCCTCCCACTGGGTTTGGGGGGTCAGTATCTCTTCAATTAAACTAAGGCAAATTCTTAGCTGCCAAGGAGGCCAGGTGACTTTGGGTTCTAGTCTCAGATGAGTCCTAGTGGGCTAGAAGCCTGCCTTGCTCTGCTTGACACAGACCAGACATGATGGGTAGGACTTAGTTCCACAGTGGATGTAGGGAGTCCTGTGAGCTGGTGGGAGTGTGTCTGGAGCGTGCCTAGAATCATGGGGCCTGCATGGTAAAGGTCCTGCAACCAAGCCAAAATGGGGATGCTTGTGGGGCTGGGGATGTTTAGCCTAGAAAAGGGCATAGGAGGCTAGTGTTTTTGGAATCCCTGTTGCTCTAGATGACAGAACTGAGGCCAATAGATGGAGATAATAGGAAGAAAAATTGTGACTCACCAGAGATAAAGCTAGCTGATATTTTAAGACAGTAAAGTCTAATGGTTAAGATCTTGGACTCTAGAGTAGAGTCACAATGGGCACCACCCTGAATCCTGCTCACAGATGTGGGTCTGCAACCCACTTGGTGTTGGCCTGCTCTGCCCTGGGATTTAAAAAACTTGCATCAGTCATCAGCACAAATTGGGAGATTATGCTTACAAATCTATATGGATAGCCTCTTTTTAAAAATCTGAGGATCTGATCACCCAAGTTCCTACTCTCTCATGTAACAATAAATGGTACGTGGGTGGCAGCTGCTTCTTTTGAATAAAGCAATTGCACTGTGGTTTTTCACAAGTGCTACTTCCTCCACCTTTCTTACATTTGCACAGTTTCACTGATTCCCAGGTGTCTGCAGGTATTGTAGTTTGCAACCCTTTTCTAGTTAAGAACCCAGGGTTTGTATCCTGGCTTTGCCAATTTTAAGTTATTGTGACCTTAAAGAAAGGAGTCAATTTCTCTAAGCCACAGTTTCCTTATCTGAATATGAGAATAATAATAATACTTACCATGAGTTAAAGAACTCCTGGAAAATGGCTGGCAAGGAGGGAAGCACACCATGAGCGCTCACCAACTCTTAGCTGGTGAAATCCTGTCCAACAGTGGAGGAGGTAGCCTTGGGAGCTCTATCACCAATGCTGGGCCTGCAGAGGGGCTGCATGACCTGGCGGTAGCCAGGACCACAGAGGAGGGACAGCCACCAAGAACTCTGAAATAAGTGGGCCATGCAGCAGTACTCCTTGGGCCCTTCCCAATGACCAAGTCAAAGGTGTTGGTGTAGAGCTTCTCTTGATGCTCATTAAAATCAAATTTGAGGCCAGGTGTGGTAGCTCATGCCTGTAATCCCAGCACTTTGGGAGACCAAGGCAGGCAGATTGCTTGAGCCCAGGAGTTTGAGACCAGCTTGTGCAACATGGCAAAACCCTGTCTCCACAAAAAAAAAAAAAACAACAAAAAAACCCCCAAAAAAACAACAACCAAAAAAACCCCAAATTAGCCAGGCATGGTGGTCCATGCCTGTATTCCCAGCTTCTTGGGAGGCTGAGGTGGGAGGATTACCTGAGCCCAGGGAGGTCGAGACTGCAGTGAACCGTGATGGCACCTCTGCACTCCAGTGTGGGCAACACACTGTCTCAAAAATAAGTAAAATATTTTGTGTCTCAAAAATAAGTAAAATAAAATAAAAATAAAATAAAATTAGATTTGATCTGGAAAGCAATTTTGTAGAAAAGAATGTGTCACCTGGAGTAACCTACATCCAGAGTAACCTACATCCACTTGGGAGGCTGCAGTGTGCTCAGAGTGAGTTGGAGTTCCAGCCCCAGCTGATGGTGGGTGGGAGCATTCCCCTGCCCCTTCCTGCTCTGCTGCAGGGCTCCTTGGAGCTCACTGGCAGCGTGTCCTCCCTTGGTAGCTGGATAGGCCCTTCAGTAGTCTCTGCAGGCTGAGCAGCCATGGGAGACAGCTAAACCCATACCCATACTTTGGCTCTGTGACAGAGTGGTCCAGCACTTCAGGACCTGCCTGGGTCCTGGGTCTGCCCCTGGGTGGGGCCTGGGTGGTATGGGTTCCCTTCGGGTGGTCTGGACTCAGCCTGATGAGACAGCCTTTGGTGGCTGGTTTCCATTGGCCCCTGAGAAGCCCTCTGCTGGAGCGGCATGGAGTGACTGAGAGAGTCAGTTCTGTGTCTTGAGCCGTCATGTATTTTCTGGTTCTGGAAGCAGAATCTGCTTTATGTGCTTGAGATGCTGAGCCAAGGGCAGACACATCCTTATTCTCAGAGAGGCACTACAGGAGGGGAAGCAGGGGTCTACTGGCCGTGAGCACAGCAGTACATGCCGCATGTCTGCCAGACAGGCTGGGAAAAAGCTTGAGGGGAGAGGGAGGGCTCACCAGGCCTGGAGGCTGCAGGAAGCCAGCCTCCTGGCCTCTGAGGATGGTGCTACGACACCAGTGCTGAGGACGGTGGGTGCAGTGGGGTGAGTTGAATGAGCTGGGAATTCATGCTCTGAATCTATTTCCCCTGCTGCTTCTCCACTGCTCTATTCTCCCTCCCCTCTCCTCTTCGGCATTCACTGTAGCCTTGATACTTAAAATATCATCACAGCCAGTGAGCAGCTGTCAATGACCGGTCCCCTTGCCTCAGCACTAGGTGGTGCTTGTATCTCCCTTCTGGCTGGCTGAGGAAGCTGGGCAGCAGGAGGCAGATGCTGGTCCAGAGCCCCTCTTCTTGCAGAATCATTAGGCAAAGCTCCCAGCAGCCTGACTTATGCAGATGTCAGAGCTCAGGCTTTGGTTCTTGTGCTTGAGCTAATCGGCATCTTTGGAGAAGCTTTTCAGCCTGTGGCCTGTGGGCACCTGTCCCTGAGGGGTGGCCCATCATTCAGCCTTGGTCTTTGCATTAGGCCTGTATAGCTACCGAGTTTTCACCCCAAGCCATGTCTGATGGCCTTTGACTGGAATCTGGGATGGTAGAAAGCTGTTGAGACAGTTGAGTCTAAATTAAATATTAGATCTGGGTGGGTTTCACGTATTTCATAGCATAACTTTGTTGGGATATTTATTTGCCCTTCTCCTGGTTCTCGCAATTTAATAATTGAGTAAAATCCGTTTTGACATTCAGCACTGATTTGCTTACATTCTGCTGAAGTGCACCTGCTCTGTGAGAGTGGGTGTGTGTCAGGAGGCTGGGAGAAGTGGGGGCAGACAACAGAAGCTTCAAATGAGAGACATGGCTTGGGCACTGACTTTATATGTGAAAATGTGATTCAGCCTTAAACTTGTGGGTCGCTTGCTAGATGACAAGCGCTAGATCAGACTCCAGTGGGAGAGTAAAATCATGGAAGATACTGTCTTCTTTCAGGAAGCTTGTGTTGGGGAAATAACGTCAAACACAACAACACCAGCTAAAGAGCAGAGTGCAAAGACAGGTGGCTCTCCCCTAATTCCACTGCACATACACTCACAATCAGATACACATATGTACACATTAGGTCAAACCTGTGAAGACCAAACCAGGCTCTGGGTTTTGGGATTGGGGTCATCAAGACCTACAAGTAAAATCTCCTCTTTTCAAATCTGCATTTCCTTGTAGCAAAATGGTGGGAGCATAGGCCCTAGAGCCAAAAGGCCTGCCTGAGATTCTGGCTCCCTCCATACTAGCTGTTTATGCTTAGACATGCCACTTCACCTGTCTGTGCTTCAGTTTCCTCATCTGTAAAATGGGAATTTCAGTGTCTATTTCACAAGTTTGCTGAGAGGTTTAAAGAAGTTAAAACATGTATGTGCTTCAAACAGTGTCTGGCAGATGGGCAGTGCTCAGTAGCTATGACTATTGTTCCAAAGATCTGACCACTTTTCACTGCTTGCAGAGGTAAACGGTAGATGTTCAGACCATAAGGGAAAAACAGAGGCCCATTTTTAAGATGAGAAAGTGGGACAAGTAATAGAATATCTGCCTGGTTTCAGGAGAGGAGAGGGTCCTGGAAACTTGGTGCTTCTTACACAGCTGCTGAGCCCCAACTGAATTCAATTCATCAAAAGTATAATGAGGATCTGCTGTGCACAAGGTATGTAAGTGTGGTGGGGAAACAGGTGCTTCAAGTATGGAGCCCATCCTCTACCTCAGGAGGTGGAACAGACAGATAAAAACAAGGAGTAGAACATGATAAATATCACAAACACTCAGGAAGACCCTAAGTTGTAAGAAGGGAGGAAAGTCCTCTTGAGTGTTGGAGAAGAAGATATCAGGGACAGCATACATCAGAACAGAAAGGCAGAAAAGCTTGGCATATATTTGAGAACAGGACAGAGTCTATTTTGGTTGGAGCAAGCTTGGGTGAGAAAGGGTGTTGGGCTATCATTGGAGAGTGTGGGATGCAAAGGCAGGGTGAGTTGGCACTTCATCAACAGATAATGGAAGGCCACTGAAGGCTTTCTGAACAGGAGTAGAATCTTTTTATATTTTAAAACTAGTAGACTACAGTAAGTGAGGAAGATGGAGGGATGAAAGACGACAACTTTTGTTCATTTGTTTGTTTGTTTTGCCTGGGTGACTATCTGCATGATGGTATCTGCTAGAGATAGGGAAGTCAGAAGAAAGGGCCAAATCACTGGAGAAAGAAAATGCTTTGCTTGGATAGTCTGGATGGGAAGTTCCAGTGAGTCATCCTGGTGGCAATGACTGGCAGATTGTTGGAAATAGAGGAGCTAAAGCGAGAAAGGCTAAGAATAGAGATATGAATTTGGGAGTTAGTGGCAAATAGAGTTAAACTATGGGAATGTATATGATGGCCTGAGAAGAAATTATAGGAGAAGTAAGAAGGACTAAGGGCTGAGCCTGGGAGACAGGACATGGAGGAGAAAGGCAGCTGAGAGGAGCCTTGAAGAAGACTGAAGAGGAATAATTGCTACTGAGGAGAAGCAAGGCAGTTCAGTGTGATGGATGCCAAAAGATGGAGAAGTCAAGGAGCTAAGACCCAAGGAAAGGCAACTTTTGGGCTGCTGGTGACCTGGAAGAGCCATCTGCATAGAGTTCTGGGATGGGCAGAGTGAGAGAGCATGGTAGAGCAAAGGGTTGTGGGAAGACCTGAGAGGCTTTGTGGAATTAAGGGAAGAGATGAGATACCAAGCGCATTCAGTCCTGCCTATCTTCCTAATGCGTGAATTAAGATCAGAAAAGAGAACTAGAGAAAGAGGCTAGATGGCTGCCAGAAGCCAGAATATTAAGAAATTGGTCCAGGTGAGGTGGCTCACGCCTGTAATCCCAGCACTTTGGGAGGCTGAGGCGGGCGGATCACAAACTCACGAGTTGGAGACCAGCCTGGCTAACATGGTGAAACTCTGTCTCTACTAAAAATACAAAAATTAGCTGGGCGTGGTGGTGGGCTCCTGTAATCCCAGCTACTCGTGAGGCTGAAGCAGGAGAATCATTTGAACCTGGGAGGTGGAGGTTGGAGTGAGCCAAGATGGTGCCATTGCATTCCAGCCTGGGTGACAGGGCGAGATACTGTCTCAAAAAAAAAAAAAAAAGAAAGAAAGAAAGAAAAAAGAAAAAAAGAAATTGGTATTAGTAGCAGAAATGCAGAGTGTGAGAGGGTGTATATAAATGGATCAGTAAGGGAACAAAGATTGAGATTGTTTATAAAATAGAATTGCCTGATTATGAACCAAATACGAGTCAGTTAAAATATGTCAATATAAAACATTTATTCTTAAGGAAAACAATTTAGACAATATCAAATATATTTAAAATGTTGGGTAGGCAATGGTTATGAAGGAGGAGAAGCACGCACTTCTCCAACTGCACCATCACTAGCCACACGACTTCCTGTAAGTTATGACCCCTCTGCTTCACATTCTCATCTGTATAATGGGGATAGTAACACTTTTCAAGGTTTTTGCATTGTTGTAAGGACTGAGTGAGCTATTGAGGAATCTGAATGCAAAGGAGTTATTATCCCAGTGCCTTGTGCATTGTGAGTAGGTGCTGAGTAAGTATTAACTATCATCACTATTAGCTTTTCTCGGCTGTCGGTAGTGCAGTCTTGGAGGGAACAGTTTGGCATTCTGGGCCCTGAGATTTAGCTGGATGGATGCTCAAATACTTGCATTGAGTGGATAAATGCAACTGAAGTAGAAGTGAAAGATCGTGTGTGACTAAACAAAAGAGAAAAGGGAAGAGAAAGGAGAGGTTTAGTGCATTTGTGAGTGTGTGTGTGTGTGTGTGTGTGTGTGTGTGTAGGGAGGGAAGATGCTAATAATGCTAGGAGAAAAACAGCATTTCATGACTGGCAGAAATGGGTTCCATGGTACCACTGCATGGTCGACTTAAATACAGGAAACCCTGCAACTTGTGGTTTCACAATTCTCAGTTGTGAACATTGGTGCTCTTTATCAAACCCTTCAGTCAAAACTGCAAATATACAGTCCAGAACCACAGATTTCTTTAATTTTGACTTTGTAGCTAAGTCATCCTAATCAGGGACTCTCTATCCTACCCACACCCAAACTCAGTAAACCCAAAGAATACTGAGAATATCAGACCAAAATATTTGGTGTACAGTTCGGATTCATGTTCTGTCTTCTCCAAGTCTCAATTTTCTTCTCTGTGATGATCACCTAATGTCTACCTTTTTGAATGTCTATGGAGATGTATTTAAGTACTTGGTAACCTGGAATGTGCTAAATAGAGGTTATCTTTTTTTTTTTTTGAGATGGAGTCTCGCTCTGTCACCCAGGCTGGAGTGCAATGGCACTATGTTGGCTCACTGCAACCTCTGCCTCCCGGGTTCAAGCGATTCTCCTGCCTCAGCCTCCCAAGTAGCTGGGATTATAGGCACCCACCATCATGCCTGGCTAATTTTTGTATTTTTGTAGAGATGGAATTTCACCATGACCAAGCTGGTTTTAAACTCCTGACCTCAGGTGATTCACTTGCCTTGGCCTCCCAAAGTGCTGGGATTACAGGTGTGAGCCATGGTGCCTGGCCAGAGGTTATCTTTTTATACTAGTTTTCTTTAATATTTTATTTTGGATTTGTTCTATGTGAATTCACCTGAAGTTGATTTGAACCTGTTTACATTGTAATCTGTAACACATTTTGGGCAATAAACTTCACATGCTGACCACTTAGCTCCTTTCATTCATTTTAAATTTACTTCCCAAGTGTTCAGCTTCAGGGAATGCTCTTCAGGAACAACGTTCCTGGATCTGGTGATCAAGTGGATCACCAGAACCTCACCCAGAACCTTTGCTCTCATTTTTCATTTTCTCCCAGTCTGAGGAGGCCCTGACTCTGCCCAGTGAAGCCGCTCTCTCTCTGGCAATGCCCATCCTGTCAGCCATGATGTGAGTGTTCTTGAGCTCTGCCCTGTGCATGAGCTTTGTCCAGCTGGGGGAGGGAACTAGAGTCAACACTGTATCCCAGATGTAGGCAATATGGTTGCTGCTCTGGCATGGTAATCTGTGGGTTCTATGGGACATTTTTAAATCCCAGCCTGCTTTCTCTTTAACTAGCTTCTCTTCCTATCCCTTTAAAGCTTTAAAAATTATCCCAAATGTCTGCTAGTAGCCTCCACACAATCCAATATATTTGATGCATTACAAAGTCCTTAAACATGACTCCTGGATGATCTTTTCTTTATCTACCCTCCATTAACAGAAATGACGTAGAACTGCTTATGTGTATTTACACGGATCTCTCTCATCTCCTCCCTCACCTCCCACCCCACCTCACCCCCCACCCTCAAATACTGAAGTGTTAATGGGGATAGTGCATTGTTTAAGCTGTCACAATGTGTGATCAAGACAGACTGAAAGTCCTCTAAACCTTCAATAGTAATTCCATTATCCAGGAGAGATGGAAAATTCTTGCATGCAGGAGATATTAGTTGCTCTGTTTCAGTCTGAATTGTGCACAGAGTTTCCTGGGCTACTGTAAGGTGGAGTAATCCCAGATTGCCGGGGCTGTTCCATGCATCCCATGGGATAATGTGTAATGATCAGTAACCTGTAAAGTGCTGAATTAAGGTTATCCTTTTATCCTAGTTTCCTTTAATAATATATTTTGAATTTGTAGCATGTGAATTAATCTAATGTCTTGTAAATGGGTGGATTTCTGGTGTGTCCTGATCTTTCTCAATCTGCCTGGAGTCAATCAACATTCAGGAGTGAGGAGTGGGATGAAGAATGGAGATTCTAGAACCAATATCTAAAAATATGTATGGAGGTGGGGGCAGGGAGGGAGTTCTTGGGAGGCTGCCAGGAGGATTCTTGCTTCCATATTCATTTATCCATAAATCATTTGTTGGGGGCTGTGTTGTTTGGTGGCCTCTGTGGCTGAGCCATGAGGTAAAGCCGATGACAAAGATTTCACTCTGCCAGTCTTCTTGCTCTCTGAAGAAAGGCATCCCCTCTTCCCTTGGGAGGCCCACCCTCTGCCTCTTAGCTCATCACTCAGTTTGAGACTAGGCTGTCTGAGCTGTCTCATTCCGTTTGTGATCATGTGCCATTCCGACTTCCTCTATTTCCTCTTCTTTATTTACTATTCTGTAGTCTTCCCCACGCTTTCAAAACTGAAGGAATGGTTGAGTTGCCATGGCAACCCTCTGCCCCCACCTCTTTTTCCTTTCTCAACAATTTTTCTGCATTTTAATAAAATTACTATTTATAGTGCACAAAGCTGCATTCCCCTCCACTGCAGCTCTGCAAGGGAGGTTTTCTGTCTGACCAGAATACTAATGACTAAAACATGGCTTTCCAGTGAGGAAGTGAGGAAGCTCTCCAGAGCAATCACTTTGGGAGACATATGTGTTCTTTAGGATATTGTTTAAGCATGTATGAAGGGCTTGGCCTGCATATATGAAGAACCTCAGTTGACAGGGCTGAAACCCCATCCTTGTAAAATATACCATATAAATGCTGAATATGGCATTCCCGGCACTTTGGGAGGCTGAGGCGGGTGGATCACTTGAGGTCAGGAATCCAAGACCAGCCTGGGCAACATGGTGAAACCCCATCTCTACTAAAAATACAAAAAAATTTAGCTGGGCGCAGTGGCGTGTCCCTGTAATCCCAGCTACTTGGGAGGCTGAGGCAGGAGAATTGCTTGAGCCTGGGAGGCGGAGAGTACAGTGAGTTGAGATTGCACCATTGCACTCCAGCCTGGGTGATAGAGTAAGAGCCAGGGTGACAGAGCAAGATTCTGTCTCAAAAACAAAAACAAACATAGAACTGATCTTTTAGGGTTGTTTTAAGGATCCAATAAATTAATATAGACAAGGACTTAAAAGAATGTCTGTTGTCATTTGTTATAGGCATTTGAATTATTATTTTAGTAGCTTATTAACATCCATGAAGACTATTCCAAATGTTAGGTTTTACCAAGGTTTTATAGCTGTTGAGGGATAGGCCCGGTGGAGGGGGTTAGGAGGGGTTATTTTGTATGGAATGAAACATTTAGACTACATTGAAGAGTAGAATGAAGGGGTAGCTTTTAAATTCTTAGTGTTCAATAATGAAAATATTCATTCTTTATCATGTTTTGGGACTTTATAAAAACAAATTTTATATAGGAGCAAGGCAGATTATTTTAGCTTAATTTTAACTTACATTGTTTATTCATTCAAAGGGCTCACAGGTGGAAAATCTCTGAGTGAGGTTACACAGTAATGATCTGGTAGTAGTGCTACTTAAACTTTCATGTGCATATAAATCACCTGGGAAGTTTATTACACTTCAGGTTCTAATTCAGTGAGTTTGGGGTGGAGCCTGAGATTCTACATTTCTATCAAGCTCTTAGATGCTGCTGCTGCTGCTGCTGGTCCCTGAGGACCATTGAGTAGCAAGGTTTAAGGTTTTTGGGGCCAGCTCTTCCTAAAGACACTTTTTAAACAAAGGTGTGGGTTGAGTGGAAGGGGCTTTCCAATTTCTTAGTTATTACCCAATTGGAATTACCCAATATTAATAGAACTGGGCCCTCATGAGAGAATGAGGTTAAGAATCACCAGTGGAAGCCAGAAGACTTCTTTTTTTCTGAGATTTTAACAAGAGAAGTCAGGAAAGGCTATATACTTTTTTAATTTTTATTTTTATTATTTTGGCCAGAAAGCTCAGAGGTGCCTGACTGCATTGTATTCAGGCTCTTCTCTTGCTTTATAAGTCAAATGTGATTACTCACTTAATTTTGTTCTTGAAGCATTTTTAGAACCCAGTAAAACTCATCATTTTCCTGAATGAGAGTTAAGGCTTTTTTTTTTTTTTTTGGTGGTGATTTATTCAGAATATTTTGAAGACATGATTGTTGGACTAAGATCCAAGTGAAACTGAGCCAAAAGAAGACATAATTATTAAAACATTAACTTGAAATTTTAACTCCTGTTTGAAAGCATTGCTTTCCTATCTAAATGTCTGTCAATATCTTATTTAAGTCTTTTTCTTTTAAACAAAGCAAAAAAAAACCTTTGACATGTTTTTAAGAATTAACAATAATGGTGATATACAACAGCTGCAGTCTCACTTCCGAATGGAGGAATTAAAGGCTCATGTTAGAAGATGAGAGGTTTAGCTACTTTATAGGCTTAATCAGCCAGTGACTCACAATTACAAGTCATGTGATTTAAAAATCTCAGTGACTGTGAGCTTCTCTTTGGAGGACTGGGCAAACTGTGAAGAAATATGTGAAATTAGAGAAAGAAATGTGAAGTAGACTTCCTCTTTAAATTCTGGATTAGCCATGACTCAAAGAGCATGGTAGGACATCTGTATATGCTCATTTTATTAGAAAGGCCATCACGATTGGATTTAGACTTCTATTCGTGTAATCCATCTTTTTTTTGCAGGCAGGATTATCTCTAGGCTAGTACAGAAAAATTGTCACTTCTATTAGATTATTAAGCAAGGTCTGTATCATCTCTCAAAAAGACCCACAGATCAAGATATGTTGACATCAGTGGAGGGGGAATTGCCCTTTTAGTGGCACCTTCAGCCTTTGCAGATGCCAATTCAATCAACCAGTAACAACTCAGATGGGAGATGGGAGAGTGCGGCTAAGATGGACAAGAATATGCTTTCAAAATGCAAAGCTTTTCTGCAGCATTAGGGGTCATGGAGATGTTAAAAGACTTTTCAAATAGCAACCACACAATAGGATTCCAGATTAAAGGCTCCTCAGTTGACAGATAACCAGTGGGAAAAGATGAAATGAGAATTATCTGAGAATGGCTATCATAACCTATCCTTAAAACAGAAGAGCTTTGTTCCTTTTAAGCTCATGGGAGCCTGTTATAGTAGCAGCCTTATAATTTGTCACTGAATAAATCACCAACACCAAGTTACATTAATTATATCTTACTCTTTAGCTCCCTAAATTTCTCCTTAATAGACCTAAAGGAATTGTGATGAATAAGGATTGAGACCATTTGCAACCTTTGGAGTTAGTGGTTTGCTTTCCAATAATTGACATTTTTATCTATTAATGCAGTTAGGAAAATTCATGTTTTCAGTTTTGGTAAGAATTTTTCCTAGAATTATCAGCAACTAAAATCTTACTCTAAATTAGTCAATTGTTCTTGATGATTATAATGATCTAAAGTTTGATGCCCACAGCCTTGTGTATGTTAATTTCCAGTAGATTTCACAAGAATGAGAGAATGTGTGTATGTTTTTGAACTGGAAGACATTCTGACTGGGATCTACAGAGATATAAATGGGCAAATCCAGTACAGTTTAAACACAGGAGTTCTTATCTGAGTGGAATACTTCAAAGGGTTGGAGATTGAAGTAGCCCTCTGATGAAGTCTGGAAACTACTAGAAATGTTTAAATACTGTGGTTTAAAATTACACTTGAGATAAAATCTGATTTCCTGTTTCTAAGTCAAAAAGCTTACAATAAGGACCTTGAAGTTTCCTGGAATAATAAACAACACTTCTAAAACGGCAACTGGATGAGGTAAGTGTGGTTGACTAGAAAGTACAGATTAATTTTCTCAACACTACTCATGTTTCAAAATTAAGAGGGAAAACTTCCGAGAGAGACATATTTGAGGTCATGTTGAACCCAAAATAGTTTTAAGTGCTGCAATAGTTTGAAATGTTTTTAAGGGTTTTCCACTGCTAAGACAATTAGCTAGTTTCCTCAGATTGCATTTGTTTTACCAATCTAGTGTTGAGAGCCTCTTAACAGTGGTATATCAATGTGCAACATTTCTTGCACCTTATAAAAGATAAGTAGACTGGCACCGGCTACAAGGAGCTAGAAACCCTTCCCCATCTCATTGGCCTCACTTAGTCCTTCCTACTTAGTCATCAAGCCTAAATCCCTCTCTTATTGCCTGAAGGCCCCTGAGCTAAGTTAATTTTATCTTCCTTCTTTCTCATAGTTCCCTGAGCCTACCTGGTATAGAACTTGTCACTGTTCCATAATCATAGGTGTTCTCATTTCCCGCTATTTCTATGAGATATTTGAGGATAGAAGTTACATCTTCTCAGTATCTTATTCATTCAACAAATATTTATTGAGCATCCGCTATATACCAGGCACTGTGAATACAAAGATTACAAGGACACAGAGTCAGCTCTCAAGTTACTCACAGTTTTATAAAAGAAACAAAAGTGTAGATGGTTATATTTTGTGTCAAGTTCTTTGATGGAGGGCTCTTGATATAAAATATCAGATAGATACTTAACTGAAATCTTCCTGGAGAAAATGTAAGTCTTGGAAGATAAGTAGCTATCATCCAACTGAGTAGAAGAACAATGTAGGTGAGTGAAGTGGGGAAGAAAAATAAAGTTGTGAAGATATTTCTGGGCAGAGAGATCAGCAAATGTGAAGGTATATGGGAGGTCATACTGTATATAAGGGATTCACAGTAATTCAGGGTGACTGGAGCAGGGAGGACATACTGGAGAGTGATAATTGATGAAATTAGAAAGGTAGACAGAAGCTGGACCGTGAAGGTCCTTGGATGTCATACTAAAAGGTTTAGGCTTTTTTCTAAAAGGATAAAGGAGGAGTCATTGAAGTACTTTAGCTGTGAGAGTTATTAGCATACTTGTGACTCAGAGATCACTTCGTCTGCAGTATGAAAAATTCACAAGACTACTCTAGTAACATAGGCAAGAGATCATAAGATACAAAAATAATTCAGAGGTGAAGAAGGCAGCTAAAGTTGCATCAAGAATTTAATAGCTGTGAAGAGTGAGGGAGAAGTTTGAGATTAGTTGGTCCCCAGATTTCCAAGCAGTAGCATTAAGGAGAGGTGGTTTGATTACCCAAGACAAGAAATACAGTTGGGATGACATTGCTGAATGTGGGAAATGAGTTGTTCTGTCTTGGACATGTTGGGTTTGAGGTATCATGAATAGTTTCGAGACCATCCAAAAGGATATTTATGGCAAAGATATTGGTACACAAAAGATAAGTTGTCTGTGTGGGTCAGAAGACTCCATCAAGCTGGCTCATGCAATCATGGCTTGTTGGAGGGTTTAGAAGAATCTCATAGAACCCAGTGACAGGGAGTAAAGTTGGGCCTCCCATGTGTTGGAAAACAGTCTGTAGCTACTTTCGATCTTTCACTGGGGCAGTGTGATTGTTTTGCTTTGTGTTTCATTCTTCTCCTTGCTTCTCTGCTAGGCTTAGTTACTACTACACCAGAATATAAATTACATGGACTTAGGATTGTTATGATGCTGACTTTGGCTCAACTTGCTAAAACTTCATAGCTCTTCGCCTAATTGTTTCTACTTCTAACTCCCCAAGTTTCAATCAAAATTCCAAGGAGAGAGAATCACCTGGCCCAGTTGAGTTAGGTGACCACCTGTGGACAGAGAATGGGCTGACGTGGGTTTTAGGATTGTGCCTTCTAGACTGTGGGTTGGCAGGTTCAAAGGTAAACAGAGCAGAAATGATTGGCTGAGAAGGTGACTGGTACCTGAAATATGGTAAGACTAGCACTCAGGTTGTAGCTCTGGGCTGGAGATAAAAATTTGTGGAAGTAGTTAAAACTAGGATATTGGATGAGATTACCTAGGGTAAGTGTTGACTCAGAAAAAGTGAGGCTTGAGATCAGAATCTTGGGGAGCAGCAGTATTTAAAAAGTGATAAGAGAAAGACAAGTCAGTGAAGGTGACTGAGAGAAAATATCACAAAAGCCAAGAAGGAGGGAGGGATCAACAGTGTCAAATTCTACAGAGTTGGTGAGGTTGACAATTGATGTATGAGAAAGAAACTAGTATTAAGGAAATGTTCAGTGTAGAAGTGGAGACCAAAGCCAGATTACAGAGGAATAACACTGTAGCCGAAAGTCAAATAAATGAGGGGTCAGGAAGTAGAGACAACTTCTTATTAAGAAGTTTGGCTTTGAGTGGAAGGGGGCAAATAGAGCTAACAATGGTCAAGGAAACATATTCACCGATCATAGATTCTGAGGTGGGGACATACTGAGGATAAGGAAAAGGCAGATGTTATTTAATACAGCCAAGTTCTGGAGGAGGTTGAACAGGATGGACTGGAGCTCCAGAGATTGGGAAAACTTTTCCACTGAAGTGAGAAGGAGAAATTGTATATAAGAAATACTCGAATATTTTTGAAAGAATAAATGAATAGATGAAGGGAATGATGGTTGACTCAGTCTGAAGAGCTTGGATTTTTATTTATCTTGGTGTCTCACTTTAAGGTAAGGGGATTGGATCTTGAGGCTTGCTGAGGCAGGACTAGGCTCGCCAATGTGAACATAGTATAAGACAAATACAACGGCAAGGGCTTTCTTCTGCTCTTCTTTAAGATTTTCTGATAATAATGCTCTCAGTTTCTTCACTTCTTAGGGAAGTCAGAATGTGAGATAAGTGGGGTGTTGGGGGGGTGGAAATGTGGCTATACAAAAAGAACTGCAGATGAGGAGGCAGAAAACCTTGTATTCTAGTTTCTGACATTTACTGACCACATGACCTTAGGTAAATTGCATAACTGTGCATCCAGTTTCTTCTTTTATAAAAAGCGTGTGATACTACCTTCTCTGACTATTTCAGAGAATATATATACTTTATATATTTAAGTATATAGAGTTGCTTTGAACTATATATGCATAAAATATTGTAAATATTAGAAAGCACAGTACAGATATAATGCCCCATTAATGTATATTCCAGACATTCTGAGAATGTGGGTTGCCTCTGAGGGGTGCCCTGTAGAGCTGTCTAATCTTGTCTAACTATACATACATGTATGGCATGCCCCTGGAGTTCTGTTTGCTAGTTTTTTTCTTGGCTATTACACATGCTGAGAGCTTGGCCTGATAGTGCAGAGATTCCTACTGGCGTGGAAAGTGCCTGCAGGGAGCAGCATATTAAAATCACAAATTCAATACTTTCTCGAGACTAGGACATACAAAGTTAAAATAGCCTTATAAATTGCCTCCAGGAATAAAGGCAAAAATTAACTCTACCTCAAAGATTTTCATCCACATTTATGAATGTCACTTTCCTCTCTCTTATTTCCATCTCTATTGCCACAAATTAAGACAAAACACAAACATTTTCCTCTGCAGAATTCCTCAGCTTCTCTATAGAAGTAAATGAAAACTAGACTTAAGATATATTTATCATCGATTATTCAGGATTCCAGATTCCTATTAGGCCCTCTGACTAACTTACATCATGCTGTCTCTGATTACTTTTAGATTCAGGTTATATGGAAACAACTGTCTGTTTTCATGGCTGGCATAATGGGTATAAACTAGTAATACCTGGCATCTACATCGTAAAGTTTAATGAATAGTGCCTATAAATCCATTTGTGTTCTTCACTTTCATTTAGAAGCATTTATTATGCCAAATCAAACCAGGCATGGGTGAGGGACTGTGCCACATTTATTCATTTCCTTGTCAATTGTGTGTTTTGAAATCAGATTTCTATTTGTTCCTTCTCTTGTGGCTCCATTTCCTAAAAAATTACTTCACTGACCTTACATTTTAAGACAGTATTGTCCCTGGAATTTTAGCTCCTCATTTGGCTTTTCTAATTCAATGATATAGTCTCCTCCTCTATGACTCAAGTTACCAGATATCGCCGAATGTAAAAAGGATTTTCTGAAACAAAATAACCAATTTGATTGTGATTAATGAAACCTATAAACAGTAGATCTAAGGGAGAGAAAGTTACAAGATTGATAAGGGTTTTGGTACAAAGTACAGAAAAGTGAATGGACGATTGAGTGGGTCCTAACTCATAGGAGGTGTGCAGCAGTAATTGTGTACTAATTTGTCTCTGTTTAAATCCAGCAGAAAGGTGTGAATTCTTTTGGATAGAGGCATGGTTCAAAGACGATATAGGTAATCCCTTGGAAACAACCTGCATCTCTTAATTTACTCTGTGATTGTTTCCAAAAGACTTAAAGATTTGGTCCCTTAAAATGACATACTTTAGGCCTGGCATGGTGGCTCATGCCTGTAATCCCAGCACTTTGGGAGGCTCAGGTGGGCGGATCACCTGAGGTCAGAAGATTGAGACCAGCCTGGCCAACATGGTAAAATCCCATCTCTACTAAATGTACAAAAATTAGCTGGGTGTGGTGGCACATGCTTGCAGTCCCAACTACTCGGAGGAAGGAGGAAGGAGAATCGCTTGATCATGGGAGACGGAGGTTGCAGTGAGCCAAGATCATGCCACTGCACTCCAGCTTGGGCAACAGAACAAGACTCTGTCTCAAAAAGAAAAAAACAAAACAAAACAAAACAAAACAAAAACTTTACAAATAGTCACTAATGGAGTTCACCACCAAAATTCTATGACAAGAAAGCTTAAAAAGTCATTTCTCATATCAATTGGAGGATTAGAAAAATATGTTTTGTTCTTGTCTCTAATAGCTAACACCACATGTGTAAAGCCATCTAAATCTGCACTTAGTTTTTTTAGACAAAGTAAAATTCCAGATGGAAACAAGAGAGAGGGCCTCTGTTTTGGTGATGTATCATTTGTTGACATTCCAAAAGTAAAAACACGTTTGAGTAACTAGCTATTATTAGGAAAAAGAAAAAGAGTAAGGATCAATATTGCTAAGCACAAAATGAGAACAATTGGTATATAAAATGCAAATGCTAGAAATTATTCTCTTATGATACAAAAACACTGGGCATACATAGAGAATAAATATTGAAAACAAAATGTTCTTAATATTTGACCATTCTGGATCTAAAGAGGATCCTAACCTACTAGCTTGGGAATATGTGTGTGTGTGTGTGTGTGTGTGTGTGTGTATATATATATATATATATCTCCACACATATATACACACACACACACGTGTATATATACATATATGTATATATATATGCGCACGCATATATCTGAGAGCAGGGTCACCTACATATTAACATTCATACCCCCCTGACAGTGCTGTGAACAGGGTCATGCACACAATGGATGTCCAATACTTATTTGTGAATGAAATAATATACATTTGCTGTGCCATAATTTACTCATATAACTAGCAGAAAGCATAAAGGCACAGACTATTGTGAATAAGTTTTTTCTTCCTTGAGACTTTACTGGGCCTCCAACAGTGTAAGATAGGGAGCAATGGAAGAAACCTAGGGAATGTTGGCATTCAAAAGGCTTGCTGAGTGTAATACACAGAAGTCTTCACCATAGTCATGTGGGAGAATACACAAGAACCTGCAGAGCTGGTCTCAAAGGCAGCTGATGCTTGAGCTACTGACAACAGCCCAGCTTTTGATGTTTCCTCTTTTGCAAAAAGAAAACAAGGAAAGAAAGGAAGGGAGGAAGGAAGAAAGGAAAGAAGGGGAAAGAAGTCATTTGGAACTAATTAGTAATATGCGCAACAGGATTTTTTTTGGTCTTTTATTGAATTCTGTATATAACATTAGCAAAGAAAACACTTTAAATCCAATGAGAAATTTAAAAAATCAATCAGATGAAAATATCACATAATCAAAACTCACAGATATTTTCTGATATTTACTTAACAAAAGGCCCGAAATTATTATGACAAGAACATCAGAGAACATGGTATAAAGCTTATTTCAACTTAATAATATGTAATAAATTAAAACAACTCAATGTCAAAGGATAAACAGAAAAAATAGAATGTTTGATTTTACATCTTATTCAGAATTCCATTATCATCACTGCTTAAGAATGATTATTTCATTTCATAAAAATAATGCTTGCTTATTTATTTGATGAAGAGAACTAAATTCAATGTTAGAAAATTTTAAATTCCAATATAATAAGTTCTAGTTAAATATTCACAGTAACATTGCATTGCTAATCAGTAAAAGTACAGCATGTATCACAGACTGTTGACTTACAAGGGAAAGCAGTAACAGTGTCTCTCTGCTGTCTGAGAAAAGAATAAAAATGTACTATTGTGTCATGAATTGAAAGGAATGTCTTCCTTATTCAAACGAAGCAGTCATTATATTTTCACTGGGAAAACTCTTAAGTAAAATTTTAAATATGTGGAGAAATTTTACTAAATATTTGAACTATGATAAATGTTAGTAATATTGTTATCTAACACTTGATAATCAATTCTTTTTGAATAGTTACAGGAAATGAGCTTTCTTAAAATAAAGGCAGTTTTTCTCCCCAGTCCCTCTTCTCTGTCCTCCACTAATCACAGAATAAATGTGATGAAATACAGTATGCTGAAAAATGGTCACTAGGTTGGATTTTTTTTTCCTCTGAATCAGAATGGATGCAGTTTCTTGGATTGATTACTGCTTTATTCAACTGTTCAGAAGTCAGTCCTTATGATGGATTTTTAAAAAGGGAGATTAGAAATGTCAGTCAAGAAGATCAACTTTTAGTCTAGCATTCTGACATCAAGTGAATTCAGTGTCTGTAGTCAGGGTGTGCAAACTTATACGTTTTAGGTGGAAAATGTTTGAATATCACCCTGTGGAAGGGCTATAGTCTGGAGGTATCTGAAAAGGTCTGACAAGAACAGCAACAATGTCTTTGCACTAAAATCTGAAAATTCCCAATGTAACTTTTAAAATTAAATTTTTGTCAGAATTTTAAAGATAATGGCAGTGACAGGATAAAAATAACATGACAAAAAGTGAATAGTATAAAGAACATAGGAGATTTAGAGCCATTTATTGGCCATATTATCTTGGACTAGTCATT
Source organism: Gorilla gorilla gorilla (assembly GCF_029281585.2). Lineage (NCBI taxonomy): Eukaryota > Metazoa > Chordata > Mammalia > Primates > Hominidae > Gorilla > Gorilla gorilla. The sequence continues at coordinate 128,254,533 of NC_073224.2, read as the reverse complement.
TGATCTTTCTAAACCTTGGTTGTTTAATCTCTAAGCTTCAGATGACATTAGTACTTCATATAAATATTTTCAACGCTAAATAAATTATGTGAATGATCTTTGCAAGTATGATGTAAGCAAATCTTATAGTAAACTAACGCTAGACTGTATAAAAAATTGAGGTGTTGTATTTGTTATTCTGACTTCTGCATAATCTGTATAAGATTTCAAAAATAGATTCTTATAACATGTAGCATGTCACTTAGAAATACTACATACACTGTTTGCTTTCCCTTGAATGTGTATATATATATTTATATTTGTGTGTGTGTATGTGTGTAAGAGCTTTTAAACTGAAATTATACCATTCTGTGGGATAGTTTCAAAAATGGTCTATACAGTGCCCTTAAAAGTGAAAAAAGAGAATATTCTTATTTGGCTTATAGTCATATAATTTTATGGCATTTAAGAAAAACACTTTGACAGTTTAAAATAAACTAAATACTTAACCCCATTCCCACCCCCAAACCCAGCATTAAGAGATCACATATAGAAACAACTTACCAGAAGAGATACTACTATGATTCGTTTATGATGGTCAGTTCACAAATTGTTGTAAGATACAGTATTAACACAATATGCTAGAATCACCATTTATCAAGTTTCATCAAATTTAAAAAAATGGACGAAATCACTTCTCACAAAGATCACAGTAATACATAAGCGACTCAATTACACCTAAAGTGGAAATTCAGATCCATAAAACCAAAATGATCAGATTAAATGTTTTAACTAATTGCTCCACTAGTCAAAATATACATTTCCTTTTATGACAGAGGCCTTTAAAAACTGCCCCCTTTTCTGAATGGAAAGGATATAAGACTAAACTTCTGGACAAATAATCTCAGTATGACAAAATATTTCTGTATTATTCAATTTCCCGAGCATCCAAATTTTAGTATCATTCTAATATCTTTCCATCATGAAACCAAGAACCAGAATATACTGCTGTTTTTCAATAGGTACAGTCGCCTCTTATCTGTGATGTGCAAAAGCTATAACCCTTCTTTACCTAACTATCCACTATTGCCAAACAGACATGTTTGGGTTATCCCTGAATTTTGTTTCTCACTCCTGAGCAAAATGAACTACAATATGGCTGTATTAGGCCTCCTTTGTATTCAAAAACATTCACAAAATTTTGTGAATATTATTTTAAATTATAGTAATTGCTTCTGGGACCAAAAGGACATGAACTTTTTAATGTGACAAAAATGCACCATTACAATCTCCTACAGTTCATCGATAAGCATGATATACTTGCTTCTGATTTGCTACATGTTTATTAAACTACAAAAATTTAAAGAGAAGATTAACTGGAACAGACATTCTGTTTAGGTAATTCACTCAGCATTCAAAGATGAAATGATAAATCAATAATTTAAAGCCAAGGTCAAATAAAAGGTAAGATTACTTTTTTTTTTTACTTTTTTATGTCTTGCTGAGATCAATTATTAGTATTAGAAACAAGAACATTTGGACTTGCAATCTGTTCACTCAAGTAGAAATATGTGGCATCTTAGTGACTAGAGGGAAGCAACATGTACATGTACACATATAACAATCTGAAAACATTATAGAATTCTCAGAGATGAAGAGACATACAGATTACTAAATTTAAAAAGTCTTCACTTTACAGATAAACTCAGGCTCAGAGAAGTTAAAGGAACTTTCCTAGGGTATATGAGAGTTTTTGGCAGAGCCAGCACCACAGCACAGACACCTGCTTAAGCTCTACCAATCTGCTTCTTGTGTAAAAGGAGTCAAGAGATCATAAGGCAAACACTTCTATCACTCCAACCTTTTCCCACCTTCCCCTGCTCCCAGGCTTAAAATGTTGAGTGTGCAATAAGGCTCTGGTACAGTTTTAGCATTTCATAGACAATTTTCAAGTTACCTTAACATTTAACTAAACAAATGCTCTCCCCTCCTTTCTAGCTATTTCATTAATCTGTTTTCATTCTGCAGACTGATTTTTCTACTTTTTTGATCCCATTATAGATCAGTGAAAATTCTAAGGAGAAAGAATCCTATTTCCTTTCATCACAATCAATCTGAAGAATGATATATTTATGATACTTTCAAGGCTTAAATCTTACTTCATGTTTCTTTCCTGCATAAGAAAATCTGGGTACTTAAGTTTTCTTTTTTTCTGAGACAAAGTCTCACTCTGTTGCCCAAGCTAAGTGCAGTGGCATGATCTTGGCTCACTGCAACCTCCACCTCCTGGGTTCAAGCGGTTCTCCTGCCTCAGCCTCACGAGTAGCTGGGACTACAGGCATGTACCACCATGCCCAGCTAATTTTTGTATTTTTAGTGGAGTTGGGGTTTCACTATGTTGGCCAGGCTGGTCTCGAACTCTTCACACCTTGTGATACACCTGCCTTGGCCTCCGAAAGTGCTAGGATTACAGGCGTGAGCCACCGCACCCGGCCCTGTTTTCTTCAAAGCATTTCTCAAATGTGTATAATGAGAATTTGGGGACTGGTAAGGGCTTTGGAGATCATTGAATCCAGCACGCCCATCTTGCAATTCAAGCCTGCAAACTGAAGCCTAGTAATGTAACAGATTTACCTAAGGTCCCACAGGTAGAAAGTGAATAAATATTCTGGTCTACTGTTATCTAAACCAGTAGCATTTTTACTATCCTTTCTGTGAATCATATTCAGTATAACAGTTTACTCATCTGACACCATCCTGTGCTTTTATCACAAAAATCCAGGTTTTGTCTTTATTTGAAACTGTAATAATAATTCAGATATTAAATATACTATAATGCATACAGTTGTTTCATTCGTGTTTTATAAAGGTAGTTTTTGTGTCTATTTTTGTAACACCTACTGATCCTTACTAAAACATCTGAATGTCTAAGACCTCCTGTAACACAGTTGATCAGTTTGTTTCAATCATCCCAGTAGCTAATATGCATTACTTTACTGTTACCCAGGCTGTGATAATTAGTTATAAGGATTATGTTTGCTGCAATGGACTGACTATTCTCCAGGCCCATATCTCTACTAAATGGGCTAACATAGAACAAAGACAAGGCAGTGGCTAAATTTTCACTTTAATCACAAATCGTCTTGACTAAAAGTTCACATAGCTCAAATCTGAGATAGCTGTCAGACTTTCATTTTTTCCTGTAGTGATCTAGTCTCAAAATTTTGACACAAAGAAATTACCAGCAGATTGTGAGACATTCATTGTAGACCTTGCCTCAAAGAAAGTTACCTAGATTGTATCTCTTATTTATCTATCTGTTTGGCTGCAGGCATAAGATTGTTTTAGTTACTGATTCTCATACAATGCAATTCATCACTTTTACTCCATTCTGTAGGGGATCAAAACATTTATAATCTTGGCTTTGCTACTGAAATATTTTTATAGTTACTAAAATTCTACAAGTGCTCTTATTATAACATAGCATGGTTATACATTTAAACAACAGAGGATTGGTTATTTATGCATTTGTTCAGGTATATTTTGAAACTAAAATATGGAAATAAAAAAGCGTTCTATATAATAAATTTTCACAGTTTGACTTTCCATAAGGCTTATGAAATAATATACAAATAGCTACCATTCTGCTGAAATGTCACAGTAAATACATTAATGGCACAGAAGTGAAATGTCCCCAAATGGGAAGCCATCTTCATGACCTCCTAAATCTCTTTTCCAACTAAAACTTTTTTTTTAATTGAAAAAGAGTTCCATTTCTAAAAGAATATAAAAATAGAAAATGAGTTAAGGAAACTTTTACATATATAATTTTGAAGGAAAAGCTATAAACATTAGATGAAATATTATATATATCTTTAAGAATGTGCTTTGTCTCACCACACCAAACATCCCATGAAAACAAAATTAAATGAATATATTATATATGAACTGTTGAAAGTATAACTAAATGTTACAATTTTAATTAAGATAGAATATTAAAACATGTAATAAGTACTAATACATTTTTGTCAAGTTCAGCTCAGCTAAAACCTATAAGGCTAATTTGCAAATTTATCATTTTGAATTAAAAAATAAAAGAATGTTTAATCAAGCAAGGCACATTTCTTTTAGGCAAGTCTGTCTTTAATACCATTCATTTGGGCACAGTGTAGACTTCACTTATTTATATGTAAATGGGCTAATCTATGTATGAGAGCCTTTGGTACAAAACACACCTTCACAAATAAAGTTGCACATAACCCAGAACATGGAATATAACACGACTATATCTCATGATTAAAGACAGTCCACTACTTAATTGAAAAAAAACAAAAAACAGTAATAGTTGGCTTGCTAGAAACAAATTTTAGGCTTTCTTTATCTGCAGCACTGATTATAGTTTTTGGATGATTCGATTTCATCAAAATGTCAAAAGGTTGCAATGATACCTTAATATTTTTAGCATTCTTCATCTCTTGATGAAATGTCTTTTATATGCACGCATTATGAAGCGAATCCTCCAACTTCAGAGTTGTTCCCTTTATATAAAGCATTTGTTAGAGACATATTATTTAATGTCAACTGAAATAAAAATATGTGCTGGCAGACGGATCACTGCCCATCAGTGATATAACTGCTATTGCATTCTTGATCCAGGCAATTTAAAATGGAGCATCCTACTGGTCAGTGCAGCTCTACAGTTCTTTATGTGGGGGGCTCTTCAGGGATCTGTCAGACAGAGTAAACACAATAATTTACTGGTATATTTAACTTTTAAAAAACTATAGACTTTACGTCAATAGAAAATGTTCCATTCATGAACCAACCCAAATGTCCATCAATGATAGACTGGATTAAGAAAATGTGGCATATATACACCATGGAATACTATGCAGCCATAAAAAAGGATGAGTTCATGTCCTTTGGAGGGACACGGATAAAGCTGGAAACCATCATTCTCGGCAAACTATCACAAGGACAGAAAACCAAACACCGCATGTTCTCACTTACAGGTGGGAATTGAACAATGAGATCACTTGGACACAGGGCAGAGAACATCCGCCTGTTGGGGGGTGGGGGGCTGGGGGGCTGGGGAAGGGATAGCGTTAGGAGAAATACCTAACGTAAATGACAAGTTGATGGGTGCAGCAAACCAACATGACACATGTATACCTATGTATCAAACCTGCACGTTGTGCACATGTAACCTAGAAGTTAAAGTATAATTTTTTAAAAAAACAGAAAATGTTCCATTCATTATATATTTTTTAAATGTTGCTTTTTAAAAACTGTTACCCTGAAAAGCTCAAGCAATTTAATTGTCTAAATGTATTAACTACATATTTCTTTTAATTTGTAAGTTAGAAAACGTTTTGGAGTATGCTGAAATTATAGACATTTTTCTACTAATAATGATCTTGAAATTTAGTCCAAACCATGTGATAGTTTGCTTTTGGACACAAAATTTATCTTCAGCCTTAGAATCATCGAAAGGTTTTGAGTGCCTATTGATTTTTAGAAAAATGTATGTATTAATTTTCTCAGTGTATTTCCAAGGATTTTTTTTCCTGGCTGCCCATCTTACTGTGGCAATCTATGATGAGAACTCTTGAAGTGAGTAAAAATCCAACGCTAAGTGTCATGGAGAGAAAAAGAGAGAGAGAGACAAGACACCAAATAAGTGCTGAGAAAACCATGTTCTATGTGCTAACAGGATGACATTCCTATCATTTATCTCTTCATTATAAATAACTTTTAAGTCTGTTGATTCTTTAAAATATGAACGCTGCACAGTTATGTACCACTTTAAAATTTCCCAAATTAAGACAATAATAACCACTTGACCAGGACAAGAGATAAAGGTTAAAGGTTTGGTGCTTCCCTTCCCTAACTGCCAAAATAATTATTGAGAAATTCTGATAGCAAAATATTTCTTAAGAAGAGGATAAAGCAATACAATAGTCTTATTCACTTCCTACATCCAGAATCTAGAATAGTGTTTGGCATATAGTAGACACTTTATATGCTGAATTAATGAATAAATCTCTATCACCCTGGGTAGTGTCTGACACATAGGAGGTACTCAGTAAATACATGTTGAATACATAAATGGATATATAAAAATTAGATTTATGTATTCTAGAAATTTACTAACTATATAATATAAAGACAGAAATTATAAAGACAAAAATAAAAGATGCTATAAACCCAGCTCTGGGTTTGAATATGTGAATATCATCCATCACAATATGTAGAGAAGACTATTTCCCATATATACTCCTGGTTTTAGCAGGTGCCCAAAACCAGTAGTAAATGCCCAAAGATGGTGATCTGGAATTTGAGTGTGCTTTTGATGGAAGAATCATTCACTTGCTAAATTAAATACTGTATGCCTACTGTGTGCTGGGCAATCAATTAACTATCTATTGAAATTTTTTTCTTATTGGCCTGGATTATATACTCGGTCACCTTGATCTCGCAGACAGATCACTGCTCATCAGTGATTTTAAAAGTCTTAACACTGATTTTAGGCAAAAAGAAAGAGTACGTTCACAGTATGCTTAATTTTCACTATCAGAGTTTTAAAGTTATAATGGTCTAATAGTTATTAATGACTACTAATCATAAGAAATCACAAGTAACATGAATGACCTAGCATCCATTTTATTTCCTAAGTGCCTAGGCTCTGCTCAATGCTACTGCAGCTTTGCTTACCTTAAGAAGTCTGCATTAAGCTATTCTTGTCTTGCTGCTGTTACATTCTTTTTATATAAAACGGTGGGCCTTAAAAAACAACCTCATGTATTAATACCTGCCTCTCAAGGCTCTTGAGATTATTAAATAAGAATGGTATAGCATGGCATCCTAATAAAGTATAGGTGTGGAGGGGGTGGTAATTCAACAGAAACAAAAATAAAAGTGATATCATGATAATCATCATAATGTCGGCCGGGCGCGGTGGCTCATGCCTATAATCCCAGCACTTTTGGGAGGCCAAGGCGGGCAGATCACGAGGTCAGGAGATCGAGACCATCTTGGCTAATACGGTGAAACCCCGTCTCTACTAAAAATACAAAAAAAAATTTAGCCAGGCGTGGTGGCGGGCGCCTGTAGTCACAGCTACCCGGGAGGCTGAGGCAGAAGAATGGCATGAACCCGGGAGGCAAAACTTGCAGTGAGCCAAGACAGTGCCACTGCACTCCAGCCTGGGTGACAGAGCGAGACTCCGTCTCAAAAAAAAAAAAAAAAAAAAATCAGAATGTCTATATTAGTGGTTAAGATGTGGGTTGAAAGGCTTAGAAGAATGGACCCAAAATCGATTCTATAAAATGAGAGAAAGGAAGTACAATAGAAAACAGTGACCTATAACTGAAGATAATTTACCAAATAAATGTTCCAACATATAGAACAAGAAAACAGAATAAGAATAGTCAAATTTCAATAATTATCAAATTTATGAAGAAGTAATTAATACCTCCAAAAGGCCTAAATGAAAGTACAGAAACCTAGCTTACTAAACTGTTAGTCTCATCAACTTACATTTGATGAGAAAAGAGTTGAAGTCATTCTATAGCATGTAGTTATATGGGAACTTTGTTTTCATGTGTCTATATACTTTGACATCTATTAAATTACTTAGTGTTAGCCGCACACCAATAAGTTTTACCAGTTCTACCAAGTAAATGGTAATGAATAAGCTCAAGGACTAGAAAGATTTCTTACTCGATTATATATAATTCTCTGATTGAGGTCTTGAAAATTATGTACTCTCAGCAAGCAAAAACCTTTAATCTCACTCAGTAATTAAAGTCAGTAATATGTTAAGATGTGAGCTTTTAAAAAAATCTAGAAAGTCACGGGAAAATGAGCTGTGAGGTATAATTGATACTACTTTGAGCCGTATTTAGGTCTACTAATAATAAATATCTTCAATCTATATGGTCACACAATAAAATGCTCTTTTAAAATCAGTTAAAAGTTCTGCAGGGAAAAGATCTACAGACTCTAGGTATAAAGCAATTCAAACAGTTCTTGCTCGGAGTAATTATTTCTGTTTGTACTTTTTGGTTACCCAGTTAATTTTGCTCTTTAGAAGTCTGACACATAGTCACTCTTGTTTAACAAGCTTTTCATAATAATTTCTTATAGAAGAAATGTATTCATGACTATCTGATATTTTATTGTCCTGTAGTCAGACACGAGGTAAATACAAAATGTAATGGCACATAAGGCTGCCTCTTAAATGTCTACTACCTTGACTAAACAAAGTTACAATAGAAAATCCAGTAAAACCCATAGTGAGTTAAATCAAAAAAATAAACAATGTCACAATCCTTCACCCAAAACCAGAAAAAAATAAAACCATAGATTTCAATCCTATATTTTGTGTCATTTCTTTAAAAATCCCTAACATTTTTCTCAGAAGAGAAAAATGATCTTTATCCTATGTGAGCTTAACTGCATAAAGTGATGTAAGGAGAAAGAGTTTCTAATTTCTGCTGGTCTACATATGTAAACTCAGGCACACATGTTAGTTTCAAATTTGTTGACACATTTTGTAGGGAAATTGTGCCACCTCGATATGCAGAGGCAATAGTCAAGTCATTCTCTGGTCTGGTTTGCTTGAAAATGCAGGAAAGGAGAAAATTCAAAAGGGGTGTGGAGAAAGTTCCTCTCTATTCTTATTAGGAGAAGCCTCATTTCCTACTGCAGAGGAAAGTGCCTTGGTTACAATATTACATAAAATCATGGCACTATCTGCAGTGGTCATATCAATGCTTTAGTTAGTTTCAGTCATTCCATACTATATGTGTTGGTATTTCAATACCGCTAGGAATCTCCCAATACTAAGAACCAAATGCTACTGGATTGCCTTCACCTTCCATTTTATTATTTAGAAGTAGTTTAAGTTTGACTGTTTTATAAATGTCACTCTACAAATCTGCTCTTACTTTTCATTAACTGATTTAAATGTCCCCATCTGCTTTCATGTATGAACAATCACTTCAAAAAGTAGCTAATTTTTATTATTTTAAAAAATAGCGAATTTTTAAATGTCATAATTTTAAAATGTAATGTTAATTACATTTTGCAAAAGATACCCAGTCAGGCCATATCTACAGTGATGTAATTCTGTAATTCTGTAATGTGATTCACTGGTGAAATCTAATGTTTGATTCAATCAGCTTCCATAGTAATGAAGACTCCATGGATTTTCAGGACTCATCATTAACTGAAACTGAGACTGAACTTATAGGGAAGTTTCTTAGAATGTCTGCTAGATAGATAAGCCTTTTGTAGATATTACTTGTTCGTTCTGATTTTGCTGTGCTGTCCTGGTCAATTAGTCAACATGTTTATGTTATCATTGATTAAAAGCACTCTATTAGCTATTATGTATGAAAAAACATGGTCTTTGTGAAGCATTCTAACTTCCAGGTATCCTTAGTGACTAGGTACCCTCAATGATATCTCATATAAGGTAACAGTTAAGTTACTTACATTAAAGGATTCCATCCCCATAATTGGGTGGTGTAATATTTCTTGTGGAAAACTTGCTGGAGCATGTTTTCACAAATGCAAGCCTTCTCCAGTGAACTGATTACAAGGAATTTTGTCCTTCAGAGCATGATGAGGAGTGTAAGCCACATAGTGATTAAATGAAGCATAGATGCATGACATGAAAATTTTGTTTATAGGTTAAAACACCTCAAATTAGAAGGCAATTTCCTTCCTCTAATCTCTCCTTCCAATAGACATTTATTGGGCACCAACTGTATTTCAGGTACTATGCCAGGTCTTGGGTGATACAGCATACTGAGCAGACAAAACTCCTTGTCCTCATGGGAGGGAATGGAAAACATACAATAAACAAAATAAATAAAATACCTAATACATTAGAGGGAAAAATAAGAAGAGAAAGGATATAGAAAGTGTTGTGAGGTTGCAATTTTAGATAGTGTGGCTAGGGAAGGCTTCAATGTGAAAGTGGCACCTGAAGGAGGTGATGGAGGCAGCCATGCAGCTATCAGATGCTAGAACATCCCAGGCAGGGAGAACAATAAATACAAAGACCCCAAGGTGGAGCACGCCTGGTGTATTTGAAGAAGATCAAGGTGGCCAGTGTGGCTGCAGCACAGGATCAAGTGGGAGAGGAGTTGGAAATTAGGTCAAAAGGGTAAGGAGGGCAAAATGAGACAGGGCCTTGCAGGCCATTGTAAAAAAAAGCCTTTAGTTAGTACTCTGTGTGAAATGGGGTGCCAAATGGTGGTCTTGACACAAAGATGTAATATAACTTGATAAATGTTTTTAAAGAATCACTCTGGTTATGTTGAGAATAGACTCAAGAGGAAGGATGGAAACTGGAGGACCAATCGGGAGGCTACTGTAAAAATTCAGGTGAAGATAATGATGGTTTAGATCAAGTGGTAGCAGTAGAAGTGGTATGAAGTGGTAAGGCATTTGAAACATTTTAGAAGTGTCAACACAGTGGACTAAATAAGGGGTGTAAGAGAAAAAGAAGAATCAAGGATAATTCCAAGGATTTTACTTTGAGCAACTGGAAAATTGAAGCTGCCAGTAGTGGAGGTGGGGAAGAGGGCAGGAAGTACAGGCTTGATGGGCTAGAGTGGGGAGAAGGACGGAAGCTCAGTTTTGGATATATTAGGTTTGAGATGTCTATTAGATATCCAAGTGGAGACGTCACGTAGGCAGGTGGAAATTCAGTCAGGAGCTCAGGGGAGAGATCTAGGTGGGAGATACAAATTTAGATACACAGATAGTTTAAAGCTATGAGAATAAGACAGAATGAAGAACGAAGAGATGAGAAAGAACCAGTAAATAAGATTAAGAAGGAGAGGCCAGAGAGGTAGAAAGAAAATCCACAGTGTGGTATCTTGGAAGTCAAATGAAGACAGTCTTCTTAGGAAGAGGTAGCTGACCATGCCAAATGCTTCTGATAGGTCAAATTGAAATGAGAACTGAGAAATGTCCACTGGGTATCGTTCTATGAGGTTACCAGTGACTTTGCCAAGTACACTTTTGGTGGAATGATAGTGGGGTGAGAACCTTTTGGAGCAGACTCAGGAGAGAGTGGGAAGGGATTCAGTGGTGAACAAAGAGAGAGATAGTCCCCACTCTCATGGAAGAAACAGAAATTAATCATATAACACAAATAAATATAAAATTACAGCTATGTCAAGATAACATACTATATTTAATGCATTCTAAGACCTACATTTTTAGATTTGAGCATCTATGAAATTGGGATGCACCTTAAAATCACTGGTACTTTATCCTTACAATTGGAAATCTTGTAAAAAATAGCACATAAATAATAGTATTTCTTATAATCAAGGGCATCTTAAATTTAATGAACTACTATACTATAATAGGGGAATTGAAAAAACCAGAGTCATGAGAGATGCCTTGGAGGAGTATTGAAGTAAAAATAGAAGTCAAGAGGTGAGGAGAGAAAGAGGAGGCTGGCAGTAAAATATTTGCAAAGATCCCCATTAGCTTAAGGTGGAAAGGGAGCTTATCCTGTATCTGGAAGAAGACCAGGGTGACTGGAGCACAAAAGAAGGAGGGGAGAAATATAAGCAAAGAGGAGGTAAGGCTAGATATGAGATCACATGGGGCCATAAAAGCTATGCTAAGCCTTTGAGCCTCTATCCTAAAAACAAGAAGACCCTGCAAGAATTTTAAGTAGGGGTGGGTTATATAATCAGATTTTGGTCTCAAAAAGATCATTCTGGCTACCAGGAAGAGAAAGGGTCAGACTGGCCACAAGAAATGTGAGGATGCCATTAAGAGACCTTCACACTTATGTAGGATAGAGATGACAGTGTGGATTAGAGTGGTCCTGGCAGTGCCACAGTAAAGTGGGCTGTTTTTAGAGATATTTGGGAGGCTAAATGACAAAATTTGGTGATAGGTTGAGTATATTTACTATTTCAATGAATGTTATTTCATTAATAAATACATTGAGAACACTAGGCAATAAACCTGCATTTTAAGTAAGGCTGGAAAAAAAGAAAAATGATTTGTAAATATTTATGCTGCACATACAGAATGAAAACCAGTATTTTGGAAATTCACTAATTTTCAGAAAAAAATGACACCATTTAGATCTATAGACAGAAAGTAAATGTACTGCAGGATAGGAAGTAATCTATGAACAGGTGAGGGGTGTGTGTGTATGTGTAATAAATTGTCCCCACTGCTTCTCTTCCAAATTAATTATGTTTTAATTTGAAGAACATGTTTAAATGTATAAAAATAAGAACCTTAGGATTCAGAGGGACTTCCATAATGAACAGAAGTTTAAAATAAATGTAATGGAAGACAAATGAAATAACAGTGCTGTCTGATATAAAACATGTAGGCATGATGCTAACTTTCATTCTAAAAAGTGGGTGGGGGCCGCCATAGAGATTCCCAAGAGCCTTTGTGCTATGATATTAGGAGTGGGTGTGAGGTTGGAAGCTCACTGTAAAAGAAAAAGCTTCTCCCCAATCACTATCACCATACTAGAAGGTACGACCCCTGTATCTGCAAAGTCAGAGTCTTGCATGAACAAATTTACTCATAACATTCTTTAGATATGATGAAATATCATTTTTTTTCTCCATTTAAGTGTTATATTGCTAGCAACCAGAATTCCAGGCTTTACTTTTTAGGGCAGAGTTCCTATTTCGCTCTATTTAGGTTACAACAATAACAACATGGATCCCAAGAAAATGATGGAGGCTCTTTCCCAGATCTCTTCTTAATATGCACTTGATGGCTAATGGTGCAAATTTTAAAACAGAAGAAAAAACACATCTGGTACAAAAGAACCCAGTAAAATCGTGAAAACGTTTCTTTTTAAAATGTATTTTCTTCACAATTTTGAAAATTAGCTCACGACATCATTAAAAATCAAGACAAACATCTGAAAGTTTTCTAACCAGTCTGAATCATTTAAATTATACTTGCAAACTGAATATGAGTACATAAAGAATACTATTATCATATGCTATATAGCAATGGCCATTTTCTGGCAGAAAGCTAAGAGCTGAGTCACAATAGTAAGGTCTGGGCTCTGATTGGCTTCTGCTCCCTTTTTCCTGCCTCCTTTGATTTACTTTCTCTCAAAGCTTATCAACCACTTCCTAAAGGTATATAAAAACAAGTGATTTCATTAATATATATAGAATTGCCCCCAAACCCATACGGAATAGTACAAAAACCAATAATTGTATCCTCCTTAGTTTAAAAGGCCTAAAACAAAACACAAAGAAAAAGCTCCCACTGTAAAAATGCAGCCCTAAATATCCTCTTCCACATTCTTATGCTCCTCACCTCTATCTCACAGTGTTTCCATAAGTCTTCAGATTATGGGGCATGTGTGCTTCTTTGCATTTCTTAGTGGGAAGGGTTATCACTTCTATTCACAGCTGAGAGGTGGGAAGGACTTGGAACTGCTGTGGAAAATGTTGAAATTTTAAATGTATAGAAGTCAATAAGTTATAGTTATGGTTCTCAAAGGAACAGACTACTAGTATATATTATATACATTGTCTTTATATAATATAGCAAAACAAATACTTGAGTATATTATATGCCAAAAAGGTAAATAACAAGTTTTATGCCAACAAACCATAACTTTAAATGTCTTCATACTGTGCATTTAAATTTCAATACTGAAATTTTATTTCAAAGTTTAGAAATAACTGACATAATGCTTCCTCCTATGCGTAGGTGTCTGTGGTTATGTCACCACAGTTGGTGTATCATGTCATTTTAAAACATCATAAAAGAAATAAAACAATAACAATGTTAACTTCCATGTTTCTATCTGGATTCATCAGCTGTAAGGCATATACATTTTTCCCCAGGGTGTTGATGGGTGTGCACTGATCCAGTCACACCTCCTCACATGAATCTCTTGCTCTACACAGACATCTGTATATTTCTTCAACACCTAAGACGTGCAACTGAGCTCAACAGTGAAGGTTGTAGTTTGGCAAAGCCAGCTGGCATGTGCAAACGTAGGCTCATTAGAATTTTGCTCTAAGCCCAAATCATTATCCATCTTCATTTCATAAATGATTTAAGAACTTAGAGAAGGGTCTGAAGCTATTATGTAGGAAAAATTATATTTTAATTTCTTTAGAGCACAGATGCCCTTAAAGATCCATGGAGTGGTTAGGTAAGGCAATAATGTCACAAGTTTCAATGAACTGGCAATCTCATTCTGCTTTTAATACTTCTGTTCTGAATAATTTCTTCCCTTTTAATAAGGGAGAGTCAAAATATTTACATGACTTTCTGGTATGGTTCTTCAGTAAATGAAGCAAAGTATAAGGAGATAGAAAACTAATTTGCATAATGCTATCATCTATTGTTGATTAAAACACATGAAAACAGAAAAATCTTAAAACTGAAAAATATCCATTGTCATAGCAGTTATCACTAAACACTACTATGACTGGTTATACTTTCTAAGATTAAATCTAGATAAACCAACCATAAGAAAATAATCTTTTGTTATTAGAAAAGTCAATCTCTTCATCTTATTGAAATAACTTATATTTGATCCTTATATTTGGTTAAAATACCTGCTTATTTTAAACAGGTTAATTTTCAGTATACTGAAATGAAATAGGTTTCTGGAGATATGTTATCTACATGAACTCATTAATTAGTGACATGGGCTGAAGCCAAGTCTAAAAGCATAAAAGATTTATTTTGTCTTTCAAGTCACCTAATAAAAGTAGCATGGGTTTCAGAGCCAGAATAACCTGGCTTTAAATCATAACTGAGTCTCCTGCTAGCTGTGAAGTCTTAGGGAAATCACTTAACTTTAAGCATCTATTTTATGCCCTCCTAAAATGAGGTTAATAGCACTTACCTTGCGGAGTTGACAAGTGTCCAGGACATGGTTGACTCTTAATAAATGGTAGTTATTATTCTTATAATAGAAAGGAAATAGGAAGACACTGATTACTTGTGTATTTCATATTCACAAAGCATTGTATTAATTATACAATGCTTGTGAGTGATGATCACAATATAATCTCTTAGCAAAATCTCTGATGCCGTGTCATGGAATTATTTTTTCTAAGTGTTCTACCTGTATTAACATTTACTATTCACAATAAACCTGTGAGGTACTGTTTATCACCCTCATTTTACAAACAAAGAAACTGAGGCACAGAGAGGTTAAGTAATTTGTTCAAGATCATATACCAGAGTCAGGATTCAAATCCTGGAAATATGACTGCAGAGCTTATGCTTTTAACCACTTTATTAAAAGCCTGGAAATAACATTTATGTAAGATAACAGCCATTCACTGAACAAATATAAAAGGTGCCACATTCTGTGCTAGGCACTAGTACCCAAAACCTTCAAGACACAGAGCTTATATCCTTTAGGGAACTTACAATGTGGTGACTATAAACAATCATATTACCTCAAAGTTATGAGTCAAAAGCCAGGATATTTCTCTGGATTAAAGAACAAAGGCCCCCTTTAAATTACTGCCATTTAATAACCATAAGAATTATGGCACAACCATAATTTACTTATAGAACTAATCAAGGTTTCTACATCTCCTGAATAAATGTGAATAAAATTGTCATTGCACTTCGTCCATCTCTATGTTAAGAACAGATACAAAAATTATTTTAATGTAATTGTTACAATGTATCTAACATATTATCAAAATGTGTCATAAAAATAATTTCTGGTCATTAAGGGTACCAAAAGTTTGGTCAAGAGGTAGATCAATGTCAAAGGTTAACTCAAACAAAAAGCAAAGAAAACTAGATAATGAAGTCCTACTTAGATATACATAGATAAAAACAAATATATGATAAAAACAAACAACAAATCTATGACCAGGTATATTTAGATTTCTTGCCTCTATTTGTTTGGTCTTTTCCTTCCTCAGCTCTCTCTTATAGTCTCAATCACTATTTTCCACTCTCTTCAATGCATGCATTATAAATGTACTCCTAACTGAAAATACTTTATGGGCTTTAAAAATAGGGTTACTCTCATTTAGTCTGGAAGGATAGAATAGTTATATGCTATTAAAACCAAAAAACAACTGTAGATAATGTATAATTTATATAATGTATATGAAACAGAATGATTATGTTTAAATAAAATGTTACTCTTATTTTTAACCATTTTTTGTTTCAAAGAACTGTACCACTGCATACTATTAAATAATTATGTAAATTAAAATTGGACCAATAATCTAACAGCAGTAGATTCTGCCATTTATCCTTTTTAAAGGGAAACAGGTTGCTTGGAGGTCAAGTGGGTTAGTAAAAGGAATGGAATAATTTTCAGTTTGGCTTGGGTGAAGGTTATTCTGAAGAGCAATGACTGTTTTTTCATCCTTTTGTAATAAACAATGGAAACTAAACGACAGTTAGCAACATGGAAATCAAATGAGAAAGGTGTAAATTATTTTTAAAAAGACACCAAGCATGTAACTAAGATAAAACTGTTGGTTTGGCAAATACCATCAGTCTATATATGAATGACAGTTCCCTGGCTCTGGATAACAAAAGGGACTGCTCCCAGTAGATCACAGAGTGCTCACCTGATTCTGTCTGTCTTCTGGCAACCCTTGGCATATGGCTGAAACTTGCAGGTGTTCTCCCAAGATCTGGTTACTTCCTGTCCCTCCTTTTAATTGATTGTCTGCAATTCACTCAGTTTTAAACGTGCATCCTTTATTTATTTGAAGTTTATTTAGCTTGTCAAGTGCTGTGATGATGACAGAGCTGTTGTGGGATCTGTATTTTTTTTTTTAAAGAGAAAGCCTGAAGGTCCCTTGTAGTAAGGTTTCAGGCACACTGATCGAATCTCTCATTTGCTTATGTACAGAACACTTTTACATTTGCTTTTAAATTTCATTTGTTGGCTTGAAAGTTCTTGGAGAAAGAAAACTGTAGAGAAGCATCTTTAAAAATTATTGCCTAATAAATGGCATTTAATCCAGATCATGCCTTATTGTGGTTAATATCTAACATTCCAAACACCATATTTTCCTCCTTGATTCAGTCATTATGGAATGACATAATGATTTTCATAGTTAAAAAATGCATTTGGGATTCATTTCACCTCCTTAGAGTCTCAGACTTAACTTTATTTTTTGTGCGGCTTATTCAAACAGTGGTTTTCCTTATGAAATCATTTAAGTAGGAACCATCTGGAAAGGTTACTGTGGAAACGGCAGGGGCTGGGAGGTGGGGCTAGAGAGCAAGAGATGCCATGACAACCTTTTTCGGGTTTCCCAGGAAACATGGGTTGCTATGGAAACTGCATCAGTCAGGTCCGAATTAGTAACTTCCGCTGGAAGGGGTGTCTGCCACTTTAATCTTCTTGTGATACTGCCGAAGCTTATCTCTCAGATGCATTAGGAAATTTTTTGTTTCTCTCAGCAACACTGAAAACATCTGTTTCTAGACTTTGATAGTTGTTGGGGCTGGGACATATGCACAGAACTTCACAGGAGTCTGTTAGTCTAATGCTTTAGAAATGCTTAGCAAGCCCGAAAGAATTAAACTAATTAGTCAGATCAGGACATCTTGGGCATTTCCCTTTATTCAAAGTTGTAGAGACACTTAAAATTCCGGGAAAGGGGATTCAAATAGGAATTTAAGTCAAAAACCAAATAACTCATGGTGGGTTTACAAGTCATTATTCTAGTTAGACTCTTCATCCACATATCTACAGGGTAGGCAACCGAAATACATATTCAATAAATAACGTTGAAAGGTCCATCAAACTGAAGCATCATTTACTACGAATTGATGTGCTTAGGAAAGAAACAACTGCCTTTAAAATTCTGAGGTTAAACAGTTACTCTAACTGTTCTTTAGTTTCATTTCCTCCCAGGATGTACTGCTCTTTTTTAAATAGGGCGTGTACTAGAAATGAAGTTTAATGTAAGTCTGTTGTTTACAATGTTAAGAGAGAGAGGGTAAGAGGGAAAAGGAGAGCTGAGAGAATGCAGCCCACTTGCAAAACAGGCACCTGTTTCAGTATGAAGCAGCAGGGAGAGGGAGAATGAAGTGTGCTTTCCACTTCTTCAGGTCCTTTCCTTGATGAATGGTCTGGAAATGTATAAAACAAGGGCATAGGCAGACCAAGGGGGCACGTTCCACACAATACTGAGCACAGCATGTCACTTGTATCACATATTAAACATCGGTGAATATCTTTTTGATGTTGACACAAGAGTTGGGATTATTGTTCGTGGTGCAGGTGGCAGTGGAATTGCCCGTTTTGAAAGGCGTCTGGGGGAAAGCGCTATGGTTCATACCCCCCTCTTCGATCACCATATACTCCGACTTACTCAGAGTCGAGTTACTCCTTGCTTTTCGGAGCTCCTCGGCTGAAGAGGAGAGGTGCTGGCAACTTCCCACGTGCATGTACTGGGCTTGCTCTTCCCCTTCTGTCTCCCGGTGGTAGAAGTAATTGAAGTTGGAAACAATCACGGGAACTGGCAATGCGATGGTCAAGACACCGGCGATGGCACAGAGAGATCCCACAATCTTGCCCCCTATGGTCACTGGGTGCATATCGCCGTAACCCACTGTTGTCATGGTTACCACTGCCCACCAGAAGGCATCCGGGATGCTGCTGAAACCTGAAGTGGGGTCGTCTGCCTCGGCAAAGTAGACCGCGCTGGAGAAAAGGATGACCCCAATAAAGAGGAAGAAGATGAGCAATCCCAGCTCCCGCATGGACGCCTTCAGCGTTTGCCCGAGGATCTGCAGCCCCTTGGAGTGGCGCGACAGCTTGAAGATGCGGAAGACCCTTACCAGGCGGATGACCCTCAGGATGGCCAGAGACATGGCCTGCTGTCCATTGCCCTGTCGTTCGGCCAGCTCGGTACCCAGAGTGATAAAATAAGGGATGATGGCCACAATGTCGATCAGGTTCATGATGTTTCGCGAGAAGGTGGCTTTGCTAGGACAAGCGAAGAACCGCACCAGCAGTTCGAAGGAGAACCAGATGATGCACAGCGTCTCCACCACGAAAAAGGGATCGGAGAAGCTGGAGGCTCCTGCGCGGGCCCCCGACGTGCTGTTGCCGGCTGCTTCGAATGAGTCCTGCGACGTCGAGGCGGGGTAGTCCTTCTCGTCGCGGAACTCCGGCAGCGTCTCCAGGCAGAAGATGACAATGGAGATGAGGATGACCAGCACGGACACGATGGCGATGCCCCGGGCCGGCCCGGAGCTCTCGGGGTACTCGAAGAGCAGCCACACCTGGCGCTGGAAGTCGCGGCGGGGCAAGGGCCGCTCCTCCTCCCGCAGGAAGCCCTCGTCCTCGCGGAACTTCTCCATGGCCTCCTCGCCCAGCTGGTAGAAGCGGATCTCCTCGGAGAAAATGTCGATGGGCACGTTGACCGGCCGGCGGATGCGGCCCCCGGACTGATAGTAGTAGAGGATGGCGTCGAAGCTGGGCCGGTTGCGGTCGAAGAAGTACTCGTTGCGGAGCGGGTCGAAGTACCTCATGCGCCGCTTGGGGTCGCCCAGCAGCGTCTCGGGGAACTGGCAAAGGGTCTTCAGCTGCGTCTCGAAGCGCAGCCCGGAGATGTTGATGACCACGCGCTCCCCGCAGCAGTCCTGCTCGCCCGCGGCCGGCAGTGAGGGCGGCAGCGGCTCGTAGCGGTCGCAGCCGCCGCCGCCACAGCCGCCTTGAGGCGGGGCCCCTCCACCATCGGCCACCTCCGGCTCCAGCATGTGGTCCCCGGGCACCACGGTCATGTTGGGCGGCAGCTCGCGGCCTGCGGCGGGCTCCGCGTAGCCGGGGTTCACCAGCGTGTGGGCACCGCCGCTGCTCGCTGGGCGCTGGGGAGGGTGGGCGCGGTGGCGGGCTGAGGGCGGCGGCGGCGAGCGCAGAAGGCTGAGGTGCTCGTCCATGCGGCGGGGAAGAGGCGGCAGCGGTGGGGCCAGGTCGCTCCTCCTCGCGCTCCCCGCCCTTTCGCCGCCTCCGCCCCCGAACCGAGCCCGCCGCCTGTTGCAGCCAAAGCCGCGATGCTCTGTCTGGGTCTGGCGCGGTCAGCCGGGCTCCCGCACGGAGACGCCTCCTCCCTCCTTCTCGCGCTCTCCGCCCCCTCCCCTGCGGGGCGCGCGCCCGCCTCCGCGTCCCCTTAGGATTCCCGCCCACCGCGCGGGCGCGCGTCCCGCTCCCGGGGGCAGCCGCCGGGCCTGCATTTCTTGCAGCCCTCAAGGCCCCTCGGTGTCAGCGAAAGAGCCCTCATGTTGTACCTCGGCGCCCCGCGGGAATGCCCACCCAGCAGAGCCGGCCCACGGGGAGTCAGGCTGCCGGCCCGGGCCCCTAGGCTCCGCCCGCTTCTGGTCAGCGCCCCTCGCCCCCGGTCCGCATGGCCGCGTCCCAGTCGCCAGGGTTTTCGGCCCCTCCCGCCGCGGCCCCGCGGGCACCGGCCCCCTGGCCTCCACACCCCTAGGTATAGCCCGGGGAGGGCAGGCGGGCCCAGTGTCCAGGGAAGGAGTGCAGGCCAGGCGGGCGCCCTGGGCCAGAGGCAAGCCTGGCGCCGGCATCCCAGGTTCCCTTGAGGGTCGAGGACCGCCAAACCCTGGGGAGGAGTGGGGGTTTAAACAATTTAGCTTCTGCTAGGATGCGAAGCCAAAGGGAGTAATGGGTGCTGATGGGCTTCGCAAACTGAGTCCGAAGGAAATGGATTGTTAAAGGCGTTCGGGCCCTGCTGCTTTAGTGAATAGTTCACACCCGTTTTCGCAGCGGAGATTTCGGCCACTGGGAAGAATCAAGGACCAAGTTTCTGATTGGGATTAGCAGTGACAGCCTGGTCTTTATCCACTACACAGATTTCCTGTTGGCGGGGAAATAAGAGGAAAAATGGGAAAGGAAATTCACGAAGTCTAAGTTGTGTGGTTAGAAAGTCCAACTTTATGACTGAAGCCTGTCGTGGAAGGGATGAGAGCAGGACCTGTACCTAGACTTTTTACTTATTATTTTGGCACTGCCCTTGTGGTAGGGAATTTGCAGCGCTCTAGTTGTTAAACTGGAAGGACATTCATTCTGCAACTTGTACCTCTTGCTTGATCTGGGCCCAGAGATAACTTACATGTATCTTCTTTAAACTTATTTTTCCAAATTATTGTGGTTACTTTGAACACAATTTGTTTCCAGAAATTTTAGCAATCTAATATAACTCAACCCTAGGCTTTAAAAAGTCTGTTTTTTATTGTATCATTCAAATCATTTACAGAAGAGGAACTATTGTCTAGACAGCTCCTCACCCACCCAAAGTTAGCTGACAATTCAATTTTAAGTAAGTGATTTGTGGTCAATACTTCCCCACCACCACTCCCAACCATGGGGTTCTCTAGGGCACAGAGTAGGTCCTAGCCAATTTATATTTCTAGCAACTACCAAAGTGCCTTGTCAATGGTGGAGACTTGGTACATATTTGTCAAATTGAATTCCCCAAGGAGTGTCTCTTTGCGTTGCTATCTGCTCTGGAGTTTCAACATTTCTTCTTTTTGAGCCCAAGATGCTGCTGTGATTCCTAAGATGAGGAGTGAGGAAAAACTGAGCTCACCATAGAAAACACTGCTCATTTATTCCATAGGATTTCCACCTCCGGCTCTCCTGGGCACAACAGGCACCCATGTCCTTTTATTGTCCCTTCATCTTCCTTTTCACCTCCTGGTCAGTGCCAGACAATGCAGGCAGTCACTTATGTTGTGAGATGGCAAAACTGGGCAACCACGTAAAACTCTTTCTCTTACGAAACTCCAGAACACTGGAATGTGACAGCCACCTCATTATTTTGCATATATATTTTGAGCTGGTGATTAGAGTAGCAGTATAATCAATCATTCATATATTTAAATCTTAGAATGAGACAGACTGCTTGCTGCAATGATAGCTCATGGAAAGGCAAAGACCCTATTTTTAAAGACCAGATGTTTCATGTACTTCTATGTCTGACTTAGAAAGTGATTTATTCCTTCTTTTGCAGGAATTAGTACTGAAATTAATATTAATCAATGGCAAGGAAGACCAGAGCAGAGGATAGTCCTGTGACAAATGGTCACAAGCTTCTCCCAGCTGTGAAATATCTTTCCTTCATAAGTGACTATTTCCATTCCGTTTCATGTATTTGCCTTGTCTGGAAGACTTTGATTATGTGCTTCTTAGGACACATATAAAGTCCTTACTTTGTATCTGGGGCCCAGAGAAGTTTAGCAATTTGCTTAAGCTCACATAGCTAGTTAGCAGCAGAGCTGGGCCTAAAATCTTGGACCATTTCCAAATCCAGTGTTTGCTTTACTGTATCACACTGTGCAACGCTTATGTTGATCACTGTGAGTACTTAATATACTAGATTTCTAACAGCAGCCTATTTGCTTCTGATTGCCGACTAGTTCACTTCAATTCATATTTATCTTAACTGAAAACCACTCCTTCTGACGGCTCGTCTGTTGTCTGTAGAAAATGAGTTGGTGGGCTCATTCTAGCCCTGTTGGACAGCCGAACCCATCACAACAAATCAATGCCAAAAATGGCATTTCAAGAGGAAAACATAGCATTTATTTAGTACCCCCAACAGAGTAGCTCAAAGTGATTTGAAAATGTCTCATTAATCCTCATAACACCCCTGTGGGATAATAATAATATTATTATAACGTTTAGGCGTAGAACTGTGGCAAAGCCAACAGCTTCTCTGAGCATGTGCAGGATTTCCTCATATTTCAGTCTGCAATACTAGAGTCTGACTAAAACCGTCAGGTTTGCAAACAGCAAGGGTAAATAAATCTTGGTGTTTGGCCTTTCTGTGTTGCTCTAGGCATAGTTTGTGTTTCCTACTGACCACATCAATCCTAGAAATAGTTCACCAGTTGTTTGCCAGATGGTAAGCAGCATTTAGGATTAGCTCAGAAGTGTTTGAGAGTGGGACAAGGCAGGGCTAGAGATCCTGATCCACAATTACAGATAAATGAATGGAGAAATAGCACCTAGTAACAGTGTAAAAGCATTCCTATTTCTCCACATCCTCTCCAGCATCTGTTGTTTTCTGACTTTTTAATGATCACCATTCTAACTGGCGTGAGATGGTATCTCATTGTGGTTTTGATTTGCATTTCTCTAATGACCAGTGATGATGAGCTTTTTTTCATGTTTGTTGGCTGCATAAATGTCTTCTTTTGAGAAGTGTCTGTTCATATCCTTCACCCGCTTTTTGATAGGATTGTTTTTTTCTTGTAAATTTGTTTAAGTTCCTTGTAGATTCTGGATATTAACCCTTTGTCAGATGGACAGATGGCAAAAATTTTCTTCCATTCCGTAGGTTGTCTGTTCACTCTGATGATAGTTTCTTTTGCTGTGCAGAAGCTCTTTAGTTTAATTAGGCCCCATTTGTCAATTTTGGCTTTTGTTCCCATTGCTTTTACTCATGCAGTCTTTGCCCATGCCTATGTCCTAAATGGTATTGCCTAGGTTTTCTTCTAGGGTTTTTATGGTTTTAGGTTTTATGTTTAAGTCTTTAATCCATCTTGAGTTAATTTTTGTATACTGTATAAGGAAGGGGTCCAGTTTCAGTTTTCTGCATATGGCTAGCCAGTTTTCCCATTTATTAAATAGGGGAGTCTTTCCTTATTGCTTGTTTTTGTAAGGTTTGTCAAAGATCAGATGGTTGTAGATGTGTGGTGTTATTTCTGAGGCCTCTGTTCTGTTCTGTTCCATTGGTCTATGTATCTATTTTGGTACCAGTACCATGCTCTTTTGGTTACTGTAGCCTTGTAGTATAGTTTGAGGTCAGGTAGTGTGATGCCTCCAGCTTTGTTCTTTTGCTTAGGATTGTCTTGGCTATATGGGCTCTTTTTTGGTTCCATATGAAATTTAAAGTAGTTTTTTATAATTCTGTGAAGAAAGTCAGGGGTAGCTTGATGGGGATAGCATTGAATCTATAAATTACTTTGGGCAGTATGGCCATTTTCACGATATTGATTCTTCCTATCCATGAGCATGGAATGCAAATTAGTTCAGCCATTGTGGACGACAGTGTGGTGATTCCTCAAGGATCTAGAACCAGGAATACCATTTGACCCAGCAATACCATTACAGGGTATATACCCAATGGATTATAAATCATTCTACTACAAAGACACATGCACATGTATGTTTATTGCAGCACTATTTACGATAGCAAAGATTTGGAACCAACCCAAATGCCCATCAATGACAGACTGGATAAAGAAAATGTGGCACATATACACCATGGAACACTATGCAGCCATAAAAAAGGATGAGTTCATGCCCTTTGCAGGGACATGGATGATGCTGGAAACCATCATTCTCAGCAAACTAACACAGGGACAGAAAACCAAACACCACATGTTCTCACTCATAAGTAGGAGTTGAACAACGAGAACACATGGGCACAAGGAGGGGAACATCATACACTGGGGCCTGTCAGGGGGTGGGGGACTAGGGAAGGGATAGCATTAGCAGAAATATGTAATGTAGATGATGGGTTGATGGGTACAGCAAACCACCATGGCACATGTATACCTATGTAACCTGCATGTTCTGCACATGTATCCTAGAACTTAAAGTATAATAATAATAAAAAAAGAGCACCTAGTATGTGCACAGCATTGTTCTAGATACTGTGGGGATATGAAGTTTAAACATAGATCATGCCCTCATTGGGCTTACATGCTGTTGAAAAGATAGGATATAAATCCATGAAAATTTTTACAATGCTATTTATTAACAATACATGACAAGAGTACTAGAAATGTTACTTGTGACTATTTTGTCTATTCTAGCCAAGCTGGATGCCTGGCTGTTTCTCAGTTATACTAAATGAGTCCTTCTCTCAGGGTCTTCATACTTGCCCTTCCCTCTGCCTGCAACACTCTTCCTCCAGTTTTTTTTTTTTTTTTTTTTTTTTTGGCTCTCTCCATCACTTTAGGTCTCCATTAAAATGGTCAGCTTCAGGGAAGTTGCCTTCCCTGACCACAACCACACTATTTCAAATAGCAATCCTTCCCCGCCTCCGTTTGGTAACTCTCTAGTCTCTTACCTCTTTTATTTTTCTTCATTTCGTTTATTTACTTGACATTATATTTTATATTTATGTTGTTACTTTCTTATTGTCTGTCTCCTGCACTAAAAAATAAACTCCTTGAAGGCAGGGTTTGGGCTTTTTGACTTCTGTATGCTCCAGATCTAGAAGAGTACCAGGCACATCGTAGATGCTTAATGGAAGAAAGAAAAGGTACAGAATGAACATACAGACATGTGACAGTACCCTGTGTGTGTGTGTGCCGAGTGTTTATTTTGAAGACGTATCTGTCTAGTTCTGGTTTATAGAACCAGTTAGGCTATACACATATATATACAAGGATTGTTTTTTAAGTGCCACTTCTTCCCTTTTTTTTTTCACCTTCCCTTCCCACCATCCTGAAGGGGTCTGTCCTGCACTCCAGAATTATACTTTAAACTCCC
The DNA here is from genome assembly GCF_029281585.2 of Gorilla gorilla gorilla. NCBI lineage: Eukaryota > Metazoa > Chordata > Mammalia > Primates > Hominidae > Gorilla > Gorilla gorilla. Next base: position 128,229,038 of record NC_073224.2, on the reverse strand, counting down.
CCACTTGATATTCTTCCTGAAGTTCCCCAAACTTAATATTTATAACACTGAACTCATTATCTTCTCCCCCAAACTTGCTTCTCTTCCTGTTTTTTTTTTTGTGTGTGTGCTAGAATACGGAGTCATCCCTGCATCCTTCCTCTGCTCTCACATCTATTCAGTCACTAAGTGCTTTCCATTCCCCCTCCAAGCCCTTCTCAATTCTGTCCATACCTCTCCATTCTCACTGCCACTGTCCCAGTTCAGGCTGCCATGACAGTTTCATAACAGGCTCCCTGCTTGCAGTCTCTCTTTTATGTGTTTTATCCTCCAGGATATAGCTGAGTTATTTTTGTAAAACATAGGTTGGATCACATTGCTCTCCACTGCTGCCATGATGGCCAAACCCTGGCTCTGACCTGTCATTCTGGCCGCATCTCCACACTACTTGCTGGTCCTTGGACAGGTCATCCACTTACACACTGCTGAGCCATTGCTCATGCTAGCTGCTTATGCTCTAGCTTGCTGGATACTCCTTTCACCTTTTTCTACTGATGAATTCAATCTTCAAGTCCCAGCTTAGAGACCACTTATTTTAAGAGCCCCACCTTCTTGTCAGTCATAATTACCACTTCAAAGAAGATTCCATGTAACTGATAAATGAATTCAGTGATACTCTTTCTCATCAGAGCTCTTACGGTATTTTGTTTAAAGCCCCATTAGAGGGCTTTATTGTACTATATTTAGGTGTGTTTGATATGATCTGTCTCCCTATGAGAATGTGAACTCCATAATACTAATAGCTAACATATTGAGCAGTGAATACACTATGCTAAGTCAGGCATGGTGCTAACCACTTTATATGCAGTAACCTCCAACAGCCCTGTAAGGCAGATAATATTACTACTATAATAGCAGTAGTAATATTTCACAGATAAAGAAACTGAATGCAGGGTGGTGAATTCACTTGTGCAAGGTTATACAACTAGAAAATGGTAGAACTAGGATTCAAACCAAGAAGTTCACATCCTTAAGCCCTACTGTAGGCTACCTCTGTGGTGATTAGAGGCCTTATCTTATTCATCTTTGTATTTCCAGTCTCTAGTATTGTGTTGCTATATGATAAATGCTTTTCATGTAGTATAACAGAAGAAAAATGATTACGAAGCATACTAGCTATTTGCTAAAAAACTGATAGACCATGATGAAAGAATTAGTCATGTTCCTCAATGCAAGGGCTATACATGGGCTTTCCTGAATCTGTACCATTTTTTTTAAGAAGTAAGAAAGATGCAAGGTATAAAGAGAAAGTTATTCCAGAAGTAGATGCAGATATAGGTCCTGACTGGGACTAACATGGCTCTCCAGTGTTGCCGTATCCTCAGAAAGACCCAGCAGTCTAAGTCCTTGTTCTCACATGGCAGAGTGATTTTGAGAAAAACATTTCTAAGCCGAGCGCATTGGCTCATGCCTGTAATCCCAGAACTTTGGGAAGCCAAGGCAGGCAGATCTCTTGAGGACAGGAGTTTGAGACCAGCCTGGCCAGCATAGGGAAGTCCTGTATCCATGAAAAATACAAAAAATTAGCTGGGCGTGGTGGTGCGTGCCTATAATCCCAGCTACTCCAGAGGCTGAGGCAGGAGAATCACATGAACCTGGGAGGTAGAGGTTGCAGTGAGCTGAGATTGAGCCACTGCACTTCAGCCTGGGTGACAGAGCGAAACTCTGTCTCTAAAATAAAATAAAAGAAAAAGAAAACATTTTTAGTCAGGGAAGATTGGAACTCTTATCAGCAAGTATGCCAACCAAAGAGTTAAAAGTATTGTGTGACTGAGCATTTACATAAGCCCGATTCTTTCTCCTTGAGCCTCTATATGTAAGAGACAGCAATCAGACACTGAGCCACTTGCATAGCCTTTTCGGGTTGTAGTTAATTTATTGAAAAAGCAGGCACAGTCACACCTCTAATCATAGATGAGACATACAGTTAATGATGAGATAAGCTGTAAAGCCCATGTATGCCAGTTATTTATTTGCAGATGGGAATCTTCTCAACATTTGTAGAAACAATTGAATGGCTTTAGAGTACTAGCAAACATATTACCTCTCTTTTAGCAAGATGTACACTACAAGTAATACTTTCACTACGATTTTTCTCAAAGTGGATTTGGCCAAGAATGTTTAAAAATATCTAGAAAATTAATTTATTTCCTCATGTTCCTTCTGTGAGGTACTTTGTTGTGAGGCTGTGGTAAGTCACAATAAAATTAATTTCAAGAACTAAAATGGATTATTTCAGTTATATGATTGAGTTGACATTAATGTGAACTGTTGAACATAAATTGACATTGTAAGCAAACACCTATGGGAAATTATTGAAACGCTGTAAGGTCAAGGATACATTTTGATTGAGGTTTTTGTATTACCATCTGGTGAAACCCAAAACTTATTAATCTGCAGGCATCATATTACAGTGTTATTACTTAGTCATTAGGTTTTGTAATTATGTTGATAAAGCAATTCAAGAACATGTCTGTAGAATAGCATTACAATTTTATTGAGTTTTCATTACAATTGTAATAATGTTAATGAAAGTATATGAAGGCCCATAATGATCCAGTTAACACTCAGTATTATAATAACAAAAGAATATGAATAGAATTCTTTGGGGATTTCATCATACCTGAGATATGATGCAATGGATACATTACTTGGTTATAAAATGGATGCAAATAAAATTCAGCGTGTTATGGTACATCCGTCCTTGCCTGACCCAGGCACAGCTGCAAGTATTGAAAGCTTTCATTTATAGGCTCAGGACAATTTAATTCTAGAGCCAATTTTAAACAAACTTATGGAAATATATCAGAAAATCTGATCTTCACCCCAATCCCTGGTGGAAGATCTAGAATCTTTCTTGCTGCTCTAAGCTCAGTGTGTCTGAAGTGGGCCCCTTATTGGCTATAAACGTTCATCCTGGTTCTGAGCTTTCACCATCTTTTGCATGACAATAGAAACATACTCTGTCTTAGCTTGTTACTGTTCTCTTTAGTTTCTCCGTTGATACTGAAGCCCTATCCTGAAACCTCAACTGTCTTGTTTGAGATTCCATTTTTCTTTTTAGCCCTTAGTAGCCTCCTCAAAGGCTGAACCTTGCCATGGGCTGGAGTCCTTATTTATACCAGGTGATCTCTTGGAGCTACACAGCTTCCACCACCCACCTGATTACCAGTATTGCCATTGCCATGGCCATTCTGTGGCTTGCATCCTCCACTGGTTTGGACCTTATGAGTGATGAGGCTTTCCCAACTTGCATCTGAATTTTATCCTTCCCTCTAGGATTTTATAATTTGAGAAGCTGGCCACCCTTCTTGGGGACTTGTCCTAAAGCTGAATTTATTCTCCTAGCATGAAATCTCACCATTCCCAACCTATTGAAGTCCTAGCATGCCTCATGACTGAGTTATGTATATTGGCATGCACAGTTAGAATTGGCATACACTGAGGTTCATTGTTTATATAGTCATTTAAGTGAATTATATAATGAATAAATGGAGATATATATCAGTTGTAAGGATAAATTGTCTTGATTTCCCACCCCCATCAAACTTAGGAATCCACCTGTAGCATGCCAGCCTTAACATGCATGTGAACAGAACTTTCTGCCAAATGCTTTTATGTTGAAGATTAGCTTTCAGGTAAAGCTTACAGTATGAGCATGTTTATCCATTATGTTATTCAGAACAAGCTAATGTAAAGATGTGCTGTAGTGTACTAGAAGGGTTCTAGCCTTGGAATCAAATTATAGTCCTCCGCCTTTTATCCATGGGGAATATGTTCTAAGACCCCCAGTGGGTGTCTGAAACCACTGATAGTACTGAATATAATTGCTGTCAATCATAACATGTTTCCGTTCATGTCTTCCACCCACAAATTTAATGCCTTTCCATCTTAACTAAGCACTTGTCATGCACTGTGGCTATAACTTTTGCAGTTTGAGGTATGACAGCAAATCTAGCACAAATTTCTTTTTCCCTCTTCACAGTTTCACAGACAGAAGGTTTGTTCTTACTCAGTATAAGATGTTTTTTCCTTATTAAGTTGAGGACTTTCACCTTTTGACTTTTAAAGGAAGCACTTCATAGCTTCTCTTTGGCATATCCAAATTTCCAGCAACACTACTCTTGCTCTTTGAGGCCACTATTAAGTAAAATAAGTGTTACTCGAACACAAGCACCGTGATACCACAACAGTAGACCTGATAACCAAGTGGCTACTAAGTGACTCATGGGCTAAGTCCATGTAGATACACAGGACAAAGGGAGAATTCCCCTTCCAAGAGGGATGGAGTGGGAGGGCAAGAGATTTCATCATGCTACTCAGAACAGCATGCAATTTAAAACTTATGAATTGTTTATTTCTATACATTTTCATTTAATATTTTCAGACCACAATTGACTGAGAGTAACTGAGATTATGGAAAGCAAGATCACAGATAAGGGAGACTACTGTTTCTGGAGTTAAAAATGCCCTTGAGAAATTCATTTTACCTCTCTCTGTCTTAATTTCTCACATGTAAAATGAAGAAAATAATATCTAAGCCACATGCTACGAGTGTTGAATGAGATTATAGAGGTGGAAGTATTCAACTCCTTGCCTTAGATACAATAGGTGCTCAATAATTGCTTGCTCACTTATATTTTCTATACAACATAGATGCATAATGCAGGGAGGGTGAGATGCATTAGGACGTTCATACTTCTGATTGCAAAAGGCCATATGCAATGCAAATCCTTCATCTTTGTTGTGTCTTGAAGAGGGACACAACTTTATGGCTTTAATTAATACGTAGTCCAAAATCACCCACACTTGGCAGGGCTTACAAAATTAGTCAGAGAACAAAGTACATGCTTTAGAATCAGAACTCTGGCCTTTCCTGATTATTACTCCCATTTTTTTTTTTTTTTTTGAGACGGAGTTTTGTCACCTAGGCTGGAGTGCAATGGCGCAGTCTTGGCTCACTGCAACCTCTGCCTCTCTGGCTCCAGCAATTCTCCTGCCTCAGCCTCCCAAGTAGCTAAGATTACAGGTGCCCACCACCATGCCTGGCTAAATTTTTTTTAACTTTAGCAGAGATGGGGTTTCGCCATGTTGGCCAGGCTGTCTTCGAACTCCTGACCCCAGGCAATTTGCCCACCTTGGCCTCCCAAAGTGCTGGGATTACAGGGGTGAGCCACTAGGCCTGGCCCTATTACTCCTATTATCTCAGTTTCTTCAAAACTTGTATTTAGCAGTTAGTAGGCATTCAAAAAACATTTGTTGCAGGAAACTTTACTTTTAGGTTATCTAGTCTATGCATTCATTTTACAGATGGCATAAGTATGGTCTCAAAATATTAAGTCAGTTATATCCAAAGTCCAGCATTTAATCAGTAGCAGAGTCAGGATAGAACCTAATGTTACTAATTTCCAGCCAAGTTAAATTGACTTCTATTTCTACATTTTTCTTTTCTTTTTCACTCATGATGTGGTGCCCTTTCTCTGTCCCTCTCTCCATTTCTCCTTGCTTTCCTTTCCACAATACCTATGCTGGCTACATACTGGGAATCTAAAATGAACAGGACACGTTTCCTACTTTTATACATGCCTGAGACATCCTGCCTCAGCTGACCTCTCTGAACCCACCCCCGTCCTGCCTGCTTATGGCTACCTGACTGCATTGGCTAACTTCTCTGCCAAGATCTACGGTTGCCTTCCTTTTCTTCTAGCCTTTTTACCCTTACAAGCATTTTTCAACCTCTTGATTTATTAGTCATCCTCTGCCCATAAATCAGGATTTCCTACCTAGACCTCCTATCCTTTGGGTCCCTACATCCTACTGTGGTGTCCCGGTGCAGTGGGAGGTCTTAGGCACAGCTTGAAATTCTGTCCTTTTGGTGGCTCTGCAGGTGGCCACCTGCTGGAGAGTGCATGTCTCCACTGCCTTCCTCAACCTCTGCATGTGGAGTCTGCACTTGACAAGATCAATGGTATGTGATTCTCGAAATTATTCTAATTGCGGCAGAAGCCACAGCCACACCAGCCGAATGAGACCTGGAGTAGGTCTTAATTTCGATATGCCAATGTAAGCATGAAGGTATTTGCATGGCTGGCAAGTTATTTTCTACCCCACCTCTTGTCCTACTCCACTAGTTCTTAAGACGAGTTCTGCCTCATTTTCCTTTTGTTTAAACTGGACTACCTCCCTACCAGCTCCCACCGGGATCTTCCTTGGGAGATCAGCCCTACTCCTTGTGTCACCAACTCCTGTCTGTATCCTGCTCTTCAAGGGCAATAGTCCTGAAACCAGGGATCCATTGCCTACCCAATGTCAAGCTTCCTGATTTCTACTGCTATACCAACCCCAGTATGGACGGGAGTGGGCATTCTTCCCACTATGGATGTAGCTGACCTCCCCTCCTCTGCTATCATGTTGAGAAGATGCCCTTTTGGGTTAGACCCTACAAGACTACTGGCTTCAGAGATGGGTACAGGGAACATCACTTTCCTGCATGGAGTAGAACAAAATGGCAAAATCTGGAAGGAGAGATTCAATCCCTAAATGTCAATATCCAAGAGATGTAGGAACTGACTGTTTTGTGGTAATACATATTATTAATGGAGATAAGTGCCCTTTTGTGCCCAGATAACACTGGCTGCATAGCTTTGGGAGATAATGCATCGCTAAGTACTCCTGACACCCATTGCAAGGTTGATTTCTAAACAAATGGGCTGAAACTTAATTAGTTCTAATTGTAAAACACAAGGGCTCTGGGCCCACCTCAGCATGAAGAATGGAATCAAAGGTGCCAACTAAAGAGAATATTCCAGATTCTCACATGGAAATATGTAATCTGAGAGTGTTTTAAGTGCATCTGAGTACTTTAGTGCTTCATAAATGGTTGAGCTACATTATCAACCCCGGATATTGAGACACTAATAAGCAAACAGCTCTTACTTTTTATAATGCTGTGTGCCTGAGTCAGAGGAAATGTTGAGGATGATTAGAATACTGGAATACTCCTTTGTGGTTAGATGTTACTAAATCCCAATAGACTTTGGAGGTCAAAAAAAACTTCAACTATATGCCACATAAAATCTATTATAACTGGGGTTTTCTGAGATCATTTTTCTAAAATAATAAACATAACAACAGAAAATTGACTGCATGAGAAAGAAATGTAGAACATTCAGTTTGCCAGTTTTTTTTTAATTACCTGATGATTGATGATCTCTTGGTTTAATAAAGCAACATGTTTAGGAAATTCCAAAATAGATTGGTTTTATTATCTCTTTGTTTAGATGATGAGAACAGGGCCATATTTTTTTTCATGATTACCTTCCTCAGTGCCTTGTGTAGTGCTTTGTACATAGTAGGTCTCTGTAGTTATTAATTGAGCATTTCATGAATTATTCATTTTCTATAATGACCAAAGAAGCCATTGCACTGATAAATTTTAACATAACTTTTTGCTGCCTGCATGCAGTCTTGGTCATAGTTTGCAACCATTTATGCCATTTCCTCCCATTTTAACATTTTTGTAATTTGTATCATGTCCCAGGTCTATGAAGTTTCTGAGGCAGAGTATAAAGTGCAAAGTTAATGCTTCTTTTGCACACAAATATAACCCTCATGAGAATAAAGTCATGGATTTCAAACTTATATTTCAATGTGACAACTATATAAAGCCAGATTGATATATATTTTAAATCATTTTCCCTACAGCTTTATCCCCACCCATCCTTCCCCAAAGCCTCATAGCAGCTTTAGCAAGATATTTATTAATTTAGTTGCACCTTTCACATAGTATCGGATTTGTGTAAATGCAATAAAATTCATAACACTCCTGTATAATATAGGGCAGAGACAAGCAGGACTCTTCTGCTCTGAGGCTGGAATATAAAGTAGTTTCAGTTGCTGAGATAGATTAATTCTTTAGAGTCAGAAAACAGTCTTTAACTCCAGTCAGCCCAATTTCTGCCAAATAAGCAAGAAGATAAATGCATCATTCTTTGAAGACAGAAGACATGTTGGGAATCAGACAACTTAATTTCAAATATGAAATATATCTAATTGATTTGCAATACTGTCCCTGGTGTACTGCCCATTGAAGATGCAATATTCTGAGGTTTCCGGACCTATGACACCAGCTAGAAAAACATTATCTGCCACTTCTGCTTGAGCGATAAGAAGACATAGGAAAAGCATGAGGGATGATGATGCACGACTCTGCAACTCCTGTGGGTCACTGCACTTTATCAACCAGAGACTAGCAGCACACAAGCATATTATGGGGCTGATTTTGTCCTCAGCTACATCATCAATTGGTTATGTGAATCACCTGACACTTAATGGGAACCTTCATATACAGTCAAAGACAGAATTTAGATTGGGATGTGAACAGGCCAAACAGGCTGCCTCTGGCAGGAGGTAGATGTGCTCTTTTAGCCTATCTTTATCTGGCTAATGAAATAATATTACCGAGTAGTGATTTCTTTTCTTCTTCTTGTTTGACTTTGGTCATTTCTTTTTTCTTCTAGGACTGCATTAAATTGTAGGAATGGAACTTCAATTAATATTATAATCTCATTGCTGATAGTGTTTTTTTAAGCTCATTATCATCACATTTCTGCATGATGTTTTAAAGATGCACAAGAGATTTAAAAATCCCCGATTAAATATTTCCAGTTCTTACTAATATAAATTCATACAGCCTAAAAGTATTAATGTGATCAATGCTAAGAATAGCAACATCCACAGTAAATATGCTGAACCATTGTAAATTGCAATATTTATCTGATTTATTTTCTTGAATGTTGTCTCCTACTCCAAACACAGATTATTGGAGAGTTCTGCTATGTATAAGAGATGTCAGAAATAATTTTGGCCAGCTATATGGGGATCAATTTATGTGTCTATTACGCACCTACCAAGTATTTAGCACAATGTATCGAAATAGAATGTGAGAATAGGTAATTTGTTACAAAAGCAAAAATCAATACCATAAGTAAGTAAATAACTGAATTAAATTAATTAATGATTGTTTAAAATGTATTATTCGTTATACCTCTTGGCAATTGGGCAATTAGCAAAAAGTACTAATTGTACATTGTATGTCATATAAAATGTATAAAAACATAAAAGTACATTTTATGTTTTTATATATTTTTTTCATTTAAAAGTTGTGGTAATGGCTTATGAGGATACTTGCTTTTTTAGACAAATTGAGGTTCTATCCTATAAATGGGAAAACTGACCTGAACATTAGAGCTACTTTTGGAGTGAAGTTGGTTTAATAAAATTCTTAAACAGTTGTTTAAATGTGAAGGACTGGAGATAACATACATAAAGCACTGAAGTATTTTATACAATACTGGCTCTTTTAAAAAGATGATTACCAATATGTCTATATAATTATATATAATATATGCATGTGTATATATTTGAGCCTTTTAAAAAAGATGATTTCTAATAATGGCAGTAATAATTATAGTTTTCTGGAGCTCTTAAATCATTTTGCTTCAAGATTCCTGTTAGCCAAATACATTTATAGTATTCTATTTTTAGCATAAACCTTTCCTAATGATATGAAGAGTGTTTGACCTTCTGAACTGTTCCCAGAGCAGTGCAGAGCCTTGGTTGCGAAGCACTGAAAAGGGTATGTCAACCACCTCTGTTCTAGAGACAATTGGTTTTACTTTGATGTTTCTTAGTTTTCATGTTTGATATATCCCCTCTGCCAGAGCACCACAATTATTTTTCTGCATATATGTTTGTGACATTTCTACTCTGGAGAATTCCTGTATAATAAACTCCATTTCATGATTTTTTTTTAATCGAATGGCATGGTCTAGACTAGTGGACACATCTGCATATGCTCCAGTACATTTCTTCATGGGTACCTTCTAAAATATTCTTATATTTTAACTGTCTTAGCAACAACATCATCACTCCCAATTATAGATAATGGGACTTCAAAAAGTTGATGGAAAATGAAAACACTATACATGGATTTCAAAATTTTGCTGCACAAAAAAACCGTGGTGTTAACTTGTTATAACATGTCTGAACAGGAACTAGTTTGGGGCAGTAAGAAAGATAAGACATCAATTTGAAAAGAGCCCTTATCAGAGCAACATAAATTCTGCTAAAATTGAAGCAAGAACAAATACCAAGTTTATGGTGAAGCCTGGGTGGAAGAATGGTGAAGTCATTGATACTTTATGAAAAGTGTATGGAGACAAGGCCCCAAAGAAATCAGTTTACAAATGGATAGCTTGTTTTAAGAAGTGATGAAACGATGTTGAAAATAAAGCCCATGGTACCAGACCATCCACATTGATTTGTGAGGAAAAAATTAATCTTGTTCATGCACTAATTGAAGAGTGTAGATGATTACAGCAGAAATAATACCCAATACCATAGATGTCTCAATTGGCTCAGCTTACACAATTCTGACTGAAAAATTAAAGTTGAGCAACTTTCCACTCTGGGTGCCGAAACTGTTGCACCCAAATCAGCTCCAGACAAGAGCAGAACTTTCAATGTAAATTTTAAACAAGTGGAATCAAGATCCTGAAGCATTTCTTCAAAGAAGTGTAACAGGAGATGAAACATGGCTTTACCAGTATGATCCTGAAGACAAAACACAGTCAAAGCAATGACTACCAAGAGGTGGAAGTGGTTCAATCAAAGCAAAAGCGGACTCACCAAGAGCAAAGGTCACGGCAATAGTTTTTTGGAATGCTCCAGTCATTTTGCTTGTTGATTTTCTGGAGCACCAAAAAGTGATAACATCTGCTTATTATGAGGGTGTTTTGAGAAAGCCAATACTTTAGCAGAAAAAAAACCCAGGAAAGCTTCACCAGAGAGTCCTTCTCCACTCTGACAATGCTCCTGCTCATTCTTCTTAACAAAGAAGTGCAATTTTATGAGTGTCCATGGAAAATCATTAGGCATCCACCTTATAGTTCTGATTTGGCTCCTTCTGACTTCTTTTGTTTCCTTATCTGAAAAAATCTTTAAAGGGCACCTATTTTTCTTCAGTAAATAATGTAAAAAAGACTGCATTGGGATGGTCAAATACCCATGATCTTCAGTTCTTTAGGGATGGACTAAATGGCTGATACCATCACTTAACAAAAGTGTCTTGAACTTGATAAGGGCTTATGTTGAGAAACAAAGTTTATATTTTTTATTTTTATCTTTTAATTCAATTTTTCTATGAACTTTTTGAAGTCTCCTCTTTAAAACTGTCTTCCTCTTATAAAAGCTTTTTATTTTTAAAAATACTGAAACTATAAAAGAAGTCTTTAAAATGTACGTCATTAATTCTCATAACATACTCTTTAATTTTACTTAGTAACATAAATTGCTTAAAACAAAACATATAGAATTTCACATTCACAAGTTTGCCTAATATGATGTTTCAGAAAAATATTGTATGTTCTCTTAGTTAATGCTTATGTCCTTGCCATTGACTTGTTTACAGATTATTTCATTGGATTGCCCTCTAATTCCGAGTTTTTATAGTCTGAAATCCACCCAGGGTATGTGCAGGTCAAAGTCTGGAGGAGCTTTGGGGTAATAGGAAGAACTCAAGACTCCAAGTCCGGAGACACAGGTTTGAATTCTAGGTCCCTGGGTTCCTAAATCTCTCTGAGCCTTCAGTTTCCTCATCTATGATAAGTGGATGACGATAATTAGTTTACAGGGTGACTGTGAGAAGTAAATGAAATAAAATACTTTGAATACTTAGCAGTGCTTAGTATATATTTAATTTGACATAATCTAAAAGCGTTTGCTCAGGTTTGCTGGAAGTAAAAAATTGGTGCTCAACATCACCTCTCACTCGAATGGAAGAAATAGCCATTGGACAGAGACATCCGTATATTAATGATTGGCTCTGGGTCTGTTTATTTTTATTTGAGTCAATGAGTAAGTGCCCATACAGCACTTTGTCCACTACTAAGATTCTTATACTGTGTTAATTTCCATAGCAGCATTCCTGCCTGCTGAGTTTCCTGGATTTGCTGAGCTAAACAAGTTCATTTGCACCCAGTTCCACCTGGGATGAAGATCCATCTACAGGGCTGGAACTGACAGGGAAAACTTTTCATCCCATCTGAGGTCACCTTCACTTACAGGATGCTGGCTGCTGATAAGTATCCTATCAGGAGAAGAAGAGAAAAATAATTTGACACTTACAGCCTGTCTTGAAAGATGAGATTCACTTATCAGCAAACCAGGTGAAGAGAATCACTGAGCACAGAAATGAGATCTGAGCACACTAGAGCTCAACTAATGTATCCCTGCCCACACAGGGTTAGTCTCTACAAATTGCCTATTTCAGTTATTTAGCCCCATTTTTTCCCAGAGATGGTGTGTTTCATATAATCAATAGCTGCAAAATAAAAGCAGCATCTGCCTTGCCTTCTTTTCCTGTTATTTGGCTGTGACCTCCTAACAATGAGACAGAGAAGAGAGAAGTAAACAAGAAATCAAAGAGATCTAGGGGAGATGGCTAATGTGGGGGTGAGGAGAGAAGCAAATACTGGGTTCACAACAGGTTGAATCATTGCCAAGGAACCCAGATTGACAAGTATGATATACTGTTGAGATTCTCAGTGGCAACTGTTGCCAGTTTTGCAAAAGAGCAGTGTTATTGGAGCCGGATTTGGAAAGCAGATTTTGTGAAAAGTCTAGGATTCTGCTGTCTCCCAGGACTTGGTTCTAATTTTGTCTTTGGGCTGTCCTCAATGCTCCCACCTCTCAACGCATGTGTTCTATTTGGGGGCTTATTGTGGAGGAAGCCAGCTAATGCTACATCCAGAAAGAGGGAGAAAAAAAGTCCAAATATATATTTTTCTTTATTGAAATGGAAAAACAAACTCAAAATTATCTGCATTTTATGTTTCCAGCCATCCTTAGTCACAGACAGAGCTCAGCAATCTGCTCACCTTGGCCCACTGAGAGCAGATATTTCACAGACAATTTTTTGCTCACCTGTAAAAGTTCATCTCTCCCCAGCTGAGTATTGGTTCCCCACCCTTCTCCTTCTTCAGACTCTACTCTAATCCCCATGCATTCCCAGGCTTCCTGGGGCTGATGTGGGAAGACAAAGGAGGAACCCAGGACCCTAAGAAAAGGCAGCCTTCTGATACCCACTGCTATGGGATCATTATAGGAGGGCCAGTACTTGGTGGGTAGTTGTGAGATGCAGCATAACTGTGCTCTCTGCAGGCAGGGCTTCTCCCTCAGGCTTGAGTTGTATTTTCCATGAACTTGTGCTGGGCCTTCCAGTGCCCAGCTCTTAGTCTTAGAAACTCCTTTGCTGCTAAGACCTTTCAGAGTGAGGCCTGAGGTAAGAGCAAAGCTGAAGGAGATCAGGTGGCAGGGCTGCTCCAGTCCTGGTCTGGTCCTGGGGATGAGCATGTTGTGCAGGTTGGTAGGTTGGTTCTCCCCATCTCGAGCCTTTGGGTGCTCTGGTTTCTTTGGCATATGGGTATGCACTGGGTTGGTCCCTAGGATCCTCTACCTGCCTTTTAGAATGTATGAAGTGGTCCTGGTTCCACCCTAATGTGAAAGAAGATCTTGCCATCGTATAGGCAAGAACAGTGGGTCCCAACACAAGGCCTAATGATGGCCATCATAAGATGATCAGACCATCTTTTTGTTATTTGAGTTATAACAACAAAGTAGATCAAAGATAGGTCCACCCTGTAGAACTAAAGTCATATGCATTGCTTTTCTCTACTTGCCGAATTGCTGTCTAGCACCCCCTTTTCTCTCTGAACTCCCCATCTTTTCAAGGGCGTAAGGACCCCTTTTCTGATTAGGACAAAATGCAGGAATTTATTTTGAATTTTCTCTTTATTTCTGGTGCTGTGAGCACTTGGGCTTGGAGTTGGAGTGGTAGCTGGGTATTAGGCCTTGACTGGGCTTTCCTCATTTTCAGCAGAGCCCAGCTGGCTTTGGCCCGGTTTGGAGATTCTCCAACCAAGTCCCACCCTCAGAGAGGTTGCCATACTCTCGCCATTAGAGAAGCCAGCGGGGAGTTACAGCCACAGCAGCTTTTGCAGAATCCCTAGGAGACCTACAGGGACAAAGCAGAGTAAAGGAAAAGGTCCTGGAGAGGTGAGATTTTCTCCATTTTCAACAAGAGTTTTAGACTACATTTTCCAAAAGTTGCTACAGCTCATACAACTGCTTTGCAAATTCAACATTTGAGTTTGGCCCACTGAAAAAAAGTTCACTTACTACTACTACTTTCTGTCTATGTTGTGTTTCAGGCTTAGAGCCAGGCTTAGAGTTGTGATGAAAAGGAAAGCTCTGACTAAAATAATATTTCTTGTCATAGTAGTTATTTTGTTTCATAAGTGTTGACATGTAGGTTGTTACTGCATTTTACAGATGAGGAAACTGAGCCTTAGGACTCAGAAATATTGTGAGGAACACAGTAAGAACAAGACATGTTAGGCGTTATTATCCTAGGTTTAACCTGTTGCTATTTGAGAATGGCATAGAGAGAAACAAAAGCTATTACTTAGAGAAAGCTGGCTACTCTCTTAGACCAGCTTTGAAGGATAAGGACCCTGGTTAGGCCATCACAGTCTACGTCCATGGTTCTTAGTCTTTGGCTTACATCAGAATCAGCTGTGGAGCTTTAAAAAATAGAGATTCCTAGGTCTTATCCCATACCTCCCAAATTAGAATCTCCAGGGACAGGTCTTGGAAGTCAACATTGAAAAAAATAATGAAAAAACAAAATATCCTTGGTTGAGTGATACTGTTGGGCAGCAAGTTTGGAAACGATCTAAGGTTTTACCTCTAATTTTGGTCCAGAAAATTCCTTGCCAGAGGTAATAAGTCTTCTGGAGATGGACTCACATTAACACAATTATGACATGTGACTGATACATGGATTAGAGTGACAACTGACAGTGAGAACTATCTTGTTGTTAGCCTAACAAGACCATCAGGCTCTTGTTGGTAGAAGGTTATGCTTTTCCTCGAGGCTACATGTAGCCAGGTGAGCAGAGACCAAAGGTGGAGAAAGTGGATGATCATGAGAGGCAGGACCATCAAACATGGTGACCCTGAGGCATTCATCTTCCTCAGAAGGTTCCTGCTGTACAAACGGAATACTCGTGTTCATGGGCTCAGATGCATCACCAGATTTTATCTTTGACCATCCTGTTTACGGGTGCCTTATCCCCCATCCCCATTCTGAAAATAATTATTTTTATTAGATACAAAATACCGTATAGTTGATTAGATTTGCTCTTTTCTAGTTAAAGATCACAGCCTAAATGCTCATAGTTAGCAAGAGTTTTAGATAAACAGGCAGTCTTATACTTGACTTGTTACTGGGAAATTAGCACAATCTTTTGATATGAAGTATTGGTAGCTACAGGGATAATTTTTGGCACTATTAACAATACTGAAAAGTTGGAAGCAACCTTTATGTCCAAGAATAGAAGTAGATAAATTCATTATTGTGTATGCACACACAAAACGGGCTGATATATAGTCATGGTTTAGAATAAAATGTAATTAAATGGAAAATACTCACGATATATTGTTATGTGATAAAGCACATACAAATTTTTGTATGTGTGAAAAGAGGTACACCAAAATGTTAATGGTAATTTTGCCTGGATGGTTTAATTATGAGTGATTTTTTCTGTTTTTATTTATCTACATATCTACTTTAATTTTATCATAATAATTATATATAAATTTTATCATAAGAAAAAGCCAAATAAGCATTATTATAAAAGTCATAATTCAGATTTTTCTTCCTGACATTATATGTGAGTCATCATGACTATTAATATATTTTGGGTGACCCTCAAATGTAGTTTCGAGTTTGTGTTATTTCTATGAATGATGGTTGTCATCCCTTACCCCTTTATCTAGAGTAACTTCATTCACAGAAGCCATCTGAATTCAGTTTTGGAGTCTGTTCAACTTCTGGTGGTTTAACCACTGCGATGGGGACATCCACTCAACAAACATTTATTGCAGACTTTCTCTTATAGACTTTAAGGGTATATGTTTGAACAATATATATTACTGCTGTAAAGGAGTCAGGTGGGGATATAAAGAAATGTAAAACAAATAATAAATAATTTATTAGAGATAGGACTATGAGATCCTAGAAGAGGCAGTGACTAATTTGACTGGGAAAATAAGTCTTGATAGAGGAGGCAACTTTTAAGCTGAATCTTAAATGAGTAGAAGTTTTCCAGGTGAGGGAAGGCGGGAGAGCATTTCTAGGAAGAGCAAACAACTCATGCAAAGACACAGAGTAGTGAAAAGGCATTGTGTGGAATGTTGAGAAGTTCGGTGGGGCTGGTAGCTTGGGGTATTACAGAGAAAGGAAAGGAGATGAGACTAGAATGAGAAATTAATACCAGATAGTAAAGTGTTTTGTATGCCATGTGACAGGATTTTAATTTGATCTTTTGAGCAATGGAAATTGGCAGTGGTTTATAAACAGGAAAAAGATGTGACAGAACTATTTTTAAGGACATAACCCTGGGGAGGATGTGGAAAATGGAATAGATTAGGGTAGAGGCCTGAGGCACAGCAGATAGTTGGGAAGCTATTGTAGCATTAAAGATGAGAGATAATAAGGGCCTGGCCTGAGTCAGTGACCCTGGAAATGGAGAAAAAAGGCTTGATCTGAGAGGCCTCTAGTCAATAGGGAGAAGATTTCCCCATTCCCCTCTTATGTATTGTAGTTCTTAATATACTTTCCATACGCTTTTAGAGACGTGAACCTCCGTATTGAATATTTACTCTGCCAACCCAAATTTGAATCAATGCATGAGCACCTGTGTTTGACAAAGCCCAGTGGATCCAAATCCAGTTTGCATTGAGTATGTCCCAAAAAATGAGTAATGGCTGCAGTATACAAAACAAAACCACCCCCGACTCACATGTGTTTCTGTGATTCCTTAAGATGCCGGAAGAAGATGAAAACAGTTACCAGTGTTGGCTTTTAAGAAAATGTCAGATCCAAAACATTCAACCATATTTTCCCTCTGACTCAACATGCCTGTAGTTTTTAGTGAGACACCTTTAGAAATCATATAATCCTTTTGGTTGAGAATTCGTCATTGAATAATAAAAAGAATACAAGATCTGAATCCAGACAGACCCAAATCTGTAATAATTGTGTGACTTTGGGTAAGTTACTTAATTTCTTGTTTTACTTATTTGTGAAATGGAGGTATTCATATCTATTTTGCAAGGCTAATATGAGAATTACAGATCATATATGTTAAGCATCTTGTACATTCTTGGTCCACAAAAAATAGTTAGGGCTGGGTGTGGTGGCTCATGCCTGTAATCCCAGCACCACTCTGGGAGGCCAAGGCGAGTGGATCACTTAAGGTCAGGAGTTTGAGACCAGCCTGGCCAACATAGGGAAACCCTGTCTCTACCAAAAAATACAAAATTTAGCCAGGTGTGGTGTGCATGCCTGTAGTCCCAGATACTTGGGAGGCTGAGGTGGGAGAATTGCTTGAATCCTGGATGGGGCGGTTGCAGTGAGCCGAGATCATGCCACTGCACTCCAGCCTGGGAGACAGAGTAAGACCCTGCCAAAAAAAAAAAAAGAGGAAATAGCTTTTAATTTACTTTCAGAAGCTTGTTCTGGGCAAATGATATCTGAAGGATTGTGTTCATTTCTGTTTATGGCAGTTTAGGAAAGACACTGACAAGCTAAAGGCTTTTAGAGAAAGATGTCAAGGATGACAAAGAGAGTAGAAATAATTTTTGTGGTGCTTCCTCTTCCTGGTACCCAGAGCTATGTAAGCTCATTCTATTTTCCTTATTGTCTTTGCTGCCAGGAAACTCAGTTTCGTATTTGAAATTCAAATTCAGCAACTGCATAAGCCCTTGAATTGGTATATCTGCTTTATCCTTTTGTTTGTCACCTTAAAACTTTGGAAAGAGATTCAGCACAAATAATTTCAGGGGATAAAATAAAATAAAACGTAATGTGCAAACTTGTAAAATAAATTGAACAGATTTAACATGCAGAATAGAAGCCTAAAGAGGGAGTTAAAATTATTCTCAAGTATCTGAAAAATTGTCATGTTGCAAAGAAAATAGACTTATTTGTATTGCTCTAAACATCAAACACCTGAACAGTAGATTGAAGATGCAGGATAATTATTTAAGTAAAATAAAAGAAGGGATTTATAAAATAGCTGCACTAATGGAATGGAATTTCTATTAGGAAAATGAGTCCATCATTGGAAGAGTTAAACTTTCTATATAATTTTTTACAAAAATAGAAAAACAATCTTATAATTCATATGAAACCACAAAAGACCCCAAATAGCCAAAGCAACCTTGAGCAAGAACAAAGCTGGAGGCCTCACATTTTCTTATTTCAAAATATATTACCAAGCTACAATAATCAAAACAGTACAGTACTGGCATAAAAGCAGACATATAGACCAATGGAACAGACTATAGAGCCCGAAATAAAACCATGCATTCATGGCCAACTGATCTTCAACAATAGTGCCAAGAACATAAAATGGGGAAAAATAGTCTCTTTAATAAATGATGTTAGGAAAACTGGATATTCATACTCAGAAGAACAACATGGAACCTTAATCTCACACCTTATATAAAAGTCAACTCAAAATGGATTAAAGACTTAAATATAAGACTACTAGAAGAAATTTCACTGGGAAAAATCTTTATATTGGTCTGGGCAATGATTTTTTGGATTTGACACTAAAATCACAGACAACGAAAGCAAAAATGGACAAATGGGATTTGCACTGAACTAAAAACCTTCAGCAAAGCAAAGGAAACAATCAACAGGGTGAAACAGAGTAGGAGAAAATATTTACAAACCATAGATTAGAGAAGGGGTTAATATTCAAAATACATGAGGAGTTTGTGCAACTCAGTAGCAAAACTCCCCAAAAACCTGATGGAAAAATGGGCAAAAGACCTGAATCAACATTTCTCCAAACAAGACATACAGATGCTCAACAGATATATGAAAAGATGCTCAGCATCCCTAGTCATCAGGAAAATGCATATCAAAACCACTCCTCTCACCTGCTGGAATAGCTCTTAACAGAAGAGATAACAGTGTTGGCAAGAATGCTGAGAAAAGGGAACCCATGTACATAGTTGGTGGGATTGTAAATGGTTACAGTCATTATGCAAAAACAGTATGGAGGTTCCACAAAAAGTTAAAACAATAATATGTTATGATCCAGCAATCCTACTTTTGGGTGTATATCCAAAGAAATGAAATCAGGATTTCAAAGAGATACCTGTTTTCCCATGTTCATTTCAGAATTATTCATAATAGTCAAGATATGTAAACAACCTAAATGCCCATCAGTGGATGAAAAGTTAAAGAAAATGTGGTGTATTATATATACAATGGAATATTATTTAGCCCCAAAAGAAGAAAATTCTGCCATTTGTGAAAACATGGATGACCTTGGAGGACATTATTCAAAATGAAACAGGCCAGACACAGAAAGACAAACTCACAGGGACTGAGGGAAGAGGAAATGGGGAGATGTTGGTCAAAAGTTTCAGTTATGCAGGATGAATAAGTTCAGATCTAACATACAACAAAGGGACTATAGTTAACAATACTTTATTGTATACTTGAAATTTGCTAGGAGGATAGATCTCAAGTGTTCTTGCACCTCATTTCCCCCAAAAAGAAAATGGTAATTATCTGAGGAGACAGCATGTTAATTAGCTTATATACATATAAAATTATCAAACTACACACCTTAAATATATACAATTTTTAATTGCCAAATATACATCCATAAAATTAACTATATCTGTCGGTAAAAAAAAAAAAACTTACTTTATATTTTAACTCAATTTAATGGCCTCTAAAAACTCTTCTAACCCCAAATCTCATGGTTATATATTTTCAAGCAGCTTCTTTAGGGCAATTTGAAAATGTCACCATCCATTGGTTGACAAGGAAACTCTCCATCAGGACTGCTCCGAATCTGTTGGTCAGCTTTTTGGTGACCAGTCACAGAAAGATGGTGTGTTCTGGGGAGACCCAGTTTTTACCTCTGGTAGCCCCATTTGGTTACTTAGCAATATCTGTTGTGTCCCACATAGCCAGACTCTGCAGAAAATGTGGGTTCACAAAGAGAGAAGACCCCCTTAAAGCCCCCATCACCATGGCATTAGAGACTCTTTCACAATGGTAAGCATATTCCACATTTAATAGAAGCCATTTGAATTGAGTGGCTCTTGCACCCAAGAGATGATGAGGTCGTTTATGTAATAATAACTTATTATTTTGAAGCAATTTCTATCTCTGGGGTTTCATTTCATCTTCTTTCAATGTGGTTCAATATATTGGGACTGGATAAAAAAGCTGGGTCACAGAAAGGCTAAGTGACTGTATTAGTGACTTAATGCTGGCTGCACCAGAGAAACCACAATATATCAATGACTTAACACAATAAAACGGTATTTTTCACATCACAATTAGATGCGACTCAGTGGTCTTTCTCCATCTTGTAGCTATGCCATCTGGAACATGAGGCCTCCAAGGTCAAGAGACAGATTGAGGAGGCACACTGGCTCCTCACTGCCTTGTTCTGAAGGTGACACAGATGACTTCTGTTCACATTTCATCAGCAAACTCTAGTCACTGTATCCCAACCCAACTGCAGGGGGGCTGGGGAAGTTAGAGGAACACATGAGTTTTTGGTGAGCACTATCTCTGACCTGATGACTAGGGTCACTTAGCCACTTAGTGGCTTAACTAGAACTAGAAATTGAGTCTTCTGATTTCCAGCATTTAATTCTCTGCTGTGAACTCTGCTGTCTAATTTTCCTGTTGAGATGGAATGTGGTGTTTAGGCATCAACCCAGAGTATTTTGGGAGCCAGGGGTCTTGGAACCAAAGATTTGGGCCATGCTATGTCTTCTTATAGGATTTTCTAATTTTTTTTTCCATAGGTTATCTGGACAAAGATTACCAAATTGAGAGGAGGGGATGTCTGTGAACAGTTATGAAATCTGGAACCACAGGAATCTACTGTAGAGAAAGGTGTGGTAGTGTGAGATAGAGGAGAGTAAACCAAAAAGATTTTTCACTTAGTGGCCTGCCAGGGTCAGCCAAGCTGCAGACTAATAATCTGGCTGTTCTTCAAACCTGTATTTATTAAATATTTGCTCATCATTTATTTAGAGGAGAGGATGGATGCTCCATGGAAAAAGGCAAAGAAAGAAAACAGCTGGTGGCAGATAGCACACACTCTCAATTGTCCCAAACAAATTTAGCCCTGTCCCAAATGGGCCCGTTGTTCTTGCAAAGCAAAATGCCTGCAGTTAAATGGACCCATCACTTAGAAGGCAGTTAGCAGTCTTGAGAGACTCATTCCCTTATCCCCAAGGAACTTTACAGAATATTATAATTCTGGAAATAAAATTTCCCCCATTTTACTGCCTTGCTAAGGATATTTTGATGTTTATTATTGTTTGGTGCTCCAAGTATGTTCTCTCTATAGAAGAGCTTGAGACACCTAGATGCGTTACTGGAATGGTCTGGGAGTGGGCACCCATTGCTTCCTTCCCTTTGGGATACGTATGTCCAATCCCTCTGACCTGATGTGTGTAATCTACAGAGAGGGGCTGCTTTGACGTGATGTATTTCCGTCTAACCTTCTAAATTCTGTATTTTCAGGAGAGGACAACTACCGTTTCTGTAGTGCTTCAAGATACCCTGTTCTCAGCCCAGAGAATCATCCCTAGATATCCAGGAAATGAGATACAGGAACCTGCAATGATAAGGTTTAGAGTGGGAAATGTTTATGCAAAAAGTTAATGTACTTATGAGAACTTTGATTTTTGCATTTCTTGACTTACTCAAAGAACCTTGCTCAGCAATACATTGTCATAATTTTATATGGGTGTTGTTCACACACACCCTGATAGCTTTCTGTCATGGTTACTAGGAGAGAGAGCAAGACAAAATAACAGAATATTGTCTTTCATTCATGCATGTCAAAGAGTACTAAACAAGAATATGTGCATTTAAGTAGATTCTTTTCTGATATAGACTCTCCAATTAGAATTTGGTTTACTCAGGAAAAAATCAGTGACTTGTTTTTATCTCACACAGCTGTGAGAAAATAAGCCTACCAAACTATACAAATGATTGAGAACATTTGTTTCTCAGCATTTTAGGCTGGCTGGTGGCAATACAGAGTAAAATAGCCTTCAGACAGTACTTTTCCAAGCCTTCCTCCTCCTTATGAAGGCCTAGGTGGAAGGCCTTCATAAGGAGGCCTAAATAAGGAGGCCTTCATATGAAGGTCTAAATGTTAGAGAGGCACTTATTTGATTTATTCAAAAAGGAATGAATTTGTAGAGATGTCCCAGAAAAAAAATAGTAAGATATGCTATCAGAGAACAGGGAACCTGTCCCACCATAGGACAGGGCCTATGAAAATAGATGAGTTTTAAGGTCTCTCATTAATTGAATTAATTAGTGAATGAAAATCCCCTCTTCGTTATTCAAATACATATTGAATTTCTGCAATATGTTCTACTATTGCCTTGGTTATTATTCTTAACAGCCAATTGTAAAATGTGGGGAGATTTTACTATTAAACAATACACTCTCACATTTTTCCTTCTCCATCAGCACATCTCATATTATCCACTGTAAAACTGTACATATAGTTATTGGTTCAAGGACACATCTCATTGGTGCTGTGTGGGAATGCATAGGGGGAGGTAGGGGTGGGGGAGAGAGACAGAGTATGAGAGAGATTGAGATTAAAGAGATCCCTGCAATCAGTTGTGGAAAGTCACAGACAAGCCTTTACATTACACAAGGATCTGGTCACAGGTTTGCACCACTAGACAGTTCTTTCCAGGGGTCACTCTCTTTCTTTAGTCAATGGCCCATCTTCTGGGCCCTGATTCTTGTGGCCAGGGATATTTTGGCATCCCATGCTATTTTCACCTTCCTATTGAAGGTTGATGTATTAGTCTGTTTCCATGCTGCTGATAAAGACATACCTGAGTCTGGGCAATTTACAAAAGAAAGAGGTTTAATTGGACTTACAGTTCTACGTGGCTGGGGGAAGCCTCACAATCATGGTGGAAGGCAAGGAGGAGCACGTCCTGTCTTACACGAATGGCAGCAGGCAAAGAGAGAATGAGAAAGCTGTAAAAGTGGAAACACCTGATAAAACCATCAGCTCTTGTGAGACTTATTCACTACCATGAGAACATTATGAGGGAACCACCCTCATGATTCAATTATCTCCCACCGGGTCCCTTCTACAAGGCATGGGAATTATGGGAGTGCAACTCAAGATGAGATTTGGGTGGGGACACAGAGCCAAACCACAGCATTCTGCCCCTAGCCCCTGCCAAATCTCATTTTTTCACATTTCAAAACCAGTCATGCTTTCCCAACAGTCCCCAAAGTTTTAACTTATTTCAGAATTAACTCAAAAGTCCACAGTCCAAAGTCTCGTCTGAGACAAGGCAAGTCCCTTCCACCTATGAGCCTATAAAATCAAAAGCAAGCTAGTTATTTCCTACATACAATTGGGGTACAGACATTGGGTAAATACAACCATTCCAGATGGGAGAAATTGGCCAAAATAAAGGGGCGGCAGGGCCCATGCAAGTCTGGAATCCACTGGGGCAGTCAAATCTTAAAGCTCCAAAATGATCTCCTTTAACTCCATGTCTCACATACAGGTCACACTGATGCAAGAGGTCGGTTCCCATGGTCTTGGGCAGCTCTGCTCCTGTGGTTTTGCAGGGTATAGCCCCACTCCCAGCTGCTTTCACAGGCTGGCATTGAGTGTCTGCGGCTTTTCCAGGTGCACAGTGCAAGCTGTCTGTGGATCTACCATTCTGGAGTCTGGAGGATGGTGGCCCTCTTCTCACAGCTCCACTAGGTGGTGCGCCAGTAGGGACTCTGTGTGGGGGCTCTGACCCCACATTTCCCTTCCACACTGTCCTAGCAGAGGTTCTGTATGAGAGGCCCACCCCTGCAGCAAACTTCTGCCTGGGCATCCAGGTGTTTCCTTACATCTTCTGAAATCTAGGCAGAGGTTCCCTAACCTCAATTCTTGATTTCTGTGCACCCACGGGCCCAACACCACGTGGAAGCTGCCAAGGCTTGGGGTTTGCACCATCTGAAGCCATGGCCTGAACTCTATGTTAGCCCCTTTCCACCACAGCTGGAGCTGCTTGGACACAGAGCACCAAGTCCCTAGGCTGCACACAGCGTGGGGACCCTGGGCCCGGCCCACAAAACTACTTTTTCCTCCTAGGCCTGTGATAGGAGGGGCTGCTGTGAAGACCTCTGACATGCCCTGGAGACATTTTCCCCATTGTCTTGAGGATTAACATTTGGCTCCTTGTTAGTTATGCAAATTTCTATAGCCAGCTTGAATATCTCCTCAAAAAATGGGATTTTCTTTTCTATCACATGGTCAGGCTCCAAATTTTTCAAACTTTTATGCTCTGTCTCCGTTTTAAAACTGAATGCTTTTAACATCACTCAAGTCACCTCTTGAGTGCGTTGCTGCTTAGAAATTTCTTTCGCCAGATATCCTAAATCATCTCTCTCAAGTTCAAAGTTCCACAAATCTCTAGGACAGGGGAAAAATGCCACCAGTCTCTTTGCTAAAACATAACAAGAGTCACCTTTGCCCCAGTTCCCAACAAGTTCCTTATCTCCATCTGAGACCACCTCAGCCTGGACCTTATTGTCCATATCGCTATCAGCATTTTTGTCAAACCATTCAACAAGTCTCTAGGAAGTTCCGAACTTTTCCACATTTTTCTGTCTTCTTCTGAGCCCTCCAAACTGTTCCAACCTCTGCCTGTTACCCAGTTCCAAAGTTCCTTCCAAATTTTTGGGTATCTTTTCAGCAATGCCCCACTCTACGGGTACCAATTTACTGTGTCAGTCCGTTTTCATGCTGCTGGTAAAGACATACCCAAAACAACAACAACAACAACAACAACAACAACAACAACAACAAGACATACCCAAAACTGGGCAATTTACAAAAGAAAGAGGTTTAATTGGACTCACAGTTCCACAGGGGTGGGGAGGCCTCACAATCATAGTGGAAGGCAAGGAGGAGCAAGTCCCATCTTATGTGGATGGCAGCAGGCAAAGAGAGAATGAGGAAGCCCCAAAAGTGGAAACCCCTCATAAAACCATCAAATCTCATAATACTTATCCATTACCTCAAAAACATTATGGGGAAACCACCCTCATGATTCAATTATCTCCCAGAGGGTCTCTTCCTCAACACATGGGAATTATGGGAGTGCAATTCAAGATGAGATTTGGGTGGGGACACAGAGCCAAACCATATCAGTTGGGTTATTGTTTTTTCTTTAGGTTCCTTTCCTTACAGGGAATGTGGAGTGTAGTTACAGAATCCAGCTTTGATCAGCTTGGGAGATAAATTTTCCTCCAGTCATATAATTTTGCCCATTCCACCAAGTCTAGATGTCTCTGGTTCTCTTGCCTCACTCCCCCCACATCACCCTTCTCTCTTCCTGCTTGCACCATATGGCATATCTGTTTCTCTATCCCTAATCCCTTCTCTTGGACTCAAGAAGCCTCAATAAGCTGCCATACTCAAAGAAATGTATTCATAATATTAATGTTCCATGTTGGCAGAAAATGGTGGTGGGAGGCAGATTAGAGAAAGAGAAAGACCAAGTACCCAGCAAGTGTCTAAGTGCCATTGTTTGATGCCCACATTCAGAGAGAAGCAAGACCACTAGGACCTCTGAGATCCTCTGGCATAGCCATCTTGTCTTACAGAAAAGGAAACTGAAGAGCATAGAATTGAGAGGCGACAAGCACTTAAATAGCCCCCATCTCTTGGCTCCTGGCCCAGTGTTCCTCTGCAACTCATAGCTGCCCCTGTAGCCACTGGCCATTTTTTCCCCCAAACCCGGGGCAGGCTTAGGAAGAGTTCTTCTTCCATTTCTACCAGGAGCAGATCGCACAGGAATTTTCTACTTTGATCCGACTCCCAGGCCCAGTTGATTATCCATGTAACTCTCTTAGAAGGGGAATAAAATTCCTTCTAAAGGCAGGGAGTTGGGAGGGGTCAGCCTAAGAATCATTAGGCTGTTAGTACTAAGCTCCTCTGAAACTCCTGGGTTATTGCCCTGGTGTTCCCAAGAATGCCAGCAAGTCCTCAACACTTTCAGAAGCTTGTTTTTGAATGTGTACCTGCTGATTAATTAACTGAAGAAAGCCACTGGAGCACAAACATAATCTCACCCTGTGTTAGTCATTCCTGGATGGGGAATGTGTTCCTGGGAAGGCAGTCATGTTAATGTAGGCAATTTCTATTCTGCTCATGTCTCCAGAGCCCATCACTGTGGCCCACAGAGCATGAGCTCATGAGCTCATGGTTTAATTGGGTTAGAAATTAAATGAATGCTTTTTTTCTTCTAAAAGAGAAGGAGAGCCGCCCCATACTAAGACTAGCAATTAAAACTGCAAGAAGATAACTTGGCAGGAGTCTCAACAGTGAGGCACACATGAAGTGGAGAGGAACAAATGCTCTTATCTCCAGCAAGAGCAAGAAAGTTTGACAGGTAGCAGTTCTCAACACGGATAGCTGAGGGGTGGAGGGTGAGATGGATTTACAATAATCTCAATAAACTCAAAGACACACATATGAGAGAAAGGGAAGAATAAATGATATCGTACTTACATGTGTTTGTTCTTCCATGAAGACAAAAGAAACTTCTGGATGAAATATCTAGTTAGTTGAGATGATTCTAAAGCTCCTTCCAAATCTAAATTATGATGTCACATGAAACTCAAACCTACATCACCAGCTGATAGAGTCACACACCCTGTATCCTCAAAATCCTTGTAATTTATTTCTGGGAGTTCCCAAATGGGTGTCTCATGTGTGTCCCCAGTCCAGTCATTCAGCTACAGCCAGTGTGAGGAGCCTTCAACTTCCCATTTCTTGTGCCCAAGAGCCCCTTCAAGAGGCACCACTGCTGGAACCACTCACATCTGGCATGCCAGTGTCCCTCCAGGGGTGCTACCTCCCAAATCTTCCAAAGCTTCCAGGCCTCTAGGCAAAGGTGAGGAGAATGTGTTACTCAGTGTCTCAAAAGTCTCCTAAAAAAAGGTTCTGACCTCTGGTCTTCATCTTTCCAACCATAAAAATTCAGACCAAAGGACCGTATGAACAATTCAATCAACAAATCTTTGTTGATTGCCTAGTATGTGCCTGGTACTTTTCCAGAAGCTGAGATGCAGTAATGAACACATAGAAATGATCCCTGCCTCCTTTTCTCTTCTCTGCTTCTAGCTCCCATCCCTCCAAACCCAATTATTTCACCTTCTCTAGTTATAAAACAAAAGTTCCCATGGATATTGATAAATGGAAAAGAGTTGCGAATGGGGTGTTGGGAAGAAATGAACTATCCATAGTAGCATGGTTGGGGCTTCAGCTCACCTAGCCAAAGATGCCCTGTACATCTGAAAAATCCATATACCAAAATTGCATAGATAATTACTTTCTATGCAGCCAGTCACAAGTTAATTTACCTGATAGTTTTCATATGTGGTAGAAGGAAGGCATTTGGAAGACCAGTTTAATAATACAGTAAATATGTTAGTTTTGAACATTTTGTGTATCTGCAAATATACAAAGGCATTTTGAACATTTGTATATTTGCAAAATGTGGTATGTTTTTCTCCTCCCCTCACATTGCCTCATTAATTCAGAAAATATTTATTGGGCACCTACTTTATGCCCAATAAATATTTTCATGCCAAACACTTTTCTATTTTATTTAATTTTTTTTTTTTTTGGAGACAGAATCTTGCTCTGTTGCCCAGGCTGGAGTGCGGTGGCACGATCTCAGGTC
Source organism: Gorilla gorilla gorilla (assembly GCF_029281585.2). Lineage (NCBI taxonomy): Eukaryota > Metazoa > Chordata > Mammalia > Primates > Hominidae > Gorilla > Gorilla gorilla. The sequence goes on along the minus strand of NC_073224.2, from coordinate 128,201,081 downwards.
ACTGCAACCTCTGCCTTCCAGGTTTAAGCGATTCTCATGCCTCAGCCTCCCAAATAGCTGGGATTACAGGCATGTGCCACCACACCTGGCTAATTTTTGTGCTTATAGTAAAGATGGGGTTTCACCATGTTGGCCAGGCTGGCCTCAAACTGCTGACCTCAGGTGATCTGCCTGCCTTGGCCCCACAAAGTGCTGGGATTACAGGTGTAAGCCACCACACCTGGCCCAAAACACTTTCCCAGTTGATTGGGATATAGGAAAGAACAAGATGGACAGAAAATGCCTGCCTTTGCAGTCTTTATTGTGGGGTAAGACACAGTCAATATAAATAAACTATACATAAATAAATAGTATGTTAGTTAAATGTGCTCAGGTGAAATAAACTAAGAAGGAGGACAGGGAGTGTTGAGGGAGGAGCTGGCAAGGAGAGCAAAGAAGCCCTCACTGAGAAGGTGACATTTGACCCTTGAAGGTGATGAGAGAGCATGCCATATCTAAAGCAAGAATATTCCAGCTTTGGGGAACAGCAAATGCAAAGACCATGAGGTAAACAGGTGAATGGAATATTCAGGGAACAGCAAGAGATCAGTGTGGCCAAGGAGCAGAGTGAAGGAGGGAGAGAGCCTGAGGAGATTAGGCCAGAGACACAGCAGGGGCCATATCTTGCAGGGCCTTGTGGCTTTTTGGAAGGACTTTGGCTTTTACCCAGAGTGAGATAAGAAGTCATTGGAGAGTTTTGAGTAGAGGGGTGACAAAATCTGGCTCTTGTTTTAACAGGCTAAGTCTAGCTGCTCTCTGGGGAATAGACTAAAAGGGCAAGGGTGGAAGCAGGAAGTTTAATTAGGAGAGTATTGAAATAATGGAGGTGAGAGGTGAAGGAGGCTCCTACTAGGGTGATAGCTGAGGAAGTAGGGAGAAGGCACATGTCATGTGCTTTCATAATTCAGAACATTAATTTCATCATGCTGTATTGTAGCATTTGGTTTCTCTGGTAACATGCAATTTTGGTTTTTTGATGATGAAATAAAGTAATATATATATATAAGGTACAAATATGGCCCCTGGCCTATGATAAGCATTTGACTAGTGCTAATTACTGCCTATTTTCTATCTTTTCTACTCTAGCTACTTCTGAGAATGGTTTGCTACAGATAATAATAAAAACTGTGTATCCATATACATAATTGGTTAAAATGAAAACAAAGATCAGAAATCATGTGTAGGAGGGGAAGATTGTAATTGGACAATAAATTAGATTATTACTGCAAGTAGGCACTAATTCAACTTCTGTGCTTCCTAACAGGCAAGACAAAAAATGAAATTCCATAATTTATCAGGTTTTGTCTGGTAAGAGGAAACATCAATTTTCAGGAGACCTAGATTTGTTCCTACCACTAAATTCCTATTGATTCCTAATATAAGGAACTCTGATTATTAGTATATAATGTCCTCAACAGCAATTCAGCAGGTAATACAGAGATAATCTTTGTTATTTCTTTTATTGATTCACAATAGAATTATTAAATAATAACTCAGTAAAGCCATTAAGGAAACAACATAGTTTAGTGAAACGAGCATTAGATAAGTTCTCAGAAAACTGAGTTTGAGTCCCAATTGTACCCATGTGAGCTTAAGAACACTTAAACCTTTTGAACCTTACAAAATTGTTGTGAGAAGCAAATGAGATGATACGTTTAAAAACTCATTATAAGTTATAAAACATATATTCTTATATTACTGAAATCTGAGTGCTGAGTTAATTCAATCCAAGTTCATAAAGTTTTAAACACTCAATATGAAAGGAAAATGATGCCTTTACTAATTCAGTCAACAAATATTTACTGAAGGTCCTCTATGTCATTGTTATAGGCACTGAGTGGAAAAAAAAAAAGAAAGAAAGCCCAGGCCCATTCTAATCAAGCTTTAATTCTAGTAGGGGAAGACAAATACATTTACTAAAATTAAGTAAGAATAAGGGACATTAAAAAAAACTAAAAAAGAGTAAATGGATAAAAGAGTGAATCTAGAGAAACAAGGAGTTAACGTGTTCCCTGGCTGCCTTTGTCAAATATCACTTTCCATCTGCATTTTTGACTGGAGTCTACTTCATGCATTTATTCATTACTTCAATCAACATTTACAGAGCTACTCCCACATGCTAGAGTCTGGGCAGTCAGTTGAATACCTGCCAGTTTATTATCATATTGATTCACTCACATCTTCTGACGTGCCATCTTGTGACCGGCAGCACACCTAGGTGGGACATCGATGTAGTTGGGGTGAAGAGCAAGGTGAGATGGTGGCCCTCAACCTTGCCCAAATCACCAAACTCCAAATCCAGTTTTTTCTCCCTCTGCCGTTTTTTTTTTTTTTTTTCTGAGACGGGGTCTCCCTCTGTCGTCCAGGCTGGAATGCAGTGGCATGCTCTCGGCTCACTGCAAGCTCCGCCTCCTGGGTTCACGCCATTCTCCTGCCTCAGCCTCCTGAGTAGCTGGGACTGCGGGCACCCACCACCATGCCCAGCTAATTTTTAAATATTTTTAGTAGAGACGGGGTTTCACCGTGTTAGCCAGGATGGTCTCAATCTGCTGACCTCCTGATCCGCCCACCTCAACCTCCCAAAGTGTTGGGATTACAGGCGTGAGCCACCGCGCCCGGCCCCTCCCTCTGCCTTCTTATACCCATGTATTAATCTGCTATGATTGCCATAACAAAGCACCATAGAGTGGGTAGCTTAAACACAGAAGTTTATGGAGGTTAGAATTTGAAGATCAAGGTGTCAGCAAGGCTGAGGCCTCTCTCTGTGGCTTGAATATGACTGCCTTCTCACTAAATCTTCACATGGTCTTTCCTGTGTGTGCACACATCCCTGGTGTCTCTGTGTCCTCTTCTTTATAAGAACACCAGTTAGATTAGATTAGGGTCCACTGTAATGGCCTCATTTTAACTTAAACATCACTTTAAAGTCCCTGTCTCCAAATGCACATGTTGAAGTTTTTGGGATTAGGGCTTCAACTTATGAATTTTGGGGGACATAGTTCAGCCCATAATACCCATTTTCTTGCTCTAGTTGGGCTGTTCTGCCACCATTCCACGAACATTCCTAGTGTTTTTGAAGCCAGAAAGTCTCTTCCTCTCTCCTTATCAAATTCCCATGCATCCTTTAAGGCCCAATGAGAATGCCATTTCTTCTGAGAAGCTTTGCCTGATGAGCCCAGCAGGCATGATAAGTCCCTCCTTGGCCTTTCTTTAACATTTATAGCATGAATTAAAGTCCCTCGAATTGTACAGGTGAATGTATATGGTTTGTTTTTATGGTTAGAGTATAGACTTCTGGGGGGAAAGAATTAAATCTTAAATCTCCTTGTATCTTCTCTATATCATTTCCCTAGTATAGGCTGGCATAATATATACACATTAAATATGTGTTATGTTATGAACATGAAATCTAGTAGCTCACTGATATGAAAACTTTCCTTGGCAACTAAAGCAAGTATGTAAATAAGAAGATGCCTGTTGTTAAGTATACTTGCTCCAAAATGTGTTTCTTGTAGATATTTCTTATTATTCACTAAATTCTTACTTTCACTTTCAATTCTTATCTGCTGATAGAAATGTCTTCTCCATCAGAATGCAATTAATATGCTACCTTCGAGGAGGTAATTCTTTAGCTCAAAGTGATGTGTTGGGTTATAATATTCATCATCTGCAATCATAGATTGAGTTTTCTGGAGGTTTTCAAAAAATTTTAAGTTGACCAACTATCCAAAGTACCTAGGCATGGTACACAACCTTGAAGCCTTGATATGTAGCTGGTATCCCCTGCTTATTGTTGAAACAGGTGTAGAACTGATGAGGTGAGCTGTGGCTTCACAAATGGGATTTTGTGTGTGTGTGTGAAATGCAGCTCTGAAAGGACAGTTTGTACCCTATTGTTCTTTTTAAAGCAAAAATTACTCTTGTTAGAAAACAATAAAAAGCCCTTGCTGCCATTGCTGGGTATGTGTTTACCAGCCACCCGGTTTCTGTCTAGACTGTTGGTTGGATTGGTAGACATCTCTCAAAAGCAGGTCAGCATAGTGGCTAACAGCCATGGTTTTGAGCCAGCCTGCCTGGGTGGAAGGCTTGGCTCTGCCCCTTAACAGCTTTATGGCCTTGACTACTCAACCTATCTGTAAAGTGAGATTAATGAAAACCCCTTACTCATAGGACTGTTTGAGGACTCCAGGAGTTAGTATATGCAAAGAGCTTAGAAGAGAGGCAGGGAAACCTTAGCTATTCACTCAGTATTTGATGTTATTACTTTCTGTGCCTTTGTGATAAACTCTGTCACTGATTCTAGCTCATGACTTGCAAAAGACCAGCCCTATCCATTTTATGCCTCCCACCCAACCCCACAAGGTGATCTTGCCTTGCTTAGCAAAGAATTTTTACCAAAATGCTTTTCTCTAAGGCAGTGAGCTTTAAATGGAACAAGTGTAACTTTAGATCAATTTTATTTTCCATTTCTTTCCATCTCCTTGGCTACTGTCCTAGCACAAATCACCTTCATTATCAATCTGAACACCTATCTGGTCCATGGATCCTTTCTGACTTGTGCCCCTAAAATCTATTCTCTATTCAATAGGCAAAGGGATCACTTTAAAATGCAAATTTGATTGAGTTACTTTTCTGATGAAAATCTCCAATTTCTTCCTACTACACTTAAGATAAAATCCAAAGGCCCTCTCCAAGCTGGCTCGAAGGGCCAATGGCATTCCTTCTGATCCTCAGGCATGCTGAGCAAACTTGAGGTTTTGCCCCTGGTTTCCCTTCTGTTTGAGCATTGTCTGCAGATCTTTACATGGATGGCACCTTGTCATTCAGATCTCAGCCCAAACAGAGGCAGTGGAGAGTAATGGCCACAAGCACGTCTTTGGGAGCCAAACTGCCTTGGATCTAAATCTTGGGTTTCACCACCTCACCACTTCTTAGAAAAGTTACTCAGTCCCGGTTTCCTCATCTGTAATAAGAATGGTAATAATCCCTACATCATAGGGTTTTTTGAGGTTTAAATACATTAACAGTTGTTTAAAAAAATAGTGATCAGCATACAGTAAACATCACTTAAGTGTTTAAGAAATGAAAATGTTATTTCCTCAAATAACCCTTCTCTGACCCATTCCAAGTTACTACCTTCCCCAGTGACAGTCACTTAACATGCAAGTGCCTTATTTTTATTTTCTACATAGTTCTTTTCATTTTTGGAGATCATTTACTTATTTTTATTTTCTACATGGCTCTTGTCACTTTCAGAGATCACTTACCTATGTATTGATCGGCTTTCTCACTAGACTGAAGGTTCGTGGTGACAAAAATCTCATCTGTCTTATTCCTTTAGGACCTGCCATCCCATTTCTCAGAACAATGCTAATATCTATTACCTTCTGAATAAACAGTCATCAAATGAAAGAACCAGAGTTCAAATTCCGATTCTACTAGTTCAGTGGTTTTTATCTAGATGCTTGACCTCTGTAGGCCTGAATTTCCCCAGCCACAAAATGAGCAAGGATATCTATACTTCATGGGAGTATTGTATAATATACATGCCAAAATGTTAATGGTGATTATCTTTGGGAGATGGGATTACAGAGGATTTATTTTTTCATGTTGTTCTCATGTATATTACTTTTAAGATAATGAGCATGGATTTATTTTGTAATCAGTGTAAATTTAAAATTAAACAATATTTGTGAAGGATTTAATACAGTCCCTGATCCACAGTAGGTATTTAATAAACAGCCAATGTTAATACTACTAAAGTGTTCAATAAGCCCAAAACGGCCTCCTTCCTCTGTGGCACTGGTCTGTTGCCTTATACCCCAGTCTGAGGTTTGGGGCTCAGTCACTACCCGACCCCAGCTGGAAAGACATGTTCCTCCTCTCAGGCCAGCTTCAGAAATCAGAGTGGAAGGAGGAGACTCAGTGACTGTAAGCTGAGGGGCTTTCTCTTTTAGACCAGCTCACTCTCACCCTTTGAAGCCCAAGTTTACCTCCTGATTGTGGGTGGATGAGCTTTCCACAGTGCTTAGTATGCATCCCACGCCTGGCAGGCTGCAGAGAATATTAACATGGCAAATTCCATTGTTTATTCCCCCCACACTCCCCCAAAATCATTTTCAGTGTTGAGGAAAGAGATTGTGCCCAGCTGCTGGAATCTAATCAGGAACAGATCTGCACAGTGCTGGAAGATGTGGCTGATACAAAGCTGTGATTCTTCAGCTGGTGAATTTCCAGTGCAAGATAGGGGCTTGCCCACCCCTCTCCAATACGGTGGATGGACCAAATGCTTATTCACCATGAGTAGGGGGAAAGGAGCGGGACATCCCTCACACAGGGCCATTGGCAGCAGCTGATGATGCAGGAGGCAGGGGAACTGGAGTGAGTCCTCATTTTTCATCAGGAATCCTATGGCTTTTGCTCATTAGGTTATCTGTCAGTGCAGCCAGCTCCAGCCAAGGCTTCTGGGTCCTAATGACCCACTTTCTATCTGGTCCCCTCAGACTATCTATGATTCTGTCTTTAAAGATTAGCTTGAAAGAATTTGAAAGTCATTGTTTTTGTTCCCAGCAAGCAAAGGAAAAACATAGCTTCTCAGAGCTAGCTAAAGGTTCTGTGGCTTTCTTAAACATGACAGCTGCATTAACAATGAGAAAAGAGACTCAGGAGCCTGTAATTTGAAGGACTCATGACTGCTAGATGGATTTACAGTCTAAAGCTGGTGTTACTGTAAAAACTCTGGATGACAGGCGAGCAGCTTTTACCTGGCTTTCTGGGTGCCCCATCCCTGTGCTAGTGAACCCAGGGGTAGATTCCAGGGCAGGCCCAAGGATTCTGTAAGCTGAAGTACTGTTTTAGTCATCTAAAATAAGACTTGGAAAAGGCAGAGACTTGTCTCACTATAGGTGGCTTTTCATGGAGTCCAGATCCAAGTGAGGAAAGATTCTAGGGATAAATTCTAGATTTTCTTCTATGGAAGCCTTGTCCACACATCCATCCATCCATCCATCCATCCATCCATCCATCCATCCATCCATCCACCCATTCACCCAGCCAGCCAGCAGAGCAATTTGCAAGTGCTGTTGCTTATGTAGTATGTTTTATAGAAGGTATCAAATATAAGATGTAAGCATGCCTACTATTGTATAGGGTATACTCTCTGAGTTCAGAGCCTCATTGGCGGTGTGTCCAAGGGTAAGTCACGTGCATCTGTTGGCTCATCTGTAAAACAGAGCTTGGAATCTTCCTTATATGTTTTTTGTGAGGAGAAAATGAGGCAATCAATGTTCAGTGCTTAGCATAATGTTTGGCATGTCCTAAACAGTCTATAAATGGTAGTTATTATTATTATTTCAACAGAAGACACAGAGAAGTTAAAATTCCACTCTCTGACCTTGAGATGCTTTTTATACATGTGCATAGTTGGAAGCTTGGCATAGGTCAGGTTATCTTATTCTGGAGTAAGTGAGGTTTCCTTGAAACCTTGGCTCTAAACTCCCAGAACAAAAGACTGTTAGTTGTGGTGACTTGGCCATAAACTAGGTCTGGTGCTTTACCCCTCTGTTCCAGTGGGCACTGACTTTCCATATATCCTATAACGTTTGTTTTCTGCCACTTCCTGCATGATTTTTTTTTCTAAAATCTTTCTTTTCTTCAGACTGAGACAAAATAAAAATGTATCACCTGAAGCTGAGGTTGAAAAATAGCCCAATCATTGTTGTTTAAAAACAAATTCCCTTGTTGATGGCACTTCTTGGTGAATGATTCCCCTTCACTATGGGGCCTTCTTACAGCAGAGATAAATGAGCCAATTTGGCTCTCTAGGGTTCATCTTATGTCTAGGCCAAATTAGTGCAGGAAATCCTGAATTATAATTTGTTTGTGTTATCATTAATTCATTTAATCACACATTCCTCACAATTCGTAGCACTGAAGAGGAATTATTAACCAACCCATTATGTTTAATGTGTAGCTCTTTAAAAAAAGATGGCTAATAATTCATCTGAGGTGCCAGTGATAGTGCTGATAATAATAATAGCTAACTTTTATTGAGTACTATCTCTGTGCCAATGTGTAATGTTGTAAACATTACATATATGTGAACTTCTTTCATCCTCACATCAACCATGTGACATGTTGTTATTATCCCCTTTTTCAAGATGAAGAAATTGAGGCATGAAGAAGTTAAGAAAGTTGCCCAAGGTCACACAGTCAGTATGTGGTAGGATCAGTACAGCTCAGTTGCAGAATTAACGCTCTTAGCTTCCTAGTTACACATTTATCAGGTGTTCCCTGAGAAAGTCCTAGGTGTCAGGCCCTGTGCTGGGTACAGGGATTTAAAGAACATGATGTAGTTCTCTCCTTTTAAGGGTCTTGAAGTCTGGCTTGGGAGCCAAGACATGTAAACAAATGGAGCTTGGGTCTGAAATTAGGCATTCTGACTCCAGAGAGGGATACTGAATGATGAGTGGGAATTGGCCCATGAGAAAAAAGAATGAAGGGGAAGGATATTCTAGAAAAACAGAGAGGCCAGATCAGGCAGGGGTGTCTGCAGATTGCTTAGTGTGGGCAGCACTCATCTGTACCAGTAGATCAGCACTGTTCTCCTTTCTTCCACAATATCCTGGCAAGGTCTCCTGTTTCTGTACACTCTAAATCCACACTGTGATCCACTCTGTGATAACATGGAAAACCACCCTAAATAGAAATATGAAACCCAATGTTTTGAGTGGATCCTTTCCGCTGCCCGAGAGCCGCAGCAGCCTTGAGTCTCAAGTGCTGTTTGATCCCTTTACATGCTGTTCCCTCTGGAGGGATTTGGGTTTTAATCTGTTTGATTTCTTCTTCTCCCATAAGATTACAATTCTCTCTCTCTTATTCTTAAAATCTCAGATTACTCGGAGATGTGATCAGTGACTCACAACATTTCAGCTGGGGAAAGGGAGGATGCAGTTCGTTGCCCTGGTGGCCATCGCCCTCATGGCTGTTAGCATCTGCACAGCATCTCCCTCTCCCCTCAGAGAAACGCCGTGAGGGCAAGTCACCCTCGTGGGTGTCCATTCTACTTTGCGGCTTCTCAGGAAACTGGCTTTCCTACTTCCTTCAATCACTTGGCCAGTTAGGTGGACTGCTCCAAAGAGAATCCCCTTCTTAATCCTGCGAGGAGCAAGTAGAGTATCTCACTCTGTCCAGTATCTCTCCCCATAAACAAAAATGCCAGTCCCAAGTATTGGTTTGGCTCAAATCTTGAGGTGAATGGCAAAGCGGAAGAGACTGGGGGTGAAAATGATCTTTAGAGATCGTTTAGAACTTGAAGTTATCAACATGGGAACTACAGAGCATGGGAATACTTCCTAATCTCTTGCTGCGTCCTGGACCAGGTTAATATCTCTATTATCCCTTCATTAAGAAGCTAATCACATCAGCTGTCCCTTTTGAGACTAGCAAGTCTTGCTTTAGTACGGTCTTCTTACTCTAGTCTAGTGCCTTGTGTGAGCATCTCCCAAGAGCTTATGACCAATCTAAACCAACCAAGTCCTTCCATCAGACATTTTCTCCCCACCCCGTCCCTATCCCATGCTTCCTCACCACCTGGATGGATTTCCAAAGTGCCTTCCTGAGGGTCCTTCTGCCTCTGCCCTCTCTACCTCCAGCACCTCCAGTCTACCCAGTAACACAGTGCCGCTGGATTTCTCTTCTTAATATACTACTACTATTATTATGTGACTCCCCTCTTTAAAAGCACCCAATGGCTCCTCTGTTCTCAGAAACTTGCCCAAACTTCTCCAAATGGCTTTCAAAACTACCACAGTCTGTTTCCAGTTGAATCACTCCCTTGCGTCTGTTCTGGGTTTGAGGACAATAAATTCATCAGTCTTCTCCCTGTCATTCATTCCCTATGGAATCCCTTCTAGCTGAGACAAATAGGACTGATTACTTTAGAGAAATTGAGTGAACAGGAGGGAAAACTCAAATGAGACAGCAGGAAGGACACATGGGCGATGCATGTCCTTCAGGGCCTCCCTCCTCACCTTGTCTGTTCAGATTACTCCCAGGCGTGTGTTTTAAATGGAGTTGAAATCCTATCCTGTTTATCCTTGTTCATATTAGCAAAATGTTTGGTGAGCTCTTTATCAAGGGCTGGCACGTTGGTGCCAACCAAAGAGGCTGAGCGCATTTATCACTGCAACTGGGACGTGCCCCAGCCTGGAAAGGCTGTGCCAACCACTTGTCATTTCCCGGCAGCTCCCCCATATCCTCACACCCATCCTGCTCATAATTGAAAACCTCCAACTTCTGTGACCTTCAAGAGTTGCAAGAAAAATGATTGACTGGCCAAGTCCAGCTTCACATGGCAATTGAGTTCTGAGGCTTTGTCAGAGCCAGGCTGTGACAGCTGAGCCAGCAGAAGTCTGGGGAGGAGGTCAAATCACAATCTCGAGGCATCACCGCCCTCCTTACTTTATAGACCATAGAGTGAGGCTGGAGATGGCAGCGATGGCACCAGTTCAAGAATTTCTATGGAGGAACTTAAGGGTGACGCTTTGATTGGAAAAAGGAGTTAGCAGACTTGTTTTAAAAGTAAACTTGAGCAGAAAGCATTCTTTAAAGTTAGATTACTTATTGGGGTGGCTTGTAGGGTCTGCTGGAAATAATAGGGTGGGATGTGAGCAAGCACCAATGATTTGTACAGATGTGCAAGTCATTGGTATTTATCTTTCAATGCCCTTCCCCTGCTTTGCTCTGTATCCCAGGGATCATCCCTGAAAATGACATTTCTCAGGCTCCCTTTTGCCCTGGCTTCTAGGCGAATGAAAGGCAGTGGAAGAAGAGTGGAGATGAAGAGAATTGGGGAAGCCAGGGAGCAGTATCTTAAGAGCATCTCTTCTGTGGCCCCAGCCCACGCTGGGCCATCTTTGCCTTGGTTCCAGCTCCCCTTGTGTGGCATTGCCCAGGGCTAAAGAAACACCACCCTTCCCTCTATCTCCAGCTCTGGAGTTAGGAGCAGCTTCCTGGAGTTGCTAGTCTTGGAGTTGCTTCACCCTCCTATTTGCTCTTTCAGATCTTCTACAACCGGTGATATTGACTCCTCTATAAGTTGCCTCTTTTGAACCTTGTGGCATGGATGCTGTTTTTTACTGATTGGATCTTATCTCTTCAACAGTGGCCTGACACAGTAGCTAAGTGGGATCAAACTTGAAGCCAGCCATGCAGTGAAAGTGGGAATTAGAACTGTTGCCCTGACTAGTAGTCAGTATGCTTCTACCATTCCACACCACCTTCTGAAAGATAGGCATGTATGTAGGTTATGAATGGGAGGGTTACTATTACTCCAGGGTTCCTGTTAAACATATATCATGTTGTAGAGCATAGACTCTTCTTCCCAAACAATGCACGGCCAAAGTGCTTCCTGGGTGTTGGTGAGGAACTGAGAGGAGGGAGCAAAAAAGAGGTGTGGCTCAGTTTGGGAGCTCCCAATCAGACAAGGGCCCTGAACTCAAGAGAAAGACAACAGAGGATGCAGTAAGTAACTAGTGTTTTATCCTTGGCTCACATTCCTTCCTCACAGCCCCATCCCATGCTTCTGCCACCCAAGGCTTGTCAGAAAGTACTTAGGAAGTGGAAACTCATTCTAACACCAGCCTCAGAAAAACATTTTCCAAAGAGGGAAGCTCCCCAGACACACCCTCATGCCTCAACGCAATGATACCACAAGTGCAGCCTTTGTTTTGATTACATGATTATTTGTTGGACTTCTGGTGTGTACTTTAACAGGGACTTCAAAGAACTATGAATCATGGTTCCAACTTTCAAAAGTCCATCCTGGCTGCAGAGATGTGGTGCATCTATATGAAAGATTTTAAGAGCCATACAAGGCAAATCACCATCCAGTATCAGGATGAGAGCATGTAGAGGCAGACAACAGGAAGAACTTACACTGGTGGAACTCCAACTAAACGCTTTAGAAGCACTGTGCAGTAATGTATATACACACTCTGTATATTATCCCATGTAATGACTCCCCTAGTCCTAGGGCTTATATATCATGATTCTCATTTAGAAAACAGACTCCAGGAGTTGAAGTATTCCAAAGTCACATAACTGGGAGGTGGGATCTTGAGAAATGCCAAACTCATGCTTTCCCCGCCACTTCACTCTGTCCCTACTATGGCCAGTGACAGAGACTAGACTCAGATTCTGGACACCTGGGGAGTCAACCAGTGAGGATGCTGGAATGGGGATGGGACCCCAGGCAAGCAATGTCTGAGGAAAATTGTCTGGCAGGGGTCTGCACCATGAGTCAGAGGAGGGACAGAGACAGGAGACCAGTCAGGGGACTGTGACAGCGACCCAGTGGGATGCTCTGAGAATGGAAAAGAAGAGGTATATATGAGAGACAGTTTGAAGTGAGGGTCACCAGGTAGGCCTGTGTTTCCAACTGGATACAGAAGGTAAAAGAGAGGGATTGAGATAATTAATTAAACCTTGATGATTCATGATTTGAACCTGACTATAATTTTGAAAAAAAAAACAAAAACAAAAAACTACCCTCCCCAATTTAGAACTAAATGTCAAACACATTCCCCCTGCCTTTCCTCTAGATTAAAAAATATTTTGTGGTAATTAAATAAAAAGCTGAGATTCCTACTTGTTGGTTTTATGATCTGGATGGTTTGTCAGCCTGTTGACAACTCCACAAACCAGGAAAGCTGTTTGGGTTGTTGTAGGTTCTGACGGATAAAAAGTGGGTGATTAATTCAGGTTTAGGAAAATGTAGTGCACCACAGAACAGTTCCGGAAAACAGATTCTTGGGGAAATTGGATGGGGGAGGGGGGAAGCCAGAGAATTCCCAGGCTGAGGGACAGGTGGCTGCAGAAAGGACTTATTGGGCTGAAGTGTGGTGCTCATCAGGGAAGAATTAAGTCTTTTGAAGACCAGGGCTGAGTAAATCAGCTAATCCTTGGGGAACAAATATATGAGAATGGTAACAAACGAATATATAAACATAGACTCATTGTTTAAGCTGTAGTCAAGACAAATTGGTTAACCTACAGACCTGTAATTTGCCTACTAGAATGTGTGTTGTGACCTGAGGTTTCCTTTCATTGTCAGGTGTTCTTTGTTCCGAAGAGGAGAAACAGTAAAAAATTTGCCAAGGACCCAAGATAGAAGACTGTGGGCCCAGATCCTAATGTAAAAGAAGCCTGCCTCAACTTAATTTTCCTGGACAGCAAGAGCTATGAAAATGAACTGGGTGAATATTGGTGTTTTCAGGTTGAGGTTCCAATGAATTAGGACAATCAGAAGGAAGAGTTTAATTTTGGGGTCTAGCACGAGACCATTCAGTTCAAACTTTCATTTCACAGTTAGGAAACTAGACCCAGAGAGGCACAGTGCCTCGGGTTGATGCTAATAGACTGATTTTGGAAGGCAGTTGAGCTGGAAGACACAGATCTGGGGGCTGTCAGCCAAGGGCTGAGAAGGATGTGAATTAAGAAGGTGGGAAGGGAATTGATGGCTAAGGCCTGAGTCTTGAGAGAAACCCATGGCCAGGAGCAGAGGAGTTAAGATTCATTCAGAAATGCTCCTACAGACATGGGAGAACAAGGATTGTTCAGTATAATGGAAGCCAAAGGAGAGGGTTTTGAGGAGCAAAAGACTAGCCAACAGTAGCAACTGTGTCAAGGTGATCAAGGAATAAGATGTAAATAATTGTTGGATTTATAATATGATTTTAAAAGTGCAGTTTCAGTAAAGTGATAAGAATGGGAGGACAATCAAATGGCACGTGGTGTGTGTGTGTGTGTGTGGAGGTTGTGGTGTGTGTGTGGGGGGATGTATGTGTGGAGAGTGTGGCATGAGATGCATGTGCATATGTATGTTTAGGATGAGGTGTGTGTGGAGAGTGAGATTGTGTGTAGGATATGAGGTGTGTGAGCTGTGTGTGTGTGTGATGTGTGTGTAGGGTGCGGTGATGTGGTATGTGTGTATGTGTACGTGGTGTGGGGGGTGCAGGGTGTGTGTGTATGTAGGATGCGGTGTGTGTGGAGAGTGAGATGTGTGTGTAGAGTGCAATGTGTATGGGGTGTGTGTAGGGTGCGGTGTGCGTGTGGGATGTGTGTGTATTCTGACGGAATGCTGAGCACTGGTGCTCGAGCTCTCCTGCCCTGCCTGGGAGGTGGTGTGTCTGAGGTGAGGGGAAGGCTGACCCAGCTGATGGATCCTGTGAGGCAGAGGTTGAGGAGGGAGCCAGCGATGAGAACCAACAACATGCTCCAGGAAGAGGGACAGGCCCAGGAGCAAGGGGACACCAGACTGGAACAGATGGACTCAGGCAGTTGTTCCTTGATGGCCTGTTCACATATAGCATTTGCCATGTCCCACAAATGCAGAATTCTGGTGGAACCACAGTGCGTGGAAGTTCCAGGAGACTGAAAGTGGTGCAAGGTTAAGTGTGTTACATATGTAATTGAGTAATCAGGGGTGCTGACAGCCCGACAGGCCATGCCTTCCATTCGAACCAGAGCTTGCTTCACACAGAAAGAAAGCAATGGCTTTCTAAGAAATGTGGACAAGTGAGGAACCCTATCATATCCTTCTTACTCATTTCTTCCCTGTATTAACCAACCACTTACGCTGAAAATGATGACACAGAAGAAAGGGAAAGACAGGACAACCCATAGTTCCTTTTCCTTTCAGCCCTTCCTTACTCATCAGTAAGCTGAAGGTCAAGAGTATTGATGGAACATGCACGTTATCAAGAAGTAAAATTAAAACAGTTGAGTTAGTTTTGTGCAGTGTTCCCGCTGCTCTGGTAAGGACAAAATATATACGCAAGTAAGAGCTAGGAAATATGAACTGTGTAATTTCAATGATTCCACGTATGAGTCAAATGCACTTATTTTCATTTACAACTAACACTACACAACATAAAGAATAGTAAAATTCATACTAATAATTAAATTTAAAATTTTTCTTTACTTAAAATGACATTAAATATCAAATTAAAAACATCATGACTAGTAAAAAAAAATTGTGGAAGAAAGAAAAAGTTTTATGCTTTGGTGACCCTTAATGGCCTTATTTCCCTCTGGTTTTTGAACAAGGAGCTTGATATTTTCATTTTGCACTGGGCCCTGAAAATTATGTCACTGGCCCTGGGTGGGATGGTTGTTTATATTTGTATGACCAGGGTCAAAAAACAGTCTTGGAACCACAGGAGCAGGGAAGATTCACCAATAAATTGATGAACACAAGTCTTCATCATTACCCACACACACTCACTGGCCCCTCAACATTGGTAACAATGCCCATGGGTGGAGAGTTAAGAAGATGATAACTCCCAGAAAACTATGGTTTTTCTGCTGATAACTCTTCAACATCTCACCACACCCAATATCTCTGCTTTTGTTAACAAACCATGAACTGCTTCAAGTTGTCATACTCTTTCTCACTGTCTTTCTTCTGATTGGAATGGCCTGGTGAGAGCAGGCTGGTGGGAACACACACCTTCCGAAAGGCCCTCACCACAGCAGATCACTGCTGGCATCCAAGCTACTTCCTGCTTGTCCTGTTGAGTCCTTCATCAGTGACCGCACTCTTGGAGTGCTTGCCTCTGGCTCCTGTTTTCCGCTCCTTTCTCAGCCTGGTAACTCCTGGTTTCCAGTCTTAGTGGGCCCACTGCTCTGCTCCCACCTCCTGTGATAGGGTCGGGAGAGCCGCCACCCCCACTTGACTCCTGGACCCCATCCAGGCTGTGGTATGTGCCAGCACCATCTTCCCAAAGGATGCTGCCCCTCCCTGAGGCTCATGGTATAGCTCTTCTGCCATATTCACACCCCCGTCTTGAAGCCTAGCCCACATAGGGTTTCCAGAAAGCCTTCCCCGAACCACTAATAGAAACCCTACTATACTCACACCTTCCTTAAGAGATACTTCACAAACCCAGTTTTGTGTGGTGCAAAGGGGATGAAATCAGAAATAACATAGGTTTAAATCCTGGTTAACTAACTGATTTTTGAGTCTGTCAATAAACCTCTCTGTGCCTCAATTTCCCCATCTACAAAAACAGGATTGTGATACTTACCTCATAGGATCATTGTGAGGATTATGAGAAATAGCACAGGCAAAGCCCCTAGGTGCTGCCTGGCATGTCCCAGCACTCAGTAAAAGCTCCCCCAACACTTTTCTCCCCCTGCTGGGGTTGGGCACCATGCCTTATTCATGCCTTTATTCCTTGCAGCACCTAGAGTAACATCTTGTGGCTGGCAGGTGATCAATGCCTGTGGATTGAATTAAATTAAAACTTTCCTTGTGTTACACTGTTCTCTCCATGTCCCCAGTTGTAATATCCTCTTAAAAGTATCATCGCTTGGCTGGGCGCCGTGGCTCATGCCTGTAATCCCAGCACTTTGGGAGGCTGAGGCGGGTGGATTACAAGGTCAGGAGATCGAGACCATCACGGCTAACACGGTGAAACCCCGTCTCTACTAAAAATACAAAAAAAAAAAAAAAATTAGCTGGGCGTGGTGGTGGGCGCCTGTAGTCCCAGCTACTCGGGAGGCTGAGGCAGGAGAATGGCATGAACCCGGGAGGGGGAGCTTGCAGTGAGCCGAGATCACGCCACTGCACTCCAGCCTGGGCAACAGAGTGAGACTCCATGTCAAAAACAAAACAAAAAAAGTATCATTGCTCAGCTTATAAGTTCTACTTCATGTTACTGCAGATTGTGACCCCCAAATGAAGTAACTTTTGCTGTTCCTTCTTATTAAAAATAATACATGCTCAATATATAAATAAAAATACAAGCAAAAAGAGTATTAAAAAGTCTGATAATTCTACCCACACAGACATAGCTAGTATTAACATCTCTCCATTAGCTTTTCAGTGCAATGCAGCTGTTATATCTATGTGTGTGCATGTATACATGTATGTATAATATTTTGCTGAGGGAGGAAGGTGGAAATAGCATATTAAGAGAGGGATGTGGGCTTTAGAATAGAAAAAATTCAGCAAGCCTGTGCTCTGTGAGTGTGAAAATAACCACTGGTGTCTACTTAGATTCAGTAGGGTGGGAGTCTTGCTGGAAATGCTTTTTAAATTTCTAGTGCCATAATCTTTCTTTCATCCAAACAGGAAAAAATGAGTCTTTACGTATTTTTTAATGTAGCGATAATTGTCATTCATCAGCATACTGCACACTCTTTATTTGGGTGTTTATTAAGGATCTATTTCATGCCAGACGCTGGAGTTGGCACTAAAAACAAGGATATGGTTACTGCTCTCAGTGAGTTTTCAGTCTGGTGGGGGACACACATGAGAAATAGCACAGGCAAAGCCCCTGGGTGCTGCCTGGCATGTCCCAGCACTCAATAAAAGCTCCCCCCAACACTTTTCTCCCTCTGCCATGGTTGGGCACCATGCCTTATTCATGCCTTTATTCCTTGCAGCACCTAGAGCCACATCTTGTGGCTGGCAGTAAATAGGTGGGCAAGATTATCAGATTTTTTAATACTCTTTTTGCTTGTCTTTTTATTTTTATATCGAGTATGCATTATTTTTAATAAGAAGAAACAGCAAAAGTGACTTCATTTGGGGGTAAGAAAAGTAAATAGGTTACCACAGTGCCATGTGATAAATGTTAGGAGGTGGAAACCACAGGATGCTGAGGAGCATTCAAGGTGGGGAGACCAAACCCAACTGTGAAGAATTCCCAGAAAAGGTGATATCTATGCTGAGTCTTCCAGGGCAGGTCATAGTTTGTCAGGCCATGAAAATAAAGGGTAGAGAAAAAAACATTCCTTGGAGAGGGAAGAACATGTGCAATGACTCGGAGGCAAAAGTCTGTGTGGGGACTGCAGGTGCAGAGTGGGTGGAGCATGGAGTTGGAGGGGTGAAGTGCAGAGAGATAAGAGTGAGAAAGGCCTTGGATACCACGCTCGTGAGTTTAAACTTTGTCCTGATGGTTAAGGGGAGCCACTGAATTCTTTGAAAAAGGGGGTGTCATTATTTGTGGGGTTGAATGTAAACAGCTGGGTAAATGGGTCTATACTTCTGGAGACAGATTTAAGCTGGAGATGTAGACTTGGGAGTTATTTATATACAGATGGGAGATGAAGTTTGGGGTGTAAATCAAATCCCTAAAGAAATCTATAATGAGAAGAATGGCTGGAAACACTGACATTTAATGAGAAACAGAGGAAGTTGCCTGAGAAGGATTAGCCAGAGAGGTAGGAGAATAACCTAGAGATAGTAATGTTTGGGTACCAAGGAAAGAGAATTGTGTAGATACAGGAGGAAAGAATCACCAGCTGGGGAAAAAAGGGTCAAGTTAGATAATAACTAAAATGATATTACTTGAATTTGACAACAGGGTCATTGGCGGTCATAAGTGAGAACAGTTTCAGGGGAGTGATGGGGTGGAAGCCAGATTGTAGTGGGTTGAAGAGTGGGGGTGGAAAGAGGAAATGAAGGTAACAAATATAGACAACATTTTATGAGGTTTCACTTCAAAGGGGAGAAAAGAAATAGTGCAGTAGCTAAAGTAAGACCTGTGATTGGAGGAAGACTTCATTATTTTAAGATTTAGAAAAGCTGTTCAAGCAGATTGAAATACTGATGGGAAGAAAGAGAAAGTGAAAGAGAGAGAGAGAAGATAATTCTTTCAAAATGCTTTCATATTTATTCATTTGTTTAGCATTACACAGTTCACTTAGGAGGCTATTAATCTTTTTTCCATTTTCAGGCAGAAAAACTAAATGAAACCCAAAACAATGGAGTGAATTCTCTAAGATTGTTATGTCAGGAAAATGAAAGCGATAAGCTTAAACTCTGGGGTTCCAACAGACAGTAAAGATTCAGGAAGAAAAATGCATTTCCATCTGTAAAATCCCTTGAGCCCAGAGCATATCCAAGGTACTATGATTATCATGCCCCCAACTCCCCCACCCTCGACTGGGAGGGGGAGCCAGTCTTGTAGCTCTTATCAGACTGTATTGAGCTGAAGCTTTAATGAGCAGCAGCAATCTGTTATTTTCCTCTTGTTTGCCTTGCAAGTTGCTCTTTTAATTCACATCAAGAGAGGGAGAAGGAGATGAATATTAAAAGCGCACATCAAGGGACTGAGCCAGCCAGGGAGACAGGGAGCTCTTCAGTATGCAGGGACAGAAGCAGGAGTTTGATGTGAGACAGGAACCATTGCCCTGGAGTCTGCTCCGGTGTCTGACAAGCCTGCCCTTGGGAAATGTTGCTCACTAGAGTTGCTCTGGTATTGGGAAAGGGGTGTTTCTGGAATTGTCTGCACTGTGGGCTTGGCTGACTCTAGAATGACAACAGAAAGAAAGAAACTATTTCTGAGACCTTGAGAGAATAATTTATTATGATGTAGAAACCAAAGTGTGGGGGAAGAGTTTCTGTAATGGGATATCTCACCTAAAAAGAGCAGTAAGTCCCACTGGTCTGAGATGGTTTGGGTGTAGGAAAGACGGAAGGAAAGGGTCTCAATGTCAAGAGTACCAATATTTTCTTTAGTCTCTATTCAGTAGTGAGGCTCTGATTCTCCAAGTTAATTTCATAAAGTGGTGAAAATCCAGAGCAAAGGCCAGCAAACATTTGGGAATTGTTTGCTTCAGCTGGTCCAGATGACCCTATAAGGGACTTATCTTCTCTATAATCTGAGAACTTTGAAGAATAAGAGCTTAATAAGGGTGCATAGGAGGTTAATCTTATCCCCAAGTACTACAATAAATGCTCACCATCAGAATCACACAGAGGTTTGTACTTGCTAATTCAGCCAAAGTCAGTTCTTGGGAAGACCTCAGGGTTATTGGCTGACTGTAATGGTGTAATGGGTAAAGGCCAGGATTGGTTGATTGGTTGTTAAGGGTAATAATTTTGTACCAAGCCCAAAATTATACAGGGCTGGCATCTTCAAGTTCTTGCACCGTGCATGGATTTGGTAAATTCTTAATAAATCTTTGTTAAATGAGTGAATAAATAATCTTGGTTTCTTATTCCTTTATTCAAGTGACCTATGCCAATTCAATTCAACAAATATTTATTGAGCACCTACTATATAAGAAGAACCTAGTAAGCCCTAGGGAGGCAAGTGTCATCCTAGTTGTAGCAGATATTGTCAGTGCCTGTGTAACCACCCAATGGGTTCACCTTGCCTGCTGCCTAGACAGAGCCCATTTATCAAGACAGGAGAATTGCAACAGGGAAAGAGTAATTCACGCAGAGCTGGCTGTGTGGGAGACTGGAGTTTTATTATTACTCAAATCAGTCTCCCTGAGCATTTGGGGATCAGAATTTTTAAGGATAACGTGGTGGGTGGGGGGCAGCCAATGAGTCAGGAGTGCTGATTGGTCAGGTCAAAGATGAAATCATAGGGAGGCAAAACTGTCTTCTTGTGCTGAGTCAGTTCCTGGGTGGGGGTCACAAGATTGGATGAGCCAGTTTATCCATCTGGGTGGTGCCAGCTGATCCATCAAGTGCAGGGTCTTAAGCACTGATCTTAGGCTTACAATAGTGATATTATCCCTGGGAGCAATTTGAGAAGGGTCAGAATCTTGTAGCCTCCAGCTGTATGATTCTTAAACCATAATTTCTAATCTTTTGGCTAATTCATTCATCCTACAAAGGCAATCTAGTCCCCAGGCAAGAAGGGGATTTGGCCGGTGGTGGTGGCTCACATCTGTAATCCCAGCACTTTGGGAGGCTGAGGCAGGCAGATCACGTGAGGTCAGGAGCTTGAGACCAGCTTGGCCAACATAGTGAAACCCCGTCTCTACTAAAAATACAAAAAGTAGCCAGGCACGGTGGTGCACACCTGTAGTCCCAGCTACTTAGGAGGCTGAGTCAGGAGATTTGCTTGAATCTGGGAGGCAGAGGTTTCAGCGAACTGAGATCACACCACTGCACTAGAGCCTGGGTGACAGAGTAAGGCTCTGTCTCACAAAAAAAAAAAAAAAAAAAAAAAAAAAAATAGAAGGGAGTTTGCTTTGGGAAAGGCCTGTTATCACCTTTGTTTTAACTATAAACTTTCCTCCTATAGTTAGTTCAGCCTACACCCAGGAATGAACAAGAACAGCTAGGAGGTTAGAAGCAAGATGGAGTTGGTTAGGTCAGATCTCTGTCACTGTCTTAGTTACAATTTTGCAATGGCACTTTCACCTGTGTCCATATTCCCTTAACACTCATGATATAAGCTGCTAGCTACTCACTGAAAGTGATAGGGACAAGAGGCAGAAAAATTCTAGGCAGAAAAAGATGGGGTCCCTGGTGAATACCCACCCTTAAGCCTAGAATTGCGGCCCAAAGTGAGAACATGCATTCCTGTTTTCCTGCTTGAATGTTGCCTTTTCCAAAACCACCCATGGCCCATCCTGCCCCCCCATCCTGTACCCATAAAAACCCCATCCCTCCACTGGAAAAGAGGAGACAAGAAGAGAAGAGGAAAAGCATCTGGATGTTGGAGACTGCAGTTTGACGTCAGAGGGAAGCAGCTTGACTTCAGAGGGATGGCTTGACTGTGGGACTTTGGAGTCCAGCTGCAGATGGCCAGACTTCAGGGTAAGAATACCTTCCCACCCCATCCCCTTTCCCACTCTCCCTCCCACTGAGAGCCACTTCCATTAGCAATAAAATCCCCTACATTTACTATCCTTCAATTGGTTTGTGTGACCTGATTTTTCCCAGATGCCAGACAAGAGCTCAGAGTATAGAAAGCTGTCACACTGACCCTCTGCCCCTGTGAAAAGGTGGAGGGTCCACTGAGCTGCCAAACATTTAATCTGTCCACGGACAGGAAAGCTAAAAGAGCACTGTAACATACACCTTCTGGGGCTTCAGGGGTTGCAAGCACCTCCTAGATGTGGCCGTGAGGCAGCATGGAGTTTTGCTTCTGCCAGCACCCAAAAGCACTTGCTTTGGCTCCTGTACCCGCTCACCTGTGTGCTCCCCATCCCATGAGGGGTTGAGAGCTGTGGACTGAGTAAGTGAGGCACCCCTGCTGGGGGGCCCGTAAAGGGGTCAAGGAAAATTTCCTGTTTCAGAAGCATCTGTGGCTCTCTTTGTCTTGTGGATTTCTTTGGAGGAAGGAGCATGCGCAGCCTGTGCACAGTTCAGGTTTGAAGTGCAGGGAGTTGATGCTCCTGGGAGAAGTCTTCAACTAATGACAGATGGGAGTTGGGGGATAAATACCCTGACTTCCTTATGCCTCCACTGGAACAACTCTGAGGCTGTTTTGCACAGTCTCCCAGAGGATCCCAGTGGAATTGAGCCCCAGTTTCCCACAGCAAACCTATGTTGACTTCCTGTCCTCCATTCCTCAGTCCCATATTGGTGCTTCCTGAGATCTCCTTCCAAATAAACTACTTGTAGTTGAATCTTTGTTTTAGGGTCTGCTCTCGGGAAAGCTTAGCTTAAAAGACACAATCTATAGTAAGTATAATTAAACAGGATCAGCAAGAATGGGAGGAAATTTCTACCATTAAGCAGTTGGCAGCAGAGGTGGGAGGAGGGAGATGAATGGTTGGTAAACCTTTATGATCACAGCTGAATACCTGCCTAAGAAGTGCTACTTAGAGGACAAGACTGCTGGCAGTAATATTGTAGTGGGTTGATAAGTGTTCTTCAACATATATGATTACCCCTAACCTCAGAATGTAACCTTATTTGGAAATAGGGTATTTGCACATGTAATTAGTTAAAGTGAAGTCATATTGGATTATGGTAGGCCCTAAATTCAATGTCTGGTGACTTTATAAGAAGAGAGTTGAACACACAGAGTTTCACATAGTGAAGAAAGCCATGTGATAACAGAGTCAGAGACTGGAGTGATGCAGCTACAAGCAGAGGAGTGCTAAAGATTGCTGGGAGCCACCAGAAACTAGGAAGAAGCCAGGAAGGATTCTTCCCTGGAGTCCTCAAAGGGAGCATGGCCCTGCTAACACCTTGACCTTGGATTTCTAGCCTCCAGAATTGTATGAGAATAAATTCCTGTTGTTTTAAGCCACCCAGTTTGTGGTACTTTGTTACAGCAGCTTTAGGGAAACAATACAAATATAAAAACAAGAAAAGAAATGTGGGAACTATAAAGTGCTATATAAATACAAAGTGGTGTTTTTTCTTCCCTACGATTATTTTTCTTTCAATTCCCTACTTCTCTAGGCTACCTGTAGAGTTCATTAATTAGATGGGAAGCTCCAGAAGAAATCTAGCAGGCTCTGTTTCTTCTTTTTTTTGTCTCACATTGGGTTGCCCTGCAGATCCGAGTCTGCAGAGGCCAGCTCCATGCTTGTTGAGATAGATGACTGTTCTGAGCTTAGCGGTGAGGAGGGTGGAGGTGGGCACTGCAGTGAGCACAGAAGCGCTGAAAAATGTCAGCATGATGCTCTCTCAGTGGGTAGGGAGAATGTTCTGCTGCCTAATGAGCTTTGAAAAATACAGTCGGCTCTTTGTATACACAGGTTCTGCATCTGTGGATTCAACCAGCCATGGGTCAGAAATATTTTTTTAAAAATTTCATCTGAACATGTATAGACTGTTTTCCTTGTCATTGTTGTCTAAACAATACAGCATAACGACTATTTACATGTCATTTACATTGTATTAGTTATTATAAGTAATCTAGAGATGATTTAAAGTAAATGGGTGGATGTGCATCATAATATGAAAATACTATACCATTTTATGTCAAGGACTTAAAATCTGAGGATTTTGGTGTCTTATGGTCAGGTTTGGGGTCCTGGAAACAATCCCCAATGGATACCTAGAGATGACTGTATTTATAAGGTAACTTTAAAGCTAGTTATTAGAAAATTGGGTAAGAAGCACAAAGAAAGAGAGAATATGCTATGTTAAGAGAGCAGTGATGATTAGGAATGGGGATGGAGACTGCCTGAGTTCTCCAATCTTACCCCAGAGCCACCTCACTATTTCCTCTCTTTATAGCCTTTGATGAGGTAATGGAAGGGCCTCCTCTGATTTTAGGCATCTGGATCTACCTTCCTTTGGTCTCAGGTCATAGACACCCTATCACCACAGAGTATGATTCAATGAAGGAGCACTTCCTGTCTTTAAATACTTTCCCCACTTGCTACCTTAATCTGTTTTTAATAGTTGACCAATTTGCATGGAAAAACCAAAACCAAAACAAAACACCAAGGAGTTCATATGCAAGTGACCTGAGGCCAATACATATTAGCTTAAATTCTGACTTAAGTGTCAACAATTGTCATTGAAGCAAGTTTTGAGGAGGAAGAAGAAAGAGAGCAGGCAAAGTCTCAAACAACTCTGACTCTTCTCAGTAACAGGTTTGAGCACCGTACTCCCTAGAGGTTAAGCACTCCAGACAAGCTACCCCTGTCTTTCTGTCATCAAACTTCTCTTCCATAGCAACTCTTCCTTCATACAGTTGTCTTCTATGCCCCTTGCCAGGAAAGTTCTCTTACATTTTGCATACAACTGAATGCATAGACAGCACCTTCTCTATTCAGCTGGAGACAGAAGCCATCTTTAGAAGATCCTTTTTACTGAAAGGTTTATGTGAGTTCATTTGTGATGGTCTGGAGTTGGAGCTATGACCCCAAGCCATAGCACGAAGAGGAGACTCTTCTTGCTTCCTTAAGGCTGCCAAAGTGACAGCAGAATTGGTAGCTGGGAAAGTAGGGAATCCTTGCATAGTGCCCCAGAGTGCCTGTCACACCTGGCCCAGCTTCCCAGTAAACCTATTGATGCCCTCTCATCTAGAGTCCCATCTAGAGCAGGCATACTGTCTCAGATAATAATAAAAAATACTCATTGTTGGCATGTGCTGTCTTAAGTATATTATCTCAGTTGACCCTCAAGGCATTCTACAAAGTAGATAATCCATTTTACAGATGAGGAAGTAGAAGCTTACAGAGGTTAATGTTCCTAAGGTCACATAATTCATATGTAGCATAACCAGGATTTGAATCCACACCTCTCTACAAGGCTCTACTTCATGAAGTTCTTCCAGTTCTTTCCTCAGTTATTCTCTAGACACCTCCTTCCCCTTTTCTCTTTCCAGCCTGATGAATAAATGCAGAGCAAGAGCTGTCATTGCTTCATCTTCCCAGGATCTTGGAATCACTTGCATAAGTCAAAGAGAAAGGTAGGATAGGCAGAGATAGTTAATTTTGCTTCAGTCTCTTTTCTAACCCCAAATTGTTCTTTCCAGGTATTTTATCGAGCCGCTGGGCTACCTCCTAGAGGGAGACCCTTCATGGCATCTCTCTGGCCTCTCTGGCAGCTTCTACTTCCATGCCCAGAACAGTCTCTCTTTGAAAGGTAATGGAGACAAAGCTTCAAAATAATTCTTCTGTAGATCTTTATATAAACATGTGCGAGGGCTTTTAAGAGGAGAGTTATGACTTCCAGCAAGAGTTTGACCTCCTTTCTTTCCTTTTCCTCCCAAGGTAGATACATCCCAGATACGAGACAAGTAGTTAGCTCATCTTTGGCTCATGAACCGCAATGGGGCTAGAAAGGATGTTATGTTTATAAACATGACCTCTATCCTTAAAATCCTGATTCTGTCCCCACCACCCCCCCCCCCTTTTTTTTTTTTTGGCCTGGCTGTTCCGTTTTGAGAGCATCACTATTGGGCATGGATGGGGAGGTGGAGAGGAGAAGGACTAGGTTACTGGCCCCTGATTCTCTAGGGCTGGTCTGGCCATGCTCAGAGGCATGGGAAGAATCAGGGACATTCAGAGAAATAAGGGCTCAGGCTAAAGAGCTGACAGCTGGGCTTGTGACTGATACAGCAGTAGCCCTGAGCGATGCCCCCATGGGAAGCCACTATCCTGTAGGGAAAGGGTCAGTCAGTTCTAAAATCAAAGCTAGATTTGTAGGCTGGAGCTGTGGGAGCCAGAGCCCTCTATGCCTGTGAGGCTGCCTGGAGCTCCATGATGTAAGTCAGAGTGAGAATGCCCTGCCAAGCCTTTTCAGGGAAGGATTGGCTCAGGGCCAAAGTTACCTCCCACCCCTCTCTCTGCCAGTTCTCCTCATCCATTTCCATGACTACGGAAAAGGGTAGAAATACACAGTCACTTGATCATCCTTCATCTCGCCACCCCAGGTCATATCCAAAAGGAGCAGAGGAGGACACTGAGTGGGTGGGCAGTGCCAAGCAATTGGCTTTAGGCTGCTGAAAACAGTGGCTCTGGGGGAGTGATACTCCAGTCCCCTGCACAGCTAGAGCCAGTCCCTGGTCCGTCCTCCATCTCCCCCTTCCCATGAATAATGTTTTGATGCTCTTCGTAGGTTCCACATTTCTGTGCTGTGACCTACGGTTCCCTGCATAGGACCCTGCAGCCCTCCTTCCAGCTGTCTTTAGCGCCTTGTTTTCCTTAGTCAAGTCCTGCTCCCAGGTAATGTTTGTTTGCAGCTGAGGGCTGCAGAGATGGTGAGATGGCCCCTTCTCTGGTGGGAAGGAAAGAAAAGGGCAGTTATTGACCAGGCAAAATGATGGTTTGTCCTTTGGCTTAACAAAGGGCAAGTGGCTGGGGTGGCAATGGGAGATCAGGAAGCATTTTCAGAGGGTGTGGGGCATGTATGGGCATGTGTTCCAGGGTACTTTGACAAGCAAGGTGTTATTGGTGCGAGGAGCTGCAGAACTGTTAGCACTTAAAGTAGGAAGTAGCTGGGTACTATCTCCAGGAGAAGGAGCTGAAGTCTCTTGAAAACATCCTGGAGGACTTCTTGAGGGCTAAGCAGACATTGCTGCTGATGACGGTGATGATAATGATGATAACAAAATCTTCCTTCCAGGGGCCTACCGTATGTATACCTACTGTGTACTTTAAAACAGCTCTTCATTGGACCATTAGCAACTTGAAATCAGGATGTGGTCTCCATCTCTGTGTCCTCAGTGCCTAATCCTAAAAAGGTGGTCAGTAAATCCCATTTCTACACTCACCAAGCTTCTGCTCTGAGACTGACAGTGCTGGGTGCCGGGAGTTCAGGCATAAATGGAACCCCATTCTCTGCCCTCAAGATGCCCAGAGTACCAGGGGGACACAAACATGAGAACAAAAACAAACAGTGCAGCTGAGAGATTGTAATCCAAACGAAGTACAGTGGGGCCCCAACTCTGTCCTGGGCTGAGGAGGGGCTTTGGAGAGTGGTCACTGCAGAGCTGGGTCTCAAAGGATGTTCGTTGGCTTCAACTGAGGATGACAGGCAGGGAGCAGTGGTCTAGGCTGGCTGTGGAAAGCTGACTCTGCCCAGCTACCCTTCCCTTTTCTGGCTTTAGTCAGGAAAGCTCCTGTGTGGCCAGAACAGTTCTTAAGTAGCAGTGTGAGAAGAAAAGCAGGAAAGACAGGAGGACCTCTTGCTAGATTCAAAACTTAAAGGAAAGCAGAGATAAAAGAAAAGTCTTCAAATCTGATTCCTCCATTCCACAGTCCTGTTGTCTTGGGTGTGCCCTCTCCCTGCCCCCACCCTCCACAATGGTTTGTCCTTGTTTCTTCCACCTGCTTCTGACAGGGAATAAAGAGGAGTCACTTATTGCTTTCTGTCCACCCACTCAGTTCCTCGTAGCTGCAGGGCACTGAGAGTCCTGGACTGCTGCATTAACAGCAGCCATAGGCAATCTTGCTGCAGCCATGCTGGGGAGCCTGGGGTTGCACTGAACCTGTGTGTGAGGGTGCACATGTGCACTGGCCTCCCTGCTTCCCTATAGCTTCAGAGCCTCATTCCCCATTCTCTCTCCTCCCTAAAGCTCTTCCTGAACTTTTCTACCTTACTCATTCATTTTTTCCCCATGCACACCCCGATATCCTCCCAAGCCGCTTTCTAACTTATTTCCCCATCCTCTTATGATGCACCAAAATATAATTTTAACAAACATGGGCTTTGGGGTCAGGCTGTGTGATTTGGGAAAAGTTACTCACTTAGCAGAAGCTCAGCATCCTCAACATTTTTACTGTTGGGGTTTCTTTGAGGATAAATAATAGGCATCAACAAATGATTGCTCTTAGCATTACTCACTTCCAACCACTTCCTGCTCCTCAAACCTTCCTTGCTTCCCATGCCTTAACTGACCCAGGAGTTAATCTGGGAAGAGTGAGGGCCCTGGTATAAATAGATTAAACTATTTTGTTCTTTGGGAAGACTAAATGCTGGGAAAGCACTGGAGAAAAGTAGACAATCTTCAGGACAAAAGAAGTCTGACCCTCCTCATTCTCATCCTTGTCTTAACATGCATCCTTACTCAATTCTCACAGCAATCCTACAAGGTGAATGCTATTCTTACCATTTTCCAGAGGGTAATGGAGAGAGTAATTAACATCCCCAGAACCAGACAAAGAATAAGTGCAAAGCCAGCTCTTTACCTCAGATGGTTTTTGTTATCTATAAATCAGGGATGCTTAGAGCTAAGAGAAGAGGTGCTGGCCCATTCTCTCCTTGTCCCGCTGCCCTGCAGTCCTCACTATGCTTGGCTTTCCACTGGAATCTCAGCATCCTGTCAGGCTCACTCCAGGCTCCTGGACTCCATCTGAGGGTCTTAACAGGGATGGGTAGAGGATGTAGAGGAGAAAGGAGGACCTGTGAGAATAGTTACTGCAAGAATACAAGATTTAAAAATTACTCAAAAGTAGGCAGAAGGCCAACGATATGGTAGACAGCTGGCCAAAATGCTTACACAAGAGCATTTGCTGCAGGTGATTAGCAGGATGCACGCAGATGAGCACACATAAAAGCTGACCAGGAGTGCAATTTTCTAGAGTTGGGATAATTGGTGAGAGGCCAGAGAAAAGCAGAAATGGCCAAATTAAAGGAAATGCCCTGCTCCCAACCCACAAAATGACCAGCAGATGCCAGAGACGTGGAGTCATGAGGAGGTCCTGGCTAAGAGGCCATTCATTTCTCTGATATCTGAAAGAACAGGATAATTTTGCCACTTCATGATAAACCCTCCCTGGAGTTCTGCACGTGTCTCTCTGATGCCTTTAAAGGGCATCCAGGTTCCTGGGAAGAGACTCGTGCTGTTTCTTACATTCCCCCTGGCTGGGCCAGCACTGGGAAATTCCACAGGGGAGAAGAGAGGATACAGAACAAGATGGTCTGGTTTTGAAGATGAGAAATGGAGATAGAGGTTGTGCCTTGTTGACAACTACCTGAAAATACCTCCAACCACGTTTCTCTGTCTTCTAGGGGTGGTGGGAATGTTGGGAAGCTGGTGCCAGATGGTGAAGTGAGGGGTTCTTTGGGGCCTGCCTAGCCAGCAGGGGAATTACCCTAGGCCCAGTGAGGGTGCATTGCCAGGGCAGGAGGCAACATCATTGTCAGAAACAGCACCTCATGCCCAGGCAGGCATTGGGGCACATCTGAACTGAAGGGTAAAGCTAGGCCAGAATTGGATATCCAAGGAGTGCAGAGGCAAATAGTGAGGGGGTTGGGGATGGCACATGGGGTCTGGTTAGCTGGGGCTCTGTCCAGGAATAGGAATACGGGCCACAGGCAGAGTCTGAAGATGTTAGGAAACTGCCTTTTAACTGACCACACAACTCCTAATATTTTTCAGTATGATATGATTGCTTTGGAGGAAGAAAACCTGCCTTCGATAAAGGCTCCTAAGAGTTCCCTGAGCAGGACAAAGAAAGTTCACCCTTGAGGGGTCACTGACAGCATGGCTGTCCAAGTGGGCGCTGCTTAGAGAAGCTTGGCCAGGGGATCCTGGGACACATCCCCCAGCAGAGCCTCCCTCCCATCTCCTGCAGGTGAGGCCTTGTCTTTACCTCTGCTCTGCAGTTTCCGCACAGGGCCAGGTGCCAGTGGGCAGAAAGGAGCCAAGTGGAAGAGAGAATGCAATGGGCCTCTTTGACCCCAAACATGTTTCTACCCCTTGACACTGAGTCGCTGCATGGAACTGACTCCAAACCCAACTCCCTTATCTCTAAGGATGCTGTTGGAAGCCTGTTTGTGCTCTCTTAGTGTTGGGCTTGCCTCATCCTGCCCAGAGGGCACCTGGCAGCCTCTGAAGGGTGTCATAAAGCCTCTTTCTAAGGCAAGTTTTCTTCCCAGAGAACAATTGTAACCAGAATGGAAAAAAGGAGAAGCTGTGAGGTCAGTTAAGGGGGCGAGGGGTTGTAGGGTGGGGGTGGGGGGGTGGGGGAACTGGGACGGGTTCTTCATTGTCCAAGTCCTTTTGGTTTTTGAGGATCTTAATCATTCTTAAAGGTCAGCTCAACTCTGTAGCCTTTGGAGCCTTTGGTCTGTTCTCACCACCCAATTTTTATTGATATATACGTTTCCTTGTCTTCTGGCTTCAGGGTGCTGTTAGACCTCTAAACTCTCAGAACATCATTTTCAGGCCTGTCACCACCTAAGGATGACATGGAAACAGAGCAATGGCCTAATGACTACTAGGGCAGTGCTATTGCTTTTCTTTTGTTTTCTTTTTTTTGAGACGGAATCTCACTCTGTCACCCAGGCTGGAATGCAGTGGCGCAATCTTGGCTTACTACAAGCTCCACCTCCCAGGTTCACACCATTCTCTGGCCTCAGCCTCCTGAGTAGCTGGGACTACAGGCGCCCGCCACCACGCCCGGCTAATTTTTTTTTATTTTTAATAGACGTGGGGTTTCACCATGTTAGCCAGGATGGTCTCAATCTCCTGAACTCATGATCTGCCTGCCTCTGCCTCCCAAAGTGCTGGGATTACAGGCGTGAGCCACTGCGCCTGGCCGTGCTATTGTTTTTCAAACTTCCATGTGTGTAGGAATTCCTTAGGGATCTGAGTGGGGTCTGAGACTCTGCACTTTTAATGAGCTCCTAGCCAGAAGTTGGCAAAAAAAAAAAAAAAAAAAAAAATTCTGTAAAGGGCCAAATAGCAAATATTTTCAGCTTTGTAAGTCATATGGTCCCTGTTGCGACTACTGAACTCTGTTACGCTAGGGCAAAAGCAGCCCTTGATAATTCATAAACCAATGGATGTGGCTGTGTTCCAATAAAACTTTACTGACAAAAATGGGCAGTGGCTATGGCAGGCTGGATTTGGCTCTGAACTCATTCTAGATGATATGGACATTGCTGGCTCATGGTCCTCACTTTGAGTAGTGAGGCATGGGAAGGTTCAGCCAGCTGAAGACTATTAGACTTTTGTGGAGAAGACCCCAGAAGAGCCATTTCCCTGCAGAGGGTACTACAGGCATCTGCAGAAGCATGGGACCCTCTGGGTTACAGGCAACTAGTTGCACTTACTTTTATCACAAAAGGCCTGGGGGAGACTCAATGAAGATGGAAATTTTGACCTATAAATTTTTCAGTGGCATTTATATTTTTTCTTCAGTCTGGGAAAGTTCTTCCTTGAGGCTGATTTATGTTAAATGACCCGAAGGAACCTGACCTGCTTTCATTAATTTTTTTTTCTTGGATCTTTCCCAGTATTGGGAGGAGAGGGAAGAATGAAAGATTATAGTCTGTGTGGGGATCTAGAACCCTGATTATGACCGTCCCCTGAACTCAGACACCTGCACACACTTCCAGAAGACTTCCACATTGCCCTGTCCCAGGCCTGCTTGTCCTAAATAGATCATCGTGGAGAGGAATGTATTCATGACTTCTTGTTCTTTCCAGGGGGAAGTTGACTCAACTCAGAAAAATGGGGCATTAATGCTGTTATTTAATGTCATTTATCAATGCAGCATTATGATTAACAGTTCAGATTTTAAAGACAGTCAAACCTAAGTTTCCTTAAGTTTCACTGTGCCACTTAGCTAGCTGTGTGGGAAACTTATGTAGACCACATTTTCTCTGACTGAGAGCGGAACAGTGGTTACCAGAGACTGGGGAGGGGATAAAAGAGGAGTACATAGGGAAAGATTGATCAACAGGTACAAAGTCACAATTAGATGGGAGGAATAAGTTCTGAGGTTCTAGTGCACAGTAGGGTGACAATGATTAACAGTGAGACATGATATATCACAAATAGTTAGAAGGCAGGTTTTTGAATATCCTCACCACAAAGAAATGATAAATATGTGATTTATCATGCTAAATACCCCAATTTGATCATCATACAACATATATATGTATAATATAAAAACATCAAATTTTACCCCATATATATGCACAATTACAATGTGTCAATTAAAATTTTTTAGGTAAATTAAAAAATAAATTTAAAACTCCTTTTTTGACTAAAAATGTAACTAACACACCTTAGAATGAAAATATTAAAAAATTATAAAAATATTTAACATAAAAGTTAAAAAGTTCCCTACCTAAAATTTCTATTCTCATCCCAGGATAGCCACTGTTGATGACTTGATATATATATTCTTCCAGTATTTAAAAAAATGAATATTGTAAAATCAAAAACATTTTTCTCAAGTGGTCATATGCTGTCTATTGTTACTATTACTATTATTACTGAACTTGCTTTTTCCTATTACTATATCCTATATATCTTTCAGTGTCAGTACATGAAGATATTTTTTCTTTTTAACTAGCATATGGGATACTGCTGTGCCATAATTTAATCAGTTTAGGACATGACATTTGTTTAGCCCCATTAAGTCCCAGTTTCCTCATAGTTTCAATAAGAATGATAACAGCACCATTTCATAGGGTTGTTGTAAGGATTAAATAAGCTTTTTTTGTTTGTTTGTTTATTTTGTTTATTTATTTATTTTTTTTTTGAGATGGAGTTTTGCTCTTATTGCCCAGGCTGGATTGCAACGGCACGATCTCAGCTCACCGCAATCTCAGCCTCCCAGATTTAAGCAATTCTCCTGCCTCAGCCTTCCCAAGTAGCTGGGATTATAGGCATGTGCCACCAAACCCGGCTAATTTTGTGTTTTTAGTAGAGATGAGGTTGCTCCATGTGGGTCAGGCTGGTCTCGAACTCCCGACCTCAGGTGATCCGCCCACCTCGGCCTCCCAAAGTGCTGGGATTACAGGCATGAGCCACCACGCCTGGCTGGGTTAAATAAGTTTTTAATTGAAAAGGATTGAATATAGTGCCCGCCATATTTTAAACAATTAATGGTAGTAATATATCATTTATGTCTTGTATCTGCATCCCAAGGGCTTAAAATTCACACATCCTACCAACTCACGGAGTTAAGTATACAAATGAAACACAAACATAGAAGGAATGGATGACCTGTAAATGCTCATATCACTGCAAAGTGGCCTAGCATCTTAAGTTTCCGGATGTGAACACTATTCACTGAATCTAAACAATGGACAAGATATAGTTGAAAGGTAAAAATCACTTAGGCCCTGAATCTTTTTTTTTTAACCTTTTTTTTAAAATTATTATACTTTAAGTTCTAGGGTACATGTGCATAACGTGCAGGTTTGTTACATATGTATACATGTGCCATGTTGGTGTGCTGCACCCATTAAATCGTCATTTACATTAGATACGTCTCCTAATGCTATCCCTCTCCCCTCCGCCCACCCCATGACAGGCCCTGGTGTGTGATGTTCCCTTTCCTGTGTCCAAGTGTTGACTACATTTCTCACTTATGCATTGTAGACATAGCCAAAAGTGTAACAGGGCTGGCTGCTTGCTTTGTACTGCGCCCAATTCATTGACATAACAAACTGAGGGTTTATAAAGAGTAATTTTGATGTAGTGGCACAATGTAATGAAAAGTGCACTTGGCTTGGAATCAAAAGACATAGACTCAAAGCTGGGCTCTGCTGCCCACAGGTCTGTGACCGAACAGTCTTCCTATACCTCAGTTTTCTGATCAGTAAAGTAGGACCAAAAAATGAGTCTACCTCCCAGACTTTCTGTGAGTATTAAGATAATAAAAGCACCTAAAAAAGTTCTTATTGAGATCAGTAAATGTTGAGTACATGAATTAATCATGATACATAATTAATCAAGTGTACTCAAATAGGAAGAGAAGATAACTGTGCAGAAGGAAAGTCAGACTAGGCAAGTGAGAGTAATATAATCTCAGACTATGTTCACAGAAACTTGTTGATATGATGTGGCTGTTCTGTAACTGCCCAATGGGTTCACCTTGCCAGCTACCTAGACAGAACCAATTTATCAAGACAGGGGAATTGCAATGAAGAAAGAGTAATTCACGCAGAACCGGCTGTGTGGGAGATGTGAATTTTATTATTACTCAAATCAGTCTCCCTGAGCTTTCAGGGATCAGAGTTTTTAAAGATAATTTGGCGGGCAGAGGCTTGGGAAGTGGGGAATGCTGATTGGTCAGGTTGGAGATGGAATCATAGGGGGTTGAAGTGAGTTTTTCTTGGTGTCTTCTGTTCCTGAGTGGGTTGGCAGAACTGGTTCAGCCAGATTACCGTTCTGGGTGGTGTCAGCCGATCCATGAATGCAGGGTCTGCAAAATATCTCAAGCACTGATCTTAGGTTTTACAATAGTGATGTTATTCCCAAAAGCAACTTGGGGAGGTTCAGAGTCTTGGAGCCAGAGGCTGCACAACCTGTAAACTGTAATTTCTAATCTTGTAGCTAATTTGTTAGTCCTGCAAAGGCAGACTGGTCCTGAGGCAAGAAGATGGCCTTTTCAGGAAAGGGCTGTTATCAATGTTGTTTCTAAGTCAAGCTGTGAACTGAATCCATCCCCAAAGATAGTTCCGTCTACACCCAGGAATGAGCAAGGACAACTTAACAGTTAGAAGATAGAGCTTGTTAGGTCTGATTTCTTTCACTGTCACAATTTCCTCAGTTATAATTTTGTAAATGTGGTTTCAGTTCCACTCTACGATGCGCAGGTCATGTTTCAGGTCTCATATGCTAGGCTGAGCAGAGGAAACTAGGTAGAGAACATATAGGACATGTGGCCACACTCCTGCCCTTGAAATACCTGAAGGCCTTCTGTGTAACCCAAGACTAGTTCCACCTGAGTCTTTGGGGGAAAATTTGGGAGAATTTGATTCAGTATTTGGAGAACTTTTTCATGGGCAGATCTGATTATAGAAAGAATAGGCCTCGTGAAGTTTCCTGGTATGGAAGTGTATGCAGAGCCTGGCTACAGGCCTTGGATGTCATGAGGGAGATAAACCAGCCAGGGATAGGTGGTTGGGACAGATGGTCTCTGAGGAACCCTGAGATTTTGATATTCAGGAATACTGTGGATGGATACAAGAGAAAGAAGAAAATGCATGTTTACTAACAATGACACAAATGCATAGAAGGAAAGAACTTTGAAATCATTCTTCAGCCAATTACTAAAGGTATTTTGGTCATTTCTGTACTAATACAAAGAAGTGGGGAATTGGCCTTTGTTATGGGTTGAATTGTGTTCCTCCACAAAAAATATGCCAGTACCTTCCTCAGATTGTGATCTTATTTGTTAACAGGATCTTAACAGAGGCAATCAAGTTAAAATGAGGTTATGATAGTGGATCCTAGTCCACCATGAGTGGTATTTTATGAAAATGAGAGATTTGTACAGAGAGAGACATGCACAGAAGGAAGGGGATGTGAAGACAAAGGGAGCACACCATGTGCAGATGGAGGAGAACCAGAATGATGCATTTACAAGCCAAGGAATGCTTGAGGCTACCAGAAGCTAAGAGAGAAGCCTGATACAGATCCTTCCCTAGCACCTTCAAAGAGAGCATGGCTCTGTCAATACATTGATTTCAGACTTCTAGCCTCCAGAACTATGAGACAATAGATTTATGTTGTTCTAAGGCACCCAGTTTGTGGTACTTTCTTATGGTAGCCCTAGGAAATTAACACATCATAGTAATATGTAAGCATTCTTGTGCTGAGCATTGTGGCAAACAGAAAAAATACATATATATAGTATGTGAATAGAAAAAAAGGATCAACTAACCCCTACCATTGTGGAACTGGGAACCTTTTTTTGGAGGATAAGACAATTTGCAATAAGGTGCAAACCTGACCACGATAAAGTGACAAAATACATAGACAAGTAAGCGTATGCATGATGAAAAGATAAAACCAGAACAAAAGCAAACATATTAAGCATTTTTCCTCTTGAGGACAGTTGAGGCTTCTTTAGCCTTTAATTGGCATATTGCTACAATACTGCATTTCTCTTTAGAGGATAGATATGGCTTAAAATAAGAGAAAGGAGGTCATGATAATTGATGTCAAAACTCTGATAGGTGATGCAATTGGTGGGAGAAAAAGGAGTTCTGCTTGATTCTGTTCAGGTTTCAGGACAGAGGCAGCATGGGGGTTGAGTTTCTCCCTCACCTACTTTGTTTTCAAGTTCACGTGCTTTCTGGGCAGCACCAAAATAGCTCTGCTGAAGTTCAAGCTCCTCTCACACCTCCCACCATCAGGGAAGGAACTGGAGTTCTGGGCTTTGTATGGTACATGGTGTAGGAATAAGATGAGGGTGAGGAGTTTCTTGGAAGAAGAAGAAATAATCATCTCTTTCCCCTCCTCCCAGTTGATCCCAAGGCTTATTCTTCTCTTATATAGTTATAATTCTTGAATCCTAGTGTTGAATGATGCCCTGGCAATCTAGGTAAACACACCCATTTTGCAAAGAGAAGATAGACCTATAAGTGAGGATGGAGTTTCAATGACGTTGTGGGCTGGGACTTAGGAATAGGTGAGTTTTTCCAATCATCTTTCCCTCTGACAGTATGCAGGGAGAAATACCCAAGAAATAGTAGCCATATAGGACTCAAAGTGTCACAAGATGGTTAGAGTCAGTATGGGTCTTTCTTTTAAATCTGAAATCTAGAATGTGACTTTTGCCTCAAATGAGCCTCCAATATCTTCTTAAACTGTGAATCTAAACCTTAGGATAGCTCTACCCTCTGGCCAGCTCTTTAAAGAAAGAAATGTCAGAAGGTGGAGAGAGAGAGAGAGAGAGAGAAAGAAAGAGAGAGGACATCTGACCTGCCTAAGGTGCCAGATCTGGCTGCAACATGTCTCCTAGGTGCATGAAGGAAAGGCAAGCAAAAGGGGAGCAGAACATGGGGTTTGGCCTTTAAACACACAGAGTCTCTGCCCATGGGAAAAAGCATTCTGCTTGATGGATTAGGATAACAGTTTTCCCTCCTTTTGGAGAGAAACAAGGGGTATAAGTGAGCAGAGAGGAAGAGAGAAAAGTGGTTGTGGGGAAAGAAAGCCAAGTGTTCTCCTCCTTGCCATGAGGACAACAGAAGTGGGTTGTCCATATCTGTCTTGCTGATTAGTTGCTGATTTGGGCCCAGTGCTGAAATGTTTTTATTCCAATGGTGATCAACTCACCCCAGTATAATTCAATTCAACAATTACTTATTAAGCACTCACTCTGGGCAAGGCACTGTTGTAGAATCAGGAAATGAGTGAGAGGTCTCTGTCATGAAGGAGCGTATGATTTGCTGTCAAACACTATAGGAGAAATGCAGCTATAGTAAGAAATGCAGCAAAGTCTTCAGCCCTGGCTGCCCATTAGAATCACCTTGGGAAGCTTCAGCAAAATACTGATCCCACTACCAGAGGTGCAGATTTAACTAGTATGAGATGAGAGCCAGGCACTGGTGTTTTTATAATTTCCTCATGAAATTCTGACGGGCAGCCAGGATTGAGAATCACTATGGTATGGAGCAGAGAGGAGCAAAGAGTAAGGGCCAAGGGAGGTGAGTGAGGAAAATTTAAGGCTGTTTTCAATGAGTTTTGAAGAATGGTTTGGATTCCCATGTGTGGGGCTTGGGATGGGGAAGTCTTCCACAGTTGGGAAGAACCACATGAGTAGGACACGAAGGTGAGAAAGCATGGGGCACGAACAAAGAATAGCTGGTCTGGTTTGTATGGTTCCCAGAGCACCTAAGGAGTAATGGGGAATAGGCAGGAAAGTGGAGTGGAGACTGCATTGTCCAAGGGTGCACAGCAAGCATTGGTAGAACCAGAAGCAGAATGCAAGTTTCCTGACTCCTGGACCATACCAGGAAGCAGAGTCAATAATCAGAACAGCAGTCATGGGGCATGATGAAGAAGCTGAGTCAGAGACTCTTCTTCATCTGGTTAAATCCTAGTGACCCAGGGCAGATATAAGCTGGGAACCAGAAAACACTTGTCAGTTTTATTGGTTTGAAGAGAATGAAGTGATCTGATTCCTTTGGGAACACAGGGATTAGGAAATGGTTTGACCATCAAGATGATG
The DNA here is from genome assembly GCF_029281585.2 of Gorilla gorilla gorilla. NCBI lineage: Eukaryota > Metazoa > Chordata > Mammalia > Primates > Hominidae > Gorilla > Gorilla gorilla. The sequence goes on along the minus strand of NC_073224.2, from coordinate 128,162,942 downwards.
GTAAATGACCATCTTAAATATAATGGAAACCAGAAATTAATTTACTTTTTCTAAGTCACATAGGTAGGAATTTGCCCTATTTCAAAGTCAGTGTTTTTCCCACTTAATTTAAATTCTCCTTTGTCTGGTACCCCCATTCTGGGTGTATACTATACCCCAAACAGTCTGTGCATAGCTCTGTATTTTACAACCATCTTGTTTTATACTTATGTAATTATGACTCTGTTTATCTTATTAGATTGTGAGTTCCTTGAAGGTAGGGCCACATCTGATTCAAATAAAATCAAAATTACATGGGGTCAATATCAGCCTGGCCAACAAGGTGAAACCCCATCTCTGCTAAAAATACAAAAAAAAAAAAAATAGGCGAGAGTGGTGGTGCATACCTGTATTTCCAGCTACTCTGGAGGCTGAGGCAGGAGAATTGCTTGAACCTGGGAGGCAGAAGTTGCAGTGAGCCGAGATCGTGCCACTGCACTCCAGCCTGGGTGACAGAGCAAGACTCCATCTCAAAAAAAAAAAAATTATATGGAGGTTCCAAGGTACATGTTATAACTATTCGTTTATTTAACAGGCACTTAAATGATGATACAATGTGCCAGATACTTGAAACAGAGTAGTAAAAATATTTAGTCCCTGTCCTCAAGGAATTCACAGTCTATAACAAAACCTCTCACGGAAGAGTGCTCACCAACCCTGTGCCCTCTCTCACCTTTCTCTGCTGATTTAATTAATCCTTGCCTAGTCAGGCCAGTGTAAACCATAATCCAGGTATTGAATCTATCCCCTGGCCTCAGGGATGAATTGAGTTCTACGGTATTGATAAGATTCATCTGGATTAACCCCTGTAAATGTGATTTGTAAGTGGAAGAGAAAGTAATAAACCATGACATGGAGAGGCAATTTTTGATGCAGACAGATGGATTTTAAACAGTAGGCACACAGCCAAGCAACTGGGCTGTAGATGAACAAGAATGTCAGTCCTAACATGGGCAATGGCCACTAAGCACATAGTTCCTGCATCTCAAGATCCAGGTCAGTAGGACCGCAGAATGTCAGCGTGAGACACACTGCTTAAGGTATATGACTAAACAAACACCAGTAAAATAAACTTTAGGTTAAACTTACTGATGCAATCTTAAATTCCGTCCCCAAGCCGTGGTCAGCTTCTAAAACTAGAGAAGCTGCTGCTGCGTGTCTCTGTCCTTGGTGCTGAAACAAAGCCCATCGCGTTGGCCCCTGGCCTTGAAGTGCCGGTTTTCCTGAGATGTTGTGGTTGGGGGAGTGATGGGATATAGCCCTCCACCCCACTTTTATGGGGGAGGAGGTGGTGGTGTTCAATACTAAAATGTCCTAGATGTGTGCCTGGTTGACATGGATGTCTGAGATAGGCGTGGGAAGACAGCCTCAGCTCTCCATCCTCCTTTATGCCGCTGACACTGCATCTGCATATCTGAAGAATGGTTCTTATCACATAGTATTGGGACTGTAAATATCAGGCCTGACTTCAAAGCTATGTTCTGGTCTCTCTTCCTTGCATCTTGCAGCTGCCTTGCTGTTTTGACCGTGATTTGCATTTTAAGGAATTAGGTTGACATGTTTATGGATCTTTCCTAACACATAATACATTTATTCATCTTATCTCAATACCTAGTACAATATTGGCACATGGTGGATACTTAATAATTTTTTTGGATATAAAAATAAGAAGTTAACACTTGATTATCTTTGGAAAAGATCTGGAGAGAAAAAAACATTGACTGGGTAGAATTCTATTTTTCTCTACACTGCCTTTTTCAGCAAGAAATGACATGATTTTACAAGGGTAAATAACATCAAAGTTTTATTAAATGCTCAACCAATCACTGCACTATCATCAGATTGAGGATGGCCAGTGAGGTGAAAAGCCAATTCTCAAGAAAATTAGCCAAACAGCCTGAGATAATAATGTTAATATTTCACAAGTGTGTTTTTCTTTAAACTCTTCTGAAGTGTCATCATATACAACTCAATCTGATTACAACATGCATATGAGGTAGGTGAATTAAGAAGTAGAATCTCAATTATATGAGAAAAACTAAGGTTCAGAGACATTAGTGTCTTGGCCAAGAAAAACATGTAAGTTATAACTGGTCTTGAAAAGAAAATCAAGGTCTCTTGATCTCTGACCCAGAGCTCATTTCATTGCTCTATAGAGATCAAGGTAAAATTAAGACAAAGGCCTCAGAATATTAGGTGCTCCACTTAGCAGTGCTCGTAGAATCTTTGGGTTTTTGAGACACTTTCAGGGCAGTGTCTTGATAGAAATCATTTCCTCCCAGTTATATAAGTGCTCTTCTTTTCATGGGTACCAACAGATACAGCCAAATTATCTGTATGTGCCTTTATTCTATTTGGTGATCTTAATTTACTCCAGATAAGTCTTGCTCCCTGCCTTAAATTTATTGATACTCCAGATAAGTCTTGCCCCTGCCTTAAATAATTTCATTTAAAATTTTATTTATTTGCCTTGGTCATTCTTCAATTCAGGCAAAATGATATGGACTCTTTCAACACTGGCCAAAAATTAAACAGATCTAATCTGTATTGAATGCCTAACACACATTTATGCATTCAATTTTTAATGATTTTTTTTACCTTCTTAGTTATTTGCTTTCTTGTGGGAAAGCTATAAAGGGACCCCAAAATGATGAAATCCTAGAGGGACTTACAGTATTGTTGGGAGACATGCTATAAAGCTGTGAAGTGCTTAGTCATAATAATAGTTTAAGACAAAAGTACGAGAGCGATCGCAAGGCAGCACTTGACTGATTGCCAAATAAGTGGTGCAGATAAGGATTCCATGGTTTTGAGATATTATATGTTGATTTCAGGAGATTGAATTGGACTGGGTACAGTCCAATACCAAGGGGTAAATAAGTATAAGCAAGGCACTAACAAAAATTTCCACCAAAATATAATGAGGGCAATCCCTTTGACAGGCTTTGAGGAAAAGAAGAAGAAAGATGGAAAGACGCTAGTTTATCCTGAATCTCGGGAAGTAAAAGGAAAAATTTTATGACTATGAGGCAGAAGTAAACTATAGTTGTAGTCTCTTGAACATTAAGTAGGAAAAAATTAGAGATACCATTTATTTATTTTAAAATTTTTTATTGAGCCTATTTTGTTTTCTTCTCCAGGGCCAGGAATACAATGGTGGCCCTCATAGCTGTGGCTTTTGCTCTCTTGGCTCTTACAAATGGGCAGTGTGAATCCATAAGTTGCTATGGGAGCACAGAGGAAACTTCTAGCTCAACTGCCTTGAGGGCTAGTAAAGTCTTTCTAGAGGAAGTGACATTTTAGTTGAGACCTAAAGTTCAGGTAGGAAATAGCTAATTAAGGGAGGCTGGGAGTATCAAAAAGATTGTTCCAAGCAGAGAAAACAGCATGCATGATGGCACAAAAGTGAAAGAGCATTTGGTCTATTTTGCAAAAGAAAAGCTTAGTTTGCTAGAGCCTACTGTTTGAAGCAGGAAGCTGTAAGGGTTAAGGCTGGAGAAATAAGCAGGAACCAAATTATGCAGGACTTTGGGCTTTCAGCATAAAACTAGGGCCTGGAGAAGAGAGGAGGAAATAAGATCTTGAAGGGTTTTATCCAGAAAATGGCATAAGATTTGCACCTGTGAAAGGTTTCTCTGGGTGCTATGTGGGGAGTAGATTGGAAGGGGCAAATAGCCTAATTAGAAAGCTGTGTCAATCATTTGGGCAGGAAACGATGGTGCTGAATTACAGCAGTAGCCATGGAAATGGAGAGAAGAGGGTGAGTTTGACAGATATTTAGGAGTCAGACTCTGTAAGATTGATCATGGCTTAGATGTGGAGGATAAGAGAGAGGGAGGAATGGAGGATGCTTCTTCCAGGTTTCTGGCCTTACTGTATTGCAGTTGCATTCTGCTCGTCACTGAGTCATCAAAGGAATTAATGTGGGCATGGACTCTCTAAGTGGCTTATCTGGCAGAGTGATCTATACATGAATGCACACCTTTCCACCCCAAGTTCCTATTGCTGCTCTCATCTCTATCTGCCATATCTCATTTCTCTCATGGGATCTTACCTAAATCCCAGGAAAACTCAGATTGGGGGTGAAAGGTGGTGGAGGGGAAGAATAACTAGAAGATTTAAGATGATCACTTCATTGAATTTGCTTTTATCTTTCCAAAGGACAAGTTTCCCCCTGCCTTTGGTCTGCTCCACAGAATGAATTCCCTTTTCTGGTTTTGTCTGCTGCTCACAGAGACAGAACAGTGCTACTCGGAGAAATAAACAAACAATTCTCTGCTTTGTGGCTGGCAATGAGGGCCTGACCTTCACTACTCAATGGCAAAGAAAATGTGGTCTCTCCTCCCTCCTAAAGGCCTCCAGGTTCCTTTTCCTAGCAGACTGGAAGGAGGAGCCAAAGGAAGCCCAGAACTGGCTCTGGGCAGGGAACCTCCACCCCTTCACCTACTTAGCTGAAAATCTGTTAGAGGTAAAATAAACATTATAGCAGAACTGTCATCTGCTAATCGAGATGTGTAGGTGAGAGGGGACCCTGGGGAGTCCAGCGAGAGATATCTGACAGATGGCTTAGCTTCCGGTGGACAGAGAGGGCCCCTGGACCACAGCACAGGAGCTAGGAAAATTATGTAGGTAATTAAGCTCAGGCTTTTGGTATGGAAGGTCAGGAGGGAAGCTTTGAGAGGCACCTTTTTAAACAGCATCTTTAACCTGCTCTCATTTTAGAAAAAGCCTGGATGGTTTCTCTAACTATTCCCTTTCTGCATTAGAATCCAGAAAGATGTAGCTTTAAGTCTGCAGTGGAAATGGCAATGCTGCTGGAGACATCAATTTTGTGTGTTTCTGAGACCGACTAACATTCGTTCCAAGAGAGCTTTCCCCACATGCTGGGGTGAGGTGTGACAGAAGTGTGACAGAGGCCCTTGTTTCCACCAGCTTTTCAAAACATTCCTGAGAAGTTTGATCTTGCTTGGCAGGAGCTTCTTGCCGGCTGTGCTGGTAAAATAACGAGGAGTCCCCATTTGTGAGCTGTTTTTCATCCTGGTGGCACTTTTCAAAGCACTGCATCATTAGCCAGGCTGGAAATGGTTTTCAAAGACTGCTTTGCTCAAGCAGGCTGTGCAGGGTCAGAGGCAGTGCAGAGTCAGAGAGGCTGTAGGTGGCCAGAGGACAGTGCGTGGGGGTTTTGTGCCCTGTGGGAAGCCTCAGAACAATCCTCCTTGTGGCTGCACTATTCTCAGAATTGGCAAGGGATGGAGCAGAGGCCCTCAGTGTCTCCTGGGTCATTTTGTAATGTGTCCTAAGAAAGATAGGGCAAGAAAAGAAGGTTATGACATGCAAGTGGGGTTGGAGAAATAATAGCAAAGATTATTCTCTCTTCCATCTGTGTAGGGTGGTGTGGGCTGGGAAACTTTATGAAGTTTAATCTACGACCTCCAACTTCACCTTTTGTCTCATATCAGAAACTATCAGCTACTGAACCCAGACCTGTGAATGGGGAAACCCACGGAGTGGATAGAGGAAGTCAATATGTCTGATTATAGAGATTTCCAAATCGAAATGCTGATATTCTCAAACTTTGGTCTATATCCCAGTCACCTAGATTGGTTTTTTTTTTTTAAAGTAAATTTTCAGAGTTGGCTTTAGAGTCCCTGAATCTGATTCTCCAGGTTGAGAACAGGCCACAGGCATTTTTAATGAGCCCTTTGAGGGCATGAAATGCACATGGAAGTTTGAGAATCATTGTATTGGAGCTGCTCTATTTATCTTTATCCTTTTTTTCTTTGTTTGCATTTGTTCTTGAAAATTCTGCTTTCCTCAGGCATTAGAGGGGCCCAGGGACATCCAACTGAGCGTGGGTGTGTGCCACAGCAAAGGTATTCGAGAACTCCAGCGGAGCAGTGCTGGGGACTCAGGTTCAAAACAAAGGCCTCATCAGGCGAGGCAGCCAGGTCGCTGCTGGAAATGCAGAGGGGGCTGTCAGGCCATCTCAGACAGCTGGGAGTGCAGGCTCTGATTCAGAAATGTCAGGGCTGCTGAGGAAGCCTCTCTGGAGAGCTGCTTGCTCCCAAAGAATGAGATAATGATTGCATTGAAAATTACGGAGAAGCAGAAGACTTGTAGAACACATTGGAAATTTTAATCACTTTCTCAGAATGGCTTTAACATTCTCTTTAGCCCTTCCTAGGTGTGTCCTAAGCCTCCCTCATTCTAGCTGACAGGTAATTAGTGCTCTGGCTTGGGAGAAAGATGCACACTTCTCAGATCAAGTAAGATAATGCACATGAAGACACTGCAAAGACTGTAAGGACCACAGTGGAAGGGCTAGCTCTGAATCCCCGCATGGCTCATATGCTGGGGACAGCATGCCCTATCATCTCATAACATTGCTCTTGCTGCCCTCCCGCTGTCCAGAATGCCCTCTCTGCTTTCTCCCCCTGTGAATTCCCACTCATTTCTCAAGGCTGAGCTCAAATGAAACTGCTCCAGAGTCATTTCATTTTCCCCGGCAGAACTAAGCATTCTGCGCCCACTGCTACTAAGGCCACTTGAAAAAGGCTGCATAGTCTCTGGTATGTTGTAGGCCTGATAAATATTCTCATTCAGTTGCCTGATAAATTTCTCTTCCTTCAGCTCACCACTTCTTGATTTGCATGTCTGTCTCCTCTTCAGCATAAGAAATGAGCTTATTCTTCTTGGTATTCTCAATGAGTATGTAAAGCCAACTAGTAGGTGCTCAATAAATGGCTGTTGAATGAAAACAATAAGTATCAGTTAGAAAAGGTGACCTGAAAGAGGTGAGGCAAAAAGAAATTATTTGCTTTGTTACACAGAGCCCTCCTGGAATGCTGTATTGATCTAATGTTTAATCTAAGAACAGTATGGAAGGAGATTTTCTTTTTTTTTTTCAGTTTCTTTTTTTAAATTTTATTTATTTTTTATTTATTTTTATTTTACTTTAAGTTCTAGGGTACATGAGCACAAAGTGCAGGTTCGTTACATATGTATACATGTGCCATGTTGGTGTGCTGCCCCCTTTAACTCGCCATTTACATTAGGTATTTCTCCTAATGCTATCCCTCCCCCCTTCCCCCACCCCAGGACAGGCCCTGGTGTGTGATGTTCCCCACCCTGTGTCCAAGTCTTATCATTGTTCAGTTCCCACCTATGAGTGAGAACATGCGGTGTTTGGTTTTCTGTCCTTGCGATAGTTTGCTCAGAATGATGGTTTCCAGCTTCATCCTAATTCCAATGCATAAGCCACTAAAAAATACCCTGGCCAACATACCTAGATTCTAATGTCATACTATCCTGGTGGTAAATGGTGATGCTTCATGCTGTATTCATTTCTAGTTCAACATAGTTTATGAAGCGGCCTCTTCATGCCTCAGTTTTTCCATCTGCACTGTGGGACAGAGCAAATCGTGACTATCATGAGTAATCCTGCCTTCTCTCCTCTGGTATCTTCGGAAGAAGGCAGATGTCACTGGAGGTGGGTGTGTGTAGCTCAGAAAAACAGAGCCATTTGTCACATGTAGTGACAGGCACTAAGGGCAGGGCTTGAGAGGAGAAAAGAGAGTGAGAGAGAGAATCAGAATTGCGTCTTTTTTTCTTCATTTTACTCTGATACCCACTCCACATGGAATTATCCTAACGGGCACATAGGAGGAGAGACTAGCATTTACCGCACAGCTAGCACATTACGGGAGACCTTTATTTAAAGTGGGATCCTCAGACCAACGACATTGATACCGCCTGGCGCTATCTCGGCTCACTGCAACTTCCGCCTCCCGCATGCAAGTGCCTGCACCAGCCTCTGTCGCCAGGCCGCAGTGCAGTGGTGCGATCTTCACTACAACCTCCGCCTTCCGGGCTCAAGCGATTCTCCTGGCTCAGCCTCGCTAGTAGCTGGGACTACAGGCACGCACCACCATGCCCAGCTAATTTTTGTATTTTTAGTAGAGATGGGGTTTCACCATGTTGGCCAGGATGGTCTCAATCTCTTGACCTCGTGATCCGCCCGCCTTGGCCTCCCAAAGTGCTGGGATTACAGGCGCGAGCCACCGCGCCCAGCTAGGAACTTCTTAAAGATGCAGAATCTAAGTTCCCATCCTAGATTTGCTGAATCGGAATCTGGCTTTTAATAAGATCTACCAGTGATTCATATGCATATTAAAATTTGAGAAGCACAAGCATAGAGTAGTTTCAAAAACGTTTGTGAGAGTAAAAGGAGAAGTGGGGAAGAAAAGATGCAGAGGATGTTTAAAAGATATTCTGCCCACCAGGATATAGTGTAATGGAATACATTTTCTCATGCAAATAACTAGAAAAGTGCTATGGTGAGGTGGTGGGAGAAAGGGAGGAAGGACTTTTATTTAGCTGCAGACTCACTCAGGGAGTTGACAGAAAAAACATCAATGTGTGAGCTCAGACCAAAGCAGCGTACCCACCCAGCACAATGAGACAGGAGCCTAACAGAGCTTGGAGGCGTGTTGGCTGCTCTCCTGGCCCTGGGCCTTCAGATCTCCTACGGTGTACCCGCCCAGACCTGCCCTGTCATTCACCATGGTAGCAGGATACCCAGGACCTTGCCCCAGGGGTGGTCATGGAGGTGGTGGGGTGTCAGTGTGATCTAGTTCTGTTTTACGATGAATTCTCTTGTCTTCATTTAATTGGAGTCTTAAACTGAATTTCCTCCACCAAATGTAGGGACTTGGTTTGGAAGCCTCTCTGTGGGAAGCACAGTACACTCATGTGTGTATGTGTCTGTGTGCATGCATTCAGGTCTTTGAGATCTAATTTACACATAATAAAATGCACAGGTTTTAAGTGCTCAGTTTGATGAGTTTTGACAATTGTATGCACACACCCATGTATATGCCAACCAAACTACGTCTTTTCATTACTCCAGAGAGTTTCTATTTGTCTCTTTCCAATCAATCCTTCTGTCTCTCCACCCACTTGGAGGCAAAGGGTTCTGGTTTTTATTCCCATAGGGAGTTCTAGTTGGTCCATGTCTTTGCCCCAACGGTTGGTGTTATCGATCTTCGTGATTTTTAGCCATTCTAGTGGGTATTAAATGGTTTCATTGTGATTTCAATTTACATTTCCCTGATGACTCATAATGTTGAGCCCTTTTCATGTGTATATTGTCTATTTATATATCTCTTTTTGTGAAATGTCTGTGCAAATCTATTGCCTCTTTTTAAAAATGTTGTTACCTTTTATTGTTGATTTGTAGGAATTGTTTACACATTTTGGATATACATCCTTGTCAGATGTATGCATTGCAAATTTTTTCCCCAGACTTTGGGTTCCCTATTCATTTTCTTCATAGTGATTTTTGATTAGCAGAAAAATTTTAATATTTATGAAGTACAATGATTTTTTAATATTTATGAAGTACAATGTATCATTTTTTCTTATTAGTCAGTGCTTTTTGTGCCCACAGAAATCTTGCCTTCCTCAAGGTTTCAGAGGTATTCTTCTATGGTTTCTTTTTGAAATTTTGTGGTTCTAGCTTTTACATTTTGTTCTGTGATCCATCCCAAATTAGTTTTTGTGTAAAGTGTAAAACAGAGGTTGAGGTTTGTTTTATTCCATACAGAAATTTGTATGGAATAAAACACTTTGGGCTTTGGCTAAAAGCCAGTTAACTTTGTGTGGGGAACTATTTTTGGACTATGTGTTCTGTTCCATTGGATTGGTCTGTCTATCCTTATTCCAGTGCCACACAGTTTAATAACTGTATTTTAATGAAATTCTTGAAATCAAGTAGTGTAAGTCTTCCAACTCCCTCATCTTTTTAAAGTTTAGCTATTCTAAACCCTTTACATTTCCCTAAAAATCATAGAATTAGCTTGTCATATTTCTTTTCAAAAGCCTGTGGCATTTTGACTGTTTTTTAAAAAATTGAATCCATAGGTTAATATGAAAGAATGGCTATCTTAACAATATTGAGTCTTGTAATTCACGGACATGTTTGTTTATTTAAGTCTCTAATTTCTCTTAGCAATGTTTGTGATTGTCAGTGTAGGCATCTTTTGTACCTTTCATTAGACCTCTAGATATTAAATCTTTTTGATATTATTATGAATAATTGTTTTAATTTTATTTTTTACTTGTTTGTGACTACTATGTAGAAATTCAATTGATTTTCACATATAGAAGTCGATTTATATTTGAACGTTGAACCAACTTTGCATTCCTGGTACGAACTCACTTAGATTATGTTATAGATATGTGGATATTATTTTCTAACACTTTATTAGTGATATTCATGTCTGTATTCACAAGGGACTCATGGTCTGAAGTTTTGTTTTCTTGTAATGTCTTTGTCAGGTTTTGATGTCAAGATTGTGCTGGCTTTCTAAAATGAGTTTGGAAGTATTCCTAGCTCCTATATTTTCTGAGTTTATGTAATATTAGTATTATTTCTTCCCTAAATATTTGATTAAATTTACTGTTGAACTATCTGGGGCTAAAGTTTTCTTTGTGGGAATATTTTTGAATATAAACTTAATTTCTTCTTTTATCATATATATTTATGGCTATTAAGATTTTCTATGTCTTGTCGCAGTTTTGGTAATTTGTGTCTTTTGAGGAATTTGTCCATTTAATCTAAATTGCCAAATATACTGACATGAAGTTGTTCATCATATGGCTTTATTCTCCTTTTAATGTGTATAGTATCTACAGTGTTGTCCCCTCCTTCATTTCTGATACCAAAAATTTGTATTTTCTTTTTATTCTTGATGAGTGTCTGGATTACGACTGCTGCTTAACAAATTATCCCTAGCATTAGCAGCTTAAGACCACAAATTTAATTTACTCATGGTTTTGTGGGGCTGAAATTTGAGAAAAGCTCAGCTGAACAGTTCTCACTTGGAGCCTTTAATGTCATTGAATTCAGTTGTCAGCTGGGGCTCCAGTCATGTGAGACTCAACTAGGCAGGATGCCCAAGATGGCTTCCTTACATGGCTGGCAGCTGGTGCCTGCTGTTGGCTGGGAGCTCAGCTGGGGCTGTTGATGGAGTGTTTACATGTGGCCTCTCCAGCTTAGCAGCTGTCTTCTTCCAGAGCAAGCATCCCAAGAGAACCAGTTGGAAGTTGTTTGGCTTTTCCTAACATAGATTGAAAGTAAAACATTGCTATGTTCACCAAATTTTACTGGTTACAAGCAAGTCACCGAGGCCAGCCCAAATTAAGAGGAAGAAATATAGAGTCCATTTCTTGATGGAAAGAGCATCAAAAATTTTAAATCACATTTTATAATCTTCACAGCAGTCTAGGTGGGGATTACCAATTTTATTCATCTTTTCTAATAATAAATGTTTGCACTGATTTTATCTGTTTGTCCATTTTTTATTTAATTGATTTCTGTCCTTATTTTTGTTACTTATTTTCTTCTACTTACTTTAGATTTAATTTGCTCTTCCTTTTCCAGCTTTTAAGATGGAAGTAAACTTAGATCACTGATTTTATGTCTTCCTTCTTCTTCTGATAAAGATATTGACAACTACCAATTTCTGAAATATTATAAATTTGTATTTTGTTGTCTGTTTGTTACATAGTCTGTACTGTAGGTTCATACAGGCAGCCAGCTTCAGGGTGCCAGCAGGCCATAGGAATTAGAACTGACTACACTGCTCTTTTCTAGAGTACACTGGTTGAGCATAGACCTGAAGCCATGCTGTCTGGGTTTAATCCCACCTTGGCACTCACCAGCTACATGATCTTGTCAAATTGCTTAGCTTCTTTGTGCCTCCATTTCCTCTCAACTCATAGATTAACAGATTACTGACAGGCTGAATTCAAATCTGTTAAGTAAAATAATGTGTAAAGTGGGGATGGTAATCATGATATCTACCTCAAAGGTTGTTATGAGGGTTAAAGGAGTCGGGATTTGTAAAGTGTTCAGAATATAATTTAAAAATATATTTCTCAGTACTCCTGTTATATTAAAATAGGAAGGCAAATAGGAGGCTCATTAAGTCATTCAAATGATTACTACATGAGTCAGGCAACTGTGCTGGACATCAGTCTAACCATCTAAAGTCACTCTAAAGCTCTACTGTCATTTACTTTCAACATTTTAGGATAACAGCATCATATGTTCTATAAAATTTACAGTTACTGTCTTTGTTCTTGCAACTATTGATTGTTACTAAGTCTTAAGTACCAGGCTAAGTCTATTACATATAGAATATTATTTAAACCTCACAACATATCTTCAAAGATGCCAGCTTAGATGGTACCTAGAGGTGAATTAGCCATCACTGTCCCACCTCTGAGTCTCCTTAAAACAAGGACTGCTCTCTTAATCCCCACTCTAGTTTCTTGTCAAGACTAACTAGGGCAGTTTTCCAGTTGGTGCCTCTGGAAATATTGGACATCCTGATTTTTCAGCTGTCTGGAATTGATGGAAAATGTAGTTTCAAGCCAGGGAAGATAATAGAGCGTAGGGGTTAGAAGCAGAAGCTTTGCAATCGCACAGATCTGAGTTGGAGTCCTGACTCTACTCTTTACTAGCTATGTGACCTTGAGAAAGTTCTTTAACATGTAGTCAGCCAACCTTTCATTCATTCCAAAAATATTTACAAGCATCTGTGTAATTCCAGGCTCTGTTCTAGGCTCTGGGGAGACAGCTGGTAATGAAAGAGACTGCAGTCTCTGCTCACATGAGCTTTACATTCAGTGGTTTTATGACTTCTTTATAGGATTGTGGGGAGCTTAATTGGGATAATGTAGGTAAAATGCTTAGTGTAGTGCCACTGGAACATATTTGAAAAGGAATAATGTCAGGGAAAATGCAGACACCTTCCTGAATTTTATATTGTTTTCAGACATCTTTTGCCTGACAATAGTGTAGAGGAGTTGCCTTCCAGAATAACAGTGATTTTTGGAATAACTGATCTGAGGATTGTTCTTCCTTGGCCTCTTTTCAAAGGTGACCAAAAGATGGAAACATACCTAGGATCTTTTATTATAGCAATTTAAAAATATTTATGATAGCTTGTAGAATATTTTGAGAGTAAATTTCATATACGCCTCAACCAAGGAGCCAGCATTACTGGTCATTTAATTGTCCACCCTTCATTGTTTATCTCAATTCTTCAGAAAAATATTCTAGACAAGACTGAAGGTCAGCATTTCATCTTTAAGCTTATTCTAAACCTAAATATTATTGCCCTAAATCTGACTGTACATATAAGAGTAATAAAGGGATTAAGTGGATAAAGAAGATTAATATGGAATGAACCTCTCTATAATTCAAAACAGAAACTACGAATATCTGTAAATTCATACTCTATCTTCCTTCCTTTCACAGTGTGCAGACATTACCTTTATCCTATAAAAAATCAGCCCCTCAGATCTTATTCCACTTCTTATCTGCATTATATCCATTTCCTTGGTCATTTGTTTCTCCCCACTAGACTATAAGCTTCTTAAGGGCAGGTGCCATGTTTCACATCTTTATGTATTTTGTTCATATCCTAATGCCTGGCATAGAGTTGGTTTTCGGTGTGTGTTTATTGAATTGACCTGAAATGACATAGATTTCCTCTCAAATAGTAGAGTAATAGATTATTGGCAGGCTAAAATCAAATTCTTCTAACTCTTTCATCTGTTGATTTTATAAAGATTTCTAAAAACATCAAAATGATGGTAAATTTATTTTAAAACATTTTGAATGGAATTTAGCTAAATCCATCCAAAGGCTTAAGTTTAGATAGCCTCACAAAGATGTCATCTCAAACAATGAATTTATCATAGATTCCAGTGAAGAAACATTATTACAAAATCAGAAGTAGTACCTGCCTAATAATGTACATAATTCCATATTAAACAGTTTAAAATACGCTCTTATTAACTACCACCTCTTTTTTTAGCTTATTTATTTAAACAACTTGACATAAATATTATTAGATAATCTGATTGCACATTCTCTGGTTATAACAAACAGGAGGACAGACATTATCTTTTATTTGAGGACATATTTTTATAATTTCCAATTGGATGTGAATATATAAAGAGGCTTTAAAAGCTGCTGAAACTTTTGGTTATTTCAGGAAGATTAGTGGAGAATTAATAAGAAAGGAAAAGTTAAAATTTAATCTGGAAAACTTGGGGGCAGGTGTATGCGCTAAAGAATTGGGGGATAAGGGTCACTCAACAAATATTTATTGAGCACTTACTATGTGCGAGCCAGTATCTGAGTCTTGTAGATACAGAGAACCCTGCTCTTGCAGAGCTGACATTTAAGTTGGGAGAACATTCATTCAAAGAGATTCTAGTAATAATGAATTTCAAAAGGAACCATTGGATCTCCATTTCTTAGCTTTCTGGAGCTTCTTTGCCCTGAAACCCCTATAAACCCCACAGATTCAGAGAAATTAAAAAGGAAAAGCATGGTCTAGCACAAAACAGGTGCTGTTATAACCTTCCCGGGGCGCAGAGCACCTACTTGTCTTGAGAGGCTGGCTACTCAAGTAACTTCCCTGAACAGAAAAATGTTTCAAGGCAGTTCTCTGTGTCTATACTAGAATTGACTGGCAACATCCCTGATACAATAAATAATAATATATAGAAGAAAATAAATGCTTCTGTTTCCACAGGCATCTCTGTAACATATCTGTCTCAAAAAGATCACAGTAAAAATTAAAGGAGATAATGTAAAGTGTCTAGCATGGTGCCTGGCAAGAGGTTAGCACTAAACACTTAAACATGCACGCACACACAGTCTTCCTCAGCTGCAATGAAAAATATACGGGCCCTGCCTCTGACAGAGAATGTAAATCAGGCTCCTAATTATTCAGCAGAGGCAGTGGGCTCCACCTCCTGCACATCTGGTGTGTGTAAAGCATGTGAATCCCTCTTTAATCAACAACTCAGAATAATGGCATTTCCAACCCTCATCAGAGAATTCAACCAGGAATTGATTGTGATGAAGCTCTTGCCAAATGCTTGCTGGGACAGTTGATATTTGAGAGAAACTGCCTAATGAATTTGTTATCTGCATGCATTATTTTTCTAGGCTTTTTATTTGAATTAAGAAATCATGAGGAAAACTTACCTGGACTATATTATTGCTAATCTGTATAAAATCCTTTGTTGAATTGACATGTGCTGCTTCTTTACATACTTTTTAGCCAATCTGTATTAAAAATATCTGCCTAGCATGGGGCCTGGCCCATGGTAGGTTCTCAATAAGTGTTTGAATATTGAAGGAATGAATCTGCTTGAATAGATTCATGGTTTTTCTTCCTTCGATACAGCCATAAGTAAAAATAACAACCATTAGAATTTGCTTTTTATTCCTTCTCCTGGGGAACTGCTCTTCATCCTTCATGTCTTAGCTGGATATCACCTTCTTTTTGGTCCACCCCTCTGACCCCTACCCCACTTTACTTTCTTCCTCAGGCAGGGTTCTAAGTTCTTCCCATCCTGCTCCCACCTCTGGCTTTGCACCTATCACATGTTTTTATAATAGTTTGCACTTATGTCTCCTTGTTGGACAGGGCAGCACTTCAGGGCATGACTGTATCTTTTTCATTTTTGTAACTGCAGTGTATGGCACAAGGCCTGGCCCAGAGTAGATTAATAAATGTTTAAATGTTTATACACCAACTGAACATTTCTTCCTTGAATTCAGCAACAGGAAAAAGTGATGTTTTCAATGAATTTTTATTTAGTTTCTGCTTTATGCAAAACACTTTCCTGATATTATAACATCTTTGTGGTCCCTACCACTCAGGAGTTCTCCATCAGGTGAGGGACACAGACATATCCATAAGCACATTCAAGGTTACCTGGATTCAGTGTTCTAATAGCAGTACAGAGGCAGTGCTCAGTGGAGTAGGAGGGATGAAAGAGATTAATTCCAACACAGAAATAAAGGAGGCTTATAGCTTGAGGTTGACTTTGAATGGGTAGAATTTTAACAGACATCTATGAGGATGGGAAGCAGATGCCAGGAAGAGAAAAAAGCTGTCTTCCTTTACTTGTTTTTAAATTTATTATCTATTCATCCATTCATCCTGCAGACTTTAATGAAGGACTCTGAGGTTTCCAAATGTACAGACTGTATTTTAATAGTTGTATCCATGAATGCCTAGCATGACCCTGATATATGGTAATTTTCCAATAGATGCTTGTTGGAGACTAAAGTTTGTGAGTATAGAAGTAAATAAGACTGGAAAAGATGGTTGAAACCAAATTGGAAAGAACATAGTTCTGTTTATTGTAGGTGGTCATTGAAAGTTCTTGAGTTGGGGAGGAGTGCAATCAGACCTGGTTATATGTGAAGGATGGACTGTAGGAGAAATAACTAGAGATAAGACGAACAGCTAGATGATAGTTTAAAGGTATAGGTGAGAGTCAATAAGGATGTGAAGTAAGCAGTAGAAGTGGAAGGGGCAAAGAAGGGATGAGGAACTTCTGGTATGAGTTGACATTTCTCCTACATCTCTTTAAAAATCACCCCAAAGCAGGCCAGGTGTGGTGGCTCATGCCTGCAATCCCAACACTTTGGGAGGCCGAGGCGGGCGGATCACGAGGTCAGGAGATGGAGACCATCCTGGCTAATACGGTGAAACCCCGTCTCTACTGAAAATACAAAAAAGTAGCCGGGCTTGGCGGCAGGCGCCTGTAGTCCCAGCTACTCAGGAGGCTGAGGCAGGAGCATGGCATGAACCCAGGAGGCAGAGCTTGCAGTGAGCCGAGACTGTGCCACTGCACTCCAGCCTGGGCAACAGAGCGAGACTCCATCTCAAAAAAAAAAAAAAAAAAAAAATCACCCCAAAGCAATAAGGAGAACTAGAACAGGACATACACTCCAGCACTGGTGAAACTAGGAAAACATATGTAACCCCAAACCACAATATATACACACAAAACTATACGAGATGTTGGGAATTGATTTAGCAGATCACAGAAAGCTTAAAAAGATGAAAGTTAAGTGTTTGTGGATAGTATACCAGTGAGAAGCAACTTTATTCATTCTGAAGAGCCACAGACAGACCAAAAAACTAAGGACACCAGGTGCTGTGGAAGGTTGTCTCAGTCAGTTTGGGCTGCTCTAATGAAGTTCCATGGACTGGGTGTTTTATAAACAACAGAAATTTATTTCCCGCAGTCCCGAAGCCTGGGAATCTGAGATCAGGGTGCCAGCATGGTTGGGTTCTGGTGAGGGCCTCCTTCCAGGTTGCAGACTGCCACCTTCTCCTGTATCCTCACATGGTGTGAAGGGAATGAGAAAACTCTCTAAGGTCCCTGTTATAAGGGCACTAATCCCATTCATTAGGGTTCAGCACTCATGACCTGGTTACCTCTCAAAGTCCTTACCTGTTAATACCATCGATACTAGCGGTTAGAATTTCAACAAATAAATTTTGAGGGAACAGACACACACATTCAGTCTATAGCAAAGGTGGAAGTGTGGTATAGTTGAAAACAGGAATTGGGAGAAAGTCTACAAAACAGTCAGTTCGACCTCCAGGCCTCCACCCTGGACATCCAGGTAACTGTCCCTCTCTTACTTTGGCGGGAGAGGAGAGATTTATTCTATGAAGCAGCTGAACCAGAGTGCTTCTGAATTCAGAGATACAAGGTATGGCAGAGAGCTTGGATGAGGTAACCAACTCAAAAGAGAGGGGTCACGTGAAAGGCTGCATCTTGAATGATAAGGCACTCAGCTCCCTTTCCCTACCCTAGCAAAGGCCATCTACTACACTTAAACCTCAATGGAAAAGACTGGTGCCTCCTCCTCTGGGGATCACAGTGGCCAGAGAGAAAGAGGAAAGGGAATACAAGTGCATGCACACACACATGTATTTTCCCAAGGAAAACATCTATGGGTTGGATTTCAGCAGTATTAAGTCTCACTCAATCACAGAGAGTTTCAGTGTATCACTCTTAGAAATGAATGCAAAGCAGAGTCTGGATTTTTTAGAAAGGTCTATCACAGAAAAAGCAGAGAGAAAAGAAAAGCTCTCCAAAAAAAAGAAAAAAAAAAACAAGCAGACAAAGACCAGAAGAAAACTTACCTTAAAGCAATAATTAATATCCCCAGAGAGTCAAGGATGCTATAAAAAAGGAATTTGAAGAGAATAAGAAAAAACTCTTATACGTTCACAATATAGCAAAAATTAAAAATTTAAAAGAAGAATTGGAACATGAAGTTGATGAAGTCTCACTGAAAGTAAAACACAAAGATATGAATAAGAAGAGAAAAAAATAAGGAAAATGAAGAATTCTGATATCAAACTAACAGAAGTTGTAGAAAGCTATAACAGAGAAAAATGAATAAAACAGAATTATCAAATGAATAATTTTATAACATTTTGGAAAACCAAACTACATAAGCATTTAGAGTAAAAGCCCAAAAAACGTTCCCCTAAAATAAACTGTACCAAGATACATCCTTAGGAAATTCAGTACACCAGGAACAAAGAAGTAATATAAAGATCTTCCAGAGAGTAAAAAAAGGTCACATACAAAAGTTTAGTAATTAGCAACTACCCTGGAAGACAGAAGACAGTGGAGAACTACATTCAGGATTATAAAGAAATAGTATTTCCAGTCTAAGAATAGACAATTAGCTAAACTATCAAGATGCGTAGTGATAAGATACATATATTTTATTATTTTTTCTTTTCTTCTTTTTTATTAAAAAACTTTGAAAAGTTGTTTTGTTTTTTTTTCCCAGGCTAGTCAAGTGAAGCAGTAGGAGTGGAGAAGAAACAAAGAAATCTGTAACTGGTTGTGATCAGTTAGTTGTAACCACTGCATTTGGACCAGCCAGGATAAATATATTTCAGACGTACAAAAATTTCAACAAACTTACTTCCAAGTATCATGTCTTAAGAAGCTACTCGGCAATATGCTCCATCACACCAGGAGAGAGAGAGCGCACGAACGCCAGGAAGGAACAGCTCCAACACAGGAGAGAGGTGAAGGGAAAGCCCAGGCTGGTGGCAAAGGGGATTCTCCATTGGCCTGGAGAGTAACTGGTCCACAGAGCAGGAAGCTGAAAGGCTCAGAAGAGAAGTCTCTAGGAAAAATAAATGTGGTATATAGGAGACTGTGTTTGAGAAGCTGTTAGAGGAAAAGAGAAGTCTGAGCCAGGCACTGGTACACAGACTACTGTTAAAAAAAATTTAGACAAATTTAATAGAGTTTACCTGAGCCAAGGATAATTTGTGAAGCTGGCAGCCTCCTGAATAGGTTTATACATGCTCTGGCACTGTCCTGTGGTTGGACAGGATTATGGACAGAAAAGGGAAAGTATCATATTGAGAATGGAAGTGAGGTACAGTAACAGTAGGACTGGTTACAGCTCAGCATTTGCCTTATTTGAACAGCATTTGAATGGCTGACCATCTGTGATTGGCTGAAACTTGGTGATTGGTTACAAATATAGTTTACAGTCTGTTCAAACATCCAGTTAGGTTACAGTTTACTAAGTACGAAGAAACCTTTAAGCCAAATTTACAAGGAGGCAGCTTTAGGCTAACCTTAACTAAAAGTATTAAGGAAGTGAAAAAAAAAGGAAAGCAAGTATTAACCATACGAAAAAACTAAAGCTGAACAAGAAGGCAGCCATAATAATAGTGTTTACACTAAAAGCTTAGTCTTCACCACTATGCAAAATATCAGTGTAACAAAACTGCACTGTACCCACTAAATTTATACAAATAAAAAAAGATATAGGGATGGAAGAAATAAAAGACAACATATTAAAAGATAGCATACTACTTGATTCAGCAATAAATAGTGTTTACATGGTCTTAATAAGGTAAACTTTAAATATTGATCAAACAAAATTGTGATGTTACTATCTAGAGAGGATAAAAGAGAAGTCACAAGAAGGGATTGGAGCGAGTTTGAGAGAGCTAAGTAATCATCCATTACGAAGTCAATACCTAACTAATACTGGGGAATCAAGAGAAAGCTGCACAAGCTTATTATTTAGAATCATGAAGATAAATACTAGACCAAATAGCCAAGAGAATTGAAAGTGGTGACAACTTGGCTAGGCTACTGAATATGATGGTGAGAGTTGTGCAATGCACAACCCCACAGGGCAGTATTCCCATTATGGAGTATTTGAATGGTGCCTCCGCAACCAAAGTTGAGCTTTGCACAACCTGCCCAGCCTTACACAACAGCTCTGTCTCTTGGGGGCAAGGACCAGTGTTGGGACAGGTTGATGTGAGACTGGGACGGCTCTATTCAGTTGTAAACATTATAGCACTATTTGTCTTTTAAAATTATGTGTTTGATTTTTAAAAAATCTAAAGTAGAAAAGGGAGAAGACGAATTTTAGACATCTGAGATAGACCCCTTGGGATTCGGCAGCCTCTGAGGGATAGGCAGTTGGAAACAAGACAATGCAGAGAGCTGAGAATAATCAGTTAATTTGAGAGAGAAAAAAAAAACAAAAACAAAAAACGGAGAAAGTTAGTATCATAGAAGTAAAAAAGAGATCTTCCAGCAGGAGGTAATGGCAACAGCGCCACATGCTGGTAAGTCGGAAATTATTCAGGCACTGGATCTCAGCTCCATCACTGAACTGTTGTTTCCTCATCTAAACAATGGTGTAATGATATCAACTTCACAATACCCTTTTATTGCTGCTTTTATGAGATGAAAGAGTGACCAAGTTGCTGCAGTAAGACATCCTTTTCAGCACCCAGTTTTGTATCTTGACTATACTTTCCTCAAACTAAATATTGTTTAGGGAAAGGGTTATGTTAATGAAAATTCATTTTATTATCAAAATTATATAACTTCTTTCCAAGATCCTGGGAAAGATGTTTTCTCTTTTTAATTTGGCTGAGATTAGGCTTCAGTTCCTTGAAACAGAGAGGTGCAGTTGAGATTCTGGAGGCTGTTGGAGAATCCCATGGAAATTCTTTTTCCTTGAGAAATATATGTAGGGGACTGTCAGCCTCTTGCTGGATGGGTGAAATAATCTCTTTCCTGCCGCAGGACTCAAGCTGCAAGATGAGCTTCCCTTCTCCAGTGAGTGGACACATAACAGAGACATTAAAGTGATGCTGTCTCAACTCAGCCCAGGCCTGACTTTCAGAGAACACACATTGGATCTTAAGCCTAGAGGCATCTAGCCTAGAGCCTGAGCCCAAGAAAAAAACTGAAGAGTCTCTGAGAGGAGAAAAAATCTGGAGTAGAGTGCTGTCCCAACATCACCAAAATCCCTGTCCTCTTCTGGCTAAAGGAAGAGGTCTCCCTACAGTGACAAGTCCCCATAAAACCATAAGGGCTGTTGAGTTGCCTTTGTTCTGATATCTCCCAGCCTCGGTTTAACAGTAATGACAACAACGACAATTTTACAGAGCGTACTATATGCCAGGTACTGTTCTTAGCACTTTACTTATGTTAACTTTTGTACAGATGAGAAAAATGAGGCCCAAAGGGGTTAAACAACTTGCTAATATTAGAGAGAGTCCAAATATTAAAGGAGGTCCCTGAACACTGGCATCTCTACCATGTCTTTAAGATCCTCAGCATCCATTTGAGAGGTGGAAGTTTCTCCCCTCCTCAAAAACCTGCAGTGAGTTCCACCAAATTTTAGCATAGAGAGTATCCAGACTTCTTACCTTGGCTTTCAGAGTTCTTTATGACGCCTAACTTCACTTCCACTATCCTTACCACATTCCGGGAGTGCCTGCTACAATGAGCTTCTCATATGCCAAAAAGAGTGGCATATGCTCTGGCAGGCTGAGGAGAGAGTTTTTTGGGAAAGAGAGCATTTCAGGATCAAACATGTCATACCACACCTGCACCTACCCACTTGCTTGAGCCCAGCCCTCTCAGTTCTATTTCACCCAGACCCCAGGGAGCTTAATGCTTGAGTAAGGAGTTGGTGGACTAGGTGAACTTTGGGGTCCCATCTGGACTAAAAATAGAACAGCAGGCTTTCTATGTTCACTTATGCCCATGTCTGTGGACAGTCCTGGATGGAGTAAGGATCGCTTTCTTTATATATCACCTAAAGACCATGACATTTCTCTCTAAAAGCCTTCCAGCCCTCAGAAGTCCATATACACAATCTCTCTCAGACTAAGGGAGGTACGTAGGGGCCAGTGAAGGAATGAAGCAGAGTGAAGCTCTTAGGGATGGTGTACTCCTCAAGAACTTTTATACAGACTGAATCTGTACTGGCCAAACTGATCTCTCTTTTTTTGTTCAACCACAGTGGATCACTTGGTCTTTTTAAAGATTTGAAGCACTTTCAACATTCAATGTCTTCTGTCAATTTCTTCCTTTTGCCTTAAGTGCCCTTTTCCTTTGGTTTTCTTGGCAAACTTCTGCCCTTTCTCCAAGGTTCAGCTTAAATATCACCTTCTCTGAGAAATGTTTTCTGGACCAGTTAGACAGTAAACCATGCTGGAGGCAGCAGTGGCATCTTGTCGTGAAAGTGAGTAGCCTTCCCAGATGTGTATGTCAAAAGAAGGCTGCTCTACATTAGGTAGAAAATGAGCCAAGGGAACATTTGTGGGGATAGCCACAGCACCCCCGCACTCCTAACAAGAAGCAGTTAGGGTTCCAATTGAACCACTGATTGGTGATCAAAGACTCAATGCCATTGAGCATGGCCACAATAAATTTAGCAGGAGAAAAACAAAGCAGGTACAACTCTAACCTCAGCCCTAACAATTCTTAGTAGGACATTCACACAACACTTAACCTTGAGCAATTAACCCTTTTTT
The DNA here is from genome assembly GCF_029281585.2 of Gorilla gorilla gorilla. Taxonomy (NCBI): domain Eukaryota; kingdom Metazoa; phylum Chordata; class Mammalia; order Primates; family Hominidae; genus Gorilla; species Gorilla gorilla. The sequence continues at coordinate 128,140,170 of NC_073224.2, read as the reverse complement.
GGTGCATCCTTCAAGGTTAACTGATTATTGCATATATGCATCAGTAATGGAAGAATTAACTTGCCACATATGGTTAATCAGATGCAGTCAAATGTCAGAGGATTTCTGTCAAAACCAGTGACTTTTGTTACAGGTGAGCTACATCTCTTTTGTAAGTCTATAATTATATCTATAATTAGATAAGGAGAACAATAATCTTTTAAGGCTATTTCTAATTCAGGACAGTAATGCCATTTAAAAATTGTTAATAGTGGTAAAATACATGTAACACAAAATTTACAATCTTAAGCATCTTTAAGTGTATAGTTTAGGAGTATTAAGTACATTCACATTGTTGTGCAATCATCACCCTCTCCAGAACTCTCCATCTTGCAAAACTGAAACCCTGTGCCCATTCAGCAATAACTCTCAATTCCCATTTCTCCTACCCCCGGCAACTATTTTTCTACTTTTTGTCTCTGTGAACTTGACTATAAATACCTCATATAAGTTGAAGTACCTCATATAAGTGGAATCATACAGCTTTTGTCTTTTTGTGACTGCCTTACTTCACTTAGCATGCCTTCAACGTTCATCCATGTTGTAGCATATGTCAGGATTTTCTTCCTTTTTAAAGCTGAATAATATTCCATTGTAGCTATATACTACATTTTGTTTATTCATTCATCCATCAATGGACACTTGGATTGCTTCCACCTTTTGACAACTGTGTATAACATTGCTGTGAACCTGAATGTACGCATTTCTGTTTGGGTCTCTGATTTTGATTCTTCTATATATATATATACACAGAAGTGGAATTGCTGGATCATAGGTATTTCTATTTTTTATATTTTGAGGAACTGTCATACTGTTTTCCATAGAAGACTCACCATTTTACATTCCCACCAACAGAGAACAAGGGTTCCAACTTCTTCCCATCCTCATCGACGCTTGTTATTTTCTGTTTTGTTTTAATTTTGGTAGTAACTATCCCAATGGTTGTGATGTGGTATCTCATTGAGGCTTTGATTTGCATTTTTGTAACGATTAGTGATGTTGAGCATCTTTTCACCATTTAAACATAAGAGAATGCTTTGCAGGCTCATTTTTGTAATGGGAATGTGTGCGTTACACCAGGGTTGTCAAGTCATTTACAATTTTTAATAAAGTTCTAAACACATCCCTGTTTATCTTGCCTGACTTGGATTGTGCTAATAGAATCATCAAAATTACATTCTAACTTCTCAGTTCTTTGGTCAGTCAAAGGTGTGTTCGTCATAAGCATCAACAATCGGGGTCAATATCAAGATTATATAACTTTTCTCATCACCAATTCCTATCCATAGAGTATACACAGGCACACTTGATTCTCTCCTATGACTTTCAGAGGTTTTTTTTTGGTGGGGGGGCAATCAGAAGTCTATGATAAATGCATTTGAAAATTCCTGCATGGCCTCTTCTTGTTTCTGCTTTACATGTTTCTTCTCTGTCAAGCAAGGCACCAGGAGGGTAAATCCTATATTTGCTAGAGCAGCATGTGAATAAAATCATTTTAAGGTAACGGCAATTCATTCAGAGGAGATAAGAGGACAAACCTGTCCTTTGAGGCATTCAAGGTTTAAAAGGATCTTTGATAGTAACAGCTCAAATAGAGCTAAAAAAAGAAAAACTGGCACATTTGTTATCAATCCCTTAACTTCCTCAGCATAATCATAAGGCCAGAAGGGCTCCAGAGAAGCTATGCAAAGATAAGTAATGGAGAAAATGTATATTTTTTGCTCAGACCATGGCAAAAGTGGCTAACCAGAATATAAAGTAGACAATTTAGGTAGAAACGCAAGTCAAATTCTCCTGAGATTTATTCCATGTACTGCTGTTTATTACCGCTGTATTCTGAGGAAAGTAAGGCTGGCAATATCTTTTTTTCCATTTAGGTTAATCAATCTATCTCTGAAAGAATTGTCTATGGGAATCCACTCATTCTCTGAAAGCTTGAAACAAGAGCTCATGGAATTCCTGCCAATCCTAGTGTTTAGATCTCCAGCGATGTTATTTGAACCTGGAAAATAAATACCAATTATCATCAAATTGTGTGTCTGAGCAGACAGGGTAGTGTGAAGGGTAAAACAGAGTCTTCATGCTGTCAGGAAAATCAGTCAAGGCCAGAAGAACAGTTCCCCATGCTGTGAGCAGAAGCCGGCTGAGATAAGGGGGGCTCATCCACTGTTAATACATTTTTTTTTCTTGACAGCCAAAAAATAAATGGTCTAAACCTGTGATAAAAGAAAGTTCTAAAGTGAAGGGTGTCGACAGGCACGTTAGTTTGAGAAGAACAATGGGCTGACCTTTTCAACTCTTTATTTTTAAGCATGCTTTAGATTATATTCTAGATCCAACTGGAGGAGTTCATACACTAACAGTACAGATTCTGCCTTTTTAAGTAGCCCTTGAGTGGTTTCAGTTGCTTTTCTTGACTTGAGCATTTAAAACCCTTCAGCAACGAACCTTAAAACCCTCAGGAAATCTAACGACAACATCCCTCCTGTAGAGCCTCAGTCAGCCCTGTTTCAAGTGAGGACAAACATTGCCCTGACCTTCAGGTAGAGCTGCATAACATGGGGATTCACAGGGCAAACACTCTGGAGTCAGAGCCTGTGTTTGCATCTTGCCTGCCCTGCTTCCTTGTTGTGACACTCCAGGCAGGTTATTTAAATTATCTGTACCCTAATTCCCTCCTCTGTAAAATGGCAATAAAATTATCATTATACTGACATGTGTGCTTACGAGGATTACATGTGGTCATTCATATAAAGTACTCAGAACCCAGGCTGGTGCATGCTAAATGTTTAATAATTGTTACCTATTATTATTATTACTAATTTTATCATTATATAACTTATCCCATGCACCCAGTTAGAAATCATGTCCCAGACCTGCCTGGCCTCATTCTTTTGGTCTAAGTAGGGTATGTCCAACCAGTTTCTGGAAATGAGGTATCTTTACAGTGTCCAGGTGAGGTCACCTGCCTTGAGGCAAGACTTACCGGTGACTTAGCCAAGGAAGAATTCCTTAGACTCTCTGAAATGAGAGGGTAGTTTAACAGATGGTGAATGTAAGCTCCGGGTCAAATTCTCCCTCCCAGCCGAGTGTCCATCCCTGAGACTGTGAGGGCCCTGTCTTGCACAGGCTCCTTCCAAGGCCCTGGGCAATGCCTGCCAATTTTATATTCATAATTTTATATTATTTTTATTAAAGGGTCTTCTAAATCTTTAGACTTCTCAAAACCTGGATCCACTCCTACATAGGACTTGTCATAGGGAAAGAGCACTTTTTTTTTTTGGCAGGACTTCAGTTGGCCATATTTCCTCATGTGGCTACTCTGAAGAGATCCCATTTCCAGGAACTGGGTGGACATACTGTACCTTGGGCCAAAGGAGTGGGGCCAGGCCTGTAAATACACTCAACCCTTGTAGAAGCCATTTATAAGAAGTTGAGGTATTGTCATTTTGGCCTAGGCTAGTGGTTCTCCAGTTTGGGAAGGGGTGCTGGGGTAGAAAGATCAGATTTACTTCTTCAAACTATGCACGCTTGGCAGGGAGGGGCCTTATCAAATTTTCTGCCCAGATAATTTTAATACACTCCCCCAGACTGACTGGCCCTCACTGAGTTGGAGTATGGGGCCCTACCTCCCTGGAATACAGTATGTTTTCTTTTGAGAACCTGCGGTGGATTCTGTGGTGCTCCCTAAGCTCACCCAGCCCCACCCTAGGAGCTTCACCTGGTGACAGTGTACACAGAGTCCTCCCCCAGCATTACCCTCCAGGGAAGGAACTTCCTTACCCAAGATTAAGCTGCCTGGTACATGCAAGTTTCTAATGAATAAAGGCCCAGCCCCCAGCCTCAATTTGGGATATATATCTCTGAAAGGCCATCCCAGTTTCAGAGCTCCCTGGGGGACTAAGGCTTTTGTTTCAACTGCATCCCAGTTGACTTCTCCCTCCACCCTGTCCTGCTTCTCTCACTTCCTTGCAGGTGTTCTGAATGCCCTCCCCCAAAAACCTTCTGAATGCAAATCTGTCTCAGAGTCTGTTTCCCAGGGAACCTGATCCATGACAAACCCCCATCACACTGTCTTCCTCCTCCCCCATTCAGTATAACCTTCCCAATGCCCCTTATAAAGCACTCCAGAAGAGAAACACTTATAACTCTCAGAAATATGACAGATTTGTGGAAGACACATCACAGATACAAGAAGTCAACTATATCAATGTTTAGGTTAAAAAAATAAACTACTGAAATAAAAAGGACTCATTGGAGATGGTTTAAAAATGAAGCAAAAAGCTTATAGATTAAAGAAACACATGTGAGATTAGGTAACATAGATGAGTTTTAAAATAAAAGACTAGCAGCTACAGTTTTTTTTTTTTAACTTCTATTTTAAGTTCAGGGGTACAAGTGCAGGTTTGTTACAGAGGTAAGCTTGTGTCATGGGGGTTTGCTGTGCAGATTATTTCATCACCCAGGTACTAAGCCTAGTACCCATTAGTTGTTTTGAAAAGTAAAAAGAAGTAAGAAATTGAACTTTTGGATGAAAAGGTAAGATCTAGGATATGAAATGCTGAAAGCATACATACAGATAGGAGTTGAGAATCAGAAATAAAATTCAAGAACTAAAGGATAAAAAATGAATTTAGGAATGGCTTTAAAAATAAAAGCATTTCCTCAAATGGTTAAACATAGAATTACCATATGATCCAGCAATTTCACTATGCCTATACCCCAAAGAATTAAAAGCAGGAACTCAAACAGATACTTGTACACCCATGTTCACGGCAGCATTATTCACAATAGCTAAAAAGTGGAAGCAACCCAAATGTGGATAAGCAAAATGTGGCATAACATACAATAGAATATATTATTCCGCCTTAAAATGAAGAAAATTCTGACATATGCTATATAACATGGATGACGCTTAGAGATATTATGCTAAGTGAAATAAGCCAATCATAAAAAGATAAGTATTTTATGATTCCATTTATATGAAGTACCTAGAGTAATGAAATTTACAGAGACAGAAAATAGAATGGTGGTTACCAGGGGCTGGGGGAGTGGGCAATGGTGAGTTAGTGTTTCATGTGTACACAGTTTCAGTTTGGAACCATGAAAAAGTTCTGGAGATGGATAGTGGTGATGCTTGTAAAACATTGTAAATGTAGGTAATGCCATGGAATTGTACCCTCAAGAATTATTAAAATGGTAAATTTTGCTATGTACATTTTACCACAATAAAGAATCACTCCCCCCCCCACCAAAAAAACAAAAGTTCATAGATTAGAGGAAGAGAGAGAGAGAGGAGAGAGAGAAGAGACAGAGGTGAGAGAGAAGAGAGGAGAGAGAGGAGAGAGAAGAGACAGAGAGAGGAAAGGGAGAAAGAGAGGAGAGAGGAGAGATAGGGGAGAGAGGAGAGAGAGAGAGAGAAAGAGAGAGAGAGAGAGAGACAAAGAGAAAGCCTAGCTAAGCTTGCCAGCTTTGGTTCTGAGCAGAACTGTGTGTGGTGGAGATGCAGTGCTCCTTCATGGAGGAGGCAGAGACCAATACACGATGCCCCTACTCTCACCCGCCTATCATGTTCATGTTTCCGTCGAAGGCAAATTTTTCAGCTGGGTCTTCTAGCTACAGGGACCCTGCCTCCTGTGTTGGCCAGCCCCTCTGGAAAATTTTCAGGCATCTGCCATAATCCATGTTGACAAGGGAGAGACTCCTCAGGACAGAAATGAAGAGAGAGTCAAAGCCAAGATGGGTGGTTGTGACTTACCTACTTATTTTAACCAGCAAATTTGGGGGCAGTGGCTATTTTGAGCTGTGTCTGAAGGAAGTCTTTCCTGCACATAGGAATGCAAGTGTTGGCAGCCATCACTGTGGCTTCCTAACAATTGTTCCCTCTTTCCTGACATTCTGCCCATCCTGTAGTTCTAGCACTGAGAGTCCTTCCCACTGGGAGACTTGGGTTATGAAAATACTCCCAAAGAGGAAGCTGCTTTTCCAAGTATAGAGGAAGTGGAAAGGCAAGTGTGATCTGGATTCTACCTGGTTCTGTTCCCACATGAATGACTGCCAAGAGTTCCCACCCACTTGCAGCCAGTGCCAGAGTTTCTTTTCAGCCTCTAAAACTCTTGGTTTTCCAAGAAGTTATCCTAAATTAATTCTATTTATGATAGTCCCTGACGACACATTAATCATTTGTTCACACCTTTATTCATTTGGCTAACTTTCATTCTACAAACATCTATTCAACAAATATTTATTGAGTGCCTAATATGTGCCACTGTGTTGGGAACTATGTCAGGAAGCTTAGAGATTGATTCTAGCATAAACACTTTATTTTATAGTTGAGCATAAAGACCTAGAATTGCTCTATTCAATACAATAGCTACTGGCCACATGCGGCTATTTAAATTTGATTTAATTAAAATTAAAAAGTGGCCAGGCGCGGTGGCTCATGCCTGTAATCCCAGCACTTTGGGAGGCAGAGGTGGGTGGATCACCTGAGGTCAGGAGTTCCAGACCAGCCTGACCAACATGGTGAAACTATGTCTCTACTAAAAAATACAAAAATTAGCCAGAAACTGTGGCGGGTGCCTGTAATCCCAGCTACTAGGGAGGCTGAGGCAGGAGAATCACTTGAACCTGGGAGGCAGAGGTTGCAGTGAGCCGAGATTGCGCCATTGCACTCCAGCCTCAGTGACAGAGCAAGACTCCATCTCAGGAAAAAAAAAAAAAAAAATTACAAAGTTAGTTTCTGAGTAACAGTCACATTTCAAATTATCAATAGACTCATGACTACTGGCTGCCACGTTGGACAGTGCAGATCTAGAACATTTTCAGAAAGCTCTATTGGGCCACGATGGCTTAGAGAGTTAAATAAATTGCCCTCAATCACATAGCCATTCCAATCAAATTCTGTGAACAGCACAATTTTCCATATCTTATGTTTCTACTAATTCTATAAAAATGAAACTCATTTCTGTGTTGGACATCTCCTCCGGAAACTTCTCAAGCACCTGCCATAATCCATGTCGAGATGAGAAAGTGGGCCTGGTTGTAAACACCAAAATATTTGAAAGAAAATAGAAGAAAAATGGAGACACATGTACAGATATTTAAAAATTATACAGGTAGCTAACTCCAGCTAGAGTAAAATATCCACATGTCTGCCTGATTGTTTTTATTAACAAAACAAGACTTTTAAAATGTTGAAAGCATGGCTTCAATTCTTACCCTAGGCACCTGCCTCTAGTTTGATTGTGGAACCACCCCTTTGGCTTGAGGATTGAGGCAGACTGCTTCAGCAACGGGTCTGCACAGGACTGTCTTGGATCTTGTTCTCTGCTCTGTATGTCCTGGGTGATTCCATGCCATTTCCAGGTATTAAAACCCATCGATAGGCAGATGATTCCCAAATATACATCTCTCTCCAGGCCTGCTAGCTCCTTGATCTCTGGAGGACTTGGACTCTACACTTGGATGCCTAACAGTTATTTCAAGTTCCACAAGTCCGAACATAACTCTTGATCTCACCCTGCCCTCAAACCTGCTCCTCCACCGTCTTCCCTTTCCCAACAAATGGTAACCCTACATCAAGACATTCAAGTGAAAACCTACAGGTCATGCCTGATTCCTTCCTTTCCTTCATGTCACATTTCGAATCCTATTACCTCTACCTCTCAAATACATCCCCAACAAGTCTCTCCTTCTTTCCAGCTTCACCCCAGTGGTTCCAGACCAAGCCATCATCGTCTCTCCCTGAACTCCTCCAAAAGCCTCCTATACTCCATCCCTATACTCCATCCTTCCACTTTAGTAAGCTTCAAATCAATGGCCTACCTGGCCTTTGCCTTCAAAGTTAAAATGATAGGAAGTGAACAGCAATCACAAAGAAGGATTAAGTTAGATTTAAAAGCAACTTCCTGTCAAATAGTGATGTGTGTGTGTGTGCACACGTGTGTGTGCACACGTGTGTGCGCAGGGAGGTGGGTATTGACTGAGAAGAAGCATGAGGGAAACTTCTGGGCTGCTAGAAATGTTCTATATCTTGATCTAGGTGTTGGTTATGTGGGTGCATATATATATGCATCTAAATTATACTTTAATTTTTAAAAGTTAAAAAAATAAAGAAAAGGAAAGGAAAGGACTTCTTGCCAAGATTTTAAAGACAGTTTGGCAGCACATAAAGGGATGTTGTGGAATCTACTTTCTTGGCTTCCTTTCAGAATAGGATGGGAGTCCTAGCTGCCTGGGGGTGTTCAGTGCCTAGAATTAAAGAGATATAATCAGAAATCACATTTGTTCTGCTTAATTCTACCCTTGGCCCTGTGTTAGATGCATCATGATGAATATTTAATGTGTCACTTAACATTTCATCACAGAAGAGTATTTAAGGACATTATGAATAATTAATATGCTGGGTGGAGGGATGTTTGAGAGTACCCAGCCTGGGCCACTTTTCACTGTGGAGCCAAATTACTGTGGGATTCTTTGGGGTCAAAAGCAGTCACCATTTGCCAGGCCTTTCCTGGATGTGTCCAAATACCACTGTGTCCTTCAGCTTCAGAAATAAGGCAGCCTAAAGCAAACCAGACTGTGATAAAAGGATGTGTTGTAAATTTACATTTATGGAGGAACACAGCAACACAGTCTGTGGTGCCTTAGAGAAGCCAAGTTGACTCATGGCTTTCCTTTTCTCTCTATCCACTGACCAGCAATGGGAGACCCTGACCAACTGTCTGGCAAGCAGCTGAGTAGGCATGATGATCTGTGTTGTCATCTGCAAGCAGGCACTTGTGTTTGCCAGATTGGGTAAGTAGGAGTGCAGGGATCTTGGTGTGCCACACAACAGCACAGTAGTTAAAGCACGGGCTCTAGAGTAGCATCACCTGGGTTCACTGCCCGCTGCTGCCCCTTCCTGAGTGTGTGACCTTGGGCGAGTTTCTGAACCTCTCTGTGCCTAAAGTAACTATAGGCAATAGCACCAGTGGCATGAGTTTTAATGATTTTAGATGTTAATGCATGTAATTAAAACAGTCCTTGGCACATGGTGTGATTTTTTACAGATAAACTGCAAACAGACAAGTAATTTTTTTGTAAGAACAGTTCACACTTTCAGATCCACCTGACCCTAAGCGTGTGTTCTAAACCACTATTCTTCACTTCTTCCCTGAAAGCACTGAACTCTGATAGAGGTGCGCTGGGCACGATGGTGTAGGGGAAAGAAAGGAGTCCTTCTGGCACTGAGTTATACCTGCATACTGTGAGCCAGAGTTGAGGGGATGGGAATGGCATCCCATGACCTGAATTCATGTTCTGGCCCTGTCACCACCCAGCTGTGTAATCTTGAGCAGTTACTCACCTCCTGGCCTCAGACTCCTCAACTGTGCAGTGCGGAGTTGGATAGGATCCTCTAAGATCCCTCTGACCCTGGCATTCTACCATTCCAATGTCCACATTCAGCCCTACTCATAGCAGTTGCTCTGGTTTGGGTACGTGGCTCTGATGGGGAACAGAGGCTAAAGGGCTGCTACTGGGTATGTCTGAAGGCACCTCAAATGACAAATGTATCTGAGCATATCTTTCTCCTGTCCTCGCCAACATTGATTTTTCCAAGTCTGGGATCGATGCATTGCTGAGATGGAGAGGGGAAGAGTACACAGTGTTCTTCCCCGAGTCCACAGAGGGCAGGCCCTTGCAGAGCTGTCTGTTTTGTGACTCCTCCTGGGGCTTCAGTAGGCACAATGTGGATACTGTCATCCGGAAAGGTAGGCAGGAGGTGGGGGGAAAAGTGAGGAAGCAATATTCTCCCTGGCTTGAAGGCCAGGAACCGAAGCTGCCTGATTTCTAGTCACAGTTTTGCTACTTCTTGTCTCTGAAACCCCGAGTCAGTCCCTCCTGGGGCCTCAATTTCCTAATCTATCAATAAAGATAATCTTATCTGAGGCTAGTCTGGCGTGTTAAAGGGCACAGGAAATCTCCCTGCACACTATCTAGTCCTATAACATGGATGTGGTTTTCCTCTTCTTGGGAAATTTCTGGTGCTCACAGAACTGATTTACAAATACCTCCAGCTTTTGGGATGGAGACTAAAAACCTTGCTTCTCAGGAGCACAGTCTTGCCACAGAAGCTGGAGTATCTAAGAGCACAGCCATGACTTTCTACTTGACATCAAGAGCAGGATTTGGGTGAGGAGCATGTAATTCGATACTAAAACATGAACCCAGCAGGAAAGACAGTGTGATGGAGACCAGAGCCCTGTGCTTGGCATTGGAGGTGCACAAATGAATAAAGGCCAATGGTCCAAAGAGAGAGAGAACTTGGTTAGACAATCACAGTCTATGATGGAGAAGTACAGGTGCTTTGGGTGCACTGAGAAGAAATATCCAAACTGGGAAGTAAGTTTGAGAGAGGGAAGGGAAGCCTCCTCAAGAAGGTGATGTCAGAGCTGAGTCCTGAAAGATGAGTAGGAGTTAGTTGGAAAATACAGGTTTTAAGAAAAGGAATTCAAAGCAGAGGGTACTGTATGTACTGAGGGCAAGAAAGACTGGCTATGCTAGGAAAAACAAGAAGTTCAGAATGGCTGGAGTATAGAATCATGCTTCTGGGGATGTGGAAGGAAGGAAAAAGGAGAAGGGAGAGAGTAGCAAGAGAAGAAGCAAGGGAGAAGTGCTCCCTGATCTCAAGGGAGAAGAACAGAACTTTATTCCGGTTCCCAATTTAAAAATGCTTTAAACAGGCTGGTCACGGTGGCTCATGCCTGTAATCCCAGCACTTTGGGAGGCTGAGGGGGGCGGATCACAAGGTCAGGAGCTCAAGACCAGCCTGGCCAAAATGGTGAAACCCCATCTCTACTAAAAATACAAAAATTAGCTGGGAGTGGTGGCGGGTGCCTGTAGTCCCAGCTACTTGGGAGGCTGAGGCAGGAGAATTGCTTGAGCCCAGGAGGCAGAGGTTGCAGTGAGCTAAGATCACACCACTGCACTCCAGCCTGGGTGACAGAGCAAGACTCTGTCTAAAAAAAAAAAAAAATTCTTTACACATGATGGCCACAGAGGGTAAGAGATTTGCCCATGGCCGTGTGGGGAAACAAATGACCCAAAAATGTGTTGAGGGTGGGGTAGGCATGAATGTGTTGAAGTCACTGCCCTTGAGAGTGCCTGCCAGAGATTTCCTACCTTGCTGAAGGTGATCACAAGAGTGGTTGCATAGCAGGTTAATAATATACTAAACGCACAGTATCTGCAGAGCAGTCTACAACATTCCAGATGTGCTACATTTCTGTGCCAGCAGAAACTAATTAAACTCTGTGAATGGGAAGTGTGTGTGTGTCTGAGAGCGGAGAGCAGAATCAGACTAATCTGACATTTCACACTCTTTCCATGACCTTGGCAGATAGCTTCCATTCAGCCAATCTCTGTTCCCCACTCTTCATTCATACACCCTCCTAAGGCTTGAGCGGCTAGCATTTAGAAATGGTACAAATTCCAGGTTTTGTTTAAAAACAAACAAACAAAAAAACCCTTCCCATTAGGGGCCGCCGTTTGACAGGAGCCATTACTTTCAAATCTGAGAAACCAAAGCCCAGACGAGCTTTGTAAGGTCCCCAGAATAGCGCTGCCAGGCAAGGGCAGCTCTGGAGCTAGAACCTAGGCTCCTGTGTCCTAGCCCGACACTCTTCACCCTGCACCTGCCAGGGGTAATGATGTTGTCTTACAAGGTCTGTAGTAGCAGTGATGAGGCCAGAAAGTGATGTCAGCTGTGCGGGGACCACTCTGGGCCTTCTCTGCACCGCCATAGATAACCCCACCTAGGAAACCCCTTCAGAGGCCCTGGAATACAAAGACTCCTTGACCTTCCATCCCAAAATCCACTCTGATCTTTGTTCCCATGATCAACATGACTTAAAAGCTACACTACATGAGGAGGACTGGGCACGTGGGGATGCGATTTTAGGAATTATGCCACTTTATGCCAGCGAATGAAGGACTGTCCCAAATTCTACAACGAAATCCTCCGTGAAGCGGGCCCTCAGCTTGAGTGCAGGCTTTGAGGAGGTCTAAAACGTGAAGCTCTAGCGCTGCAGAGAGGAGCAGCCCCTCACCTTGGGTCGCTTTCCTTCCCCGTCCTTTGTATCACATGCTCACGCCCAATTCGCAGGGGCGACGGGAGTGAATCCAGCCTGGGTCCTGCCCGGCCGATGGCGCTGTTCCTCCGCCCCCTTCCCTCAGCCCATTTTCTCCTCATCAGGCAACAGAAATGTCTGAACACCTGCCGGGGCACAGCCTGGGGTGAGAGGCCTGAGCAGGCAGAATGTCTGTAATTATAAAGTGCTGTCCAAGATCCTAGGCCAAACCTCGGGGAAACGGAATAGGAAGAACTGCGTCCAGGCCTTGGGGAGGATTCTCCACGCACACGGTGAGGTGTTTGGCGGCTCAAGGGTCTCTGTGGTGAAGCGCTGCCCTCTGGTGGTAGGAGGTAGAAATGACCACGTCTTCTTGGCCTGGTTCCAAGAGCATCAGAGACATAAGCATCAGAGACATAAGCCCCAAATCTGAGCTGGGCTCTTGAAATCCTCTAGGAAAGGGTCTTGTTCCCACTGACTTTCTGCAAAGAGGAAAAAGAGAAGTGTGCAGGGAGGTGGTGGGGAGAAAACGCTGGACTGGTCACCTGGACGCTCAGCTTGCGGCTGTGTAAACAACTGCCAGCTTTCCCTAAAGAAATGGTTCCATCTAGCTCCTGAGGTCCCACGGGGCTGGAGAGAGCTGAATGTTTCTGCTAATGGAGTTTATGTGGCCACTTTTTTCTACCTTCCTCCAGCCCCTTGGTCCTCGATATTTCTCTTCTGCTGTCCCCTAGGACTAGGCCTTGTCAAACTGTGTCAGAGAAGAGTACTGGTGAATTGAAAGAACAGGATCATTAGCCACACTTGTGGGAGGACTTCTGCAGGTAGGTCAGGTAGAGTCCATGCTATGTTGACTCGCTTTGAAGTTAATAACCATAACTATTATTACAGGAGATTTTGGTCAACAAACACAAAACTTTAGTTAGAAGGAACAACTTTAAGAGGTCTATTGTACATCACAGTGACTGAAATTAATAATAATATATTGTATACTTAAAAATTGCTGAGACAGTAGATTTGAAATGTTCTCATCACATAAAAATAAGTATGTGAGACAATGGACATGTTAAATGGCTTGATTTAGCCATTACACCATGTATTCATATATCAAGATACATTGCGCATAACAAATATATATAATTTTTACTTGTCAATTAAAAAAATATATCCATAATAGCGAATTCTTCTGTGCGCTTTCTTCCTGCCAGGCAATACTCTAACCTACTGTCATATGCTTACTCCTTTAATGCTTACAGCGGCCTTATGAGGTAGGTAATGTTCTACTCCATTTTACTGATGAGGAAACAGGCTCAGAGAGGTTAAACAGCTTACCAGATAGAAGCAGAAGATCTAGTATCTGAGCTATGACATCTTGAAACTACTCTCATATCCTGTTTCTACTATTTCTCCTGACACAAAACAGTAGGTCAGTAGAGTCAGAGAGCCTGGGTACAGAGAGGTAATTAGGGTTAGAGGCCAGAACTGCCTGAGGAAACCATAGGATTCCTGGATCCCACAAAGGAAGAGGTCCAAGGCGGAGTGGCCTTTCTGAAACAGATTCTGCAAGGAAAGGATCATCTGAGATGGACCTGTCTGAGTGCCTGTCTTTCCAAACAAGGTCATAGTAACCGTGGCTTCCACAAGGTGAATCAAGGCTTGGCAAATCTTAACTTGGAAGCTCTTAACCTCCTTAAGAATAGGGATTGTTTTAACAGTGACCGGTGTCTAAGAGTTCTTTGTGCTTGGTTGGTGCATAGTAAATGCTTGTGGAATGTAGGATGAATAGCAATAATAGCTAACATTTAATGAGCAATTACAATATGCCAAGCACTCTTATCAGAGCTTTCCATGCACTATCTCATGTAATAGTCACAATATACCTATGAGGCATAATTGTTATCATACTCTCCCCATTTCACAGATAAGGAAATTGAGGCACTAAAGATTAAATTGCTTTTCCAGGTCACACCGAGAATGGAACAAGTATTTTACTTCAGATAATGTGTGTTTGTCTTCAATGTCCAGTTTCTTAACCTCCATGCTATGGAGTTTTTCTGGGTCAGAAGGAAGGGAAGGAATAAGAGAAGAGGAATAAAAAAAAATCCTCAGGATGCCTGTCCTGGACCAGCAGTTCTCCACCAGGGGACCATTGATAGGATTCTGATATTTGAATTACTTTTTGGGGGGGAGAAAGTCATAATCATGCAGACAAATTTTGTGTCCTTACCAACTATTGAGCTGAGTGCCTTTAGACCTCAGAGCTCCCTTATGAGGTAAGTACTACTATCACAGCCACTTCGCAGAAGAAACTGAGGCATAGATGGGTTAAGTAACTCTCCCAAGGTCACCCAGCCAGTAGGTGGTAGAGCTGGAATTTGAACCCAGGGTATCTGGCTCCTGACCTGGGCTCCTGACCGCTGTGCCATATTGCCAGAGCCTTTGTTAGAGTCAGAAAGGAGACTGGAGAGCATACACATATCTAGATCTATTACTGCAGACAATCTTAGAGGGAAGTTAGGCCTTTTCTGCTTTTCTCCTAGAAAACCTTATAGGAACGAACAGACAATACCTCATTATTTTATGGGAAAATCCCAACCTAGAGAGGTGTATTTCTAGCCCAGACTCAGTGTGGAGGACACGTTGCCCAAGTCCTGGAAGATAAGGAAAGAACAGAGCAATATGAATGAGACTACAGAACTGCCAGCCTCAAGCAGGATTCACCTTCATCACTGCCTCCTTTTCCCTGCTGCTGCTTGGTCTGGTTTGACTCTGTCGTCCTCATGTGGTGTATACGGGGAAGTGCAGGAGCTTTTCCCTTTTGATCATCACAGGTGAAAACCTGAGAGTGAAAGACTGGTGACCAACACAAAGATGGGATCCCAGTTGCTCATAGGATTTGCATCTTCCTCCTTTTTCCAGGGAAGAACCCCTTCCTAAGCACAAGTTACCCAGCTGTGACACACGGTGAGGATGATTCTCCAGGAATAAAATTGTGTTAGTTACAAGTCCATTTTTATTATTGCCTTGGTATGTCCATTCATTGCTGCTTTCTCTGTGAATGGTTAAGATATTCTTCTAGGTGACACAGAGGAAAGGAAACTGGCTGTGTAAGAGATTCAGAGCCTGGGACAGAGAGTTTTGGGGTTTTTTGATTGTTAAATTCAGGCTACAAAGTAAATGGTGGAATCCATCCATGGTTTTGAAAGGAGCAGCCCTAACTGGGCAGTAACCATGACGCTGAGCATCATTGCCTTGTTTTGTAGAGGTCTCAGGTTCCTGGGGATGCATTATTTTTGTGGTGATTCAGTAGAGGTTAAATAGAGGCTGTCTTCTTGAATCACGAGTTGTCTTTCTAGATGAAGAAAGCAGAAAAAAAAAATACCAGGCAGAGCCAGGCACAGTGGCTCACACCTGTAATCCCAGCACTTTGGGAGGCTGAGGCGGGCAGATCACCTGAGGTCAGGAGGTGGAGACCAGGCTGGCCTACATGGTGAAACCCCGTCTCTACTAAAAATACAAAAATATTAGCCAGGTGTGGTGGCTTGTGCCTGTAGTCCCAGTTACTTGGGAGGCTGAGACACGAGAATAGCTTAACCTAGGAGGCGGAGGTTGCAATGAGCTGAGATCATGCCATCCTGGTGTGACAGAGTGAGACTCCATTATAAAAATAAACCACTAGGCAGAGTGAAGGGTAAGGACAAATGCACAGAAGTGTGAAGGGGCAGTGAGCAATGCAGGACAAGAGGTAGACTGGTTGGGGACAGCTGAACAGGTGGGTTGGAGCAAGAGTTTTCAGGGTTTGGGGAGTCAATCTGAAGAGATGAATAAATAAAATTTGGAAACTTTGATAACTGGGAGTAACTTTTGTATTCTCCTTACCAAGGGGCATTCATGTTGGTTAATGTAAACTAATGCATAAACTTCTAAGCTAAAATGTTGGTATCAGTTCTTGATGAGGGAGCAAGTTGATAAGAAGTCTTCCTGTATCTCTCAATTCCCACTATTTAGGTGGGAATCCACTTTATTTCTACTTCATCTACCTTAATTATAATGGATGCAGTAAGAGACAGAAGACAGACCCCATCTCTACAAAAAATTTCAAAAATTGGCTGGGCGAGGTGACATGCGTCTATAGTCCCAGCTACTCAGGAGGCTAATGTGGGAGGATAGCTTATGCCTGGGAGGCTGCGGCTGCAGAGAGTTGTGATCATGCCACTGCACTCCAGTGTGGGTGACAGAATAAGACCCTGTCTCAAAACAAACAAACAAATAAACAAACCAGAAAAACAACAACAACAACAACAACAAAGAGAGATGGAAAACATGCTGTTTAATGAAGGGAAGGGTTAGAAAATCTGGGCTTATTTTTTGATATATTATTTAATATCTGTGTGGCACCCAGTTATTATTCAACTTCTCTGAGCTTATATTTTTCCATTGGCAAAGTGAATAATGCCTGACTTACAGCATTAAGAGGATTAAATGAGATACTGCATCATTCAACAAATGTTTATTGAGCATCTACTATGTGCTGGACACTGTGCCAAGTCTGAGAGATTCAGTCACCATAAAGCCTTCAAAACAGTTGGAAAAAGTACAAATAAATGAATTACAATGTGTGTGTGTGTGTGCGTGTGTAAGAGCAGAGGTGGGAGTGTAAACTTGTTGAGGAGTCAGGAAAGACCTCTTGAAAGAAATTCTACTTAAGTTAAAACCTAAAGAGAGATTGAGAATTAGCTAAGTAAAAGGGTGGAATGGAAGTTCTTGCAGATAAAGAAACCAAGATGATAGACACTGAGACCATGTTATCTTTAAGAATCCAAGAAAACTGAAGTATGGCTGGAGGGTAGAATGAGGAGGGTAATAGGGAAAAATGACATTACAAAGGTCATGAAAATTCTTCTAAATCATGATAACAATATTATTGTGATAACCAACATTTATTGCCTATGATGGTGGGCACCATGCTGTGTGTTTTATGTGTGTTGTCTTTAATTACAAGTCTGAACCCTCATACCAAACCACAATAAAGCCAAGCCACGTATCTTTTTCCCGCTTTCTCAAGCCATTTTTGGGCCTGCTTGGACCTGCTCTGCTCTCCCTAGAAAGCCTTATTATATGAGTCGTGGACCATTTCATACCCTTTGGTGCATGTTTGGCATCATCAATCTGAACCAAATTTGGAGTGGAAGTTCATTCCACTCTTGCAGACTGATCACAACCTTGTCTCATTTAGAGTTTACAGTGACTGTATGAAGTAGGTGCTAGAATTATCTCTGTTTTACAGATGACAAAACTGGCTAAGACATTAACTAGTCCAAAGTCACATAGTTGAAAAATCATACATGGATACAAACTGAGATCATCCTATCTCTTGAAGCCATGCTCTAAGCTGCTTTGCTCTACTATTTCCTAGGTAAGGGACTTTGGACTTTATCTTAAGGCCAATGAAACAACATTGAGAATATTAAGTAGGAGAACAATATGATAAGTTTTGAATTTTGTAAAGGTATATCTGGAATTTGTGTACAATAGAGTGATTTGCATTGACATGTATAATTCCCTTTTCACAAAAACAGATAAAGTAATTAAGAATAAAATTTTACCTAAAATATGAGCCTTGTGTAAAGAAAGAAGGCAACATTCTCAGGTGCCAGAAATAAAGAAGGATCACAAAACTTAAGGGAGCATGGAGCCAAAGTTGAGTACATTCAGGATACTCGATGTCAGGGTGATGAGATTTTAATGGCAACAGAGAGATGGTTGATGAGACCCAGGGCCTTTGCATGTTAAAGAGCTGGAAATGAACTAGCCATATACAGTTGGAAGTTACTGGTTTATGAAGGAAGCTATGAAATTCCTCTGTTTCACAGCTCAGAGATACCACAAGGCAGCTTGATAGGCTCATGAGAAGATAGAAAAAATTAATGCAAGGAAATTAACCCCTCAAGCTGGTTCAGCATACATGATCTCTAAATTGCACACCACACAAGTAAAGAAATCTAGAGTCAAGATACATTGTAAAATTCCTCTGGAACCAGTGAAATTCACAGAATCGCAGCGAAGGAATTTGAAACTGCCCCACAAGATTGTTCCCAGGTACCAGGACCTGAGGGTCTTCCATGGAAAATAACTCTCTTTCAAGAGGAGCTCATGATTTAAAAATATTGCAAGTCACATAAGGAAACAAACTGATTAGAGAGGGAGTGGTAGAGTGCACATACAAACAGCTGCAGTTAGTAGAAAATAAAAAAGGAGAGTCTTTAAGTCAGATAAGCTCAAAGAGAAAGAGAAAGGTAACTTCACAAAGCAAGAGGAGGACATTGTAGGAAAGGAGTCACTAAATCGAAAAAGAAACAAATCTAAATTTTAGAAATGAAAAATACAGCTAGTCAAATTTAGAATTAAATAGATGGGTTTGTAGACTGATCAAGAGAGAATTGGAGGAGAATGATGTCAGCAGGATGGCCAACTAAAAGCTTCTAGCGCTCATTTTTCCAACAAAGATAGCCAAATAACACATAAACAATCATGTTTTAATAAAAATAACTAAAGAAGAGTGGCTGAGTATGGCAAAGGAGTAATAGAAACCCCAGTGAACACAGAAACTGAGGTTGACCACACAGAGAGCAAAAGGAAACACCTGGTCTTCACCACCCCACCTCCCAACCAGAATCAGCTAGAAACCAGGAGGAACCTCTTTTTATGGTGAAAAGGTAGACAAGAGGATCCCAGTAACTGCCATCAACTCTTTGGACACCTACACTTCTCATCACTGGGGTCCCCCTGAAGTCCTCACATGCACTAAGTCCAGCTGAGGGAGCTGCCTGGAGTCTGCAAATCTGTGTCCCCCCCAGACAAGGAGCTGCCACTAGGCCCCATCCCCTGTGGCCTGCATAGCTACTGTCTTACCCCATTTCGGAACTGGAACTACTGCTGGAGTGTCTTGCTCCAAGGGAGAGTAGCCATGGCTCTTGTCCATCCCTGAGGCTAAACCACCTTTGACCCATCCCTGCCCAGTGGCCTAACGTCCCAAAGCCAAGCTTCAAGGAACTGTTACACCTTTGCCCATGGGGCTGAACAGCACCACCTACACCTCCTCTCTCCCCCTTCAGCTGGAGCTGAAGCTGCACACTTCCTCCTAAGGAAACAGTGCTCTGGCAGAATAGCCCCATCTACTTCTCTCAGTTATGGCTGTGCCCTGCCCCTAAGGTCCTGAACTGAAACTATGCGCTGCCTCTTGAGGAAACAGTGCCTTGGCAGAGCCCCACGTCTCAGGGAAATAGTGCCTGGCAGCCCAGAACAGCCACCCTCTATGCCTGAGCCTGAGCTGAAGTGGCACACAAACCCCTGGGGAATTGGTGCCCTGGAACCTGAGCAGCTCAGGGCTGAGCTGATGTAGTACCCCATGTTCCAGGGAAACATGGCAGTGACTGAGCTGAGACACTCTACCCTACAGGCTAAACTACTCTAATACCTTGCTTTCCTGGCATTAGCCTAGTCTCCTGGAGTCTGAGCTGCCAAGAAAGCCCTCTCTCCAGGGAGTGCAATCGTCACTGTGCTGCTCCCCTGACCCCCAGGGCCCAAACGACAGATGTGCTTGGCCACTATGAAAACTTGCTGCTGCACCTAGCCTCACAGAGTCTGGGATACTACTGAGTCTGCCATCCCGGAGTCACCACTACATGTTATCTCATCCCCAGGGACCCAAGTTTCCACTGAGCTCCATTGGACCAGGTTCCCAAATTGCAGATATACCTTGCTCTCTGTACCCTAAACTCCAGAGCTCCTTTTCTTCCCTGGAGTTGGATATACCCTCCACACAGGGGTAGAATCACAGCTAAAACCAAACTCTCTGGGTCCAAGCTTCTAGGTGTTTCCTCAGAGTCACAGATCCTGGCTCTGCAGGCAAATTACATCCAACCCTGCCATAAACAGTGAACCTGCACCTCAAGACCCAGGTGCCACAATAAGTTCATGAGACTCTGTGGGAAAATTGAAAGTAGGAGGACTTCAAGCACCCACAAAGAAAGAATTTTAAAAATAACAAAAGAAAACATCAAGTCACGTATACAGAATCCCCATTAGACTATCAGCAGATTTATCCTCAGAAACCTTACAGGCCAGGAGAGAATGGAATGACATATTCAAAGTACTGAAAGAAGAAAAAAAAGGCAGCCAAGAATACCATACCCAGTAAAGCTATTCTTCAGAAATAAGGGAGAGCCAGATTTGGTGACATATGCCTGCAGTCCCAACTACTCAGGAGGATGAGTTGGGAAGATTGTTTGAGCCTAGGAGTTCAGACAGCCTAAACAACATAGTGAGACCTCATCTCAAAAAAAGGAAAAAGAAATAAAGTCTTTCCCAGACAAGCAAAAACAAAGGAAATTCATTACCACCAGACTGATCTTATGAGACATACTCAAGGGACTCCTATATCTGGAAGTGAAAAATGATAATCATCATTATGAAGACATGCAAAAGTATAAAATCACTAATAGACACACAAATGAAAAACAGAGAAGAAATAAGCCTTATTACTACAGAAAACTACCAAACTGCAATGATTAAACAATAAGAGAGGGAGAAAGGGACAACAGATATACAAAACAACTAGAAAACAATTAACAAAATGACAGGAGGTCTTACCAATCAGTTATAACCTTAAATATATAAATGGCTTAAGCTCCCCACTTAGAAAAAACAGACTGGCTGAATGGATTTTTGAAAACAATCTAGTATATGCTCCTACAACATAATACTTCATCTGTTAAGACACATAAAGATTGAGAGTAAAATGATGGGAAAAGATATTCTCTGCAAACAGAAAGCAAAAGTGAGCAAGACAGTAGATAAAACAGACTCTAAAACTGTCCAAAACTGTAAAAAGAAACAAAATCATTAATAATGATAAAGGGATGAATTCAGCAAGATGATATAATAATTATAAGTATATATGCATGCAACACTGGGACACCTAAATATATAAAACAAATAATATTAGATCTAAAAGGAAGAGATAGAATCTAGTACAGTAACAGTTGGGGACTTCAATTCTCCACTCTCAGCACTGAACAGATCGTCTACACAGAAAATCCGTAACGAAACATTGGATTTAAACTGCACTTTAGACCAAACGAACCTAACAGACATTTACAGAATATTTTCTCCAACAGCTGAAGAATACACATTTTTTCTTTAGCACATGGAACGTTCTCCAGGATCGACCATATGTTAGGTCATAAAACAAGTCTCAACAAATTTAAAAGAATGGAAATCATATCAAGTTTCTTTTCTCAGCACAACGGAATAAAACCAGAAATCAATAACAAGAGGAACTTTCAAAACTGCACAAACACCTGGAAATTAAACAAGATGCTCCTGAATGGGCAATGAGCCAATGAAGAAATTAAGAAGAAAATTTAAAAATTGATTGAAACCAATGATAATATAAACACACTATATCAAAACCTATGGGATACACCAAAAGCAGTATTAAGAGGGAAGTTAAGTATTAAGAGGGCAATAAACAACTACATCAAAAAAGTAGAAATATTTTAAATAAATAATGTAACAATGCATCTTAAGGAACTAGAAAAACTAGAACAAACCAAACTCCAAAGAAGGAATATAGAGAATTAATGGAAGTGCTCTTTGAAAAAAAAAATGACCCATGATGCAGCAAGCAGAGATGAGGATATAGAAAAGAAAAAGAAGAGACAAAGAGTATAGAATGCCAAGTATCATCATGCATCTGATGAAAAATACAGGGTATTTCTTGTTATAATCTCAGAGTGTAGTAGGACTTTCAAACTATAATTAAAAACAAGAAGACATAAAATAAACCCACCCCAACAAAGTCAAATTAATTACAAGCTAGGAAAATGTATTTGCAATTCATAGCGTATACAAACGGCTAATTTCTGAAACGTATTAAGATGCCAATAGCCCAAGAAGAAAATGAGTAAATTTAAATGAATTAACAGAAAAGGAAATTAGATGGCCCTTAAACAAATTTAAAAGATGACGAATTTCACTCATAGTCGGTAGTATTTATTAAGCACGTCATATGTGCCTGGGTTGGTGCTTTACATTCCCACAACAACCTTTTGTTGAAGTAGGCCCTCTTCTTATCTCCATTTTATAGGTGAGGAAACTGAAACATGGAGAGGTTAAGTTTTCTCAAATACATTCAGCTGGTTGTGTGATGAGGCTTCAAACTCAGGCAGCTTGACCATAGACACCACCACTTCTCTATATTGTCTCTTGGTATTTTCACTGAAATATAAGTTAAATACAAGCTAAAATATAGTAAGATACATTTTATTTGACTCCCAGATTAACATGAATAAAAAGCTGGATATATGTTGGTGGGGATCCAGAGAAACAGACATTCTCGTATATTGCTAATATGAACGTAAATTGTTTGACTATATTGCTAATATGAACGTAAATTGTTTGACCTCCCTGGAGAAAAATTTGTCAACATTTTTCACAAATAGATGGCTGTCCTTGTAATTCTTATTTTTCTTAAAATCTAGAACTGGAGTCTAAGTGTGTGTTTTGGGGGTGATGATGGCGATGGAGCCTATCCTTTGCAACAAGAACGAGACTGTCATGTTAAGGCAAGTGTTATAAAAGTTGGGCAGTGGCTGATGGTTAACTCACAGTCCACAGTTCTTGATGGTCTAAGCCACATCTATTCTCCAAACTTCTTCAATGCATCCTCCAGACTTCAACTCCCTTGACTTCCCTAAAATCCTTATCAGATAGGGTTTGATATCCCCTAGATGCCACCAAAACAGTAGGCATTGCAGTAGACAGGTGCAGCAGAAGGAGAAGCAGCAGAACATTAGCTACTTGGGATTTTCCTGGTCAGTTTGAGGATGCCACTCATGAAATTCTGAGGTCATCTCTTCCTGGTCTTCACATATGAATTGTGCTCATGAAGCCAGAGTTGGTTATTCGCTTCCAGGCCCAAAATTCATTCAGTTACTTATTTATCCAGCAACTTTCTGACCTACATAAGAGATATTCAATTAATATTTGTTCAACGAATAAATGTATGGATCTGTGACTGTATCATATCCTCATTTTTGGCTGCCAAAAATTCTTGGCCTTCTGCCCTTAAACCTATACATTCTAGAAAGATCTGTCATGCAAATAGAAAACAAACAAGAGCAGAGGTCGCTTTTATATCAGATAAAACGGACTTTAAACCAACAAGAGTCAAAAAGGACAAAGAAGGGCATTAAATAATGATAAAGGGTTCAATTCAATAAGAAGACTTAAAGATCCTAAATATATATGCACCCAACATTGGAGCACCCACATTCAGAAAAGACCTACTTTTAGACCTATGAAAAGACTTAGACAGTCACAATAATAGTGGGGGATTTCAACACCCCTCTGAAAGCATTAGATCACCAAGGCAGAAAACTGACAAAGAAATTATGGACTTAAATTCAACACCTGACCAATTGTACTTAATAGACATCTATGGAATACTGCACCCAGCAACCACAGAACATATATTCATCTCATCTGCACTTGGAACATACTCTAAGATTGACGACATGCTCAGCCATTAAGCAAGCCTCAATAAATTCAGAAAAATTGAAATCATACCAACTGTACTGTCAGACCACAGTGGAATAAAAATGGAAATCAATACCAAAACCAAACAATTACATGAAAATTAAACAACTGGCTCCTGATTCACTTTTGGATAAACAATAAAGGCAGAAACAAAAACCTTTGAAATAAATAAAAACAGAGACACAACATACTAAAATTTCTGGGATGGAGCAAGAGTAGGGTTAAGAGTAAAGTGTATAGCATTAAACACCTACATGAAAAAATTAGAAAGCTCTCAAATTAACAATCTAACATCACACCAAGAGGAACTAGAAAAACAAGAACAAACTAACTCTAAAGCTAGAAGAAGAAAAGAAATAGCTAAAATCAGAACAGAACAGAATGAAATTGAAACCAAAAAATCTATACAAAAAGTCAACAAAACCAAAAGTTGATATTAAAAGGATAAACAAGGTTGATAGACCACTAGCTAGATTAACAAAGAAAAAAGGCTGGGTGCATTGGCTCACGCCTGGAATCCCAGCACTTTGGGAGGCCGAGGCTGACAGATCACTTAAGTCAGGAGTTCAAGACCTGCCTGGCCAACATGGTGAAACCCCATCTCTACTAAAAATACAAAAATTAGCTAAGTATGGTGGCATGCACCTGTAGTTGCAGCTACTCTGGAGGCTGAGGCACAAGAATCACTTGAACCTAGTAGGCAGAGTTTGCAGTGAGCCAAGATTGCATCACTGCACTCCAGCCTGGATAGCAGAGTGAGACTGTGTCTTAGCAACAACAACACAAAACAAAAGGAAAAAAGAGAAGATCCAAATAAACACAATCAGAAACAACAAAGGTAACATTACAACTGATCTCACAGAAGTACAAAAGGTTCTCAGGCAGTATTGTGAACACCTTTATTACACAAACTAGAAAATCTAGAAAAAATGGTTAAATTCCTGGAAACATACAACCTCCAAAGATTGAATAAGGAACAAATTGAAACCCTGAAAAGAGCAATATCGAGTTCTGAAATTGAATTAGTAATAAAAAATTCCTACTCATCAAAAAATGCCCCCGACCAGATGGATTCATAGTGGAACTCTACTAGATGTACAAAGTAGAGCTGGTACAAATTCTACCAAAACTATTTCAAAATATCAAGGAAGTGGCAATCTTCCCTCACTCTATGAAGCCAGCATCATTGCATCATTCTGATACCAAAACCTGGCAAAGATACAAGAAAAGAAGACTGCAGGCCAATATCCCTGATGAACATAGGCACAAAAATCCTCAACAAAGTAATAGCAAATTAAATCCAGAAACGTATCAAAAAGTTAATTCACGTAATCAAATAGGCTTTATTCCTGGGATGCAAGGTTGGTTCAACATATGCAAATCAACAAATGTGATTCACCATATAAGTAGAATCAAAAACAAAAACCATATGATTATCTCAATAGACACCCAAAAAAACTTTCAATAAAACCCAAACCCCTTCATGACAAAAATCCTTAACAAACTAGGCATCAAAAGAACATACCTCAAAATAATGAGAGTTATCTATGACAAACCCTTAGTCAATATCAGATGGAATGGGCAAAAGCTGGAAGAATTCCTTTTAAGAACAGGAACAAACCAAGGATGCCCATTCTCACTGCTTTTATTCAACATAGTACTGTAAGTCCTAGCCAGAGCAATTAGACAAGAAAAAGAAATAAAAGGGATCCAATAGGAAAAAAAGAAGTAAAATTTTCTGTCTTTACTGAACATATAATCTACTCCTAGAAAACATTACAGACTCCACCAAAAGGCTCATGGAACTGATAAACCACTTCAGTAAAGTTTCAGGTTATAAAATCATATGTACAAAAATCAGTGGTGGCTGGGCATGGTGGCTCACACCTGTATTCCCAGAAATCTGGAAGGCTGAGGTGGGAGGATGGCATAAGCCCAGGAGTTCAAAGACTAGCCTGGGCAAAATAGCAAGACCCCAACTCCACCCCTCAGCTCCCCCAGATCTGTAGCATTTTTATAGACCAATAATGCTCAAGCTGAGAGCCAAATCAAGAACACAATCCCATTTACAATAGACACACACACAAAAATAAAATACCCATAAATACATCTAACCAAGAAGGTGAAAGATCTCTATGAGAAGACTACAAAACACTGCTGAAAGAAATCACAGATGACACAAACGAATGGAAAAACATTCCATGCTCATGGATTGGAAGAATCAATATTATTAAAATGACCCTGCTGCTTAAAGCATTCTACAGAGTCAATGCTATCCCCATCAAACTACTGGCATTTTACTGTCATTTTTACTATCAATTAGAAAAAAATTCTAAAAGTCATCTGGAACCAAACAAGAGCCCAAATAGCCAAAACAATCCTAAGCTAAATGAACAAAGCAGTAGGCATCACATTACCCAACTGTGAATTATATTATAAAGCTACAGTAACCAAAACAGCATAACACTGGTACAAATGCAGACACATAGACCAATGGAACAGAAGAATCAAGAACCCAGAAATAAAGCTGCACACCTACAGCCATCTAATCTTCAACAAGTTGACAAAAATCAGCAATGGGGAAAGGATTCCCTATTCAATAAATGGTGCTGGGATAGCTAGCTAGCCATATGCAGAAGAATGAAACTAGACACCTACATTTCACCATATATAAAAATTAACTCAAGATGGATTAAAGATTTAAGTGTAAGACCTCAAACTATAAGAATCCTAGAAAATATCATTCTGGACATCAGCCTTAAGAAAAAATTTGAGTAAGTCTTCAAAAGCAATTGCAACAAAAACAAAAATTGCCAAGTGGAACCTAATTAAACTAAAGAGCTTCTGCACAACAAAAGAAACTGTCAGCATATTAAACAGCAGCCTACAGAATGGAAGAAAATATTCAAAAACTGTGCGATTCACAAAGGTTTAATATACAGAATCTATAAGAAACCTAAACAATTCAATTAATCAAAAACAAATAGACCCATTAAAAGGTGGACAAAAGACGTGAACAGACATTGCTCAAAAGAAGACATACACACAGACAACAAACATATGAAAAAAATGCTAAATACTAATCATTAGAGAAATGCAAATCAAAACCACTATTAGATACCATCTCACACCTGTTGGAATAGCTATTAATAAACAGTCAAAGGGACAGGTGCAGTGGCTCACGCCTGTAATCCCAGCACTTTGGGAGGCTGAGGTGGGTGGATCACGAGGTCAGGAGTTCAAGACCAGCCTGGCCAAGATGGTGAAACCCTGTCTCTACTAAAAATACAAAAAAAAAAAAATTAGCCGGGTGTAGTGGCAGGTGCTTGTAATCTCCCCAGCTACTTGGGAGGTTGAGGCAGGAGAATCACTTGAACCCAGGAGGTGGAGGTTGCAGTGAGCCGAGATTGTGCCACTGCACTCCAGCCTGGGTGACAAAAAAAAAAAAAGTCAAAAAATAACAGATGCTGGTGAAGCTGCAGAGAAAAGGAAACATTTATACATAGTTGGTGGGAATGTAGATTAGTTCAGCCACTGTGGAAAAGTTTGGAAATTTCTCAAAGAACATAAAACAGAACTACTATTTGACCCTGCAATACCATTACTGGGTATATAGCTAAAGGAAAACAAACTATCCCTTTAAAAAATAATTAAGAGAGTATTATTTTCTTTTTCTTTTTTAACTTTTGTTTTAGATTCAGGGGTACATGTGCATGTTTGTTGTACAGGTAAACTCATGTCATGAAGGTTTTTTGCACAGATTATTTAATCACTCAGGTAGTAAGCCTACTACCCAATAGTTGTTTTTTCTGCTCCTCTCCCTCTTCCCAACTTCCACCCTCAAGTAGGCCCCACTGTTGGTTGTTTTCCTCTTTGTGTCCATGTGTTCTCATCAGTTAGCTCCCACTTCATAAGTGAGAATATCGGTATTTGGTTTTCTGTTCCTGCATTAGTTTGCTAAGGATGATGGCCATCATCTCCACTCATGTTCCTGCAAAGGACATGATCTCATTCTTTTTTATGGCTGTGTAGTCGTCCAATGTATTTGTACCACATTTTCTTTATCCAGTCTACCACTGATGGGCATTTAGATTGATTGTATGTCTTCCTATTGTGAATGGTGCTGTGATGAACATACAGGTGTATATGTCTTTGTGGTAGAATGATTTACATTCCTTTGGGTATATACTCAGTAATGGGACTGTTGGGCCTAATGATAGTTCTGTTTTCAGGTCTTTGAGGAATCACCACACTGCTTTCCACAATGGTTGAACTAATTTACTCTCCCACCAGCAGTGTATAAGTGTTCCCTTTTCTCTGCAACCTCGCCAGCATCTGTTATTTTTGACTTTTTTATCAATAGCCATTCTGCCTGCTGTGAGATGATGTCTCATTGTGGTTTTGATTTGTGTTTCTCTAATAATCAGTGATATTGAGTTTTTTTCATATGCTTGTTGGCTGCATGTATGTCTTCTTTTGAAAAGTGTCTGTTCATGTCCTTTGCCCACTTTTTAATGTGGTGGTTTGTTTTTTTTTCTTGTAAATTTGAATTTTTTATAAATTCTGAACCTTTGTCAGATGCAAACATTGTAAATACTCTCTCCCATTCTGTAGGTTGTCTATTTACTCTGTCAATAGCTTCTTTTGGGGTGCAGAAGCTCTTAAGTTTAATTAGATCTCATTTGAAAACAAATTATTCTACCAAAAAGACATATGCACTTGGATGTTCATTGCAGCACTGTTCACAATAGCAAAGATAATGGAATTAACATAGGTGCCCATAAATGCTAGACTGGATAAAGAAAATGTGGTACATATGCACCATGAAATACTATGTAGCCATAAGGAAGAATGAAAACATCTGCACTGCAGCAACCTGGATACATTATTAGGAGGTCATTATCCTACGTTAATTAACATAAGAACAGAAAACCAAATGCTGCATGTTCTTACTTTTAAGTGGGAGCTAAGCACAGGGTACACAGATGGGAACAACAGACACTGAGGACAACAAGAGGAGAGAGAAAGGGAGGAGGGAAAGGGCTGAAAAACTACATAATGGGTACTGTGCTCACTACTTGGGTGAGGGGATCATTCAGACTCCAAACCTCAGCATGAGGCAATGTACCCTTGTAACAAACCTGCACATGTACTCCTTGAATCTGAAATAAAAGTTGAAATTTTAAAAAAGTTATCAACATGTAAACTTACAAACAGTGAATTTCACTGTGTAAAAATTATATCAGTAAATGTGACTTTAAAATATCTTTGAGAAACAACTAAATTTTACTGACTCATAATGACAAATTTTATATAAGGTACTCTTTGAAAGAATGTACAGAATTATGCCTGATCTTTCTTAACACTTTATCTTCTATTTAATTTGTATTTTCACTCCCTTGAACACTTGCCAACAACCCCAGAACAGAGATTATCAAATTTTTAGGTCAATGAATCTTTGGAAATTAAGGGCAAATTTTGTGGCGTATACAAATGGGTCCTCATATGAGGAGAAGCTTTGCAACTTCGAGTTTTCAAAGGCGGTCCCAAAAGTTACCAATATGTAATGCTTCATTAAATCCAGGGGTAAGAGTTTCCACTGTTGTGTGATACCAACTGTGGAAGATTCTGTCCTGTGGCAGCCTGGGGCCTTGCCGCCCCCAGACTCCAATGCTGGCACCAAATAAAAAGTTTTATGAGAAATAGGCCTAATCTTGGCTGACACATGAGTAGTCTCCTGTGGGAATTCTAGGAGACTTTTGGTTTTGATAAGGTATGTGGAGAAATCTTTGACTGTATATTTCTGCTTTTGTGTATAGTTGTTCAAGGGGTTATTATTATTATTAGAGATTCTGCAGCAATCTTGTAACCAACGGAGAAAGATCCAAAGAATTTCTGAGAAGACATCTCAGAGCTCTGATATGGTCGAACTGCTGAAGAAAACTTGCAACTGCCTACCTAACCCTTAAGGGTAATTACCTGGATCCTTTCTACCCCATTTTTATGAATGAGAAAGGGAAGGTTGGTAAAGGGAGCACAGAAGGGGCAATCTTTTCCAGACATCTCCGCCCCTCAGCCTGGGATAGCATGGTCTGAAGAGACAGCAGACTCGACAGCTCTCAACAATTGATAATCTTAGAATATGCTGATAAAGGTGGGGGAAATTAGACAATTAATTATAATAAGTTTCATGAATCATTGTTTACAAATTTTGTACTTTTATCTTTGTTTAAATTGACCTGAAAACCTGAGGGACATCATTAAAAGTTGAGTGTTAAACAACAAGGAAGTGTGGATTTGCTTAGACTTACCTGGTTTTAATGAGAAAATGACCCAATGATAATGTATATTTAATTAAGATTTAATTTGCTTCCCTATGCACTATGAGAGTTAATAAATATAATCCTCTATGGGCAATTTCTTTAAATCACAAGAATATTGGTCCCTGAGGGAGTGTGAGTGATCGAGCAGTTCCAGGTAAGGACATTTCCTTCTTTGAAAAGTCTATTACTCTTATTTCAAATGGATACATACCATCCACTTAGACATGTGGCAGCAGGCCAGATAATTCCTCTGATACTCATGCCAGATGGCAGTGAAGTCACCAGATTCACTCAGCACTGGTCTCCAGTTCCCCAGGACATGCATCACTCACTACAGCCAATAACTTGGTGGATGAATAGAGCAGAATGTGGCTATCAGGTTTTCTTGTTTTGTGGGGCAAACCACATCCAAACCGTAGTACTCATAAAAGTTAAAGAGGCAGGGCAGGTGCACTTCCAGAAGCTCAGCACAATCTTGTTTGGGTCCATAGTATGTCACACAGTACCTGCCAAACAGCAAGTATTAATACAAAATAAATAAACATTATGTACTTAATGAACCAAGCTCACTAAGAAAGAGCAATGCTTTACAGTAGTGACCACCCCCAGATTCTTAAAATAAACACATTTATTGGTGAGTTGAAGAAACTCTCTAAAATTTCTTTAAACGTTTCTGGGCTTATTTTTTTTCTAGAATAATGAGAAGTCTAGAAATAAGAAGTCCAGAAGTGATACCATATATCAAAGATGGCACAAAGCCCCAGGCTCCTTTGTTTCTTTCTGATCCACTAAACTTAGCCTGAGGTTGTTCTCCTAGTTGAGAGATGGCATAGGGGATGTCTAAGCTATTTTAAATTTTATTTTATTTTTTTTTAGATTTCCTGAGTATTTCTTCCTTGTTAATTGTGATTATCTAACCTATTTTAGAAGGAGAAACTATTCGGATGGCCTTCTGGTTCTCATAAGATTTTACTCTTTTAAAAGTCTAGTTAATATAAAACTTAATTCTCGCTTACCTTGGCCTCTTTTTGTATAATTTTGGCCTCATTTTATATGACATCAGCATTACAGCAGTTCCATTTCAAGCCCATAAATATTTGTTTCCTCTGCTTCATTAATATTTTTCTCATAGTGACCCCAGAAGGAGGAAAGTAACTATAAAAGAAAAAAGGAAAGGAAAGAAGGAAGAAAATAGCTATCAAGGGGTCAGAAGAAAATAGCTATGAAGGTGTTGTTATTGAGGCCTGTATAACATTCTAAGAAGACCATATGTATTAAGGAGTTAAACTGACTAGCTAATGACTTCTAGAATAGCCTCTGGTTAAAATAGCAAATCTGAGCCTTGCGTTTGAGCTGTGGCAGGAGGGATAAGTTTCTGCAACAATTACCCTACTCCCCAAGATGTTGATTGATGTTTATCAACATTTTCCTTTGGTTTAATCTCCCTGCCACTGACTTTTAGACTACAAAATGTGGTTCCCTGTTTTAAAAAAAAAAAAACGACCCTTGAAGATATAAGGTTTATTTCATGGATTCAAAGGAAAAAGCTCGCAAAAACTAGGCAAGGATGCTTTGATAATAAGATTGCTTTAGTGATATATAGCCAACTACATAAATCTCTCATTTTCAAGATGACAGCTTTTTGCCACAACCAGAACATCTGCTTTTGGCAGCTATCCTTGGTACTGATCGTCCTCTGCCTTCAATTCTCTTTGATCCAGTAGTTCAAACTTCCATCCTTGGGCCTGCCCTAGTTATACTGTGAATATAGTATTGAATTCAATTTTTTAAAAATTATTATCTTCTGATTATAAGCATACAAGAAGCAAATTACCCATAAACCCATTATCTCCAAGCAAGTATAAATAAGACGTAGGTTCATAACTCTCTAGTCTTTTTTAAATACATATTTTCAAATATTTGAGATCATGTGGAATATGCAATGCAATTTTGTACATTTCTCTTTTTCATAGTGGTACATGCGTTATTCATATTAGATACTCTTTGAATACACTTTTGAAGTAGATGCGTAACATATTCTGTTCCATAATTGACGTAAAAATGCTTATGTAATTGAATAGTCTTTTTATTTTAAATATTTATAGCAAGATAGTAAATTGTCTTCTGATAATTTTTTCAATATTCAACATTCAAAATGATTTCTTTAGGAAAAAATGCTGAAAATGCATTCCATGTAGTCACTTGCTAAAGGAAATGACAAATCTAAACTTGACGAAAATTTGATAGATTACATAATTCACTCTGAGTTTAGAAAGAAAGCAAACAGAAAGCTCAAGAAAACAACACTATTCTAGTGTTAAAGAATAGATAAACTTTTTCCTGAAGCTCCTCAAAAAGAGACTAAAAATTAACATAACAAACCATGCTCTTGATAACATCATTATAGCAAACAGTGATATATTTCAAAGGGTTATTATTTATGAGAGGTCAATGACACCACACTAAAACCAATAGAAGGATGGCAGAAGATTCAATATAATATCTTCTTGATAAACAATGCTTTACTGGTATGTTTCAATACAGGGTAAATTTTGAAACATCTAGAGGAATGATAGACATTGGGCTAGTTTCTATTAATGTATTTCCTTCAGAAAATAAAAGAAAATGAAAGGGCAATCTTGTTCATAAATATAGATGCAAACACATCTTTTAAAAATATTAGCAAACAAAATCTAGTAATATAAAAGAGGATATTAGGTCACAATCACAAAAAAAGTTTATTAGGTCACAATCAAGTTGCATTATTTCATTAACATTAGAAAATCAATAAATTTATCACATTAACAGTTTAAAGGAGAAAAACTATGTGAATATCTCAATAGATGTAGAAAACGCATTTGCCAAAATTCAAACCGCATTTATAATAACAACTTTTAGCAAATTTTAAAAAAAGAAAAGAATTTTCTTACTCTGCAAAATGTAGCCTCAAATATCTACTGCAATCATTTTTAGTGGCAAAATATTAAAATTTCTCCCTTTAATATTTAAAGCAGAACAGATAAGTACTAACATCAGTATTTTCTATATTGTAACAGAAGTCCTAGCCATCACAAAGAGATAAAATAGACATTTGGAAAATGAAATATATATCATTATTCATCAATGACATGATTATGTAAAACATCCAAAATAATCTACAGATAAATTATTAGAATTAAAAATGAGCTTATCAAGATTTCTGGATACAGACAACATACAAAATCAACTGTGATTTTATATACTAGTATCAAACAAAAAATGACTTTGAAATAGCATAAAATGACTTCTGGTTCCAACATGATGACAGAAACAAGCTGGCTTTACTTTCCTCCTGCCCCCCAGAAAACCAAAAACAAAGATACACTGCTGAGATTACAATCCGTAGTATCTCAGAACTCAAATATGAAGATGAGACCATTCCCAGGGCAATAGAGAAGTGAAAAAACTTTAAGCAGACAATAAGAGAACAAGACTTCCATATTCATGACACCCCTCTCCCCAATCTGCTTGGCACCAAGTTTACCAAAAACTTTACTCCAACTCACCGTTTTTTCACAAATATGTGAGTTTGAGGTGAACAACCAGACTCCCCATCATCAAGTTTCCCTGGCAAGAAACCTTTTTCCTGCCTCCACCTACAGGAAGCATCAGGAGTGCCTAAAGGGAGAAATCTCCCTGAGGACAGCCAGAGACAAATGGAAGAGACAGGACTACCTTAGGCCTAAAAACTCTGATCTGTAACTCGGTCAAACTAGATGTCAAAGAAGAGTGGATATTCAGCAGCAGCATGCTATAGGTTTGTTTGACAGGTCCCCTGGGCATGAACCCCTAGCCAACCTTCCCACACTGCCAGGATGTCCCCTTTGGGACCTCCCTCATTCTGGACAAGCAGTGTTCCACTTATTAGAGCTGAGGTAAACCTGGGCTTAAAGTCCCATGTAGTGCCAAAAAGGAGGCAGCGACCTAGGAGGCAAAAAGAAAGATATCCAACAAGGAAATTACAAGGAAACTCTAAGAAAACATGTTCAATAAAAACAAAAACAAACCAGATAAAGAAGAATAAATTAGATTAGAATAAATAACTAATCATTCAATGCAAAGACATAGATGTACATTCACAAGAAACAGCTGCAAACAGGGAACCATGGTCTCCCCAGACTGAAAAAGCAAGGAACAAATGAGATAGTGATATCTGAGCTCTCTGACCAATAATCCAAAATAGTAATTTAAAGGCAACTCAGTTATCTCCAAGATAACACAGGAAAGCAATTCAAAAATTTATCAGAAAGGCCAGGCGTGGTGCCTCACACCTGTAATCCCAGCACTTTGGGAGGCTGAGGAGGGTCGATCACAAGGTCAGGAGTTTGAGACCAGCCTGGCCAAGATGGTGAAACCCCGTCTCTACTGAAAATACAAAAATTAGCCGAGTGCAGTGGCGGGTGCCTGAAATCTCAGATACTCGGGAGGCTGAAGAGGAGAATCACTTGAACCTGGGAGGCAGAGGTTGCAGTGAGCCAAGATTGCGCCACTGCCCTCCAGCCTGGGTGACAGAAAGAGACTCTGTCTCAAAAAAAAAAAAAAATTATCAGAGAAATTTAACAAAACTTGAAAGAATAATACATAAATCAAACAGAAATACTGGGACTGAGAAATACATTTGCTGGACTAGAAAAAACACCAGAAGCTCTCAACAGCAGAATGGATCAAGCAAAAGAAATGATCTGTGAGCTTAAAAACAGGCTATTTGAAAACACACAGAGGAGAAAAAGAAAAAAGAATAAAAAGGACCAAAGGTCACCTATAAAATATAGAAAACTATCACAAAACACTATATATAAGAATTATTGGTGTTCAAAAGAGAGTTGAGCAAAAACAAAGGATAAAAATCTTATTGAAAGAAATGATGACAGAAAAAATTTCAAAATTTGAGAAAGATATAAATATCCAGGTACAGAAAAGCCAGAGAACACAAAACAGATTAGACCCAAATAAGACTACCCCAAGGCATATAATAATAAAACTCTCAAAGGGAAAGGACTAAGAGAGGATTCTTAAGTCAGCAAGAGAATATAAGCAAATAGCATATAAAGGAGCTCCAATTTGTCAGGCCGCAGACTCTTCAATGGAAACAATACAGGCCGGAAGGGAATTGAATGGCATTTTCAAAGTGCTGAAAGGGGGGGAAAAACCCTTCTTTTTAAGAATACTGTACCCAGCAAAGCTAGTCTTCAAATATGAAGAAGAGATAGTCTTTGTTTCCCAACTTTTATTTTAGGTTCAAGAGGCACATGTGCAGGTTTGTTACATTGGTAAGTTGCATGTCATAAGGATTTGGTGTACAGATAATTTTGTCACTCAGATAATCAGCATAATACCATATGTGTAGGTTGTCTATCTTCACCTTCCTCCCAGCCTCCACCCTCAAGTAGGCCTGAGTGTCTTTTGTTCCCTCCTTTATGTCCATGTGTGCTCAATGTTGAGCTTCCACTAATAAGTGAGAATATGTCATATTTGGTTTTCTGTTTCTGTGGTAATTTGCTTAGGATAATGGCCTCTAGCTCCATCCATGTTGCTGCAGAAGATATAATCTTATTTTTTATAGCTGCATAGTATTCCATGGTATATATGTACCATATTTTCTTTATCCAGTCCACTATTGGGGGTCATATAGCTTGACTCTATGTCTTTGCTATTGTGAATAGTGCTGTGATGAACATATAAGTGCATGTTTTTTTTTTTCTGTATAATGATTTGTTTTCCTTTGGATATGTAACCAGTAATGGAAATGCTGGGTCAAATGGTAGTTCTGTTTTAAATTCTTTGAGAAATCTCCAACCTGCTTTCCACAGTAGCTGAACTAATTTACATTTCTGCCAGCAGTGTATAAGCATTCCCTTTTCTCTACAACATCATCAGCATCTGTTATTTTTTGACTTTTTAATAATATCCATTCTGACTGGTGTGAGGTGGTATCACATTGTGGTTTTGATTTGCATTTCTCTAATGATTAGTGACATTGAGCCTTTTTTTCATATGCTTGTTGGCCATGTATATGTCGTTTTCTGAGAAGTGTCTGTTCATGTCCTTTGCCAATTTTTTAATGTGGTTCTTTGTTTTGTACTTGTTGATTTGTTTGAGTTCCCTGTAGATTCTGTATATCAGACCTTTGTTGGATGCATAGTTTGCAAGTATTTTCTCCCATTCTGTAGATTGTCCATTTACTCTGTTGATAGTTTCTTTTGCTGTGCAGAAGCTCTTTGGCTCCATTTATCAATTTTTGTTTTTGTTGCACTTGCTTTCAGAGTCTTCATCATGAAGTCCTTGCCTGGGCCAATGTCCAGAATAGTATTTTCTAGATTTTAGGAAGAATCAGTATTGTTAAAATGGCCTTACTGCCCAAGGCTATTTGCAGATTCAATGTTATTTCTATCAAACTACCAATGACATTTTTCACAGGATTAGAAAAAAAATTCTAAAATTCATTTGGAACAAAAAAAACCCCAGCCTGAATAGCCAAAGCAATCCTAAGCAAAAAGAACAAAGCTGGAGGCATCATACTACCTGACTTCAAACTGTACTACAAGGCTACAGTAACTAAAACAGCATGGTACCAGTACAAAAACAGGCACAGAGACCTATGGAATAAGACTATCTGATCTTCAACAAAGCCCACAAAAACAAGTAATGTAGAAAGAACCCCTTATTCAATAAATGGTGCTAGAATAACTGGCTGGCCATGTGTAGAAGATTGAAACCAGACCCCTTCCTTTCACCACATACAGCAGTCAACTCAAGATGGATTAAAGACTTCAATGTAAAAACCTAAAACTATAAAAAATACCAGGAAATAAAGTCTTTACCAGACAAACAAAACCTGAGAGAATTCACCACCACCAGACCTGTCTTACAAGAAGTGCTAAAGGGAGTTCTTTAGTCTGAAAGAAAAAACGCTAACATGCAAAAGAAAAACATTTGAAGGCATAAAACCCACTGGTAAAATTAAGTAGAGGTAAACCTAGAATAACCTACTATTGTGATTTTGGTGTGTATTCCAC
Source organism: Gorilla gorilla gorilla (assembly GCF_029281585.2). Taxonomy (NCBI): domain Eukaryota; kingdom Metazoa; phylum Chordata; class Mammalia; order Primates; family Hominidae; genus Gorilla; species Gorilla gorilla. The sequence continues at coordinate 128,103,039 of NC_073224.2, read as the reverse complement.
CAATAACTCCAGGATGAAGCCTAAAAAATACAGATTTATTAAAGACAATAATAGCTACAACAACCTGTCAAGGGATAGGCAATATAAGAATATGTAAATAGAGCCTATAAAATGTGAGAATGTTGGGTTGGTGAAGTTAAAATGTAGAGGGTTTTTTTTTCCATGTTTTTCTTTGTTTCTATTCTTTTCTTTGTGATCTAAGATAAGTTGTTATCTCTTTAAAATAACTTGTTATATCTATAAGATGTTTGTTTGTAAGCCTCATGGTAACCACAATGCAAAAACCTATAATAGCTCCACTAAAAAAGTAACAAATTAAAACATACATCAGTGAAAAATACTTATCCACCTAGAGAGACATTAAGAAAGGAAGAAGGAAACAGAGGAGTTACAATAAAACCAGAAAACAAACAAAATTGCAGAAATAAGTTTTTACTTAATAATAACACTGAAGTTAAATGAACTCAGTTCTCCTATTAAAAGGCACAGAGTGGGTGAATGGATAAAGAAACAAGACCCAAGTTTGTATTACCTGTAAGAAACCCACTTCACTTGTAAAGACATCATAGACTGAAAGTGAAGAGAAAAAGTTATTCCATGCAAGTGGAAACCAAAAAAAAAAAAAAAAACAGGAGTAGCTATACTTAGATAGAACAGACTGCAAGTTAAACACTATAAAATGAGACAAAGAAGGTCACTATATAAAGATAAATGGGTCAATTCCGCAAGAGGATATAACAACTATAACTATCAAGGCACCCCACACCAGAGCACCCAAGTATATAAAACAAACATTAACAAATCTAAAGGGGGAGATAGACTGCAATACAGTAATAATAGGGAACTTTAACACTCCACTCTCAGCAATGAACAGATCATCCGGACAAAAAAATCAGCAAAAAAATCAGAGTTAAACTGTACACTAGAACAAATTGGTCTAACTGACATTTACAGAACATATCACCCAACTATTCCAGAACACACATTTTTTTCATTAGCTTGTGGAACATCTCCAGAATAGATCATATCTTAGGCCAAAAAACAAGTCTCAAAAAATTCAAAAAGGTAGAAATCATATCAAGTATATTTTCTGACTTCAACTGAATAATGCTAGAAAATCAATAAGAAGAGGAGCCTCAGAAGCCACACAAACACATGGAAATTAAACAACATGCTCCTGAATAATCATGGGTCATGAAGAAATTAAGAAGGAAATAAAAAATTAAGAAGGGAATAAAAAATTTTTTGAGTCAAATGAAAATGGAACTACAACATACCAAAATCTATGAGATACAGCAAAGCAGTATTATGAAGACAGTTTATAGCAATAAATACGTATATTTAAAAAGTAGAACAACCTCAAATAAATAACCTAATGATGCACTTCACGGAACTAGAGAAGCAAGAACAAACCAAACCCAAAATTAGTAGAAGAAAAGAAATAATAAAGATCAGAGCAGAAATAAATAAAATTGAGACTAAAAAAATACAAAAGAGTTCTACATATGGCTAGCCAGTTTTCCCAGCATCATTTATTAAATAGGGAATCCTTTCCCCATTGCTTGTTTTTCTCAGGTTTGTCAAAGATCAGATAGTTGTAGATATGCGGCGTTATTTCTGAGGGCTCTGTTCTGTTCCATTGATCTATATCTCTGTTTTGGTACCAGTACCATGCTGTTTTGGTTACTGTAGCCTTGTAGTATAGTTTGAAGTCAGGTAGTGTGATGCCTCCAGCTTTGTTCTTTTGGCTTAGGATTGACTTGGCGATGTGGGCTCTTTTTTGGTTCCATATGAACTTTAAAGTAGTTTTTTCCAATTCTGTGAAGAAAGTCTTTGGTAGCTTGATGGGGATGGCATTGAATCTGTAAATTACCTTGGGCAGTATGGCCATTTTCACGATATTGATTCTTCCTGTCCATGAGCATGGAATGTTCTTCCATTTGTTTGTATCCTCTTTAATTTCATTGAGCAGTGGTTTGTAGTTCTCCTTGAAGAGGTCCTTCACATCCCTTGTAAGGTGGATTCCTAGGTATTTTATTCTCTTTGAAGCAATTGTGAATGGGAGTTCACTCATGATTTGGCTCTCTGTTTGTCTGTTATTGGTGTATAAGAATGCTTGTGATTTTTGTACATTGATTTTGTATCCTGAGACTTTGCTGAAGTTGCTTATCAGCTTAAGGAGATTTTGGGCTGAGACAATGGGGTTTTCTAGATATACAATCATCTGGAACCCTTCCTTACACCTTCTACAAAAATCAATTCAAGATGGATTAAAGACTTAAGCGTTAGACCTAAAACCATAAAAACCCTAGAAGAAAACCTAGGCATTACCATCAGGACATAGGCATGGGCAAGGACTTCATGTCTAAAACACCAAAGCAATGGCAACAAAAGACAAAATTGACAAATGGGATCTAATTAAACTAAAGAGCTTCTGCACAGCAAAAGAAACTACCATCAGAGTGAACAGGCAACCCACAAAATGGGAGAAAATTTTCGCAACCTACTTATCTGACAAAGGGCTAATATCCAGAATCTACAATGAACCCAAACAAATTTACAAGAAAAAAACAAACAACCCCATGAAAAAGTGGGCGAAGGACAGGAACAGACACTTCTCAAAAGAAGACATTTATGCAGCCAAAAAACACATGAAAAAATGCTCATCATCACTGGCCATCAGAGAAATGCAAATCAAAACCACAATGAGATATCATCTCACACCAGTTAGAATGGCGATCATTAAAAAGTCAGGAAACAACAGGTGCTGGAGAGGATGTGGAGAAATAGGAACACTTTTACACTGTTGGTGGGATTGTAAACTAGTTCAACCATTGTGGAAGTCAGTGTGGCGATTCCTCAGGGATCTAGAACTAGAAATACCATTTGACCCAGCCATCCCATTACTGGGTATATACCCAAAGGACTATAAATCATGCTGCTATGAAGACACATGCACACGTATGTTTATTGCGGCACTATTCACAATAGCAAAGACTTGGAACCAACCCAAATGTCCAACAATGATAGACTGGATTAAGAAAATGTGGCACATATACACCATGGAATACTATGCAGCCATAAAAAATGATGAGTTCATGTCCTTTGTAGGGACATGGATGAAATTGGAAATCATCATTCTCAGTAAACTATCACAAGAACAAAAAACCAAACACCGCATATTCTCACTCATAGGTGGGAATTGAACAATGAGAACACATGGACACAGGAGGGGGAACATCACACTCTGGGGACTGTTGTGGGGTGGGGGGATGGGGGAGGGATAGCACTGGGAGATATACCTAATGCTAGATGACGAGTTAGTGGGTGCAGCACACCAGCATGGCACATGTATACATATGTAACTAACCTGCACATTGTGCACATGTACCCTAAAACTTAAAGTATAATAATAAAAAAAATACAAAAGATAACCAAAATGAAAAATTGGTTTTTTGAAAAAAACAAAACCGACAGACCTTTACCTAGACTAAGAGAAAAAGAAGATGCAAATAAATGAAATTAGAAACAAAAAAGGAGACATAACAACTGATACCACAGAAATACAGGAATCATTAGAGGCTATTATGAACAACTACACACCAATAGATTGGGAAACCTAGAGGAAATGGACAAATTCTTGGACACATACCTACCATGATTGAACCATGAAGAAATAGAAAACCTCAACAAACCAATAAGAAGTTATGAAATCAAAGCTGTAATAAAACATCTCCCATCAAAGATTGAACCATGAAGAAATAGAAAACCTCAACAATATGGAGCAATGAAATCAAAACTGTAATAAAACGTCTTCCATCAAAGAAAAGCTTAGGATCTGATGGCTTCACTGCTAAATTCTAGCAAACATTTAAATAAAAACTAATACCAATTCTACTGAAAGACTTCAAAAAAATTAAAGAGGAAAAAATACTTCCAAACTCATTCTACGAGGCCAGCATTATCCTAATACCAAAACCAGTCACAGACACAACAACAAAAAAAAGACTACAGGCCAATATCACTTATCACCAATATCACCAATATCACCAGTGGTTTGCCAGGGGCTCTCAGGCCTTTGGCCGTAGACTCAAGGCTGCACTGTTGGCTTCTCTACTTTTGAGGCTTTGGGACTCAGACTGGCTTCCTGGCTTCTCAGCTTGCAGATGGCTGGACCTTGTGATTATGTGAGTCAATTCTCCTAATAAACTCCCCTTCATATATTAATCTATCCTATTAGTTCTGTCCCTTTAGAGAACCCTGACTAATGCAATAGCCTATATGAAAACAAAATCAAGAAAACACATTTACAGTAGCATAAAAAATAATTAGGAATAAATTTAACCAAGGGGATGAAAGATCTGTACACTGAAAACTATAAAACATTGATGAAAGAAATTGAAGAAGGTACAAATAAGCAGAAAGATACCTTATGCTCTTAGATAAAAAGAATTAATATTATTAAATTGTACATACTACCCAAAGTGTACACATTCAATGTAATCTCTGTCAAAATCCCAATTACATTCTTCACAGAAATAGAAAAAACAATCCAAAAGTTTATATGAAACCATAAAAGCTTCTGAATAGCCAAAGCAATTCTGAGAAAAAAGAATAAAGTTGGAAACATCACACTTCCTGATTTTAAATTATGTTACAAAATGATAGTAATCAAAACAGTTTGGTACTGGTAGAAAAACAGACACATAGACCAGTGGAACAGAATAGAGAGTGAAGACGTAAATTTAAACTTACATAGTTAACTAACTTTTGACAGGGGCACTACAATGACACAATGGGAAAAAATAGTTTCTTCAATAAATGGTGCTGGAAAAACTGGATTTCTGCATGCAAAGAATGGAACTGGACCTTTATCTTACACCATACACACAAAATCAACTCAAAATGGATAAGAAATCTGAATGTAAGACCTAAGACCATAAAACTCCTAGAAAAGAACACAGTGAAAAAGCTCCTTGACATTGGCCTTGTCAATGACTTATTTCAACATCACACCAGAAAGGCTACAGAAGCAAAGATAAATACATGATACTATTTAAAAATGAAAAGCTAACTGGGCACAGTGGCATGCATCTGTAATTCCAGCTACTTGTGTGGCTGAGGTGGGAGGATCCCTTGAGCCTAGGAGTCTGAGACCAGCCTGGGCTATATAGCAAGACTTCCATCTCAATAAATAAATAAATACGTAAAATAAAAAGCTTCTGCACAGCAAAGGAAACTATCAACAGAGTGAAGAGACAACCTATGGAATGGAAGAAAATATTTTCAAGTCATATATCTGATAAGGGTTAATATCTAAAATTTATTTGTTTTGAATTATTTGCTTTCTACTATTGTGTGTGTTTTCAATTAAAAGTGGGCAAAGGATCTGAATAGACATTTTTGCCAGAGAAGACATAAAAATGGCCAACAGGTATAGAAAAAGATGCTTAACATAATTAATCATCAGGGAAATGCAAATGAAAACCATTTTGAGATATCTTCTTATACTTGTTAAGTTGACTATTATCAAAAATTCAAGAGAACAAGTGTTGGTGAAGGTGTGAGGAAATCACTATAGGAATGTAGATTGGTGCAGCCATTATGAAAAACAATATAGAGGTTCTTACAGAAACTAAAAACAGAGGTACCATATGATCCAACAATCCCTCTTTTCGGCATGTACTCGAAGGAAATAAAGGCACCTCCTCAAAAATAAATGTGTGCTTCCATGTTCATTGCAGCATTATTCATAATAGCCAAGGTAGGGAAACCTAAGTGTCTGTCAGTGGACAAATAGATAAACAAATATATGTACACACACACACACACACACACACACACACACAAAGAATATTATTCATCCTTAAAAAAGAAAAAGATCCTGCCATTAGCTATAACATGGATAAACCTGGAAGACATTATTCTAGTGGAAATAAGCCAGGCACAGAAAGAAAAAAATGTTGCATGATCTCACTTACATGTGGAGTCTGTTTTTAGAAGTCAAATATACAAAGATAGGGAGTAAAAGAGTAATTACCAGGGGCACGGTTGGGGGTAGAGAGGAAATGCAGAAATTAGGTCAGAGGATGCAAAGTAGCATATATGTGGGATGAACAAGTCTAGAGATCTAATAAACAACATAAGGGCTATAGTTACTAAAAATTGTACTGTATTTAGGATTATTGCTAAATAAGTAGATTTCAGCTGTTCTTGCCACAAAAACAAAACCAGAAAAAGTGGTATGGATTTTTTTGATGATGGATATGTTAATTTGCTTCACTATAGTAATCATTATACTATCTATATATCATCCCATATAGCATGCTGTATATCTTAAATATACGCAATAAATATTTTTTAAAAACAGTAGTGCTATACACAGTAACATGTAAGAATTGTAGATCCTGAGGGAAAAAAACATTAAGTATAAAAAGTACATATTGTACTATTTTATTTATATAAATCTCGAACATGAAACTATTGTGTTTTGGGATGCATATTTAGGTAGTAAAACTTTAAAACATAGCGAGGAAATAATTACACAAACTGTCAAAACAGTGGTTGCCTTTAGGAGAAGGAAGCTATACTAAAGAAATTTAATGAGATTCTATTTACAAAACATTTTCTTTTTTTTTTCTGAGACAGGGTCTCACTCTGTCACCCAGGCTGGAGTGCAGTGGCTTGATCTCGGCTCACTGCAACCTCCGCCTTCCGGGTTCAATAGTTTCTCCTGCCTCAGCCTCCCTAGTAGCTGGGATTATAGGCACCCACCACCGCACCGGGCTATTTTTGTATTTTTAGTAGAGATGGGGTTTCACCATGTTGGCCAGGCTTACAAAAACACTTTCAAAGCAGAAAGTTTGAAAATGCAAGGATAGGAAAAGATATTCCATAAAAAAACACACAAGCACACACACACACACTCACACCATGAAGCAAATAATAATTTGGGATACGACCACTGAAGGCAGAAAAATGGTCTATAAAAAGGTCCTAAAGCTTAAAGTAATACAATGCATTTAAGAACATATAGGATGCCAATTTGGTTGAAGTCTAATGAGCCAAAGAGCATAGGTATGATGCATCTGGTGAGGGACTTACAGTGGAGTCATATTGTGGAGATTTGAGACTCTATCCTAATAATCAGAAGTCATAGACAGGTCTTCATCAGAGAATATTTTTGTTTTCTGACTACCAAACAAAGAATTGCAGTGAACAAGAGTTTAAGTGGAGACACTAGCTAGGAACCTGCTGTAATGCCCAAGGCTAGTGTCTTGTACTAAAGTAATAACCCAGGTGGGAGAAAGGAGCTTTTTTTATAAGACATTTTGGATGTAAAACTGAAAGGACTTAATGGTAAGAGTAAGGGAGTCCTCAATTAATTATTTCTAGAGAACGTCGTAAGAGGGAGAGAGGTATGGCACTTCTTTTGAAGGACTCTATTGTCTTCACTTCTCCCAGGAGAAATATATTTATTCTTTCTCTCTATGCAAGACATTTGCCCAAATTCAAAAGAACCAAATGCTTGAATCAACAGGAAATCTAGTACATGCTCCCAAGACAAATATGAATACAGACTCAACGGACAAGCACACATGGAACTGGGGTTGGATGGACGTTCAGAGAGAGAAAAATACCTTCATAATAAGCTAAATGAAAGTTGCCCTGCAATAAACATGCAGATTGTGTAGAATCATATTTTGGTTAAACAAATCCAGTGATTGAAAGCAGGCTCTAGAGTTTTGAGAAAGAACTATTTCTACTTTTCCTTCTACCTTAGAGAGGGTCTTTCTCTGTTGGCCAGGCTGGAGTGCAGTTGCATGATCATAGCTCACTGCAGCCTCAATCTCCTGGGCTCAAGCAATCCCCTGCCTCAGTGTCCTGAATAACTAGGACTTCAGGTGTGTGCTACCATGCTATTATTATTATTTTTGTAGAAACAAGGGTCTCACTATGTTGCCCAGGCTGGTCTTGAACTCCTGGCCTCAAGTGATCCTCCCTCCTTGACCTCCCAAAGTGCTGGGATTACAGATATGAGCCACTGCACCTGGCCAATACTTTTCCTAAGGTAAAGCTAGGGATGACACTTACGTTCCAGGGAAGATTACGAAAAAATGTAGGTGGAGTAATTGACAAGAAACCATCGGTTTCCAGAAACAAATAGATTAGTCTTCAATGAAAATAAAGTTTATAAAATCCTTTTGTGTTTGTCAGTTTGTGTACTCATATTCATAAGATTGAAATCCGATTTTTAAAGAAATTTTATAATCCCACAAGACTTTCCAACAGCAACCAATATTATAATCTCTTTAATAAATACAAATTCCCAAATTATACAACATTAAACCTTAAGACGGTCAGGACTAGGTATAGTGGGCTCTGTAGTGGAATCCTCAGTTGCCACTTATCCTTCACTGTATAGCTGCAGTGTGATTAGGAGAACAAATTCAACTTCACGGTTGGGCTCTAATTAAGTTAATCATGCTAATTTATTCCCCTAGGCAATAACCCAGAAACTCTGTTGTCAGCCATTAATTTCATGGCATTCTCTACTAAGGTTTTGGCCCAGGGACGGGCTTGGGACTTCAGTTGGTCCAGATTAAAGAGAACTCTCATTCTCTGATTTAGATGGGGTTACTTTTTCTCTGCCTGTTGGCTATGCACAGGGAAGTACACGGCTTTAATCACTGCTGCAGCCATCACAGCAGCCTGTGAAGAAAGCCAGTCTAAACATGACATTGATACTGTGGCAAGTAGAATTATGGGCAAAATTCCTATGGGTCTTTGATGCCCTCATAGAACCACTGACCACTGAATCAGATTGAACAGTATTATCTTAGTTTTGTAAGAATATATGTGGTGTATGTATGAATGTGTGTGTGCACACTAACAGAGGGAAAAGAATAGAGTGAGAGTGAGAGAGAGTAGGATATGAAAGGATATACATCAAAATATTAATTGTGCTTATCATTAGGTGATGGGATGTGGTAATCTTATTTTCTACTTTAGAGAGGGCTTTTAAAAAGCATAGTCTCTAATTTCAGTCAATCTATAACTTCATAAGTCAATTTTTTATTTGCAAAAAGGTTGGAGTGAAACTTTGTGTTGCACAGGTCAATCCAGTGCTGAAGTTCTGAATTCCTCTAGCTTCAGTCCTGACTTTCTACTGTCACCTAATTTTGCATAACACAATTATCAATAATGAAAATAATAATCCACATTTGTATTGCTTTATAGTTTACAAAGCTTTTCATCTGTATTATTATTTCCTTTCCCCATTGAGAAAACAAAGACTCCTAAATATTTAATGACTTGATAAAATTTACACAGTGAAGCTTAACTATATACACAGCATGAGTGTCTCAGAATTTTAGCTCCTATAGACAACTACGTATGTCTTCATGCTTTTCTTTAATCCATACTTTTCTATTTGGGGGATATACTTTTTGATATTTATATATAAGAATCCCTCAGTGAAAATAGAACCATCATACCTGTTCAATGAATCCTCAGTGTGTTCATTCATTTACATCTTAATTTAGCAAGTGTACAATGAGCCCCTGCTGTATGTTCGGCACTGTGCTAGGTATCAGAGATAGCATGATGGTGAAGAAGATCCAATCCCTGCCTAAAAGTTGCTCAAGATCTAATTGGGTAGATGGACTTTTAAATAGATTTATAAAGCTGTGTGGAAGGGTAATAACAGGAATATGTACATGGTGTTTGATTTTCTTTTGAACCAGACACATAGCAGATACTCAAAAAATGTTTGTTTTGAATGCTGTAGTTTGATGTGCTTGATTACTGGTACTGATTTTGAATGAGGTTGATTTCTGTTTGTGAGGATGGTAGTCTTGATTGCTATTATCTAGTTGCTCAGTGTTATGTTATGAATAGGATGCTTAAACATCCTATTCATAATATCTTTTATGTAGTTTGTTCACCTATGTTCTCAAAAAATTATCTGCTTTCTCTCGTCTTTCAACTTGAGCAGATAACTTTTCAAAATTATCTCCCAATGTTAATAAACCCTATTGGGAAGAAGAATAAAAGCAAGAATGATTCATGATTGAGAAGGCAAATTAACAGTTGGATCTACTTCGTAGGATACTCAGAATAAAAGACAAAATTAAACAGCTGAACTAGTTGCTTTGCTGTATTAAATTCAAGTCCCCTAGCAGCCATTCTCCCATTCTTCCAAGTAGTAACAGAACCTTTCCCCCTAAAAAAATTTTTTCCAGGGAATATGGCTAACAAGTTAGAGATGACATTTTCCAGCCCTCCTTGCATTGCGTTCACACCCATGTGAATACAGTGTGGCGTGTAAGCGCAGTGTGTGTGCGATTTCCATGTGGAATCTTTAAAAGGACACTGCTTGCCTTCCGCTTTCTCCTTTCCTCACTTCTTTTTGGATGGTGTGTAGGTATGCTTCTGTTGAGCTATTTCCAGTCATGTGGTTGAGGACAACGCTCCAGGGAGGATGTAGAATAACACAGAGGGAACATCAGGTACCAATGCCAGCTACAAAGCTTGGACCATGTACCTGCCTCTGTTGTGGTAGATAAAGATGAAGTTCTATCTTGTTACAATCACTGTATTTGGAATCTTTTTACTATAGGAGCTTAGCCTGTATGCAAACTCATACAAGTGCCTTGTTTGCTTCAGGGAAGCACATGAGACTTCTGGAGAAACAAAGGATAATAGACATGGGATACAAACAGATTGATGCCTTTATGGACAGATGTTACAGCTCACTTAACACATAATTCCAATAACATTTTATCTTGCTTTCCTCTGATAAGGGCTGAAATGTTAAAAACTTCTCTTTCTAGACTCCATGGCAGCTAGTATGATCATGTGACCCAGTTCTATCCAATGTATCATATGTGAACATTGGATGAGGATTTCTGGTAAAACCTTGCTTTCCTGATATTATCCCCTCCTCCTCCTTCTCTTTTCCAATTTCCTTTTTCCAAGAACATAAATATGAGGATTTAAAGTAGAATATTCTTGTAATCATGAAGGAAAAGTAGAGATCGTAGAGATCTCAGTCCTACCATGTTAGGCCATTGAACCTATGCCAGCAACTACTTAACTAAACATATTTTGGTATATGATGTCTCTACTAAAAATACAAAAAATTAGCCAGGCGTGGTGGTGGGCGCCTGTAGTCCCAGCTACTCAGGAGGCTTAGGCAGGAGAATGGCATGAACCCGGGAGGCGGAGCTTGCAGTGAGCCGAGATCGCGCCACTGCACTCCAGCCTGGGCGACAGAGAGAGACTCTGTCTCAAAAAACAAACAAACAAACAAAAACATTGAAAATGTGTTTAACCACAATGTAGATAACTTTTCTGTAACTCATAACTAAAAATTGTTACTAATCGATTTATGAAAGAGCAAAGAGAAGGAAACCCTCATGGAGGAAAAAGAGACAAGATAAACTTCCCTCAATATTTTTCTGCTTATTGGTTATCTATTGCCACAAATGTGTCAAAAGTGTACCGTAAAAGAAATAACAATAAAGTCTTGGTGACATTAAATAGGAAACATTTATTGCTCATATGTCTGGAGCCTATTGGAAGTTGGTTAGGTGACTCTGCTAATCTTGGTTTGGCTCGCTCACATGTCCAAGGGTAAGCTGTCTGTTAGCTGATCTAGGATGCTTTATATGAGCTAGCAGATGAATCATTTCTGCTCCACCTGTTTCTCAACCTTCAACATAATTGTCCTGACCTGTTCTCGTGTTGATGGCAGAGATAAAACAGCAAGGACAAATCCAATTACTTAAGCACTTGTCAAGTCTCTACTTGTATTATGTTTACTAACAACTCATGAGCCCAAGCAAATCACATGGCGAGGCACAGATTCAAGGGGTTCAACAAATAGTCAGGACACAAAATATATCACTGTGTTGGGTAAAGCTTCCTCCTTCCTTCCTTCCTTTATTCCTTCCTTCCTTTCCCAAAGTTTCTTTCTTTTTTTCTCAACTTTTATTTTAGGTTCAGGGGGTATATGTGCAGGTTTGTTACATGAGTAAATTGTGTATCACTATGGTTTAGTGTACAAATGATTTCATCACTCAGGTAGTGAGCATAGTACCTGATAGGTAGTTTTCTGACCCTCACCCTCCTCCAACCCTCCTCTTACAAGTAGGCCCCAGTGTCTTTTGTTCCCATCTTTATGCTCATGCATACTCAATGTTTAGCTCCCACTTATAACTGAGAACATGTGGTGTGTGGTTTTCTAATCTTGCATTACTTTGCTAGGATAAAGTCCTCTAGCTCCACCCATGTTGCTGCAAATCACATGATTTTATTTTTTTCATGGTTGTGTAGCAAACCATGGTGTATGTGTACCATTTTCTTTATCCAGTTACCACTGTTGGGCACCTAGATTGATTCCATGTCTTTGCTATTGTGAATAGTGCTGCAATGAATGTACAGATGCACGTGTCTTTTTGATAGAATGGTTTATATTCATTTGGTTATTCACCCAGTAATGGGATTGCTGGGTCAAATGGTAGTTTGGTTTTAAGTTCTTGGAGAAATCTCCAAACTGCTTTCCCCAGTGGAAACTAATTTATATTCCCACTGGGAGTGTATGTATTCCTCTTTCTCCACAACCTCACCAACATCTGTTATTTTTTGACTTTTTACTAATAGCTATTCTGACTGGTGTAAGATGATATCTCACTGTGGTTTTGATTTGCATTTCTCTAATGATTAGTGATGTTGAATATTTTTTAACATGCTTATTGGCTACATGTATGTCTTCTTTTGAGAAATGTCTATTCATGTCATTTGCCCATTTTTAATGGGGTTGTTTGTGTTGTGTTTGTTAATTTGTTTAAATTACTTATAGATCTGGATGTTATAACTTTGTCAGATGCATAGTTTATGAATATTTACTCCAATTCTGTAGGTTGATAGTTTCTTTTGCTGTGCAGAAGCTGTTTAGTTTAATTAGGTTCCACTTGTCTATTTTTGTTTTGTTGCAATTTCTTTTGGAGACTCCATCATGAAATCTTTGCCAAGGCCTATATCCTAAATGGTATTCCCTAGGTTTTTTTAAAGAGATTTTTATAGCTTTAGGTCTTACATTTAAGTCTTTAATTTATCTTGATTTAATTTTTGTATATGGTATAAGGAAGGGGTCTAGGTTCAATCTTCTGCACATGGTTAGCTAGGTAGCCCAGCACCTTTTATTGAATAGGGAGTCCTTTCCCCATTGCTTGTTATTGTTGACTTTGTCAAAGATCAGGTGGTTGTAGGTGTGTGGCTTTATTTCTGGGCTTTCTATTCTGTTCCATTGGTCTCCATGTCTGTTTTTGTACCAGTACCACACTGTTTTGGTTACTATAGCCTTGTGGTATAGTTTGAAGTTGGGGAATGTGATTCATCCAGTTTGTTCTTTTTGCTTAGGATTGCTTTGGCTATTGGGGCTATTTTGGGGTTCCTTGTGAATTTTAGAATAGTTTTTTTTAAAAATCTGTGAAAAATGATATTGGTAATTTGATATGAATAACATTGTAAATTACTTTATGTAGTACAGCCATTTTAATAATATTGATTCTTCTAATCCATGACCATGAAATGTTTTTCCATTTGTTTGTTTCATCTCTGATTATATTCAGCAGTGTTTTGTCATTCTGTTGTAGAGATCTTTCACTTCTCTGGTTGGCTGTATTCCTAGGTATTTTATTCTTTTTGTGGCTAGTGTGAATGAGATTGTGTTCTTAATTTGGCTTTCAGTGTGGATATTGTTGGTGTATAGAAATGCTGATGATTTTTTACATTGATTTTGTATCCTGAAACTTTACTGAAGTTGTTTATCAGTACTTGGAGACTTTGGCAAAGACTATGGAATTTTCTAGGTATAGAATCAAACCATCTGGAAAGCAAGGTAATTTGACTTTCTCACTTCCTATTTGAATGCCTTTTATTCATTTCTCTTGCCTAATTGCTTTGGCTAGGACTTTCAGTACTATTTTTTTTTTTGAGATGAAGTCTCACTCTTGTCCCCCAGGATGGAGTGCAATGGCAATCTCGGCTTACTGTAACCTCTGCCTCCTGGGTTCAAGCAATTCTCCTGCCTCAGCCTCCTGAGTAGCTGGGATTATAGGTACCTGCCACCACACCCAGCTAATTTCTGTATTTTTGGTAGAGATGAGGTTTCACCATGTTGGCCAGGCTGGTCTTGAACTCCTGACCCCAGGTGATCTGCCCACCTCAGCCTCCCAAAGTGCTGGGATTACAGGCATGAGCCACCATGTCCAGTCTTTCAGTACTATTTGAATAGGAGTGGTGAGAGTGGGTATCCTTGTCTTGTTGCAGTTCTCCAGGGGAATGCTTCCAGCTTTTGCCCATTCAGTATGATGTTCATTGTGCATCTGCCATAGAAGGCTCTTATTATTTTCAGATATGTTCCTTCAATGCCTAGTTTGTTGAGAGTTTTCAACATGAAGCAATGGTGAATTTTATCCAAAACCTTTCTGCATCTATTGAGGTAATCATGTGGATTTTTATTTTTAGTTCTCTTTATGTGATGAATCACATTTGTTGATTTGCATATGTTGAACCAACTTTGCATCTCAAGAATAAAGCCTACTTGATCGTGGCGAATTAGCTATTTGATGTGCTGCTGGATTTGGTTTGCTAGTATTTTGTGGAGGATTTTTGTGTATATTGGTCTGAAGCTTTGAGGATATTTGAGGATATTGGTCTGAAGCTTTCTTTTTTTCAATGTGTCTTTGCCAGGTTGTGGTATCAGAATGAATTAGGAAGGAGTCTCTCCTCCTTGATTTTTTCAGACCAATTTCAGTAAGATTGGTGCCAACTCTTCTTTGTACATCTGGTAGAATTTTGCTATGAATCCATCTGTTCTAGGGCTTTTTCTGGTTGATAGGGTTTTTTTTTTCTTTTTACATTACTGTTCAATTTTGGAACTCATTAATTGGTCTGTTCAGGATTTCAGTTTTTTTCTGGTTCAATCTTGGGAGGTTGTATGTTTCCAGGAATCCATCCATTTTTTCTGGGATTTCTAGTTTGTATACATAGAGGTGTTCATAATAGTCTCTTAGGATTTTTTGTATTTCTGTGGGGCTGAGGCTTATGTCACCTTTGTCATCTCTGATTGTGTTTATTGGGATCTTCTCTCTTTTTCTCTTTTTTCTTTGTTAATCTAGCTAGTGATTTATCAATTTTGTTCATCTTTTGATGAACTGAATTTTGTTTTTGTTCATCTTTTGCATGCTGAGTTTTGTTCAGTTCAGCTCTGATTTTGGTTATTTATTTTCTTCTGCTGGTCTGAGGATTGGTTTGCACTTTTTCCCCCAGTTCCTCTAGATGTGATATTATGTTGTTAATTTGAGATCTTTCTAATTTCTTGATGTAGGTGTTTAATGTTCCTATTAACACTGCTTTAGCTGTGTCCCGGAGATTCTGTTATATCTTCGTTTTTACTCATTTCAAATTTTTTTTGTTTTTGCCTTAATTTCTTTTTTTTTTTTCTTGATCTGCTTTCTTTTTTTTTTTATTATACTTTAAGTTTTAGGGTACATGTGCACATTGTGCAGGTTAGTTACATATGTATACATGTGCCATGCTGGTGCACTGCACCCACTAACTCGTCATCTAGCATTAGGTATATCTCCCAATGCTATCCCTCCCCCCTCCCCCCACCCCACAACAGTCCCCAGAGTGTGATATTCCCCTTCCTGTGTCCATGTGATCTCATTGTTCAATTCCCACCTATGAGTGAGAATATGTGGTGTTTGGTTTTTTGTTCTTGTGATAGTTTACCGAGGATGATGATTTCCAATTTCATCCATGTCCCTACAAAGGACATGAACTCATCATTTTTTACGGCTGCATAGTATTCCATGGTGTATATGTGCCACATTTTCTTAATCCAGTCTATCATTGTTGGACATTTGGGTTGGTTCCAAGTCTTTGCTATTGTGAATAGTGCCACAATAAACATACGTGTGCATGTGTCTTCATAGCAGCATGATTTATAGTCCTTTGGGTATATACCCAGTAATGGGATGGCTGGGTCAAATGGTATTTCTAGTTCTAGATCCCTGAGGAATCGCCACACTGACTTCCACAATGGTTGAACTAGTTTACAATCCCACCAACAGTGTAAAAGTGTTCCTGTTTCTCCACATCCTCTCCAGCACCTGTTGTTTCCTGACTTTTTAATGATCGCCATTCTAACTGGTGTGAGATGGTATCTCATTGTGGTTTTGATTTGCATTTCTCTGATGGCCAGTGATGATGAGCATTTTTTCATGTGTTTTTTGGCTGCATAAATGTCTTCTTTTGAGAAGTGTCTGTTCATGTCCTTTGCCCACTTTTTGATGGGGTTGTTTGTTTTTTTTCTTGTAAATTTGTTTGGGTTCATTGTAGATTCTGGATATTAGCCCTTTGTCAGATGAGTAGGTTGCAAAAATTTTCTCCCATTTTGTGGGTTGCCTGTTCACTCTGATGGTAGTTTCTTTTGCTATACAGAAGCTCTTTAGTTTAATTAGATCCCATTTGTCAATTTTGTCTTTTGTTGCCATTGCTTTTGGTGTTTTTGCCTTAATTTCTATCTTTACTCAAAAGTCATTCAGGAGCAGGTTGTTTAATTTCCATGTCATTGTCTGGTTTTGAGAGATCATCTTGATATCGATTTCTATTTGATTGTGCTGTGATTCAAGAGTGTGATTAGTATGATTTTGTTTTTTTAAATTTTTTTCAGAATTGCTTTAAGCCCAAGTGTGTGGTTGATCATAGAGTATGTGCTGCACGCAGATGAAAAGAATGGATATTCTGTTGTTGTTGAGTGGGGTATTCTGTAAACTTCTTTATGTTCATTTGGTCAAATGTTGAGTTTAGGTTCTGGATATTACTGTTACTTTTCTGCCTCAATGATCTGTCTAACACAGTCAGTGGAGTGTTGATGTCTCCCACTATTATTGTGTGGTTATCTAAATCTCTTCATAGGTCTCTAAGAACCTGTTTTATGAATCTACGTGCTCCAATGTTGGGTACATATATATTTAGAAGAGTTAAGTCTTATTGTTTAATTAAACGCTTTATCATTATATGATGTCCTTCTTTGTCATTACTGATCATAGTTTGTGTAAAGTCTCTTTTGTCTGATATAAGCATAGGAACTCCTGCTCTTTTTTGTGTTCTGTTTCCTTGATAGATCTTTCTCCATCCTTTCATTTTGAGCCTATGGGTGTCATTGCATATGAGATGCATCTCTTGACGACAGCATACAGTTAGGTCTTGCTTCTTTATCAAACTTACTGCTCTATGCCTTTTCAGTGGGGGTGTTTAGTCCATTTACATTAAAGATCAGTATTGATTTGTGAGGATCTGATCCTATCACTATGTTGTTAGCTGGTTGTTACGTATACCTGATTATACAGTTGCTTTATAGTGTCGGTGGGCTATGTACTTAGTGGGCTATGTACAAAAGCATGATGTGCTTTGTGGGAGCAGGTACGGATCAGGCAAGTTTACCACTCCCTTAAGGACCTCTTGTAAAGTAGGTCTGGTGGTAATGAATTCTTTTAGCATTTCCTTGCCTGAAAAGGATTTTATTTCTCCTCTGCATATGAAGCTTAGTTTGGCTGAATATCAAATTCTTGGTTGAAATTTCTTTTCTTTCAGGATGCTGAATATAGGCCCCCAATCTCTTCTGGCTTGTAAGGTTTCTGCTGAAAGTTTCACTGTTAGCCCAATGGGGTTCCCTTTGTAAATGACTTTCTCCTTCTCTTTAGCTTCCTTTAAGGTTTTTTCTTTCACATTGACCTTTGGGAATGTGATTACTATGTGTCTTGGGGATGGTCACCTTGTAGAGTATCTTGCAGGAGTCCTCTGAATTTTCTAAATTTACATGTTGGCCTCTCTAGCAAGGTTGGGGAAATTTTCATGGACAATAACCTCAAATATGTTTTCCAAGTTAATTGCTGTCTCTCCATCTCTTTCAGGAATGCCAATGAGACATCTGTTTGATCTCTTGACATAATCCCATATTTCTCAGAGGTTTTGCTCATTTTTTAAAATTATTTTTTATTTATATTTGTCTGCCTGTCTTAATTTGAAGGAGCAGTTTTCAAGCTCTGAGATTCTTTCCTCAGCTTGCTCTATTCTGTTATTAATGCTTCAAATTACATTATGAAATTCCTATAGTTAATTTTTCACTTCCAGAAGTTCTATTTGGTTTTTTCTTGAAATGGCTTTGTCACATTTCAACTCTTTGGTTGTTTACTGCTGTCCTTATATTGGTTTAAGCCTCCTCCTATATCTTGTTGAACTGCCTTGTCCTCTAGATTATGAATTCTATCTCTATTATGTCAGCCACTTCAATCTGGTTAAGAAGCATTGCTCAGGAGCTAGCATGGGCATTTGGAGATAAATAGACACTCTGGGTGTTAGAATTGCCAGAGTTCTTGTGCTGGTTCTTTCTCGTCTGTATGGTTTGAAGTTCCTTCAATCTTTAAAGTTACTGTCCTTTGGATGGGGCTTTTTGCTTTTTTTTTTTTTTATGTCTTTGAGGGTTTGATTGTTGTACATGTTGAACACCATCAATTGGCCTCATTTCTGGATTCTTTCAGGGGGCCACAGCTCAGCTCAGCACTCCCGGGCTATATATTCTAACACTGGAGAGCTGGAATCCAGCCCACAACTTCGTTCTCTGTCCACTCAAGGTCCAGCACCTGCTGCACTGGAGGGGGCATGGTGTTCACAGACTACTGGGAGCAACACTCTGATGGGTGCTGTTGGCAAAAGTGCTGCAGCAGGGGGGCTGGAGGGCCACAGGATACTGTGCTGTGGTGGGGTGGGGGGTGCAAGTGAGTGTGCCCTACTGGGGTGGTGTGGGGGATGCCAGAAGGTATGTATCAACAGGGCAGTGGGGGTGCTGCAGGTGAGTGCACACTGGTGGGGTAGCAGTGGGTCCTGGTACATATCCTCTGGCAAGGCAGCAAGGCGGGTGGGGGCAGTAATGCAGGCAGGTACGCCCATGGAGGAAGGCTGCAGGTGGACGTATGGCAGTGGATGTCCATCTGCAAATTCTCTGGGACAGAAAGGCAGGGGCTGCTGGTGAAAGAGCTATGGTGGTGACCGCTGGTAAGCATTTCAGCAGGGCAGCTAAGGCTGCACTGTAAGTGTGTCCTGTCATGCCAGGATGATGGGAAAGCCTGGCAGCCTGGGGCATTTACGTCAGACTGGCCCCAGTCTGTGGTCAGGACAGCCCTGCTCTCTTCAGGTCTGGCTGCTAACAAAGGCTAAATCCACCTATAAGAGCATGGCGAGCCTTGGGGGATGGGCATCCATGGCCATGCTACACTACAGCCCTTCCCATCCCAAATGCTTGGGCTCCACTCAGACTGAAGTTCTGTCTTTTCCAACTTCCCAGGAAGTTTTCTTTGCCAACCCAAATATCCATAAGGGTCATGGGGTCTCCTGCAGCTAGAATCACTGAGGTCCATGGTGAAAGTAGGTCACTCCATGCCTATTTCATTCACCCCTTCCCTAAGTGCAGCTTGGGGCTAAAAACGAGTCCTGGTGGTCAGCAACCCTGTGCAGGGTTCCCAGCTTCCTCCGCTTTCAGCCCCAGAGTCTGAGTCCTCCCTGTATCCACTCTCAATGCCTTATTTCCAACGATCTGTTCTGAGTGTGCTGGTCTCCTTGATGGTCTGGTCTGTCTCTGTGGAAGAAGCTCCTCCTCCTGGCTGCAACTAGTAGACCATCTTGGCTCTTCCCCTAGGAATAAGACTTTTGTTTATGTGGAAAGGAAGGTAGTAACTTAGGTTATCTCTACATCAGTTATTCCTGGGAAGTTAGGTATGGGAGAAACAAACTTGT
Organism: Gorilla gorilla gorilla; assembly: GCF_029281585.2. Taxonomy (NCBI): domain Eukaryota; kingdom Metazoa; phylum Chordata; class Mammalia; order Primates; family Hominidae; genus Gorilla; species Gorilla gorilla. Next base: position 128,083,170 of record NC_073224.2, on the reverse strand, counting down.
CAGGCGTCACTATCCTCTCTAGAGTTCACTAATTAGTGGAGTCATTAATTTTAAAGCAGCTGAGATGAAACACTTACAAAGAAAGATAATATTACGATAGGACATGGTGATTAAGTTAGGATGCATTTGATTGTAATTATCAGAAAAATCTAACTCAAATATCTACTTATAATAACACATTAAAGACGGGATAATGTAGTGGAGTAGATAATATAGAAGATTTTCCACCTAAAAATTCCTAGAAATGCCTACATTCTAGATTCAGAAAAGCATAACATCTTTCAGGTGCATGGCTCACTTCAAAGAGAGAAAAAAATAAAAAACAGAGCAGGCAAAAATAGAGTATTGAATAGATGCTAAAGTCACAGCTACTATTGGCACATTAATCAATCTCAGTAAACAAGAGGCTTGTTTTCTGATGACTACATGAAGCCAGGAAATATAGTTTGGGACCCAAATGTGACACAGAGTTTGAACATAGGCCTGTGCATAAAGCCAATCCTATATGTCCTATATACTCAATGGAAAAATGGACTAGAAAACAGATACATTCTGTCAAAGAGAGAAAGCAAAGACCACCTGAGTAGGAAAGTAGTCTAAACATTCTAACCATAGCTGTTCATCTCACAGCATATAAAAAATCAACTCAAAATGGACTGAAGACTTAAATGTAAGATCAGAAACCCTAAAACTACAAGAAGAAAACAAAGGGGAAAAACTAAACAACATTGGCCTGGGCAATTTTCTTTTTTCAATTTACCCAAAGCACAGACAGCAAAAGGAAAAATGCAAAAATGGTATTGTATCAAACTAAAACGCTTCTGCACAGCACAGAAAACAACAACGTGAAGAGGTAATTTATCGATTGGGTGAAAATATTATAAGCCATACATTCAATAAGGGGTTAATATTCAAAATATACAAGGAACTGAAACAATTCAAAGCAACAAAACAAATTACTCAATTTACAAATGGGCAAGGGACTTGAATAGACATTTCTCAAGAGAAAACATACAAATGGCCAACAGATGTATTTAAAATGTTCAACATTGCTAATTCATTTGCATTAGGGAAATGCAAATTAAAACCACAATGAGATATCATTTCACACCTGTCAGACAAAACAGCTATTATCAAAAAGACAAAAGGTAACAAATGTTAGCAAGGATGTGGAGAAAAGAGAGCCCTTGTACTTTGGTGGGAATGTAAATTAGTACAACCATTATGGAAAACTGCGTGGAGGTTCCTAAAAAAAATAAAAACAGAATTATTACATGATCCAGCAATCTTACTTCTAGATATTTGGCCAAAATATTTAAAATTAATTTTTCAGGAGCTCCAGGGGTGCAATCAGTTAGTGTACATTGCTTATATAAAATTAATTTGTCAAAGAAATGTCTGCATTCCCATGTACAGTGAACCACTCTTCACAATAACCAAGTTACTGAATCAACTTAAATGTCAATCAATGAGTGAATAAAGAAAAATGTGGTATATAAATATACAATGGATATTAACAATGGATACTATTCAGCCTTTTTATAAAAGGAAATTCTGTCATTTGTGACAGCATGGATTGAATTGGAGAATATTATACTAAGTGAAATAAGCCAGGCACAGAAAGATAGATATTTCATGTTCTCACTTACATGTGAAATCTGAAACAATCAAAATAGAAGTAGAGAGTAGAATGGTGACTAAAAGGATGGGAGGTAAGGGGAATGGAAAGATGATGATCAAAGGGTACAAAATTTCAAGTAGACAGGAGAAATAAAATTTTTGAGAACTATCACACAATGTGGTGAATATAGTTAAAAACAGCATATTGTACTTTTCAACACTGCTGAGTAAATTTCAAGCATTTTCACTACAAAAATAATAACTATATGAGGTGATGGATATGTTAATTTGATTGATTTAATTATTCTATATTGTATTCATAAATCATTACATCACTTTGTACCCATAAATATATATAACAATTAATTGCCTATTTATAATACATTTCATTATAAAGGAGGTCAAGCAATCACAAGGCCCATGATCCCTCTGAAACTCTGGGTAGAATCTTTTATTGCTTCTTCCTAGCTTCTTGTGGTGATCAGCAATCCTTGGAACTCCTTGGCTTGCAGCTGCATCACTTCAGTCTTTGCTGCTGTTGTCACATGGCACTCTCCCTGTATGTCTTTCCCTTCACACAGCATTTTCCTATTCTTATAAGGACACCAGTCATATTATAGTAGGAAACCCTACAACCTCATCTTAACTTTGTTACATCTGCAAAGACGCTATTTCTAAATAAGGCCACATTCACAGGTATCACAGGTAGGGGCTGGGATCTAAACATGTCTTTTTGGGTGACACAGTTCAACTCACAATAATGAGTAAGGGACCTTACTTTGGCATGATGAAAATGGTTAATTTTATGTTGCGTTAATTTCACCTCAATAAGTTATTATTTAAAGAATCATCAGTGCATATTAATAATTATAGTAAACATAGATAAAATAAACTTTACAACTAAAAGATGGAGACTGTTGCTTTTTTAAAAAGCCAGATACATACTATTTACAGACACATGCTTAAATTCCCAAGATACAATAAGGTTACAAATAAAGTGGTGAAAAAATTCTAAGAAAATACTAATCAGAAGCAAACTAGTTTAGCCATGTTAATACCAGACAAATAAACTTTAAAGCAAAACCCATGATTAGGGATAAAGAGAATACCTGTATAAAGTGAAAATGCTTTACTTAATTGACTATGCAATGTGTTAAATTCAAAAGGCATGTATATCGTTTGAAGTATTTTTAAAATGTAGACTCAAAATCACACAAAGCAAAAATTATTAGAATTACAGGAAGAAACTGACACAACAAATACAGTAAACATAATTCTTTAATAACTACTCATTCATATACAACAAAAATTAGCAAAAAGATTAATCAGACATCCAAATTAGCGAGCTTGATCTTATGAATATATTTATAGCTATATTTATACTTATATCTATAGCTACAAATGTTAACCTTATCCAAAAGTACAGAGTATATATTCTTAACAAGTATACATAGGACTTTTTGAAAATTGGCCATATATGCTAAGCCATGAAACAATGCTCAACAAATTTTGAAGAATGAATGATGAAGAGAGTACAATCTCTGAGTAAAAGTTAATTAGACCAGAAATCAATAACAAAATGATAATTCCAAACAAATAAAACATGAATCCAAAATGTAAACCCTACATCTGAGAAATGTAAATGTCAAAGAAAAATAAGAAAATGGAAATTACAAAAGCAGAACTAGACAATAATGAAAATACATTTCAAAACTGCGGACTGCAGCTAACCTTGTATTTACAGAAAAAATTGCATAGTTCTCAATGTTCATGTCATAGAATGAGGTGTGAGAGTTAATGAGCTAGGTGTTCAAATAAAAAAGATTGGGATAAAAATGAAAAAAAGCAAATAGAATAGAATAAAGGAAAGAAAGAGGAGAGCTAAACTTAAAAATAGAGACCTTTGATGCAAATAATGGTGAGCTAGGTGATTCAGATAAACCAAACCCTCCCACTACTAGCAACTAAAAAAGCTGTAAAAAATAAGATTAGATGTGCCAAAGAGCTAATGAGTTAGTAAAGAATTATGGACCAGAAACTTTACATTAAAAACTTAAGCATACAATTGAGAGAATATGAAAAAGTTCTAAATAAATAAAAGTATTCATTTATGTTTATGGATTGAAAATCTGGGTATTATAAAAAATGTACATTCTTTTCAAACTGATCAACAGATTTTGATGCAATCTCAATGAAAATCCCAAAAGTTTTGTGTGCATAAATTGACAAAACATTTGTAAAAATAAACTATAATGTTCAGGGATGCTTTTATGATAAAACTATATATAGAGAAAGGTAATTAGTTGTTTGCTATAACATCCTAGATAGTGGTTATCTTTGGGGATAAAGAGCATTATCAGTAGTCAAAACAACACTTGAAACATATGCAGAGACTCCAGATACTGAAATTAATGGACATAGTCTAAAAAGATTACACTTATGTTCAAGGAAATAAAAGCTAAGATTGAAAATTTGGCAGTGTAGTAAAAACCGTGATACGTTACACAGAAGGATTGAAAAATAAGAAAACTGTAGATTAAAAGTACAGTAATCAAAATTTAAAATTTAAAAGGACTGGTTTAACAATAGAACTAAACGGGGAATAAGAACATTGAAACTTGGGCCAAGCACTGGAATATTTCCCAAAACCAACAACCCATTCTCTGATTCTTTAGACACCAGCTGGCTGGTGTTCAACAACTCAGTTCAATTCTGACACCACCCAGAGTTAGTGCAGACCCCACAGCTTAAGTACTTAGTCTCACAAAACTGTTTCTCACTTCAGACGCTAATTGCAAATTCCAGGACACCCATACTTCTAAACAACTGGCTATAAATTTAGGATTCCCATGATCTGCTCCCCACTGTCTGCCCCTGTGTTTGATAATCTGCTGGAACAGCTCACAGAACTCAAAAAGGTATTTTACTTATGTTTACCAGTTTACCATAAAAGATACAACGCAGGAACACCAAATGGATACATAGGGCAAGGTATAGGGAGAGGGGTGTGTGGAGCATCCATGATCTTTCTGGGTAGGCCATTATCCCAGCACTTCGATGTGTTCACTAACCAAATCTCATCGTTCAAAAGCCTTTAGTAGAGCTCAATCTTCAGCTCCCCACTCCCTTTCCCTCCCTAGAGGTTGATAGGTGAGGCTGAAAATTCCAACCCTCAAGTCATTTGACCTTTCTACAAATGACTGTGGCAACATATACACAACTCTGTGAATGTACTAAAAGCCATTGAATTGTACACTTTATATAAATAAACATATGGTATGTAAATTGTATCTAGATAAAACTTAAAAATGAATCTAAGCAAAAACAAAATCAGAAGAAAAAACAAAATCAGGAGTAAAAACATGGAATAGATGGGAAAAATAAAAATTACATCCTAAACATATATATTAAATGAAAATAAATTAAATTTTCCAATTTGAGACATTTTCAGGCTTGATAGAAGAACAAAACGGAACTATATGTTGTTTTAAAGTCATAAATAAAATTTAAAAAATTTTAAAAGATCAAAAGTTAAAGGATGAAAAACTATGTAACCTTTGAACACTAACCAAATCAAGGAGATACGGCCATATTAATAAAATCATGTGGCACGTAATGTTTTAGTCAACAACAAACCACATATGTGATGGTGACCCCACAAGATGATAACGCCATATTTTTACTATACATTTCCAAAGTACAAAATACTTTTGTACTTTGAATACAAAATATTTTTCAGAGTATTTGCAAAGTATTTCAAGGTATTTGCAAAACACACACTTTGCAAATTTTTTATTTTAAAATATTACTATTGTATTTATCATTGATTTTTACTGTGCCTTTAACTCTTAAAATATTACATTAAATTATCTTAAAAGTTTTAAAATTCTTTTTGCTTAATAAAAATCATATGTACTTATGATATCTAGCATGTTTTGATATAGGTATATATTGTAAAATGGTTAATCAGTCTAATTAACATGTGCTTAGATACATTTAGGTACACAAATACTTACCTTTGTGTTACAGTTGCCTACAGTATTCAGTATAGTAACAGGCTGTACAGGTTTGTAGCCTACAACAATAGGCTATATACCATATTTCCTAGGTACGTAGTAGGCTATACGATCTAGGTTTGTATACATATGCTGATGTTTACACAATGACAAAACTGTATAATGGTGCATTTTTCAGAATATGTCCTCAGTGTTAAACAACACATGAATGTATAAGAAAAATAGAAATAAATATTACTAGAGAAAAAGAGAGTTATATCATAATAACAAAATTCACCAGAGAGTTAGGAAATTTGTAAATTTGTATGAATGGAATAGTATAGCCTAAATCTGAATAAAACAAAACAAAAACAAAGACAAAAATGAGAGAATTAGAGGAAATAGAAAATTCCACACTGACAGTGGGATGATTTAAGGCACTCTTTCAGTAACTTAGATTCGTTTGTTCAATTAAATTTTAATTTTGAGATCATTGAGATTCACATGCAGTTGTAAAAAATTACACAGAGAGATTCCCTGTACACTTTGTATAGTTCCCTCCAATGGTAACATTTTGTAAAACTATAGTGCAATATCACAACCAAAATATTGGCTTTGATACAGTCAAGATAAAAATTATTTTTTATCAAGGCAAGAATTCCTCATGCTGCCCTTTTTATAGCTGCACTCTCTTCCCTGCAACTCTCAACCCTTTTCTTTGGCCTTAACCCCTGGCAACCACTAATTCATTCTCTAGTCTATAACTCTGCCATTTAAAGATGTTATATAATTAGAAGACTTCATATTTTCTCTGAAATTTATTGTTATCTATGAGAAAACTGGTTTCTACCTGTTAATTATGTGAAAAATGGCTTAGTGTCATGCCAAATCACTGTAAGAGATTAACACTTTATAAGGACTTTATATGTTTGATGTGTTTTAAATCTAATGCAGCTGAGTCTATATGAATTTTGCCTCCTTTTAAGCTAGTTTTGCAGGGCATCTGCTTGGAATAGACCATTTGGCAGTTTGGGTTATGAACATACTTGAGCATACCACTTCATTTCTTTGATAAAAAATGATGGAAATGCCAGCTATTTCTGTCAACCTAGAATGACATTTATCCACATGTTTAATAGTGCTTAGGAAGTTTGTGAGGACTCTTTTTATTATTGTACTTTAAGTTCTAGGGTACATGTGCACAACGTGCAGGTTTGTTACATATGTATACATGTGCCATGTTGGTGTGCTGCACCCATTAGCTTCTCGTTTACGTTAGGTATTTCTCCTAATGCTATCCCTCCCCCCTCACCCCACCCCACGACAGGCCCCGGTGTGTGATGTTCCCTTTCCTGTGTCCAAATGTTCTCATTGTTCAATTCCCACCTATGAGTGAGAACATGTGGTGTTTGGTTTTCTGTCCTTGCAATAGTTTGCTCAGAATGATGGTTTCCAGCTTCATCCATGTCCCTGCAAAGGACATGAACTTATCCTTTTTTATGGCTGCATAGTATTCCATGGTGTATATGTACCATATTTTCTTAATCCAGTTTATCACTGATGGACATTTGGGTTGGTTCCAAGTCTTTGCTATTGTGAATAGTGCTGTAATAAACATACGTGTGCATGTGTCTTTATAGCAGCATGATTTATAATCCTTTGGGTATATACCCAGTAATGGGATGGCTGGGTCAAATGGTATTTCTAGTTCTAGATCCTTGAGGAATCGCCACACTGTCTTCCACAATGGTTGAACTAGTTAACAGTCCCACCAACAGTGTAAAAGCGTTCCTATTTCTCCACATCCTCTCCAGCACCTGTTGTTTCCTGACTTTTTAATGATTGCCATTCTAACTGGTATGAAGTGGAATCTCATTGTGGTTTCGATCTGCATTTCTCTGATGGCCAGTGATGATGAGCATTTTTCATGTGTCTGTTGGCTGCATAAATGTCTTCTTTTGAGAAGTGTCTGTTTGTATCCTTCACCCACTTTTTGATGGGGTTGTTTGATTTTTTCTTGTAAATTTGTTTAAGTTCTTTGTAGGTTCTGGATATTAGCCCTTTGTCAGATGGGTAGATTGTAAAAATTTTCTCCCATTCTGTAGGTTGCCTGTTCACTCTGATGGTAGTTTCTTTTGCTGTGCAGAAGCTCTTTAGTTTAATTAGATCCCATTTGTCAATTTTCCCTTTTGTTGCCATTGCTTTTGGTGTTTTAGTCATGAAGTCCTTGCCCATGCCTATGTATTGAATGGTATTGCCTAGGTTTTCTTCTAAGGTTTTTATGGTTTTAGGTCTAATATTTAAGTCTTTATTCCATCTTGAATTAATTTTTGTATAAGGTGTAAAGAAGGGATCCAGTTTCAGCTTTCTACATGTAGCTAGCCAGTTTTCCCAGCACCATTTATTAAATAGGGAATCCTTTCCCCATTTCTTGTTTTAGTCAAGTTCAAAATCACTCAACTACATGGAAACTGAACAACCTGCTCCTGAATGACTACTGGGTACATAACGAAATGAAGGCAGAAATAAAGATATTCTTTGAAACCAATGAGAACAAAGACACAACATACCAGAATCTCTGGGACATGTTTAAAGCAGTGTGTAGAGGGAAATTTATAGCACTAAATGCCCACAAGAGAAAGCAGGAAAGATCTAAAATTGACTTCCTAACATCACAATTAAAAGAACTACAGAAGCAAGAGCAAACAAATTCGAAAGCTAGCAGAAGGCAAGAAATAACTAAGATCAGGGCAGAACTGAAGGAGATACAGACACAAAAAATCCTTCAAAAAATCAATGAATCCAAGAGCTGGTTTTTTGAAAAGATCAACAAAATTGATAGACCGCTAGCAAGACTAATAAAAAAGAAGAGAGAGAAGAATCAAATAGATGCAATAAAAAAATGATAAAGGGGAGATCACCACCAATCCCACAGAAATACAAACTACCATCAGAAAATACTACAAACACCTCTACGCAAATAAACTAGAAAAGCTAGAAGAAATTGATAAATTCCTGGACACATACACCCTCCCAAGACTAAACCAGGAAGAAGTCGAATCCCCGAATAGACCAATAATAGGCTCTGAAATTGAGGCAATATTTAATAGCCTACCAACCAAAAAAAGTCCAGGACCAGACGGATTCACAGCCGAATAAAACCAGAGATACAAAGAAGAGCTGGTACCATTCCTTCTGAAACTATTCGAATGAATAGAAAAAGAGGGAATCCTCCCTAACTCATTTTATGAGGCCAGCATCATCCTGATACCAAAGCCTGGCAGAGACACAACAAAAAAAGAGAATTTTAGACCAATATCCCTGATGAACATGGATGCAAAAATCCTCAATAAAATACTAGCAAACCAAATCCAGCAGCACATCAAAAAGCTTATCCACCATGATCAAGTTGGCTTCATCCCTAGGATGTGAGGACATTATTAACCAGGGGTTTATGATCTTCCTTTATAATCCTACTGGAGTCTTTGGGTTTTCGGACTTCAGATGCTAGTGGGGGCCAAGATGGATGCATTGGAGTGAGTTGTTTGCAAATATCAGGATTTGGGGACACCAGAGGTTTTCTAAATGAGACAAACATGTTAGTGAATTTGTGAAGAAAAGACAAGTGATTTAATAATGGCTTTAATATTAACCAACCAAATGAACATGAAACATCTAGGTGAAAAACTATAAAATATAGAACAGCAATAGTATATTATTATATTTTTATGTAACTGATATGATCTTTAGAAAGAAATCTGAATCCTTTCTCTTATAACCATGATGGTCAACTGGGGGGTAAGTAATTTACATTTTCACTGCTCTTTTATCTTTACTTCAGTTTGTGTAAGGGCTTATCGAATCAACAAACATTTATTGAATATGTATGTTGAATATACTAATTACAGTATCATAAAAATAGGGCTCACTCCCTGCTGTCAGAGAGCATAGCATCTAGAATGGATGGGAGACATAGATAATTATAAAAGGTGAAATGTGATAAGTGCTTGCAGAAGATACTAGTAATGACAGAAATGTTCAGGATAGTAGACATTGGATTCTGCTTGGAAGAAGTAGCATTTGAATTGAGGCCTCAGTAATGAAGTACGTTGCTTACTTATTTATTTTAGTGCTTACTTTGTAGCATGTTTATTGTAACAGAATTAGAAAAAATTCAAGTATGAAACAGAAAGTAAAAACTCCTTGTAATCCGGTCACTCAAAAGATTATAAAAATTAAAGTTTGGTTTGTTTCCACTCAAGAAAAAAAGAATGTTGTATAAATGGAATCATGAGAAGGTAACCCCTTTGAAATCAGCTTTCTTCCCCCCATTTAGCATAATTCTATAGAGATTTGTCCGGGTTGCTGCATGTAGCAATTGTTTATTCTTTTTTATTGCTGATTAATATTCCATGGTATGAATATGCCACAGTTTGCTTAAAACCAGTTACTGAAGGACATATGGATTGTTTCCAGTTTTTGGCTATTACTATAAAGCTGCTATAAACATTTGTACACTTTTTTTGAGCATAACTTTTTATTTCTCTGGATTAAATGCCTAATAGTTCAATTGCTGGGTTGTATGGTAATTGCAGGTTAAGTTTTGAAAGAAACTGCCAAACTGTATTTCATGGCAGCTATGCTATTTTACATTTCTACAAAGGTATGAGGGATCCAATTTCTCTGTATCCTTGCCAGATTTTGATGTCTTTGTTTTTATTTTAGCCATTCTGATAGGTGTGTAGTGATATTTTATTGCTGTTTTAATTTGCGGTTCCATAATGGCTAATGATGTTGAACATATTTTGATGTGCTCATTTGCCATCTGTATATCCTCTTTAGTGAAATGTCTTTTTATGTCTTTTGCCATTTTCTAACTAGATTACTTTCTGGTGAGTTTTTACCGTTCTTTGTATATTCTGATTACTAGTTCTTTGTCATATATGCACTTTGCAAATTTTTTATTGAAATTTATTTAGCTTTTACTTTAGATTTTGGGATACATGTGTGGATTTATTATATAGGTAAACTTGTGTCATGGGGGTTTGCTGTGAGATTATTTCATAACCAGGTACTAAGCCTAGTACCTAATTGTTATTTTTGTTGTTGTTCCTCTACCTCTCCCACCCTTCACTTTCAAGTAGGCCCCAGTATCTGTTGTTCCCTTCTTTGCATTCAGAAAGCCAAATACCACATGTTCTCACGTATAAGTGGCAGGTAAATGATTTAAACTTTTAAATATTTTATTCATCATTGATTTTTACAGTAATTTTAACTGTTAAAATATTACATTAAACTCTTTTCAAAACTAATTATTTTTACTTAATAAAAATTATATATATTAGTTTTGTATAGCATGATGTTTTGATATATGTATATATTGTGAAATGCCTAATTAATCTAATTAATATATGCATTACCTCACATACTTATTATATTTGTGGTGAAAACATTTAAAATCTACTATTTTAGTAATTTTCAAATATACAATATGTTGTTATTAACTGTATTCACCTTGATGTATAATAGATTTCCTGAATTTATTCCTCCTGTCTAACTAAAATTTTATATCCTTTGACCAACATCTCTCTATTACCCCCATTTCCCAGACTGGTAACCACTATTCTACTCTCTGTTCCTATGAGTTTAACTTTTTTAGAAACCATGTGGTATTTGTCTTTCTGTGCCTTGCTTATTTCACTGAACATAATGTCCTCCAGCTTCTTCCATGTTGCTGCAAATGACAGGATTTTCTTTTTTAAAGGCTGAATAGTATTCCATTGTGTGTATATTCAGCACAGTACTAGAAGCCCTAGCGAGAGTAATCAGGCAAGAGGAAGAATTAAAAGCCATCCAAATAGGAAAGGAAAAAGTTAACTTGTCTGTTTGCATATGACAGGACCTTATATTTAGAAAAATTTAGATTCCAGCAAAAAATAGAACTAATAAACAAATTCAATAAAGTAGCAGGGTACAAAATCAGCATACAAAAATCAGTAGCATTTCTATACACTAACAACAAACTATCTGAACAAGAAATGAAGAAAACAATACCATTTATAATATATACAAAAAATCAAAATAGTCAAGAATAAATTTAATCAAGGAGGTGAAAGATATGTATACTAAAAACCTCCTGGGTAGCTGGACCAGAGAACTGCTTGAGCCCGGGAGTTTGTTCAGCAACATATTAAAAGGATTACACACCACGACCAAATGGGATCTATCCCAAGAATGCAAGTATGGTTTCATATAAAAAAATCAATCAATATAATACACTACAGTAATAGAATAAAGGACAATATCATATGATCGTCTCAATTGATGCTGAAAAAGAATTTGAGAAAATCCAGCACCTTATAATAATAAAAATATTCAACAAACTAGAAATAGGGGAGAACTTCCTCAACATGATAAAAGCCTTATATTAAAAAAACCCGGAGTTAAAACTATATTTGATGATTAAAGTCTGAAAGGTTTGCCCTAAGATCAGGAACAAGACAAGGATGTCCATCTCTGTCACTTCCATTCAACATTGTTATGGAAATTCTAAGCAGGAAAATTAGATAAGAAAAAGAATAAAAGGCATTGTATCAAAACTGCAAAGGAGAAAGTAAATATATTTCCATTTGCAAATGACATAATCGTATATAAAGAAAATCCCAAAGAATCTACACACAAAAAAACTACTAGAGTTGATAAGTGAATTAAGCAAAGTTGCAGATTACCAGGTAAACATACAAAAAATCGGTTTTATTTCCACATCCTAACAATGAATAATCTGAAAATGAAAGTTTAAAAAAATTTCATTCACAATACCATAAAAAAGTTAAGAATAAATTTAACCAAGACAAGATTTGTATACTGAAAACTACAAAAACATTGCTGAAAGGAATTAAAGACCTAAATAAAGAAAAAGATATTCATGTTCGTGGATTAGAGGACTTCATATTAAGAAGACAATACTCCCCAAAGAGATATACAGATACATAAAATTAATTATCAATATCTTAATGTCATTTTTTTGCACAAATGGAAAATCTGATCTTAACATTCATATAGAATTACAATAGATTCTAGTCAAACAATTTTGAAAAAGAATAAGTTGAAGAATTTACATTTTCTGATATTAATATATATTTCAAAGCCACAGAAACCAAACGTAGTATGGTACTGGCATAAGGATAGACACACAGGCTGATAGAATAGAATTCAGAGTGCAATTATAAACTCTCACATTCACGGACAATTCATTTGTGACAAAGATACCAAGACAATTCAATGTGGAAAAAAATCATCTTTTCAATAAATTATGCTGGGACAACTTGATGTTGACATATAAAAGAATGTAGGTTCACATCATATACAGAATATAACTCAGAATCTTTCAAAGAAGAAAGCGCAGTGATACATCTTCATGATCTTGGATTTTGCTATGGATTCTTAGATTTGACACCAAAAGCCCAAGACACAAAAGAGAAAATGATAAGTTGAAATTAATGAAAATTTAAAACTTTCCTGCATCAAGGCATATCATCAAGAAAGTGAAAAGACAACTCATAAAATAGGAGAAAATATTTGCAGCCATATATCTGTTAAGGTCTGGTAATCAGAATATGTAAAGAACTCTTACAAGTCAACAACAAAAAGACAACCTAATTTAAAACTGGGCAAAGGACTTGAATAGACATTTCTCCAAAGAAGATATATAAAAGGCCAATAAGCACATGAAAATATATTCAATATCACCAGTCACAGGGATTGCAAATCAAAACCACAGTTTTATACTACTTTACACCCACTAGGATGGCTATAATAATAATTTTAAAAAGGAAAATAAATGTTGGTGAGAATGTGGAGAAGTTGGAATCCTCATACTGATAATGCAAAATGGTACAGTTGCTGTCAAAAAGAAATAAGCAGTTTCTCAATATGTTAAACATAGAATTATTATATTATCCAGCAATTTCAGATAATTGAAAACAGGTGTTTGAACAAAAACTTGTACATGAATACTCACAGCAACATTATTCATAATAGTCAAAAAATTAAAGCAACCCAAATTTACAACAATTGATGAATGGATAAATAAATTGTGGCATTTCCAAATCATGGTATATCCATACAGTGGAATATTATTCAACCATAAAAATAATGAAGTCGATACATGTTACAACTACTTGATGAACCTTGAAAACATTGTATAATGTGAAAGAAGCGAGACCCAAAAGTCATATATTACATAATTCCATGTATGTGAAATGCCCAAAATAGGCAAATCCATAGAAACAAAAAGTAGATCAGTGGTTCCCAGAGGCTAGAAGTAGAAGGAGAATGAATGGTGACTGCTGAATAGGTATAGGATTTCTTTTTGGAGTAATGCAAATGTGCTGGGGTTGGATAGTAGTGATGGTTGCACAATATAGTGAATGTATTAAAGGTTACTTAATTTACACTTTGAAATGGTTACAGTGGTGAATTTTTTAATGTGAATTTTACTTCAATAAAAAAATTCAAAAATAGTGATAACATCAAATGCTGGCAAAGATTCAGAGAAACTGAGTTATTCATACATTACTGGTGAAAATATAAAATGGTACAACTACTCCAGAAAACCAGTTTTACAGTTTCTTAAAACACTAAGCATGCAACCATCATTCAACCCAGCAATTGTGCTCCTGGGCACTCTAGAAAAAGAAAAAACTTACATTTACACACAAAAACCTGTACACAAATGTTTATAGCACCTTTATAGAAATAGCCAAAAACTGAAAAAACTCAGATGTCTTTAAACTCATAAATGGTTGAACAAACTACTACATCCATACCATAGATTACTTCTCAGCAATAAAATGGAATCAACTATTGATACATGCATCATCTCTAGATAAATTACTCTTTGGGTGAATCTCCAGAGACCTATGCTTAGTGAATAAATTCAGTCCCAAAAGATTAGGTACTGTATGATTCCATACACAAAACATTCTTGAAATTATAGAAATGCATACAAAGTTACAAAATTGTAGAGCAAGTTGGTGTTTGCTAGGAATTAATGAGAGGTGGTGATGAGGGATATGGGGGTGGGTATGTAAAGGCTACATGAGGAATTTGGGGGTGATGTAAATATTCTTTATCTTAACTGTATCAATGCCATAGTTATGATATTGTGATATAGTTTTGCAAGATGTGTTCATTGAGAGGAAATTGCAGAAAAGGTACGTGGGCTCTCTATTATTTTTTTAAACTCCATGTAATCTACAATTTTCTTCAGACAAATAAACTTTTAAAAATTTCAATAATATATTTTATTTCATCCAATATAACAAAAATATTTTCATCAAATAATGTATGAAGTTATTTTTATAAGTTTTATTTTGTTTTTAATTGATGCATAATAATTGTACTTATGTATACATAAGTACAAATACATAATTGTATTTATGGGGTACAGTGTGATATTTTCATATATATAGTATATGTGTGTATATATAGTGTAATGATCATATACATATACATATATATAGTATATATGTGTATATATAGTGTAATGATCAAATCAGGGTAAATAGTATATCCATAACCTCAAACACTTGTCATTTCTTCATGGTGAGAGTACTCCAAATCATTTCTTCTAGCTATTTTGAAGTATACAATAGATTGTTGTTGACTATAGTCACCCCACTATACAATAGAACACCAGAAATTATTCCTCCTATCTAACCGTAACTTTGTATACATTGACCAATCTCTTTTCATCCTCCCTCTTTCCTACTCTTCCCAGTCTCTGGTAACCACTATTCTACTCTCTACTTCTATGAGATTAACTTATTAGATCTCATATATGAGTGAGATCATGCAGTGTTTGTCCTGTGCTTGGCTTATTTCACTTCACATAATATCCTCTAGGTTGATTCATTTTGTTGCAAGTGACAGGATTTCATTATTTTTTATGGCTCAATAGTATTCCATTGTGTATATATGTCACATTTTCCTTATCCATTCATCCATCAATAGACCCTTAGGCTGATGTCATATATTGGCCATTGTGAATAGTGCTGTAATAAGCATGAGGGTGCAGATATCTCTTCAATACACTGCTTTTATTTCTTTTGAATAAATACCAATAGTAGGATTGTTGGATCCTATGGTAGTTCTATTTTCAATTTTTTTGAGAAACCTCCATACTGTTTTTCATAATAGCTGTACAAATTTACCTTTCCACCAACAGTGTGTAAGAGTTCCTCTTTCCCCATATCCTCGCCAGCATTTGTTATTTTTATCTTTTTGATAATAGCCATTCTAACTGGAGTGAGGTGATATGGTGGTTTTGATTTGCATTTCCCCAGTGATTAGTGATGTCAAGCATTTTCTTCATATAATGTTGGCTGTTTGTCTTGGGTCAAATATCTGAAATGTCTATTTAGATCTTTTGCTCATTTTAAAAATTATTTGTTCTTTTGCTATGAGTTATTTGAATTGTTTATATACTCTGGATATTAACAGCTTGTAAGATGCATAGTTTGAGAATATTTTCTCCCATTTCACAGGCTGTCTCTTCACCCTGCTGATTGTTTCCTTTGCTGCACAGCTTTTTAGTTTGATGTCACTCCATTTGTCTATTTTTGTTCTTGTCTGTTTCTGAGGTCTTATTAAAAAATATTCTTGCCCAAACCAATGTCATGTTTTCTTCCAGTAGTTTCATAGCTTTGGGTCTTACATTTAAGTCTTTATTCAGTTTCGAGTTGATTTTTGTAAGTGGTGAGAGAGAGGGGTCTAGTTTCATCCTTCTGCACATGGATATCCAGTTTTCCCAGCACCATTTATTGGAGAGAGGGTCCTTTCTCCAAGGTGTGCTCTTGGTACCTTTGTCAAAAATGAGTTGGCTGTAAATGTGTGAATTTATTTTGAGCACTCTATTCTGTTCCATTTATCTATGTCTGTTTTTATACCAGCAGCATGCTGTTTGGTTACTATTGCTTTGTAGCATACCTTAAAGTCAGGTAGTGTGATGCCTCCGGTTTTGTTCCCTTTTCTCAAGATAGCTTTAGCTATTTAGGGTATTTTGTGGTTTAATATGCGTTTTAGGATTGCTTTTTTTCTATTTCTGTAAAAAATGTCATTGATATTTTGATAGGGATTGAATTGAATCTGTAGATCACTTTGGGTAGTATGGACTTTTTATTTTTGTAAAAATATAATAGAGAAATCTGATTTGCTTCTATGGTGAAGTCCTTGTTATCTGGTGGTAACTTGGAGGTAAAAGACCAAGCTGGCTAAGGCAATCATGTGCACTGTAGCCCCATCGTCCTGTCAGGGCACAGCAGTCAGGAAGGGGGACCTAGAGGTGGTGATTGTGTGAGGACCTTCTGGAGCTCTGTCTACTTCCACTCTGCTTCCTGGATCTGGCTGCCAAACAGGAGCAAGAAACTGGGGGAGAGTGTTTTACAATTTCCCTCTGGCAAAGATTTCTACAACTTCTAGGAAGGGAAACCAGTGGCAAAGGGTCTATAAGAAGACTAGTCAATTCCTTGTTTATTTGTAATCTTGTGTCCAGTATACAGAAGCTGGAGTCAGAACTGGGTTCTATAGTTCTATTGATGATGAAATAGGTGAACTCAGACAATTTTTTTTCCTAACTTACTTGTATTTCAGTTTTCTTTTTAAAATGGTTGTACTAACCTCTCCTTTTATTATTATCTAGATGTTTTTACATCAACTTCCCTAATCGGACTACAAATAACAGGATGACAAGCAGTGTACCTTCATAATTTTCTGTCTGCAGTATCAAATTAGCACAGTGTACACAGTCAATAAAAGAATGAAGATACAATCCAAATGGAACCCTAATAATTATGTAGGCAAGCAGGTCCTTTCCCTCAGAACTCTTAAGTACAATGTCTGGAGAATGGGTTTAGAAAGATAAATTTGGAGCAAATGAATTACAGCCATGGTTGCCAGGAAAGTCTTTCCTGATTGGAAAGGATCCACCAATTCATGTAGGTGCAAGGAGTCACCTAAAGAAATAGTTCGGTGTCCTCTTCCTTTTCACAAGAAAATAGCAAGAAATAAAGATTAAGACAAATTTTGCAATGAAGCCTTACAAAGCAAAAAGAGATTTAAGTCTTACAAAGCAAAAAGAAATTCACCTTCCTTTCTCCATCTGTTAACTTTTGGGTATGGCAATGCTCACAAGTCAATTAACAGTTAACTAGTAACTCTCTGTCACAGGATATAAACAGCAAAGTGAGATTAAACTAGAACCACTTATCAAGGGAGCCTGAAGCCCAAGTGCTAGAACAGTCCACATTCCCCACAGTGCTCTAGCTCTAAGCAAAGATTCAGGTTAACTTTGCTATTGAGGCCCAGACAACAACTAAAATAATTTTTGAGAAATTAATCTGTAGCTGGTGTTTGTATATACTATTTTAAAATATTTATCTTTACCTAAAATTTGTACAATGTGAGTAATATATTTATTTAATATTCACATGTCTATTTTAAAGTAATGCTTTCTAGAAAAGCTAAGAAGCAGGGTTGTGTGGTCCACACTGCCTCTGTCTGCAATATGCACATGAGGACAACTTGGCTTGTTAGGCACAGAAGCATAATTTTTCCCCTGAAGGCAAAGCCCCTGAGAAAGATAACCAACCTCTAACAGCTGGCCTTGGGAACCCAATTCTTAAGAACAACTGCAAACTTCAAGGTAATATCATTGATTTTTTGTTCTCATTATTTCCTGCAAATAATTATTATCTACTATGTGATAGATACTGTTCTTGGCACTGGGATACAGTATCAGACAAGGTAGAAGAGTTCCCTGCTCTTGTGGGATTTATAGTCTAGTAGTAGATGCAGTCAATTGCCAAGGAAATAAAAAAAATGCAGGGAAATAATGATACACATCATGCAGAAATAAAAGCAGGGCATGTTCTAGGCAGAGTCAACAATTACAGATTCTCTGAGATAAAACAGGACTTGGTGCTCTTACAGGATGAGGCAAAAGAGAAAAAAAAAGTAACAGGTAGCCAAAAATAGTTAACTTTTCATTATATCCACATAGTCACATTCACAATCATGTGAATATCTGAAGTTGACACATTAGGCTCAAAAATCCTTTTATTTCAGCCCTTTATATTTTCTTATTAGATTTTTTTCACCTTTTAAAGACAAACAGTATGTAAAGATTATAATTGTAATCTTTTCTGAAGTCAAAGGATCAGTAATAATTGCTTCTTGTATTATGCTATATGGGTTAAGAGTCAAGTATTTACCTGAATCTGTACCCTCTGCAGAATATATTTGAAGTTTTTATTCCTGAATAAACGTGTATTAGTGGCTTGGTTTCAAAAAATAAATATCTCTTATTTCTAAAAGTAGAATGTTCTCTTAGAAATTGAAAAATATCCTTTCTGCAAAATAACTAAATAGCTGAAATGCTTGAAACAGGCTTCTCTGAAATGGTCTTGCTCTAAATAAAATAATCTTTGTGTTTTGATCAGTGGTCTTTGACTTTTAAAAAGTATCTTTTGCCATTTAAAATCTTTTTAGCATCATTACTGCTTCTAACACCTATTCAGCTTCAATTCAGGCTCTAGAGTCCTTCCTCTAAACTGACTTGCTGACAATACCATTTGTGCAGTTTGCTAAAATTGAAAGGACGCTGGATTTGAAGTAGTCAGACATTTGCTCCATATTTGTTCATTCCTCTAAGTGATTAATCTTAAGCCCTTGCTATGTGACAGGCTCCAAGATAGGACCTAAGTACGGAGTAGTAATGAGACAGACACACTCTGTCTTCGTGAGACATGGTTTGCTCCCAGCTCCCTCACAGTCCTCTGCCTGGACAATTCTCATGAGGAACTCTCTCAGAGCCTGGATGTCCTCATTTGTCAAATTGGCAACATGCAGAGGGGTTGTGAGGATGATAGAAAGATATGCTGGCATACATTAGATACGTAGTAAATAGATATCAATAAGGACAAGATTGCAGGAAGTCTGGGTACTATATCATAGACAAAAAAAACCTTTAGTTCTAAAGAACAAATGAGTTAGTTTCAGTTTAGTGTTAATTTCATCATTGTTTCATTTGTTTCACTTATTGGAGAGCTGTATTAATTTGTTAGTTTGAGCAAATGTCTCTCCAGTTTGCTAATGCCTGTCAGTAAATAAGAACTTTAATTCCATAAGGTTTCCATTACAAACTTACATTTCCTAGAACAGAACTAGCTTCAGTCACTATTTTTTTTTATAAAACACAATTACTTTATTGATTTCTTACAATCAAATACTGCCAACTAGCATTACTTCCACTCTTGCATCATTAAAAACAAAGGGTATTTCCTCCTTGGTATTTTCAAATGATGCATTATACAATAAACAAAGTTAGAACTTAAAATGCACCCTGATTAATTACGTAAACTGGTAATTTGCTTAAAAAAGCATAATAATTTGGTTCCTTTCTTCATAAAATGGAAATTTAAATATTTCTTCTGATAGTCTTGAGGTTATCATTATGAGTAGTGCAAAGTGTGGCACATATAGTTTCATCTAGAAGGGTGTGTATCTTACACACCTTAAACAAACAAAATGTGCATTAACAAAATGCATACAGTCAATGCATGATAGAAAGCATGTTTCAAATATAAGGCAGCCCTTCTGGCCACGATATTATTTAGGTTTTGCATTATCATTTATGGCATTATAGATTAATTACACATAACTTTTATACATTTTAACCCTGAAGATAAGAAAAATAACTGTTGCTTGAGAGAAATTATTCCAGGTAGCCATTTGGTTTGTATCAGGAGAAACTGAACCTCCATGAGTTTAGCGTCTGCCAAGTTGGAATCATTAGCTCAAGTGAGTGAATGAGATACGTGGAGCATTTCACAGTGACTGTTTCCCAAGTCCTGGCAATGCCTCTGCTCCCACAGTCCACCAAATGAAGCAATTCCGGGATGACCCTTCTATGTGGTTTTCCCTTTTCATTTTTTTTTTTTTTTTTTTTTTTTTTGCTGGATTAACGATTACTGTATTATTTCCTCTTTTCCCCTTTTCTGTGGCCTCCATTTTAATTATTCATAAATCCTTTCAGAATATCCTCAGAGAGCTCCATAAGAGGAAGTTCTGGAGATGGAAAATCCAAGGGAGGAAGATTGGGGATTGGAATGTCCTTGGCTTTCCCGGTATTTGCTGCAAACTTCTGCCAGGTTGAGGAGGCTGTAGCAGTTTCTGAATGTGGTGGCAAGCTCCATAACTCTGACGTTCCTACAAAATCAGCATCTACATCCAGCTCCTTTTCTATTGGACCTTTTAGAAGTCTGGCCTTTTCAGCCTTTAGTTGTTTATTTTCTTTCCTTAATCTTTCATTCTCAGCCACAAGGAATTCCACATGCCTCTTCAAATCGGCAATTTTGGTTGCCTGCTCCTCTATAATTGTTTTATCATCTTTGGGGGCTTTGCTTCCAATACATGGCTCTGCTGGCTCACTCTTTTGCTGAAGTAAATAAAGTAGTGTGTCTGGATCCCTGTCAAAGATCCCCTGAATCTCAGGCAGGCATTTCTCTGTGGAAGGGCTGTACTTCTGAGAAAGGGGACTCTGGCCCTCTGCATCCTCTGCAGAGGGTTTGTGAGATGCCTGAAGATGGGCAGCTACATCCTTGTCTGTGTTCTGCTGGGCTTTCAATCTTTCTTCACGCTGGGCCCTTTTCCATCTCTCTTGGATGAGGAGGAGCTATTTCATATGGCTATCCCTTTGCAATTCCAGTGAAAGATGAGCCGGCTCAGACTGCGTCAGCTTCATGGCTTCAGAAAGATACGCTGCAGCGTTTTTGTGACAAGAAATAGCCTCTTCGTATTTGCCTGCAGCTAATAAATGGTCTGCTCGTCTGCTCTGTTGATGAGCCAGGTTGAGGGGTCCTTCCATTACTTTCATAGACCCTGGGGTAAGCGGTGGCCTTAGGAAGGGGAGTAGTGGCGCTGGGGAACATGGAGGGGACTGCAAGGGAGCGCGACGCAGCCACGGAGACTGCGGCCCCTCTCTGTGCCCCAAGAGCCAGCGGTAGGCCTTTTTTTTTTTTTTTTTTTCTGAGACAGAGTCTTAGTCTGTCACCCAGACCAGAGTGCAGTGGCATGATCTCGGCTCACTGCAACCTTTGCTGCCCGAGTTCAAACAATTCTCCTGCCTTAGCCTCCCGAGTAGCTTGGATTACAGGAACCTGCCACCGCGCCCGGCTAATTGTTTTTGTATTTTTAGTAGAGACGAGGTTTCACCATGTTGATCAGGCTGGTCTTGAACTCCTGACCTCGTGATCCACCTGCCTTGGCCTCCCAAAGTGCTGGCATTACAGGCGTGAGCCACCGTGCCAGGCCCTTCAGTCACTATTTTTAATCAATGACAGGAATCCAGGAGGACACAAGTTCTTTAGAATCTTAATTGATGGCTTTGATGATAAATGTTTACTATTGCAGATAATTGTTTCAGTTCCCTATCAAACGTGTGACAATAAGGAGATACACAGTAATTTTTCTTTCAGGAGGTAGAAACAAATTGAATACTTCCTTCAAAATATTCTTTTAATCCATTCCCCTAAAGCACAGCATAATCACTCATTTTCGATTAAATCTCTTTATAAAGGTCATATAAGTAAAAAGAGTCATTATCAAAGTAAGAGCTTAATGCAAAGCACGGAGGAAAAAGACATTTTCTTTAAGGTGAAGGTACCTTGGTTTCATAGAATTTGTAAGGTAAACAACAATTTCCCACCAGAGTCATTTGGGAAATGCCCACGAGCACCAGTATCAGGGGAGATGATGGCTTTGCCCACAGAGGGACTCAAGTTTATACAGAAAAAAGAAGGTTGAGAAATGAGGCCCAAACTCAAGTGTCCTCCTACGTTCATGGGCAGAGACAGCTCTGACATGGTTTTTGTCAAGTGCACCACGTGGCGTATTTCTGGATAAAAGCTGGATTCCAGAGATCTAGCCCAGTTCTACAAATCCAGGGGAGGCGGACACACCATAGTCTTTGTGGCCTGGCTCCTCAAATTGGGAGTGGGTTCCTGTAAGGCACTGACAGGTAAAGCTCATCTATTCTGATGGTGTACACTTGAATTTTTCCTGTTTTGAGTCCTTAATTTGCTAGATGAGTCCGTGTGTACAATTGCCTACTATATTAAATAAACTATTCCATGTTGGTTTGGTGGCAAAATCAAATTATTTGCCTATCTGGTTGCCCAGTTGTTCACTTGAACTGACCAGCACCTGGCATGAGTTAACTGTCCTTATTATCAGCTAGATGCTGGCTAAATGGATCGGTTAGTTCACTGACCACTTAATTCAGCTAAGAGGGTAGATCCTATTCAGATAGCCCCTGAATCCTCCTCTGCTTTTTGTTGTTGTTAGTGGAAGTTACAAAACCCAGGATAATTCACCGAGTACTTGTGTTTTTTCTTGGCTTTGTGATAAGCCTCTTATCTTTTGCCTGAATTTGCTTTATGTGTGTGTCCTGGGGGAATGAAATGCTTCTCAATTAGGAAAAAAAATCTTAAGTTTGAAAGGAATGTTTAAAATCATCAGATCCAAATAATTCTCTACTGATTTAGTCTCCTTTAGTTGTCTTCACATGTTTTTCTCATTGAACATCTCCAGTGATGGGGAGCAGATTCCTTCCATTTACCTATAGACAATACTAACTGTGCTGGGCATATTTGGAAGGAAAGGAGGGAGTAGATGAGAAAGAGCTGGAGAGGAGAGGATGAGGAGAAAGCACTGCCACTTACTGAGCACATTCCCTGGGCTCAGCTCTGTGCCAACATCATTTAGAGATATATTGTGCAATTTGCTGGGCTGTGGCTCTAGAGTCAAGCTGCCTTATGCGAGCAGAGTTAACATAAGAGCATGTTAGCAGAGTTCACACCTCTAGCTTTTTCATTAATACCCTTTTAAAATTTGCTCTCTTCTGCTGAGGAGATAAGGGAGGAGATAGTGGCTGCATGCTAGGGTGGGAGGTCAGTATCACTGGCTTCTCTGCTGCCCTTGAAGGCCTCTTTCTGCACAGACCTGGAGACGGTAGAATTGTTTTTCCCTTAAAGATTGTCCAACTTGCCTTTGCTAAATGTCTTTGTGGCGGAGCAGCAATTGAAGCCAGCCTATTTAGTTTTACAGCCCATGCTCTCACAGGCTTCACTGTCTTTCTAGTTAATTCTCTCCTACTTTCACCTGGCTTTCCATTCTCCATCATGGGGCTCTGCCCTGCATCCAGGTGGTGAGGCAGTCCTGCAGCAGAAATGTAACTGCCTGGTAGAGAGTAAGAGGTAATGCCTTGTGCACATAAAAGTAGCAGCGTGAAGGCAAGTTCAGGAGATGATATAGAAAGTTGTCAGAGAGTGTGACTCTTTATGGGATTGCACCCTCACCAAGCAACAAAGCAGGCCTCACTTTCCCTGAAGTTAAAACCAGGATGAAAGGCTGCCCTGTGAAAACTTTTATCTTCCTGCCTCTGTGAGATGATGCGCATGAGCCTACGTACTCAGGCTCCATGACAGGCAGTGTTAGCAGTCAGGTACGAGAGATCTACAGTGAGTCTAAGTTTCATATCTTCCACTTTTTAGATGATTATCATGGATAAGTTATTTCACATCTCTGTGCCTCCATGTAAAGTGTGCCTCCATCTGTAATAAGAGTACTCACTACATAGGGTTGTTGTGATGATGAAATTTAGTTCTATATTTTCAGCACTTAGAACAGTGCCTGGGATAAAGAACATCACCATCATTAGCAGCAGCCCCAGCCAGGAGTTTGGCTGTGTTCTGTCAGAACTGAAGCCCTCTCTTTGAGATCTCAGACCATCATTTGTGCTTTGCAGGGGCTGGAGAGAAGTTTTCTCTTTGCGCCTTCCCCATACTCCACTCAATGTGTTCAGGGTCTGAATCACCAGTTGCTGGGCATCCTCTGGGCACCAGGGCATCCTCTAGGCGCCAGGACTGCCAGGCGGCACAGATTCCAGGTTATTTCTATAAGCCACCTGGAAAGCTAGAACTGATGCTCCACAAGATGGTTCCCAGGACATTGGATCAGTTTAAACATGCGATCAGTGTATTGCCAAAGGCTATTGGTATGAGAACAGATAGCAGGAACAGCTTAATTATTCATGCAGTTGCACACACACACACACACACACGTTACAGGATACTGCAAAGGAGACTGAGCTTTGTTTCCAGTGCTCCCTTCAAAGTAAAAGCAATTCCTTGGTAAACTTAAGTAATGTCTGCAGCCCTGAATAACCAGTGATTTCCCAGTCTTTTCAGTTATATGCTTTTTGTACCTGCTTAGCACATGTGACATTCTCTGGTCCTAAATGCCGTTTTATAGTTTATGGCAAACTGTTAAACAACTTGCTGAAAGTCTGATGCATAAACAGAGCTCCTGCTTTGTTTGGGACTCTCTGGCTACTCATGGTAGCTACCTCATTATTATAGCCACACAGTGCTTTCTGTGCCTGTGTGTAGACTTTCCCAACTCCACTTGCTTTCCTGCAGCCAACCAGTCCCTCTAAAACTACCTCAAGTAGGTGCAGATCCAGCACAAGGGAGTTGAGGATACTAAAGTGGGTTCAGCTTCAGACCTTGCCTGTGGCCTTAGCAGTTTTTTTGTGGGGGTTGGGGGAGATTGTCTATCCATCCCGAGTGTTTTGGTTGGGTGCGTGGTGGTCTTTAACCAATATGGTACTGAAGATGAGACTTGGGCTTCCTTAACTCATTTAAAATAACCCAAGGCTATCTTACACTCAATTGGTTGGTTACACACAGTGTGTTAGGCCAGTTAGTTCTGAATCTTCTTTTCCATTTACTGCAGTCCTAGATAAAATATTTTCAATGATCTGATTTTATCTATTTAAAACTGTGAGATAACGCATTCCTGGGTTATACCAGCATGCATGCTGACCTCAGAATCAGAGAATCTCAGCTGGGCGCGGTGGCTCACGCCTGTAATCCCAGAGCTTTGGGAGGCTGAGGCGGACAGATCACTTGAGGTCAGGAGTTCAAGACCAGCCTGGCCAACAAGGTAAAACCCTGTCCCTACTAGAAATACAAAAATTAGCCAGGCATGGTGGTGTGCACCTGTAATCCCAGCTACTTGGGAGGCTGAGGCAGGAGAATCGCTTGAACCCGGGAGGCAGAGGTTGCAGTGAGTCAAGATCATACCACTGCACTCCAGCCTGGGTGACAGAGTGAGACTTTGTCTCAGAAAAAACAACAACAACAAAAAGAATCAGAGAATCTCAAACCTCACATTCACATGATTTTCTCTTGATAGTGCCACGGAAACTGAAACAGAAATAAAAAACTTCCTTCCCAGCTCAGGAAGAAACTGAAAAGAAAAGGATACATGATTGATAGGACAGGGCCATTTCACTAAAGACAAACAATGCTTGAGGTGGGAGGGGAGGGGTTCTTTGTCTTGGATCTGTGACTCTCTTAGGTCCTCTGTGAGAGTTCTCGAATCCTCTGGAATGTGCTCCTCATCCTCCTCTCAGTCCTACCTCCCTTCAGATCTTCTTCCTTCCTTTTCATAACTCACCAGATGAACACAGTACATGCAGGAAGAGCATATAGTAGGTGATTCTTCCTCTCTTTCTTGGTCCTCCTTCCCCTTTGCATTCCTGTTTCCATTTTTCTCTGCATTCCTCTGTTTCCGTTTTCCTCAGACTGACATTGCTCCTGAGGAAGTGAAGATACAAGATAAGAGAAAAGGGGAGATTGAAGGCATGGGTTCTTATTCCAAATTTTTTTCCTTCCCATTTTAGACCTTGAAATGAAAAGATGATCTCTCTCCACTCAAATAAGAAACCTTCCAAAAACCTGAGTGGGGATTGAAAACCATTCACTGTCCATGTTCTTTGTGTAAGCTAGAACTTTCTACATTTTCTTGTTTTATCACTGGGTGTTCTGTTTCTAGTGAAGCTGAGGCATGGTGATCCTGTCCTGGGAAAACCAAACGATGAGAGTGGAATTCGTGCTTCAAGGATTCTCTTCCATCAGACAGTTAAATATTTTCCTCTTTATGATAATTTTAGTTTTCTACATCTTAACTGTTTCTGGAAACATCCTCATTGTCCTTCTAGTTTTAGTCAGACATCATCTCCACACCCCTATGTACTTCCTCCTGGTGAAATTGTCCTGTCAGGAGATCTGGTATACCTCTAACATCATCCCCAAAATGTTGCTGATTATCATAGCTGAATAGAAGACTATCTCTGTGGCTGGCTGGCTGGCACAATTCTACTTCTTCGGATCCCTGGCTGCCACGGAGTGCCTCTTGCTTGCTGTGATGTACTATGATTGCTACCTAGCCATCTGCCAGCCTCTTTGCTACCGTGTCCTCATGACTGGCCCCCTTTGCATCAGGCTAGCTGCTGGCTCTTGGTTCTGCTGCTTCCTCCTTACAGCAATCACCATGGTCTTGCTATGTAGACTAACCTTCTATGGACCCTATGAAATCGATCACTTCTTTTGTGACTTCACCCCTGTGGTTCATCTCTCCTGCATGGATACCTCAGTGACTGAGACCATTGCCTTTGCCACCTCTTCTGCAGTAACTCTGATCCCATTTCTCCTCATTGTAGCCTCCTACTCCTGCGTCCTTTCTGCTGTCCTAAGAATCCCATCTTGCACAGGCCAGAAAAAGGCCTTCTCCACCTGCTCTTCCCACCTCACTGTGGTCATGGTGTTTTATGGGACACTGATTGCCACATACCTTGTGCCCTCAGCCAACTCATCCCAACTCTTGTGCAAAAGGTCCTCTCTGCTCTACATCATCCTGACACCCATGTTTAACCCTATCATTTATAGCCTGAGAAACAGAGACATCCATGAAGCTCTGAAGAAGTGCTTGAGGAAGAAGTCAGGTGTTTGCCTTAGGTAATACGAAAAGGAAAAAAGTTGTATTTGTCTAAATGTTGATGAACTGGGCTGAGTCATTTAAATTCTACATAAAACGCAATTGCCTAAATGAGGAGCTACCTAAAACAGATGACCAGATACCTCTACTGAGTTATGACAGCCCCAGGTAAACTGCTGTCCCAGGATATGATCTATGCAGGTCAGACTGTGCTCCATCATCTCCAGTAGACTTGGATTCTTATGTAGAAGCCCATATTCAAAATGAGCCAGTAGGTGTGTTCACTTGTTCATCAAAATATTCATCAAGGGTTTGTTAATGCTCAAGGCATTGTGTTGGACATAAGTGATAAAGTGATGGGCAAAAACAGAGGCAGTTCCTGCTTTCACTGAACTCACAGTCTATGGGGAGAAAAACATTAATCAAGTAATGAATATAAAACTACACATATGATATAAAACTGTACTTGTAATTCAAAATTGAAAATAAGAAGATGACCAGCACATACCTATTAGAACGGCCAAAACCCAAAACACTGACAACACCAAATGCTGGTGAGGATGTGGAGCAACAGGAACTTTCATTCACTGCTGGTGGGAATACAAAATGGTACACCCACTTTGGAGTATACTCTTGCAGTTTCTCACAACACTGAATATACTTTTACAACAAAATTCAATAATCACATTCATTGCTATTTACCCAAATTAGTTGAAAACGTATGTCCATACAAAAACCTGTACATGGATGTTCATAGCAGCTTTATTCATAATTGCTGACATTTGGAAGCAAACAAGATGTCCTTCAGTAAGTGAATGAATAAACAAACTGTGGTACATCCAGACAATAGAATACTATTTGGTGCTAAAAAGAAATGAACTATCAAGCTATGAAAAGACATGAAGCAACCTTAAATGCATATTACTAAGTAAAAAAAAAAAAACAATCTGAAAAGGCAAAATTATGGAAATAAGTGAAAAGATTAGTAGTTGCCAAGAGGTAGGAGGGAGGGAGGAATAAGAGCACAAAGCGGAGGGCAGAGAAATTTTACAGCTGTGAAGCTACTCTGTATGATAATACAGGGGTAGATACATGCCATTACACATTTGTCCAAACCTATTCAACGTACAACACCAAGCATGAACCCTAATGTAAATTACGGACTTTGCTGATGATGTGTCATTGTGGGTTCATTGATTATAAGAAATGTACCACTCAGGTGTGAGATGTCAGTAGTGGGGAAGGCTGTGCATGTGTGAGGGTGAAGGATATGTGGACACCATCTGTATTTTCTGCTCAGTTTTGCTGTGAACCTAAAACTGCTCTAAAAAATCAATTTAAAAAGAATAACTATTATTATAGATGTTAATTGTATATTAATAATGTAAAACTTCAGTCTCTTTGGAGTAGATTTTGCCTAGGAAAAGCATTTTCTAGTCCTTTGTACTCTTGAAATTAGAAGTGGGAAAATGAAGATTTGGGGAAATAAGCTAGACAAAGGACCTATGACAATATCTCCAGTACTCCATCTCCTCCGCTGCCATAGCGGTAGGCTCAGTTGGAAGTTAGGGATTTATATTTATTGAGTGCCACCTCTTCCTGCCAGGCTGTTGTCTGTACTGGGTCCTCTTCCTGTTGGCACATACTCTCAGCAGTTAGAACACAGGCTGTGTTGAGCTTGTGTTTGTTCTTGGCTCTATGCAATTCTAAAGAGCAGAATTGACTTCAGAGTAGAAAAGCTGAGGTCAGCATTGCACACGGATGCTACCTGCCTCCTTCTCTGGTTCCTACAAAGTATGTTCCCCCAGTGCTGGGAACAGGAGTCTTTCTTATCCAAACTTTTCTCTTTTTTTGAGTTAAGCCAAGAGATTATATTCACCATTTATGGAGGTTACTCAAAACTCTGGCTGGGAAACAGTTCATAAGTATCTGAAGACATTCTCAGGCTTTGCTTATGAAAAGATAATTAATTGCCCTCTTCTTGTAAACTAGAAGAATATTGTTGAAATCATCTTGGAGTAGTTTCAGCAAAAGTAAAAGTTGTCAGCTTTCAATTATCTGCAGGTGCCTCATCTGCAGCAAGTTTCAAAGCCAGATTAAATTTAAAGGAAGATGGATGGCTGGATAAGAGAGCAAGATCTGCATCAAGGGTAAGTTTGAATTCAAGCACTGCCACTTTCTAGCAGTGTGGCTTTGGTTAAGTTATCCAACATCACGAATCTTAGGATTTCCTATCTGTAAAGGAGAAAATGCCATGTCTTTTTTTTCTTTCTTTTTTTTTTTTTTTTGAGACAGAGTCTTGCTCTGTCACCCAGTCTGGAGCGCAGTGGTACGATCTCGGCTCACTTCAACTTCCACCTCCCGGGTTCAGGCAATTCTCCTGCCTCAGCCTCCTGAGTAGGTGGGACTATAGGCATGCACCACCGCACCTGGCTTTTTTTTTTTTTTTTTTTTTTTTTTTGTATTTTTAGTAGAGACAGGGTTTTACCATGTTGGTCAGGCTGGTCTCGAACTCATGACCTCAAATGATCTGCCCACCTCGGTCTTTCAAAGTGCTGGGATTACAGGTATGAGCCACCGTGCCCTGCCTGTCATATCTATCTCATACTGCTAAGAACATGTCCAGTTCACGGTCTGGCCCACAGGAAAAGCTCAGTAAATGAAGAGCTCTTGTAATTCTTCTAGGTTCCACCTTCTGCACCAAATCCTAGTCAAAACTATGTTCTACTAAGAATTATTTTTGATATTATAAAGTGATAAATGCTCAGATTTTTTTTTTTTTTTTTTTTTTGAGACGGAATTTCACTCTGCTGCCCAGGCTGGAGTGCAATGGTGCAATCTCGGCTCACCACAACCTCTGCCTCTGGGGTTCAAGTGGTTCTCCTGCCTCAGCCTCCTGAGTAGCTGGGATTACAGGCATGTGCCACTAAGCCAGGCTAATTTTTGTATTATTAGTAGAGATGGGGTTTCACCATGTTGGTCAGGCTGGTCTTGAACTCCCAACCTCAGGTGATCTGCCCGCCTCGGCCTCCCAAAGTGCTGGAATTACAAGCATGAGCCACCGTGCCCGGCCAATGCTCAGAATTTTTAAGGTGCAGAGAGAATATATGGCTTACCTAGTCTATATATTATTTCACAGATAGAAAAGTGATCTCCTACTTTAGGTGGACTTTTCCTGGGTAATTATATAACAAAGGCTAGAATCCAGTGCTTCTGTTTCCAAATCTAGGCCTCTTCCCCAACGACACACCACCTACCAACTAAGTGGCTTCTCTCTCTGTCCAGAGGCACCTAAGAAACTTCCCTTTTATAGTAGTGCTCCCCTTATCTGAGGTTTTGCTTTCCATGGTGTCAGTTGCCCTCAGTAAACTATCCTCCAAAAATATTAAGTGGAAAATTCTAGAGGTAAGAAATGTATAAGTTTTAACTTGCCTGTTCTCCTGAGTAGCATGTTAAAAATCTTTCACTGTCCCACTCTGTCCTGCACAGAAGTGAATCATCTCTTTACCCAGTGTATCCACACTGTGTAGGCTACCTGCCCCATTAGTCACTCAGTAGCCCTCTTGAGTGTCACAGCAATTGTCCTAGTATCACAGAGCTTGTGTTCAAGTAACCCTTATTTTGCTGAATAATGACCCCTAAGTGCAAGAGTAGTGAGGTTGGTATATTGTTATTGTTGTTTTATGTTATTATTAGTTATTGCTGTGAATCTTACTGTGCCTGATTTATAAATTAAATTTTAGCAGGGGCATGTATGTATAGGTAAAAAACATAGTGTATATAGGGTTTGGTGATATCTGTGGTTTCAGGCATCCACCAGGGGTCTTGAAATGTAGTATCCCCTGCAGATAAGAGGAGACTACTGCATATGCCAGATTTGCCTCTAGGATCACTGTTAGGTTACGCTCGGCAGGGATAGAGTGCAGTGTATCACAGCACATGCCAGTGCCATTGACATCCCCTGCCAGCACTGAGCTCCACGTTGTACCTTCTACAAAGTCACAGCCTTGAATTAGGTAACACGGCCTCAGATTTTTGTGGTGAGCAAACCCCTATCAGATGGGAGATATTCCCATTATTCTTTCTGCAAAAAAGCCACAACTCCCAGCCTTCTAAATAGGGAAGGGGAAATGTTGGGTATAGAACTGGCTTATTTTCATTGTGACATGACAATGAAGCACAAAGACTGGAGACTCTCCTTCCAGGTCACTGAGGGATGTAGGACTGGAGGAGCCACACCCCTGGTCTCACAACTGAAAATAAATTCCAACACTGGCAAGGAACCCAGAAGTCTGACCCCCTGGACCAGTGGTTTTTTATCCTGAGAGTTGGGCAAAGGTGCCTAAGAAGCCACCAAAGGAGGAAAGTGGCTGAGCAGTCTCTGAGCCCCACCCCTGTGCTCGCTGAGCAATTCTGCTTTTATCTATCCTGTTTACTTCTATTCCGTTTAAAACTTCATTTGAATAAAGACTTTTGGTGCCATACATGCATGCCCACACACTTTCACACATATATCTTTTTGGTAGGCCTTTTCTTTCTTTAGAGCTTACCTTATTTTTCTGCTAGAAAACATGCAAAACACAAGGGTCATGTTTGGCTTAATTTATATCCTGTGAGTTCAAAGACAGTTGGTGTGCCCTTGCTGAGAGGAGAAAAAGGAGACAGTATCTGGAGAAGGCTACAGCTAACAGAGAATGACGAGCTTCTATAGATAATTTTGTACATCACCATTACAAGCACTATACCGTTTTAAGCCTTCTGAATCTCTGTAACTGACTTTTCTTCTACAAATTGAGTCATAAAACAACACTTGCCGCCAGGCGCGGTGGCTCACGCCTGTAATCCCAGCACTTTGGGAGGCCGAGGTGGACGGATCACGAGGTCAGGAGATGGAGACCATCCTGGCCAACATGGTGAAACCCCATCTCTACCAAAAATACAAAAATTAGCTGAGCGTGGTGGTGGGCGCCTGTAATCCCAGCTGCTCGGGAGGCTGAGCCAGGAGAATGGCTTGAATCCGGGAGGCGGAGGTTGCAGTGAGCCAAGATCGCCACTGCACTCCAGCTCGGTGACAGAGCAAGATTCTGTCTCAAAAAAAACACAAAAAACAAAAAACACTTGCCAATATCTTCTCCAAATTTATGAACAATGCCCATCCCTGTATGGCATGGGATACCACCAGTTAGCCTGGCTATACCCTGACATATTTGTTCTTTGAAGCTCAGGTGTGAGATGGCCTTCAAAAGGTATGTCTTGTCATCCACAGTCAAATTACTTCTGAGGACAAGAAAAGGGAGTAATGCTACATGATGATCTATAAGTTACTGATTATTGGCTTATAGCTGGCAGTCCTTTGGTGATAAATGGGAGAGGATACTGATGTACAGTCAAGGTTGGACTGGGGAACTACATGGGAGATATCACAGCCACTGCAGTCATCACAGGACGTAGCAGTGTTTCCTGAGAGACTTCTCACTCTTGCCTCTCTGAGTTGGGACAAGAAAGCCCATTCAGTCTGGGCTACGGTGTCATCCAGTCTTGGTGGTTTCTCACTATCCACATCCATCTGAGCTCAAAGAAGATGAAACCTAAACAAGAGAGAGTCACAGCCTTCATGCTGAAATCAAGAGTCTGCAGCACAAGAGACCACTTCTTTTTTTTTTATATACTTTAAGTTATAGGGTATATGTGCACAATGTGCAGGTTTGTTACATATGTATTCATGTGCTATGTTGGTGTGCTGTGCCCATTAACTCGTCATTTACATTAGGTATATCTCCTAATGCTATCCCACCCCCCTCCCCCCACCCCATGACAGGCCCCTGTGTGTGATGTTCCCCATCCTGTGTCCAAGTGTTCTCACTGTTCGATTCCCACCTATGAGTGAGAACATGTGGTGTTTGGTTTTCTGTCCTTGAGATAGTTTGCTCAGAATGACAGTTAAGGAGACCACTTCTTGTACATCCTCCTGGGACCTACCTGTCCCTCAACCACTGAGTGAGTCAAGTTTGTGATGGCTCCTATGTAGCTGACAGACCTGGGCCAGTCTCTTAACTGCTTTGGGGCTCAGACTCCAAATCTGAAAAACCAGGAATATTGGCTAGGTGTTTTCTAAGGAACATACTAAGAATAATAACTAATGTTTATATTGTATTTTAAACTTTATAAAACTTTTCCACACAGTTACTCACTTGCTCCTCATTTAGTTGTAAAGTAGAAACCATCTCCATGGCACAGATGAAAAAACTAAGACTCAAAGATGCTAAACAACTTTCACAAAGTGTCTCTGTGAATGCCTTCAGGTTTCCAACTTTCCATTACATCACACTCTTAGCTCTAAGATTTCATAATTCAGTGTTTTTCTTCTGGAGATATATATATATATACACACATATATATATACACACATACATATATCTCCATCCAAAGTACAGCAACTTCAAAGACTGAAGGAACATCAGCCCACACAGATGAGAAAGAACCAGCTCAAGAACTCTGGCAACTCAGAGAGCCAGAATGACTTCTTACCTCCAAACAACCACACTAGTTTCCCAGCAATGGCTCTTAACCAGACTGAAATGGATGAAATGACAGAAAGAAATAGAATTCATATATATAATATATATATATATATATGCACACACACACACTTTTATATATATTTATATATAATTATAGCTATATAAAAAATATATTTAATTACAGTTACAATAACCATAATACTGCCTTATCTTTGGGGCTTAATCCAATATGATACAGATTGGAAAGCTTGCATCCATGGTAGCTGCATGCTGGTACCACTGTCCCAGATGCCATACTGCCAAATAGTTTGGTACTTTTTATGTAATCTGTGACATATTATGCGTAACTTGAATTAGGCACTAGTAATGATATGGGCTTTTGATAATACACACCCAATTTCTGAAATCCAGATTTTAATTCATATTTAATACAATTTTTTTAAACTTTTATTTTAGGTTTGGGGGTATATGTGGAGTTTTGTTACACAGATAAACATATGTCATGGGGGTTTGTTGTACATATCATTTCCTCACCCAGGTATTAAGCCCAATACCCAATAGTTATCTTTTCTGCTTCTCTGCCTCCTCCCAGACTCCACCCTCCAGTAGACCCAGGGGCTATTGTTTCCTTCTTTGTGTTCATAAGCTCTTATCATTTAGCTCCCACTTACAAGTGAGAACATGCAGTATTTTGTTTTCTGTTCCTACATGAATTTGTCTAGGATAAAAGCCTCCAGCTCCATCCATGTTCCCAAAAAAGACATAATCTTACTCTTTTTTATGGCTGCATAGTATTCCATGGTATGTATGTAACACATTTTCTTTATCCAATCTGTCATTGATGGGCATTTATGTTGATTCCATGTCATTGCTCTTATGAATAGTGCTGCAATGAACATTTGCACACATATGTCTTTATGGTAGAATGATTTATATTCCTCTGGGTGTATAGCCAGTAATGGGATTGCTGGGTTGAATGGTAGTTCTGGTTTTATCTCTTTGAGGAATTGCCATACTGCTTTCCACAATGGTTAAACTAATAATTTACTCTCCCACCAACAGTGTATAAGCATACCTTTTTCTCTGCAGCCTTATCAGCATCTATTGTTTTTTGACTTCTTAGTAATAGCCATTCTGACTGGTGTGAGATATTATCTCATTGTGGTTTTGATTTGCATTTCTCTAACGATCAATGATATTGAGATTTTTTTCATGTGCCTGTTGGGCACATGTATGTCTTCTTTAGAGAGGTGTTTGTTCATGTCCTTTGCCCACTTTTTTATTGGGTTGTTTTTCTCTTGTAAATTTGTTTAAGTTCCTTATAGATTCTGGATATTAGACCTTTGTCAGATGCATAGTTTGCAGATATTTTTTCCCATTTTGTAGGTTGTCTGTTTACTCTGTTGACTGTTTCTTTTGCTGTGCAGAAGTTCTTAAGTTTAGCTCTTAATCAGGTCCCAATTGTCAATTTTTGCCTTTGTTGTGATTGCTTTTGGTGCCTTTGTCATGAAATCTTGCCCGTTCCCATGTCCAGGATGGTATTTTCCAGGTTATCTCCCACGGTTTTATGAAGTTTTATGTTTTAGATTTAAATATTTCATCCATCTTGAGTTGATTTTTGTATGTGGTGTAAGGAAGGGGTCCAATTTCAATCTTCTGCATATGGATAGCCAGTTAGCCCACTACCATTTATTGAATATGGGGTCTTTCCCCATAGCTTATGTCAGCTTTGTTGAAGATCAGATGGTCATAGATGTGCAGCCTTATTTCTGGGCTCTCTATTCTGTTCCATTGGTCTATGTGTCTGTTTCTGTACCAGTTCCATGCTGTTTTGGTTACTATAGCCTTATAGCATAGTTTGAAGGTGAGCAACGTAATGCTTCCAGCTTTGTTCTTTTTGCTTAGGATTGTGTTGGCTATTTGAGCTCTTTTTTTTGTTCTATACGAATTTTAAAATAGATTTTTCTAGTTTTATGAAGAATTACATTAATAATTTGATAGGAATAGCACTGAATCTGTAAATTGCTTTGGGCAGTATAGCCATTTTAATGATATTAATTCTTCCTATTTATGAGCATGGGATTTTTTCCATTTGTTTGTGTCTTCTCTGATTTCTCTGAGCAGTGTTTTGTAATTCTCTTTGTAGAGATCTTTCACCTTCCTGGGTAGTTATAGTCTAGATTACTAGATATTTTATTCATTTTGTGGTGATTGTGAATGGAATTTCCTTTTGGTTTCACTATTGTTGGTGTATAAGAATGCTAGTGATTTTTGTATTGTACAACTTTGCTGCAGTTGTTTATCAGCTGGAGGAGCTTTTGGGCTAAGACCATGGGGTTTTCTAGATAGAGAATCATGTAATCTGCAGAGATGGTTTGACTTCCTTTCTTCTTATTTGGATGCCATTTATTTATTTCTCTTGCCAGATTGCTTTGGCTAGGACTTCCAATACTATGTTGAATAAGAGTGGCGAGAGAGGGCATCTTTGTCTTGTGCTGGTTTTCAAGGGGAATACTTCCAGCATTTGCCCATTCAATGTAATGTTTCTGGAGTTTTGAAAAACCATTTGTTGTCCCACAGCCAATGAATGGTTTTTTGAAACTCCAGAAATATCCAGATTATATGAAGGCAAATATTAGAATTTTTAAACACTTATGCTTATTTCTAAGTAATAATAGAAATGAAATTATATGATACATTTTCTTATTAAAGATGATGTTCTGGCACTGAGCTTAGTTGCTGTCTCCACTGCTCCATCTTCTCTGTTCCAGGAGTCCCTGAGTGATTCTACTGCAGCCTCTGTCTGTCATCCTGTGACATGCAGGTACTGGGAGGAGATCCATAAAAAAGACTCCAGAACATATGGAGGCTGGGAAACGTACTGGTTGATTCCACCATGCTGTCATGGCTGCTGGCATACATGAGTGAACATAGATCCTGATAAAACACTTTGGCTAGAACCACCCATTGGAGTGTTGTGGCCAGTAGACTAGGAACACTTTGGCCCCACCAGCATAGCAGGTTCCTAATCTCCAGGGACTGGAGAACAAAGCTAGAAGCTGAATACCAGCCCCCCAGAGTCACAGCATGCAGATCAGAAGTGCTGAGCTGAGCCTTGCCCTGTAAAACTTTCCAGATATGCATTCAGTTGACTGAACCCACCTCATGTTGCAGTCAAACCACCAAGGACATCAGAGAAGATAAAAGCCAAAAAAAAAAAAAAATCCAAAGTACAGCATCTTCAAAGACTGAGGGATCATCAGCCCACACAAATGAGAAAAAGCCAATGCAAGAACTCCAGCAATTCAAAAAGCCAGAATGTCTTCTTACCTCCAAATGACCATACTAGTTCCCCAGAAATGGCTTTTAACCAGGCTGAAATGGCTGAAATGACAGAAAGAGGATTCAGAATATGGATAGGAACAAAGATCATTGACAGGAGAAAGTCTAAACTCAATCCAAGGAATCTAAGGAATACAATACAATGATATAAAAGATGAAAGATGAAATAGCTATTTTAAGAAAGAACCAAATTGATCTGATAAAGCTGAAAAATTCATTTCAAGGATCTCATAATAAAATGCAAGTATTAACAGCAAAACCATCCAAGCTGAGGAAACAGTCTAAGAGCTTGAAGACTAGTTCTCCAAACTAACTCAGTCAGACAAAAATAAAGAAAAAACAATAAGGAAGAATGAACAAAACCTCTGAGAAATATGGGCTTATGTGAAGAGATCAATCTATGACTCACTGGCATCCCTGAAAGGAGGCAGAGAAGACAAGCAAGTTGAAAAACATATTTGAGGACACCATCCATTAAAGTTTCCCCAACCTTGCTAGAGAGATGAACATTTAAATTCAGGAAATGCAGAGAACTCTTCTGGGATACTATACAAGATGATCATCCTCAAGTCACATAGTAATCAGATTCTCAGAGGATGAAATGAAAGAAAAAAATGTTAAAGGCAGCTAAAGAGAAGGGAGGAGACACCTACAAAGGGAACCCCATCAACCTAATAGCAGACCTTTCAGCAGAAACCCTATAAGCCATAAGACATTGGGGGCTATATTTAGCATCTGTAAAGAAGAGAAATTTCAACCAGTAATTTCATATCCAGCTAAACTAAGCTTCATGAGCAAAGAAGAAATAAGATCATTTTCAGAGAAGCAAATGCTAAGGCAATTCATTACCACCAGTCCTGCCTTACAAGGGGCCCTTAAAGGAGTGCTAAATATGGAAATGAAAGACTGTTACCAGCCCAACACAAAAACATATTTAAGCACGGAGACCGTTGACACTATAAAGCAACCACACAAACGAGTCTGTATAACCAGCTAACAACATGACAACAGGATCAAATCTTCACATATCAATGTTAACCTTGAATTTAAACAGACAAAATGCCTCATTTAAAAGGCACAGAGTAGCAAGTTGGATAAAGAAGCAAGATCCAACTGTATGTAGTCTTCAAGAGGACCGTCTGACATGAAATGACACCCACAGACTCAAAGTAAATAAGTGGAGAAAAATCTATCAAGCAAACAGAAAACAGAAAAAAGTAGGAGTTACTAGTCTAATTTCAGACAAAACAGACTTTAAACCAACAAAGATCAAAAACAACAAAGAAGAGCATTACATAATGGTAAAGGGTCCAATTAAACAAGAAGACATAGCTATTGTAAATATATATGCACCCAACACAGGAGCACCCAGATTCATATAGCAAGTTCTTAGAGACCTGCAAAGAGACTTAGATAACCACACAATATTAGTGGGAAACTTCAACACCCCACTGCCAGATCACTGAGATAGAAAACTAACAAAGATATTTGGGACCTGAACCTGACACTTGACCAAATGGGCCTAAACAACATCTACAGAACTCTCCACACAAAACCAAAAGAATATACATTTGTCTCATCTGCACATGGCACATACTCTAAAATTAACCACACAGTTGGCCATAAACAACCCTCAGCAAATTTAAAAAAGACCCAAATCATGCCAAACACAC
Organism: Gorilla gorilla gorilla; assembly: GCF_029281585.2. NCBI lineage: Eukaryota > Metazoa > Chordata > Mammalia > Primates > Hominidae > Gorilla > Gorilla gorilla. Next base: position 128,044,119 of record NC_073224.2, on the reverse strand, counting down.
ACTCAGACCACAGTGCAATAAAAATTGAAATCAGTATGAAGAAAATCATTCAAAACCACACAACTACACGGAAATTAAACAACCTGCCGCCAAATGACTTTTGGGTAAATTATGAAATTAAAGCACAAGTCAAGTAATACTTTGAAACGAATGAGGACAAAGATACACTGTACTAGAATCTCTAGGAAACAGCTAAAGCAGTATTAAGAGAAAAGCTTATAGCACTAAATGTCCACATCAAAAAGGTAGAAAGATCACAATTAACAACCTAACATCATACCTGAAGGAATTAGAAAAACAAGAGTGAAGTAACCCCAAAGCTAGCAGAAGACAAGGAATAACCAAAATCAGATTTGAACTGAAGGAAATTAAGATGCAAAAACCATACAAAAGATCAACAAATCAAAGGGCTGGTTATTTGAAAGGATAAATAAGATTGACAGACTGCTAGCTAGACTGATAAATAAAAAAAGAGAGAAGTTCCAAATAAACACAATCAGAAATGACAAAAGGGACATTACCAATGACTCCACAGAAATACACAAACTCTCAGAGACTACTATGAACACTTCTACGCACACAAACTAGAAAACCTAGAAGAAATGGATAAATTCTTGGAAACATACAACCTCCTATGTTTGAACCAGTAGGCAACTGAATGCCTGAATAGACCAATAACAGTTTCCAAAACTAAATCAGTAATAAAAATCCTACCAACCAGAAAAAGCACAAGACCAGACGAATTTACGGCCAAATTCTACCAGATGTATAAAGAAGAGCTGCTACCATTCCTACTGAACCATTCCAAAAAATTCAGGAGGAGGGTCTCCACTCTAACTACTTGTATGAGACCAGCATCATCCTAATACTGAAACCTGGCAGAAAAAAAAAAAAAAAAAAAGAAAATTTCAAGCGAATACCCCTAATTAACATAGACACAAAAATCTCCTACAAAATGCCAGCAAATTGAATGCAGCAGAACATCAAAGAGCTAATCCACCATGATTAAATAGGCTTTAACCCTTGGATGGAAAGTTGGTTCAACATACACAAATCAATAAATGTAATTCACTGCATAAACAGAACTGAAAACAAAAACCACATGATCACCTCAATAGATGCAGAGAAGGCTTTTGATAAAATTCAACATCCCTTCATGTTACAAACCCTCAACAAGCTAGGCATTGAAGAGACGTACCTAAAAATAATAAGAGCCATCTATGACAAACCCACAGCCAACATCATACTGAACAGGCAAAAGCTGGAAGCATTCCCCTTGTGAACTGCAACAAGACAAGGATGCCCACTCTCACCACTCCTATTCAAATAGTACTGGAAGTCCTAGCTAGAGCAATTAGGCAAGAGAAATAAATAAAACCCATCCAAATAGGAAGAGCGGAAGTCAAATTATCCTTGTTTGCCAACAATATGATTCTATATCTAGAAAACCCCATAGTCTCTGCTCAAAAGCTCCTAGATCTGATAAACAACTTCAGCAAAGTGTCAACATATATAAAACCAATGTACAAAAATCACTATCATTTATATACATCAACAGCTTCCAAGCTGAGAACCAAATCAAGAATGCAACCCTATTCACGAACACCACAAAATGAATAAAATACCTAGGAATACAGTTCACCGGGGAAGTGAAAGATCTCTACAATAAGAATTACAAAACATTGCTCAAAGAAATTAGAGATGACAGAAACAAATGGGAAACATTCCATGCTCATGAATTGCAAGAGTCAATATTGTTAAAATGACCATACTGCCCAAAGCAATTTGCAGATACTATGCTAATCCTATCAAACTACCAACACTACTTTTCACAGGACTAGAAAAAAACTATTTTAAAATTCATATGGAGCTAAAAACAAATAGCCAAGATAATCCTGAGCAAAAAGAACAAAGCTGGAAGCATCATGTTACCTGACTTTGAACTATACTACAAGGCTATCGTAACCAAAACAGCATGGTACTGATACAAAAACAGATGCATAGACCAATGGAACAGAATAGAGAGCCCAGAAATAATGCTGCACACCTACAACCATCTGATCTTCAACAAAGCTGACAAAAACAAGCAATATGGAAAGGACTCCATACTCAATAAATGGTACTGGGCTAACTGGCTATCCATATGCAGAAGATTGAAACTGGACCCCTTCCTTATACCATGTACCAAAATCAACTCAAGATGGATTAAATTTTAAATCTGAAACCTAAAACTTTAAAAACCCTGGGAAATAACCTAGGAAATACCATTCTGGACAAAGGCCCTGGTAAAGACTTCATGATGAAGATGCCAAAAGCAATTGTGACAAAAACAAGAATTGATAAATAAGGCCTAATTAAACCAAAGAGCTTCTGAACAGAAAGGGAAACTATCAACAGAGTAAATAGACAGCCTGGAGCATGGGAGGAAATATCTGCAAACTATGTATCTGACAAAGGTCTAATATCCAAATCTATAAGAAGGTTAAACTAATTAACAAGCAAAAACCAAACAACTCCATTAAAAAGTGAGCAAAGGACATGAATAGACATTTGTCAAAAGAAGTCACACATGTAGCCAACAGGCATATGAAAAAATACTCAGCATCGCTAATTATTAGAGAAATGCAAATCAAAACCACAATGAGATACCATCTCACACCAGTCAAAATGCCTATTATTGAAAAGCCAAAAAATAACAGTTGTTGGCGAGGTTTCAGAGTAAAGAGAATGCTTATACACTGTTGGTGGGAATGTAAATTAGGTTAGCCAGTGTGGAAAACAGTTTGGAAATTTCTCAAAGAACATAAAACAGAACTGCCTTTTGACCCAGCAATCCCATTACTGGGTACATATCTAAAGGAATACAAATTGTTCTATCATAAAGACACACGCATGTGTATGTTCATCATAGCACTCTTTACAATAACAAAGACACGGAATCAATCTAAATGCCCATCAATGATAGACTGGATAAAGAAAATGTGGTATATATACACCATGGAATACTATGCAGTCATAAGAAAGAATGAGATGATGTTCTTTGCAGCAACATGGATGCAGGTAGAAGGCCTTATCCTAAGCAATTTAATGCAGGAAGAGAAAACCAAATATTGCATATTCTCACTTATAAGTGGGAACTCAACACTGAGTACACATGGACACAAAGAAGGGAAAAACAGACACTAGGGCCTAATTGAGGGTGGAGCGGGGAAGGAGGGAGAGGATTAAAAAACTACCTGTTGGTCACTATACTTACCCCCGGGTGATGAAATAATCTGTACACCAAAACCCTGTCACACACAATTTACCTATATAATAAGCCTGCATATGTACGTTTGAACCTAAAATGAAAGTTAAGAATGATGTTCTATAGCACTGTCTTCAAAACTTTACTCTTAGAGCCCATAAGCAAAATCCAATGTACTACTAGTTAACTTTAATCTCCCATTTGAAGTTTCCAGTCTTATAATTCTCACAAAATCTACGCCTCCTAAACTCTAATATCCTTATATACTTAAATAACTCTGAAATAAACTTGGAAGTTCTATCTGTATTCTCATATTTCAACAGTGATTATCTTCCAATAATAAAACAGAACTACTCACTTAGAAGGCTTTTGAAAAAGGCCTAAATGGGGACTAAATTCAAAATGTCTATGTGAGTATTTGTCTATTCAGAATGTATTTTGGCAAGTACGACTGCACAATAGTAGAGTACTCATAATTTGTATTCCCACTATTCGTCTGGCCAAGTTCAAGTTTCCTAAACTCTCAGGTTCTATTATCATCTATGATGGTGATCAATATACCCCGTATTGAGAAGACCAAGCCATGAGTCTGAGCTTCTGCTAAATGCCTTTTCTAATTTAGTTTTTTCAAAGTTTTTGAGCATTCTTTTGGGTTATTCAATAACATGGGGTTCCCTGACATTGTCTTATTCTCTATTCGTTTTTGTTCTTGTCCCTCCAAATGAATTCTAAATATCTGATAGTCAGAAACAGAATTAATTCTCAATAAAATTTTATAGGTATGGGTATAAGTGGGCACGTTGTTCTCTACCAAACCCCTAAACCCAGGAAACAGCCACCTCTAGTTGTCCAGCACTTGGAACAACTCTTCCCAGTGAAATGATAGAAAGAGGCACATTCAAGGAAAAATGATCTGCATTAAAATGGTCACCTATTTTGCTGTGAACAATTTGTCTTGAGACAGTCTTCCCGATATTCCTAAGATTCCCCCTTATTTATCACTTCTCTCTCTGCAGATGTTCAGTCTACCTATCTCTTTCTTCCCCTTACTCTCTCTGCCTGTCCCAAATTTCTGGTTCCCCTAACTTTCAGGCCTCACATTTCCTGAAACTATTCAAATATTTATAGAACACCTCTTATGTGCCAGACCCAATACCAGGCACTAAAAATACAGTCATGAGCAAGATCACCCAACATACACAGAGTAACACAGAACCTACAGAGCTTTCAGTCTAGTGGGGAAAACAATGAAAAACAAGGAATGACAGAGGGTGGAGGAATGCCTGTGGGCAATGGGAGCAGAGAGCAGGAGTAACTGTTCCTGCCTGGAGGGCTTTCTGGTGCTATGATGGGAGATGAGTAAGGAATTAAGTGAACAGGTGAGAGGATATTCTAGAGAGAGCTCGTGAGACAGAACTAGATTGATTTGTTTAAGCAACTAAAAGGAATTCCACATCCAGTGTTACCCACTGTGAGGAGATCTTGGGGGTGGGGCCGGGGAAGAAATAGCCAGCTGAGAGTTTTAAGCTGGGGAGTCATGTGATTAAATTTGCATTTTAGAAGGCTCTCCTCCCTTCTTCCTGAGGACAGACTGAAGAAACATCCAAGCTGGTCTTGAAGGAGAGTGGGATCCTGTAACACAGGTAAAAGATAAAGACTAATGTACTTTCTATGGGGTTGGAGAGAGGTGGTCTGGTTTGAGAAATATTTAGGCAAAAGCATAACTGAAAGAACTTGGTGGCTGATAATAGGTGGTGGTGTGGGAGAGAGAGTAGCTTAAGAGGACACCTGGTTTCTCATGAACGTGGCTGAAAGGCCAGTCAGGCCTTTCCTGGATGGTGGACATGGTGGGAGGAGCAGGCTTGAGTGTGGGGATGCCAAGTTAATCAAACTGAATTTGGATATTGGATTTGAGGTGCCTGGGAGAGAGTGGAGCTCAAAGGAGAGATCATGGCATCTATATAGATTTGTGAATCTTTGGAACAGACAGATAGTAAGTAATTAGAGCCATCAGAATGGGTGAGATAACTAGGAAAATATGAGTTCAGCCAGAAGCCTCTCCTCAGCCCCACCACTTCAGGGACCTGTAAGCATGGCAGCAGCCCTGAGTGAGGGGCAGGGATTCCAGCCGAGGTGCAGAGAGTTTTTAATAGCATTCCCTAAAGTGTAGTTACACTGAAAAATTGTTCCCCAAGAGAAACTACACACACACACACACACACACACACACACGCACACCACACAGTTCCATGCTCAGATAAGTTTGGAGAAATCTATATATTATTTCCCCTGCTTAGAGAATATTAAGGACTGACAAGTTCTGCAGTAAAGACCTTTTTACCTTCATTTAATTCAGTTTTCCCCACAAGACAGCCCTGGCTGGAGATTACTCTGGATCTGAATGTCTCAGGGTGAAGGAAGCGGGAGACAGCTAACTTTCCCAGAGGCATGCCCCCAAGTCAGCACCGCAGAGTGTCATCTATCTGTTCATTTATAAGATGAAAACATTGGGGCCCAGTGATTGCTTCCAAGTTTCATAGTTAGCTAGTGATACATTTGGGTTGTCACATACTCCTTTGACCCAATCTAAGAAAATTCCAGTGATGCAGCATAGTGAAACTAGAAACACATTTTTCAAAATATATTGATCACAGTGTTTCTCAAAAGGCATTCTCTGTGACCTTGAATTTTAATCCTACCTCTGACATGTCTTAGTTGTATGAGCTTGGGCAAATTTTCTAACCTCTTTGAGCGCCTGTTTTCTTGTATATAAATAAGGATGTAACAGTAACTAGTAGGATTATTATTAGGTGTTACCATTAATAAACTGAGGCTGACAGATTGAGACTTGCTCAAGATCTCACAGCTAAAAGAGATAAAGCTGGAACTGAAACTCAGATCTTTGGCTCCAAATGTGGTGTTTCCTGTACTAACCAAATCATTTCTACCAGTGCCCCTGGGATTATGCCTTGGGGACTCACCTTAAGACAGTCTTGCTCTCGAGACAGAGAAGTCTGCAAATGGTGTCCAATTCAAGCCTAGAGACTGGCTGAAGCCAGACAGAGGGAGTATGAAGAGGGGGCAGAGAATCTTCAGAAAGACATTCCAAAGTCTCGGGCCTAGAAAATGTTTAGAAATATTGGTTCCTGTGTTCCCCTCCAGTCTGTCTACCTGAATGGGAAACTGGTGGTGGGGCCAGGCATACCTCTTTTTGAACAAATACACAGTTAATTCTGAGATGCCACCTTGATTGAGAAGCACTGTCCTTTTCTAAGCAAAAATCATTGCCAAATTACCCTAGAATCCACCACCGCTCACAGATCTGTGCCTGAACCAACTTGGTTTTGAAGTTTTCCTTTGTTTCACAAAACTAGTTTAGGGTGGGCTGTGAGAGGAAGCTTCTAAAAAGCCACTGGGAAAGTACTAAATCTCTGAGACTAAAGAGGGCGGACTCAGCCTCACTTCCTCCTTCTTCTCATCTGGGCTTCCTGTCGTCACAGCATGATCATATTTTTTCACCCTTCACTTCTGCTTTTACACAAATAGCCCCGGATATCTGTGTTACCAGCCTTGTCTCAGCCACCTCAAGGATAATCACTAAATTCTGCCTAAAGGACTGAGGAACGGTGCCTGGAAAAGGTAAGGTTGATGACGTTTTAACTTGGCTTGCTGTCTAATGTGGGGTAGGGCGTATTCTTAGGGGTCTCCATATACCTCTCTAGTAACCATAAAATCTCCGGCAACTTCTCTTTCACAAATATTTAGTGTACAAAGTGAAAAAGATTAGCAAGATCCTAGTAACATCCCCAAAGGCAATCAGGCCAGAAATACTTTTACTTAATCAGGTTCCCATTATCTAAATCTCTGAGTCGAGGCATTCGCATGCCTTAATTGCTTCAGAGCTTGAATTACTCTGTGTAGTAATTCCTGATGCCTGGAGCTTTCTATGTGAGATGACATTGGGGAGATTTCCTATGTGCTCTGGTCTTCAGAAAATTGGTCTTGTGATTTTAAGGTGAGGAAAGAACCCACAGCCAGAGCTGTCTTTAGAAAGACAGCTAGAAGACACAGTTCTTTTTCATTTGAGAAAATTTCAAAAGTAAATTTAGTGACTCCCACTGTGGTTCTTCAAAGCCACTAAATAGAAAGGTGGCTAAAAATCAAAACACCAGGATGTGCTCAGTAACTGTATTTTAAAAGGTGAAAGCTAGACATCTCTAAAGGATGCATAGATTGTTGGCTTTTAAGGAGCAGGAAGCACATTGTGATCCTCAGCATTTCCCCAAATTATCCTTGGTGTACAAAACATGACCACTGATAAATGTAACATGAAATGCACGTATAAAATGCAATCCCCAAAACTTGATACTGCAGTAATTTCCAATCATGTGCTGTAACTAATGACTGAGGTTGCATGGACTCAGCAAAGTGTTAGCAGAGCTTGGGTCCTGACTCTCTGTGACCACCATAGGAAACTCTAAGAGCTTTCTTCTTCCAAGACCTGTGAGAATTTCACTTGATTATGCCCTGGAGCAGAAAGGAGAAAGTTCTCTTTGACTACACCCACCCATCTAAGTACGAGGATTGGGAACAGGGCAGAGGGCTCTAGATTTCCAAGAGGGGTGGGGACGGGGAGAGGGCTCTGGATTCCCAAAACACCTCAGAGTTTATTGAGCCTTGTATTAAAAAAATAAAAAACAGTCTTTTAAATAAGTTCACTTAATAATCAAGTGGTAGGTGCCTCCTGAGGCCAGGCACTGTGCTTTGGGAATTGTGGGGGAGGGAGATGAAAAGGTAGAAGGAGAATATTTGTCTAGCAAACAGTCCTACTCTTAAGGAACTCCCATGGGAGATAAGAGATATCGTACTATGCATGTGCTTTGGAAGAAAGCTGAGAAAAAGCAAACTCCCAGCTGCTGGACAAACAAAGAGGTTTTGCTTTCTCAATCTTGAGGAGAATCTGTACTATTTTGAAATTGTGGTTGAATGGGAGCAAAGACTGAACTGAAACATTATTTCCTGTGATGTTTCCTGTGTGGGCCAGTTAAGAACATTTAACTTTTAAATGAAAGGATTGGGTACCTTTATATTCATGAGGAATGATTCCAAGTTCATGCCTTCACAGCTATGGTTACCACCACCTAAGTGACCTCACCTTTGTTCACTGACAAGAGGCACAAACTGGAAAGGACAAAGTCTGTTGGTCCTTGGTTTTTGTGCCCTCTGATTGACCTCTGACTGCACAGAGGCCCTCGGACTCTGGTTCTCCTTTCCCACTCCCACGCCATGGCCAGATATGGCACTTGGTGCTGGAGATACAGGATAACAGAAAAGATTATCATCTGAAAGGAGTTGTAGAGTTTATTATGGATGACAGTCACAGCAATATACAAATACAGTGCAATGTGCTCTTTTCTATAATAGATGGAGAACGTGCACAAACTGTAGGAGGAGTTAGGAGTGTGCCAAAAACTGCCTGGAGAGGTGACTGGTGGGTTCACTTTCACAGAAGTATGGGTTTGCTATGGAGACATTCTAGACCAAGGGTGCTGTATATTCAAATTCAAAGAAGTGTGTACCTCCAGGCATGTTAGAAATGAGAGAAAGCAAGTGAGACTGCAGTGTAACACACCATGTTTACAGAGCCACATGAAGTGGAAAGCCCTTTCTCCTACTTGGCACCAGAAAGTGGAGGGCAAGATCGCTGACCAGGCAGGTCCTAGATCCAGCTCTGGGTGGGGCTATGCCCACCATGTTCACACGACAGAATTGATGGGATGTGGGGTTGAAATGAGGGAGAAGAGGCAGGTTTTTGCCACCTCAACCTAGATTTTCACTTAGAGCAGAAGGAAGGGTGGAGCTTCTTGTGAGGTTACAGCCATTGTTTTCAGCTTAGCTTCTGTTCCAGGAAGTACTGCATTGATTCAGTTATAGTGGTTTGTTCTGCGTTCCTAGATTAGTCAGCCTAGGGCACTTCTTGTACCGAGCAAGCATCCACTGTGTGTAGATCACCCTGGGCCCTAGAGACTGGGCACCTGTCCTCAGGAAGCTCCTAGGACCCATCTGCCACTGCAGGTGCAGAGCACTGAAGCAAAGTAACCCAGAGAAAGCAGACAGCTATGCAGAGCAGGACTCCAGCATGGCTGCTGGGGCAGAGGAGGGAAGGATTGAGCTGGAGGTTAGGTGGTCAGTTTGGGAAGGCTGTCTGGAGGTAGGTTTTGGGAAAGAGAAAGACATGCATTTGCAAAGCCAGTGGATGACCACTCAGAGTAAAGGCCAGGAATCTCTATGCTGAGAGTTAGAGGTGAGTGCTCTCTCTTCGTTATCCATTTCATAAGCACACAGTAGAATTTGTACCCAAGCAATAGCATCAATATGTCATAGCTCTGACCAAGAATTGTTGTAAAAGAAAATATGACACAAGCATACATTTTTATAATCATTTAAAAAAAGAGTGCTATGTTCCAAGAATTAGAATATTGGTACATAAAGCAAAGTTAGAGATTATTTAGATTCAAATAAAGTATCTAACTCACAATGAGAGCCAATAAATGGGAGCTGTTGCAACTGTCCAATCTGCTTACTTTTCAGGTAAAATGACTTGTCCAAAAATCATAAAATTACTTAATAGTTATTTAGAATGTCTTCTGATCCTCTATGGCATGCTCTTTCTTCTACATTATACTATAGTCCCTTTTCTAAGAGATTTTTTATTAAGTAAGCATCATTAGACTGTATTCTTCATTTACATAAATTCCTAGTGCATTTTAACATAAGCAAACATAAAAATACCACTTAATTGTAAATGTAATTGATCTTAAGCTACTATGCTAGCAAACTAAATACTTAACATATATTTTATTTTCCAAACCTTTTTGTTTGGCCTTTTCTATTTCAGGAGAACTAGATTGAGAAATAGGGGTAAGAAATGATTTTAATGCCTCATATCTTTTAAAACGTGTTAAAGTTTACTTGTTAAAGTAAATTTGAACTTATGGCTTACTTTATATCAGGAGCAAATAAAGGCATTCAAGAATTATTCCATGGTTTAGTCTTCTTAAAATAACTATTGTAGAATCTCAGTATTTATAACATAGAAGACAAATTGTAATGATTTTGAGATGAGAATCCCTTAGATCATTTATTTATTTCCCATCTCTTTAAAAAAATAATGACCAAATTCAGACTGATAAAAAGGTTGAAAAAATATTATGAAAAATTTCTAAATCCTTTTCACCCAGATTTCCAAAATATTAACATTTTACTTCATTTGTTTATTCTCTGGCTCTCTCATTTGACAGTAATTAGTAACTTGATTGACGCCCTTTCCCCTAAGTATGTTAGTGTATATTTCTACAAACAAATGCATTCTCTTATACAACTACTTTACAATGATCAAAACCAGGAAATTAACACTTATGCAATATAATTAACAATCTATGTACTTTATTCAGATTCCACCAATTACCTCTTTAATATTCTTTATAGCAAAAGGAAATTTCTAGTCACGCATTGCCTTCAACTGTCACTTTTGTCTCCTTTAGTCTGGAACACTTCCTGAGTTTTTCTTGCCATTGATATTCTTGAAGAGTAAGGTCAGTTATTTTTTAGAATGTTTCTCCATTTGGGTTTATCTGATGTTTCCTCATGATTAGATTCAGGTTATTTAAATTTTTGATAGGAATACCAACAAAGTGGCTTTTCTTATCCCACAAAGAGTCTTGCTTAATCTGAGCATAGCCAGCCTGCAGACACCATGGACAGGCCTCTAGCCGAGGGACCCTGTATGTAAAGTTCTGCATATTTCTACCTAGGAGGACGGAGAACCTCTGGTCTCTTGACTCTGTAACAGTGCTAACTGTTTTAGGTAACTGTTCCTGATTTAGGAAGTAAGCTTATTAGAAGAGTCCCTGTCCCACCTCAGCTGTTATTAGTATCTTGCTAAGCTCCCACATGGGAGGCAGTGAGCTTCCAAGATCATCTGGATTTGTCTTTCTTCACTTTTTCTCTTTTCTTCTTCCTTATTTCTCTCTTCTTCTATAAATCACCAAATCCTCTCCCCTAACAGCGGCCTAGAAGAAACAAAATTTTTATCAGATTACAATTTTAGGAAGGAATAAGATAACAGATATTCCTTGATTAGTTGATGGAGAGATGAGTGGACACGAATACATGAGAGTTGATGCTTTGGCTTCGTTTTATTTTACTCCTACTTCTTCCTCTACAACTGCTTATTACTCTTCAAAAGGACGTACAGCGATAACTTTGATTGCACCTCAGCCACTGCTCACAGGAGTTCAAACAAGCTGATGAAAAATGGAAGGTCTTCTCCTGGATGCTCAACACATTGCACCAAATGAGTTGGGAAGTAATAGGCACAAAACCAGAGCCTGGGACGGTGGAAAGAGCATGGGCTTTGGAGGCTGAAAGAACTTGGCCTTCACCCTGCCTTTGATGATTCTTAGCTGGGTGACCTTGTGCCAGTCCTCGGCTTCTCTATTTGCAGAATGGGGCTAATGACAACTAAGTTGTCAGGCTGATTTGAGGATTATAAATAAGACATTTATGAGGAACTTAGTTATTTTGTGGGATTCAGTGAACTATCTATTATGTATCTAAGTTTGTTTGAGCAAGGCCTAAATTTTGAGCCCTCACTGGGGCAGATTTTCGCTCCTATTTAGAAAAACTTTTTCTTAATCACAGCCTCAATTGTCTTTGCTAAGGAACAAAGACTGCCACAGGCTCTGTGTAGGAAGGGATAGGGAGCTGTAATTACCTTGCGAATGCTCTTGTATGTAAATTGACAATCTGTATATAGAGAAATGTATATGGAGAAGTGTCTGGAAAGACGTTTGCCAAAATGCTAATGATGGTTATCTCTGGGAGGTGGGATTTCAGAAGATTTTATGCTTTCTTCTTTATACTTTTCTTTATTTTTTAAATGTAGAATTTTTTTTAAAGAAAGCATGCTTACATTTGCTTTCTATTGCTGGATTTTTCAACTTTTCCTAATAGGTTTGAATGGAGTAAGAAATGTGTTCTAATAATATATATTCTCAATCTTAGCTTACAAAGGTGTTTCTCTACCAAACACTTCCATTCACTGAAAGAAAACAATTTATGCATCTTAAAGAAACTTTGCTTACATTTGCCTTTTATTGCTGGGATTTTCCAACATGTCTTAACAGATTTCGGTGGAGAAAGAAATGTGTTCTAATAACGTATTCTCAATCTTAGCATAGAAAGGTGTTTTTCTATTAAATGCTTTTCTTCACTGAAAGGAAGTCTTACAGAAACTGTACTTGCATTTATTTATTTATCTTTTATTACCGAAATTTAAAATTTTCAATTTGTCCTAATAGGTACAAATGGAAAAAAAAAATGTGCTTTTCTTTATTGTTTGATTTCTTTTTGTTTTTTTATTTTTTTTACAAATGGCACACAAAACCTCTTTTTAAAATGTATGAAACAAGCAAGGGATTATTCTTGCCCCGTGTATATTTTATTCCTAAAAATCTGTTAGAAGCTAAGGGTTACCCTTAGGAATGGACTGGTAGGTAAGCTCTGAACTTGATCTTTCAGTGAGTTTTCACTGAATAAGGCAGATACTCAGGGACTGAGCCATCCTGGAAATAGTATCTCATTTAGCCCTCAGAACAACCTCTGAGGTAAGTATTAATAACCCTATTTCAAAGATATAGTGAAAGACAGGTTAAGCAAGTTGCCCAAGGTCACACTTCTGATAAGTAGTACTACCAGAATTCAAAACTAGACCTGTCTGATTCCAAAGCTAGTGTTTATCAAACTGTGTTCCACAGAATACTATGTTATTTGACCTGTTAATAAGTGATCTCCAACATAAAACTAGGTTTGTAGTTATATAAACATATTTTTCTCTTAGAGACGCACAGCGCACATTAGCATATAACAAGTTTTTCTCTTACACTGTTTTTTTTCTTTATCTTGGCTTTTGTTTGAGGAGCACTTATTAATATCTCATAAGCGTAATGGTCTATGTAGCACCAAAGCTGTCTTATGTGGCTCCAGACTAGCTTGTAATATTGGATCAGATAAGGCTGAAGATGAAGAACTGATAGAGGTTCTTTTTTTTTTAACTTAAAAAATTTTTTAAATAGAGACAGGGTCTCTCTATGTTGTTCAGGCTGGTCTTGAACTCCTAGGCTCAAGGGCTCCTCCCACCTCAGCTTCCCAAATGGCTGGGATTACAGGTGTGAGCCACCACGGCCAGCCTGATAGAGGTTCTTGAAGCCTCTATCCAACCTTAACCACTTCTAAGCTTGATTAAATTCAAGAGTAGATTACATGGTGCTGTTAGTACAGGTCAAAAAAAAGACAGGGATGGAATTAGAAATCCACAGGTTCTACCAGCTCAAGCCCATTGGAGGAAACTAAAGGGCAAAGTTGATCCCTAACCTCCATGTTGAGTTGTGGAAGGTAGCCACAGTTAAGTGCAGCTTGGTCACGCAGGTTTCCTGGAAACTGATGTTGGTGGCTTTTTGCATAGAACCATGAGTCATGCGGCTAAGAGTCATAGACTTTGACTGTGGGAGGGGTGTCAGTTCCTCTAGATGGTAGTTGGAAGGGGTGGGAGGCTTAATCACTGCCCAGTAACAGTGAAGAAGGGGAAGGGGAAACGGAGCAGCATTCTCTCTGGGGCCCTTATGGCATGTGGCAAAAGTAGTGACAATCTTCACCAGGTGAGAAGATTTTCTTACTCAATTTAGTATGAGTCTGGAGAGGTAGAAAGTGGGAGAGGAAGGAAGAAGAGGTTCTTTTTCCTGTCTGTGAAAGAAAGAATCAGTAGGAATGTCCCTAAGTTTGTGGGCACCTAGCCAGCTGGTGCTCTGTGGACAATCAGGTTACACGGGCCTGAACTAATTGTCACAGGATACCAGGATGTTGGGGCTGATGTGACTCTAGGAGGCATCTGGCTCAATTCCTTTCTGTTACTGATGGGTAAGTTAGTTATTTTCCTATGTCCAAAATATCAGTTTATTAACAGACTAAAAATTCAAGCCCAAGGCTCTTGACTCTGCAGTGTCATGTTCATTCCACTACATCAGATAATTCTGAGGTAATGAGGCTTTGAGAATTCAAAGATGAATAGCATAGATCCTATCCTCAAGGAGCTCACATTCTAGTGAGGGAATAGTCGCTTATAAAACAAAATGGTTAGTACAATGGCAGAGGTACACAGGTATTACAGATACTCCTTAGGGCAAGTGAGGGTTGGGTGTGAAGACTTAGACACAAACAGAGAGGACTTCCTGGAAAAGTGACACATCATTAGGATGATGAGTAACTAACCAGAATAAGAGGCCAGAAAGAAAAGAGAAAATTTCAGCAAAGAAGCACATTACCAAAGTAAGGAAGGAAGCATTAAGACAAGGATTCAATATTGCTTTGCTAAATTTTAAAGTATAATACAGGGGGTGTTGCCATGAGTGTGGAGTGATGGACAGGAGCAAATTAGGAGGGGCCTTTGATGTAAGTGTACATGCATAAATCCATCACCACAGTCAAAACACTGAGCGTATGCATCACTCACCACAGATTGTTGTGGCCTTCTGTAATCCCTTTCTCTCACCCTTCCCTGCTCCCTCTCTACTCACCTCCTGCCCTCCCCCATCTTCATCCTCAGACAATCATTGATCTGCTTTCTGTTGCTATAGATTAGTTTTCATTTTCTAAAATGTTATGTAACTGGAATCATACAGAATGTACTCTTTTTTATTTAACTTCTTTCACTCACCATGATTATTTTTACATTCACCTGTGCTGTAGAGGGTAACAACAGTTCATTCTTTTTAATTGCTAAGTAGTTTCCATTGTAAAATTATACCACTATTTATTTATACATTCACTTGTTTATGGACATTTGGGTTGCTTCCAGTTTGGGCTATTACAAATAAAAGTACAAAACTATGAACCTTCCTGTACTAGTCCTAGTATGGACATATGCTTTCATTTCTCTTGGGTAAATACCTAGGAGTAGAATGGCTGGATCATATGATAAGTATATGTTTAACTTTGTACAAAACCAGCAAACTGCTTTTGAACATGGTTATACCATTTTACATTCCCACCAACAGTGTATAAGAGTTCCAGTTTCACTACATCCTCGCCAACACTTGGTGTGTTCAGGTTTTGAAAACATTTTAGCCATTCTAGGAGATGTGGAGTGGTATCTTACCATGGTTTTAATTTGCATTTCCTTAATGACTAATGAAGTAGAGAATTTTTTTCATGTCCTTATTTGCCATCCATATAGTATCTTCTTTGGTGAATTGTCTGTTCTGATCTTTTGCCCATTTTAAAAATTGGATTGTTTATTTTCTTACCATTGAGCTTCAAGAGTTGTTTTTATACTCTGGATACATGCCTTTTATCTCCTGTGTGATTTGGAAATATTTTTTCCCTTCTGTGCCGTGTCTTTTCATTCTCTTAACAGTGTCTTTTGAAGAGCAGAAGTTTTTAATTTTGAAGAAGTCCAATTTATCAACTTATTGTGCTTTTGGTGTCTTATCTGAGAACTCTTTGCATAACCAAGATTGCAAATATTTCCTTCTGGAGAATTATAGTTTTGGATTTTACCTTTATATCTATGATTCATCACTAGTTACGATTTCATATGGAGAGAGGTATAAATGCAAGTTCATTTTTGCATATTAATAGACAATTTTTCCAGCACCATTTGTTCAAAAAAGTATTCCTCATTCTGTAATGTATTAATTTTGTATTTTTTTTGAAAATCAGTTGTCCATATACATATGGACTCTATTCTGCTCTCTTGATATATTTATTTAACACCAGTGCTGTGCTGTCTTTATTGTTGTAGTTTTATAGAAAGCAATATAATTAGGTAGTGTTTGTACTCCAATTTTGTTCTTTATCAAACTCATTTTTACTATTCTGTCTTTTGCATTCCCAAATGAATTTTAGAATTAATTTCTTGAAGTCTACAAAAAATTCTGCTGTAATATTGATTGGGATTACAATCTATAGATAAATTTGGAAGAATTGACATCTTAAAAATATTGAATTCCTGGTAGATGGACGTGGTATATCTCTCCATTATTTGCATCTTTTCAATTTCTTTCAGCAATGTTTGTTTTTAAGTTTTCAGTGTACAATTCTTTCACAACTTTTGTCAGATTTATGCCTAAGTATTTCATATATGATGCTATTGTAAATGATACTTTTAAAAATACTTGATTTCTAATGGTTACTAGTGCATACAATGCTATTATTTTGTGTGGATTGAATCTTGTTTCTAGCAACCTTGCTACACTTACTTGTTAGTTCTAGTAGTATTTTTGTAGATTTATTTAGATTTTCTACAAAGACATTCATGATATCTGTGAACAAAGCCAGTTTTACTTTTTTTTCTTTCCAGTTTGGATGCCATTCTTTTCATATTTCATTTGCACTGCCTAGAAACTCCAGTACAATGCCAAATAGAGTAGTTAAGAGTAAACAGACTTATTTTCTTCCTTATGTAAGGGTAAGGCATTTGGTGTTATACCATTAAGTATGATGTTCTTAATTCTATGCCCTTCATAAATGCCTTTAATAAGTTTGCATAAGCGTTCTTCTATTCCTAGTTTGCTAAGAGTTTTCATCAAAAATAGATGTTGAATTTTGTCAAATAAATTTCCTGTATGTATTGAGATGATAATTTATTTTCTCTTTCAATTCGTTAATATGATTAATTAAGTACTTTTTTCAATGTTAAAATAACCTTGCATTCCTGAGAGTAGCCCCATTTGTTCATAATTTCTTATCATTTTTCTATATCGTTAGATGCTTTTTACTAAAATCTTGTTTATAATTTTCACATCTTGTTCTGAGGAACATTGGCCCATGGTTTTATTTCTTGTAATATCTTTCTGCTTTTAGTATCTGAAAAGTCTGGCCTCACAGGATAAGGTAGAGAGTGTACCCTCCTTTTCTATTTTCTGGAAGATTTGATATAGAATCAGTATTATTTCTGCCTTACATGTTTAGTAGAAATCATCAATAAGACATCTGGACTAGCAGTTTTCTTTATGGGAAGACTTTTAAACTCCAAATTCAGTTTCTTATTAGAGATAGGATTATTCAGGTTATCTATTTTTTGAGTGAGATTTGGTAATTTGTGCCTTTCAGTGAATTCATCTATTTCATCTAAGTTGTATTGGCATGAAGTCATTTATTATATTGACATATTTTTGATATCTATAGAATTTGTAGTGTTGTTCTCTCATTCCTAATATTGATAATTTTTGTTCTCTATTTTAAAATTGATTATCTGTGTATAAGTTTATCAATTTTATCAGTCTTCTAAAAGAGCCAACTTTTGTGGGGTTTTTAAAATTGTTTTTCTGTTTAATTGATTTCAGTGTTTATCTTCATTATCTACTTCCTTCTGCTTATTTTGGGTTTAATTTGTTATACTTTTTCTAGTTTCTCAAGATGCAATCTGAAGTCATTAATTTGAGACCACTTTCCTTTCAGCTATAGACATTTAGCACTAAAATTCACCCCAAAATATTGCTTTAGTGACATTCCCACATTTTCAACATGTTTTCAAAGTTTTTCTTAATTCAGAATTCTAATTTTCTCTTTGATTTCTTCTTTCATCTATGAACTATTTAGAAGTATGCTATTTAGTTTCCCAATTTGAGGAAATTTTCTAGGGATATTTCTGTTGTTGATTTCTAATTCAATTCCTTCTAAATTTGTTGAAACTTGATTTATGGTCCAGAATGGTCTATCTTGGTAAATGTTTCATGTAACCTTGAAAAGAATGTATGTTCTGCTGTTGTGGGGTGGAGTGTTCTATCACAATCAGTTAGTTTAAGTTGACTGATGCTGTTGTTCAAATATTTACTGCTTTTCTGTCTACTGATTCCATCAACTATTGAGAGAAGGATATTGAACTATTCAAGTATAACTTATACTTGTCTATTTCTTCTTTCAGTTCTGTTCATTTCTGTCTCATAAATTTTGACTAGGTGCAAAAACACTTAGGATTTTTATGTTTTTTAGCTCAATCAGTCCCTTTATAATTATAAAGTAATCTTCTTTATCCTTGATAATTTTTTCTGTAATAGTGTTTGTTTTAGTCTAATATAGACACTCCAGCCTTTTTTTTCCCTTTTATTAGTGTTAGTATGGTATATCTTTTTCCATCCTTTTACTTTAAAATGTATTTGCTTCTTTATATTTTAAATGCATTTTTTGTAGGCAACATAATTGGGTCTTGTTTTTTTAATCCATCTATTTATTCCTGCTTCATATTTTAAGTATTCAGACCATTTCATTTACTGTGATATTGGTATGGTTGGGATTTTAGCATATTTGTTTTTTATTTGTCTCATTTTTCTACTTGTTCTTTATTTTTTCCCATTTGTTGTTCCCCCTTTTCTCTTTTTCTGGCTTCTTTTGATTAATCGAGTATTTTTTAAGATTTTTACCTTCAAGTGAGATTTCCACTTTACATATAAGAAGCTCACAGTAGTATACTTCCATTTCTCCCTTCCCAGTCTCTACACTATTATTATCATAAAGTTTACTTTTACATTTATTATTAATGCAATGCAATACTGTTATTATTTTTGTTTGAACAGTTCAGTATCTATTAAAGAGATTTGGGCAGGCGCGGTGGCTCATGCCTGTAATCCCAGCACTTTGGGAGGCCGAGGTGGGCGGATCACAAGGTCAGGAGATCGAGACCACGGGGAAACCCCGTCTCTACTAAAAATACAAAAAATTAGCTGGACGTGGTGGCAGGCGCCTGTAGTCCTAGCCACTCGGGAGGCTGAGGCAGGAGAATGGCGTGAACCAGGGAGGCGGAGCTTGCAGTGAGCCGAGATCGCGCCACTGCACTCCAGCCTGGGCGACAGAGCGAGACTGTCTCAAAAAACAAAAAACAAACAACAACAACAAAAAAAGAGATTTAAGACGAGGTGCGGTGGCTCAAGCCTGTAATCCCAACACTTTGGGAGGCTGAGACAGGCAGATCACCTGAGGTCAGGAGATCGAGACCAGCCTGGCCAACATGGCGAAACCCCCTCTCTACTAAAAATGCAAAAAATTAGCTGGGCGTGGTGGTGCATGCCTGTAATCCCAGCTACTCAGGAGGCTGAGGCATGAGAATTTCTTGAACCTGAGAGGCGGAGGTTGCAGTAAGCCGAGATCACACCACTGCACTCCAGCCTGGGTCACAGAGCAAGACTTTGTCTCAAAAAAATAAAAATAAAAATAAAGAGATTTAAATAACAAGAAAAAAATTATTGTGCATTTATTCCTGTAGTCACCATTTCTGGTGCTCTTTGTTCCTTTGTGTAAATCTGTAATTCCATCTGGTCTCATTTTTCTTCTACTTAGAGGATTGCTTTTAACATTTCTTGTAGTATGGATCTACTGATGAGGAATTCTTTCACCTTTTGTATATCTTAAAGTCCTTTTTTTAAGTTAGTAAAATGTATTTTTATTGGGTATAGATTTTTAGGATGACAATTTTTTTCTTTAGTATTTTAAATGTGTTGCTCCACTTTCTTCCAGCTTGCCTGTTTTCCAATAAGAAGTCTGCTCTTATCCTTACAATTGTTCCTTAGTCCATAACATGTCTTTTTCTCCCCTGGTTGTTTTAAGATTTTCTTTTTATCACTGTTCCTTCAGTACTTTGATTATAAAGTACCTTAGTGTAGCTTTCTTCATGTTTCTTGTGCTTGGAGTTCATTGAGCTATTGAGCTTCTTGGTTCCATAGGGATATTATTTTCATCAAATTTAGGATTTTATTTAGTCATTATTTCTTCAAATATTTTTCTATCTCTCTTCTCTCCTCAATTTTAGAGACTCCAGTGACATGTATATTAAGCCACCTGAAATTATTTCTCAACTCATGATGCTGTGTTCATTTAAAACATTTTATTTTCTGGCCAGGCATGGTGGCTCACACCTGTAATCCCAGCACTTTGGGAGGCCAAGGTGGGTGGATCACTTGAGGTCAGGCATGCGAGACCAGCCTGGCCAACATGGTGAAACCCTGTCTCTACTAAAAATACAGGAATTAGTTGGGCATGGTGGCACGCGCTGTGGTCCCAGCTACTCTGGAGGCTGATGCAGAATTGCTTGAATCCAGGAGGTGGAGGCTGCTGTGAGCCAAGATCACGACACTGCACTCTAGCCTAGGCAACAGAGCGAGACTCTGTCCCCAAAATATATATATATATATATATTTTTTTTTCTGTCTGTGTTTCTTTGAGGATATTTTCTCTTGCCGTCTTCAAGTTCGCTAGTTTTTTTCTTCAGCAATATCTAATCTGCCATTAATCCAATCCAATGTATTTTTCATGTCACACATTATAGTTTCATCTTTAGAAGTTTGATTTGAGTCTTTTTTATATTTTCCATGTCTCTATTTATGTTTATTTTATTTTATTTTATTTTATTTTGAGATGGAGTCTCGCTCTGTCGCCCAGGCTGTAGTGCAGTGGCGCAATCTCGGCTCACTGCAAGCTCCGCCTCCCGGGTTCACGCCATTCTCCTGCCTCAGCCTCCCGAGTAGCTGGGACTACAGGCGCCCGCCACCACGCCTGGCTAATTTTTTCTATTTTTTAGTAGAGACGGGGTTTCACCGTGTTAGCCAGGATGGTCTCGAGCTCCTGACCTTGTGATCCGCCTGCCTCGGCCTCCCAAAGTGCTGGGATTACAGGCATAAGCCACCGCGCCCAGCTTATTTTTTTGAAAACATAGTATCTGGCTTAATGGCTTTACTAATCTAACACCTGGGTTGGTTTTCATCTATCGCCATATTATAGGTTGTACTTTCTTGCTTCTTGCATGCCTGATATTTTGAGTGAATCTATGTGTAAATTTTACTTTGTTGGGTGCTAAATATTTGGCATTCCTATAAATCTTATTGAGCTTTGTTTTAGGATGCACTTAAGTTACTTGGAAAGTGTTTAATATTTTGGGCCCTTACTCTAAAGATTTGTTGGGTAGAACAGTGTTCAGTCTAGAGCTATCTGTTCCCTATTACTGAGGCCACATCCTTCTGTGTACTCTAGCCTGTGAATCTTGGAGTTTTCCAGTCTGACTGGTGGGAATAGTCACTGGTGCTGTGTGAATGCCAGGCACTGCTCAGATGGTACCTATCCTTGGGTAGTTTTGTACATGCAGGTGCTAATCAGGACTCAGCTAAATTCTTAATGGACACTTTGGTAGACTGAATAATAGGCCCCAAATATGTCCATGCACCTTATAGGGCAAAGATGACTTTGAAGTTGTGATTAAATTAAACATCTCGAAATGGGGTGATTATCCTGGATTAGCCAGGTGGTTCTTATCTGATCATATGGGCCCTTATAAGAATGAAGCAGGAGATAAGAGTGGAAAGTAGCAGATGTGATGACAAAAGCAAGAAGTTGCACGATGCAAGAAAGGAGGTAAGGAATGCAGGTGACTTTAGAAGCTGACAAACACAAGGAAACAAATTCTCTCCCTGAGCCCTTAAGAAGAAATGTAGCCTAGCCAACAACCTGAATGTATACTTCTGACCTTCAGAACTGTAAAATAATAAATTTGCGTTGCTAAGGCATGAAGTTTGTGGTAATGTTTTAGCAGCAATAGGAAACTGATGCAAGCACCCGCTGCGAATCTCTGGGGTTTGCTCTCTGTGCACCTTTCTTTTGTACATTGCGGTGTCCTGTAAACCCTAGCTGCCTTGGTGTCCTCAAAATCTCAGCTCTGCCAGGCTCTCCCTCTATGCTCCATGGTTTGGAAACTGTCTGTGAATATAAGCTGAGGCAATCACAGGGCTCACACCATTTATTTCCCATATCTCATGGGTCCGTGCCCTTCATTGTCTCACATTCAGTGTTTTGCAGACCATTATATTATAATCTACATTTTTTAGCTGTTTCGGGTGAGGGGGTAAATCTGGTCCCTGTTAATCCATTGGCCAGAGGCACATTTCCCAAATAAGTGATTTTATATTTTTACGTTAAGAAAAGGAAAATGAAAAAGGTGAAATGGATTTTAATAACATTTTGGTTATCTCAATATGTACAAAATACTATAATTTAAAAATGTAATCCATATTGAAAAATTACTGATATAATCCTTTTTTGTACTAAGTGTATATTTTACACTTATAGCACATAGTAATTCAGACTAGCCAGATTCTAAGTGCTCAAAGCTGTAGCACAGCTGTAGGGTACAGTGAATCATGAGAGTCTGTGTTTAGCTGCTCAAGGGGACTACATTCATTTGAATGTTTCAGCTTTTATGTCCTCCACCATGAAATATTCTTTGATCAGCCCAGCTGAAAATCTTTGCATCTTCATGGCCTTTGTTACTGTTCTTTGGGACTTGACATATTTTATCTTTTATTGATTGATGTAGCTTGTGCAAAGGGAAACAGAAAGGATTCTCAAGAATTTGGAAATGAGGACTGGCAAATGTCACATTCTAAGAGTTAATTTAATTTTTGAAAATTCTAGATAAAATGAATAAGATTATTTATTCATAGATGTGTCTTACTCTATGAGATATTTTGTCAGTGTGATACTGATAAAGGGCTGGGAAACACTCAAATTCATCATTCACTCCTGATAAACAGAGTAGTTCTTTAAGACTCAATAATCGGCCGGGTGCGGTGGCTCAAGCCTATAATCCCAACACTTTGGGAGGCTGAGGCAGGTAGATCACCAGATCAGGAGTTCGAGATCAGCCTGGCCAACATGGTGAAACCTCGTCTCTACTAAAAAAAAAATACAAAAATTAGCCGGGCGTGGTGACGGGCGCCTGTAACCCAGCTATTCGGGAGGCTGAGGCAGAGAATGGCTTGAATCCGGAAGGTGGAGGTTGCAGTGAGCTGAGATCATGCCACTGCATGCCAGCCTCGGCGAAAGAGCAAAACTCCGTCAAATAAATAAACAAACAAATAAATAAATAAATAAAGACTAAATAATCATGGGTTCAATTTATTGAGTACCGGTCTTGCTGTATGCCAGTCTGTGTGATAAGATCATTTAATATTCACAACCACCCTATAAGGGATAAGTGTTGGCCCGTTTTACCTAGGAAGAAATTGTGACTGGAACTGTTAAGTTGGTGTCCAATTCTCACATAGGTGTTTAGAGGCATATGTAAGAGGAAAATTCAAGTTTGACCCCAAAGCCTGGGTAGTAAATCATCACACTTTACTTCTGATATATATTCAAATGCATTTATAATCTAATTTATTTTATTTTATTAAAGTAATCATGTAGATTTAAGAATAATCCTGAGGAGTAAGACAAGAAGAAAAAGGGGGAAAAGAGCACAAAGTAAAGGAAAAGGATATGAGATAGATACAAGTATTTGGTGTTTACAACAGAGAAATTCACTTTATTGTGGAAGAGAAGTAGCTCATCAGGCTTATCTACAGCCTGGATGAACTATTCCCTCAAGACCATGTGATTCCCAGGCACCTTGAAACTGCAAAGGAGATGCTATGGATTGCACAAGTGACCCATGCACTGGAAAAGGCATAATTTTAATGGAAAAAAATCACTTCCTCAACATTCTGCTTGATATATCAGTCCTGTGCACAGTTTTAAAAATGAGTCACTTTATAGAATATCATTACCTCTGACAGAAAATTCAAAATTCTGGCCAGGTGCGGTAGCTCATGCCTGTAATCCCAGCACTTTGGGAGGCCGAGGCAGGCGGATCACCTGAGGTCAGAAGTTTGAGGCCAGACTAGGCAACATGGTGAAACTTCGTTTCTACTAAAAATACAAAAATTATCCGGGCATGATGGTGCACGCCTTTAGTCTCAGCTACCTGGGAGGCTGAGGTGGGAGGATCACTTGAGCCTGGGAGGTGAAGGTTGCAGTGAATTGAGATTGTGCCACTGCACTCCAGCCTGGGTGACAGATTGAGACCCTGAAAGAAGAAAGAAAGAAAGAGAGAAAGAGAAAGAGAAAGGAAAGGAAAGAGAAAAGGAAAAGGAAAAGGAAAAGTCAAAATTCTGTATCTGGATTTCTAGAATTAAGGACCAGACATTGGACATTGATGTCCTCACTAAGAAAATGATATTCTAGTTGAAAAAAATAAAGCTTACATTGCTATCTCTTTTTACTTCCCCATTGCATATTTGTTGGCTTGTTTTATCTTTGCTGTAAGACTGTTGTCTTCTGGAGGATAGCTACTGCTTAGTCATGGTTGCATCTTCCACAACATCTAGAACAGAAAACATAAATGTTTCTGCAATAAAAGAATAAATGAGGCGTGGATATGTTCCCCCTACTTTCATGTGGAGAAGTTTACTGATCAAATGTAGCATGTACATGAATCACAGAGTATTTAAGAAACTGGCTGATCAAGCTGTTGGCTTTCTTGATGGCTGATTGACCAGTCCATCCCTGACTTCAAGGGCTTAAGTGCCCAGGCACTAGTTGCTAATGCTGCAGTTAGAGCTAAAGCACTGGCCTGGTCTCTGTCACTGTGACTCATCCTCTTCTAAGAATGGCTCTATTTTCTTCTACAATACTTAATTCAATGTTAAGCATTGTTGGCTTGCTGAATTGGACAAAAATTGAATGTCTAAGATGAGCCAGTTGGTATTTCAGTTTAGAACTAGGAAAGCGCAGAGTTTGGGGAAACTTTCCAGAGGAGAGCCACAGCTCAAACCCAAGGTAATGCTAGAGATCCCTGAACATTTGTGCACTCTGATCTCTGGCTACCTTACAGAGCCAGGTAACTTACTTTCTTCTTCCTTATTCCTTAGGGCAAGAATATCAAGGCATGGGCATGAGTAGCTTGAAATTGCTGAAGTATGTCCTGTTTTTCTTCAACTTGCTCTTTTGGGTAAGTGTGTCTCTTCTGAGCATGGTTTAGCTCACCTTTACCCAGCTAAGCTCTCCTCATTCCTCTACTGAAGAGGCTGGTGTGGGGTAAAATGCATGTGTGTTTGGGTCATGTCCAGCACAACCATCCTAGAAACAAAGGAGTAATAATTTTTCCCCTCTTCCTGCCACAGAATAAACCTGCAAAATTGAAAGGTACCAGTGCAGTTATTAGTGGAGGTGCTGTTTCTCTCTGAGGGCTTTAGTTTACTACTACTCATAGCTAACATATATAGGTGAGAAACCTGAGACTGCTCTGGATATTGAGTGCCTCTGTTTTTCTTGTTTTTTTTTTCTAGATTCCTTGAAACAATAAGTGATTGAAAGGAAAGTCACCCTTTCCAGGGAGGTTTCACTGTACAAAATTCAGCAATTGAATTTCAGATACAGGATGGGTTGGTACTTGTGTATATGAGATTATTATAAGTTTGGCTTGTCTAGTTTTCTGCCTAGCAAGATGAGCTTCCTCAAGCAGGGCATCTTCTCTACATGGTCATGGTTTCTACAGGGAAAGCCATGTGTGAGCGACTGAAAAGATAAGGAACAAGAAGTTAGACCTATATATGGTGAAGATATTGTGTGGCTCACAGAAGTGATCTTTCCTTGGTATCTGGAGATGGGTAGGAAGAGTTGTGAGTAGGTCTCCACATAAGAAAGCTGAGATTGCCTCTCCAATGTAAGCACGGAAAAGTTTGGTAAAGAAATTGTTCATGAGACTCTTGATTGAGCCAGTTAAAAATAAAGTGATTCCGATCTCAAGGAAGTGAGAATATGAGGAGATACCCAAGAACCACATTTTGCTTCAGGATGTTGTGGGATTCTTCCTTTCAGATCTGTGGCTGCTGCATTTTGGGCTTTGGGATCTACCTGCTGATCCACAACAACTTCGGAGTGCTCTTCCATAACCTCCCCTCCCTCACGCTGGGCAATGTGTTTGTCATCGTGGGCTCTATTATCATGGTAGTTGCCTTCCTGGGCTGCATGGGCTCTATCAAGGAAAACAAGTGTCTGCTTATGTCGGTGAGTCCTTACAGCAGATGTGGTGCCCCAAGTCGGGGAGATAGTGCCTAAATCCCAGGCAAGATGTTTCTTGGTAGATCACTTATAGGCACAGAAAGATCATAGGAAAATGAGACTGGTACCTCAGATCAGCCAAGTCTGCCCAGACCAACAGTATATTATGTATGACTAGGGTTCCATGGACAGGTGAAAGAGGGCATTGCTATCCCCCTTGTAGCCATTTTTACATTGCTAATAATGACTTTTGTCATTATTGTAATTCCCCTTTATAGCATTTTATTTTTTCTTTATGTCTGGATGAAATCAGGTGTCATCCATCTTCCAAAATCCTCCTCATGCTAGCTATTATTATGTACTTTCAGATTCTGACTGAGAGTCGCTAACTAATGGAAAATAATTTCTAGACTCTTTCCTCCCTGAATGCCAAAGGATGCTTCCTTAACTCATGTCTGCACAAGATACTCCGTAGAGAGATCCAGCTTAGGTGAGGGCTCTGGCTGCAGCCATTGAGGTCTAATGTGAGAGATGCTACAGCCTTTTGCATGTTCCCTATCAGGTACTATCCTGAGGAGTACCTTAAGGCTTAGGTTTTGCCTGTAAGCACAGTCCCTGTAGAGCACTGAGCTCTACATTTCTGTAGTGTTCCCAGAACAGAGCTTGGTGTAACAGTGCCACTCTACCAATAGGCGTGGGTTTCTAATCACTTTGGTTCTTCCTTAAGTCATTTGGTTAATCTTTTTTCCATTATGGTTCAACATTTTGGTGGTGGTTTTTTGTTTTGTTTTTTTCTTGTTGTTGTTGTTTTGGAGATGGAGTTTCACTCTTGTTGCCCAGGCTGGAGTGCAATGGCATGATCTCAGCTCACCACAGCCTCCGCCTCCCGGGTTCAAGCCATTCTCCTGCCTCAGCTTCCCGAGTAGCTGGGATTACAGTCATGCGCCACCATGTCCGGCTAATTCTGAATTTTTAGTAGAGACAGGGTTTCTCCATATTGGTCAAGCTGGTCTCTAACTCCCGACTTTAGGTGATCCACCTGCCTCGGCCTCCCAAAGTGTTGGGATTACAGGCGTAAGCCACTGCGCCCAGTCTGTATGGGTCAACTCTTAAACTGGAGCCAAGGGAAAGAATTTTAAAAAAAGTCCCTCTTCTCAGATAGTTCTCAGACTAATGGCAAAGGATGGAAGATAGCAGACATGGGGTAAGGTAAATGTTTTAAGCAGTCAAAATTAATGTTGGGGTAAAAAAGGTGAAGGAGAAGGAATAAGTGAAAATGTTTTCTGTTGTGTGTTATTAGCGTAAAAGGAGTAAGCATCGAAAGCTGGAAACCAATATGAGTTAGAACCATGGCTAGGACCCTTCTTTCTACCATTGTACAGGGCTCCTCTCAGCCACTACCAGCAGTCCTCCACCCAGAGGTACCCCTGATCTTGTAGAAAGGACCAGGCCCCAAATGATCTAGTTTACCAACCTTTTGCTTAACTGCTTCAATAGGCAGATGTCAAAATTGCTTAACTTATTCAACAGGTGGTGTTGTGTATGTATTATGCATGTAGTGCTCTGATAGGCACAGCAGGTAGGAGAGAGCAAAGAAGACAGTTGATCTGCCCTCTAGAGTCTAATTGTAGAAAAAGAACACATATTTTCACAAAACAAAAGAAGGCTTACAACGGCCTGAGGAGGCAGAACAGGAACACCCTGTACGTGTGCAAATGCCCCTGGATGCTCCCAGAGCTGAGCGGGAGTGGGACGAGAATGGGGATCAGTGCTGTGAGAATGTATCTGCTTTGTCCCAGTTCTTCATCCTGCTGCTGATTATCCTCCTTGCTGAGGTGACCTTGGCCATCCTGCTCTTTGTATATGAACAGAAGGTAAGTTATAAAGACAACAACTTATTGTCTTAATACTGAAAGTGGGGAGTATGCAGTGGAGAAGTTGGTACAAAATTACAGAATAAGTTCTATAATAGAGATAGAAATGAAGTGGAAGGATAGAGGAAACAGAGTAATTGTAATTGGGGGGAGAAAAAATTTGTATGAAAGAGATTGTATCTGAGTGGTATCTTGAGGGGTGCCTGGAAAGAGCAGTAAAACAAGTGTCTCTTCCTCTACTTGCTTTCCTCTGTGTGTTTGGCAGGAGAGAATGTCTGCCTCAGTGCCTAAGGATAAACCTTGCTTTAATTGCTCCTTTTCCTCCCTTGTAAACCCAGAGCTCTAGAAGGAAGCAAGCCTACTAAATACTTCTTCCTTCAATGCCACCTCATGCTCAGCATGTATGCCCATAGATAAACACCCTCCCCTCACCCTTAGTTCTGAGGAGACCATTTGGAAGGGAAGAGCAAGTGGAACCACTAACCTATACTGGAAATTCCTTATTCCTTGAACTCACCTGCTTTTTACCATGTCTCCTCTGCTGGAATGTGCCTGCCCAGCTGAATGAGTATGTGGCTAAGGGTCTGACCGACAGCATCCACCGTTACCACTCAGACAATAGCACCAAGGCAGCGTGGGACTCCATCCAGTCATTTGTGAGTACAGGTGGAATCCTCTTCAGATCAGCCCAGACTTCATTTTGAAGCCTAAATCCTTGGGGGCTTGTTCCTTTTTCTGGAAGTTTCAGAATCTAAGGTCCACATCCCTGAATCCCAGAATAATGCCTTGGCTATCACAAACATGGGAGCCCAGTAATTAGTCTGATTAGTACAAAGTTCTCTACATTCTCTCTTTCATCCTTTTCTAACATGAATAGGTTTATTTTCTAAGTTCTACTGGGATGTGAAGAAGACCCAAACACAGCAAACTGGATTAGTTTATGTATTTTCCAAAATTTTACTGAAAACAGCGTTGTATAACACAAGGAATTGCCATTGAGTTCCCGAGTTGCCCAAATCAGGCTTGTTACCTAGCCCACCAACATCCCATTCCTCATGTGCTGTTTCCACCCACAAACGTGTATATGTATATGTACAGCATATATAAGCTCTGCATTCCTGACATGATGTGTTGGGAGATAAAGATGGAGCCTTGCACCAGTATAATCTATTTGTGTCTCAAAACAGTACCACTGTGAAAGCACGCCGGCTTAGTGTGGAGTAGAAGAAATGGCACAGGAATTAGAGCTTGGAGACCAGAATTGGGTAGCCCTGGGGAAGTCACTTAACTTATTTAGATCTCCAATTCTTTATTTTTTTAATTCAGTTTAGAAACTTTTTATTATATAATTTTTAGAAATATACAAAAGAGAAAAACAGAAAAATGAATCTCCCAACTCTTCAATAGTTAACATTTTCCAGTGTCATCTCATCTAATTCCCCACACTTTTTTCGTTAGAATATGTTAAAGCAAATACTAGACAATATATTATTTCACCCACTAAATATAAAATAACTTCTTTTTAATACACCTAAAATTTTATAATTTCTTAATACCACTAATAAAGTCTATAATTAAATTTCCCTAATTTTCTCAAAAAAATTTTAATTGACTTGTTCAAATCAAGATCTTAACAAGGCCTATGTGTTTATATTTGAATGATAGGTCTCTCTATTTATCTTTTAATCTATAATAGTACACCTCTTTGTTCTTGCTCTTTGTGGAAAGAAATTAGGCTATTTGTCCTTTAGACTTCTCCACTCTCTAGATCTGGCTAGTTGCTGCCTCGAGTATTGTGGTATCAGGGAGTCTCTGTCTCCCATAAGCCCCAAGAACTTAAAAGTTTGATGTGGTTTTTGTTTTGTGGTAAGATTGCCATAGCTGTCACTTCCTGTTGCATCATGTAAGCAGGTACATAATGTCTGATGGTCCTCCTTTCTGTGATCTTAAGACTGGTTGGTGGGTCCAGGGGTGGTCAGCCTAATCCCTCCATTACGCAGTCCCTGGGTGCCTTATTCTTCATCTGTAAAATGTGACTAGATTAAGCACAGGGGTCTCTACTCCACAGGGATCTTATGTGAATGAAATGGTATAACAGATTAGAAAGCACTTTGTTTTAAGGAGCCCATAGCAATCAGACCAATTCTGGACTTCTGCTATAGAGTCAGATCTGAAGGGCCCACCTTTTCCTCTAAGGCCCACAGCTTTTTTTCACTGTTGACTTTCTAACCATCATCATTTTGGGGGTTTGGCTTTTAGCTGCAGTGTTGTGGTATAAATGGCACGAGTGACTGGACCAGTGGCCCACCAGCATCTTGCCCCTCAGATCGAAAAGTGGAGGTAATTTTGTCGGCAATGTTTCTGTTATTGACCTCTTTGTTTAAATGTTTAATTACCTTGGAAACTGCAGTCATAGAGGACCTAGACCTTCTATTGAGAAACAGTGGACCTTGAATAAAAGAGAGGCCAGGGCAACAACCTTGGGTAATTAGAAAAGTCAGAAAAACATACGAACAAACTCATTTAGACTAGAGACACTGTGATTGATCTTGCTACACTAGACTATTACATTAGAGGGGAACAGTTACTTTTGTGTGAAAGTAGGAGAGGGTTGTGTCTAGACATTTCTTAAGCAAGAAGTAGGTCTCCTTATGGTTAAAAGTGAAATGTATAGGGTTGAGATAGAAAAGTTTCTCCCTCTCCCTCTTTCTCTGCTCTTCTTCCTTGGAGATGGCAGAATCCAGCCCCTTAGGGAAATGAATCATAGGTGAAGGAGTAAGGAGTTGAGGGAGACAGAGTTAGTGGAACTACTGAAACAACCTGTCCAATTAATTTGGACCTCCAGAATAGGCTCTGAGAAGAAGCCACAACTATCTTCCAACTAGACCAAATCCCTGAGGTCTTGTCTCCTCATGTTATCTGCTCCTGAAGGGGTTTGGAAATCTCCAGGATTTTTCAGGTTTGTGGAGAAAGACTAGGACAACCACTGACCAGCAACTGCCCTGGCGCTTGGTAGGGCTATGATGGATTTACTGAATGTTGAAGCAGAAAGTGAAATGCAAACCAATTTTAGTATTGCATGCCCTATGTTAATCTCTGGTTAGCACTGAGTGTTCAAAGACAGTAGTACGTCAGTTGCTGACCTGCCTCTTAGAAGCTAGTTTAACTCAGCGGGTAAGGATCTAGGACTCCTACATTAGTTACCACTGTAATGATAACACCACCAGAAAAGTCTCTAGTTTAATATTTCCCACCTTATGCCTGTTTCTTCATTCATTCAAAGAAAATAAAAATATAATACCTAAGCCTCTTCGTATTACATAAAGCAAAATGCAAAGCACTGTATCTTCCAAATACTTCCTCTTGATATGGTGGAATTATAGAGTAGTATCATTTGTAACTGAAATGTCTTCTAGGGTTGCTATGCGAAAGCAAGACTGTGGTTTCATTCCAATTTCCTGTATATCGGAATCATCACCATCTGTGTATGTGTGATTGAGGTAAGAGCTTAACCACAGGGTTATTGTGAGGATTACATGAGTTAAGTCAGGTAAGATTTCAGAATAATACCAGGTACACAGTATTTACACAATAAATGTTAGCTATTTTTACTAGTATATGAATGCCCCCAGCCAAGTAGCAAATAATGTAATTAACAATTTGCTTTAAGGTATATAGAAAATGTGCTATAAGAACATCTCTTGGCCGGGCGTGGTGGCTCACACCTGTAATCCCAGCACTTTGGGAGGCCGAGGCAGGCAGATCACGAGGTCAGGAGATCAAGACCATCCTGGCTAACACGGTGAAACCCCGTCTCTACTAAAAATACAAAAAATTAGCCAGACGTAGTGGCAGGTGCCTGTAGTCCCAGCTACTTGGGAGGCTGAGGTAGGAGAATGGCGTGAACCCGAGAGGCGGAGCTTGTAGTGAGTCAAGATCGCGCCACTGCACTCCCGCCTGGGCGACAGAGCAAGACTCTGACTCCAGAAAAAAAAAAAAAAAAGAACATCTCTCTGGTCAATTCATTCCTCAGAGATATGAGTGATTCATATGATTCACAGTCAAACAAAAAAGCCACCAAGCAGAATCCCACTGTGATCCCTCCTCAGCTGGTCTGAAAAATACGAATTGATAAAGTATTTCATTTGAAAACCTGATCTTGCATGTTAAGGGGCTGATGACGAAAATTGTAATCAATTTCCTCTTTGTTTCTGTGCTTAGTTTGACAAGTGATGGGTGAATTGAGGGTAGTTTTTTGTCCTTTTTAATAAAAAAGGACAAAAATAATGTGATATTTCTAACATTTTTCTACCCAAGTGTTGGGTATATCATAGATTAGTTAAAACTCAACCAGGAAGCTCAGAGAAAATGATTTTTCTCTGTTTGGAAACAAAGGAGGCACAGAGCATGGATAGAGATAACTCATTGCACAGTGTTCAGTGAGCAGAATATGACCATCCTAGCAGCAGGGCTTCTGTGACTTCCTCAGAAGATAAAACTTGCTCCAGTACTTTACAGCCTGTTATCTTGTCATCATTGACCCCGTTTCTCTCCTCACTGCTATTCTTTAACTAAAGGAAAGAGCTCCTGAGAGAAACTTGAAAGTAACGGTTGGAAGGGTGGTTTCAGTGTAATGGATACATTCTTTTTCTCAGAGGCCAATCCCAGGCATTGTGAAAGAAATGGCTTTTCTTACGAAGACTTCAAATTTTCCCAACTCTTTTCACAGGTGTTGGGGATGTCCTTTGCACTGACCCTGAACTGCCAGATTGACAAAACCAGCCAGACCATAGGGCTATGATCTGCAGTGGCCCTGTGGTGAAGAGACTTGTTTCATCTCTGGAAATGCAAAACCATTTATAGCATGAAGCCCTACATGATCACTGCGGGATGATCCTCCTCCCATCCTTTCCCTTTTTAGGTCCCTGTCTTATACAACCAGAGAAGTGGGTGTTGGCCAGGCACATCCCATCTCAGGCAGCAAGACAATCTTTCACTCACTGATGGCAGCAGCCATGTCTCTCAAAGTGGTGAAACTAATATCTGAGCATCTTTTAGACAAGAGAGGCAAAGAGAAACTGGATCTAATGGCCCAACATCAAAGGGTGAACCCAGGATACGAATTTTTGCATCTTCCCATTGTCGAATTAGTCTCCAGCCTCTAAATAATGCCCAGCCTTCTCCCCAAAGTCAAGCAAGAGACTAGTTGAAGGGAGTTCTGGGGCCAGGCTCACTGGACCATTGTCACAACCCTCTGTTTCTCTTTGACTAAGAGCCCTGGCTACAGGAATTACACAGTTCTCTTTCTCCAAAGGGCAAGATCTCATTTCAATTTCTTTATTAGAGGGCCTTATTGATGTGTTCTGAGTCTTTCCAGAAAAAAACTATCCAGTGATTTATATCCTGATTTCAACCAGTCACTTAGCTGATAATCACAGTAAGAAGACTTCTGGTATTATCTCTCTATCAGATAAGATTTTGTTAATGTACTATTTTACTCTTCAATAAATAAAACAGTTTATTATCTGAATCACAACATTCCTATATATCAAACACTCCTTCCATGACCCAGCCTGATTACCCTGATTAATGCACCAAACCAGGTGTATTAATTGTCTACTGCTGCATAAAATATTACTCCAAAATTTAGTGGCTGAGGACAACAAACATTTATTATCTCATGGTTTTTGTGGGTCAGGAATCTAGGAGCAGCTTAGCTGGGTGATTCTGGTTCACAGTCTCTCACGTAACTGCAATCAACATGTCAGCCTGGGCTGCAGTAACCTTAAGGCTCAACTGAAAGAGGATCTACTTTCAGGCTGTCTCACATCGCTGTTGGCAAGCCTCAGATCTTTGCCACTTGTGCCTTTCCACGGGGCTTCCTTATGATATGGAAGCTGGCTTCCCCATGACATGGAAGCTGGCTTCCCCCCATTTAAAGACATCCAAGAAAGGGCATGAGATTCGGCACCCAAAACAGAAGCCACAGTTTGTTGTTTTTGTTGTTGTTGTTTTGAGATGGAGACTCGCTTTGTCACATAGGCTGGAGTGCAGTGGCACAATCTCGGCTCACTGCAACCTCCGCCTCCCAAGTTCAAGCGATTCTCCTGCTTCAGCCTCCTGACTGGGATCACAGGTGTGTGCCACCATGCCTGACTAATTTTTTTTGTGTTTTTAGTAGAGATGGGGTTTCACCATGTTGGCCAGGCTGGTCTTGAACTCCTGACCTCTGGTGATCCAGAGGTCTGGGATTACAGGCCTGAGCCACGCCACAGTTTTTTTTTATAACCCCAGATGTGCCACCACATCAGTTCTGCCATACACTGTTTTAAAAAAGTGAGTTGAATTGTTCAGCTCACACTCAAAAAAAAAAAAAAAAAAAAAAAGGAGATTATAGACAAGGGTATAAATCTGTAGCACATAGAGATCACTGGAGGTCATCTAAGAGGTTGCCAACCCCACCATATTTGTTTGGTCAAAAAAAGAAGCTAAATTGAATTGTCTATAAGCTAAATTTAATTATCTACATATAACCACACTTTGTAAGGCAGAAAATAAGACCATATCTAATAGGGAGCCAAATATAGAGAAGTCAGAGAAAGGAATAGAGAAAAACTGGTTTCTGTTCCTGAAGTTTTATGTATCATCTCCCCTCTCCTTTTAAAAAAATTAGTATTTCAGTGGTAGTCTGTAGAAAAACCTACAACTTTTGCATTTTCCTGAGACAAAGAAGTAGCAGGGGAGACATTCTCTCTCTCTGTTTTTTTTTGTTTGTTTTTTGTTTTTGTTTGTTTGTTTGTTTTTTTCTGAGACAGAGCTTTTGCTCCTGTTGCCCAGGCTGGAGTACAGTGGTGCAATCTTGGCTCACTGCAACCTCCACCTCCTGGGTTCAAGTGATTCTCCTGACTCAGCCTCCTAAGTAGCTGAGATTACAAGCACATGCCACCACGCCTGGCTAATTTTTGTATTTTTAGTAGAGATGGGGTTTCAGCATTTTGGTCAGGCTGGTCCCGAACTCCTGACCTTGTGATCTGCCCACCTTGGCTTCCCAAAGTGCTGGGATTACAGGTGTGAGGCACCTCGCATCCGGCCTTTTTTTTTTTTTTAGATGGAGTCTCACTCTGTGGCCAGGCTGGAGTGCAGAGGCCTGATCTTGGCTCACTGTAACCTCTGCCTCCCTAGTTCAAGCAATTCTCCTGCCTCAGCCTTCTGAGTAGCTGGGATTACAGGTGCACACCACCACGCCTGGCTAATCTTTGTATTTTTACTAGAGACAGGGTTTCACTATGTTGGCCAGGATGGTCTCAAGCTCCTGACCTTAGATGATCCACCTGCCTTGGCCTCCCAAAGTGCTGGGATTATAGGCATGAGGCACTGTCCCCGGTGAGACATTCTCTTGAGTATCACAAGTTTCAAAAGTATCTCACATTAAACATGCACAAAATGAAACTTATCATTCTATCTTCCAACTCTGCTTCTCTTTGTTCCCCATATGAGTGAGTGATAACATCACTCACCTAGTTTTCCTAGCTAGAAGCCTAGGCTTTGTCTTTAACTCTAGCCTGTCCTTTACTCCCAAAAACAAGTCACAGTCAGTCATGAAGCTCTGAGGATTCACCCACCAAGTATCACCAAATTCATTAATTCTCCCTATTTCATTAACTTGCCTGTATTCCTTCAATAGTCTACTATCTGCTCTTCTAGTACTCACCATTGGCCCT
Source organism: Gorilla gorilla gorilla (assembly GCF_029281585.2). Lineage (NCBI taxonomy): Eukaryota > Metazoa > Chordata > Mammalia > Primates > Hominidae > Gorilla > Gorilla gorilla. The sequence goes on along the minus strand of NC_073224.2, from coordinate 128,008,360 downwards.
TATCTACACCATTCTGCATATAGCAGCCAAAGTAATATTTCTAAAACATAAATGTAATAATGACACTTTTATGCTTGAAACTCTTCAATGACTCTGTTGTTCTTAGGATAAAGTCTAGATTTTTTATTTATTATAGCTGTCAAGCCCTACATGAGATGGCTCACTCTTAGCTCTCCAGCCTTCCTCTTGCCATTCTCATTTTGTTTTACTCACCAAAAGAATACAGCACATAGTGCATCTTAAAAGAAGCATGCTTAGATTTACCTTTTAAATGGGTATATGTAAACCTTTCATAATAAGGCTTTGTGGAACAAAGGCAAGAAACATCCCTTAATAGCATGCTAACACTTGCTTACAGTGATCAAATCAAACTAAATCAATCACTAAAAAAAAAAAAAAAGACAAAAAGAAATACAGACAGAAAGGAAGAAAGAAGAAAGAAAGAATTCTAAAGAATAAATTTCAGGCATTAAAAACAGTGATCTCAGAACGTCTGAAATACAAGAAGGATCAAAGAGAAGATGTAAATATGTGGAAAATATAAATGACCACTGATTTCATAAAAGTTATAACAATGTGTTCCTTGAATTATAAACAAAAGATAGAAGGTATAGCGAGATGGTGGAATAGAATACCAGTTTCCCCTCCCCACCCAAGGACACAAATTTAACAACTATCTAACACAAAAAAACACCTTCGTATGAACGAAAAATTAGGTGAGTCCTCATAGGACCTGCTGTTAAGTTTGTATCACTGAAAGTCACGCTGGAGAGGTGAGTAAAACAGTTTTGAATCTCTAATGCCACCCCTGGCAGCAGCAGCATGATGCGGAGAGTGTCTCTGGGTGCCGGGGGAGGGAGAACACAGCAATTGTGTGGCACTGAACTCAGTGACATCCCGTTAGAGCAGAAAGGAAACTGGACCAAACTCTGTTGGTGCCTGCCCATGGAGGGAGCATTTAAATCAGCCCTAACCAGAGGGAAATCGCCAATTCCAATTGTCAAAACTTGAATTCCTGCAAACCTCATCACCAACAGCTACAGTGCTATGTGTTTCTAAGTAGACTTGGAAGGCAGTCTAGGCCATAAGGATTGCAAATCTTAGGTAAGTCCTAGCATTGAACCAGGCCCAGAGACAGTGGACTGGGAGGGGCATGTGACCTACTAAGACACCAGCTGGGGTGGCTAAGAGAGTGCTGGCATCACCCTTCCCCTAACCCCAGGCTGCACAGCTCACAGCTTCGAAAGAGACACCTTCCTTCTGCTTAAGGAGAGGGGAGTGAAGAGAGAGGAGGACTTGTTTTGCATCTTGGATACCAGGTCAGCCACAGCAGACAGGACACCGGTCAGAGTTGTAAGGTCCCTGTTTCAGGCCCTAGCTCTTGGATAGCATTTCTAGACAACCTCTGGGCCAGAAGGGAATCCATTGCCTTGAAGGGAAGAACCCAGTCCTGGCAACATTCATCACCTGCTAAGTGAAAAGCCCCCAGGCTCTGAATAACCAGCAGTGAAACCAAGTTACTGTGTCCAGGGCTTTGGGTGACCCTCTGAGACTTGCTTGTTTCAGGTGAGATTTAGCACATTGCTAGCTGTGGTGGCTATTGGCTGAAACTCCTTCTACTTGAGAAAAGTGGAGGGAAAAGTAAAGGAGACTTTGTCTTGCACCTTAAGTACCAGCATGGGCACAGGGGAATAGAGCACCAAGTAGACTCCTGAGGTCCCTGATTCCAGGACTCAACTCTTGAACGGCATCTCTGGACCTGCCCTGGGCCAGAAGGGAGCCCACTGCCCTGAAGGGTGAGTCCCAAGACAGGCAGCATTCACCACAAGCTGACTTATGAGTACTTGGACCTTAAAGGAACATTAGCAGTAGTCTGGCAGTACTCCCTATGGCTTGTGGTGGTAGTGGCTACAGGGTGAGGCTCGTCTCCTTTGGAAAGGGGAGGGAAGAGTGGGGAAAACTGAGTCTTATGGTTTGAATGCCAGCTCAGCCACAGTACAATAGAATATCAGCTAGAGTTCTAAGGTTTTCCACTCTAGTCCCTGACTCCCAGACAGCACCTCTGGAACCACCCAGGGTCTAGAGGGACTTGGCACTCTGAAGAGAAGGACGCAGGCCTGGTTGGCTTTGCCATATGTGATTGTAGAGCCCCAGGGCATTAAGTGAACATAGGCAGTAGTCAGGGAGTGGTTACAGCAGGCCTTGGGCAAGACTCAGTGCTGTGCTGGCTTGAGGTATGACCCAGCACAGTCATAGTGGTGGTCATAGAGTGACACAGGTGTGCTTGTGTCACTCCATCCCCAGGTTTAGATGGCTCAGAACAGAAAGAGAGAGAGAATCCCTTAGTTTAGGAACAAGTGAGGGAAAAGAACAAGATTCTCTGCCTGGTAATCCAGGGAATTCTCCCCGATTTTATCCAAGACCATCAAAGTAGTACTTCTATGAGTCCATGAGAACCACAGTATTACTGAGCTTGAGGTGCCCCTAAAGCAGATACAGCTTAGATTACAACACTCAAGTCCTTTCGAATATCTGAAAAGCCTTCCCAAAAAGGACAAGTACAAACAAGCCCAGACAGTGAAGACAACAATAAATACCTAACTCTTCTATGCTCGGACACTAAAGGACATCTATTAGAATCAACACCATCCAGGAAAACATGACCACACCAAAAAAACTAAAGAAGGCACCAGGGGCCAATCCTGGGGAAACAGAGATATGCAAGCTTTCAGGCAGAATTCAAAATAGCCGTTTTCAGGAAACACAAATTCAGGGTAACACAGAGAAGGAATTAGGAATTCTATCAGATAAATTTAATGAAGAGATTAAAATAATTAGAATCAAATTCTGGAGCTGAAAAATGCAATTGGCATATTAAAGAATGCATCAGAATCTTTCAGTAGCAGAATTGATCAGGAAGAAGAAAGAATTAGTGAGCTTGAAGACAGGCTATTTGAAAATACAGTCAGAGGAGATTTAAAAAAAGAATAAAAAACAATGAAGCATGTCTGCAGGATCTAGAAAATAACCTCAGAAGGGCAAATTTAAGAGTTATTGGCCTTAAAGAGGAGGTAGAGAAAGAGATAGAAGTAGAAAGTTTGTTCAAGGAGATAATATCAGAGAATTCCCCAAACCTAGAGAAAGATATCAATATCCAAGTATAAGAAGGTTATAGAGCACCAAGCTGACTTAATCCAAAGAAGACTACCTCAAGGCATTTAATAATCAGACTCCCAAGGATCAAGGACAAAGAAAGGACTCCAAAAGCAGCAAGAGAAAAGAAACAAATAACATACAATGGAGCTCCAATACCTCTGGTAGCAGACTTTTCGGTGGAAACCTTACAGGCCAAGAGAGAGTGGCATGACATATTTAAAGTGCTGAAGGAGAAAAACCTACCCTAGAATAGTATAACCAGCAAAAATATCCTTCAAAAATGAACGCAAAATAAAGACTTTCCCAGACAAACAAAAGCTGAGGGATTTCATCAACACCAGATCTGTCCTACAAGAAATGCTAAAGGGAGTACTTCAAACAGAAAGAAAGGGATGTTAATGAGCAATAAGTAATCATATGAAGATACAAAGCTCACTGGTAATAGTAAGTACACAAAAAGACAGAGAATATTATAACACTGTAACTGTGGTGTATAAACTACTCTTATCCTAAGTAGGAAGACTAAATAATGAAACAAATCAAAAATAATAACTACAATAACTTTTAAGACATAGACAGTACAATAAGATATAAATAAAAACAACAAAAAGTTAAAGAGCAGAAGGATGAAGTTAAGACAGAGGTTTTATTAGTTTTCTTTTTGCTTTTTTTAAATGCAGAGAGTGTTAAGTTGTTATCAGGTTAAAATAATGGGATATAAGATAGTATTTGCAAGTCTCATGCAAAAACATATGATGGATACACAAGGAATAAAAAGCAAGAAACTAAATCATATCATCAGAGAAAAATCTTCTTCACTAAAGGAAGACAAGAAAGAAAGAAGGAAGAGAAGACCACAAAACAACTAGATAAAATGTAAACGTTTACAGATAAACTGTAAGAATTAATAAGAGATTTTGGCAATGTTATTGGGTATAAAATCAATATACTAAAGCCAACTGTATTTCTAACTTACCAGAAACATAAAATAAAAAAGAGACAACAGACATGGTGGCTCATGCCTATAATGCCAGCACTTTGAGAGGTTGAAGCAGAGGATTGCTTGAGGCCAGGCATTTGAAACCAGCCTAGTCAACATAGCGAGACCCCATATCTACCAAAGAAAAATTAAAAGCCAAATGTGGTGGCTCATGCCTGTAGTCCCAGCTCTTCAGGAAGGTGAGGCAGGAAGATCACTTGAGCCCAGAAGTTCAAGGCTGCAGTGAGCCATGATTATGCCACTGCACTCCAGCCTGGGTGACAGGGTGAGATCCTGTCTCAAAAGAGAGAGAGAGAACATTTATGATCGCATCAAAAAAATAAATAAATAAACCTGAAAAAGATGTACAAGACCTTTACACAGAAAATATTCTAATTTGATTGGAATTCTAAAGAAGAGAGCTATATCCTGAAGATGTATACCCACAGGAAACTATCATACTCACTAATAGGAAGACTCAATATTTTATATATGTCCATTCTTTCCAAATTGGGCTATAGATTCAATGCAGTCTCAAAAAAAAAATCCCAACAAACTTTTTTAATGGAACTTGAACAAGCTGATTCTAAAATTTACATGTAAATACAAAAGGTCAAAACAACTGGGATGCTCTTGAAGAAAAAACACCAAGTTGGAGAACTTACTTTAAAAATATTGATACATATTTTAAAGTTATTACAATAGTATGGAAATTATAATAGTTTATGTTGTTTCAGGGACAGGTTAAACAGACCAGTAGAATATATTAGAGTTCTTAAAGAGGCCTCATGCTGAGAAGTACAAAAGAACTCTCAGCATATAACAACTCAGTCCAAACCCCTGCACTAAGAGACCTGACCATACTCTAGCATGGCTTCTAGCAGCCTAAGGTCGTGTCTTGAAAAATAGCCAAATCCCCCTTTTGAGCTTAAGAAAGCTCAAAAATGATGGGATAATTTCCTGCTTGTTCCAGCCAAAACCTGGTGATAGGTAAGTAGATCCCTGAACCTCCTCTTAAAACATTGACTTTAGAAGGCTTGCAATTATATATTTTTTGCTACCCTTTGAGATGTAAATGTTCTACCAGAATTTTCTTCTCAGAGATTTTAGAAATGCAAACATTAAGGGAGATAACTTACTGTCAGTCTCCGTGGGAGGATAAGGACTTAATTTTGGTGGGCATCTTGCTCCAACTTCCACCATTGCCTCCTGTGATTAAGATTTGAGCCACGCGCGGTGGCTCACGCCTGTAATCCCAGCACTTTGGGAGGCCGAGGTCAGGAGTTCAAGACCAGCCTGGCCAAGATGGTGAAACCCCCTCTCCACTAAAAATACAAAAAAAATTAGCTGGGCTTGGTGGTACACACCTGTAATTCCAGCTACTCAGGAGCCTGAAGCAGAGAATTGCTTGAATCTGGGATGCAGAGGTTGCAGTGAGCCGAGATTGCACCACGGCACTCCAGCCTGGGTGACAGAGTGAAACTCCATCTCACACACACAAAAAAAGGTTTTGAGAAGTTTTTTTGTTTTCCAGTTAAGTGCCAATTAGTAAACCCAGATGGCCTACTCACACACACCAACCCACTTTAACATCCTTCAGCACCTTACCATTAGCATACTGTAGATGTTAAAAAATCTCTTGCCTTTTGTTTTGACAGAGTTGAACTCAGATGACATGTGGTTCTCTCCCCTATTGCGATAGTTATTACTGAATACAATTTGCCTTTACTGCTTTAACTAGTGCCCAACTTGTTCATATTTCAAAATGCTAATATGTTTGATTTATATCACGGTGACCTTTCAGAGAGATGATAAAAGAAGGGTCTTTTCAACAAATGTTCCTGGGAAAACAGAAATTCTATATAAAAAGAACAAGTTTTGATTCCTATCTCACATCACAGCAATTCATAAATCAATTTCAAGTGAATTAAATATTTAGATGTAAAAGACAAATACAGAAAGCTTTGGGGAGTCTGGGCATGATGGTGAAGAATATAAAAGCAAAAAGCCCCATTCAAAAGACAATAACTTTAAAGATTAAAGGAACATCAGCCTACACAGGTGAGAAAGTACGAGTGCAATAACTCCAGCAACTCTGAAAGCAAGAGTGTCTTCATACCTCCAAATGATCACACTAGCTCCCCAGCCATGGTTCTCAACCAGACTGAAATGACTGAAATAACATAGAATTCAGAATCTCAATGTCAAGGAAGCTCATTGAGATACAGAAGGTTGAAACTCAATCCATAGAAAACAGTAAAATGGTTCAAGAGTTGAGAGAGGACATATTCATTTTAAGAGAGAACCAAACTGAACTTCTGAAATGAAAAATTAGCACAGGAACTTCATAATGTAATTGGAAGCATTAATATCAGAATAGACCAAGCTAAGGAAAGAATCTCAGAACTCCTCAAAGACCATTCTTTTGAATCAATACAAGCAGATAAAAATAAAAAAAAAAATTTTAAGAAAATGAACAAAACCTCTAAGAAATATGGAATTATGTAAAAGAGACCAAACTCATTGGATTCTTGAAAGAGATTGAGAGAGAGCAAGTAACTTTGGAAACATATTTAAGGATATTGTCCATGAAAATTTTCCCAACATCTCTAGAGACGTCAACGCACAAGTTCAGGCAATTCAGAGAACCCTGTAAGATATTATGCAAGATGACCATCCCCAAGCCGCATTGTCATCAGATTCCCCAAAGTCAATGTGAAAGAAAAAATCTTAAAGGCAGCTAGAGAGAAGGGGCAGGTCATGTACAAGGGCTAGCAGTGGACCTCTTAGCAGAAACCTTACAGGCCAGAAAATGTTGGGGGCCTATATTCAGCATCATTAAAGAAAAAAAAAAATCCAACCAAGAACTTCGTATCTAGCCAAACTAAGCTTCATAAACAAATGAGAAATAAAATCCATTTCAGGCAAGCAAATGTTAAGAAAATTTGTTACCACCAGACCTGCCTTACAAGAGGTCCTTAAGGGAGGGCTAAATATGGAAATGAAAGCCTAATACCTGTCACCACAAAAACACACTTAAATACATAGAGCTTACTGCCATTATAAAGGAACTATACAATCAAGTCTACATAACAACCAGCCAACAACATAATGGCAGAATAAAATTCTCACATATTAATATTAACTTTGAATGTAAATGGGCTAAACACCCCACTTAAAAGACACAGAGTGGCAAGTTGAATAAAGAAGCAAGACCCAACTCTATACTGTCCTCAAGAGATTCATCTCACATGCAATGACACATATAGGCTCAAAGTAAAGGGATGGAGAAAGATCTATCAAGCAAACAGAAAACAAAAAAGGGCAGGGGTAGCTTTTTTTTTTTTTTTTTTTTTTTTTGAGACGGAGTTTCGCTCTTGTTGCCCAGGCTGGAGTGCAGTGGTGCAATCTCGGCTTACTGCAACCTCTGCCTCCCGAGTTCAAGCGATTCTTCTGCCTCAGTCTCCCGAGTAGCTGGGATTACAGGCATGCATCACCATGCCTGGCTAATTTTTGTACTTTTAATAGTGACGGGGTTTCTACATGTTGGTCAGGCTGGTCTCGAACTCCTGACCTCAGGTGATCCACCCACCTCTGCCTCCCAAAGTGCTGGGATTACAGGGGTGAGCCACTGCGCCCAGCTGGGGTAGCTATTCTTATATCAGACAAAACAGACTTTAAACCAACAACAATCAAAAAGGACATTATATAATGATAAAGGGTTCAATTCAACAAGAAGACTTAACTATCTTAAATATACATGCACCCAACGTTGGAGCATCTAGATCCATTAAGCACGTTCTTAGAGACCTACCAAGAGACTTAGATAACCACACAATATTAGTGGGAGACTTCAGCACTCCACTGACAGTTTCACAGATCATCAACGCAGAAAACTAAGAGAGATATCTAGAATCTAAACTTGACACTTGAAAAAAACAGACCTAACAGACATCGACAGAATGCTCCGCCTGAAAACAGAATATTCATTCTTCTCATCTACACATGGCACATATTCTGAGATCAACCACACATTTGGCCTTAAAGCAATTCTCAAAAAAAAAAAAAAAAAAAAATCCCTGGGGCAGACACAGTGGCTCACGCTTGTAATCCCAGCACTTTGGGAGGCTGAGGTGGGTGGATCACCTGAGGTCAGGAGTTCAAGACCAGGCTGGCCAACATGGTGAAACCCCGTCTTTACTAAAAATACAAAACAATTAGCTGGGCATGGCAGCACAGGCTTGTAATCCCAGCTACTTGGGAGGCTGAGGCAGGAGAATCGCTTGAACCCAGGAGGCAGAGGTTGGAGTGAGCTGAGATCGTGCCATTGCACTCCAGCCTGGGCAACAGAGTGAGACTCTGTCTCAAAAAAAGCAAAACAAAACAAAACAAACCTGAAAATCATACCAACCATGCTCTCTAAGACCACAGTGCAATAAAAATAGAAATAAATACCAAGACGATTTCTCAAAACCACATAATTACATGAAAATTAAACAACCTGCTCCTGATGACTTTTGGGGTAAAGAATCAAATTAAGGCAAAAATTGAAAAAGTTCTTTGAAATGAATGAAAACAAAAATACAACATACCAGAATCTCTGGGACACAGCTAAAGCAGTGTTAAGGAGAAATTTTATAGTGTTAAATATCTACATCAAGATGTTAGAAAAGTCTCAAATTAACAGCCTAAGATCACACCTAGAGAAACTGAAAAATAAGAACAAACCAACTCCAAAACTAGCAAAAGGAAAGCAATAACCAAAATCAGAGCTGAGGTAAATGAAATTGAGATGTGAAAATTCACACAAAATATCAATGAAGGCAAGAGTTGGTCCACCAAAAGAATAAACAGGAACAGTAGCTCACTATAGATTAATAAATGAGAATAAGAAGATACAAATAAACACAATAAGAAATGACAAAGTTTACGCTACCCTCAACCCCCCAGGGAAAAAAAACCCTGGAGACTATTATGAACAGTTCTTTGCACACAAACTGGAAAACCTAGAAGAAATGGATGAATTCTTAGAAGCATACAACCTCCCAAGACTGAAGTAGGAAGAAACTGAAATCCTGAACAGATCAATTAATGAGTTTCAAAATTTAATGAGTTATTTTTTTAAAATCCCTATCAACCAGAAAAAGCCCTGGACCAGAAAGATTCACAGCTGAATTCTTCCAGATATATAAAGAAGAGGTGGTACCAATTCTACTAAAATTACTCAAAAATATTGAGGAGGAGGGGCTTTTTCCTAACTCATTCTACAAGGCCAGCATCATTCTCATACTAAAACCTGGCAAAGATAAAAAGAAAAAAGAAAACTTAAGGCCAATATACCTGATGAACAGAAACACAAAATCCTCAGCAAAATACGAGCAAATTGTATCCAGCAGCAACTCAAAAACGTAATCTACCAAACAATCAAGTGGGCTTTATCCCTGGGATAAAAGGTTTGCTTCAACATATACGAATCAGTAAATGTGATTCGTCGCATAAACAGAGCTAAAAACAAAAACCACATGATCATCTCAAGAAATGCAGAAAAGGCTTTTGATAAAAATTAACACCCCTTCATATTAAAAGCCCTCAAAAAACTAGGCAATGAGGGAATGTACCTTAAAATATTAAGAGCTATCTATGACAAACCCACAGCCAATATCATACTAATGGGCAAAAACTGGAAGCATTCCCCTTGAGAACCAGCACAAGACAAGGATGCCCACTCTTACCACTCCTATTCAACATAGTACTGGAATTCCATCCAGAGCAATGAGGCAAGAGAAAGAAATAAAAGACGCCCAACTGGAAAAGAACAAGTCAAACTATCTCTCTTCATAGACAATATAATTCTATACCTAGAAAAATTCATAGTCTCTGCCCAAAGGCTCCTAGAATTGGTAAACAAGTAGTTTTAGGATACAAAACCAATTTAAAAAAATCAGTAGCATTTCTTTTTTTACTTTCTTTCCTTTACTTATTTATTTTTTTTTAGACCGAGTCTGGCTCTATCGCCCAGACTGGAGTGCAGTGGCATGATCTTGGCTCATTGCATCCTCCACCTACTGGGTTCAAGTGATTCTCATGCTTCAGCCTCCCAAGTAGTTGGGATTACAGGCATGCACCACCACATGTGGCTAATTTTTGTATTTTTAGTAGAGATGGGGTTTCACCATGTTGGCCAGGCTGGTCTAAAACTCCTGACCTCAGGTGATCCACTTGCCTCAGCCTCCCGAAGACCTGGGATTACAGGTGTGAGCCACTGCACCCGGCCAGTAGCATTTCAATACTCCAATGATGTCCAAGCTGAGAGCCAAATCAGGAATGTAATCCCATTCATGATAGCCACAAAAATAATAAAATATTTAGGAATTCAGCTAACCAGGGAGGTGAAAGATTTCTACAAAAAGAATTACAAAACACTACTGAAAGAAATCAGAGACCACACAAACAAATGCAAAAAACATTCCATGCTCATAGATAGGAACAATCAATATTATTAAAATGGCCATACTGCCCAAAGCAATTTGTAGATTAGTGCTATTTCTATCAAACTACCAATGTCATTTTTCACAGAATTAGAAAATACTATTCTAAAATTCACATGGATCTAGAAAAGAGCCCAAATAGTCAAAGCAATCATAAGCAAAAAGAACAAAGCTGGAGGCATCACACTATCTGACTTAAAACTATACTGCAACACTATAGTAACCAAAACAGTATGGTACTGGTACAAACACAGACACACAGACTAATGGAACAGAATAGAGAATCCAGAAATAAAGCAACACATCTACAACCATCTGATTTTTGACAATAACAAGCAATGGGGAAAGGACTCCCTATTAAACAAATGGTGCTGGAATAACTGGCTAGCCATATACACAAGACTGAAACTGGACCTCTTTCTTTCACCATATACAATAATCAAATCAAGATAAATTAAAGACTTAAATGTGAGACATAAAACTATAATTAAAACCCTAGAAGAAAATCTGGGACATACCATTCTGGACATAGGTCTTGGCAAAGATTTCATGATAAAGTCCCCAGAAGCAACTGAAACAAAACCAAAAATAGACAATTGGGACCTAATTAAACTAAAGTACCTGTGCACAGCAAGAGAAGCGATCAATCTACAGAATGAGAGAAAACATTTGCAAACTATACATCTGACAAAATTTATTATTCAGAATTTATAAGGAACTTAAATTAACAAGGAGAAAACAACCCCATTAAAAATGGACAAAGTATATGGTCAGACACTTCTCAAAAGAAGGCATACATGTGGCCAACAACCATATGAAAAATGCTCAACATCACTTATCATTAGAGAAATGCAAATCAAAAAAGATACCATCTCACACCAGTCAGAATGGCTATTATTAAAACGTCAAAAAACAACAGATGTTGGTGAAGTTGTAGAGAAAAGGGAACACTTAGATACTGCTGGTGAGAATGTACATTAGTTTAGCCACTGTGGAAAGCAGTTTACAGACTTCTCAAAATACTTAACACAGAAGTACCATTCGACCCAGCAATCCTATTACTGGGTATATACCCAAAATAATATAAATTGTTCTACCAAAAAGACACACACACTTGTATGTTCATTGCAGCGCTATTCACAATAGCAAAGACATGGAATCAACCTGGATGCCCATCAACAGTGGACTAGATAAAGAAAATGTGGTACATATACACTATGGAATACAACACAACCATAAAAAAGAACAAAATTATGTCCTTTTCAGCGACATGGATGCTTCTGGAGTCCATTATCCTAAGCAGACTTGCTTAGGATAATGCAGAAACAGAAAATAAAATATTGCATGTTCTCACTTCTTTTATGGGAGCTAATCATTAAGTACACATGGACACAGAGAGGAACAACAGACACCGTGGTTACTTGAGGGTGAAGGGTTACTTGAAGGAAGGTGAGGATCAAAAAAATGCCTAATGAGTACTATGCTCACTCCCTGGGTGACAAAATTGTTTGTACATCAAACCCCAGCAACACACAATTTACCCATGTAACAAACCTGCGCATGTATCCCCTGAACCTAAAATAAAAGTTGAAAAAGAAAAAAAGGGACAACTCCTACAAATAAATGAGAAAAAGACAGATAATCCAAAAGGAAAAGTGGCAAAAGGCATGAAGAATCGATTCAAAGAAGAGGAAATCTAAATAGCTAATAAATATGTAAAACTGATTAAACTCATCAGCCATTGGGATAATGCAAACAAAAACCACAATAAAATACTGATTAGATTGGGAGGCTGAGGTGGGTGGATCATCTGAGGTCAGGAGCTTGAGACCAGCCTGACCAACGTGGTGAAACCCCGTCTCTACAAAAATCGTAAAATTAGCTGGGTGTGGTGGCAGGCGCCTGTAATCCCAGTTACTCAGGAGGCTGAGGCAGGAGAACCACTTGAACCCAGGAGGCAGAGGTTGCAGTGAGTCGAGATCACACCATTGCACTCCAGCCTGGGTGACACAGCCAGAATCTTTCTCAAAAAAAATACTGATCAGATTAGAAAAATAATTAAAAGATCAGATATATAAATAATACAGATCTTACCAAGGATATGGAGCCTCAGGAAACCTGATTAACTGCTGGTGGAAATGTTTCATGGTACAACAATGTTTCACAACAGTATGTCATTACATAGTAGAATTGAAGATATGACCCAACAATTCCATTCCTAAGTATATACTCAACATAAATGCATGTTTATGTGCACCAAAAGAAAGTATAAGAATGTCAGTAGCAGCATTATTTTTAACTACCCGTGACTAGAAATCATCCACATTATCATAAAATTACAATGGGCAAATAAATTATGGTACAGCCACATAAGGAATTATAGTACAAAGTAAAAATAAGCTACAAATATTTCTAACCACATAGATGAATCCTACAAATAAAATATTAAACAATAAAAAAGCTGTAAAATAAATTTACGGCCGGGCGCGGTGGCTCAAGCCTGTAATCCCAGCACTTTGGGAGGCCGAGGCGGGCGGATCACGAGGTCAGGAGATCGAGACCATCCTGGCTAACACGGTGAAACCCCATCTCTACTAAAAATAGAAAAAAAAATTAGCCGGGCGCGGTGGCAGGTGCCTGTAGTCCCAGCTATTCGGGAGGCTGAGGCAGGAGAATGGGGTGAACCCGGGAGGCGGAGCTTGCAGTGAGCCGAGATCGCGCCACTGCACTCCAGCCTGGGCGACAGAGCGAGACTCCGTCTCAATAAATAAATAAATAAATAAATAAATAAATAAATAAATAAATAAATAAATTTACTTACTATGTTCAAAAATGTACAAAATCGTATTATTTAGGGATACCCTCACCAACAGCAAAAGCACAAAGTAAAGGAAGAAAGTCACTATCATAAAGTCAGAACAGTGACTATCCATGGAGGAGGAGAACAAGTGGTGATTGTGAAGGAATATGCAGGAAACTCTTGGGATGCCAGTAATGTTTCATTCTTGATCCGGGTGTTGTACACAAGGCCAGTGTTTCTTTTATCATTACTTGTTCAAATGCTATTTATGTCTTATTCATTTTTTAGATATTATGTCACACAAGGGTAAAAAATTTAAAAAATAATAAAAGCTGTGAAAATAAAAAGACAAATTAACTTTTAAAAAGCAACAGATTGTCAGCTGTCTTCTCAACAGCTAGTAGTAGATGCCTGATTGACAACAGCGCATCTTTGATGACTGTTGCCTATCTTTGATGTGGTAGGAGAAAATAAATGTCAATGTAACATTTTACACGTAGTGGAAAATATCTTTTAGCATGTACGTGAAATGTAGACCTTCAAAAAAACAAAAACTGAATGTGTTTATCAAGAGCAGGTAAAGGAATTTCCTTTACTCACTGAAAGAAATTCTAAAATATGTACTTTAGGCAGAAAGTGATCCCAGATGAAAAGTCTGAAACCAGAAAAAAATGAAGAGCCTGGTAAAATGATAAATATATAAATAATCTAAATATATTTTGACTTTATAAACAATGATGATAATATCTTGCAAAGTTAAGAGTATTGTAGACACAGGAAAGGTGGCAAATGAAGTTAAAGTGCTTAAATGTAATTTCATTGCTGGAAAGAAGACGAACATATTGATTAATTTTACACTTGTAGGGTCGAATAACACATTACATCAACTAACATTAAATATGCGTGGTTACATGAACTAATCAGTAAATGCAGAGAAACAACATATAAAACTCAAAAATAATAAAAAGTAAAACCTAATTCGGTCAAAATAATATAAAATGATACCAAAAAAGAAATATTGAAAAGATTGGAAAATAGAAAGCAATAAAAATAAGAAGAGTCAACACTAACATCTTAGTAAGTATAAGTAATGTAAATATTCTAAATGTACAAATAAAAAAGACAAAACTTGCCCCAAACTGTCTGTTTAAAAAATAAATTCCAATATATGCTGTTTATAAGAGATAGCTCTAAAACATAAAGATACTGAAATTGAAATTGAATAGTTGGAAAAATATGTCTTGCAGGCACTAACCAAATAAAAGCCAGTGAAGCTGTATTAGATAGACCTCAAGGCAAACAGCATTTATAGAAATAAAGAGGGTCACTTTATAATGAGAAAACTGTCAACTCATAAGGAAAAAAATAAAACTTCAAATTTGTAAACTCCTGCTGTGACTTTGTCCGACTTGTCTAAACTAAATTATGTTTCCTGCTTAGGGTGTGCCACAGGACATATTTTCACATGAGATTTGGAGGATGATAGTGAAACTGCAGTCATGTTTTTTTACACTAGCGAGTTCAGGGCAGAGTCACCATATTTGCTGACTCACCTTGTGGGTGTGGGCAGCAGCCAGTCTAGCAATTGTTTCCCCTTCTCCTGGATCCTCCTTCAGGTTCTCCTACTCCTGAGCCAGAGTTATGTTTAGCATCAGGACAAAGTTTCTCCTGCAGGACACCTACATTATCCATTATTGGAGCAGTGAGAACTGACAGGGGCTCGTGTGTCCTCATAGATTCCAACTTACATTAGTTGGTTCCTACTTGTTGCCACTCTCTCCCAATTTACATCCATCTTTCCTTCCCAATTGCTTACCCTGCAGACTTCCAGCTCTAACATCAGACAGGAAGACAATGTCTTTTCAGAGATTGTTTAACCAGCTCCCAAAATTGTGTAAGTAAAATTTATGTAACAAATTATGTGTGTATTTGTATATTCAAGTGCATGTGAAACATCTGCAGAAACTGACCACAATTAGGGGCATAGGGTAATTTGTACCACAATCTCTGTCTTCAACTGATTTATTTAAAATATTTACTCAAAGTTTATGATATGCCAGGAATTTGGGTGCTTGACATATATCAATGCACATAACAAAAATCCCCGCCCTTAAGGAGCTTATGTTTTTTTTTTGTTTTTGTTTTTGTTTTTTTTTTGGAGAGAGGTCAACATAAAAAAATAGCTGTAGTAAACAGTTAAACTCTATAGTATGTTATAAAGTTATATGTGCTATGGGAAAAAATTAGATCAGCTAAGGGGTAATATAGGTAAGGGACTGGAATTAGTTTGAGATCTATAACTTGCAAAGAACAATATGAGAGAGGAAAATTATAGCACCATCTTATTCATAACATACAAATCCTAAACAAAATCCTAACAGAATTTGTTCAGCAACATATAAATGGTGTTTTATGCTCAAATAATTTTGTCTCAGAAATTAAATACATTAGTTTTAAAAATCACTAAATGTGATTTAATTCATTGATAGATTAAATATGTAAGATTATCTTAATATATCAAAATGCACTGAATGAAATTTAAAATTAAAAACTTTTAACAAAATTACTTTAAAAATGGACTTTCTTAAATTTATAAAAGGTATCTAAAAACACCTACCTCCCCTCCACTACACAAACATAAATACACACACATACAAAACCAAAAGAAATCCTAAACTCTGCAACAAACACCTTGCTTAATGATGAGGTGCCGAACATTCCCTTTGAGACTGATGTCAAGATAAGATTGTGTGCTGTCACTAATACTCAGCACTGTCCTGAAGATCAGGACTGTGTAGTAAGACAGGAACAAAAAATAAGAATGGAAAGGGAGAAATAATATTGTTATTACTCATAGATGATAATGATTTTATTTTATAGTCAATCCATTATTACTAATAGACAAAACATTTAAAAATGTATCATAGTTGATAAAGATATATCAAATCCAAAGATTAATTAAACGTTATGTATAAATGACAAAGAATTATAAAATGAAAGAAAAAAACTCAGGAGATTTAGTTTTCTGATAATTGTGATGAGGTTATTTGGATATACTATCTCACTGAAAATAATAGAAATGAGGGATAAAATATTTGTAAAATCATCTTAGAAGAATGGACAACTTGAAGAGACAGTGAGAAAACTCCAAGGCCAATTTTATGAGAAAGACAGGCAAAACATCAGCACCCAAAAATGTATTGAGCATTTAGAGACCTCACACACTTGGGCTTTGGTTCAGAGTCTTCATGGCACAGAAGTCAGAGGAAGAACTTCCCCAGGCAAGGAGTCTTACAGGAGATCTTCTCCACACATTACACTGGACACTAAAGAACTACACACTCAGATTAAGAGCCAACCAGAAGAAAAACCACTCCCTCCACCCAGTTGGAAGGAGTTTCTCTGCCAGGAAAGAGAGCATAATATTTAGGGAATACAAAACTGGACATAAGAAGTGGGGGCCACGGCCTGGCCCTCCAGTTTACACCTGAGTTAGACATAGCTTAGGTCAGCCAAGAAATCGCTGGCTATACATTTACTTTGAGGTGGTTTCTTATGAGTGGTACCTACAAGTACCTGACAAAGTAAATGGCACAACATAGTGAAACTAGAAAACCAAAGTCAATGAGAAAAATCCTTAAAACATCTGTGATGGTTAATACTGAGTGTCAACTTGATTGGATTGAAGGATGCAAAGTATTGTTCCTGGGTGTGTCTGTGATGGTGTTGCCAAAGGAGATTAACACTTGAGTCACTGGGCTGGGGAAGGCAGACCCACCTTTAATCTGGTGGGCACAATCCAATCAGCTGCCAGCGAATATAAGGCCGGCAGAAAAACTCGAAAAGGTGTGACTGGCCTAGTCTTCCAGCCTGCATCTTTCTCCTGTGCTGGATGCTTCCTGCCCTCAAACATCGGACTCCTAGTTCTTCAGTTTTGAAGTTTGGACTAACTCTCTTGCTCCTCAAGCTTGCAGACAGCCTATTGTGGGACCTTGTGATCGTGTAAGTTAATACTTATTAAACTCCCCTTTATATCTATCTATCTATCCTATTAGTTCCGTCCCTCTAGGGAACCCTAACTAATACAACCTCCAGACAAAAAAAAAGATTATCTTCCAAAAAGTGATAAATTGGCTAAACTTTTCTGGAGGCTAAAATCAGTAGTATGATAACTTCAAAGCTAAAGAAAAATAACTGCCAAATTAGAATTCTATGCTCAATGAAAATGTCTTTCAAAATGAAAATAATAAAAAGAGAATTAGAAGGCAAGCCACAGACTAGGAGAAAATATTTGCAGGCACATCTGACAAAGGGTCGTTATCCAAAATAACCCAAGAACTCTTAAAACTGAACAATAAGAAAATGAGCCACCTAATTAAAACATAGGCAAAAGATCTGAACAGGCATCTCATCAAAGAAGATATACAGATGACAAATAAACATATAAAAAGATGTTCAACATCATATGTCATTAGGAAATTGCAAACTAAGACAATGAGATATAATACATATCTATTAGAATGGCCCAAATCCAAAATGCAGACACCATCAAATGCTTGGAGGATGTGAAACAACCAGAAGTCTCTCATTCACTAGTGGCTGGTGGTAATAAAAAAGTACACCCACTTTGGAATATCGTCTTGCAAAACTGAGCATGCTCTTACCACATGATCCAGCAATCATGCTCTGTTTGGTGTTTACCCAAAAGAATTGAAAACTTATGTTCATACAGAAACCTGCATGTAGATGTTTATAACAACTTTATTAATAATTGCCAAAACTTGAGAGCAACTAAGACATACTTCAGTAGATGAATGGACAAACTGTGGTACATCCAGACAATAGAATATTATTCAATGCTAAAAAAAATTACCAAGCTACAAAAAGACATGAAGGAACCCTAAATGCATATTACTAAGTGAAATAAGCCAATCTGAAGGCTACCTAATGTATGATTCCAGCTATAAGACCTTCTGGAAAAGGCAAAACAATGGTGACAATAAAAGGATCAGTAGTTACCAGGGGTTAGTGGGGAGGGAGAAATAAATAGGCAGAGCACAGAGGATTTTTTATGGCAGTGAAATTATTTCTTATAATACTACAATGGTAGATAAGTGTCATTATAACATTTGTCAAAACCCATAGAACGTACAACACCAAAAGTGAATATTAAACTCTGGACTTTGGGGTGATAACGATGTGTTAGTGCAAATTCATTGATTGTAACAAACACACCACTATGATGGGGGCTGTCGATAGTGGAAGAAGCTGTACATGCAGTGGGGAAAAGGCATATATAGAAAATTCGTACTTTCCACTCCATTTTGCTGTGAACCTAAAACTGCTCTAATAAATAAAGTGTATTAATTTAAAAGGTTGAAGTGAAATAAAAACAATTTGAGACAAGTGGGAGAATTTATGACCAGCAAAATCTAGTTAGAAGAAATTCTAAAAGATATACTTCAGGCAAATGGAAAGTGGTCCTAGGGAGAATGTCTAAGATATAAGAATAAATGAAGAGAGGGAAAAAAGTGGGCAAGTATAAATGAACATGACTTTCTAAAACCAGAATAATGTTTATGAAGTTTAAAATATACTTAAAAGTTCTACTCAAATTCCCAGACAATAACATTTGAATTGTGAGGTGTGTATATGAAGTTAAAGTGTTCTAAAAGCTTTGTATCATCTGGTAGGTGAGTAAAGGTTTTAATTAAGTTACGAATTTGGTAGTTAAGTGTTCATGTTTTCAATGCTTGGGTTACCAGTGAAAGTACAGAAATAGTATGAATAACTTCTAAACTAATAGAAAAAAATGAAATGATTAAAAAGGAAAACATATTCAGTCAAAAAATATCAAGAAAGGATTTTTCTGTTGGGACTAATAAACAATAAAAAATAAAATGGAAATGTGAATCCAAATATTTCAATGGAAACACCAAACGTAAAACAATTAAAGGTCCAACTTTTTAAAAAATCATAAAATTGAATAAAAACAAAATTTAACTAATACAACAAAAAAGCTTTATTAAAATCAGGCAAAATAATAGTTTAAGGAAAATAACATTATTATAAGTGAAGGACCACTTCAAGTCACCAAAATAATAGCAATTTAAAAAATTTTATATGTCAAATTACATAGTCTCAAAATTTATAAAGGCAATGACTGACAGAACCATAGAGAGAAATAGACAAGTAGATAATTATAGTGGGATATGTCTAGCAAACTTTTTTCAGTCATAGTGCTATGGTTTAGATGTGCCTCCTAAAGTTCATGTGTTAGAAACTTAAGACAACAGTGATGAGAGGTGGTACCTTTTTTAAAAAAAGCTTTTATTTTAGTTTCAGGGGTATACGTGAAGGTTTGGTATACAAACTTGTGTTATGAGGGTTTGTTGTACAGATTATGTCATCACCCAGGTGTTAAGCCCAGTACTCAATATTATCTTTTCTGCTCCTCTCCCTCCTCCCACCCTACAACCTTATGTAGACCTCAGTGTCTGTTGTTCCTTTCTTTATGTTTATGAGTTGTCATCATTTAGCTCCCACTTATAAGTGAGAACATGTGGTATTTGGTTTTGAGTTCCTATGTTAGTTTGCTAAGGAAAAGGATAAACCTCCTGCTCTATCCATGTCCTGGCAAAAAAAATATGATCTTGTTCTTTTTTATGGCTGCATAGTATTCTATGGTGTATATGTAGAGAGGTAGTACCTTTAAGAGATGATTAGGATTTGAGGGTTCTGCCCTCATGAATTGATTAATGCCATTATTGGGGAAGTGAAATCATTATTGTGGGAGTGGATTCCTTACAAAGGATGAGTTCAGCCTTCTTCCCTCTCTCATATCATGTGCCTTCCGCAATGTTATGATGCAGCAAGAAGGCCCTCACCACATGTTGGGGCTTTGATCATGGACTTCCCAGCCTCCAGAACTGTGGGGAAATAAATTTCTGTTTTTAGAAATTACCTAGTTTCAGATATTCTGTTATAGCAGCACAAAACAAAAACAGGTAAATAGAATAAGTAGATGTAAAAAAAAATCAGTAAAGATAGAG
This sequence comes from Gorilla gorilla gorilla, assembly GCF_029281585.2. Lineage (NCBI taxonomy): Eukaryota > Metazoa > Chordata > Mammalia > Primates > Hominidae > Gorilla > Gorilla gorilla. The sequence continues at coordinate 127,987,885 of NC_073224.2, read as the reverse complement.
AAGATTTAGGAAACGTGATTAATAAAATTGTCCTAACAAACCCATATATAAAGTTATCCATCCAATATGAATAATACAAATTGTTTTCAAATAAACACACATTGTAGTTGTTTTCTATTGCTACTGTAACAAATTACCACAAACTTAATGGCTTAAAACAACACAGATTTGTTCTCTCATAGTTCTGGATATCAGATGCCTAGAATGAGTTTTAAAAGGTTAAAGTCAAAGTCTCAGCATTTCTGTTCATTCTGCATGCATTAAGGGAGAATCTATTCTTTGCCTCTTTCAGCTTCTAGAGGCTATGGCATTCCTTGGGTCTTGGCCACATCACTCCAGACTCTGCTTCCATCGTAACATTGCCTTATCTCCTCCATAGTCAAAGCTCTCCTTCTCTTCCTCTTGTGATTACATTGGACCCACCTGGATAATCCAGGGTAACTTCCACACCTCAAGAACTCTAACTTGGCCAGGTAGGGTGGCTCACACCTGTAATACCAGCACTTTGGGAGGCTGAGGCGTGCGGATTGTCTGAGGTCAGGAATTCCAGACCAGCTAACATGGTGAAACCCCATCTCTACTAAAAATATAAAAATTAGCCGGGTGTGGTGGTGCACACCTGTAGCCCCAGCTACTCTGGAGGCTGAGGCAGGAGAATCTCTTCAACCCGGGAGGCGGAGGTTGCAGTGAGCCGAGATCGTACCACTGCACTCCAGCTTGCGAGACAGAGCAAGATTCCATCTCAAAAACAACAACAACAAAACTCTAACTTACCATATCAACAAAGTTTCTTTTACCATGTAAGAAAAAATATTCATAGGTTCCAGGTATTTGGACATCAACATCTTTGGGGAAGGGGCATTATTAGTCTACCACATAAATGAACATTTACCAAATTTTATCATGTTCAAGGGTCATAAATCAAGTCTCAAAAAAATAAAAAGATAAAAATCACATGAAAATTTTTTATCATGATGCAATTTTGGTAGAAATCAATAACAAAAAGAATCAGAAAATCTTTATATATTTGAAAAATAAGAAATACACTCCTAAGTAGCCATGAAATAAAGAATGGCAATTAGAAAATGTTTAAACTAAAACTCAGAGAAAATACCATTGAGAGATAGTGGCCAAAAATTTTTCAGAACAGATAAAATGTAGGAGATGCAGTTAAACAAGTGCCAGAGTGACATTTGTTTTCTAAATTCACTTATTAGAAGAGAAAAAAGAGTGAATATTAAAGAGCTGAGCATTCACCTTAGGAAGTAAAAACAGAATGGCAAAAATAATCTGTAAGAAGTAGAACAAAATAAACATTAACATTCATACAGGAATTAAAGATATGTAATAACATGTAGAAGATAGGATCAATAAAACTGGAAACAGGTTCTTTCAAAAATTTAGCAAAAATGAAACCTTCTGGTAAGATTGTTGTAGATAAAAAGGAAAAGTCACATTACAAATACAAAGAATGAAAAGGAGATATCACTAGAGATTCTAGAGACATTAAACAGAAATAAAAGTATTGTGAATAACTTTATGACAATACATTAAAAGTTAGTTGAACTGGAAAAATTCCTAGGAATTTAATTTGCCAAAAATATTTCAAGCAGAAAACATGACTAGTCCAATAGCCATTTACAAAATTGGATCAATAATCAAAAATATTATCATAAAGAAAATCTAGTCCCAAATGGTTTCACTGGTGAAGTCTACAAAATATTAAAAAAGAAATTATTTTAATGTTTCTCAAAAAACTCCAGACTAAAAAAAGAGAATACTCCCCAGGCTTATGTATTAGTCCGTTTTCATACTGCTATAAAGGAAACAAGTTTAATTGACTCACAGTTCCACATGGTGGGAAGGCCTCAGGAAATTTACAATCATGGCAGAGGGCAAAGAGGAAGCAAGGTGCCTTCTTCACAAGGTGGCATGAAGAAGGGCCAAGTGAAGGGGATAGAGCCCCTTATAAAACCATCAGATCTCGTGAGAACTCACTGTCGTGAGAACTCACTATCATGAGAACAACATGGGGGAAACCGCCCCTATGATTCAATTACCTCCACCTTGTCTCTCCTTTGACATGTGACAATTATGGGGATTATGGGGATTGCAATTCAAAATGAGATTTGGGTGGGGACACAAAGCCTAACCGTATCAGCTTAATACCAAAACTTAAAAAGAACATTATGATAAAGAAAAATTATAGCCATTCTCACTCATGAACATAGATGCAAAAATTATAAACAAAATATTAGCAGCATTTATCCTAGAAAAATGGATAAAAGATTATGATGAAGTTAAGTTTATTTTAGGAATGCATTAGAAAACTAATGTAATTCATCATATTAATCAAATAAAAGAGAAGAACATATGATCATCTCAACAGATGTCCAGAAGGTATTTCACATAATTTTAACATTCACTAATTATTAAAACAAACACCTTTTAATGAACTAGTAGTATAAGGAAACTTTTAAAATCTACAATGATGATTAATTTTATGTATCAACTTGGCTAGGTCACAGTACACAGATATTTGGTAAAACATCATTCTTGATGTTTATGTGAAGGTTTTTATAAATGGGATTAACATTTAACTCAGTAGTTTCGGGTAAAGCAGATTTCCCTCTATAATGTGGGTGAGCTTCATCCAATCAGCTGAAGGCCTTAAGAAAAACAAACAAACAAACAAACTGACCTTCCTCAAAGAGGGAATTCTGCCATCAGACTGCCTTTGGACTCAAATTGCAACTCTTTCCTCAGGTCAGTCTCCAACCTGTCAGCCTACTCTGCAGATCTTGGGCACGCCAGCCTCCACAGTCACATAAACCAATTTCTTAAAATCTTTCTCTCTCTCTCTCTTCACACGTGCATACACATACACATACACACTCTATTGGTTCTGTTTTTCTGTAGAACCCGGACCAATACACAGTAAAAGAGAGTATTTACAAAAAAACATACAACAAACATCATTCTTCATGGGGAAATGTTGAAAAATTTCTCTCTGATATTGAGAAGGAAATAATAATTTAGTATCATACTAGAGATTCTACAGCAAGAGAATAAGACAAAAAAAAGAGATAAGATAAAAGGATGAGAAAGGGATAAACAAAACCATCATTCGTTACATATAATATGTAATTGTATATGTAGAAAATCCAAAACATCTGCAGGTAAACCAATCTGTTAGAATTGGTTTATCCAATTTAATCTAATGAGATGAATTATCTAGAATGAGAGAGTTTAGCAAGGTTATTGGGTACATAGTCAATATACAAATGTAAATTATATTTTGATATGCTAACAATAATCAGGTAGAAAATGAAATTGAAGCCAGATATTATAAAAATACTTCAATCAAGCAAATAAAAGAATAAATCTAATAACAAATGTGTAAGAATTCTATGGAGAAAACCACAAAATTTTACTGAGAGAAATTAAGATAGACCAAAATAAATAGATAAATATGATGGATGGAAAAGATTGGTAAAAATGTCATTTTCACCCAAAATTGATTTATAGTTTTAAATATCATCATAATCAAAAGCACAATATTGTGTATGTGTAAGACAACAATTCTAAAATTTATATGGAAATTCAAAGAACTGGAAATAGCCAATATATCCTTGGTGAAGTATAAGGTAAAAGACTCGATCTATCAAATATAAAGACACAATGAGGCTAGGGTAATCATGACATCACAATATTGGCACAAGGATAGTTAGGCTAAGGGAACAGAAGATAAAAAGCCCTAATGTCTATCAACAATAAAATGGAAATGGTGGTATATTCATACAATAATATATCACATGGCAACGGAAAGAAACTGATGGATGAATCTAGAATATTGAATGAAAAATTACACATTAATATATATATTATATTCATACTAGGCACTTTTAGAGTTATATATTGCACTTCACACTAAAAATATTTTAATTAGTTTTTAATATATCAAAAGATTAAGAAACTAAAAATAAATCTCCAAAAAGTTGTACAAGACCTTTTAAAGAAAATATTAGAGTTTGAAGCAAAACTTAGAAAGACATTACAAAAGACTTAAATAAATGAAGAAATGTGCCATGCTTAGAGATTGCATCTCTCAACATTGTATATGTATCAATTACCTCTGCATTAATCTATTGTTTCCATTCAACCCCAATACATAGCCAACAGATGGCATTATGGAATTTGACAAGATAATTCTAAAATTTGTATAAAAGTACAAAGGATCAAGAATGTCAAGATACTCCTGTGGAAAAAGAATAAATAGGGTATCTGCCAAGATTTATGTTAAAGCTATTGTAATTAAGACATAAGTGTGCACTGAGAAATAGATATACCAATGGAACCTAAGAGAAAGACTAGAAAATAAACCCAGACATATATGGACACTTGCCATATAATAAATTTGGTATTACAGATCAGTTGAGAAAAGGTAGACTTTTCAATTAAGAATGTTGGGACAATGGTTATCCATATGGAAAGAAATGAAACTGGACTCTTCATTCACACTATACACATAAAATCAGTATGAGGTGAATTAAAGACCAGTCTTTGTTTGAAAGGCGAAATTCTAAAAACTCTTAGAAGAAATTATGCGATAATTTCTTTGTAAATTCAGAATAGTGTATAGTTACATTTCAATCAGAGGAGCAGAATCACTAAAATGTGGAGTATGTGTGTGAGTCTGTATGTGTGTGTAAAGTAATTTGCTCCAGGGATCTGAACTTCTTGCCTCCTTGTGAGGAGCTATTGTCTTTCCTCCTGATCCTAGAACTTGGAGTCCATAATATAAGAAGTCAGGAATTAAAAAAAGATAAAGGTAGTGTGAGCGAGCAAGAACACGCTGGAACACAGAGGAATAACCTGAAGCTCATGAGGACCTATTGAAACCTATGTTGGTTCTTAGTGTCTCTGACATTAATGGTATGGGTGGCCTCCAGTAGCCAGAAGTCTTTGTTACAGAGCTAAACACAATTACCTGGCCAAAGAGTAAGAGAAGCTGAAGAAAGATCCAGGGGATGATGGAGTAGTTTCAGATGTGGCCACTGCTTCATGCCAATGACATGAGTCAGTAGATCAGAGACAATACGGGTCAGCTACAAAATGGCTGCTGCTTCACTTTTGCCTTCCAGGTTTTCCACAGTAATGTCTCTTGCAGTCCACCCTAACTAGAAATATACAAAAAAGTGAATTCTGGGAAATGTAGTTCACCCTAGCCAGGCTGACATATTACAAAACCATCAGAGGTAGAAATAGTTTTCTTAAAAAATACATAATAAGCAGCTGTTATAGTATATATTTTAAAATTTTTATTTAAAAAGAAAAGGTGAGTATCTTTTCTGAGTTCTTGAATACTTGAAAATATCTTTTCCTTCATCTTATACATCATTCAAGAAGTGGATGTGTAGAAAATCCTTGATCTACATTTTTTCCCTCTGAACTCTGTAAAAGTGCTGTTTTCCCTCAGTATTATTAAAACAAAAGTAAAAATTCCTGGCAGTTTTTGGCTATCTTTTAAGTAACACTAGTTTTGGCGGGGTAGGTCTGAATAGTTTTTGTATTCATTCTTTGTCTTTATAACCTAACCCTTTTGTTACAAGTGTCTAGATATACTGATATTATCAGTAGCTATCCAGTAATTTGCCCCCTTGCTTTCTTACCAACAAAAACTAAATTTTGTTTGTTGAATAGTAATGTTCCTAGCCTTCATTGCAATTAGAGGTGGCTATGTAACACAGTTTTGGCCAGTGATCCAATGACACATGAAAAGAGGTTTTGCTTTTCTAACATATTTCTTCCTTTATTACTTCCTTCTTCCTGCTCTTGAAACTACAATGAGACATTGGAGGTGAAGCAGCCTTCATGTGACTATTTATGCCTTCTGCATTTATGTTCAGTGGTAATTCATCAGTGAACAAAACAGTCAAATGTCTCTCCCTTTGTGTATCTTAAACTCTAGTGTGTATCAACAAACAATAATAGAATTAAATAAGTAAACTATTTAGAATGTGAACAATGATAAGCGCTGTAGGAAAAAATGTTAGAATACGAGATTCTAAGAAGCTAGTGAGTGTAATATTAAACAAAGTGGTGTAATATTAAACAAAGTGCAGGGAGCAGGCCATGCAGCTAGCTAGAAGAGGAACTTTCCAGAGAGTGAGGGGGAAAAAATCAATGCAAAGACTGGGAATATGCCTGCTATATTTAACAGCCAGCAAGCAGCTAGTTTACTGAAATTCAGTGGTGACAGAGGACTAGTAGATGAGGTTAGAGAGGACAGACAGATGGGGAAAATTAATATAGGGCTTTTAGGTCATTGTGTAGAATTTGCCATCTACTTTGAGTGAGATAAAACATCACTAGAGAGTTCTGAACAGGGGAGTGACTTGCTGTGATTTATATTTTTAAGACTTCGTTTTAAACCTTTTTATTTTCATCGAATTTTATACCTACATAAAAATTGCAAACGTAATACAGAGCTTCCTTATATCCCTCACTGTACTTTCCCTAATGTAAACACCCAACATCAAAACAGGAAATTGTTTATGGCTGCATAGTATTCCATGGTGTATACATACCACATTTGCTTTATCCAGTCTGTCATTGATGGGCATTTAGATTGCTTCCATGTCCTTGCTATTGTGAATAGTGCTACAATGAACATACATATGCATGTGTCTTTATGATAGAATGATTTCTATTCCTTTGGGTATATACCCAGTAATGGGATTGCTGGGTCAAATGGTAATTCGGTTTTGGCTCTTTGAGGAATCACCATACTGCTTTCCATAAGGATTGAACTACTTTACACTTTCCCCAACACTGTATAAGTATTGCCTTTTCTCCACAACCTCACCAGTATCTGTTATTTTTTGACTTTTGAATAATAGTCATTCTGACTGATGTAAGATGGTATCTCATTATGGTTTTGATTTGCATTTCTCTACTGCTCAGTGATATTGAGCTTTTTTTCATATGCTTGTGTCCCGCATGTATGTCTTCTTTTGAAAAGTGTCTGATCATGTACTTTGTCTACTTTTTAGTGGGGTTTTTTTCTTATAAATTTGTTTAAGTTCCTTATAGGTGCTGGATATTAGATCTTTGTCAGAAGCATAGTTTACAAAAAAGAATGAGATCATGTTTTTTGAGAAACATGGATGGAGCTAGAGGCCATTATCCTCAGCAAACTAACGCAGGAACAGAAAACCAAATACCACATGTTCTCACTTATAAGTGGGAGCTAAATGATGAGATCACATGGAAACAAAGAGGAAACAACAGATACTGGGGCCTACCAGGAGAGAAGGTAGGAGGAAAGAGAGGAACAGAAAAAAGAACTATTAGGTACTAGTCTCAGCACCTGGGTGACGAAATAATCTGTACATCAAACTCCCATGACACAAGTTTACCATATAATAAAGCTGTACATGTACCCCTGCACCTAAAATAAAAGTTTTTTGAAGAAAAGGAAATCAACATTTGATGCGATATTATTAACTAAACTACAGACCTTATTTGATTTTCACACATTTTTTTCCTATGTGTTCTTTTTCTGTCTGGCATCCTATCCAGAGTCATATATTGTTTTTGTTTTCCTTTCTTAGTCATTTCCAGTCGGCAACAGTTCTTCAATTTTTTCCTTATCTTTCATGACTTGACACTTGGAAGATTGTTAATCAGCCATTTTGTAGAATGTCCCTCAATTTGGGTTTATTTGTTAAAGCATTTTTCTCATGATTGGAAATTGTAATAGTCTGCTCAAGCTACCATAACAATGAAACACGGATTGGATGGTTTAAACAACAGAAATGTATTTCTCACGGTTCTGAAAGCTAGGATCAAGAGTTCAGCTGATCCGTTTGTGGTGAGGGCTCTTTTCCCCGCTTGCAGATGCCTACCTTCTCACTGTTTCCTTACATGGCCTTTCCTCTGTGTGCAGGCATGGAGCGGCGGGGAATTAGAAAATGAGCTGTCTGATGCCCTTTCTTATAAGGACTCTAATATTATACTATTGGATTAAGGTCCCACCTTTGTGATCTCAAGTAACTATAACCTTAATTACTTTCATAGAGGCATCATCTCCAACTACAGTTATACTGGGGGTTAATGCTTCAATATATGAATTTTACGGGGGACAAAAACATTCAGTCCATAACAGAAGGCTTTGTATTTTTGGCAAGACTACCACAATATGCACAAAAAGTCTTTCATTATGCGTCATATCAAGGTATTGATGATGTTGATATGTCTTTTTTTAAATAATAGCAATGTTTATTAGAATATCCTATTTAAAACCAGCAATCTGTGCAACATACTCAGCTTTTAGGAGACGGGCTGGCCCCAAGTTTCTTTCTGATGATGGACTTAGTGGGCTGGCATCTTGACCCTGTCATCCAGACTGTGGGTACCATCAAAAGGCAGCATGACCTTTTTTTTTTTTTTTTAATACTTTAAGTTCTAGGGTACATGTGCACAACATGCAGGTTTATTACATAGGTATACATGTGCCATGCTGGTTTGCTACATCCATCAACTCGTCATTTACATTAGGTATTTCTCCTAATGCTATCCCTACCCCAGCCCCCCAACCCCCGACAGGCCCTGCTGTGTGATGTTCCCCTCTGTGTGTCCATGTGTTCTCATTGTTCAATTCCCACCTATGAGTGAGAACATGCAGTGTTTGGTTTTCTCTCCTTGTGACAGTTTGCTTAGAATGATGGTTTCCAGCTTCATCCATGTCCCTGCAAAGGACATGAACTCATCCTTTTTCATGGCTGCATAGTATTCCATGGTGTATATGTGCCACATTTTCTTAATCCAGTCTATCATTGATGGACATTTGGGTTGGCTCCAAATCTTTGCTATTGTGAATAGTGGTGCAAGAAACATATGTGTGCATGTGTCTTTATAGTAGCATGATTTAAAATCCTTTGGGTATATACACAGTAATGGGATTGCTGGGTCAAATGGTATTTCTAGTTCTAGACCCTTGAGGAATCACCACACTGTCTTCCACAATGGTTGAACTAATTTACACTCCCACCAACAGTGTAAAAGTGTTCCTATTTCTCCACGTCCTCTCCAGTATCTGTTGTTTCATGACTTTTAAATGCTCGCCATTCTAACTGGCATGAGATGGTATCTCATTGTGGTTTTGATTTGCATTTCTCTGATGACCAATGATGATGAGCATTTTTTCATATGTTTGTTGGCTGCATAAATGTATTCTTTTGAGATGTGTCTGTTCATATCCTTTGCCCCCTTTTTGTTGGAGTTGTTTGTTTTTTTTCTTGGAAATTTGTTTAAGTTCTTTGTATATTCTGGATATTAGCCCTTTATCAGATGGGTAGATTGCAAAGATTTTCTCCCATTCTGTAGGTTGCCTGTTCACTCTGATGAGTTTCTTTTGCTGTGCAGAAGCTCTTTGGTTTAATTAGATCCCATTTGTCTATTTTGGCTTTTGTTGCCATTGCTTTTCGTGTTTTAGTCATGAAGTCTTTGCCCATGCCTATGTCCTGAATGGTATTGCCTGGACTTTCTTCTAGGGTTTTTATGGTGTTAGGTCTTACATTTAAGTCTTCAATCCATTTTGAGTGAATTTTTGAATACAGTGTAAGTAAGGGATCCAGTTTCAGCTTTCTACATATGGCTAGCCAGTTTTCCCAGCACCATTTATTAAATAGGAATCTTTCCCCATTTCTTGTTTTTGTCAGGTTTGTCAAAGATCAGATGGTTGTAGATGTGTGGTGTTATTTCTGATGCCTCTGTTCTGTTCCATTGGTCTATATATCTGTTTTGGTACCAGTACCATGCTGTTTTGGTTACTGTAACCTTGTAGTATAGTTTGAAGTCAGGTAGCATGATGCCTCCAGCTTTGTTCTTTTTGCTTAGGATTGTCTTGGCAATGTGGGCTCTTTTTTGGTTCCATGTGAACTTTAAAGTAGTTTTTTCCAATTCTGTGAAGAAAGTCAGTGGTAGCTTAATGGGGATAGCATTGAATCTATGAATTACCTTGGGCAATGTGGCCATTTTTACGATATTGATTCTTCCTATCCATGAGCATGTAATGTTTTATTATTGATGTTTATCTTGATCATTTTTGTTGGTATCTGCTAGGTTTCTCTGCTACAAAGTTGCTATCTTTCTGTTTAATAGTTAATAAGTATCTTCTTTGGAGGCTATGGAAATCCTATTTCTCCTCGAACTTTTGCCCACTCATTTTAGCATCCATTGGTGAATCTTGTCTGCAGCTACTATTACTAGGGCATTTGCAGTGATGAATCTCTATTTTCTCTTTCCATCGACAATTATTAATTGGAATTCAACTGTAATGAAGAACGCTTCCTCTCCCCTCATTTATTTATTTGATTTTTATATTGGTATAGATTAAAAAGTTTCCCTCTTGGGATAGTTGGCAGTGCTTCAGTCTCATATTGGTATAGATTAATAGGTATATTTTATTCTAGCGGTCAAATACTATTTATTTTATTGTTCAAATTATTCCAACTTTGGTCATTAGTAACTTCTTTAGGTTGACTCCTCTGTTTCTTTGATAAGCCCCCATTTATTACAAAATATTTTCTTACCTTCTGACATCACAAGATGTTCTAGGCTCATCTTATATTTTCCTTGCTCAGCTCCGAAATCAGCTTCTCCAAAAAGCATTGGTTTCTCATGTTGAGAATGTTGTTTAGAAGCCAAGATCTTGAGGCAGAGCAAGATGGCAGAATAGACGGCTCCACCAATGGTCCCTGCTGCCCCCACAAGGTCACTAATTTAGCAACTATCTACACAGAAAGAACACCTTCATAAGAACCAAAAATCAGGTGAGCACTCAGTACCTGGTTTTAACTGTGTACTGCTGAAAGAGGCCTTGAAGACATAGAAAAAAAAGCCTTGAATCACTGACACCACCCCTCCCCAAACCCCCCAACAGCAGCCAGGTGGTGTAGAGGCCAGGTTGTGTGGAGGGCATCTCTGGGTGCTGAGGAGGGAGAGCACAGCAATTGCGGGGCATTGAACTCAGTGCTGTCTTGTTGGAGAAAACCAAACTCACCTGATGCCCACCCATGGAGGGAGAACTTAAACCAGCCCTAGCCAGAGGTGAATCACCCATCCCAGAGGTCAAAATTGAGTTAATGCAAACCTTGCCATGGAGAGCTACAGTATTCTGAGTTGCTTAGTAAACTTGAAAGGCAGTCCAGGCTATAAGGACTACAACTCACAGGTGAGTCAATGTGCTGAACTGGGCCAAGAAACAGTGGACTTGGGGGACATGTGACCTATGGAGACACCAGCTGGGGTGGCTAAAGGAGTGCTGACATAACCTCTCCCCTAACCACAGGGTGCACAGATCACAGCTCCAAAAGAGACCCCTTCCTTCTGCCTGAGGAGAGGAAAGGGAATAGTAGGAGGGACTTTGTCTTGCATCTTGTATACCAGCTCAGCAACAGAAGGATGGGGCATGGGTCAGAGTTCAGAGACCCTTGTTCCAGACCCTAGCTCCTGGATGACATTTCTAAACACACCCTGAATGAGAAGGGAACCTGCTGCCTTGAAGGGAAGGACCCAGTCCTGGCAGCATTCATCACCTGCTAACTGAAAAGCCCTTCAGTCCTGAATTACTAGCAGTGATACCCAGGTACTATGTTGAGGGCTTTAGGTGAGCCACTGAGACTTGCTGGCTTCAGGTGAGACTCAGCACATTATCAGCTATGGTGGTTATTGGATGAAACTCCTCTGCTTGAGAAAAGCAGAAGGAAAAGTAAAGGAGACTTTGTCTTGCACCTTAGGTACCAGCATGGCAACAGGGGGATCAAGAACCAAGCATGCTCTTGGGTTCCCCGATTCCAGGGTTTGACTCTTAGATGGCATCCTTGGACCTGCCCTGTGTCGGAAGGGAGCCCCCTGCCATTAAGGGTGATTCTCAGGCTGGGCAAGATTCACCACAGCTAACTGACAAGCTCTTGGGCCTTAAGGGAACATTGGAGGTCCTCCAGCAGTACTCTCCATGGCTTGTGGTGGCAGTGGCTACAGCATGAGGCTCCTCCACCTTTGGAAAGGGGAAGGAAGAGTGGGAAACACTGTGTCTTGTAGTTTGAATGCTGGTTCAGTCACAGTATAATAGAACACCAGGTAGATGTCTAAGGTTTTTTACCCTAGTCCCTGACTTCCAGGTGGCACCTCTGGACCTACGCAGGGCCTGAGGGAACTTTCCAACCTAAAGGGAAGGAGGCGGGCCTGGCTGGCTTTGCCACCTGCTGATTGTAGAGTCCCAGGGCCTTAAGTGAACATAGACAATAGCCAGGGAGTAGTATCTTGAGTGAGATCCAGTGCTATGCTAGCTTCAGGTATGACACAGCATTGTCATAGTGGTGGTGGCCACAGAGGTGCTTGTGTCACTTCATCCCCAGCTTTAGGTGGGTCAGGACAGAGAGAAACACTCCACTTCTTTGGAAGAAAGTGAGGAAAGAGAACAGGAGCCTCTGCCTAGTAATCCAGAGAATTCTGGATCTTGTCCAAGACCATCAAGGCAGTACCTCTATGAGTCTGCAAGAACCACAGAATTACTGAGCTTGCAGTGCCCCATAAAACAGATACAACTTAGAGCACAACACTTAAGTCCTTTAGAATATCTGAAAAACTTTCCCAAAAAGGACAGGTACAAACAAGCCCAGAGAGTGAAGACTATAATAAATACCTAACTCTTCTATGCCCAGACACCAACGAATATCTACTAGCATCAACACCATGCAGGAAATCATGACCTCACCAAATGAACTAAATAAGGTACCAAGGACTAATCCTGAAGAAACGGAGATATATGACCGTTCAGACACAGAATTTAAAATAGCTGTGTTAAGGAAACTCACAGAAATTCAAGATAACACAGAGAAGGAATTTAGAATTTGGTCAGATATGTTTAACAAAGAGATTGAAATACTTTAAAAGAATTACAATTTTTTCAGCAGAAATTTTGGAGCTAAAAAATGCAGTTGGTATATTGAAGAATGCATCAGAGTATTTTAATAGCAGAACTGATCAGGCGGAAGAAAGAATTAGTGAGCTTAAAGACCTGTTATTTGAAAATACAGTCAGAGGAGATAAAAAAGAATAAAAAACAATAAAGCATACCTACAGGATCTAGAAAATAGCTTCAGAAGGGTAAATTTAAGAGTTATTGGCCTTAAAGAGGAGGTAGAGAGAGATAGAACTAGAAAGCCTATTCAAAGGGATAATAATAGAGAACTTCCCAAACCTAGAAAAATATATCAGTATCCATATACAAGAATGTTATAGAACAATGAGCAGATTTACTCCAAAGAAGACTACCTCAAGGCATTTAATAATCAAACTCCCAAAGATCAAGTATAAAGAAATATTTCTAAAAGCAGCAAGAGAAAAAAAATAACATACAATGGAGCTCCGATATATCTGGCAGCAGACTTTCCAGTGGAAAACTTATAGGCCAAGAGAGAGTGGCATGACATATTTAACATGATGAAGGAAAAAACTTTTTACCCTAGAATAGTATATTCAGCAAAAATATTCTTCACACTTGAAGGTGAAATAAAGACTTTCCCAGACAAACAAAAGCGGAGGGCTTTCATCAACACCAGGTCTATTCTACAACAATGCTAAAGGGAGTACCTCAGTCAGAAAGAAAAGGACATTAACAAGCGATAAGCAATCATCTAAGGGTACAAAACACACTGGTAATGGTACACAGAAAAAACACAGAATATTCTAACACTGTAACTGTGGTATGTAAACTACTCTTATCCTAAAAAGACTGACCAATGAACCAATCACAAATAACAATAACTTTTAATGACATAGTACAATAAGATATACATAGAAACAGGAAAAAGTTTAAAAGTTGAAGAATGAAGTTAAGGCATATACTTTTTATTAGCTTTGTTTTTGCTTCTTTGTTTGTTTATACACACAGTGTTAAGTAGTTATCGGATTGAAATAATGGTTTAAAAGACGGTATTTGCAAGCTTCATGGTGATCTCAAACAAAAAACATACAATGAATACACAAAAAATAAAAAGCAAGAAACTAAATCATATCACCAGAAAAAAATATCTTCACTAAAGGAAGACAGGAGGAAAGAAAGAAGGAGGAGAAGACCAGAAAACAAATAACAAAATGGCCAGAGTAAGCTCTTACTTATCAATAATAACATTGAATGTAAATGGACTAAACTCTCCAATTAAAAGAGAATGGCTGAGTGGATGAAAAAACAATATTAATTAATCTGTTGCCTACAAGAAACACAATTCAACTATAAAGACACATATAGACTACAAATAAAGGGATGGAAAAAGATATTCCATTCCAATGGAAACCCAAAAAGAGCATGAGTAGCTATACTTATACCATACAAAATATATTACAAGACAAAAACTATCAGAAGAGACAAGAAAGGTCATTCTATAATGATAAAGAGGTCAATTCAGCAAGAGGATATAACAATTTTAAATATGCATGCCTTGAGCACCCAGATATATAAACCAAATATTATTAGAGCTAAGGCGAGGGACAGACCCTAATACAATAATAGCTGGAGACTTGAACACCCAATATTCAGCATTGGACATATCTTTCAGACAGAAAATCAACAAAGAAACATCAGACCTAATCTGCACTATTGACCAAATGGACTTACAGATAATTATAGAACATTTCATCCCTCGGCTGCAGAATACACATGCTTCTCCTCAATACATGAATAACTCTCAAGGATATACCATATTTTAGGTAACAAAACGAGTCTTAAAACATTCAAAAAAACTGAAATAATATCAAGCATCTTCTCTGATCACAATGGAATAAAACTAGAAATTAATAACAAGAAGAACCTTGAAAACTATACAAATACATGGAAATTAAACAATATGCTCCAGAATGACCAGTGGGTTGATGAAGAAATTAAAAAGGAAATTGAAAAATTTCTTGAAACAAGTGATAATGGAAACACAACATACCAAAACTTATAGGATACAACAAAGGCAGTACTAAGAGTGAAGTTTATAGCTATAAGTGCCTACATCAAAAAGGGGAAAACTTCAGATAAACAATCTAACAATGCATCTGAAAGAACTAGAAAAGCAAGAGCAAACCTCACCCAAAATTAGTAGAAGAAAAGAAATAATAAAGAGCAGAAATAAATGAAATTGAAATAGAGAAAATAGAAAAGATCAATGAAACAAAATGGTTTTTTGAAAAGTTAAACAAAATTTACAAACCTTTAGCCAGACTAAGAAGAAAAAAGGAGACACAAATTAATAAAATCAGAAGTGAAAAAGGAGCATTACAACTGATACTGCAGAAATTCAAAGGATCATTAGAGGCTACTATGAGCAACTATATGCCAATAAATTAGAAAACCCGAGAACATGAACAAATTCCTAGACACATATAATGTTCCAAGATTGAACTATTAAGAAATCCAAAATCTGAAAAGACCAATAAAAATAGTAAGATCAAAGTCATAATAAAAAGTCTTCCAGTAAAGAAAAGCCCAAGACCCAATGGCTTCACTACTCAATTCTATCAAGCATTGAGAGAAGAACTAATACCAATCTCACTCAAACTATTCTGAAAAAATGAGGAGGAAGAAATACTTCCAAACTCATTCTATGAGGCCAGTATTTCCCTGATACCAAAACCAGACAAAGACACATGAAAAATGAAAACTACAGGCCAATATCTCTGATGAATATTGATGCAAAAATACTCAACAAAATACTAACAAGCCAAATCCAACAATATATTAGAAAGATAATTCATCATGACTAAGTGGGATTTATCCCTGGGATGCAAGGATGGTACAACATACACAAATCGATTAACATGACACATCATATCAACAGAATGAAAGATAAAAATGATATGATCATTTCAATTGATACTGAAAAAGTATTTGACAAAATTCAACATCTTTCATGACAAAAACCCTCAAAGAACTTGGGATAGAAGGAACACACTTCAACATTTTAAAAAGCCATATATGATGGTCCCATAGCTAGTATCATACTGAATGGGGAATAACTGAAAGCCTTTCCTCTAAGATCTGGAACACAATAAGGATGCCCACTTTCACCACTGTTATTCAGCATAGTACTGGAAGTTCTAGCTAGAGAAGTCAGCCAAGAGAAAGAAATAAAGGGCATCCAGATTGGACAGGAAGAGGTCAAATTATTTTTGTTTGCAGATGATATGATCTTATAGTCAAAAAGCTTAAAGACTCCACCAAAAAACTATTAGAACTAATTTAAAAAATCAGTAAAGTTCCAGGATACAAAAACATAAAAAATCAACATCAGTAGCATTTCTATATGCAAACAGTGAACAATCTGAAAAAGAAATGAAAAAAGTAATCCCATTTACGATAGCTACAAATAAAAATAAATATCTAGGAATTAATCAAAGAAGTGAAAGTCCTCTATAATAAAAACTATAAAACACTGATGAAAGAAATTGAAGAGAACACCAAAATAAAAATTCCACGTTCATGGAGCAAAAGAATCAATATTGTTAAAAATGTCCAAACTACCTAAAGCAATCTATAGATTCAATGCAATCCCTATCAAAGTACCAATGACATTCATCACAGAAATAGAAAAAAAAACTATCCAAAAACTTATATGGAACCACAAAAGACCAAGAAGAGCCAAAGCTATCTTAAGCAAAAAGAACAAAACTGGAGGGATCATATTACCTGACTTTAAATTATGCCACAGGACTATAATAACCAAAACAGCATGGCATTGGCATAAAACCAGACAGACCCATGGAACAGAACAGAGAACCTGGAAACGAATCCACACATTTACAGTGAACTCATTTTTGACAAAGATGCCAAGAAAATATACGGGGGAAAAGACAGTCTCTTCAGTAAATAGTTCTGGGAAACTGGATATCCACATGCAGAAGAATGAAACTAGACTCCTATTTCTCGCCATATACAAAAGTCATATACAAAGTAGACTAAAGGATTAAATCTAAGACCTCAAACTATGAAACTACTATAAGAAAACATTGATGAAAATCTCCAGGACATTTGTCTGAGCAAAAATTTCTTGAGTAGTACCCCCCAAACACAACCAAAGCAAAAACGGACAAATGGGATCACATCAAGTTAAGAAGCTTCTGCACAGCAAAGGAAACAATCAACATAGTGAAGAGACAACCTCCAGAATGGGACAAAATATTTGCAAACTACCCATCTGACAAGGGATTAAAAACCAGAATACGTAAGGAGCTCTAACAACTCAACAGGAAAAAAAATCTGATCAAAAAATGAGCAAAAGATTTGAATACACATTTCTCAAAAGAAGACATACAAATAGCAAGCAGGCATATGAAAATGTGTTCAACATCACTGATCATCAGAGAATGAAAGTCAAAACTACAATGAGATATCATTTCTCCCCAGTTAAAATGGTTTTTATCCAAAAGACAGGAAATAACAAATGCTGGCTAGGATGTGGAGAAAGGGAACTCTCCTACATTGTTGGTGGGAATGTACATTAGCACAACTACTATTGAGAACAGTTTGGAGGTTCCTGAAAAAAATAAAAATAGAGCTACCATATATCCAGAAATCCCACTGCTGGGTATGTACCCTCCAAAAAAAGAAATCAGTATATTGAAGAGATATCTGAACTTCCATGTTTGTTGCCACAATGTTCACAATAGGCAAGATTTGGAAGCAACCTAAGTGTCTATCAACAAATGAATGGATAAATAAAATGTAGTGCATTTACACAATGGAGTACTATTCAGTAATTAAAAGAATGACACCCTGTCATTTGCAACAACATGGATGGAACTGGAGGTTATTATGTTAAGTGAAATAAGCCAGACACAGAAAGACAAACATTGTATGTTCTCACTTATTTATGAGATCTAAAAATCAAAACAATTGAACTCATGGAGATAGTAGGATAGTTACCAGAGGCTGGGAAGGGTAGTTGGGCACTGGAGGGGGAGGTAGGGATTGTTAATGGATACATAAAAATAGAAAGAATGAATAAGACCTACTATTTGATAGCACAATAGCATGACTCTAGTTAACAATAACTTGATTGAACATTTTAAAATAACTAGAAGAGTGTAACTGGATTTCTTGTAACGCAAAGGATAAATGTTTGAAAAGGTGGGTACCCTATTCTTCATGATGTGATTATTTCTCATTACATGCCTATATTAAAATATCTCATGTATTCCATGAATATATACATCTACTATGTACTCACAAAAATTAAAAATAAAAAGTTTAAAGTAAAAAAAGAAGATAAAAAACAAGATCTGGTGTTAAATGTGCTCATTACTCTGAAGTTTCACTGCTTCTAGGTCCTTTAAGAGTTAGGAAATGTATAAATGTATATACTATGCCACAGATATAGTCACATGTATATTTCTTAATCTGTCTACATTTATATTAAGAACGATTAATTTATACCGACACCTCTTACTCCAATCCAACATTACAGGGTGTGTTTTGGCCTATCTCCTTTCTTTTAATAAGTCTTTCTCCAACAGTGAGAAACCTGGCTCTTATTATCTACAATATATGTACTTAGTTGTTCAATTCTAATGTACATGTAAAGGTAGCTTCAGTAGCACTAATTCATACCCCTGCAAGAAACCCTTTTACTAACTAGATTACAGCACTTTAGTACCATTCTTTTTGTCATTAGCCTTTTAGTGCCCAGAAAAGATACTTAGAGTTACCTAGTTATTTTCTTCCTCACTTGCTTAACCGTGGTTGTTATTCATTCTTAATACATTTACTTTCATTTGTTAGTATTTGTATTCCATTTAAGGTTTCTCACACTTCTTGGTTGGTTTTATCATTTATTTATTTGGGATTATGTGAAGGGTATGTGAGACATAATTATGATTCCAAGAGTCAGAGCTATACAGAAAGATATAATCAAAGAAATGTTACTGTACTTCATCCTTGCTAACCTCATTTCCTTCTTTATTCCTTTCCCTCTAGGTAATCAGCCTTACTAGTATTTTATCTTTCCTGTATTTCTTTTGAACAAATGAGCAGACAACTATTTACTTTCTATATCCTTTCTTTCCTACATGAAGGTAGCATGCTATGGATACTCTTTTGTGCTTTGCTTTTTTCATTTGACAGTCCATCTTGGAACTCACTCCATATTAGTTCATAGAGCTCTTCCTCATTCTTTTCTTATACCTATTTAATATTCCACTGCATGACATGCTATAGTTTATTAAATCACTCTCCTGTGGATGGGAATTTAGGTTGCTTCCAATACTTTGCAACTAAGAACAATATTGCAACTAATAAACTTTTGCATTCCCATCAGCAATGTATGAATGTACCTATTTTCCCACAGCCTTCCCAACAGAATGTATTGCCATATTTTTACATTTCATGGAGTCTGGAAAGTGATAAATGGTATCTGAGTGGTTTTAATTTGCATACGCCTAGTTTCAAGTGAATTTAAACATTTTCCCTATGTTTTAAGGTCATTTTTATTTTTTTAGGGTGAATTTTCTCTTCGTGTATGTTTCTCATTTCTCTATTGAGTTTTTGGTCCTTTCTCCTTCCTTAAATTTTAACAAAATCACTTGGCTATTGTGCTGAGGACAAGCTGTAGGACACTGGTAGAAGCAGAGAGACAGTTAGTTGATTATTCAATAATCTAGATGAGAGATATAATGCAAGCTAATCACAGTAGAGGTGGTGAGCAATGGTCAGATTCCAGGTATAATTTGAATGTAAACCAAGAGAATTTCCTAACAGACTGGTTGTAAGGCACGAGACAAAGGAAAAATTAAGGTGGACTCCAAAGGATTTCCACCTGATCAAGTGGAAGCCTGGATTTATCATTAACTAAGATACAGAAGATCTTGGTTGAGGCAAATTTTGTGTGGGTAATAACCAGAAGCTGATTTTGGCCTGTGTTGATTTTGAGATGCCCATTAGACTTCCAAGTAGAAATGTCAAGAAGGCAATTGGATATACAATTTTGGAGTCAAAAGAGGAGTTCCTGAATATAGACAGTATTTTGATCCTGAGAACTAGGTAAGATCATATAGATGTAAAATGAGAGACATAAAAAGATTGAGCTCTAAATAACTCCAACATTAAGAGATCATAGAGAAGGGGAGGAACTAGCCAAAGAGACTAAGAAGAAGCAGTCTACGAGGTATGAGGAAAACAAAAGATTATTATGTCCCTGAAGCAGAGTGAAGAACAAATTGCAGTGAAGACAAAATGATCAAAAGTGTCAAATGCTACTGACAGGTCAAGTAAGAGACTAAGAATTGACCATTAGATTTAGCAATATGATAGTTATTGGAGACCTTAACAACAGCAGCTTTAGAATGCTCTTGCAGAAAAGATAAAACTCTAATTTGACTGAATTTCAGAATAAAGTTAAGTAAGAGACCAGCAGCATTGGACAAATTATGAAGAATAATGTTGTGAAGTATTCAAGGCACATTTCAGTATCATGAAATACAACATCAGAAGAAATACAGGTGTTTGATGACTTTCATGAGCAGCAAAGCTTTAATAAGGAGCAGAAAAATAAAAAAGGAGGCTAAATTTAAGTCAAAAAAGGTAGATGCAATATATTTATTAGGATTTATTTAACCAAACATTGATAAGATGATTACTACGTGTCAGGTACTATTCCAAGTATTTATAAATATAACTAATTTAATCTCTTCTTCTTCCAGTCTTTAAAATCAACTAAAATCATTTTTTTTAAAAAAGAGGCCACAATTTTTTCTTTTCTGTTTATACTACTCCCTAAGTACTTAGCTAGACCTTCTAGATGTCTAGATATCTGGCCCCTCTTTTGGTTCTTCATATATGCCATGCTCTCTTGTGCCTTAGAACCTTTAAGTTTGCTGTTTCCCCTGCTGGGAAAGTTATTTTAATCTTTCCCTTTTCTTATTTAATTCCTGCTTTTTCTTCAGATCTCAGTTCAACCATCATTTTTGAGGCAAAAATGTCAACTTCTTTATCTAAAGACAAGTAGAGGGCTACAATAGCATATTACAGAAATTTTAAGAGCTGTGCTTAATCCACTTGCTCACCTTGAATCTCTAGTCCTCAGATAGTGGTTCTTATTTTCCATGAAATGAGGAAACATTGAAGGGTAATGGGGAATGGCTTAGGTTATGTTTTAAAAGGATCACTCTGACTGTTTTACTGAGATGAAAGTAGGGGCACAAAAGTGGAATAAGAAAGATAACTTATGAGGCTACCAATAATCCAATTCAGGGCTGATGATAGCACTGACGATAAAAAGTGGTCATATTTGGTGTATTTTGAAAGCAGAACCAACAACATTTGTATTGGGTGTGAGGTGTGAGAGCAAGGAGTAAAGCATGACTTCAAGATTTTGGCCTGAGCAACTGGTAGGATGCGGTTGTCATCAGCTGAAATGAGAAAACCTGTGGGTGAAGCTAGTTTGAGGGAAGAGCAAGATTTCTGTCTTGAACATAGGTTTGAGATGTCTATTTAGACATCCAATAGAGATATTAAATAGGCAGCTGGAATTCAAGAAAGCCTGGAAATAAAAGATAAAAACTGCAAGTTGGCAGTACATTGATAGTACTTAAAGCCATGAAACTGGATGAGATCACCAAGAGAGTGAGTATAAGCAAAGAGGCAAACCGTGGACTGAGTCCTCAGGTGTTTTAATGTAAAGAGATTAGGGAGAAGGAAGGGATCAGCAAGGAGACTGAGAATGACTAGCCAATGAGGCAGAAGTGTGGTCTTTCAGAAGTGAAATGAAAGTATATCAAGGAGAAAAGGAGTCAGGACAAATAGCTGGTCTCTAAATCAATGTCATTAAAAATTTTAAAAACAAAACCGCTCACTTAAAAGCTCTACAGGGTATAACAGCTAGATAAGACACATAGACCTAGACTTAATACTGCTTTAGAAAAAACAGTGGTAAAAGATGTTTTGAGGCCAAATTGGTAAATTTAGCTTTAGTATTAGAGATGAAAACACTGAAAGGGAAAGCTCATGGTTGCTGTTTTTTTTTTTTTTTTAAAGGTATGTTCTCACTCTGTCAACCAGACTGGAATGCAGCGGCATGTTCACAGTTCACTACGACCTTGACCCACTAGGCTCAAGTGATCTTTCCGCCTCAGCCTCCCAAGTAGCTGGGACTACAGGCACATGCCACCACACCTGGCCAAATTTTTGGCAGAGATGGGGTCTATTGCCATTGCCCAGCCTGGTGTTGAACTCCTGGCCTCAAGTGATCCTCCTGCCTCAGACTTCCAAAGTGTAAGGATTACAGGTATGAGTATGCCAGGCCAATTCTTGACTTTAAAAGCAGGATTCAGAATAGTGTAAATAAGGACCTCATTTTGATCAAAAATATATGTATATATGACGCACACAGAATGATCAGAAAGGATATATAAGGTATTAGTGGTAAACTTTGGATGGGAATATGAAGTTCTAATTTTTAATATTTTGCTTGCTATATTTTCAATTTTTAATATTTCACTTGCCCTTCCCTCCCCCCCTTCCTTCTTCCTTTCCTCTTTCCCCACCCTCCCTCCCTCTCTCCTTTCTTTCTTTGACACGGAGTCTCACTCTGTTGCCCAGGCTGAAGTGCAGTGGCACCATCTCCACTCACTGCAACCTCCACCTCCCAGGTTAAAGCAATTCTCCTGCCCCAGCCTTCCCAGTAGCCGAGATTATAGGCATGCACAACCATGCCCAGCTAATTTTTCTACTTTTAGTAGAGACGGGGTTTCACCAGTGTTGGTCAGACTGGTCTCAAACTCCTTACCTCAGGTGATCCGCCCACCTCGGCTTCCCAAAGTGCTGGGATTACAGGTGTGAGCCACTGCGCCTGGCCTATATTTTCTACAATACACTTGCACTGTTTCTATGACAGAATGTTTCAACATTTTTCAAAGGAAGTGATGATTCATGAAATTACATTCTGCTGATAAATCAACAAGACTGACAATTGACTACTGAATCTAGTAATATGGAAGTCACTGGTGACCTTGACAATATGTTTATGTGGTGTGGGGAGAGCAAAACCTGACTGAAATAGTTTGGCAGTTCCTCAAAACACAGTTAAACACAGTTATTGTATGACCCAGCAATTACAGTCCTAGGTATATACCCAAGAGAACTGAAAATATATACCCATTAAAAAACCTTGTACACAAATATACACAGCAACATTACTTGTAGCTGCCAAAAGTGGAAACAATCCAAATATTCATAATGAATGGATAAAATGTGGTATATCCATGATGGAATATTATTCAGCAATAAATAATGAAGTGCTGATAAATGCTACAACATGGATAAACCTTGAAAACATTAGACTAAGTAAAAAACACCAATCACAAAGAAAAACATATTGTATGATTCCATATATATGAAATGTTCACAACAGGCAATTCCATAAAGACAGAAAGCTTTTTAGTGCTTGCCTATGGCATAAGGAGAGGTGATGGGGAATGACTGCTAATGGGTATAAGGTTTGTTTGGGGGATGTTTTGAACATTTTGAAAATGTTCTAAAATTATAGTGTTGATGGTTGTACAACTCTGTAAACATAATAAAAACCAGAGAACTGTGTACTTTAAAAAGCTGGATTTTACAGTACATGAGTTATATTGCAAAACAGCTGTTAATAAAAAGCAGCAAAATCTAGCTGATCTGTGTATTTCACTTCTTTACAGTATTTTCTGATTTACTCTTTTGTTGCCATTGCACAGACTTTTTTTTTCTTTAACCTCTCTTACTTCCAGAGATTTGATCTTTTTTTTTTTTTTTTTTTTTGAGACGGAGTCTGGCTCTGTCACCCAGGCTGTAGTGCAGTAGTGGCACAATCTTGGCTCACTGCAACTTCTGCCTCCCAGGTTCAAGCGATTCTCCTGCCTCAGCCTCCTTAGTTAGGATTACAGGTGCCCGCCACTGTGCCGGACTAATTTTTGTATTTTTAGTAGAGATAGGGTTTCACTATGTTGGCCAGGCTTGTCTCAAACTCCTGACCTCAGGTGATCCACCCGCCTCGGCCTCCCAAAGTGCTGGGATTACAGATGTGAGCCACTGCACCCGGCCTGATCATTTTTTAATAACCTTGTTCTCCTCCTCCTCAAGAGACAGGGTCTCACTGTGCTGCCCAGGCTGGCCTCAAACTCCTGGGCTCAAGCAATCCTCCCCACTCAGACTCCTGAGTAGCTGGGACTACAAACACACCACCACGCTAGCTAACTCCCCATCTCTTAATCCCTATCCCTACACCATTCCCAAACTTTCCCAAATCAAAGATTAACCAGACAGAGGAAATACACTTTTACAGTTTAAGAAATATTAAATGTGATAACTGTTCAGGATCTACTTTTTACACAATCTCAGTAACATATGTACATAGTCCAAAAAAAAAAAAAAGCAGCATTTGCCTGGGAACACATCACTATAAGCAAACAAAACATCAAATGGCCTGAATTCTAAAATACACTTTGGATTATATAAAATTACATTGTAAAGTTACAAATGTTGTTCATTCTTGAGAAATGTTTGAATGTTTAAATAATGTTGCCATAATACATATTATTTCACGACATTAAAAATAACAATGGTGAATACAAGGTATCATCATTTTAAGGGTAAAGAGATAAAGCAAGTACATATACAAATCCACTGGAAAAGCTAAGTTTGGAGCTGATTTCCTCTCTTGGATTGTAAAATTTCAGTAATACACAGTCACTATCTACTGCTGGAATAATGCCTGAGCAATTTAGGTAAAGATACAAACAATAACAAAAACCCTGCCCAAATATTCAAACTTGGAGAATTCTAGTTAAAATAATAGAAAAATATAAAATTTATCCTTCCAAAAAAAGGTATCTAAGACAAAGGTATAGATACCCCATGTAAATTATTCACAAGTCATATGTGAATCAACCTTTTCTGTATTCCTTAAAGTTCTATAATCAACTGATGAAAAAACAAGTTTCATATTCAAAGACACTTTCAGAACACGTCTACAATTAACTTATTAATGCTGAAGTATATTTTAAAAAACAGCTATTTCACTGAAGTCTTTACAGGAGATTTTATTTTTGGTGCATCTTCTTACGCATTTCTTCAAGAGCTGCTTCTTTCTCTCTCAGCACCTGCTTAAGTCTTCTTATTTTTTCATCTCGAATGGTTTCTTCTAACTCCGGTGGTGTCACTGGGAAAATATCTTCGGTATAATTTTTATTGAAGAAATGACTTTGTTCATAAGCTGCATTTGAATTCAATGTGCCTTTCTCTTGCTTCTCATGGGTATAGTATTCCATCTCAGTTCTCTTTTCTTGTCTGGTTTTGCTGTGACTCGTGAGAATGTTATGTTGTGACACATCTGAAGTTGGTAAAATACTGCTTAGGGGTTGGGAACTGGTGACATTAGCTTCCCCATTTATGATTGTGTTATAAGCATTCTCTGTTTTTCTCTTCTTTATGTGATCCATCTTCTTATTAGTTTTTGCTTTTCTTTTCTTATCAAAATTCTGCTGCAATATTGAATAACATTCCAAAACAAAAACAAAATGTTACTGCTAAATGCACCGGGTACTATCAAATTTAACAACGTCTGCAGAAACAAATATTTAGCTATTACAATTAACAAAATTTATGGAAGACAACTACAGCAAGAAGGAAATATTTCCCACTGTATGGTACCAAAATGTCTTAATCATATTCAGTAAGAAGAAATTGCCTAATTCACATTTTCTTGCTCAAGTATTAGAAGCCATACTGACTCACCACAGAAATATAATAGCACTTGTAAAGTGCCTGAGATATAAAATTGATTGTTTTTTTCTTTTCCTTTGCACAGCAGGCACATATGGAGGATTTTCATTCGAAAAGGTTTACTAGTCTCTGATCTAAATTTCAGAATATTACATGATAATGACATACTCATAAGTCAAAGTATAAAAGTAGGCAAAGTTATAGACATTTGTTTTTATCATTATTAGCTATATAAGTTGCTTAAAAGGTTATTATTAAGAACATATGCATGCTTATATCTTCTACTACATTTGAATTATTTCCTTTAGATAGAGTCCTCAAAGTAGGATGACTAGTTAAAAAGCTATGGCCATTTTCTTGTAATATAATGGGAAAAAAATGTAGTAGGTGAATAAAAAAAATTAAAACACATCTTTAACTGGGATGCATTTTTACCTGTGCGTGTGTGTGTGTGGGGGGGCGGTGTTTATATATATATATATATATATATATATAAAATTTTTTTTTTTTGAGACAGTTTCGTTCTGTTGCCAGACTGGAGTGCAGTGGTGCGATCTCCGCTCACTGCAACCTCTGCCTTCCGGGTTCAAGCGATTCTCCTGCCCTCAGCTTCCCAAGTAGTTGGGACTACAGGTGCGCGCTACCTCACCCAGCTAATTTTTTGTATTTTTAGTAGAGACGGGGTTTCACCATGTTGGCCAAGATGGTCTCGATCTCTTGGCCTCGTGATCCGCCCGCCTCAGCCTCCCAAAGTGCTGGGATTACAGACGTGAGCCACTGCACCCGGCCTGGTTCTTTTTTTTTTTTATTTTTTGAGACGGAGTCCTGCCCTGTCGCCCGGGCTGGAGTGCAATGGTGCGATCTCGGTTCACTACAAACTCCGCCTCCCGGGTTCAAGTGATTCTCCTGCCTCAGCCTCCTGAGTAGCTGGGATTACAGGCACCCGCCACCAGGCCCAGCTAATTTTTGTATTTTTAGTAGAGACGAGGTTTCATCATGTTGGTCAGGCTGGTCTTGTATTCCTGACCTCAGGTGATCCACCCGCCTCAGCCTTCCAAAGTGCTGGGGCCTGGTTGTTTTAAATATCATTTTGGTATTATGTATTTGCAAAGCCAGTAACAACCATCATTTATACTAATGCACAAGGGTTAAAACCAAATCAAGAAAAGTAATATTCATGTATCATTTGTAGTACCTATGAAGAGCACATTAAAATGTATTACCTACCTGTTTTCTCTCTCCTTCCTTCACCATAAACTCTGTCTCTTTGTAAGTACCACTCTTTACCAAACTGCTAAAGGAATCGAAACCTTCTCCAGAGGTCAAATGGTCAGGAATTCGAGTAAGGCACACTCTCAAATCCTTAGTAAGGCCAAATATCTTTTTAAATTCAGCATCACTCTTCAGATATAATGCCTTATTACTTCTTCCTTGAGAATCTTTCTTGTCATTTCTTCCTTGGGCACCTTTATCTGATGTTGATGCCATCTCATTATGGATCTGGAATTAGGAAAAGAAAACACACAAACAATACTGCTAATTATTCAAGTTACTTTATTAAGCAACTAAGTGATTATTTCATCTTACATAAAAGAACATATCATGCTTTATGATTGGTTTGTATTATCCTTGCCTTACCACCCACACTCAAAAAACTGAATATAAGGAAGTACAAACTTAAAATATTCCCCCCTACAATTTCTCAATTAATTTGTTGCACTAGAAAGGTAGTAAGTAGTCAATTCTAAAACAACTAAAATGAGAATACAGACTAATGACAACATTAAAATAACATATATGACATTATTTAGAAATTGTAGTCTTCTGGAAAAGTCACACATGCCTTTAATCGATCTTGTATTTAACGATCAGAATTTACCTCCTTACATCTCTGGAGTTCAATGAATTCTGTACTGAAGGGGAGAAATGCTGACATTATTGAGTAGACCTCTAAGTAACCAAGGAAAAGATGGGTACAAATATCTAGTAAGCACACAGACAGACAAACCTTAAGTTGAACATAAAGGTAACTATGTGGGCATGTTGGGTAACTGGCTGAGGAGTCACAAAGAGCTAATAAAAAGGAAAATGAAATTTGTCTACCAAAAAAAAATCAACCCATCAAAGATGCTGATAAAATCTTATTTCCACAAATTACTGAAAGGTATTGATTAGCCCTGTCTCACCTTTTCCATGGTATACCACCACCACCACCACAAAAAAACCCCACAAAACCCCAAAACCAACTCTTTTACATGCATATTGATCTCCTCATATACTAAAAAGGCTATTATATATGAACATACATATATACATGTATGTATATACATATACTCACATATTTTTACTAAGCTTTGAATTCACATTATCCTTCCCCAACTCTTCTAAACCTTTTTTGCTCTGTGAATTTTTTGTTTTAAAGATTTGGCATGCCAAGTGATTCAAGAGAAAGATTGTACTCCTTTGTACAAGATTGTACCCAATTGTACTCTTCCTCAAATTTGCTCAGATGGAAGTTTTGACTTAAATACTCATATGTGTATAGTCTGTGTGTGATGGGGTTGGCAGTGGGGGAAAGAGGTATCAGAGATAACTTTGAGAATTAAGAAAACAAACTTTTCTATATAGATATATAAAAAGAGCACCCTGACATGGGAAAATTACCTTTGGTTCTTGGTCTCTGAAAACACACTGTTGTGAAGTAACAGTTGTTGCATCAACAGAGGAACTTATTTTCTCTATGCTCTGGAGGACACTTCCTTTTCTAGCATAAATGACGGCTGTTACTTTTCTGGGGGCATTGTGTCCTGTACTAAATCCAACTGGAAAGATTGGATTTGTGAATAAAGTCTTACTCTGTTTTAAGTAGTTACTGGATTGGTTCATATGTGGATTTGTGGTAGAAGGAGATGGTTTCTCCACTTTATTCTTCTCTGCCCTTAGATTGGCCATGGAAGCAAGCTGGGTATTGGAAAGTGATTTTGTCTCCATCTGGGAAGATTTACTTTTAGCCAAAACAATATTTACAACCTCTCTGGATATTTCTGTGACTGGACTTGAACTCACTGTCTGTAACGTGTCTTTTCTTACTGGAGTATCAGGAGAAACAGAATTCTGTTGGTCAATTTGTGATGGCAAAACATCTGTCCCCTTTTTAGCCAACAGATAGACTTTCCCATTAAACATAACCAAAGCATTATCTTTAATAGGCATATTTTTGGATCGCGTCCCACTAGGATCGATGGTACTCAATGGTGGCATATTTATAGTATTATCTCCCAAATTTTTCCTATCTACAAAAGTTTTTAAAATCTTTGAAGCCACATTATTTGAAGACTTAACAGGAACAAGAGATGGCGTAAAAGGCTGTAGATTATCTTGGAAAATCCATTTCACTGGAGCAGCTTGAGAATGCTGACCACCTTTCAATTGTGTCTCTGTAGCAACATTCTTTGGAATTTGTGTGGTATTTAGTATTACTGGCTTTGCTATTTCTGTAACAGGTTTTGGGTAAATGTTTTGAAAGTTCTTGGTAACTACATTTTTCACTGTATTTACAGGAGATACATAAATAACAGTTGGCATTTGGGAGGCCTCAACCATTCCTGAGGTACTGGTGGTGGCAGTTGCAAGTATCTTTTGCTGCACTGAAGGAGGCAATGATGACGCTGGTACAGATTTCACTTCAGCATGGGCTGGAATCTGTAAATGATGCCCAGAAGGCAAAACTGGAGACTTCACAGTCACTGGAAGACTCTGGGTATTAACTACAATAAAAGATGAGTCTTTTTGTGTTGAGGGAGGAACAGCAAATGTTTGCATGGTGAGTCCATCAATTTTCACACCATGACTCTGAACTTTAGAAACTGATGAAGAAAAATTTCCAGTTCCCACAGAAGTAACTCTACCTTTTTCTGATGTATCTACTGTTCTTGTAAGAAAATAGTTTGAAGAACTGGCTGGCTGAAAAATGGGCAATTGAACTGATGCACTTGTGGAAGAGCTGGAAATCTGAGTCTGAAAAGTAACTTGAACTGGTTTTCCTGTATTCCCTTTCAAAGCATCAGACATGACTGAAGATTGAACTAGTGGTATAAGATTTCCAGAAGACTTAGGAATTGGAAGTAATTGCAGAAGATTTTTTCCATCCGAGCCAATCGTCTGAACTACTTGGTACATGCAGCCTGAAACACTTAAAAGAACATTGAGTAAATAAATACAACATACTACATGGTATATACATTTTATTAAAAAATAAATATTTGTAAATATTTGTAAATATTAAAATATACAGTATATAATTTTCCATTTTGAGTTTTTAAAGTGAAAGACTGCAAAACAAATATTTTGAAGTAGAAGAGATAATGATATAGTCAACTCCTTATATGATTAGGCAATGGGTATGAGATAATAACATTTATTCCTAAGACTAAAAGTAGACATTTCTAAGGTTTTGCCCTATATAAAATTATACTACTAAAGTAAGCTCCTCTTAAAATATTAGCATCCTCTCTTCCCCCTTTCCCTGAATTCCTTCCTCTTGTCCTCCTCCTCTACTCTAACTGAAGATTCTCATTCCCTCTCCCCTTACTCTTATTCCATTTCTCTCTTTTTCCCCTCAATCTGTTCTGTCTTCTTCCTTCAATAACTCACAAGTTCTGCCAGCCATTCTTCTTTTGCCTAAGCTATCTCTCATGGTGTTACCTTAGTTTGCCACATTTTTGTGCTATAGATTTCACTGAACTGTTTACATAGGAATCATTTTCTTCTGATTACTGTTTCAGCACATTTGAGGTTTAGTGCTACATAGTCTCTGGTATAGCAATTATTTATATTAGTCAATTGTCAATCACCTATCAACCCATACATATAATACCACTGCAATTTCAGCTGAATGGTTTTCAATCAATGTGGAACAGACTGGAAATCAATTTTTTTTAACTGAATCAATTCTGACCCCCATGCCTTGAATTATTTCTTAGTATAGACTGTCTAATCTTAAGAAAAATCAATATATACTAATCTCTGTTTGCATAATTAGTTATTTGGAGATTACTTGAATGTAAATACCTTACCTTATTTATATCTAAAACATTTTTCAGCTCCTGGGAAATATTGAGCTTTCATGTCACACATACTATCACTCTACCTAGGTACGCCTCACCCAACTCAACTCTTCACATAGCTCAAGTCTTGGCATAAATGATATTTCTCAAGAGATACATTTTCTGACCACTTTACCCTTGTCTTTCCTTCATAATTAATCCATAACATTATGCTTGTTAGCTTCCTTCATGGTATATATCATAGATTGTCATCATATATTAATATGTTTGTCTATAGACTGTCTCTCATATTATATTCTAGCAATATGAGTGCAGCGTCCATATACCATAGACCTAGCATGGTCTTAGATAACTAAGATCAAATAAATACAAAAGTTCAAGGGCAAATAATAACGATAATAATTAGGATTCTCAAAAGCATAAAGGTATGTTTTTAAAACTCTCAGGTATTAATAAAAATCAATACCCAAAATTCTATGTATCCGTAGAAATTTGGTTTACCTTTCTGCAGCCCGAATAACATTATTATATCCTTACAAAAATTTAAAAGTCTTTTGGACACATGAGAGTGGGTCAAAATATTACATTGACCTTTTGTTATTGTTGCTGTTGAGACAGGGCCCGGCTCTGTCATCCAGACTGGAGTGTAGGTGTACAATCTTGGCTCACTGCAATCTCCACCTCCTGGGCTCAAGCTATCCTTCTACCTCAGCTTCTCAAGTAGCTGAGACCACAGATGCACGTCACCAAACCCGGCTAATTTTTGTATTTTTTATAGAGGCAAAGTTTTGCTATGTTGTCCAGGCTGGTCACACACTGACTTTTAATAAATTAAAAGTTAACTTCTAAAGAGAATAACCCCAAAGAAAAGGATGAATTCTTGCTTTCAGGGTTTTAAGAGGAAAAATCTACCTTTATTACCTCCCTGCACCACAAGAAAAGCACATTTGACCTGGATAAGAACATATTCAATATTAAGTCATTACACAAAAATTTACCAAGTGTCTGTTTTAAGTTAAGCACCAGGCTCATTAGGAAAAAAGGGTCAGTAAGCTGTAGCCTCTGGGCCTAATCTGGCCCACTCTGTTTTTGTGCATTCTTATATTTTAATTGATTTTTAAAAATCAAAAGAGTAACAGTAGCCTCTGTAGTGGCTCCTCAGTCTTCTTTGCCAACTCATACTTTTGAATCAACTTTCAAATGTTGGGAGTTTACCAAAGCTTAGAAAGAATCCTTCTCTTCCTATTCTGTCCTCTTTTGTTAGCTGCTTTCTTCTCAATGCATAACTTCAATTAAATTATCACTTACACATGAACAATTTCAATATTTTTATCTGTGGCTTCTTTGAAATTTAGGCTTATACATCCAAATTCCCTTTTAACATTTTCATTCAGAATCTCAAACGTTCCTAAAATTCAACATGGCCAGCAGATCTCTGCCCATCCTAATCCCCCAAATTCCATCTTCTGCAGGGTTTTCTTTGCTAAATAGCATCTCATCTACCCTAGGTGCCTTAAGTCAGAATAGATAAATCCTCCTTTCTTATTCCTTATATTCAGTGATCACAAAATCCTGTTGATATTGTCTCCTAAATTTCCTTTCATCTGTTCAATTCTCTCCAAATCAACTGTTACCACTCTACTCCAAGCAAACATCATCTCTGGCTTAGAATACTACAATAGCTTCATGACTGATTTTTTTCTCCAATCGTTATCTTCTACCTTTCAATTTACTCAGCATACTAAAACTGATCTTTCCCTGCTTAAAACATTGCAGTGGCCTTCCATTATTCTTAGAGTCGTAGGAAGAAAACCATTGCTTCTGATGCAATGTTAAGCCAAAGGAACAGAGGAGTTTAAGAAAATTGGGCAATTATACTAAAAGTTTCTGAGATGCCAAATAGGATGAGGATTAAAAATGTACACTGAAAATAGTGCTGTGAAGATCACTGATGGCTTTAATAAGAGCAGTGTGGTAGGGGAAAGAAGTTGCTAAGGAGTGGATATGAAGCAAGTAGACAACTCTTTTTAAACTTTGACTGTCAAGGGGAAGAGAAAGACTGGCAGGAAGCTACAGGAATAAATGGAATCAAAGAAGGGATCTTTCCTTTTTCTTTGTTTAAGGTTAGATTAACCAGAACATATGTAAATACTCAAGTGAGCCAGTTCAGGGAAGAAACTGGTAATAAAGGAACAAAAGGGATACACAATGAGAAGGAGGCAGGAAATGGAAACCAGAGAGACAGGTGGAGGGACTCAACCTTAAAGAGAGCTGGAGACCTATCTCCTTCCATTGCAACACTGGAGGAGAGATCAGGTGCATTTTCAGGTAAGCATACAACTTTGGGGTTAGAAGGCTGAGGTAATTCTCATTTAAAGGGTTTTATTTTCTTTATGAAAAATCACATGACATCATCTGCTAAAAGTAACAGCAAAAATATGGAAAGATTTGAGGAGAATCAAAGATTGGAACAGTCTTCGTGAAGGAGTAAACTGACCACAGAAGATATTAGAGTTGCCAGGATGTGTTGATGGCATGGGGAGACAGGTAGTGGTTATGAATTTATAGTGGTACTAATCTGTACTCGAGATTTTTCTTGTCACACCAAGCACAGATAAAGAGAAAGCATACTGAGTTCATCCAGGGTTGGGGTGGCATCAGGAAGGTGCAACAAAAAAATCAAAGAAGAGCAAAAGAATTTAAGGTATTGATAAGAGTTATTAAAATGAAACAGAGTCTAAACTGGATAGGAAGAAAATGAGAGAATAAAAGGCTAAAGTATAGGGATAAAATAAAGGGATTATTGGTCTGTAGGGCCAGATAAAGTTAACAGTTACAGTAGGAACAGTTAAACAAGTCAGCTAGAAATACAGGAATTGGCATTTAGAAAACAGGATGCGTGAAACAGTTTCGTAGATGCAGCAATTTCATCTAATAATAAGTACTACAAAAGTAGATAGGTGCAACAGAACAGAGTATAAGATCACTGGGGGAAAAGATCTCTGTAATAAAGACGAGGTGACAAAGAGATTATCCGTACGGATACTGAAATCACATGAGGGAAGATGGTGAGCTAGATGGTGAACTAAGCGCCAAGTTCAGTGACAGGAAGTTGGTAGATGGTGTTAACAAGCTGCAATTAAGTGATATGCCAGAAAGTTATCTTGAAGCCTACTTTCTTCTGCAGTCTATTTTCTTTCCTATTATTCTACTAAAACTTCATTCTCAAATATTACCAAATATGTTCTCACAGTTAAATTTGTCTTTATCTTCATTCCCTAGGTACCTCTCTGTTGCAACTAATTATCCCTCCATATTGATCCTCTTACCTATCATAGTTTCCACTGTGTACAACTTCTGTTTCTCTTGACTTTCCTAATGCTCCCTTACTTATTTTCTGCATTCTAAGCATTCTCCTTTAACTATCCCACATTTCTTGACCCTGTTTTTCTCCTTCAAGACATTCTTCCTTAAAGACTGCAACAATTCGCCGGGCGCGGTGGCTCACGCCTGTAATCCCAGCACTTTGGGAGGCCGAGGCGGGTGGATCACGAGGTCAGGAGATCGAGACCATCCTGGCTAACACAGTGAAACCCCATCTCTACTAAAAATACAAAAAAAAAAAAAAAAAATAGCCGGGCGTGGTAGCAAGCGCCTGTAGTCCCAGCTACTCAGGAGGCTGAGGTAGGACAATGGAGTGAGGAGGAGGCGGAGCGTGCAATGAGCTGAGATCGCGCCACTGCACTCCAGCCTGGGCGACAAAGCAAGACTCAGTCTCAAAAAAAAAAAAAAAAAAAAAAAAAAGACTGCAACAATTCTCACGGCTTCAACTATTTTCAACTATCTTTTTTGGAATAATGACTCCCATAGTTATATCCTTTTATTCCTGTCCCCTACTGGAATTGACATCAGTTCCATATTTGTGATGTCTTACCAAACATTTTAATCCCATCACTTTAAATCTATGAAGTTAAAATTACTCTCTATTGAAAAGCAGTAGTCTATCCTACCATTCAATCATATGGCAGCGCCAATATTTTCCACATCATATAGGTTTTAAATCACCTAGTCATTGCTGATTTGTCTTTATCATCATTCTTATTTACTTTAAATTCATCCACAGAACCTTGCATATGTCCTTACAAAAGGTAAACATTTAATAAATGCATACTGAATCATCAAGTCTATACGGTTTTCTTTTTAACCCATTTCATCCATCTTTTCTTTCTTCATCATTGTGACTTCCACCATCTACATGAGATCCTCATCAGATGTGTCTAGCACTCATCATTCTCATCCCTACAGTATTTTGCTGATGTTTAGTTTTTCTGATTGCAGCCACTATTGACTATTATGTATCTCTGGCAGACTAAAATTGTTTTCATCCTGTTATCTCTTGTTCAAAGTTTTAGTATTCATCATTGCCAATTCAGCTGGACGCGAAAATCATCTACAATCCAGCTCCAACCAATCTCTACAACAATACCACCCACAACTTCTCAATGTGAAATCTCTGCTCTTACCAGAGAGATCTCTTTGCTATTCTGGAATATGCCATGTATATTACATTATTTACTCAAAGTATTATTATTTTTCTTCTCCAACAATATAAAATTAGTTTCCAATTCTATCTTTTCCATAAAATATCTGCCAGTCACTCCAGCTTAATTTCTTCCAACTTGGAATCCCGAATGCACTCCCATTGGTGCTATTAATGTTGGAAATTATATAATGCTTTCTTTATTGACTTTAATCTATTAGCTAATTTTTTAAAATGAGTATTGTTTCATTCAATAAGATTGAAACTCCTTAAGGTGAGAGGCTTTATAATTTATTTTGCAAATATCCTTCCAATACCAAGCATAGTATTTTATATGACGTCTATATTTATGCTTTATAAAAAACTATACTGTGAGCTATTTTCCAATCTGATCACTAAATTTTTCCCTCTCTTTTCCTCTATTTCACCTCCAAAAAATAAAAAAAAGGAAGAAAAATTAAGCTTCTTCCATGTCAGTGTATCAGTGAGAGTCACATAATCTACCACAGACCATAAATTCCTGCAGGGTAGATTATCTTATTCATATCTATATACTACTCCGCATCTAATTCAGAAACTGGAAATTGCACACAATAATGTTAGCTGAATTGAATCCTACAAGCTATATTTTAAAAATCCATGATTTCTTGGCAACAAAATGTAATGAGTTCTAAAAATTAATCTGCAGAATGCTAAGAAGTAATAACTCAGGATGAAATTCGTACTCCTATCAATATACAGTTTTTCATATCTAGAAGGAGCCTTCCATTGAAGAGATTAAATAATTAAAGTCCTACAAAGATTCTGTTTTCTGAAAGATCATATTCTGCGGGCTAATGTCAGAACTAAAACTAGAACCAGATTCTGCATCCCATTTTCTAGTTTGGTCACCTAATTACTTTAAAGTAATTACTTTAAACCAGCTGGTGTTCAAACTGAGAAACTACATTTGAAAAATAATACAGTTTAACAGTTTAAAAGAGAAAAGAGGAACATATTAGAAAGATTACGGGCTACTAATTCTGGTTCTTATAATTACAAGTTGACTAGAAAATGTACTTATCCTCTTGGAATCTGTTTCTTCATTTGTTAAATAGGGGAAAATAAAGCTTACTAGGAGAAGTGAATGAAATAATTGCCTGGGAGCATAACAGTTATCATCTTCCATTAAAATATGCAATTGGTCTCTGAGAATAAGGTAAGATAAGGTCTTTTAAAAATGTAATGAGAAATGTGGCCGGGTGCAGTGGCTCATGCCTGTAATCCCAGCACCTTGGGAGGCTGAGGCGGGTGGATCATGAGGTCAAGAGATCGAGACCATCCTGGCCAACATGGTGAAACCCCGTCTCTACTAAAAATACAAAAATTAGCCGGGCGTGGTGGCACACGCCTGCAGTCCCAGCTACTTGGGAGGCTGAGGCAGGAGAATCACTTGAACCCAGCAGGTCGAGGTTGCAGCGAGCCACTGCACTCCACCTGGCGACAGAGCGAGACTCCATCTCAAAAAAAAAAAAAAAAAAAAAAAAAAGAATGAGAAATTTAATAAAAAGGCACATTAAACATATTGGTAATGTTATATAACTTCTGACATTTTTTACTATTCTAATATTGATATGAGGCATTCATATATTAGAAATAGACTAATAAAAATGTTGAAGGCTGATGAACATTTTATAAATATTTTTGCAAAATATATTTTTTTCAACTGCTAGGAAATCCTTTTCTTACTATCTATGACATAACATTATATACATATAGAACATAATATATCTAAGTACATAACATAGTTATCTATCCAATAATATGTACCATGTATTGCGTACATGATAGATATACCAGTTGTTACTAACTCTAATCCTAATAAACAGTCAAGAAAGTTATGAACTGCCATTCCCATTTTATACTTGAGAAAATGGAGATTTGGAAACATTTAATAACTTACTTAGAATTACACACTCCCCTTGAGAAAGCTTATCTACTTTCTGTATTTACTTTAGCATAACCCCATTATAACAGGGTCCAAAAAATTCAAATGTATAAACTAAGAGATTAATGACAGATTTCATTTAGACTGTATAGTATGTGTGTCTGTCTCTCCCTCACACACACATACACAGACACACTCATATCACAAAAGATAATAAAACACTGTACACAACAAAATGCATACTGAACTGACAATGAAGCATCATCATTCCAATCAAACCAAACCCCCTGCTGAGAACACTTAAGTTTAGCTCCCCATTTGAATACAAATGGTTATGGGAAGATAGCTGCCAATGGCCAATCACATGATGTCTTAATTCTTATTATTGTAGGATATATAATCACAGGCTTTCATTATAGTACCTCTAAGGTGATGCTTCCCAAATCTCTAGTCTCAGCTCTGACTCAGCCTGAGTTTCATATTCAAATATCTGACTGCTTTCTTGATGTGTTCCTCATCTCAGTTAATTTACCAATATCCATCCAGAAAACTGGCATCATAATTGATCCCCCTTTCTTCCTGCCAATTCATTAACGAAGTCGGTCTATTTTCCCTTCTATATTTCTTTGAATCCAACCCCTGCTGTACTGTACCAGCTAGTTCAGGCCCTCAGAATTTCTGAAAAGACAACTGAAATAGGATCCTTATATGTAGATCCCTCATCCTCAAATCCACACTGCCAACGTTATCTAAAATGTACACCTGTGTCAGTCTTTTTCTTAAAATACTCTGAACTATTTCTAATAGGTGAAGTCTAATCTCCTTAGCAGGGCAAACAGAACCCTTAAGAGCTATCTATCTATCCTATTTGTACAGAATCAAGCAACAAGTATCAATCATAAACCATATACGTCCTTTATTTACCAGTTCTCTGCATAAGCATATCCTGCTTTTATCTTTAACTGGATAGCTGATACTTATGTTTCCCAACTCAGCTGTTCTTGGAATCTTTCTTCCAACTCTCTTTCTCTACTCTCTTCCTTTACTACATCAACTCTACCTTCCTCCTCCTCCGCCATGACTGTAAGGTTTTCCCTGGCAACAGCCCATATCCTATTATTTAATCAGTCTTCCCATTTAGCACAGTCTATCACATAGATAGTAGGCACTAAATGAATGTTTTTTCAACAAATGTTTAAACTGTATTGATAATAAGTGGTAAGCTAGGATATGAACCCAAGTCTCTATGACTTAAAAGGTTCTTTCCACTACAGCGTTCTGACTCCTGCTTTATTCTTCGACAATAAAACCCAAATCAATATAAATTAAATGCATACTATCACAAATATCTTCCAGATTTTTCCTTTGTACTCTAAGATTAAATTTGGGTTTTACATGTGATGTTCTGATGAACTAGAGATACTTCAAACAATATACAACAATATACAATTCTGTATTATGCTACTGAAAAATTTTCAATAAGCAGTAACAGGAAAAATTAAAGCTACAAACAATAAGAAAATCATAGTCATTTAAGTTATAAAAATAAATGATTCAGTACCATCAAACATGTTACCAGAAAAATAAGAAAACTAAGTTTCCAATAAACTACAAGGGCTGTTAATATTATTTACAAAATTATATTTGCATGTTTTATTACTTACAAAACAGAATGGAATCAAATACGCAACCATTAACCAAAGTAAATGTCGAAGCTTCAGAAAGTCATCTGGTAAATGTCCCAAATATATGATGTAAAACCTCAATGATTTAAATAAATACATTCAAAAATAATAAAAACAATGCATAAATCAATGAGTTAATGAACTCAAAATGACTTATGAATGTAATTTGTAATTTAAAAATCTCCAAATCCCCAAAAGGATTAGAAACTGGATAACAGAGTTAAGGGTACACACACACACACACACACACACACACAAAGTAAAGTTGCTTATCTTACTTTTTATATTTAAAAATGCAATCCTAAAACAAATTTTCTATAAATTAAGCTAAGTCAGAAGTCAGTAAGTATTCAGGTACTAAAATAAGGCAGCAGAAATTAATCATTAAAAAGTAATTCTACTTTTTCATATGTACACAGGGCACTCTCTGCCCCTTCCCCCAAACTTCCACCACAAAATTAAAAAAAAGAAAAAAAACACACAAGTACACCAAAAAATGGCTCTTTTTATGATTTGAAATACAATGGTTCTATCTTGACAGTTCAACAGAATTTTGGCTCATTACTATTAGTGACCATTTCCTTTTATAATATTGCTTTCAAGGACTCACCATTACTTACGGTCTTTATTGCAATGAAGTTTTCTATCTACTTGTAATTAAAGAAAACTACCTGCTGGGCTAAAATCTGTACAGAATTAAAGTTGTATGCTTATAATAGTTAACATTTAAATTGTGCTTTACTATTTTCCTACACGACGTATTTTACATTATTTCATTCTCCTAATCTTTAAAATATTTCTAAGTGCTATTATTTACAGACTGGAAACAGGTACCTGGCCTCACAAATGCTAACTAGCAAAGTTGAGATTAACCCCAGGTAGCCTGATTTTCTTCAAACGAAAATCCTCTTACACGAGTTTTGCATCTTAGTTCTTCATTTTCTTATTAGAGTCTGCAGACCCTATTTTTTCCTCATCACTTAATCTACTAACCATGTGAGAGTACAAGTGAAAATATTCTGCTTTAGCTAACATTGTTTCCAATTCATTTCCTTGTAATACAATTTAAAAAAAAACCCAAAAACTAAGTTACTGATCATCTATTTTCTAACTTTACAAGAATATCTTCCTTAGAAATACTGGACTCTCCTCATGCCAAATATAAATAGCCAATGAAATCGCACTTCATTACACCCTACTTCAAAAACGCTGTTCAAAAGGACTGACTTTACACGAGGATTTCTCCAGTCTTACTTCTCTCTCTTCACATAAAGCTATTACTTGAAATTTTAAATATTCGATCTCCTTATTCTAAAGCCATTTTTCTTCAATCACACACCCTTTCTGTCTCACTATTAAAATCTAACTATTTTCACTGAAGGTCCAGCGCCACCAGGGCTGCACTTGCTAATCCGCGCTGACTGCTGCGTTTCTGCGTGTGCGTGAGAATCTTCCAGAAGGTTTGAGTCACATAAGAGCGTCGGCCATCTTGGTTTTCATCTCCCGTGGAGATCTACTCGGTCCGCCTATTAAACTTGAGACGCTGGGGTCCCGCGGAGCCGGGGAGCCGCTGTGTCAGGCTCTAAAGAGGTTTTACATTTCCCAGAGGAAAGCGCTCTATGGGCTTTAAGCGCCGCGGAGACAAGCGCTTCCCGCCTGGGTGGCGCACTCTGCGGGCTCCAACTCCTCTCAACTACACAGCGTCCGGAAACGACGGCCGACTCCACATCCCTAAGACGGACAGAGGGGCAGCCGTGGGGAGGATTCGAAACCGGTACTTACCAACGCGAGGCGTTGCCTGAATTTTCCTCTGCGGGTTTCAGGAAGACCCTCCGTA
Organism: Gorilla gorilla gorilla; assembly: GCF_029281585.2. NCBI lineage: Eukaryota > Metazoa > Chordata > Mammalia > Primates > Hominidae > Gorilla > Gorilla gorilla. The sequence goes on along the minus strand of NC_073224.2, from coordinate 127,947,023 downwards.
GGTTATTTGACATTTTAGTGGGGAGAAAGGGGACACCTCATCCAGGAAAGTGGGAAGCGTGGGGCCGAGTTTCTCAATGGGGCGAGAACCAGAGCGAGGGAATGTTGGGCTTGAGTTGCCCACAGCAACTGTGAGGGGTTCGACCTTAACGGAGGGCGACAGCGGGCTCTCGAGAGGGTGTATCCCCAGGCTTCGGGACGAGGTCGCGCACCGCCCAGAAACCGGAAGGCTCCTGGCGGTGGACTGCGCCCTCACAGCCCTACGCTGAGAGAGAATCGGCGTGCGTCTCCGCCCCTAGAGCCTACGACAACTCTCCAGACTCCGCCGGAGCATGCGCAGGGGGCGTGGCCTTGGTGGCACCGCCCCCAACAGAGCCTGGTCAGTGCTGAAGACTGCGTCAGTCTGGCTCTGCCGCCCCGCCCACTGAAGCCGATAGCTGGAGCAAAGCTCGGTCGGGCGTCTTCCGGGGTCGTCACGTCCGGTTGCCAAGGTGACTGGCTCGCTAAAGCCCAACCCTTATGATGCAATCCAATGGCAAGTGATATTTGCTATCTTTTCTTCCGGATCAAGGAACAAATCGCAAAAGAAAGCTCTCCCGACACCTACGCAAAATAAAATGTTTCCGGGGTCAATCATAAATTTTCTGCTTCTGTGCTCGCCGCTAGCGTACGTTTTTCTCTCCCGTCAGTGCATTAAAAGACATCGGCGCGCTTTTTTGGAGTCATGCACTTGTGGCCTGAGAAAACTTCAAACGCCTGCCTGTGGCCAGCGATTATTGTTGCTGCTTCTCTGAAGGTTTCCCATTTACTCCTCTTTCCTGAAGCTTTGCCTCTAGACTTGCTTAACTCTTTCCTCCAGCCTACGTTCATCGAAACTATCACTTATTGTCATATAGACCTTTATTTCTGAAGGGAGATCTGGGAGTTGCATCAGAACATCCATTGTATTCATTAAATCATTTATTCAGCTGTCCATTGCAGTTGATGCTCTTTTTTTTTTTTTTTTTTTTTTTGAGACGGAGTCTCGCTTTGTCACCCAGGCTGGAGCAGTTGATGCTCTTTATCTCACACTATTTCAGAATTTTTCCTCGCAGCACTATTAATTAGTCCCTCATCTTGACGCCATTGGCAATATACTTTCCTGGTTTTGCTCCTACCTTTTTGTCTACACCTTCTCAATCTCTTTTGAAGATATCTCCCTTTTCAAGGGAGTTCCTTACATCTTGATCACTGATTCTCTTATGTTTTCAAACTGTCTTGTCTCGATGAGTGGTTTTATTCATGCTCCTGGATTGAATTACCACCTCCTCCCATTATTTTACCACCAAACACATGTATGTCCTTGGCACTGATTTGTTTTACAAAATTAATTTACTCCTAACAGCTAATAAAATAATTATTATATGCAGATGAAGTAACTGATGCTCAGAGAGGGTGAACAACTTTTTAGAGGTCATAGAGCTTGTGAGTGATGGAGCCAGGCTCCAAATCCAGGTTGTCTGGCTGAACACACCATGTACTACTGCATTATGCTGCCGTGTGACTCATAAATTTATGTTCCCAGTTCTGATTTCTCTGAGATCTATACCTGGATGTTCAAGTGAATTGTTGAGATATCCTTTTTGCTATTTTAAAAGCCCCTTCAAATGAAACGTTCAAAACCACACTTATGACTTGCTTCTCTTCCCCCCATTACACATTTTCTTTTATCAGTGCTATCTCAGAAAGAAAGAAAGAAAGAAAGAACTTCCTTCTATTAAAGTTGCCTAAATCCCAGTGTCATCCTTAACACTTTCCTGTTTTTATTCCAAAATATACAATTCACCAACTTTTGCAGATTTTATCTTCTAAATATCTTACAAGTCTGCTTTATAGTTCTATTACTACTACTGTAGAGCAAGCTTACTTGGTCTAGTAAAGCTTTAACTGATACCCTCATATCCACTTCTTTTTTATTTTTTATTTATTTATTTTTTTAGAAGGAGTCTCACTCTATCGCCCAGGCTGGAGTGCAGTGGGCAATCTCAGCCCACTGCAAGCTCCGCCTCCTGGGTTCACGCCATTCTCCTGCCTCAGCCTCCTGAGTAGCTGGGACTACAGGCGCCCGCCACCACACCCAGCTAATTTTTTGTATTTTAATTAGAGATGGCGTTTCACTGTGTTAGCCAGGATGGACTTGATCTCCTGACCTCCTGATCTCCCCACCTCAGCCTCCCAAAGTGCTGGGATTACAGGCGTGAGCCTCATATCCAATCTTGTATTCCTCTAAATGCTGCAGCCAGAGATACCATATGGAAACACAAATCTGATGGTGTCATCTCACTGCGTTAAAAAAAAAAAATCAGTTTCCCCATTGCTCTTATGATAAGGATCAAAATCCTTGATTCTTTTCCTTTTTTTTCTTTTTCTTTTTTAGACAGGGTCTCACTCTGTCACCCCAGACTGGAGTACAGTGGCGTGATTTCAGCTCACTGCAATCTCCATCTCCTGGATTCAAGCGATTCTCGTGCCTCAGTCTCCCGAGTAGCTGGGATTACAGGTGCGCACTACCACGCCTGGCTCATTTTTTGTATTTTTAATAGAGACAGGGTTTCACCATGTTGGCTAGGCTGGTGTCTAACTCCTGACCTCAAATGATCTGTCTGCCTTGGCCTCCAAAAGTGCTGGGATTACAGGCATGAGCTACCGTGCCCAGCCAAAATCCTTGATTCTAATCAAGATGTTGAACTAGTACAGACTGCTGACACCTGGAGAAATTAAAAAAAAACAGAAAGGAAGTTTAGATTTTTAGGAATTAACAGCAACAACCACCACAAACACACACACACACACACAGAAAAAAAGCAGCTGTGAAAATTTCTATCTGTAGGACACTTTCAGAACTGGTATGTGAGTGTATAGAGTGTTACAGGCTAAAGCCAAGGGCCACCACGGGAAGCAGAGGGTGGAGGCAACTATTTGAATTTTTCTCTTGTAACAGGTATGATCATTAATTGTCCTTTGAAGATAAACCTGTAGCAATAGCCAAGCCCCTGGTATAGACAGGATAAAGTCAAGGCAGGAAAAACCCATGCTAAGGTAAGGCACTGATGAAAATAGATGCAGGATTACCTGCCAGTGTTGGGAAGTCACTACTCCATCCTTTCCGCAAAACCACCCTGGCTGGTATATTATAAATAGGTAACTTGACTTTTATCAGTGTGGTCTTGCACTACAATTTAAATATAACTCTTACCATGGAAATTGCCTTTTGGAGTGGAAGCTAATTGGTATGATCAGCAGTGCTTCTCTGAATTCTTTAGGACATACACCTTTCTTCTAAATTCATTGGGAAATGCAGACTGAGGCTTAAATATATTTTTGTTGTTGTTGTTGTTGAGACAGAGTCTCGCTCTGTTGCCCAGGCTGGAGTGCAGTGGCACGATCTTGGTTCACTGCAACCTCTGCCTTTCAGGTTCAAGCGATTCTCCTGCCTCAGCCTCCCGAGTAGCTGGGACTACAGGCGCGCATCACCTCGCAATTCAGTTAATAAAGACTAGTTTAAAGACATATTTAGAAATGAAATGACTGTTACTAAATTAGCATTACAAAAACAGATCAAAAATGTTAAATGTACAATCAAGTTACATGGAAAATTAAAGTGATAGAAAACTACAGTAGACCCTGCTTATCCAGTTTTACCTTCTGTACTTTCAGTTACCCATGGTCAACCATGGTTCAAAAATATTACATGGAAAATTCCGGAAATTACCAATTCACAAGTATTAAATTGTGTGCCATTCTGGGTAGCATGATGAAATCTTGAGCTGTCCTTTTTTGCCCCACCAGGGTGTGAATCATCCCTTTCTCTAGCATATCCCCACCTGTTAGTCACTTAGGCGCCATCTTGGTTTTCAGATCCACTGTCATGGTATCACAATGTTTATGTTCAAGTAACCCTTATTTACTTAAAAATGGCCCAAAGTACAGGAGTAGTGATGCTAGCATGTTGTTCTATTTTTATTATTAGTTGTGATTAATCTCTTACTATGCTTAACTTATAAATTAAACTTTATTATAGGTATGTATGTATAAGAAAAAAAAATGTAGCACATATCCAGTCTGGTACTATTCATGGTTTTAAGCATTCACTGGGAGTCTTGAAACATATCCCCCACAGATATACTACAGTATATCAGTGAAAATCAGAAAAAAATGAACATATTTGGGGGATGAGAGTGAAACCAAATATGAACTAAAATAAACACACTAGATGAGATAAATAGTTGAATGCATGCAGCTGAATAAAGAATTAGGAGACTGACAGAAGAGAGTAAAGAAAATGTTGGAGGGCAGTAGGAAAGGATAAAAAGAGAGCAAATATAAAAATAAAAGTTAAAATTTGTCTAATAGAAAAGTAGAAGTTTCAATATCTGGAAAATAGGATTGCAGAAGGACAGAAATTAAAACAAATATTTTTTAAATCTAAAAACTATTTTTCCAGAATTAAAGAAAATAGAAAGATGTCAGTTAAAGCATGTCCTAAGGTATCAAGTAAGAGAAATAAGAAAAAAATGCCTTAAGAAATTAAAACTAGAATATCAAAAAGAAAAAAAAAAGCCCTCGGGGAGGAAAAATTATTATTATTACTATTTTCTGCATACCAAATAACCGTATATTTCTGCATAACAAATAACCATAAATTTAGCAGCTAAAAATAACAAATGTCAGTTAGGAGTCTAGGCACAGCTTAGTCAGGTCCTCTGCTATAGAGTCATTTATAGGGCTGCAATCAAGGTGTTGGTCAGGGCTACTGTCTCATCTGAAGGCTCAACTAGAGAAAAAGCCAATTTCAAGCTCTTTTGTTGTTGGAGGGATTCAGTTCTTTGCAGCAGCTGGATTGAGGGCCTGTGTTTCTTGCTGGTTGTTGGCCAAAGGCTGCTGCCCTCAGTTCCTTGTCATGAGGGTTGCCAAAGATAAACCCAACTGGACATTAGTTAAAACATTGAAACAGATTTTATTCAGTAACTACTGATAGTAAGAGAAACAACTGAGTTCCACTTTTATTTGTGCAGAGGTGATTGGGTGTTTTAACAGGAAAATGAAGGACCCATGAGCAGAAGCTCAAGAAAAGTCAGAGAAGTAAAAAATTACAAAAGATTGATCTACATAAATGCATCTAGGCCAGCTGTGTCTGCTCTCTGGCAGTTATTGAAGTTAGGACTCTATTTGCTTAGAAACTGAGAGACAGGGGTCTTATCCTTCCTGATGATTACATTTCAAAGGAATGTCCTTCAGTTTCTTCAGAAGGACACTTCTGAGTTGTAGGAGATACATATACATTTCAAAGGGAAATGAAAAGGATACATAATTATAAGCCCTTTTTAGTAAATGTTCTAAGAAATAACTTATCATCAGGTGTTGGCTAGAGCAAACAGTAAATTCTTGTAGCAGCATTGAGCTTTGTCAGGCAGGCATTTTAATGGGAGGCTGAAGTCAACTTAAGGACATGGCCTTATCTCTTAAAAGCAATGCTAGAGTTTGGATGCCTTTTAGTGCAGAGGTTTGGACAGAGTTGTTCTGGCCAAGAGTGTTGTAGTACTCACATCCTCCCCAATTTGGCAGCTTTCTTTATCAAAGCTCACAAAGAAGAGAGTCTAGTAGTAAGATGAAGGTCATAATCTTAATGTAGCTTAAGTATGGAAGTGACATCCTATCACCTTTGATGTATTCTGTTGGTTACCAGAAAGTCACTAGGCCAGCCTACACTTAAAAGGTAATGATTACATAAGAGTGTGAATACCAGGAGGTGGGAATAATTGGGAGCCGTCTTAAACTTGACCTGTCACAAGGAGCAAGCATTTTAAAAAATCAAATTGGCATTAGATATCTTAATAGATAATAGAACATTTGATGCAAGAATACAATGAAACTTTAAGCTATTAAGGAACAATTGAAAAAAGATAAAATTACAAGTCATGCAAAAGTAAATGAACGTGTGTTTTTTCCAGCGTCTTTTTTGTTGTGGCAGAGACACAACAAAAAAGAAGACATTAGGCCAATATCCTTGATGAACATCAATGCAAAAATCCTCAAAAAAATACTGGCAAATCAAATCCAGCAGCATATCGAAAAGCCTATCCACCATGATCAAGTAGGCTTTATTCCTGGGATGCAAGGTTGGTTCAACATATGCAAATCAATAAATGTGATTCATCACATAAACACAACTAAAGACCAAAACATGATTATCTCAATAGATACAGAGAAGACTTTCAATAAAATTCAATACCCCTTTATATTAAAAACCCTCAACAAACAAGGTATTGAAGGAACATACCTCAAAATAATAAGAGCTACATATGACAAACCCAGAGTCAACATCATACTATTTGGGCAAAAACTGGAAGCATTCCCTATGAAAACCAGCACAAAACAAGGATACCTTCTCTCACCACTCCTGTTCAACATAGTATTGGAAATCCTGGCCAGAGCAATCATGCAAGAGAAAGAAAGGACATCCAAATAGGAAGAGAGGAAGTCAAACTATCCCTGTCAGCCAATGGCACAATGCTATATCTAGAAAACCCCATAGCCTCAGCCCAAAAGCTCCTTCAGCTGATAAACAACTTCAGCAAAGTCTTAGGATACAAAATTAATGTACAGAAATCATTAGCATTTCTATACACCAACAGCAGTGATGCAGAGAGCCAAATTAGGAATGCAATCCCATTCGCAATTGCCACAAAAAGAAAAAAGTATCTAGGAATACAGCTAACCAGAGAGGTGAAAGATCTCTACAAGAGGAACTGCAAAACACTGCTCAAAGAAATCAGAGCTGACAAAAACAAATGGAAAAGCATTCCATACTCATGGATAGGAAGAATCAATATAGTTAAAATGGCCATACTGCTCAAAGAAATTTATAGATTCAAGGATATTCCTATTAAACTACCAATGATGTTCTTCAAGGAACTAGAAAAAACTATTTAAAAATTCATATGACACCAAAAAAGAGCCTGAATAGCCAAGGCAAGCCTAAGCAAAAAGAACAAAGCTGGGGGTATCACACTAACAGACTTCAAACTATGGTAAAGGCTACAGTCACCAAAACAGCATGGTGTTGGTGTAAAAACAGACACATATATCAATGGGACAGAATAGAGAGCCCTGAAATAAGGCTGCACACTACAGTTATCTGATCTTCAACAAAGCTGACACAAACAAGCAATGGGGAAAAAACTCCCTTATTAATAAATGGTGCTGGGATAACTGGCTAGCCATATGCAGAAGATTGAAGTTAGGCGCCTTCCTTACACCATATACAGAAATCAATGCAAGATGGATTAAGGACTTAAATGTAAAACTCAAAACTATAAAAATCCTGGAAGACAACCTAGGCAATACCATCTGGGACATAGGAATGGGCAAAGACACAAAAAGCAATTGCAACAAAAGCAAACATTGACAAATGGGATATAACTAAACTTTCAAGCTTCTGCACAGCAAAAGAAATATCAGCAGAGTAACTAGACAATCTACAGAATAGGAGATAATATTTCCAAACTATGCAGCTGACAAAGGTCTAATATCCAGCATTATAGGGAACTTACACACATTTACAAGAGAAAAACAAGCCCATTGAAAAGTTGGCAGAGGACATGAACAGACACTCTTCAAAAGAAGACATACATGTGACAAGCATATGAAAAAAAGCTCAACATCACTAAGCAGTAGAGAAATGCAAATCAAAACCACTATGACATACCATTTTGCACCAGTAAGAATGGCTATAAAAAGTCAAAAAATAACAGATGCTGGTGAAGATGTGGAGAAGAAGAAACACTTACACACTGTGGTGGGAGTGTAAATTAAGTCAACCAGTGTGGAAAACAGTGTGGTGATTCCTCAAAGACCCAAAACCAGAGCTACCGTTTGACCCAGCAATCCCATTACTGGGTATGTACCCAGAGGAATATAAATCATTCCACCATAAAGACACATGCACACGGATATTCACTGCAACACTATGCACAATAGCAAAGACATGGAATCAACCTAAATGCCCATCAATGGTAGACTGGTTAAAGAAAATGTGGTACATATACACCATAGAATACTATGCAGCCATAAAAAAGAGTGAAATCGTGTCCTTTGCAGCAACATAGATGGGGCTGGAGGCCATTATCCTTAGCAATCTAACACAGGAACGGAAAACCAAATACCAAATATTCCCACTTTTAAGTGGGAGTTATGATGAGAACACATGGCCCCATAGAGAACAACAGACATGAGGCCTATTGTAGGGTTGTGGGGGAGTGAGGAGGGAGAGCATCAGGAAAACTAACTAATGGAGACTGGGATTACTACTTGGGCGATGAAATAATCTGTACAACAAATTCCTGTGACACAAATTTACCTATATAACAAACCTGCACATGTACCCTTTAACTTAAAACTTAAATTAAAAAAAAAAACTCCCACACATTTCAAAAGGACAATGAGCCACACCCATCCACATAAGGCGTTTCAACTTTTCACCTTAATTCAGTTAACCCCCCTCCTACTACTTAATAACTCACAAGCTGCAGCTCTTCAAATTGTCACCTTGGCTACTCAGTCCTCTGTGTCCTCTCCCTTTAATTTTCCCCTCTTTCCTCTTTGCTTATTTGTATTTGCCTCCATGTTCTTCCTTTTTATCTCTTATTTCTTTCACCTTTTCTATCTCTCTTTTGTTCTCTTCCTTACACAGGCTGGGTGGTAGGTGTGGGAGCTGGGTGCAGTGGCAAGAGTATAGGCATACACTTCCAAAAGCAAATTCAAGGTCTTTTGCAATGTAAAGTATCCTGTCCACATATTATTTATGTACTTACTAACCATTTAGCATGTTAAAAACTGTACTTCCATTTTTTTGGCAGTTGCTGTATTTTTGCTTAATGTATCAGTATTTTATATTGTTTCCCTAACTTCAGTTTCCCATGAACCCTGGGGTTTTTATTGTATGATTCTGCATAATGTGGTGATGTTAGGAATGTATATGTCATGTTATATCAGAACTACCTACAAAGATAATTTAAAAACCTTTGTAAAGCCACTTTGGGTGAGATGAGCAACAGGGGCTGGATTTACTCTCCTACTTGAAGCAACGTCTGTAGCAAAAACAACAGCAACAAAACAAAAATGTGTGAAACAGTACCTTTTAAGATACTGGAATCAGGCAATGAAAGACAGTGATTTTGAAATATGGGAAAAAATGAGGTAAGCGTTACCATTGCCTCAGCTTACCATCTTGAGAGATTTTCAGCCTGCAGCTGAAGGAAGAGGAACTGAGGCAGAGCCTGTCAGACTAGCTGTGTTGAGAAATGGAGCTGAGTCCTGGGAAACCAAGGCAAAGTTGATAGGACAGACTATCAAAGAGACTATCAAAGAGAGGCGATAACTGCGTGGAAGGAGATATATGTGTGTGTATGGTGGTGGTGAATTGGTGGTGTGAAGAGAGAGACAGAGGGAAGAAGAGATTTATTATGGAAATTGTTTCATGTGATTATAATGGTCAAGAAGTTCCACCATCTGCCATTTGGAAGTTGGATAACCAGGAAAGCCAGTGGTGTAGTTAAGTCTGGATCTAAGGATTGGAGAGCCGGAGGAGCCAATGGCATAACTCTCAGTTTGACTCCAAGGCCTAAGAACCCAGGAGTGGGAAGGAGAGTGCAGGTGTAAGTCTCAAAGTCATGGGGCTTGAAAACCAGGAGTGCTCATGTCTGATGGCAGAAGTGGAGGAACCTATCTCAAGAAAAGAGGGAATGCATCCTTCTTCCACATTTTTGTTCTATTCAGACCCTCAACTGATGGGATGGTGCCTGCCCACATTGGTGAGGGTTGATCTTTTTATTTAGACTACTGGTTCAAATGCTAATCTACTCCAGAGACACCCTTACAGGCACACACAGTAATAATGTGTTCCCAGCTATCTGAGCATCCCTTAGCCAAGAGAAATTGATACATAAATTAACCAGCACAGTTCATGTTGAATATTCAGTAGAGTACTGACAAGCATTTGTCTGTAATGAAACTCAACGCTGGGGAATGAACTATCAAAAAGGATAAGAAGGAATAGTACCTAACACACAGGGCTGGAAACAGTGCATCTTTCCACTACGGACTGGCAAAATTCATATTTCATGTGTGTGGAATAGAGTACTGCTACACTCCAGATGTACCTAACAAATCACAAAAACAAGACCTGAAAGTATCAAACTTCTTCCAGATAAAATAACTGTATCTCAAAACAAAACTCAAGAGAATGTATAGCAATACAAAAATAGCCAGCATCCAACAAGGTAATATTTACAATGTTAGAGCCTAATCAAAGATTACCAGGCATACAGAGGCAATACAATATCCACAATGAAAATAATCAAAACTGACCCATATATTGGAATTAGCAAATAGGGATATTAATACAAATATTACAACTGTATATGTTCAAAAAGTTAAGTAAACATATAGAAGATATTTTTAAAATTCAAATAAAATTTCCAAAGAGGAAAGCTATAGTGATAAAATAGGAAAATACACTTTACCTCATTTCTATGATGATTTTGATGTCATTTACTTTATTGAATTCAGCCAACTCCTATTTTATTTTACAGTTTTTTATTTGTTTGTTTTTGTTTTGTTTTTGAGACAGAGTTTCACTCTTGTTGCCCAGGCTGGAGTGCAATGGCACGATCTCTGCTCACTGCAACCTCCACCTCCTGGGTTCAAGGGATTCTCCTGCCTCACCCTTCCAAGTAGCTGTAATGACAGGCATGTGCCACCACACCCAACTAATTTTTTTTATTTTTAGTAGAGATGGGGTTTCACCATGTTGGCCAGGCTGGTCTTGAACTCCTGACCTCAGGTGATCCACCTGCCTCGGGCCTCCAAAGTGCTGGGATTACAGGTGTGAGCCACTGCACCCAGCCATATTTGTTTTTATGTCCACTTCTGCTATGAGCTTTGAATTTCTAAAGTATTTTTACTGTTTCATGAAGTCTCACATTTTTCTTTTGCCTCATGCTTGATTTGGGAAGAAGCTTTTATCACCAAAATGTTTTGATTCTAATTTTCTGATTGTGTTCACAGTACCTATATATGAATATTGACAGCCACTTTCAGTTCATTTTTATTTTATTTTATTTTTATTTTTATTTTTAATTTATTTTTATTTTTTATTGATCGTTCTTGGGTGTTTCTCACAGAGGGGGATTTGGCAGGGTCATAGGACAGTAGTGGAGGGAAGGTCAGCAGATAAACAAGTGAACAAAGTTCTCTGGTTTTCTTAGGCAGAGGACCCTGCGGCCTTCCTCAGCGTTTGTGTCCCTGGGTACTTGAGATTAGGGAGTGGTGATGACTCTTAAGGAGCATGCTGCCTTCAAGCATCTGTTTAACAAAGCACATCTTGCACCGCCCTTAATCCATTCAACCCTGAGTGGACACAGCACATGTTTCAGAGAGCACAGGGTTGGGGGTAAGGTCACAGATCAACAGGATCCCAAGGCAGAAGAATTTTTCTTAGTACAGAACAAAATGAAAAGTCTCCCATGTCTACCTCTTTCTACACAGACACGGCAACCATCCGATTTCTCAATCTTTTCCCCACCTTTCCCCCCTTTCTATTCCACAAAACCGCCATTGTCTTCATGGCCCGTTCTCAATGAGCTGTTGGGTACACCTCCCAGACGGGGTGGTGGCCGGGCAGAGGGGCTCCTCACTTCCCAGTAGGGGCGGCCGGGCAGAGGCGTCCCTCACCTCCCGGACGGGGCGGCTGGCCGGGCGGGGGGCTGACCCCCCCCACCTCCCTCCTGGACGGGGTGGCTGGCCGGGCAGAGGGGCTCCTCACTTCCCAGTAGCGGCGGCCGGGCAGAGGCGCCCCTCACCTCCCGGACGGAGCGGCTGGCCGGGCGGGGGGCTGACCCCACCACCTCCCTCCCAGACGGGGCGGCTGGCCGGGCGGGGGGCTGACCCCCCCACCTCCCTCCCGGATGGGGCGGCTGGCTGGGCGGGGGGCTGACCCCCCCACCTCCCTCCCGGACGGGGCGGCTGGCCGGGCGGGAGACTGACCCCCCCACCTCCCTCCCGGATGGGGCGGCTGGCCGGGTGGGGGGCTGACCCCCCCACCTCCCTCCCGGACGGGGCGGCTGGCCGGGCAGAGGGGCTCCTCACTTCCCAGTAGGGGTGGCCAGGCAGAGGCGCCCCTCACCTCCCGGACAGGGCGGCTGGCCGGGCGGGGGGCTGATCCCCCCACCTCCCTCCCAGATGGGGCGGCTGGCCGGGCAGGGGGCTGACCCCCCCACCTCCCTCCCGGATGGGGCGGCTGGCTGGGTGGGGGGCTGACCCCCCCACCTCCCTCCCGGACGAGGTGGCTGCCGGGCGGAGACGCTCCTCACTTCCCAGACGGGGTGGCTGCTGGGCAGAGGGGCTCCTCACTTCTCAGACGGGGTGGCTGCCGGGCGGAGGGGTTCCTCACTTCTCAGACGGGGCAGCCGGGCAGAGACGCTCCTCACATCCCGGACGGGGTGGCAGGGCAGAGGTGCTCCCCACATCTCAGGCGATGGGCGGCCAGGCAGAGACGCTCCTCACTTCCCAGATGTGATGGCGGCCGGGAAGAGGCGCTCCTCACTTCCTAGATGGGATGGCGGCGGGGCAGAGATGCTCCTCACTTTCCAGGCTGGGCAGCCAGGCAGAGGGGCTCCTCACATCCCAGACGATGGGCGGCCAGGCGGAGACGCTCCTCACTTCCCAGATGGGGTGGCGGCCGGGCAGAGGCTGCAATCTCGGCACTTTGGGAGGCCAAGGCAGGCAGCTGGGAGGTGGAGGTTGTAGCGAGCGGAGATCACGCCACTGCACTCCAGCCTGGGCGCCATTGAGCACTGAGTTAACGAGACTCCGTCTGCAATCCCGGCACCTCCGGAGGCCGAGGCTGGCAGATCACTCGCGGTTAGGAGCTGGAGACCAGCCCGGCCGACACAGCGAAACCCCGTCTCCACCAAAAAAATACGAAAACCAGTCAGGCGTGGCGGCACGCACCTGCAATCGCAGGCACTCGGCAGGCTGAGGCAGGAGAATCAGGCAGGGAAGTTGCAGTGAGCTGAGATGGCAGCAGTACCGTCCAGCTTCTGCTCGGCATCAGAGGGAGACCGTGGAAAGAGAGGGAGAGGGAGACCATGGGGAGAGGGAGAGGGAGAGGAAGAGGAATCAGGTTTTCAAAAGGCTTCAACAATCCGACTTGTTCCAGTTCATTTTTAAATAAAATACTTTCCTGCACAGCAGTTAAAAAAAGAAAAATACACTTTATTAAATTAATGGAAGATTACATCTTACAGAAGAAATAATAACTGAGCTTTAAGCTTAGTCCCTGATGTGGTTCTGTTTGTATTTATCTTGTTCGGTGTTTATAGGGAATTTTGAATCTGCATTTTGTAAACTTAAAAAAAACTGGCCAGGCGCGGTGGCTCATGCCTGTAATCCCAGCACTTTGGGAGGCTGAGGCAGGTGGATCACGAGGTCAGGAGATCGAGACCATCCTGGCTAACACGGTGAAACCCCATCTCTACTAAAAATACAAAAAATTAGCCGGGGGTGGTTGTGGGCGCCTGTAGTCCCAACTACTCGGGAGGCTGAGGCAGGAGAATGGCGTGAACCTGAGAGGCGGAGCTTGCAGTGAGCCGAGATCGCGCCACTGCACTCCAGCCTGGGCGACAGAGTGAGACTCTGTCTCAAAAAAAAAAAAAAAATTAATATGACAGTTCTATGATATAATTCCATAGTTTAGTTAAATACTTACTCTTCTTTGGTAAAAATGCCTCAAAGAGTTTTTACACTCATTTCTTAAGCAATTTCTTTTCAATTTTCAAAAATTATTCACGAGTATTTCTTCAAATACTGTATATTTGTCTTACTCTCTCACTTCTATCTTGACTCCAATTACCCATATGTTAGACCTTTTATCAATGTCCCATGTGTCTCTTATGTTTTATTCAATATTTTATATCTCCTTTTATGTTGATTCTTTTATATTTCCCAGTTCACTGATCATCTGAAAAATCATATCTAATGAACTATTTACTAATCTATTAAACTTCTTATTTTAATTATAGTCGTTTTTCATTTTAGGACTTTCATTTGGCTCTTTTTTTATATTTCATATCTCTGATCAAGTTTTCCATTTTAAATCTTTATTTGTGTCAATTAATCATAATTTAAAATATCTGTTAATGCCAAATCTTTTCTGAGTCTGTTTTTATTGTCTATTTTACTCTTTGTTTTTGTCTTTTTGCTTATGTTGTATAAGATGTCTCACAATTTGTATTGGGTGCTAAACATTGTCCATGAAAACTTTAAGGAATTAAGTCCTCTTCTAAGTACTAATGACCATATCAATCCTGCAGAGGGTTGATTTGAGACTTTGTTATGACTACTCCATTTCAATTTATTATTATTTATAGAGAGCGGTCCATATTTCTAGAGTGTGATCATTCCGGGATCTCAATTGAAAACCCAGTTTTTACCAAAACCCCTTTACCTTGGCAAATTTTGAACTCCAATCTCTGTCTCATCAGTACAACATAATTGCTGAAACTTCTGTACAGTTTGTTAGCCTCCTAGCTGCTGTTTTCTGCTGGATTTATTGGATTCCTGCCCCTTAATGTGAAGCTCAGAATTTGGCCAGTGATTTGATGTGAATTTGTAGCCAGCTTCTTCCTCTGTGATTTATTTCCCTTTGGGAATTTGCTTAAGTCCCAGCCACTTGGCATCTCTGAATTCTGATCTCTGCTTCCGCATTCCAATATGACTATGCTGTATACTTTGACTATAGTCCTCATGTTAAAAAAATTTTTCATAAAATAGGTTAGGATAAATATGAATCTTTTCTCTTATGCTTTCCTTTTCTCAAGGATCATGGTTCCTCAACTCCTGACATTATCGATTACTCCTCAATGCCTTAAACCATTGTATTATACAGACTGTTCACATGCACACACACACACACACACAGACACACACGTATATGTATATGTTTGTATGTGTATATGTAAAAGGGTTACTAAAATATAAGCTATTCCATCCTATTCAGAACTAAAAGTTTTCTCAAGAAAACATTGATTCTGTAATCTCAATATTTATAATTTTCCTTTCTAGGATATTTAGTTCCTTTTTGATTCTGTTAATTGTCTATAGTTTTTGGTACATGCTTGTTTTCCAACTTTAATTTTATTCAGTAAATATATTTTTTATAGTTTGATTCTGATTATTTCAGTATCTAATATCCTTAAGAAGCTTATTATGCATTATTTCTGATTATAATTTCTGAATGCAAGATCAGATTTTTTGGAAGTTTATGTTAATTTTCTAGTCTTTTTATAAGTTTTTCATTATAGATTTATAAAAATTAAAAGTCTAGCCTTTCATTCCTCCATAGATAATTTGCATTTTCTTTTAAAAATAAGATTTTAAAAATTAAAGTATTATTTACATACAATAAACTAGAGAAATCTTAGGTACACAGCTCAGCAAATTTTTCACTTATGAACACATCCATGTAGAATATTTTCTTTTCTTTCTTTCTTTTTTTTTTTTTTTTTTGAGATGAAGTTTCACTTTGTTGCCCAGGCTGGATTGCAGTCACATGATCTCGGCTCACTACAACCTCTGCCTCCTGGGTTCAAGTGGTTCTCCTGCTTCAGCCTCCTGAATAGCTGGGATTACAGGCATGCGCCACCACAGCTGGCTAATTTTTGTAGTTTTAGTAGAGATGGGGTTTCGCCATGTTGGTCAGGCTGGTCTTGAACTCCTGACCTCAAGAGATCTGCCCACCTCAGCCTCCCAAAGTGTTGGGATTACAGGTGTGAGCCACTGTGCCTGCCCGGCCCATGTAGAACATTTTTTGGAGCCTGCAAAAGGCTCCATGCTGTATGTTGCCACTCAGCACTCCACCAGTAAGGAAAAGCACTATTCACACCACTATTACATGAGTTAGCTTTGCCTTTTCTTATAAGGACACCAGTAAGATAAGATTAGGACCTATAAAAGTAGTTGGCTTTTATACAGAAAAAAATTTATAGCATATCATGGCTTCTTTTGCTCAACATTATGTCTGTGATATTTGTCTATGTTGTTACATGTAGCAGCAGTTTGTTTTTTCTTTGGTATGTAATATTCCATTATATAAGGCCATAAGTTATTTATTCTTCCTAATAATGATGGACATTTGTGTTCTTTCTAGCTTTTGGCTATTTGCATTTTCTTTTGCTAGTCTTTGGAGGAAGATGCCCATGTCAGAGTACTTTAAATGACACACTTGATTTTTTTAGAACCACATAGGTAACTTTAAGTTTCCCTTCACTAGTGACAAAGGTAAGACAAGCAATATCTCTTGCCAAACCCTTCACATAGATCCCTGAGTTATTTACACTTACACTGAGTATTTACCACTTTGAGATCCTAGCATTATATAGGGGAGGAGCCTCCTTTTGGATTGCTACCTTGGATAGGATCTAGATTTTATCTACTTTTCACTGTTCCCTGAATTACTTCTATAGGCTGAATTGTATTCTGCCAGAATTCATATGCTGAAGCCCTAACTGATCTTTGTGAAAGATCAGTTGGCTGTAAATATGTGGCATTATTTCTGAGTTCTCTATTCTGTTCTAATCTGACACATTGATCTAGGTGTCTATTTTTATACCAGTACCATGCCGTTTGGGTTATGATAGCCTTGGAATATAATTTGAAGTCAAGTAATGTGATACCTCCAGCTTTTTTCCTTTTTGGTTAGAATTAGTTTGGATAATCAGGCTGTTTTTTGGTTCCAAATGAGTTTTAAGATTGTTTTTTCAAATTCTTTGAAAAATGACAGTGATATTTTGATAGTGCATTGAATCTATAGATTGCTTTGGGCAGTATGGTCATTTTAATTATATTAATTCTTCTCATCCATGAGCATGTTTTTCTATGTATTTGTGTTATCAACAATTTATTTTGTTAGTGTTTTGTAGCTTTTCTTATGGCAATCTTTCACCTCCTTGGTTAAACTTATTCCTAGATATTTCATTTTATTTTTTGTAGCTATTGTAAATGGGATTGATTTCCTGATTTTATTCTCAGCTAGTTATTGGTGCATAGAAACACCACTGATTTTGTACACTGACTTTGTATCCTGCAACTTTACCCAATTCATTTATCAAATCTAACAGTTTTTTGGTGGAGCACATGTTTTTGGAAAAATCGCACTGATAGACTTGCTTGATGCAGTGTTGCCACAAACCTGCAATTTGTAAATAAAAATGCATGTATCTGCAAAATGCAATAAAATGAAGCACAATAAAATGAGGTATGCCTGTAAATGACTTTCTGGGAAAGGTAAAACCCTGGAGACAGTGTAAAGATCAGTGGTTGCTGGGGCTAGGGAGAGAGAGGGGAATTTCAGTACGGCACCAATTTCTAAGGCAGTGAAATAATTATTCTGTGATTCTATAATGCTGGATACATGTCGTCATACATTTGTCAAAATCTATAGAATGTACAACACCATGAGTGAATCCTAATGTAAACTATGGACTTTAGTTAATAATAATGTATTATTGGCTCATCAACTGTAACAAATATACCACAATAATGCAAGATGTTAATAGGGAGTTAAAAGTGAGTAATAAAGGGTATATGGGAACTCTGTACTTTTAGCTCAATTTTTTCCATTTATCTAATGCTGCTAAGAAATAAAGCCTATTGATTAAAAACATTATAGAATACCTCTCAAGCTGTATTTAAAGGAAAACTTATGACTGTAAATTTCTATATTAGAAAAAGGAAAAAAGTATCAAATCAATGACGTCAGTTTGCTTGTATTAATCAGGGTTCTCCAAAGAAATAGACCCAATAGGAGAATGAGACAAGGTCTCATTCTGTTGTCCAGGCTGGAGTACAGTGATATGATTATACCTCACTATAACCTTGTAACCTCCAACTTCTGGGCTCAAGCAATCCTCCTGCCTAAGCCTTATGAGTAGCTAGGACTAAAGATGTGTGTCACCATGCCTGAATAATTATTTTTATTTTTTATATAGATAGGTTTTCACTATGTTGCCCAGGCTAGTCTCAAACTCCTGGCCTTAAGTGATATTCCTTCCTTGGCCTTCCAAAGTGCTAGGATAACAGGAATGAGTCACCATACCATACTTGTATGTATGTATTTATTCACAATGTCATGCAAAACATTTTTTTTTTTTGAGATGGAGTCTTGCACTGTCACCGGGGCTGGAGTGCAATGGCATGATGTCGGCTCACTGCAACCTCTGCCTCCCGGGTTCAAGAGATTCTCCTGCCTCAGCCTCCTGAGTAGTTGGGATTACAGGCGCCCGCCACCACACCCGGCTAAATTTTTGCATTTTTAGTAGAGACAGGATATCTCTATGTTGGCCCGGCTGGTCTCAAACTCCTGACCTCAAGTGATCCACCTGCCTCGGCCTCCCAAAGTGCTGGGATTACAGGCATGAAACACTGTGCCTGGCCTGCAAAGCATTTTTATTATCTCAGAAGATATGTTATGTCTATTAGAAGTCAGCTTCCATTTCCCCCCCTCCTAAGCTCCTGGAAACCACTAATCTGCTTTTGCTCTCTACAGATTTACCTAATCTGGGTATTCCATATAAATGAAATCTTAATATGTTACCATCTGTGTTTGGCTCCTGTTACTTAGCATAATATTTTCTAGGCACATATCTGTTGTAGCATGTATCAATACTTCATTTTTATAGTTGAATAATATTCTATTGAATGGATATACCACACTCTCTTCATGCATTCATCTTTTGATGGCCATTTGCATTATTTCCACCTATTGGCCATTGTGAATAGTGCTGCTATAAACATTCATGTACAATTTTTTGTTTGAACACCTGTTTTTAATTCTCTGAAATTACTGAGTCACATGGTATTTTTTGGTTTAACTTTTTGAGGAACTACTAACTTATTTCAGCAGTGGCTGCATCATTTTACATTCTCAGCAAAAAATGTATGGGTGTTCAAGTTTCTCTACATGTTTGTCAACACTTGACATTTTTCTATTTTTTAAAATTGTAGTCATTCTAGTGGGTGAAGAGGTTTTGATTGGCATTTTCCTAATGACTAATAATATTGAGCATCTTTTCATGAGCTTATTGATTATTTGTATATCTTCTCTGGAGAAATGTTCATTCAATTCATTTGCCCATTTTTGAACTGGTTTCTTAAAAAACGTTAAGTTGTAGGAGTTCTTTGTATATTCTGGATATGAATCCCTTATCAGTAATATAATTTGCAAATATTTCTCCCATTCAGTAGATTGCCTTTTTGTTTTCTGTTCTGTGTACTCTTAGGTGATGATTGGTCAGGTATGGCCACAAGATAGGGGAAAAGGAGAGGCTCAGGAAAACAAAGTTTACTACATCATGGACCCTAAAGAGTAACTGCCTGTCAAGAGGGGTTCACATAGGAAGAGTGCCAAGGGAGTGGGCTCAACCATGCAAGAGGGAGCCAAACAAGAGAGGAGACCCACACATAAGTGCCTTTATTAAGGGCCATGGTGGGGTAAACAAGCAAGAGGCACAAAAGGATTTCATTGGTGCATTTGAAAGTTGGTAGATCACAGTCAGGGAGGGCAAGAAAGGAAACTTATGGCAGAAGCCAACCTTCTCACACTGGTACACCTGGTTACTTGGGTGTGGTGCTCATAGCCTGTTTGTGGGGATGTTGAGGCAGCAAGAAAATATAAAGTTTTAAAATTTACAATACTTTCAACCCTGTGGTGCCTCAACATCATTAACAATACTAATTGGGAGGAAGAATACTTGCCACCTGGATTGTGGAGATGTTAAAGGTGACTAGTTAGCCACTGAAGGCAAACTTTGATGCAGGTGACAACTAGGAAAAGTTCTATTAGCCATATGGCAAGTGGTTGAACTCAATTCACAACCAGGCACGTAACCTTGTGTGAGAAAGCCAAGAGAACAGGTCAGACCCCTGTGGATTTAAGGAAATACATTCGTAGATTTTGGTTATATTATAAAAGTTCTTTACTTCTTAGCCTATTCCTCATAGCCTGTACCTGTCCGGAGTTATTCATGTATATATGGCAGGAGGTGCCTTGCATGGCACAAACCCCTCCCTCCCTGGCTACTGAGTAGTCAAAAGCAGTGTGTTATCCATTATCACTTGGGCTAGAGACAAATGGGCTTGTTGTGTAAAGGACAACGTTTCATGTAGCCTTTGAATATGATCTGAAAGGGCCTATGATCTGAAAGGTACTGGTTGCCAGCTATGATTTTATTTTGTATGCAAAAGCTGCTGTTCTGGTGCCAATACTGGCAGCTATGGTAAGCCCTATTAAGATGGGAATAAATATTACCTATTTTGCCTGGTGTTTTGGGGTTGATGGAAATGAGCAGTTAGCTGGTTGGTAAAGAACTAGGAGAATCCTCAGTGTAACCACTGAACATGGGGTTATGGTTTTATTGGGGAAAATATGGGGGATTAAGCAAGGAAAATATATAAGGTGCTATGCCTATGAGTTTGGGCCACAGTAGAACCTGAAAGTGCCATTATTTAGAGTATAATGTACCCATGAAGATATTATAAGGAGGTTGAAGGCCCCAATGTGGAGAATGGGCCAAGTGTAGTGGGCTCCTGGGCACAAGTGGTAAGCCTAAGGGGATAACTTGATTATAATGTGCAGCTGTCCCTGGTGAGTATAGCTAGAAATGAAGGTAGCTGGTATATTGAAGCAAATGGGAAATTTAAGAGTTTTATTGGAAGCCATGATAGAACTTTGCCTAAGGTGGTGTCAGCAGGAAGGTCATTAAGGTAGGCCCATGCCCACTGTGACTTAGTGGTAGGCTCAACAGTTGTGAAGGGTTATGGCCATAGCTGAACCTTTGGCAGCCTGTACATATGTGTTGGAGATCTTGGTCTGTACCAGGTTGGTGTAGCGGTTGTGACATAAGTGTGAGGAAGACAGGAAGTAGAGGTATTTATGGGTGTGGTATCTGTGGGTATAGGTTCCTGGGCACCAGCCTCAAAAGTGCTGGGGTGCATGGGTGTTTCTGCCATGGTTGGTGTTGCAGGCAAACAGAAATCTCAGGAAATCATTATAAGTGCACATAGGAATAGAAAATCTGGAGGGTAAGTGGCTAGGCATGACACAGAAGACATATTAGGAGGAATTCTACCCTGAGTGGCATTCAAGAGGAAATGCTTTGCATCCCACAGAGGCTTAATGCACTCTAGGGCTGCTTTGCAATAGTAGGGCTTTGAACTCATAGTTTCACAGGCAGGTGTCAGCAGGGCAGGATCCAGGGTCAAACAAGTAACAATCTCAAGGAAATAGTCTTCCCAGGGTTCATATTCATATGGGGCAATATAAGGTTGCAGTATATTTGGATCAGCCATGGGTAGCAGGGGAATCAAGAGTGAGCACTGAGTGTGGGAGTTGTTTAAAGGGCAAGTGTCTAAAACAGTCCAAGTCTGGAGTAGAAGCAGTTGTCTGAGGTGAAATCAATTCCACTGGCAAGCACTTCAGCTGGGATCACGTTGTCTGAGATGATGTCATATCTATCAATGACCTCTTGGATTGGGTTGATGTCAGGAGCAATCCAGGAAAAGGGTGTCCCTACCATGTAGCAATCCATAGGGGATAAGAGGGAGCCTCTAAGGACTAAGAATTATGGTAACATGGGAAGGCCTTGCCCAAAATAGATTCACAGATGACTCTGCAGCTGCTGGAGACACAGATTTCTTTTTATTATTATTATTATTGTTATACTTTAAGTTCTAGGGTACGTGCGCACAACGTGCAGGTTTGTTACATACGTATACATGTGCCATGTTGGTGTGCTGCACCTGTTAACTCGTCATTTACATTAGATATATCTCCTAATGCTATCCCTCCCCCCTCCCCCCACCCCACGACAGGCCCCAGTGTGTGATATTCCCCACCCTGTGTCCAAGTGTTCTCATTGTTCAATTCCCACCTATGAGTGAGAACATGTGGTGTTTGGTTTTCTGTCCTTGCGATAGTTTGCTCAGAATGATGGCTTCCAGTTTCATCCATGTCCCTACAAAGGACATGAAGTCATACTTTTCTTATGGCTGCGCAGTATTCCATGGTGTATATGTGCCACATTTTCTTAATCTAGTCTATCACTGATGCACATTTGGGTTGGTTCCAAGTCTTTGCTATTGTGAATAGTGCCGCAATAAACATACGTGTGCATGGGAGACACAGATTTCTTTCAAGTCTGCTGGGTCATCAGTGACACAACGGGCAAATGCCCAAGCCACTTTGGTCTGGGACTGCCCTTCCTAGTTTATCCATAAAGGATGTATATTCTGGGAGCACTGATAGGCTGTGTTCAGAGAGACCCTATGTATGATTCTACATTCTGGGGCATACCTTCCCGTAGAGATCTCAGGTACCATGGAGCAAAGAATTAACAGCCAGGGTTTAATCCACAGACATGAATTCAGTCAATCTACAGAGGCCATGCTCAAGAGAATGTCCACTAGCATATACTACTGCTCAAAATTGTTTAAACACCAATATCATTTGAGCTATTCATAATGGAAGTCTGCCAGCTTGGGAGGGATTCAGTCATGAGCCAGGCTCAAAGATAGGCTGCTCTCATGGAGCTCAGGATAACCTCCAGGCAGGTCCAATTTCCCCAATTTGTGGTACACTACTGAAGGGGCTCTGTGGGGCTGTTGCACATTCTACAGGTCAGGTTGAAACCTTATGGGTTGACCCGTATCCCCAGTGCCCAAATTAAGTACAAGCAAACTAACAAACACAGCCAAGGGGAGTACCAATATTTTATTAATTTGGCAGAGACTGTACCCTGGACCTGGGGCAGTTGTAGTAACACCAGTGGGGAATCTTGGAGTCTTAAATACATCTGTAGGTCCTAGCTAATTACAAACCTCCTAGTAATGAGAGTTGGGAACTAGTACGGTGGTGGCTGTGGGTCACTTTTGGAGTTTGTAATTTCCAGAAGTGGCTAACATTCTCCAGATGTAACTTGCTGTCTCCACAAATAGCAACCCACACATTTCCACTACTCAACCCTGTATCTATAATTTCCAATTCCTATCTCAGCGTGGAATGGGGATTAAGCAGGCACCCTTTATATCCTGAGTACACAGGCAGGGTCTCAGTCTCTGGCATCAGGTTGTCCAAGTACTCTTGTGCGCAAATTAAATGTCTAGGGCATTTCAATGGGCTTTCAGTCGTTAAGGGATCATATTTAGTAATCTGTTCCTTGATTAAGCATCCAAGTCAAAGAGGTTGGAGGAACAATTGAAAAGTCAAATTTATATGAGGAGAAATCATTGACAGAGTAACAGGTACAATCCTCCTGGACAGTAAAATGAGCCAGATTGCCCTTGTGAGCAAACAGGAGCAGAGCAGAAGGCTATATAAAATTAGTGTAAGGGATATAGAATCCTGTGGATAAAGAGTTGAGATAAATGATGGATTGTAGGAGAAAAGAGACCTACTTAAAGATCCATTTACCAAAGAGTAATTTTAGTAGCATGTCTTTCAACAGGCCATTGTTACATTCAGTGAGGCCTGAGGTTGTGGTTGGTATGGCAAATGAAAGTTCCATAAGATGCCCTGTTCTAGTGTCTGGTTCTGGGTAGCATGGGAGGGAAAATGAGTCCCTTGGTCAGAATCTATGATATCTGGAACAACAAAAGAAATGAAAATGGTTCTTGTTAGGCCAGGGGCAGTGGAAGGCCAGCATACCCCATAAAGGAGTCAATCATAGTAAGGGTACACTAGGGAGCACCTGCAGTCAGGGGCAAGGGATCAATGTAATCAATACAACACCAGGAAAAGGGATAGAAATTCTGTGGAAAAGATCCCCATTGAGTTTCACACCGATATTTGATCTTGAAGCATATGTCGCAGTTGTCAGTCTCTGTCTTGGTCAGAGAGGCTTGCAGGGGAATGCCTTGTCTATGGGCCTATTCAACAAACACACGCATTCCCCAATGCCCAGAGGGATTATGTGGCCAAGTTACCAGCAGGTATGGAAATGAGGAGGGATCCAGGGAGGCAACAGAAGTGGCTAGACAAAGTGTGTTAATCTTAGAAATCAGCCTGCTGTGTTGTTGAAATGTGCCTCTGGAATATCACGTGAAGTTTGTGCAAAAACTTGTGACAAAAATAGAAATAGGCCAAGTTGACAATACCTTACAAATTTAGGATCCCCACAAGGGACAGCCTTGTATTAAGAAATCATCTCTCTGCCATTGGCCTTACCAGATGCAAAGCTGTTAGCAATCAGTAAAGATCTAGAAGAAGATCTACGAAGAAGCTACCTAGTAAGGGCATTCTGTAGGGCCAAGTGTATAGCTTCTAAGTTGAGCAGACCTGATGACACTGAACCTGGCTAGAGAGGTACTCAAAACCAAGTGATAGGCCATGGTTCTCCAGCAAGCTGCATTGCATACAATGGTGACAATATCATCAGTAAAGTATATTGACTCCTTTTTAATGTCAGACAGTCGGTCCCAAGGGGCGCCTCATTTTCCAGATGAGGAGGCAGTGGTGATGCCAGTACCAGTGTCTCTAGGTCCATGGGCAAGAGACTGAGCGTGGGGCAAGCTACAACCTCCTAGAACTTGTAAAAGACCTGTTTGTCCAGTTTAACCCACTCCTGGAAGTACCATTTCCATTTAAGCAAGGAAACTTCCACAGCTGTGCTGAGCTGTTTCCGAGAGGAATCTATCCATCCATGACAAGGTAAGGATCTGGGTGTAGAGTTTTACCTACTGGTGGCCAAAATGAGCCTTGGTCTCTATCAGTCATCAGTAAGCATTTGATATTTGGCATGTATCAGGCAGGTGATGGCAGCCTCTGGATCCAAAATCCCATCAGGAGCCATTTTTGACCATGCTTATTCCATATGCTCCAGAAAGCATTGTCAGGGTTGGCCAATATCTCAAATCTAAAACTGGCTTCTGGGAGAACCAACTGCCTTATACAGCCTGCTGAGTGTCTTCTAATGCTCTTTGCTGGGGCTTCCCCCAATGGAAGGTGGTAGACTTGCAAGTGACTGTGTAAACAGGCTGAAGTAAAATGGAAAGGGGTGGAATGTGTTGTTGCCAGAACATGTAGAGACTTAACAGATGTTGAGTCTGGCAAATGTCTGGGTTGGGCTGAGCTGTAAAAGCTAATGTTTAACTGTGTTAGAAATTTGTTGGCCATTGGAAGACCAGACTATGCCCAAGAATTTCACTGAGGTTGGCAGACCTAGGATTTTGTGTAGAGTCATTGCTTGCCCCTGTTCTTGGAGATGGTGCATGCAAATCCTCTTTGACTGCCTCCTCAGAGGGCCCTCATATCAGGAAACCACCTACGTAGTGCCATGAGAAGCCTTATGGGGAACTGTGTCAGGGTCCTGAAGTACAAATTGTAAGCAACGGCTGAACTATTTAGATAGCCTATGGGCTCAATCCTGCCAGAAAAATAGGGACACAGGAAGAGACATGTCCACCTGAGTCATAAGGGCAGGTTTGCTGGCCTCAACCCTGGTTGTGGATGCTGAAACAGCCCTGAGACTTGGCTCTAGCCCCTCCCAGCAGTGGTCAGAGAAGAGTCCTGCCAGCAGCACAGGGACCCAAAGGAAGAAACATTTGCCAGGACATGCTTGCTGACCCCAGGCCTACAGCAGATCCTGAAATGGTTCTGAGTCTCAGCTCAGCCCCTCTCAGTAGTGGTCTGTGATCATTCCTGCCAGCAGCACAGGGACACAGAGGACTACATGCAGCCTGAGTCCTCTGGGCAGGCCTGCTGACATTGGTCCCAGCTATAGACCCTAAAATAGCCCTGAAACTCAGTTCCAGATCCTCTCAGATACAGATTAAGGCAATACTGCCTGCCTAGGGATCCACCCAGTGACCCAGCAGGATAATTCATAGGGACCCAGAGAAAGCCACACCCATCCTCACACTTAGTAACAGGTTCACTGTTTGTGGCCCCTGAAGTGGATCCTCATCTCAGCACCAGCCCTATGGACCAAGGCTCTGGAGGCAGCCCAGCCTATCCAGGGGCCAGACAGGATCTAAAGCCCCTTCAGCCCCTGTTAACAGGCCAACCAAACACAAGTCATTTGAAATTAGACAATTAGAGGAACAAAAAGAAAAAAAGAATGAGAAAGAGTGAAGAAATATCAAAGGACCTACAGGACACCATCAAACATGCAGATATTTGAATTATGGAAGTCCCAGAAGGAGAAGAGGAAGTGAAGGGGAAGAAAGCATATTTAATGAAATACTGTATGAAAACATTTCAAATTTGGTGAGGGATATCGACAACCAAATTTATGAATCTCAAAAGACTCCAAGCAAGATCAACCTAAAGAAGAATACTCTGAAGCATATTATAATTAAATTTTCAAAAGTTAAAGACAATGAGAATTCTGAAAGCAGCAAGAGAAAAGGTAATCATTATATAGAAGGGAAATCCATAAGGCTAGTGAAGATTTCCCACCAGAAACTTTGCAAGCCAGGAAGGAGTGGGATGATATATTCAAAGTGCTGAAGGGGGGAAAAAAAACAACCTGCCAACCAATAGTACTAAAACCAGAAAAGATGTCCTTTAGAAATAAAGGAGAGATAAAGACATTCACAGACAAACAAAAGCAGAGAGAGTTCATTACCACTAGACTTGTCTTACAAAAAAAATGCTTAAGGGAGTTATTTGAATTGAAACAAAGGATGCTAAGCAATAACATAAAACATAAGTAAATGAAGGACTCAAAACTACAGTCAAATATGCAGTCAAATTCATAATACTCTAATACTGTATTGGTTGTGTATAAATCGCTTATATCTATATGCCGATGTTAAAAGACAAAACTCTTAAAAATAACTATAGCTGCAATAAGTTTTAAGGGATGTACAATATAAAATATATAAGTGGTAACATCAAAAACATAAAATGTGTGAGAGTAAAACTGGAATTTTTAAACGCAATCAAAGTTAAGTTGTTATCAACTTTGTGTTGGAAGAATGAATATTGTTAAAATGTCCACACTACCCGAAGTGATCTACAAATTCAGTGCAATCTCTATCAAAATTCCAATGACATTTCTGACAGAAATGGAAAAAAAATTCTAAAATTCATATGGAGCAATATAAGACCATAAATAGCTGATGCATTCCTGAGCAAAAATAACAAAGTTGGAGGCATCACACTACCTTATCTCAAAATCTACTAGAAAGCTGTAGTAATCATAGCAGTATGGTGCTAACATGAAAGCAGACAGATAGACAAATGGAACAGAATAGAGACTAGAAATAAACACAAGCTTATGTGGTCAACTATTTTCAACAAGGACACCAAGAAGACATCACGGAGAAAAGACAGTCTCTTCCATAAACAGTGTTGGGAAAACTGGCGTTGGGGATATCTACATGCAAAAGAATAAAATCGAATCCCTATCACACCATATGCAAAAAATCAACTAAAAAATACACCAAAGATCTGAGTGTAAGACTTAAAATCACAAAACTGCTAGAATAAAACATGATGGGAAAGTTTCTTGACATTGGTCTTATCAGTGATTTTTGGACAATATACCAAAAGCACAAGCAACAAAAGCAGAAATAAATAAGTGGGACTGCATCAAACTTAAAAGCTCCTGCACAGCAAAGGACACAATCCAGAAAGGGAAAAGCAACCTATGGACTGACAAATGTTTGCAAACCAGTTAACTCTTAAGAGATTAATATCTAAAGTATATAACAAACTGATGTAATTCAATAGCGAACAATGAATAACCCAATTTAAAAATGAGCAAAGGGAAGTTCCACCAAGTAATGGTGAGCATTCTGGGCTCTGAAAAAATGAGCAAAGGATCTGAATAAACATTTCTTAAAAAAAGACATATAACAACAGATACATAAAAGGATGCTCAACATCACTAATCAGGGAAATGCAAATCAAAACCACAATGATATATCACTTCATATTGGTCCATTTTGCATTGCTATAACAGAATATCTGAGACTAGGTAATTTGTAAAGAAAAGGGGTTTATTTGGCTCATAATTCTGCAGGTTGTACAAGAAGCATAGCACCAACATCTGCTTGGCTTCTGGTAAGTATCTCCGGAAGCTTTTACTCACTGCTCTTTGCTCATTTTTCAATTGGGCTAATCATTGTTTTGCTACTGTGTTAGGTCAGTTTCTCATATAATTTAGATATTATTCCCTTCAGAGTTAAATGGTTTGCAAACATTTATCAGTCTATAGGTTGCTTTTTCACTTTCTTGATTGTATCTTTTGCTGTGCAGGAGACTTTTAGTTTGAAGGCAGAAAGCAAGGGGAGCCAGCGTGTCACATGGTGAAAGAGAAAGCAAGAGAGAGAGGACAGGGTGCCAAGTTCTTTTTAACAAACAGGTATTATGTGAACTAATAAAACAAGAGCTCACTCATTACTGTGAGGGAGGACACCAAACCATTCATCAGGATCTGGCCCCATGATCCAAACACCTCCCACTAGGCCCCACCTCCAACACTGGGGGTCACATTTCTGCATGTGATTTTAAGAGAACAAATATTCTAACTATATCACACCTCTCACCTGTTAGGATGGCTTTCGTCAAAAAGACAAGAGATAACAATTGTTGGCAAGAGTGTGGAAAAAAGGGAACTCTGGGACACCATTAGCAGGAATGTAGATTCATGTAGCCACTGTAGAAAACAGTATATAAGTTCCTAAGAAAATTAAAAATAGAACTCTCATATGATCCAGAAATACCCCCATGAAATGTATGTTGGGTTCTTTGAATGGTAAAGGAGGCTGTGACTGATTGTTGATAAGTACTGAATAGAACATGGTGGCCAGATCCACACAGTCAACACACAAGTTGGTCATTGGAGATCTTCAACTAATTTCATTATGTTAAGTATTGAAGCCTTGATGGTGGAAACTTGAGCACTGGGATTTTGATAATTAATAGTTAAGTGCCTTTCATTGGTGAAATCCTTTTAAGACTGGCCAAATAAAACTACTGGAAGGAGAAATTGTGATAACAATCACCTTTTCTTCGAGTAAATCTTGAATACCAGGTCAAAGGCCAGCAGTACCTTGTTTCAAGAGATATTGTGGTATGTTCACTACCTTTACCCACAGGGGCAGCTCTACAGGTTTTCACTCTGTGGCTCTAACTGGGCCAGGAACTTGGGCTTATTCCAGTGTCACAGGCAGTATGCAATGGCATCTTTTCTATGCCTATAATAGGAAAACTCAAAGCAAGAGGAGCCACCACAATGAACAGCTGTTATTTATTTATTGTTGATTGAAATAATTATTTTAATTTTTTATTTTTGTGGGTATATAGTAGGTGTATATATTTATAGGGCACATAACATATTTTGATACACACGTGCAATGCATAATAATCACTTCAAGGTAAATGGGATATCCATCGTCTCAAGCACTTAATCCTTCATGTTACAATCCAATTATACTATTGTAGTTATTTTTAAAGGTACAATTATTACTGACTATAGTCACTCTGTTTTGCTATCAAATACTATGCCTTATTCATTCTTTTTATTGTCTGTACACATTAACCATCCCCACTTCCCTCACCTAACCCCCACTACTTTTCCAAGGTAATTATCCTCCTTCTATTTCCATGAGTTCAATTGTTTTAACTTTTAGCTCCCACAAGTAAGTGAGAACATGTGAAGTTTGTCTTTCTGTGCCTGGCTTATTTCACTTAAAATTATGATCTCCATTTCCATCCATCTTGTTGCAAATGACTGAATCTTGTTTTTGTTGTTGTCGTTGTTGTTTTCCATGTTATCAGGGTACAGGTGGTATTTGGTTACATGAGTAAGTTTTTTAGTGGTGATTTGTGAGATTCTCCACATTGTTTCCCATAGTGGCTATACTAGTTTACATTCCCACCAGCAGTGTAGAGGTGTTCCCTGATCACTGCGTCCACACCAACATCTACTGTTTTTTGATATTTTGATTATGGCCATTCTTGCAGGAATAAAGTGGTATCACACTGTGGTTTTGATTTGCATTTCCCTGATCATTAGTGATGTTGAGCATTTTTTGAAATGTTTGTTGGCCATTTGTATATCTTCTTTTGAGAACTCTCTATTCATGTCCTTAGCCAACTTTTTGATGGGATTGTTTGTTTTTTTCTTACTGATTTGTTTGAGTTCGTTGTAGATTCTGGATATTAGTCCTTGGTCAGATGTATAGATTGTGAAGATTTTTCTCCCACTCTGTGGGTTGTCTATTTACTTTGCTGACTGTTCCTTTTGCCGTGCAAATGCTCTTTAGTTTAATTAGGTCCTAGCTATTTATCTTTGTTTTTATTGCATTTGCTTTGGCTTCTTGGTCATGAAATCCTTGCCTAAGCCAATGTCTAGAAGGGTTTTTCCAGTGTTATTGTCTAGAATTTTTATAGTTTCAGGTCTTAGGTTTAAGTCCTTAATCCATCTTGAGTTGATTTTTGTATAAGGTGAGAGACGAGGATCCAGTTTCATTCTCCTACATATGGCTTTGTTGAAGATCAGTTGGCTGTAAATATTCGGGTTTATTTCTGGGTTCTCTATTCTGTTCCATTGGTCTATGTGCATATTTTTATACCAGTACCATGCTGTTTTGGTAACTATGGCCTTATAATATAGTTTGAAATCAGGTAGTGTGATGTTCCCAGAGTTTTCATTTTGCTTAGTCTTGCTTTGGCTATGCAGGCTCCTTTTTGGTTCCATATGAATTTTAGAATTGTTTTTTCTAACTCTGTGAAGAATGATGGTGGTATTTTGATGGGGATTGCATTGAATTTGTAAATTGCTTTTGGCAGTATGGTCATTTTCACAATATTGATTTTATCCATCCATGAGCATGGGATGTGTTTTCATTTGTTTGTGTCGTCTATGTAAGAACAGCTGTTTGATAAAGATTTTTCTAATAGTGACATCTAGTGGCATCTGTTTGTCATGAAATGATTTTACTGGCAATACCCTCTAGTATAAAAGAGGTAGCTCCTTTAAACTTGGATGGTTTGCCCAGAATGACAGTAACGTGGGCTGCTGTATCTAATAAAGCTAGAAAATGTTATCTATTTGTAGAATTCCAATGAACCACCAGAGTCATACAGAGGCAATTGTCACCGGGTGGTGGGACAAGGCACAGGGATTGCCTGAATCCCTATTTGAGAGGCCATGGTGATTACCAGTTTCAGGGGTCTGAGAATTAGCCAGAGGCATAATTAGTTGGATTTGGAGGAGTGGTCTCAAGAGATCCCAGATCTGTGGGCAAGTGATGAGGACTTTTTAACATAATCTTCTTTAGTTGTTGCAATTTGGGTGTGGCCTGTCTAGTAATTCTTCATGAGGCACACGGAGGCCTCTAAATTGCCAATAAACAGGATGAGCTAGATCACCCAGAGTTAATGGGGTAATCTGAGAGCTGGAAAAGAAAGGGAGGGCTGAATAGTCCACTCGAGGGGTTCCCATGCACTAGGAGGCAAGCTTTGTTAGGTCAGAATTGTGAGTCGGGATGGACAGAACCCTCACATTGTGCCAGCAGACCAATTTCATTCATGGCCCTTAGGATGGTATAGGACCTGTGAACAAGGTTAAGCAACATGACCCTGCAGTTGGATGGGGGCACCTGCAAGAACAGCTCTCAGGAGTCTATGTCAACAGGGGCTTTTTCAAAATTAGCAATGTGTTTAGTCTTCCTTCTCTGAATATTCGAAGAAATAATAGACCCATTAAACCATACCAATTTCATGGAGGAGCATGCAGGCCTCCTCAATAGTTTTCCATTGGACATCCTTAGCAGCAGTGACCACATGGAAGAGTGAGCCAGACTCTAAGCCTTGAAATCAGTCAGTAAGGAAAGGGCTCTGGAATTCTTAGTGGTGGTAGAAGTTTTGGGTTCCTTATTTGAGGTTTCCATAACCTCCTCAAAAGTATTGGTCTCTTTATCAAGCCTGCCCTTGTGTTTTGGATGCCCTTTACCCTCTTTGGGTACCTCTGGCTCCAAAATATATAAAATCTAAGCTTGAAAGCAAAAGGATCTTTAAGTGAATTATGCATCTCAGGATCTGAAGTAATGTTGATGAGCAGCCTCATCTCTGGGGTGATGACAAAAGCTTCATGCCTGTGTTAAACACTCTCAGTGACTAATTGGCTCCTTTCTTTTTTATCTTTTGGAAAAAAATTGAGAATAATTTGAATTCCTAGACTTGTGATTTTAGGTGTTTCAGCTTTTAGTTCTTTATGATCTCTCATGCTTTTCTGGTTCTTTTTATTGTATCTATTTAAGGTGTACAACTCTCACCTTTTCTGCTTAATAATAAGCAATCAGATAAGAAAAGGAAATAAAAGACATCCAAATAGTAAAGACAGAAATAAAATTATTGCTGTTTGCAGGTGACATAATCCTGCATGTAGAAAACAAACTCCAAAAAGAGGACTCAAAAAAAATATCTTTAGAACTGTGAAAGCTGCTGATGCCAAGACGAAATCACTTAAATCAAACCCAAATCAAAGTAGAGCCAGCAGATCATAAGGGAGGGGATCTCATGCTTGTATGTCTGAGATAACAACTATAACAAAGACTCTTTGATGGTCCTGCACATATGACTATGATAACAAGTATTACAAGAACTATCTGACAGCACGAAAATTCTATATAAATTGTTTCTATGAAGACATCTCCCCAGCAACAGTGTCATCAGCAAGTAACTGCTCGCTTCTGCAGTGAGCCTCTGTAACTAGTAAACTTTGATTTTTTTCATCATCCTCTTTTATTTTATTAGTTTTGTAAGAATTAGATTTGACTCGTGGATGTTCTTAAAGGGAGCACTACCATAGCCCAAGGAAGCAAGAATCAAATAAATGACCAAGTTAAGCTGGTGAGGCTTTATTCATCACAGGTTGAAGCCACTAAAATTTTCTGCATAAAGACAGAACCACCAGTCTACATTCAACAGCCTAAACCAACAATTATATATTTATACATGTGAAAATTTAGCTTGTCCTTTAACTCTTTCTTAAGTTGAATTGTCAATTATGATTGCAGCTTTAAAATCAAGATACTTAACTAGCTGGCTGAGTGACTGGCCAAACCACCAATCAGGAAAATTGAATTAGTTAAGAGAAGAAAAGCAATAAGACTTGAAGAACTGAATGGTGCCTTGGAGGTTACCTGGTTCAACCTTTTCCCTTAACCTGGAAACACACACACACACACACACACACAGAGAGAGAGAGAGAGAGAGAGAGAGAGAGAGAGAGAGAGAATATAAATTAAGACCCAGAACTGCAGAACTGGTAGGTGATAAAATCTGTCCAGGACCAAAATTCATACATCTTGACAACATAATGTCTTTCAAAGGGTAATAAGCTGCAAGGATATATCTCCCAGATCCTTTCCTTTTTCTCTGTTTCTCTTGGTAGCAATGGTCATATTGTTGAAACCACTTGCTTATCACAACACTGCTGGAGGCTTTGTAAAACTTGATTTTGAGGGTTTACCTCCTCCACTCAAAAATCTTCCATGTCTCTGATTACTTAGAAAATAACAAAATCTTTAGCCTAGCATTCAAGGCCCTCAGCCATCTGGTTCTGCCTTCTTATTCTTTTTATTTCCCTTTAATGTAACTCCTTTTTAGTTTTTAATTTTTGTGATTACATGGTAGGTGTATATATTAATGAAGTACATGAGATATTTTGATACAGGCATGCAATGCATAATAATCACATCAAGGAAAATGGGGTATCCATTCCCTCAAGCATTTACCTTCGTGTTATAAACAATTCAATTGCACTTTTTTAGTTATTTTAAAGTGTACAATTAAATTATTTTGACTATAGTCACCCTTTGTGCTATCAAATACTAGGTATTGTTCTTTTTTTTCTATTTTCTTTGTACCCATTAACCACTCCCACCTCCCTGCCACACTCCACTACCTTTCCCAGCCTCCAGTAGAAGGATGTTAGCCATCCTTCTACTCTCTATCTCCATAAGTTCAATTATTTTGATTTTCAGATCCCACCAATAAGTGAGAACATGTGATGTTTGTCTTTCTCTGCCTGGCTTATTTCACTTAACACAATGACCTCCAGTTCTATCCATATTGTGGCAAATGACAGGATCTCATTCTTATTTATGGTTGAATAGTACTCCATTGTGTGTAAATATGGCATTTTGTTTATCCACTCATCTGTTGACGCTTAGGTTGCTTCCAAATCTTGCCTATTGTGAACAGTGCTACAACAAACATGGGAGTGCAGATGAGTCTTTGATATACTGATTTATTTCTTTTGAGCATACAGTCAGAAGTGAGATTGCTGGATCGTATCATAGCTCTATTTTTGTTTTTTTGAGGAACCTCCAAACTGTTCTCCATAGTGATTGTACTAACTTACATTCCCACCACCAGTGTACGAGGGTTCCCTGTTTTCTTCATATCCTCACCAATAATTGTTCTTGCATGTCTTTTGTATAAAAGCAGGGGCCAGATGATATTTCATTGAAGTTTTGATTTACATTTCTCTGATGATCAATGATGTTGAGCACCTTTTCATATACCTGTTTGCCATTTGTAGCTCTTCTTTTGAGAAATGTCTATTCAAATCTTTTGCACATTTTTAAATTAGATTATTAGAGTTTTTACTACAGAGCTGTTTGAACTCCCTATATATTCTGGTTATTAATCCCTTGTCAGAGGGGTAGTTTGCAAGTATTTTCTCTTATTCTGGGGGTTATCTCTTCATTTTGTCATTTCCTTTTCTGTGCAGAAGCTTTTTAACGTGATGTGATCCCATTTGCCTATTTTTGCTTTGATTGTCTGTGCTTATAGGGTATTATTCAAGAAATCTTTGTCCAGACTGAAGCCTTGAAGTTTCCCCTCAGTGTTTTCTTTTAGTAGTTTCATAGTTTGAGGTCTTAGATTTAAGTCTTTAATCAATTTTGATTTGATATTTGAATATGGTGAGAGATATTTCACCATATCTTTCTTTCATTCTTTTGCATATGCATATAGTTTCATTCTTTTGCATATGCATATACAGTTTTCCCAGCATTGTATAAATGTCTGAAGACACGGCCTTTTCCCCAGTGTATGTTCTTGACACCTTTGTCGAAAATAAATTCTCTGTAAATTATGGATTCACTGTAGGCATGTGGATTTGTTTCTGGGTTTTTTATTCTGTCTCATTGGTCTATGTGTCTATTTTATACAAGTATCACGCTGTTTTGGTTACTATAGCTCTGTAGTATAATTTGAAGTCAGGTAATATGATTCTTCCAGTTTTGTTATTTTTGCTCAGGATGCTATTCTGGGTCTTTTGCAGTTGCATTTTTGGATTGTTTTTTCTATTTCCATGAAAAATGTTATTGGTATTTTGATAGGAATTGCATTGAATCTCTAGATTGCCTTGCATGGTATGGACATTTTAACAATGTTGATTCTTACAATCCATGAATATGGAATATCTTCCCATTTTCTGGTGTCCTCTCCAATTTCTCTCATCAGTGTTTTATGGTTCATTGTAAAGTTCTTTCACTTCTTTGGTTAATTCCTAGACATTTAATTTTATTTGTGGCTACTGTAAATGGGATTACTTTTTCCATATTTTTCATTGTTGGTGTATAGAAATGTTACTGATTTTTATATGTTGATTTTGTATCCTGAAACTTTACTGCATTTACCAG
This sequence comes from Gorilla gorilla gorilla, assembly GCF_029281585.2. Lineage (NCBI taxonomy): Eukaryota > Metazoa > Chordata > Mammalia > Primates > Hominidae > Gorilla > Gorilla gorilla. The sequence goes on along the minus strand of NC_073224.2, from coordinate 127,911,264 downwards.
TTCTAGTAGTTTTTTGATCCAGTTCTTAAGTTTTTTCCAAATATAAGATTATATCATCTGGAAACAAAGATAATTTGATGTCTTTTTTTTTTTCCAATTTGGGTGCCCTCTATTTCTTTCTCTTGTCTAATTGCTATAGTTATGACTTTTATCACTATACTGAATAACAGTGGTGAGCGTGGACATTCTTGTCATGTTCCAAATCTTAGAGGAAAGACTTTCAGTTATTCCCCATTCAGTTTGATATTAGTGTGGGTCTGTCATATATGGCTTTTATTATGTTGAGGTATGTTTCTTCTATACCCAATATTCTGAGAGTGTTTCATCATAAAGAGATCTTGAATTTTACCAAATCCTTTTTCAGCATCAATTGAAATGATTATATGGTTGTTGCCCTTCATTCTATTGATATGATGTATCACATTGATTGATTTTTGTATGCTGAACCATTTGTACGTTCCTGGGACAAATCCCGCTTGGTCATGATGAATATCTTTTTAATGTAATGTTGAATTTGGTATATTGTGGAAGATTTTTCCTGGTATATTGTTGAAGATTTTTGCATCAACTTTCATTAGAGATATTGGCTTGTAGTTGTATTTTTTAACATTTCTTTGTCTGGTTTTGGAATCAGGGTAATACTGGCCTTGCAGAATGAGTTCGGAAGCATTTCCTCCTCCTATTTTTGGAATAGTTTGAGTATAGTTGGTATTAGTACTTCTCTCAATGCTTGGTAGAATTCAGCAGTGAAGCCATCAGGTCCAGGGCTTTTCTTTACTGAGAGACTTTGTTTGCTTGTTTGGTTGGTTGGTTTTTTGTTTTTGTTTTTGTTTGTGTTTGTGTTTGTATTTTTGAGATAAAGTCTCGCTCTGTTGCCCAGGCTGGAATGCAGTGGTGCAATCTCGGCTCACTGCCATCTCCCCCTTCCAGGTTCAAGCGATTTTCTACCTCAGCCTCCCGAGTAGCTGGGATTACAGTCGTGTGCCACCATGCCATGAAGAAATCCAAAACCTGAGCAGACCAATAACAAGTAACAAGATTGAAGCTGGGAGACATTATTATAGCTTCAATATTATTACTCATTATTGGTTTGTTCAGGTTTTGGATTTCTTCATGGTTTAATCTTGACAGATTTTATATGTATAGGAATTTATCCATTTCCTCTGGATTTTTCCAATTTATCGACATATAGTTGCTCATAATAACCACTAATGCTCGTTTGAATTTCTGCATTATTAGTTGTAATGTCTCCTTTTTCATCTGTGATTTTATTTATTTGGGTATTCTCCCTTTTGTTCTTTATTAGTCTGGCTAAAGGTTTGTCAATTTTGTTTATCTTTTCAAAAAACCAACTTGTTGTTTTCTTCATTTTGAATTCATTTATTTCTGCTCTGATCTTTTATTCTTTTCTTCTAATTTTGGGTTCAGTTTGCTCTTACTTTTCTAGTTCTTTAAGACGTATTGTTTTTTCTTTTCATCAACTTTTATTTTAAGTTCTGGGGTACATGTACAGGATGTGCAGGTTTGTTAAATGAGTAAACCTGTGCCATGGTGGTTTGCTGCACAGATCAACACATCATCTAGGTATTAAGCCCAGCATCCATTAGCTATTCTGATTTTTCTTCTTTTTGGATGTAGGCACTTAGAGCTATAAATTTCCCTCTTAGTACTGCTTTTGCTGTATCCTATAGGTTTTGGTATGTTGTGTTGCCATTATCATTTGTTTCAAGAAATTTTTAAATTTCCTTCTTAATTTCTTCATTGACCCACCTGTCATTTAGGATCATATTATTTAATTTCCATGTGTTTGTATAGTGTCAAAAACTCCTATTATTGATTTGTAGTTTTATTCCATTGTTTTCAGGGAGTATGCTTGATATTATTTCAATTTTTGAATGTTTTCAGACATGTTTTGTGACCTAACATATCACCCAACCTTGAGAATAATCCATATGCTGAGGAGAATCATGTGTATTCTGCAGTCTCTGGGTGAAATATTCTGTAAATATCTATTAGGTCAATTTGTTCTATAGTGTAGCTTACATTCAATGTTTCTTTATTGAGTTTCTGAATGGCAGATTTGCCCAGTGTTGAAATTGGGGTATTGAAGTCTCCAGCTATTAGAGTATTGAGGTCTATCTCTCTCTTTGGTTCCAAAAAAAATTTGCTTTATATATCTGGGTACTCCAATGTTGGATGCATATATTATAGTCATTATATCCTGCTGCTGGCTGATCCTTTTATCATTATATAATTATTTTCTTTGTCTCTTCTTACAGTTTTCATCTGAAAATCTATTTTGTTTGATATAAATATAGCTACTCCTGCTCTTTTTTGGTTTCCATTGGCATGGAATATCTTTTTCCATCCCTTTATTTTCAGTCTATGTGTCTCTTTATAGGTGAAATGTATTTCTTGCAGGTAACAGATTACTGAGTCTTGTTTTTTCACTCATTCAGCCAGTCTATGTCTTTTGATTGGAGAGTTTAGTCCATTTACATTCAATGTTACTGTTGATAAGCAGGGATTTACTCATGCCATTTTGTTATTTGCTTTCTGCTTTTTGTGTTATTCTCTTCTTTACTGTCTTCCTTTAAGTGAAGGTAATATTTTCCCTACTGGTATAATTTTATTTTGCTTCTTATTTTTGTGTATAGGTTGTATGTTTTTTTATTTGAGGTTATCATGAGGCTTGCAAATACTATCTGGTAACCCATTATTTTAAACTGATGACAACTTAACATTTATTGCATAAACAAACAAACATGCAAAAAGAAAACTAATACAAACTCTATACTTTAATTTCATACTCCCACTTTTTAACTTTTTGTTGTTTCTCTTTATGTCTTATTGTATTGTCTATGACTTGAAAAGTTGTTGTAGCTATTTTTCATTGGTTAATGATTTAGTTTTTCTACTTAAAAGCAGTTTGCAACCACAGTTACAGTGTTATACTGTTGTGCATTTTTCTGTGTGCTTACTATTCCTAGTGAGTTTTGTACCTTAAGAGGATTTCTTTTTCTTTTTTTGATGGAGCCTCGCTCCGTCACCCAGGCTGGAGTGCAGTGGCAGGATCCCAGCTCACTGCAAGCTCCGCTTCCTGGGTTCATGCCATTCTCCTGCCTCAGCCTCCTGAGTAGCTGGGACTACAGGCACCCACCACCACGCCCAGCTTTTTTTTTTTTTTTTTTTTTGTATTTTTAGTAGAGATGGGGTTTCACCGTGTTAGCCATGATGATCTCGATCTCCTGACCTCGTGATCCACCAGCCTCGGCCTCCCAAAGTGCTGGGATTACAGGCATGAGCCACTGTGCCCCACCTACCTTAAGAGGATTTCTAATGTCCTTTGCTTTCTGACTGAAGTACTCCCCTTAGCGTTTCTTGTAGGACAACTCTGGTGTTGGTGAAATCCCTCAGCTTTGTTTGTCTGGAAAAGTCTTTATATCTCCTTCATGTTTGAAAAATATTTTTGGTAAATATACTATTCTAGGGTAAGTTTTTTTTTTTTCCTTAAGCACTTTGAATATGTCATGTGATTCTCTTTTGGCCTGTAAGGTTTCCGTGGAAAAGTCTGCTGCCAGACATATTGATATGCCATTGTATGTTATTTGTTCTTTTCTCTTGCTGCTTTTTTCTTTATCTTTGACCTTTAGAAGTTTGATAATTAGATGCCTTGAGGCAATCTTCTTTGGGGTGAATATACTTGGTGTTTGATATGGTTTGGCTGTGTCCCCACCAAAATCTCATCTTAAATTGAAACTCCCACAATTCCCACGTGTCACTGGAGAAACCCAGTGGGAGGTGACTGAATTATGGGGGTGGGTCTTTCCTGTGCTGTTCTCTTGATAGTGAATGAGTCTCATGAGATCTGATGATTTTAAAAATGGGAGTTTCCCTGCACAAGCTCTCTATTTTGCCTGCCACCATCCATGTAAGACGTGACTTTCTCCTCCTTGCTCCTCCTTACCTTCCATCATGATTGTGAGGCCTCCCCAGCCACTTGGAACTGTAAGTCCATAAAACTTCTTTTTCTTCCCAGTCTTGGATATGTCTTTATCAGCAGCATGAAAACAGACTAATACAATGTTCTATAACCTTCTTGTATATGGATATTGATATCGACATCTTTCTCTAGGATTTCTCTATTATTATCCCTTTGAATAGGCTTTCTATTCCTTTCTCTCTCTCTCTACTTTCTCTTTAAGGCCAACAACTTAAATTTGCCCTTTTGAGGCTATTTTGTAGATCCTGTAGGCATGCTTTATTGTTTGTTATTCTTTTTTCTTTTATCTATCTCCTCTGACAGTATTTTCAAATACCCTGTCTTCAGGCTCACTAATTCTTTCTTCTGCCTGATCAATTCTGCTATTAAAAGACTCTGATGGATTCTTCAGTATGCCATTTGCATTTTTTTTTCAGAGTCTCACTCTCTCACCCAGGCTGGAGTGCAATGGCATGATCTCAGCTCACTGCAACCTCCGCCTCCTGGGTTCAAGCAATTCTCCTGCCTCAGCCTCCCAAGTAGCTGGGATTACAGGTGCCTGCTATCATGCCTGGCTAATTTTTTGTAATTTTTAATAGAGATGGGGTTTTGCCATGTTGGACAGACCGGTCTCAAACTCCTGACCTCAAGTGACCCACCCGCCTTGGCCTCCCAAAGTGCTGGGATTACAGGCATAAGCCACTGTGCCCAGCCTGCCATTTGTGATTTTTTTTTTTTTAGACGGAGCCTTACTCTGTCGCCAGGCTGGAGTGTGGTGGCATAATCTTGGCTCACTGCAACCTCTGACTCCTGGTTCAAGCAATTCTCTTGCCTTAGTCTCCTGAGTAGCTGGGATTACAGGCACGTGCCATCATGCCCAGCTAATTTTTGTATTTTTGATAGAGACGGGGTTTCACCATGTTGGCCAGGATGGTCTCGATCTCCTGACCTCAGGTGATCTGCCCGTCTCAGCCTCCGACAGTTCTGGGTTTACAGGCATGAGCCACCGTGTCTGGCCACCATGTGCATTTTTTAGCTCCAGAATTTCTGCTAAAAAATGTGATTTTTAAAAATTATTTCAAACTCTTTGTTAAATTTATCTGATAAAATTCTGAATTCCTTCTCTGTGCCATATTGAATTTCTTTTAGTTTCCTGAAAACAGCTATTTTGAATTCTGTCTGAAGGGTCACATATCTCTGTTTCTTCAGGATTGGTCCTTGGTGCCTTATTAAGTTAGTTTGGTGAGGTCATGTTTTCCTGGATATCTTGATGTTTGTAAATACTCATCAGTGTCTGGGCATTGAAGAGTTAAGCATTTATTGTAGTCTTTACAGTCTGGGCATGTTTGTGCCCATCCTGTTTGAGAAAGTTTTCCAGGTATTCAAAGGGACTTGGGCCCTAAGTCCAGTAATACTCTTGTTGATGAAGACTTGCAGAGGTACTGCCTTAGTGGTCTTGGATAATATCCAGAATAATTATCTATATTACCAGGCAGAGACTTTTGTTCTTTTCCCTTACTTTCTTTCAAATAAACAGAATCTCTGTGTGTACTGAGCTGCCTGAAACTAAGGGAGTGGTAATGCAAGCCCTCTGTGGCCACCCATCACTGGGACTGTACTGGGTCAGACCTTGATATGGTTTAGGTGTGTCCCCAATCAAATCACATCTTAAATTGTAACTCCCATAATCCCCATGTGTCATGGGAGGGATGCAGTGGGAGGTAACTGGATCATGGGGGTGGGTTTTCCCATGCTGTTCTCATGATAGTGAATAAGTTTCATGAGATCTGATGGTTTTATAAAGGGGAGGTCCCCTGTACATGCTCTCTTGCCTGCCACCATGTAAGATGTGCCTTTGCTCCTCTTTTGCCTTTCAACATGATTGTGAGGCCATTACTGGGTATATACCCAAAGAATTATAAATCATTCTACTATAATGACACATGCACATGTATGTTTATTGCAGCACTATTTACAATAGAAAAGACTTGGAACCAACCCAAATGCCCATCAATTATTGAATTTGAAAAATGTGGCACATATACATCATGAAATACTATGCAGCCATAAAAAGGAATGAGATCATGTCCTTTGCAGGGACATAGATGGAGCTGGAAGCCATCATTCAAGCAAACTAACACAGGAACAGAAAACCAAACCCCGCATATTCCCACTCATAAGTGGGAGTTGAACAATGAGAACACATGGACACAAGGAGAGGAACATCACAACCCGGGACCTGTCGGGAGGTGGAGGGGCAAGGGGAGGGAAAGCATTAGGGTGAATACCTAATGCATGTGGGGCTTAAAACCTAGATGACAGGTTGATAAGTGCAGCAAATCACCATGGCACATGTATACCTTTGTAACAGACCTGCATGTTCTGCACATGTATCCCAGAACTTAAAGTAAAATAAAGAAAAATAATTAAAATAAATGTGTTTTTCCTGTGAGGGGGATGAATGATGTAAGATTCTATTCTGCCATTTTGCTCCATCCTCTTCTAAACTTTGTATTAAGACAGCTCGCATAAACTTTTACCTTTAATAACTTCTCCCTTGCATAACTAACTTCCTCACATATGCCTATGATCAATGATAGCATGCATATCCCACATTATAACCTCCTGCTTATTCCCAAATAAATTTTTTCTTTGGAGAGCCACTCTCTGTTGTTACTTTAGGTTAACATAATGTGGTGTCAGAAGTGAGATCCAAGCAAGCTCACCTTGCAAGAATCGGCACCCCCTGGAATTGTGTACAGTATCCACCTGAACTTCTTAGGCTCTCTACATCTGTTGAGTTGCCTTTTCACCTTAGTGAATCTCCTCTTGGATTCTTGAACTTCCTCCTTTTGATTAGGTTTTTTTTTTTCTTTATTTGGTATCTGATTTAGATAAGGCTGCTTTAGTAAAGGACCTTAAATCCCTCTTGGGACTGTAAAAGACTTTTATGTCTTTTCTGGTAAATCTTTTCTAGTATAAGGTTGGTTTATCTTTCTGGTAAGTACACTTGGTTTAAGTTTTGGTTATTTATGCAGGTCTGTAAATGATTTTGTCCTTTTACTTTTCTTCTCTCTCTCCTCACATGTTTCTGAACATCTTTCAAAAGCAAAGATAAGCATATTAAGCTGATAAGATTTTCTTTTGGCACATGAGTGATTAATAAGAAATGAAATGAGATTCTTCAATTCTAAAGCATACGATGCTTTCAGGAACTCCAACTGATTATATGTTCAAACATTACGGCCCTTCTTAGTGCACATTTTTAAAGCAATGAACAAATTACACCAAAAATAACTCAGAATTTCCACGTCCATATGAAAAATCACTCAAACTTTTCAAAATTGTTTTTCTTAGAGCTATATTAGAAAATTATGTCTATAAAGTTAAACAGTCCAAATGAGATATACATTTTTAATTGTCATCCTGAGGCTTCAAAATGCATTTAGAACACAAGCATTACTTCACTGCAAAATACTGTCTCAAAGCTGACTGAGTCTCTTTCTTCTCCAAAGACTTCCTCTTCTCTTCCTACAACTCCTCCTCTTCTTTATTCTTCTCTGACAGAAATCTTATTTTTTTCAAAACTTCTCAGGTACTAACACAATTCTCTTCACAGCCACCAACTCAGATTTGTATATGTGAAATTTCTAAGATGTTAAAATATGCTATTCTGGCATATTGACTATTTAAGTTAAAGACACTTGAGGGCTAGGTGTGGTGACTCATGCCTGTAATCCTAGTACTTGGGAGGCCAAGGTGGGAGGATCACTTGGACCCAGGAGTTCAAGACCAGCTAGGGCAACATGGAGAGACCCCATCTCTATTACAAAAAAAAAGAGAGAGAGAGACTTGAAAAACAGCAGGTACATAAAGATCACTTTGACCTTCACTCTTTTTTTAAAAAAGCAGAAGATAAACTTCCCATGTGAAAGTCAGCCTCCCTATACTGGAAGAAAAGGCAAAATCCTTATCTTCAAGAACAACACATATACACCTTATTAGAATGACACAACTTTTAAGCCTCCTTATATTATTTAGTCACATTTTTAGAGTTTACTATTCTTTATCCAATCCAGCACATTGGTAACTGACTCTAGCTGCTTCTTTGGGGCCTTTACTTCCTTATGTGGGCTCCCACGCCACATAAAATTTATATTGGGTTTTTCTCCTGTTAATATATCTTATGTTAATTTAATTTTTGGACCTAATTGTGACCCTAAAGGCTGGGACATTTCACTCACTCTAGAGCCCTCAGATGAGATTCAGGAGCCAGTTACAGAGGCTCATACTTGGCTTATTCTTTTTAGACTTTCTCCAAGCTGCTCAGAAGACTGAAGCAGAAGGATCACTTGAGGCCAGGAGTTCAAGATCAGCCTGAGCAACACGGTGAAACCCTATCTCTAAAAATACAAAAAAAAAAAAAAAAAGTGATCCTGAGAAAAGGAAACAAAAAGTAAGAATTCAGCATTCTTGAATCTTTATCCATAGTGCCTGGTTGAGAGAAAAAAAGTTGTTTAAAGTTTTGTCTTTATTTTTCTAAATTTGGAATAAGAAGAAAGAAACACATTTGTAGAATTTTTTTTTAATTTTGACTGCTGTTAATAAGATTTTGGGTGTCCATTGGTTATTGATGAACAGCCTCCGAGACATAGTCCTTGTTTTCCTTGTCTCTATTTTTTGTGTGATTTTTTTCTAAAGAAAAATTATAGTATACCTATTACCATATTGTAGCCCCATTTATTGTTTTTGAGTTTTTGTTATTTTACAATCTGAACTAAATCCCAAACTCTTCTAGTTCCCTCTAATTTCTCACTACCATAGGTCTCACCCAGTTCTCCATGGCCATTCAATTTGTTTAGTTGGTTGCCTGTAAACCTAGATCCATAGTTCAGAACCGTTATACAAACTTGAGTTATCATACTGTGGTTGTATTATTCTTTTAAAACTTTGTACCTGTTGTTGGTCAAATTTCTACAGACATACAACACCTAACAGAATAATGTTGTCAAGCACTTCAGAAGAATACTTTCAACACCTATGGAATTGACAAAATTGAACTTGCCAGGGAACTCCAGGAAAACTTAGCCTGACAGCCACTCCTTTAGACCTCCTTGTTGCTCAAATGTGACCAGAAGAATCTTGACATCGACTCAGAATTGTTAGCTATCACCCCTCCCTCCCAATGTGGGACCAGACCAACCAGGACAGGTCGATTCCAGCACTGAAGGACAATTAAAACCTAACTGCAGATTGATTTAGCAGCAACGCTTTCAGAGAAAGGTCTTGATCAAAAGGGGAAAATATAAAAGCTGCCTATGGCAAAATTGAGTCACTTATATTAGACCCAAGGCTGCAGAGCTGGCAGGTCATGAAGGAGGGGACCTCATGCTTGTATGTCTGAGATAAGAACTATTACCAAGACTCTCTGAAGGCCTTAGGCACATATGCCCATGGTAAGAACTATTATAAGAACTCTCTGAAAGCACAAAAAGTTCCAGATAAATTGCTTCTATGAAGACATCTTCCCAACGGCAATTAGTGTTACCAATGAGTAATCACCAGTCCCTGCAATGGGCTTCTGTGACTGATCAACTTTAAGGCAGCTTGCATGAACTTCCCCCTTTTGCCTTAATAGCTTCTCCTTGTCCTAACATCTTTGAATATGCCTATGATCTGTTCTAGCACTCATATCCCAGATTATAATTCCCTGCTTGTTCCTGAATAAATGAATGTCTTTGAAGAACCACTCTCTCTGTTGCTCTTTTAGGTAGACAAAACTTATAAATGAATTAAGTAAAGTTTCAGAATACAAAATTAATGTTAAAATATCACTTGCATTTCTTGCATCAATAACAAACTATCTGAAAAAGAAATAAACAAACCTATTCATGAAAGCTTCAAAAAGAATAAAATACCTAGGAATAAATTTAACCAAGGAAGTGAAACACCTGCACATTGAAAAAATCCATAAAAATCCAGTGTTTATGGATTAGAAGAATTAAAATTGTCAAAATGTCTATACTACCCCAAAAGATCTACAGATTCAACACAATCTTTATCAAAATTCCAAATGCATTTTTTTTACAAAAATAGAAAAAAAAAAGTCTAAAATTTTTGTGGAATCATAAGAGACCTAGAGTAGTCAAAACAATCAAGAGAAAGAAAAACGTTGCTGGAGAAATCATACTTCTTGATTTCAAATTATATTATAAAGCAATAGTAATCAAAACAGTATGGTTCTGGCACAAAAACAGACACATAGCCCAATGAAGCAGAATAAACAGTACAGATATAAATTCCAACCTTACACGTCAACTAATTTTCCACAAGGACAGCTCTTCTTTATTGGTGCTTTTATCAGTATGTGGTACTAAAATCCATAATTTCAGTCCTGCACATTAAGATCAAGAGTTTCTAGCTTACATTTTTTTTCTATATTTATCTGAAGATATTTTCTAAGGAATTATTCTAAGTGTAGCAGAAATTGGCCCATGGTGTTTACTGCTGCCCGCTTTATGAGTATAGTCTTGCTTAATAGAAGAATGATTAGAAATTTTGTCAGGTCTGTGATGTAATCCTGAATGCAGTAATATAGAAGGTCCTTGTTGTAAATTGATGTAGTACTGGCTACTAGACAAAAATATCTCCTGCTTCTGTGAATATATCTGTTCTGTCCTTGCTGATTCTTGATGTTGAGGCCATTCCTTGTGTGATGGCAAATGTATGAGATATTTGACATTCCTGTTGCTAACATTGACAAATTATCAGTATATGACTGTCTTTTACAGAAATATTGCCTGAATTTAGAAGTACTAGCCTAGCCTGACCCTGACCCATCCTTCCTCACTGGACAGGGCCTTCCTGCAGGAACTCCACCAACTCCAGCCAGAGGCTCAGGAACAAAACCCTAATCTCCTAGGGCCTGAGACCCTAGGGGGAGAGGTGGCCTCAGTCTCTGCAGACCAGCAGACTTAGCCTTTCCTGCTGGTAGTTCTGAGGAATCCAGGCAGCCCAGATGAGCGGGTTTCCCACCAGCGAAGCACACCCCCTCCACCAAGGGACAGTCAAAGTGCTTCATTAAATGGGTCCTGTTCCCCCTGCCACCCAGCTGGTTGAGGACCTCCAACAGGGGTTGTCAGACACTTTATACAGGAGCAATGCTACTGGCATCAGGTTGGTGCCCCTTGAGGTCAGAGATCCCAGAAGAAGGAGCAGGCACCCATTTTTGCTGTTATCCAGCCTCCTTGAGTGACAACTCCAGGCATGGGAGTGAACCAGATGAATAGGGCCTGAAGTGAACCCCCAGCAAATCTCAGCAGCCCTACAGAACAGGCACCTGACCACTGAAAGAAAACCAAACAGAAAGCAACAACAACAGCATCATCAACAACAAAAAAACTCCACAAAAACCCCATCTAATGGTCAGCAACCTCAAAGATCAAAACTAGACAAACTCATGTAGATGAGAAACAATCGATGAAAAAATGCTGAAAACTGAAAAGGCCAGAGTGCCTCTTCTTCTCCAAATGATCACAACATCTATCCAGCAAGGACACAGAAATGGACAGAGGATGAGGTGGATGAATTGACAAAGATAGGCTTCAGAAGATGGGTAATAAAAAAAACTTTGGTGAGCTAAAGGAGCATGTTCTAACCCAATGCAAAGAAGCTAAGAACCTTGATAAAAGGTTAGAGGAGCTGCTAACTAGAATCACCAGCTTAGAGGGGGACATAAATGACCTGATAGAGCTGAAAAACACAGCATGAGAACTTTGTGAAGCATACACAAGTATCAATAGCCAAATCGACCAAGCAGAAGAAAGGATATCAGAGTTTGAAGACCACTTCGAGTTTGAAACAAAGCATACAGACAAGGTTCGAGAAAAAAGAATGACAAAAAAACAAACAAACAAAGCCTCCAGAAATATGGGACTACGTAGAAAGACCAAACCTATGATTGATTGGAGTACCTGAAGGAGACGAGGAGAATGGGAACAAGCTGGAAAACACACTTCAGGATATTACTCAGGACAACTTCCCCAACCTAGCAAGATGGCCAACATGCAAATTCCCAAAATGCAGAGGACACCACTAAGATACTCCACGAGAAGGACAACTCCAGGACATATAATCACCAGATTCTCCAAGGTCAAAATGAAGGAAAAAGTGTTAAGGGCAGCCAGAGAGAAAGGCCAGGTCACCTACAAAAGGAAGACCATCAGACTAATAGTGGACCTCTCAGCAGAAACTCTACAACCCAGAAGAGATTAAGGGTCAATACTCGACATTCTTAAAGAAAAGAATTTTCAACCCAGAATTTCATATCCCACCAAACTAAGCTTCATAAGCAAAGGAGAAATAAAATATTTTTCAGATAAGCAGATGCTGAGGGATTTTATTACCACCAGGCCTGTCTTGCAAGAGCTCTTGAAGGAAGCACTAAATATAGAAAGGAAAATCTGGTACCAGCCACTGCAAAAATACACCAAAATAAGAAGACCAATGACACTATGAAGAAACTGCATCAACTAGTGTGCAAAATAACCAGATAGCATCACGACGACATGATCAAATTCACACATAACAATACTTACAAATGGGATAACTACCCCAATTAAAAGACACAGACTGGGAAATTGGATAAAAAGTCAAGACCCACCAGTGTTCAGGAGATTCATCTCACGTGCAAATACACACATAGGCTCAAAATAAAGGGATGAAGGAAAATTTACCAAGCAAATAAAAAGCAAAAAAAAAAAACAAAAACAAAAAAACAAAGAGCAAACCATGGGGTTCAACCCTAGTCTCTGACAAAACAGACTTTAAACCAACAAATTTCAAAAAAGACAAAGAAGGGCATTGCATAATGGCAACGGGATCAATTCAATGAAAAGAGCTAACTATCCTAAATATACAGGCACCCAATACAGGAGGATCCAGATTCATAAAACAAGTTCTTAGAGACCTACAAAGAGACTTAGACTCCCACACGATAATAGTGAGAGACTTTAGCACCCCACTGTCAATATTAGACAGATCAATGGACAGAAGATTAACAAGAATATTCAGGACTTGAACTCAGCTCTGGATCGAGTGGACCTAAGAGACATCTACAGAACTCTCCATCCCAAATCAACAGAATACACATTCTTATCAGTGCCACATGGCACTTATTCTAAAATCGACCACATAATTGGAAGTAAAACACTCCTGAGCAAATGCAAAAGAACTAAATCATAACAAACAGTATCTCAGACCACAGTGCAATCAAATTAGAACTCAGGATTAAGGAACTCACTCAAAACCACATGATTACATGGAAATTGAAAAACCTGCTCCTAAATGACTGCTGGGTAAATAATGAAATTAAGGCAGAAATCAAGAAGTTCTTTGAAACCAATGAGAACAAAGAGACAATGTACCGGAATCATTGGGATACAGCTAAAGCAGTGTGTAGAGAAAAATTTATAGCACTAAATACCCACATCAGAAAGCCAGAAATAACTCAAATCGACACCCTAACATCACTATTAAAAGAGCTAGAGAACCAAGAGCAAACGAATCCAAAAGCTAGCAGAAGACAAGAAATAACTAAGTTTAGAGCAGAACTGAAAGAGATAGAGACACAAAAAACCCTCCAAAAAATCAATGAGTCCAGAAGTTGTTTTTTTGAAAAAATTAACAGGAAAGACTACTAGCTAGACTAATAAAGAAGAAAAGAGAGATGAATTAAATGACACAATAAAAATAATAAAGGGGATATCACCACTGATCCCTACAGAAATACAAACTACCATCAGAGAATACTATAAACATCTATACGCAAATAAACTAGAAAATCTAGGAAAAATTGATAAATTCCTGGACACACACAGCCTCCCAAGACTAAACCAGGAAGAAGTCAAATCCCTGAATAGATAAACAAAAAGTTCTGAAATTGAGGCAGTAATTAATACCCTACCAACCAAAAAAAAAAAAAAAAAAAATCCCAGGACAAGATGGTTTCCCAGCTGAATTCTACCAGAGGTACAAAGAGGTGATGATACCATTGCTTCTGAAAGTATTCCAAACAGGTGAAAAGGAGGGACTCCTCCCTAACTCATTTTATGAAGCCAGCCTCATCCTGATATCAAAACCTGCCAGAGACAAAACAACAAAAAAAGAAAACTTCAGGCCAATATCCCTGGTGAGCATCAATGTGAAAATCGTCAATAAAATACTTGCAGACCAAATTCAGCAGCACATCAAAGAACTTATCTACCATGATCAAGTCGGCTTCATCCCTATGATGCAAGTCTGGTTCATCATATGCAAATAAATAAATGTAACCCATCGCATAAACAGAACCAAAAACAAAAACCACATGATTGTCTCAATAGATGCAGAAAAGGTCTTCAATAAAATTCAACGTCCCTTTATGCTAAAAACTCTCAGTGAACTAGGTACTGATAGAACATGTCTCAAAATAATAAGAGCCATTTATGACAAACCCACAGCCAGTAGCATATTGAATGGGCAAAAGCTGGAAGCATTCCCTTGGAAAACCATTACAAGACAAGGATGCCCTCTCTCACCACTCCTATTCAACATATTATTGGAAGTTCTGGCCAGGGCAATCAGGCAAGAGAAAGAAATAAAGGGTATTCAAACAGAAAGAGAGGAAGTCAAATTGTCTCTGTTTGAAGATGACATGATTCTATATTTAGAAAACCCCAATATGTCAGACCAAAACTCCTCAAGCTGATAAGCAACTTCAGCAGATTCTCAGGATACAAAATCAATATGAAAAATCACAAGCATTCCTTGACATCAACAATAGACAAGCAAAGAGACAAATCACGAACGAACTCCCATCCGCAATTGCTACAAAGAGAAGAAAATACCTAGAAATACAGCTAACAAGGAATGTGAAGGACCTCTTCAAAGAGAACTACAAACCACTGCTCAAGGAAATAAGAGAGGGCACAAACAAATGGAAAAACATTCCATCCTCATGGATAGGAAGAATCAATATCATTAAAATGGCCATACTGCCCAAAGTAATTTATAGATTCAATGCTATTGAATTGAATGCATCAAAATACCATTGATATTCTTCACAGAATTAGAAAAAAACTACTTTAAATTTCATATGGAATCAAAGAAGCCCCCATATAGCCAAGACAATCCTAAGCAAAAAGAACAAAGCTGGAGGTATCACACTACTGACTTCAAACTATACTAGAAGGCTACAATAACCAAAACAGCATGGTACTTGTACCAAAACTGACATATAGACCAATGGAACAAAACAGAGACCTCAGAAGTAACACCACACATCTAAAACCATCTGATCTTTGAGAAATCTGACAAAAAAGAAGCAACAGGGAAAGGATCTCTTATTCAATAAATGGTGTAAATAGTGCTGGAAAAACTGGCTAGGCATATGGAGAAACTGGACCCCTTCTTTACACCTTATACAAAAATTAACTCAAGATGGATGAAAGACTTAAATGTAAAACCCAAAACCATAAAAACCCTAGAAGAAAACCTAGGCCATACCAT
The DNA here is from genome assembly GCF_029281585.2 of Gorilla gorilla gorilla. Taxonomy (NCBI): domain Eukaryota; kingdom Metazoa; phylum Chordata; class Mammalia; order Primates; family Hominidae; genus Gorilla; species Gorilla gorilla. Next base: position 127,895,735 of record NC_073224.2, on the reverse strand, counting down.
TCAGGACATAGGCATGCGCAAGACTTCATGAATAAAACACCAAAAACAATTGCAACAAAAGCAAAAATTGACAAATGGGATCTAATTAAACTAAAGAGCTTCTGCACAGCCAAAGAAACTATCATACCTGCAGAATGGGAGAAAATTTTTGCAATCTACCCATCTGACAAAGGTCTAATATCCAGAATTTACAAGGAACTTAAGCAAATTTACAAGAAAAAAATAAACAATCCTATCAAAAAGTGGGCAAAGGATATGAACAGACACTTCTCAAAAGAAGACATTTATGTGACCAAAAAACAGGAAAAGAAGCTCAACATCACTGATCACTAGAGAAATACAAATCAAAACCACAATGAGATACAATCTCACACCAATCAGAATAGTGATTATTAAAATGTCAAGAAACAATAGATGCTGGTGAGGCTGTGGAGGGAATGTTAATTAGTCCAACCATTGTGGAAGACAGTATGGTGATTCCTCAAGGATCTAGAACCAGAAATACCATTTGACCCAACAATCTCATTACTGAGTATATAACCAAAGGAACAAAAATCATTCTACCATAAAGATACATGCACATGTATGTTTACTGCAGCACTATTTACAATAGAAAAGTCACGGAACCAACCCAAATGTCCATCAATGATAGACTGAATAAAGAAAATGTGGTACATACACACCATGGAATACTATGCAGTCATAAAGAAGAATGGGATCACGTCCTTTGGAGTGACATGGATGAAGCTGGAAGCCATAATCCTCAGCAAACTGACACAGGAACAGAAAACCAAACACCACATGTTCTTACTCATAAGTGGGAGTTGAACAATGAGAACACATGGACACAGGGAGGGAAACAACACACACCAGAGCCTGTTGGGGGATTGGGGGTGACAGGAGGGAATTTAGAGGTTGGGTCAATAGGTGCAGCAAACCACCATGGCACATGTATACCTAAGTAACAAACCTGCACATTCTGCACATGTATCCCGGAACTTAAAGTAAAATAAAATGAATTTAAATTTTCTTAAAAAAGAAAATGTGGTACATATACACCATGGAATACTATGCAGCTGTGAAAAAGAATGAGTTTATGTCCTTTGCAGAGACATGGATGAAGCTGGAAGCCGTCATCTTCAGCAAATTAACACAGGAACAAAAAGCCAAACACCACATGTTCTCACTCATAAGTGGGAGTTGAACAATTAAAACACATGGACACAGAAAGGGAAACAATGCACACTAGGGCCTGTTGGGGGGCTGGGGAGGGTGAGAGGAGGGAACTTAGAGGATGGGTCAATAGGTGCAGCAAACCACCATGGCACACGTATACCTACATAACAAACCTGCACGTTCTACACATGTATTCTGAAACTTAATTTAAAAAAAAAAAAAGAAAAGAAGTGGCCTAGGGAATGCCAATGTAGATCATTTCTGAAAACGTGGGTTTATAGGCACATCAGTGTTACTATCTATTGAAATGGAATTCTGGACCAAAGATAAAGAAGTGGTGTCTCTGATAAATATCATCTATTTTTGGTTTATTAAATCCCTGACTGGTGTTTGAGTTTCTAATCCTTTTCAACTTTAGAAACTCATATTTTAGCTCATCTAATAATTCTAGAGTAACTGTAGAATCCACATATTACCACCAAGGCTTTCCATCAACTGATGCAGGAATCTCTCAATGGGATCATTTGCAAGTCAAATGAATGTATACATATGCTATCACTGTTGGTTTGTACTGAAGAGAGAAGGTTGTGAGATGCAGACTGTTTATAGCCATCAAATAAGATGTCTGTGTCAAATCCTTGCTTGCTCGTACTAACTTGGTATGTTTTACCACATCTGATTGTGGATGTTCAATGCTGATCTCAAAATCTGGTGTTTGTAGGGTTATGGTTTCAATTAAAACCAGTTCTTGAGTCTGTTGAAAGTAAGTACCACATTTAGTATCCAGCACTGTAGGGAGTGAAGACAAGCATGTGCTACTTTAATAACATGTTCAAGTTTCTGAGCCTGTTCCTCCCCTTTCACTGCCAAAGAATTACATGGTTGACAGTATTACCCACACTCCTCACAGAAGTATTTGTTTCCTCTAAAGAGAGCTCAATTTTCATCTTCCTTTAGTGCAACACTGATACCCAGCACTCTTCCAAAGTTTCTGGTGAAATCCACCAATTCATTCACATTGCCTCCTAGTCAGTCTGCAGACATTTTACTCCATCAAGGATTCCTACTGAATTTAGTGAAAGAATAGTACATACAAACAATTGCAGTGTTTACTGTAAGCTGAGAGACACTGAGATGCTATCCAATGTCTTGGATGAGGTTGGCCACCTGCTGGCAGTATGGGACCTCTTTATTGACCTGCACTTCACAGTGGCTACTTGGCCTGTTTTCCAGCTGTTCCCTAGTAAGAGCCAGTGAGAAGAAGCTCCACGCCTGGCACCATGACACTTCTTCCTCCCCACAAATTATATCTTTTTCTTTTAACTGGCATACAATAATTGTACACATTCATGGGGTACATAGTGATATTTCAATACATATAATGTACAGTGAGCTGATAAAGGTAATTAGCATAGCATGTTCACCATCTTGAACATTTATTATTTCTTGAACATTCAGTTCTTGAACATCTTGAACATTCAGTTTTTTTTATTCTAGCTGTTTGAAACTATATAATATATTATTGTTAACTATAGTAATTCTACAGGGCTATAGAGCACTAGAATTTATTCCTCCTCTCTAACTACAATTTTGTATCCTTTAAGAAATTTTCTCTATTCTCCTCTTTCCCCTACCTTTACCAACTTCTAGTATCTTCTGCTCTACTTTTCACTTCTATGAGATCAGCATTTTTAGCTTCCACTATATGAGTAAGAATATGCAGTGTTTTACTTTCTATTCCTGGATTACTTCACTTAATATAATGTCTTCTAGTTCCATCCATGTCATGGTAAATGATGGAATTTTATTCTTTCTATGACTGAATAATATTCCATTGTGTGTATATATACCACATTTGCTTTATCCATTAATCTTTTGTTGGAAATCTAGGTTGATTTCATGTCTTGGTTATTGTGAATAGTGCTGCAATAAACATGGGGGTGCAAATGTCTCTTCAATATTCTGATTTCCCTTCCTTTGGATAAATGCCCAGTAGTGAGACTGCTAGATCATATGGTAGTTCTATCTGTAGTTGTTTGAGAACCCTCCATACTGTTCTTTATGGAAGCTGTAGTAGTTCACATCCACACCAATAGTGTACAAGAGTTCTATTTTTTCTGCATCTTCACCAGCACTTGTTATTTTTTGTCTTTTTGATAATAGCCATCCTAACTGGGGTGAGATGATACCTCACTGTATTTTTGTTTTTGTTTTCCTGAGATGGAGTCTCGCTCTGTCACCCAGGCTGGAGTGCAGTGTGGCACGATCTGAGTTCATTGCAGCCTCCGCATTTTGGGTTCAAGCGATTGTCCTGTCTCAGTTTCCCAAGTAGCTGGGACTACAGGCACGCACCACCATGCCCAGTTAATTTTTTTTATTTTTAGTAGAGATGAGGTTTCATCATGCTGGCCAGGCTGGTCATGAACTCCTGACCTCAGTGGATCCACCCGCCTCGACCTCCCAAAGTGCTGGGATTGCGGGCGTGAGCCACCGTGCCCAGCCCTCACTGTGGTTTTGACTTGCATTTCTCTGATGCGTAGCGATGTTGAGTGTTTTTGTATATTGATTTATTAGCCATTTTTATGTCTTCTTTTGAGAAATGTCTGTTCATATTACTTGCTCCCTTTTTATTGAATTGTTGTTCTTTTGCTGTTGAGATATTTGAGTTTCTTGTGTATTCAGGATATTAATCCCGTATAGGGTGAATAGTTTGAAAATATTTTCTCCCATTTTGTAGGTTGTCTTTTCTTTATGTTGATTATTTTCTTTGTTATACAGAGCTTTTTTAGTTTTATATAGCCCCATTTGTTTTTGCTTTTGTTACCTGTGTGTTTGAAGTCTTATTCATAAAATCTTTTCCCAGACCAACGTCCTGAAGTGTTTCTACTATTGTTTTTTCTAGTAGTCTTATAGTTTGAGGTCTTAGATTTGGTTATTTGTCCCATTTGGAGCTTATTGTTGAATAGGGTGAGAGGTGGGAGTTTAGTTTCATTCTTCTGCACATAGATATCCAGTTTTCCCAGCACCATGTATTAAAGAGACTAAACTATCCTTTCTCCAATGAGTGTTCTTGGTGCCTTTAATTCAAAATTCAAAAATCAGTTGGCTGGAGATACATGGATTACTTTCTGAATTCTCCATTCTGTTCCATTAGTCTATGTGTCTGTTTATAAGCTGATACCATGCTCCTTTTTGTTGTTCTTGTTACTACAGCTTTGTAGCACATTTTGAAGTGTGGCACCTACAGCTTTGTTCTTTTTGCTCAGTATTCCTTTAGCTGTTTGAGGTCTTTTGTGATTCCATACAATTTTTTTTAAATTTTCTAATTATGTGAAGAATGTCATTAGTATTTTAATATGGATTGCATTGAATCTATAGATTGCTTTGGGTAGCATGGTCATTTTAACAGGAGTAATTACTTTGATCCATGAGCATGGAATCAGTGTTTTGTAGTTTTCCTTGTACAGGTCTTGTATCTGCTTGGTAACATTTATTTCTAGGTATTTTTCTTTTGTATCTATTATATGTGAGATTTCCTTCTTGATTTCTTTTTCAGGTAGTTTGTTGTTCATGTATTGAAACACTACTGAGTTTTGTATCTTTACTGTGTATTCTGCAAGGTTACTGAATTCATTTATTACTTGTAAGAGTTTTTTGATAAAGTCTGTAAGTTTTTCTATATACAAAATCATGCTCTCTGAAAACAAGGACATATAGATATCTTCCTTTCCAATTTGGATGCCCTTTATTTCTCTCTCTTGGCTAATTGCTCTAGCTAGGACTTCCAGGACTATGTTGAATAAGAGTAGTGACAGGTGGCACCTTTGTCTTATTCCAGTGCTTAGAGCAAAAGCTCTCAGCTTTTCCCCATTTACTATGATGTTAGCCGTGGGTTTGTCACATGGCCTTTATTGTGTTGAGTTACTTTCCCTCTAAACATAATTTATTGAGAGTTTTTATCATGAAGGGATGTTGAATTTTATCAAATACATTTTTTTCTTCTATTTCTGTGACAAATGTCTGTGGTATTTTGAAAGGGATCATATGGGTTTTTCATTCATTTTGTTGATATAATGTATCCTGTTTATTGATTTTCACATGTTGAACCATCTTTGCATTCATGGGATAAATCCCACTTGATCATAGTGCATTATCTTTTTTGATGCAGTGTTGGATTCAGTTTGTTAGTACTTTCTTAAGGATTTTTGCATCTATGTTCATCGGGGCATTGGCCTGCAGTTTTCTTTTTTTATTGGGCCCTTGTATCTCACTGAGTTTCCTGAAGATTGCTATTTCAAATTCTTTTTCTGGCATTTTGTATTTTTCCTTATGATTGGGGTCTGTTATTGGAGAATTGTACGTTACTTTGGAAGTGTCATGTGTCCTTTTTTCACATTTTACCTATTCCTATGTTGATAACTATGCATCTGATGAAACAGTCACCACTTCCAATTTTATGAAATAGGTTTTATAGGGAAATATTTATTTGTTTAGGTGGGTCTTGGGATGTTGATTCTGTAAGGTGCATTGGCTTTGGTTCTAGGTGGATGTAGTAGTGTGGTCTCTGTGTAGTTTCTTTAGCTGTAACCCATGTTAGTGACATTTACAGGTGTCTCAGTGGCCCATGCTGAAAAAAGTGTGGCAGTGGTGATGTGGCTTTGCTGGGGGTGGACTTATTGGTCTGTTTCTCAGGTTAAGGGTGCATGCATGTACACAGCGGACTGGCCAACTTGATGTCTGGCTCACTGGGGTTGGAACCATGAGGCTATTACTCTAGTCAGGGGCACCATGTGTGATTGCTCATCTGGCCTGGGGACATGTCTGCCAGGGATGGTCCTCAGGGCTGTTTCTCAGGCCCAGACCATAGGCACATAGCTGCTTGGTGGCCTAGGGAAATATCTACTGACGGCGGCCCACAGGGCAATTTTGCAGGCCTGGGACATGGCCACATGCCTTTTTGGCAGGCCTGGGTGTGTGTCTGCTGGTGTTGGCCCTCAGGGCTGTTTCTCAGGTCTGGGATGGAGGAGCCCATACTCAAAAAAAATTGAGAGGGCTTAATTGCACAGGTGAACAGGCTAGTGTGAGACTTAGGTTGGACAGGTTGGTCCAGTAAGGATGTAGCATCAGAGAGGGCTCCCCCAAAGCCCATCAGCAGACCTGGTGAGGGAGTGATCTCTCTCATCCTTAAACCACAGTACACAACTGCAAATGCAAAGATACACAAAGAAGCCATGTGGCTGAGTAAGAGCTTATCTACTGCTCATCGCTGTCAACTGCCATATACTAAAACACAGCCCAAACTACAAAGTCAAAAATCACTTTACTAATTTTACCCCCTATGAAAACAAGAGCAAGAATTCTACAACAAAGAAAGACCCTGTACAGAGCCTTAGTCCTCTGAAAACTTCCAGAAATGAAGTCAACAGATGAAACTCAATTTACACTTCAATTAAAGGAATATCAGCCCTCCCAGATGAGCAAGAATCAGCACAAGAACTCTGGCAATTCAAAAAGCCAGAGTGATCCCTTACCTACAAATGAGCCCACTGGCACCCCAGCAATGGTTCTTAACCAGTTTGAATTGTCTGAAATGACAGACAAGGAATTCTGAATCTGGATGGCAAGGAAGTTCATTGAGATTGAGGAGAAAATTGAAACTCAATCCAAGGAAGCCAAGCAATCCAGCAAACCAATTCAAGGCTGAAAGATAAAATTCCCATTTTAAGACTAAACCAAACTGAGCATGAGTGAAATATTGGCTACAAGAATTTCATAATACAATTGGAAGTATTGACAGCATAACAGACCAAGCTGAGGAATGAATCTCTGAGCTAAAGTATGAGTTCTTTGAGTCAGCACAGTCAGACAAAAATAAAGAAAAATAAATAAGAAAAATGAAAAAATTCTCTGAGAAATATGGGATTATATAAAGAGACCAAATGACTTAGCATCATTTCTGAGAGAGAAGGAGAGAGAATAAGCTACATGGAAAATATATTTTAGGATACAGTTCATAAAAATTTCCCTGATCTCACTAGAGAGGTCAATATGCAAATCTAAGAAATACGGAGAACCCCAGCCAGATACTATGCAAGATGACCATTTCCAAGGCACATTGTCATTAGATTCACCAAGGTCAATGCAAAACAAAAAACTATAAAAACAACTAGAGAGAATGGGGCAGGTCACCTACAGAAAAAAAACCCATCAGGCTAGCAGCAGATTTCTCAGCAGAAATCTTACAAACCAGATAAGATTAGAGGCCTATTTTTAGTGTCCTTAAAGAAATTCCAACCAAGAATTTCATGTCCTGCCAAACTAAGCTTCATAAGTAAAAGAGAAGTAAAATCTTTCTGTAACAAGCACGTGCTGAGGGAATACATTTCAACCAGACCAGCCATACAAGAGGTCCTTAAGGGAATACTAAATATGGATTCAAAAGAATGACACCTGCTATCACAGAAGCACACCTAAGCCCATAGTCCACAGGCCCTATAAGGCAGCTATGCAATCAAGTTTATATAACAACCAGCTAACAACACCATGACAGGATCAAAATCACACATATCAATACTAATCTTGAATGTGAATGGGCTAAATGTCTCACTTAAAAGACACAGAGTGGCAATCTGGATTAAAAGACAAGACCCAATCATCTGTTATCTTCAAGAGATCCATGTCACATGTGGCAATACCCACCAGCTCAAAGTAAAAGGGTGGAGTAAGAACTACCATGCAAACAGAAAACAAACAAACAAAAGCAGGAGTCACTATTTTTACATCAGATAAAATAGACTTTAAACTAATAAAAATTACAGACCATAAAGGGCTTACATAATGATAAAGGATACACTCCAACAAAAAATTTAACTATCCTAGATATATACACGTCCAATATTGGAGCACCCAGATTCATAAAACAAGTTCTTTTAGACCTACGAAAATACTTACACAACCACACGACAATAGTGGGAGACTTCAACACCCCACTGTCAGCATTACATATGGATCACATCAAAGCAAAAATCTAAAAAAGAAACTCTGAGGTTGGGCACAGTGGTTCACACCTGTAATCTCAGCCCTTCAGAAGGCTGAGGTGGGTGGATCATTTGAGATCAGGGGTTTGAGACCAACCTGGACAACATAACAAAGCCCTGTCTCTACAAAAAATACAAAAATTAGCAGGGCATGGTGGCATGCACCTGTAATCTCCACTGTTGAGGAGGCTGAGGCAGGAGGATCAATTGAGCCTGGGAGGTCAAGGCTTCAGTGAACTGTCATCAGGCCACTGCTCTCCTGCCTGGGCAGAAGAGTGACACCCCAGCTCAAAAATAAATACATAAATAAATAAATAAGAAACTTTGGACTTAAACTCAACACTTGCCCAATTGGATCTAATAGACATATACAGAACACTCCACCCAACAAACACAGAATACACAGTCTTCTCATCTGCACATTGAATATATTCTAAGATTGACCATATGCTTGGTCATAAAGCAAGCCTCAATACATTCAAAAAAATTCAAATCATACAAAGCACACTCTCAGACCACAGTGCAATAAAAATAGAAATCAATACCAAGAATATTTCTCAAAACTACACAAATACATGGAAATTAAACAACTTACTAATGAATAACTCCTGGGGAAACATGAAAATTAAGGAAGAAATAAAAAAAATTCTTTTAAATCAATGAAAATAAGGACACAAAAATACAAAAAATCTGTGGGATGCAGCCAAAGCTGTGTTAACAGGAAAGTTTATAGAGCTAAATGCCTTCATCAAGAAGTTAGAATGGTCTCAAGTTTGCAATCTAATTTTGCACCTAAAGGAATTTTTTTTTTAAAAAAAGAGCAAACCAATCCCAAAGCAAGCAGAGGAAAATAAATAACTAAAATTAGATAATAACGTAATGAAATTGAGATGCAAAAATCCATACAAAAGATCAATGAAACCAACAGCTGGGTCTTGAAAAAATAAATAATATCGATAAACCCCTAACTAGATCAACAAAGAAAAAGAAAATCCAAATAAGCACAATCAGATGTAACACATGTGATATTATAACTGATCACACAAAAATACAAAAGATCCTCAGAGAAACTATGAACCACTCTATGCAGACAAATTAGAAAATCTAGAGAAAATAATAAATTCCTTGAGGCACACAATCTCCCAAGATTGAATCCGGAAGAGATTGAAACCCTGATTAGACCAAAGTCAACTTTTGAAATTGAATCAGTAATAAAGAACATGACAACAACAACAAAAAAGCCCCATAATGGATGGATCCACAATCAAATTCCACCAGATGTACAAAGAAGAACTGATACCAATTATACTAAAACTATTTCGAAAGAATGAGGAGGAGGTCCTCCTCCCTAATTTATTCTATGAAGCCAGCATCATCCTGATACCAAAATCTGGCAGAGATGCAATGAAAAAATAAAACTCTAGACCAACATCCCTCAGGAACATAGATGCAAAAGTCCTCATCAAAATACTAGCCAGTCAAATTCAGCAGCACATTAAAAAGTTAATCCAGCATAATAAATTGGCTTTATTCCTGGGATGCAAGCTAGTTTAATATACACAAATCAATAAATGCCATTTACCACATAAACAGAATCAAAAGCAAAAGCCACATGATCATCTCAATAGAAGCAGAGAAAGCTCTTGATAATATCCAACATCTCTTTATGATAAAAAGCCTCAATAAACTAGACATTGACAGAACATACGTCAAAATACTAAGAGCCATCTATAACAAACCCACAGCCAACCTTATCCTGAATGAGCAAAAGCTCAAATCATTCCCCTAGAGAACTGGAACAAGACAATGATGCCCACTCTCACCACTCCTATTTAACATATTACTGAAAGTCCTAGTCAGAGCAATCAGACAAAAGAAAGAAAGAAAAAGCATCCAATTAGGAAAAGAAGAAGTCAAACTATCTCTCTTCACTGATATTATTGTATACCTAGAAAATCCTAAAGACTCTACCAAAAAGCTTCTAGAATTGATAAAAAGTTTCAGGATACAAAATCAATGTACAAAAATTAGTAGCATTTCTATATACCAACAACACCCAGGCTGAGAGCCAAATCAAGGACAAAATTTCACTTGCAATAGCCACACAAAAAAGAAATACCTAGAAATACACCTAACAAAGGGAGTGAAAGATCTCTAAAAGGAGAACTACAAAACACACATGAAAGAAATCAGAGAGGCCGGTGGCTCCCACCTGTAATCCCAGCACTTTGGGAGGCCAAGGCGGGCAGATCACGAGGTCAGGAGATCGAGACCATCCTGGCTAACACGGTGAAAACCCGTCTCTACTAAAATTACAAAAAAATTAGCTGGGCGTGGTGGCGGGTGCCTGTAGTCCCAGCTACTCGGGAGGCTGAGGCAGAAGAATGGCGTGAACCCGGGAAGCAGAGCTTGCAGTGAGCCGAGATCAGGCCACTGCACTGCAGCCTGGGTGACAGAGAGAGACTCCGTCTCAAAACAAAACAAAACAAAACAAAACAAAACAAAACAAAACAAAACAGAAATCAGAGATAATGATGCAAATAAATGGAATAACATTTCTTGCTCATAGATTGGAAGAATCAATATCATTAAAATGGCCATTCTTCCCAATTTACAGATTCAATGATATTCTTATCAAACTACCAATATTATTCTTGACAAAATTAGAAAAACTATTCTAAAATTTATATGGATCCACAAGAGCCTAAATAGATAAAGCAATCCTAAGCAAAAAGAGTAAAGCCAGAGACATAACATTACCTGACTTTATACTATAAAGCCACAGTTACCAAAACAGCTTGGTAGTAGTACAAAAACAGACATAATGGGACAAAATAGAAAATGAGAAATAATGCTGCACACCTACAGCTATCTGATCTTCAACAAGGCCAACAAAAACAAGCAAAGGGGAAGGGACTCCAAGTCAATAAATGGTGCTTGGATAACTGGCTAGCAGAAGATTGAAAATGGATCCATATCTTTTCCCTTTCACCAGATACAAAAATTAATTAAAAATAGATTAAGAATTTAAATGTAAAACCTCAAACCATAAATATCCTAGAAGAAAATCTAGGAAATACTCTTTTCAACATTAGCCTTGGGAAAGAATTTCTGGCTAAGTCCCCAAAAGCTATTGCAACAAAATAAAACAAAAAAGACAAGTGGGACCTAATTAAACTAAAGAGCCTTTTCGCATCGAAACAAACTATATAAACAGAGTAAAAAGACAATCTGCAGAATGAGGGAAAATATTTGCAAGCTATGCATCCAAATAAGGTTTAATGTGTATAATCTATAAGGAACTTAACAACTGATAAAAAAAAAAATTAACCCCATTAGAAAGTGGGCAAAGGACATTAACAGACACCTCAAAAGTGGCCAAGAAACATGAAAAAATGCTCAGCATCACTAGTCACCAGAAAAAAATGCAAATCAAAACCACAAGAGATGCCATCTCTCACCAGTAGAAAAACTATTATTTAAAAGGCAAAAAATAACAGGTCTTGTTAAGGTTGCAGGGAAAAGGGAACACTTATACACTGCTGTTGGGAATGTATATTAGTTCAGCCACTGTGGAAAGCAATGTGGTGATTTTTCACAGAACATAAAACAGAATTACCATTCAATGCAGCAATCACATTATTGGGCATATACCCAAAGGTATATATAAATTGTTCTACCATAAAGATACATGCACCCATATGTTAATTGCTGCAACATTCATAATAGCAAAGACATGGAATCAACCCAGATGCTCATCAATGGTAGATTGGATAAAGAAAATGTGGTAAAAGACATAGGGTGGGACAAGATGGTGAAACAGAAGGCCCCACTGACCATCACCCTGCAGGAACGCCAAATTAAACAACCATCTACACAAAAAAAGCGCCCTTCATAAGAACAAAAAATCAGGTGAGCACTCATAGTACCTGATTTTAACTTCACGTCACTAAAGGCACTGAAGATGGTAAACAAGGTAGTCTTGAATTGTCCATTCCACCCCTCCTCCATTCCTCCTGCAGAGGCCACAGGTCATGGAGAAAGCTGTGCATGGGGGAGATAAAGAGTGCAGTAATCGAGACTTTGCATTCAACTCAGTGCTGCCCTGTCACAGGGGAAAGCAAAACCATGCTGATCTAAGCTGATACTTGCCCATGGAGAAAGAACTTAAACCAGCTCTAGCCAGGGGGATATCACCCATCCCAGTAGTCAGAACTTAAATTCTGGCATGCCTCACCACCATGAGCTGAAATGCTCTGGGGCTGTAAATAAACTTAAAGGGCAGTCTATGGCACAAAAATTGCAATTCCTGGGCAAGTCCTACTGCAGAGAAAAGCTCAAAGCCAGCGGACTTCTGAGGCATATGATTTACTGAGACACCAGAGAGAACAGCTAAAGGAGTGCTTTCACCACACATCCCCACAACCCAGGCAGCACAGCTCATGGCTCCAAAGAGAAGGGTCCAATTCAGCAGGAAAAGCTAACTATCCTAAATATATATGCACCCAATACAGGAGCACTCAGATTCATAAAGCAAATTCTTAGATACCTACAAAGAGACTTACACTCCTACACAATAATAGTGGGAGATTTTAACACCCCACTGTCAATATTAGACAGGTAACTGAGACAGAAACTTAACAAAGATATCAAGGCCCGAACTCAGCTCTGGATCAAGTGGACCTGATAGATATCTACAGAACTCTTCACACAAAAACGACAAAATATGCATTCCTCTCATCGCCACATGGCACTTACTCTAAAACTGATCACATAATCATAAGTAAAACACTCCTCAGCAAATGAAAAAGAACTGAAATCATAACAAATAGTCCCTCAGACCACAGCACAATCAAATTAGAACTCAAAATTAAGAAATTCACTCAAAACCACACAACTACATGGAAATTGAGCAATCTGCTCCTGAATGACTATTGGGTAAACAATGAAATTAAGGTAGAAATCAAGTTCTTTAATACTAATGAGAACAAAGAGACAACATATCAGAATCACTGGGACACAGCTAAAGCAGTATTAAGGAGAAAATTTATAGCACTAAATGCCACATCACAAAGCTAAAAAGATCTCAAGTTAACAACCTAACATCACAAGTAAAAGAACTAGAGAACAAAGAGCAAACAAACCCAAAGCCAGCAGAAGTCAAGAAATAACCAAGATTAGAGCTGAACTGAAAGCGATGGAGACATAAAAAGCCCTTCAAAAAATCAACAAATCGAGGAGCTGCTTAATAATTTTAAAAATTAATAAAATAGACTACTAGCTAGACTAATAAAGAAGGCAAGAGAGAATGATCAAATAAACACAATCAGAAATGATAAAGGGGATAGTACCACTGACCCCACAGAAATATAAACAACCATCAGAGAATAAAATAAACATCTCTGTGAACATCAACTGGAAAATCTAGGAGAAACGGATGAATTCCTGAACCCATAAACTCTCCCAAGACTGAACCAGGAAGAAATTTAATCCCTGTATAGACCAATAATGAGTTCTGAAGTCGAGGCAGTAACAAACAACCTGCCAACCAAAAACGCCCAAGACCAGACAGATTCACAGCAGAATTCTACCAGAGGTACAAAGAAGAGCTGATATTATTTCTACTGAAACTATTCCAAAAAACTGAAAAGGAGGGACTCCTCCCTAACTCATTCTATGAAGTGAGCATCATCCTGATACCAAAACCTGACAAAGATACAACAACAAAAAGAGAATACTTCAGGCCAATATCCTTGATGAACACTGATGCAAAAATCCTTAATAAAATACTGGCAAACTTAATCCAGCAGTATATCAAAAAGGTTATACACCATGATCAAGTTGGCTTCATCCCTGGGATGCAAGGCTGGTTCAGTATATGCAAATTAATAAATGTGATTCATCACATTAACAGAACTAAAGAAAAAAAACAACACATGATTGTTTCAACAGATGCAGAAAAGGCCTTCAACATCCCTTCATGTTAGAACTCTCAATAAACTAGGTATTGAAGAAACATACCCCAAAATAATAAAAGTCATATATGACAAACCCACACCCAATATCATACTGAATGGGCAAAAGCTGGAAGCATTCCTCTTGAAAACTGGCACAAGATAAGGATGCCCTTTCTCACCACTCCTATTCAACATAGTATTGGAAGTTCTGCCCAGGACAATCAGGCAAGAGGAATAAATAAAAGTGTTCAAATAGAAACAGAAAAAGTCAAATTATCTTTGTGTGCAGATGACATGACCTACTTGATCATGTTTGGCTCTGTTTCTCCACCCAAATCTCATCTTGTAGCTCCCATAATTCCCACGTGTTGTGGGAGGGACCTGCTAGGAGATGACTGAATTATGGCGGCAGGTCTTTCCCGTGCTGTTCTCCTGATAGTGAATGGGTCTCATGAGATCTGATGGTTTTAAAAAATGGGAGTTGCCCTGCACAAGCCTTCTTTTTGCTTGCCGCCATCCATGGAAGACATGAGTTGCTCCTCCTTGCCTTCCACCATGATTGTAAGGCCTCCCCAGCCATGTGGAACTGTAAGTCCAATTAATACAGGATTTATTATGAAATAATTTTTAGGCAGCTAGAAAGGGTAAAGGTTCTTGGTGGAAATTTTCCTGTGATAAGAACCTCCAAACCATTTATTTTCTAACAGAAAGGTGGCTTAAAGAGCTAGGCTGACAAGCTTTGATATGCAAATGCCAGCCATTAAAAACTGGGTTCACCCAATATGGCAATTCCTGCCTTCTTCTTGTCACCAGGTGTGCCAAGTGTTATGGCCACCTCCAGATAACACCATGTGTTCAGAATATCATGGTGGCCTGCATTTGCATATTAAAAGGCTAAGGTGGGAGGGTGAGGGTTTTCATGGGCTACATGAATGACACCCCTAGTCAAACCAATCCCATGGGCCCTATGCAAATCAGACACCGCCTTCTCCAGCCTCCAGTATAAGCTACCATTTTTCTGCCACACATGGGGTTCCCTTTCTTGGCTTGGAGCCCCCCTCCTTCTGTCTCTGTACAGGGGAGCTTCTTCATTCTTTCTTGCCTATTAAACGCTCTCCACTCCTTAAAACCACTCCACATGTGTCCATGCCATTTTATCTAAATCAGTGCAAGTCCAAGAACCCTGGTATTCCTCCAGTCATTGGAGCCATATCATTTTGATGCATTGGCTGAGAATTCATTCATCAGAGTGGTGAGTATTAGGAGTGAATCTTAACCTCAAATCTGTCCTTTACTCTAGAGCCTCTCTTCCTGCTATCTTGTTGCCAAACTTTCTTTCTCTTTCTATCTGTGCTCTCTTACTCTCTCTGTATGAAATGTATGGGAATTTTTACAGTTCAGGGAAACAGGTCCGTTAGGAAAGATCGCAAATTGTGGCAGGCAGTAACTCAATAAACATCTCTCTCTCTCTCTATGGTTTCTCTGTCAAGAACATGGTATTTCTAAGCCAACAGTGCCTAAATTAATTCATTAGTAAGGAGATTTTAAGTATGGAAGTTAACCGGCACCATGTTTCTAAGGGTAAATGCTTTAGCATGGGCCATAATAAGCAGCCAATCTAGCACATTGCTGCATTAAAGGAGCCTTGCCCAAAAGTGACACAGTCTCTCTGGAGATCTGTTTTTCAGGGAGCCAAGCAGATCACACAGATTTAGGAATTCAAAGGGGAATCACACGAGGCAGATAAACTAAGGCTGCATGGGTAAAGCGTGGTTAGTCCCATCACTCAGTTCATCCAGTTCCATGGCTTTGCGGACCACGCCTTCAACCATGGACAGCACATTTAACATGGTGCTGGAATCCAGAAACCAGGGAGGGAAAACAGTTGGAGGATGCTCCCACAGTCTTCTTCTCTACCCTGGATCATATGGAAAGGAAGGAGACTAAGAGGACACTTTTATTCTTGCTTCTTTTTCTAGATGGGTAACAGATTATCTTCAGCTTTCACCCCTCTGGAGTGCACTCTGAAACACTGTAACTTCCTTATCATCAGGACTTTGAAGAGAAAAGCAACTCATTTTCTTTTGCACAAGGGCATGGTATTTTTACTAAACCTTTTCAAGCATTGTAAGATCAACCCAGCTCTTTTAGCAATCATATCGGGCAGACCTGGGGAAAACAGTTCCCCAAAAGTTAGGGAAGCAACTTTCTTGGGAGCCATCTGGGGATTCCCCCTTATTTGGGGCCCCTTCAAGTTCCCTTCTCATTACAGAACCTTAGGCAAATAAAGCAAAAACTTAGGCTGATTTTCTGATGACCCCAATAGGTATATAAGAAGTTCTCCAAAATTTAATTCAGGTAGCAATATATCTCCTATAATACACCAAGAAGAAAGAAAGCAGATAGGGAAAGCAAAGAAAAAGCAGGAACACCATTCCCAATTGGGAAGGAAGCAGTTCCCCTTAACAACCCTAAATGGAACCCCAATAACTCAGGAGATGAACGGAAAAGGAAGTATTTTTTAATATGAATTTTAGAAGGCCTACAAAAAAACAGGGCCAAACCTCTCAATTATTCTAAATTGTCTATAATAAACCAAAATCCAGATGAGAATACTGTAGCCTTTATGGAAAGGCTGAGAGAGGCGCTAATGGAGCACACCTCTTCAACTCCTGATGCAGCTGAGGGACAGCTCATCCTGAAGGACAAGTTTATTACACAGGCAGCTCCTGATATCAGGAAGAAACTACAGAAGCAAGCTATAGGACCAAATAGCACCTTAGAAAACCTCCTGAAGGTGGCCATTACAGTCTTTTATAATAGGGACCAGGAGGAGACCCAAAAGAAAAAGAGAATGCTCAGGAGAAGGACAAAGTCTCTAGCAGCAGCTTTGCAGGTCTGCAAAGTCCAGGATCCCCAAGGTGCATCCACCAGTTGCTATCGTCGTGGCAATCCAGGGCATTTTAAAAAGGAATGCCCAGGCAGCAAGATGAAGCCACCTCAACCCTGTCCAGCCTGTAACGGAAACCACTGGAGATGGAACTATCCCCAGAGATGGAGGTCACTGGGTGCAAGACCAGTCTCACAGATGATCCAGCAGGACTGATGGGTCCCAGGGCTCAAACCCTAGCTCCAGTGGCTCAAACTGCCATTATAGCACTGGAGTACTGGGTTATTCTAGAAATTAAAGGAAGGAAAGTAATCCTCCTGCTAAACACTAGAGCCAGTCTCTCTCTTTTCTCCTCTCTAATCAGGCCTCCACTCTTCCCATAGCATGACCCTAAGGGGCATCTCAGGAATAACTCTAATCCAATATTTTTCTCAACCTTAGTTGCAGCTAGGAGGACCTATTGTTTACACATGCTTCGAGGCCATTGTCATGATAGCTTTACTAGTCAGAAAAGCCTCCAAGTCAACCCTAGGAAATAATTTCACTGTTTACACTCCACATGATGTGGCAGGATCACTGTCCTCTAGGGGGAGCTCTTAGCAAACAGCCAATAGAGCAAGAAGTACATAAGGCAGGATAAGTAGTAAGTCACTTTCTCCAAACACAGTGCTCAATTAGCTGAGCTAATAGCTCTTACAAGACCACATGAATTAAGCAAGGGAAAGAAAGCTAACATTTATACTAACTCCAAGTACGCTTTCTAAGTTCTCCAAGCTCATGCTGCCATTTAAAAAGAAAAAATATTTTCTTACCACCAATGGATCTCCTATAAAATATCACCAGAAAATTAACAGGTTATTATCCTCAGTTTTTGTTCCATGACAGATAGCAGGGATGCGTTGTAAGGAATATCAAAAGGGAACAAATGAGGTAGCCAAAGAAAATAGGTTAGGCTAATCAGGCAGCTAAGTTAAAGGCAAGGAAGCCTTAAGTCATCAACGCACCTCAAGCCCCTTCTAATCTAGGAAGGCTCCATAAAAGAAATTAAACCTTAGTATTCCCCTGCAGAAATAAAATAGGCCACTTGTCGAGGGCATTCTTCCCAGCCCTCAGAATGGCTAGTCAAAGGATGGCAAACTCCATTTGCCAGGCTCCAGCCAATGAAAAGTCCTTAAAATCCTTCACCAAACTTTTCACTTGGGAAAGGACAAAACTTATCAATGTGTTCAAAGGTTGTTTTCAGGCAGGAAATCTCTAAACTGGTTAAGCATGTAACCTCTCTAGCTCACTTCCAACAGGAATTAGCACAACTGGCAGAAGCCCAACCCCAGGAAATAGAGCAAACTTTATTTAACCCAGGAAATTTGGTATTAGGAAAAATTCTCATCTCTGTCTCCTTCCCTAAGCCAAGCTGGGAAGGGCCCTGCCCTGTTCTTCTTTCAACCCCCTAGGCAGTAAAAGTTACAGGAATCAACTCCTGGATGCATCGCACTCAAGTCAAAGCCTGAAGAGCTCACGGAACAACCCCTGACAGCCCAGAGGAACGTCCTGAATATCAATGTTAAGAAATAGAAGATCTTAAGCTGAAAATTATAAAAGGTAAGTAACTGGGCGAGGTCTACTCATCTTATTCAGTCCCACTCCTACCTCACCAGATACCTTTTATTATTTCTACCCTTTCCTCTCAAAATTTGCCACTAAATAGTAAAACTTCTTTTTAACTCATATTTGCAGGGAGATTTAATTATACATGGAATTTCATTTGTAACTTTGTAGATCCCCAAAGGGAAATGTTATATCTTGGCAAGTAAAGTTTTAAACAGAAATTATTTACTATGCCACTTTTGTGGTATAGTAGGATTAATAATTGCAAGAAAAATTTAGTAAAGATTGTTTTGCTTATAGCAGGAGTAATAGTTATGGATAAGAAGCAAGCATAAAAGCTTTACTATCATTAAGTTTAATAAGACTTTTTATTGAAAATTAATAATATAATGCACTCTAAATTATGGAAAGAAGGTTATAAAGAAAAAGATTTTATGTAGGAGAGAATTTTTTATGGTAAACACTTGTCCTAAAAGGAAATAACTGGTTGTTTAAAGGATGGATGTTTAGGACAAGTCAAAAAGTTTAAGTGTGTTGTTAGAGGGTCTGTGAAAGTCATAAAAGATTTTAATAATTAAAGGAAAGGAATTGTCCAGATTAACGCTAAAGGTATTTTAGCCACCCAGTAACGTATCTCTCCCAAGCATATTACAAGTTATAAAAATGGCTAAGCCTAAAGTTATTCTCTAATGGCAAGCCAAGGAGAAATGTATGCTTTTCTCAAGGAAAATGTTACTTTTATGTTAACGTTTCTGGTAATGTACAGCGACATCTAGTGGACGAAAACCGGTATTGCAATTCATTGGTGCAACTAACAGGTGTCAAACTCTACTGTCAGTTATGGCCTATGGGACACCCACTAGCAGGGGTCATCTTAATGCTCACCTTCTAACCCTATCTTTAAACCTTCTTGTAAAATTTATCTCTTTTTGCCTAGAAGCAATAAAAGTCCAAACAGTGCTGCAAGCAGAGCCATACAAGGACATGCCATTCTTCCAAAAACCCTTAAATCAACCTAAGAGAAGGCTCGACTGCTGTTCCCCTACACGACACCCCTTTTCAGCAGGAAGTAGCCAGAAAGAACCATCATCCAACACCCCCTAAAAGCGGTTAGGTTTGCTTCTCTTGAGGGAGGGAATAAGACAGGAGTAATTACGAAATTATTTTTAGGCAGCTAGAAAGGGCAAAGATTCTTGGTGGAAATTTTCCTGTAATAAGAAGCAACCTCCGAACCATTTCGTTTCTAACAGAAAGGTGGCTTAAAGAGCTAGGCTGGCAAGCCTTGATATGCAAATGCTGACCATTAAAAACTGGGTTCACCAATATGGCCATTCCTGCCTTCTTCTTCTTGTCACCAGGTGTGCCAAGTGTCATGGCCACCTCCAGATAACACTATGTGTTCAAAACATCATGGCCCCCTGCATTTGCATATTAAAAGGCTAAGGTGGGAGGGCCAGGTTTTTCACAGGCTACGTAAATGACACACCTAGTCAAGCCAATCCCCTGGGCCCTATGCAAACCAGACACTGCCTCCTGAAGCCTCCAATTTAACCGACAATTTTCCACCCCTCCTTCTGTCTCTATACATGGGAGCTGCTTTATTGTATCTTGCCTGTTAAACACTCTCCACTTCTTAAAACCACTCCACGTGTGTCCATGTCATTGTATCTAAATCAGTGGAAGACCAAGAACCCTGGTGTTCCTCCAGTCATCAGAGCCATATCACAATTGAGCCGCTTTCTTTTGTAAATGGCCTGGTCTGAGGTATGTCTTTATCAGCAATGTGAAAATGGACTAATAAGTAAACCAGTACCAGTAGAGTGGGGTGTTACTGAAAAGATACCCGAAAATGTGGAAGCAACTTTGGAACTGGGTAACAGGCAGAGGTTGGAACAGTTTGGAGGGCTCAGAAGAAGACAGGAAAATGTGGGAAAGTTTGGAACTTTCTAGAGACTTGTTGAATGGCTTTGACAAAAATCTTGACAGTGATATGAACAATAAGGTCCAGGCTGAGGTGGTCTCAGGTGGAGATGATAAACTTGTTGGGAACTGGAGCAAAGGTGACTCTTGTTATATTTTAGCAAAGAGATTGACAGCATTTTTGCCCCTGCCCTAGAGATTTGTGGAACTTTGAACTTGAGAGAGATGATTTAGGTTATCTGGCAGAAGAAATTTCTAAGCAGCAAAGCATTTCAGAGATGACTTGGGTGCTGTTAAAGGCATTCAGTTTTAAAAGGGAAACAGAGCATTAAAGTTTGAAAAATTAGCAGCCTGACAATGCAATAGAAAAGAAAATCCTATTTTCTGAGGAGAAATTCAAGTCTGCTGCAAAAATTTGCATAAGTAACAAGGAGCCAAGTGTTAATCACTAAGACAATGGGAAAAATGTCTCCAGGCCATGTCAGAGACCTTTGTGGCAGACCCTTCCATCACAGGACCATTGGTTTAACAGGAAAAAAAGTGGTTTCATAGGCTGAGCCCAGGGTCCCTGTGCTGTGTGCAGCCTGGGGATTTGGTGCCCTGTGTCACAACCACTCCAGCCATGGCTGAATGAGGCTGATGCAGAGCTTGGGCCACGGCTTCGCAGGTGCAAGCCTCAAGCCTTGGCACCTTCCATGTGGTGTTGAGCCTGTGAGTGCACAGAAGTCAAAAATTGAGGTTTGGAAACCTCTGCCTAGATTTCAGAAGATGTATGGGAATGCCTGGATGCCCAGGCAGAAGTTTGCTGTAAGGGTGGGGCCCTCATGGAGAACCTCTGCTAGGGCAATGCAGAAGGGAAATGTGGGGTGGGAAATCCCACACAGAGTCCCTACTGGGCACCACCTAGTGGAGCTGTGAGAAGAGGACCACCATCCTCCAGACCCCAGAATGGTAGATCCACTGACAGCTTGCACTGTGTGCCTGGAAAAGCTGCAGACACTCAACACCAGCCCATGAAGGCAGCAGGGAGGGAGGCTGTACCCTGCAAAGCCACAGGGCTGGAGCTGCCCAAGACTATGGAAACCTACCTCTTGCATCAGTGTGACCTGGATGTGAGACATGGAGTCAAAGGAGATCATTTTGGAGCTTTAAGATTTGACTGCCCTGCTGGATTTCAAACTTGCATGGGGCCTGTAGTCCCTTTGTTTTGGCCAATTTCTCCCATTTGGAATGGCTGTATCTACCCAATACCTGTATCCCCATTGTATCTAAAAAGCAAGTAATTTGCTTTTGATTTTACAGGCTCATAGGTGGAAGGGACTTGCCTTGTCTTGGATGAGACTTTGGACTGTGGGCTTTTGAGTTAATGACTTCGGGGGACTGTTGAGAAGGCATGATTGGTTTTGAAATGTGAAGATATGAGATTTGGGAGGTGCCAGGTGGAATGATATGGTTTGACTCTGTGTTCCCACCCAAATCTCATCTTGTAGCTCCCATAATTCCCACATGTTGTGGGAGGGACCTGGTGGGAGATGATTGAATTATGGGGGCAGGTCTTTCCCATGCTGTTCTCATGATAGTAAATGGGTCTCATGAGGTCTGGTGGTTTTAAAAAATGGGAGTTGCCCTGCACAAACTTTCTCTTTGCCTGCCGCCATCCATGTAAGACGTGACTCACTTCTCCTTGCCTTCTGCCATGATTGTGAGACCTCGCCAGCCATGTGGAATTGCAAGTCCAATTAAACCTCTTTCTTTTGTAAATTGCCCAGTCTTAGGTATGTCTTTATCAGTAGCATGAAAACAGACTAATACACTATATCTAGAAAACCTTATAGTCTCAGCCCAAAAGCTTTTTAAGCTGATAAGCAACTTCAGCAATCTCAGAATACAAAGTCAATGTATAAAAATTGCCAGCGTTCCTATACACCAACAACAGGCAAGCAGGGAGCCAAATCATGAATGAACTTCCATTCACAATTGCTACAAAAAGAATAAAATACCTAGGAATACAGTTAACAAGGGAAGTGAAGGACCTCTTCAAAGAGAACTACAAATCATTGCTCAAAGAAATCAGAGAGGGCACGAACAAATGGAAAAACATTCCAGGCTCATGGATAGGAAGAATTAATATTGTGAAAATGGCCATAATGCTTAAAGTAATTTATAGATTCAATGCTATTCCTATCAAATTACCAATTACATTCTTCACAGAATTAGAGGAAAAGTATTTAAAAATTCACGTGGAACAAACAAATAGCCCCAATAGCCAAGACAATCCTAAGCAAAAAGAGCAAAGCTGAAGGCATCATGCTTTCCAACTTCAAACTATACTACAAGGCTACAGTAACCAGAACAGCATGGTACTGGTACAAGAACAGACACACTGACCAATGGAACAGAATAGAGAACTCAGAAATAAGACCAAACACTTACAACCACCTGATCTTGGACAAACCTGACAAAAATAAGCAATGGGGAAAGTATGCCCTATCTAATAAATGGTGCTGGGAGAACTGGCTAGCCATATGCAGAAAACTGAAACTGGAGCCCCTTCTTACACCATATACAAAAATTAACACAAGATGGATTAAAGACTTAAATGTAAAACCCAAAATTATAAAAGCCCTAGGAGAAAATATGGGCAATACAATTCAGGACATAGGCACGGGCAAAGATTTCATGACAAAAAATGCCAAAAGCAATCATAACACAAGCAAAAATTGACAAATTGGATCTAGTTAAAATAAAAAGCTCCTGTACAGCAAAAGAAACTATCACAGTGAACAGACGACCTACAGCATGGGAGAAAATTTTTGCAATTTATTCATCTGACCAAGGTCTAATATCCAGAGCCTAAAAGGAAATTAAACAAATATACAAGAAACAAACAAACACATTAAAAAGTGGGCAAATGACTAGAACAGACACTTCTCAAAATAAGATATACATGCAGCCAACAATCATATGAAGAAAAGCCCAACATCATTGATCATTATTCGCAAATCAAAATCACAATGAGATACCATCTCATGCCAGTCAGAATGGTGATTATTGAAAAGCCAAAAGCAACAGATGCTGCTGACGTTGTGCAGAAAAAGGAATGCTTTAATGCTGTTGGTGGGAGTGTACATTAGTTTAACCATTGTGGAAGACAGTGTGGTGATTCCTCAAAGAAATAGAGGCAGAAATACCATTTGACCCTGCAATCCCATTACTGGGCATATACCCAAAGGAATATAAATCATTCGATCATAAAGATACGTGCATGTGTATGTTCATGGCAGCATTATTCACAATAGCAAAGTCATGGTATCTACCCAAATGTCCATTAATAATAGACTGGATAAAGAAAATGTGGTACATATATACTGTGAAATACTATGCAGCCATAAAAAGGAATGAGTTTATGTCCTTTGCAGGAACATGGATGGAGTTGAAAGTCATTATCCTCAGCAAACTAATGCAGGAATAGAAAACGAAACACTGCACGTTCTCACTTATAAGTGGGAACTGAATGATGAGAACACATGGACACATAGAGGGGAACAACTCACACTGGAGTCTGGGTAGGGAGGGTTGGAGAAGGAAGAACATCACGAAGAATAGCTAAAGGATGCTGGACTTAATACCTAGGTGATGGGATGATCTGTGCAGCAAACCAACATGGCACACATTTACCTATGTAACAAACCTGCACATCCTGCACATATACTGCTGAACTTAAAATAAAAGTTGAAGAAAAAAAAAAGAAAGAAAATGTACGTATGCACAATGGAGTGCTATTCAGCCATAAAAAAGAATGAGATCCTCTCATTTACAACAAAAGGGTGAAACTGAAGATCATTTTGTTAGGTGAAATAAGCTAGGCACAGAAAGACAAACTTCATGTTCTCACTTATGTGTGGAAGCTAAAAATTAAAGCAATTGAGCTCACGGAGATAGAGAGTAGAAGAATAGTTACCAGAGGCTGGGAAGAGTAGTGGAGGTGAGGGTGGAGGTGGAATGACTAATGAATATAAAATTAGTTAGAAAGAATAAATAATATCTAGTATTTTCTAGTGCAACAGTGTGATTATTGTCAAAAATAATTTAGGCTGGGCACGGTGGCTCATGCCTGTAATCCCAGCACTTTGGGAGGCCGAGGCAGGCGGATCACGAGGTCAGGAGATAGAGACCCTCCTGGCTAACACGGTGAAACCCCATCTCTACTAAAATTACAAAAAAATTAGCAGGGCGTGGTGGCGAGCACTTGTAATCCCAGCTACTCAGGAGGCTGAGGCAGGAGAATTGCTTGAAATGGGGAGGCGGAGAGTGCAGTGAGCCAAGATCATGCCACTCACTGCACTCCAGCCTGGGCGACAAGAGTGAGACTCCATCTCAAAAAAAATAATAATAATAATTTAATTCTACATTTAAAAATAATGCAGAGTATATAGAATTGGATTATTTGTAACACAAAGGATAAATGCTTGAGGTGATGGGTACTGCATTTACCCTGATGTGATTAGTATGCATTTCATGCCTATATAAAAATATTTCATGTAACATACAAATGTCTACACCTACTATGTACCCACAAAAATTATAAATAAAAATTAATTCAAAAAGTTATACATACAAAGAAAATGTGGTACATATACACCCCGGAATACTATGCAGCCATAAATAGTATGAAATCATGTCTTTTGCAACAACATGGATGCAGCTGGAGGCCATTATCCTAAGCAAAGTAATGCAGAAAGAGAAAACCAAATACCACATCCTCTCACTTATAAGTGGGAACAAAGCATTGTGCACACATGGACATAAATATAGGAACAACAGACACTGTGGACTACCAAAGGGTGAAGGGTGGGAGGTGGGTTAAAAAACTATGTATCGAGTACTATGTTCAGTGCCAGAATGTCAAGATCAATATCCACACTCTGAACCTCATTATCACACAATATTTTTATGTAACAAATCTGCACATGTATCTCTTATATCTAAAATAAAAGTTGAAAAATTTTAAGAAGTACTAGGAAACCTAATTCAACATTATACTACAATGATCATTCGCCTTAATCAAGTGGAATTCATCCCAGACATGTAAGGATGGCTCAACATACACAAATCAATAAATTTGATGCATCTCATAAATGAAATCGAGGGCAAAAACTATATCATTATTTCAAAAGACTCAGAAAAAGCACTTGATGAAATTTAACATCTTTCATGATAAAAACTCTGAACGCATTAAGTTAAAGATTCCACAGGGGGAAAAACCCTATTCGAGCTAACAAACAAATTCGGTAAAGTTGAAGGGTACACAATCAACATACAAAAATTAGTAGTATTTCTATATGCTAATAATGTACTATCTGAAAAAGAAATTATGAAAACAATCCCACTTTTAATAGTTACCCCAAAATACCTAGTAATAAATTTAACCAAGGAGGTTAAGATATCTGCAATGAAAAAGATAAAACATTGATGAAAGGCATTGCAAAAGATACAAATAAATGGAAAGATATACCATGTTCATGGTTGGAAAAATATTTTTAAAATATCCATACTATCCAAAGCGATCTACAGATTTAATGCAATATGTATAAAAATACCAATTACATTCTTCACATAAATTTTAAAAATGTAAAATATATATGGAACTATAAAAGACCCCAAATTGTCAAAAAGATCTTAAGCAAAACATACAAAGTTGGGGGCAAAACCTCAAAATATTCTACAAAATTATAGTAATTAAAACAGCATGATACCAGCATATAAACAGACACATGACCACTGGGACAGAATAGAGAACCCAGAAATAAATCCATGCATTCATAGTCAAATAATTTTTAACAAAGGCACCAATAACACACATTGGGGAAAGGGACAGCCTCTTTAATAAATGGTGCTAAGAAAACTGGGTGCAAACTACGTGCAGAAAAATGAAACTAGATGCCTATCTCTAACTACATACGAAAAAAGAACTCAAATGGATTAAATACTTAAATGTAAGACCAAAAACTATGAAAATACTAGAAGAAAACATAAGGGAATTGCTTCATGACATTGGTCTGGGCAATAATTTTTTGGATAAGAACTCAAAATCACAGGCAAAAGCAAAAATAGACAAATGGGTTCATATACTAAAAAGCTTCTGCACAGCAAAGAAAAAAATCAACAGAGTGAAGAGACAATCTATAGAATGAGAGAAAATATTTGCAAAGCAAGTCAGTAACTAAAAAACAAAAAATCTTATTACACATGGGCAAAAGATCTGAATAAATATTTCTCAAAAGAAGCACACAAATTGCTAATAGGTTTATTTTTTACGTGTTCAACATCACTATCATCAGAGAAATGCAAAACAAAATAAAAAGTCACAGTGTCACCTCACCTCACTTAGAATGGCTAACCAAAAAAACCCACCAAATGCTGGCAAGGATGTGGAGAAAGGACGCACCGTTGGTGGAAACATAAATTAGTACAGCCATTATGAACCATAGTATGGAAATTCCTAAAAATTAGAAATCAAACTACCATATGATCCAGCAATCCCACTTCTGAGTCATTCCTTCTGAGTATATATCCAGAGGAAATGAAATCAGTATGTCAAAAAAAAAAATCTGTAATCCCTTGTTTATTGTAGCACTATTCTCAATAGCCAAGATAATGTAATAAACCTAAGTGTCCATCAGTGGATAAATGGGTACAAAAAACGTGGTAGTTATACACAAATAAATACTATTTGGCCATAAAAAAATAAAATGTTATTTGCAACAACATGGATGAACCTGAAGCCATTATATTAAATGAAATAAGCCAAGCATAGAAGGACAAATACCACATGTTCTCACTCATATGTGGAACTGAAAAAGGTTGACATTGAACAAGTAGAGAGTAGAATGGTAGTTACCCGGGTCTTGGGAGTGTGAGAGAGGAGGATGAGAAGGAATTGGTAAATGCGTAGAAAGTTGCAGTTGGCCGGGCGCGGTGGCTCATGCCTGTAATCCCAGAACTTTGGGAGGCCGAGGCGGGCGGATCACGAGGTCAGGAGATCGAGACCCTCCTGGCTAACACGGTGAAACCCCGTCTCTACTAAGAATACAAAAAATTAGCTGGGCGCGGTGGTGGGCGCCTTTAGTCCCATCTACTCAGGAGGCTGAGGCAGGAGAATGGCAAGAACCCCGGAGGCGGAGCTTGCAGTGAGCCGAGATTACGCCGCTGCACTCCCGCTGTGGCGGCAGAGCGAGACTCCGTCTCAAAAAAAAAAAAAAAAAAAAAGTTGCAGTTAGGCGGCATAAGTTCTAGAGTCCCATTGAACGGTAGGGTGAATATAGTTAACAATAATATATTGTATATTAAAAATTGCTAGAAGAGGTGATTTTTTTTTTCTTTGAGACGGAATTTCGCTCTTGTTGCCCAGGCGGGAGTGCAATGGCGCGATCTCGGCTCACCGCAACCTCCGCCTCCCGGGTTCAAGCGATTCTCCTACTCAGTCTGCAGAGTAGCTGGGATTACAGGCATGCACAATCATACCTGTCTAATTTTGTGTTTTTAGTAGAGATGGGGGTTTCTCCATGTTGATTAGGCTGGTCTCAAACTCCTGACCTCAGATGATTCGCCCGCCTCGGCCTCCCGAAGTGCTGGGATTACAGGCGTGAGCCACCGCGCCTGGCCAGTGATTTTTAAATATTTCACCACAAAGAAATGGCAAATGTTTCAGGTGAGGAAATATGCAATTAATCTGATTTTATCGTTACACAAAGTTTGCATGTATCAAAACATCACACTTTATTCCATAAATATGTACAATTATTATGTATCAATTAAAAATAAAATAAAACTTTAAAAAGATGTGGCTAGAATAGAAACTCCTTGGTACTCTTTCCCTAGTTTAGCTTTTAGAGAAAAAGCTTCACATAAATTGAAACATACAACTATATTAGCTCTTGCTTGTTTAGCTCAAAATTACTTTGTTAGATTCACCCTTGTGGTTCCATGTAGCTCTAATTTATTTGTTTTCATTTCTATATAAAAAATTCCATTGTGCAAATTATTGGTAGTACTGGATGGTTTTAAATTTTTTGTTGTTTTGAAGTGTGCTATTGTGAGCATTCCTACACATATATCCTGCTGCACATGTACATGAGTTTCTCTACATATATAGCTAGGAATAAAATTGCTCAGGTTTAAAATATACGTATGTTCAGCTTTACTAAATAATGCCAAACAATTTTTCAAAGTTATTATACCAATTTCTACTCTGCCAGCAGTGAAATAGTTCTTGTTATTCCACATTACCGACCCTGATATTGTCAGACTTATAATTTTTAATCCATTGATGTGTAATAATATCTCATTATGGTTTTAACTTTCAAATCTCTGATTACTAATAAGGATGAGCACTTTTAATGCATTTTTGGCCATTTAAATTCCTATTTTATAAAATGTTCATTTTTCTGTTTCTTCCTATTGAGTAGCCTGTATTTTTAAAATTGATTTGTAGAAATTCTATGTCAGTGTCATTTGTCAGATACGTGTTGCAGTCTACAGTCATACCACCCTGAACACACCTGACCTTGTCTGATCTAGGAAGCTAAGCAGGGTTGGGCCTGGTTAATCCTTGAACGAGAGACATGTGTTACAAATATATTCTATCATTTCACAACTGACCTTTTTCTTAAATATGTCTTTTAATGAAGTATGTACTTAAAATTAATGTGGTTGAATATATCAGTCTTTTCCTTTATAGTTAATGCTTTTTGTGTGTTATGCAGTAAATTCTTTCCTATCCTGAGGTCTTGAGGATAGTCTTCTATGTTATCTTCTAAAACGTTTGTAGTTATTTTTCACAGGACTTGGTGAAACCTGAAATTTTATTTTTGTGTATAGTGCGAAGGAAATGTAAATTTCCAAATTATCTATGTGAATACTCATCTACCGTAAAATAATTTATTGAATAAAGAATATTTTACAGTATTCCGCAATGCCTCCTCCAGCATACAGCACTAATCCATGTGTTCACGTGTCAAATTCTAGATCTCTATTTTTTCTTTTGGTCTGTTTTGTTTATTCCTATTTTAATAACACTGCCTTAAATACATAGCTTCATTTAAAATTTTGATATCTGAAATAGCAGATACTAATGCATCTTGTTTTTCTTTTTCAAAACATCTTGGTTATTCCTAACTCTTTGTACTTTTACATATATTTCTGGCAAGTTCACAACATACTCTTGACATTTTTATTTGGATAATACTAGCTCTACAAATCAATTGGAAGAGGATCATCATCTTTACAACACTATGTCTTCCAATTCATCAACATCCTATTTCTTTTGATTTATTTAGGTATCTAGTAAGGTTTTACAATTTTTTCCATGAAGATATTTGCATTAGTTCATTCTTGCAGTGCTATAAAGAAATACCTGAGACTGAGTAATTTATAAAGAAATTTAATTGACTCGTGGTTCTACAGGCTGTACAGAAAGCATAGCGGCTTCTCCTTCAGAGAGGCCTCAGGAAACTTCCAATCATGGCAGAAAGGGGGAGCAGGCATGTTACATGGCCAGACCAGGAGCAAGAGAGAGAGTGAGAGGGGAGGTGCTACACACTTTTTTTGCGACGGAGTTGCTGTCACTCAGGCTGGAGTGCAGTGGCACGATCTCGGCTCACTGCAACTTCCGCCTCCTGGGTTCAAGCCATTCTCCTGCCTCAGCCACCCGAGTAGCTGGGATTACAAGCATGCACCACCACGCCTGGCTAATTTTTGTATTTTCAGAAGAGACAGTATTTCACCATGTTGGCAAGGCTGGTCTCGAACTCCTGGCCTCAAGCGATCCACCTGCCTCGGCCTCCCAAAGTGCTGGGATTACAGGCATGAGCCACCATGCCCGGCCATTGCTACACACTTTTAAACAACCACATCTTGTGAGAACAGCACTACATGTTCGTGAATGGTGCTAAACTCTTCATGAAGAATCCACCCCCATGTTCCAATCACCGCCCATCTTGCCCCATCTTCAACACTGGGAATTACAATTCGGTGTGATATTTAGGTGGGGACACAAATCCAAACCATACCAATATTGAATTTTTTTTCATTTATTACTGAGTATTTTTAATTTGCCACTATTAAAAGTGAAATAATTTTTGAATTTGGAAAACTTCCTAAATTTTTTTAGTTCTAATAATTTGGCTATAAAGACCTTTGGATTTTCTATTATGATGACATAATTTGTGAATAATGACAGTTTTGAGTCTTTCTAGTCCTTAGACCCAACATTCTACGTGTACCAATATGATAGCAGATATTGTTGTCTTGTTCTTGATTTTTAAAAGCTTGTTTCACCATTAAATATGTTATGGTTATAGTTCTACTTTTGTTTTTTATACATATCTTGAAATTTTCCACCTGTGGTTTATTCAGGTTCAACTATTCCATCGTAAAAACTGTGCCACTGTGCTTTGATGAAGACTCATGTGTCTGGCAACAGCTCTTGCCTTTTGTCTCTGGGGTCCTGGCCTGGGTAGGATTCCTGGGTGTTCTGTTGGCTCATTTGGGGCCATCAAGTCACTTTGGACCACTCACTGTCTGCTGTGCCTCCACCAGTCAGAAACTCTTCCCAGGAACAGTGAGAGCCAAAGCCAAAAGAAGACTTGTTCCATGTTTGGTGATTGAGCGACAGTGGGTGAAATCTTCTCTCAAACAGAACTAGAGAGAATTCAGTGCTTGTACTCCACAGTGAGTAATGTCAGGGCTGACCCATCCTAAAGCCTATCTTGCCATGCTCTTACAGTGTTGGAGGCTTCTACATTTGGTACTGGCAGTCAGTAAATTTTAATGATGACTGTATATGGGATGTGAGTTTATAAAGCAATGGAACATAAGAAAAGCAATTGTACTTAACTATGCCATATGTATGTATCCAGTGACCAAAAATAAAACCAACCAACCAAAAAACAAAACAAAACAATCGCAGTTAATCCTTAGATTTACTCAAAAGGATATGGACAAGCATCACAGCTTGCCTGATGTTTATCTCCTATAAAAGTAGACCCCTACAGCAGTCCCTGCAGTAGTCCCACAGCCACATAGGAGTTATTTTTTTCTGACTCTCCAAGTAACAGATCAGTTTCAAAGTAATAAGATTCACATTGAACAAAATGTGAAAGCTGCAATGGCTTAAAAGCCTCATGCTCCTTAGAAGCTTAATATAACTCCATAGGCATACCTTCCAGGGTTCCCACAAGGGACTTGCTGAGTTACAAGAATTCCACACAAACGATATCTGAAAGATATGACTTCTTGTGAGGTATTTCTAGCTCTCTAAGTCCAGATGGAATTTACCAATCAGAGTTCATTTTAACCATAGTAAATATTGCCTAATTATATGATTGACACATGGAATCTTTATTTCCAGAGCTGGTAAGCTAACTGAAGGTAAAAGTCTCATTCAGAAAATAATTTATCCCCAGTCTACCTTCCCATGACCTTTCATTAACATCTTCAATATAGTAAAAACCAAATTAATACATTTTATAATCACCAGAATTTTAATCATTTAATGAGACTTATTTGATATCCTTTCTTGTCCCTTAGCCAGTTGGACTTTTCTTTGGCCAGTTAGTTTTCAGAGTGACCAGGGATCTTTGTATCCTCTAGATCAAATGTAAGTTTACTTCAAAAAATACAACAGAACATTTAATAGAGCAAACATGGTACAGTGTCATTTAAGTGTTCCTTTTATATACCATCAGTAAATTAGGAATTTTATTCATTTTGAAAGTACTGTCTTAGTCACTCAAAAATAAGGGTTTGTACATATCCTTTGGCTTAGATTTAAAAAAAAAAAAAGTCAGTTGAAGTCTAAGATATGTTTGCATTCCTCTCAGACCAATGCCAGCAGAGGACTTTGGTCAGACTCCAGTAGAAGGTCATGCTATGCCAAAATGCACAGGCTGACTTCGTTGGAATGTTGTTTCCAGCCTGGCTATGGTTACCCACTCCCACACATACTGGAAATTTTGTGAAGCTTTTTCCTTGTGACTGTGTCGTTAAGCTGCTATAAGTATGTCTTGCCAACACACAGCAAGGGCTACCCTTGCCAGGGATTTACTCAGAAAGATATATAGCAGGAGCCACAGCTGCCAGTGAGACAGCCAAATGTATACCTCTTCATGTGAGTAGAACTTACAGTAGTCCTTGCAGTAGCTCACACTGCCAGATAGGAGCTAGTTTCTCTGGTTCCTCTGGTGTCCGTGTAGGTGTGAAAAAAAAGAAAACCAGTCTCATATCAGGTGTATCTAGGAAGCATCCTAGTTTAAAAACTTCATGCCCTTCAGAGCAAATATCACTTTAGAGATGTCATTTTTTTATTGTAGATATTAAAAATTTATGTTTTCTCTCTCCTTGTTTCCTAAATAAGGCTTGCTAGATGATTAATTTAAACTTTTCAAAGAACAAGCTTTTATTTTTTCCATCGTGTTTCTTTTTTCTGTTCACTAATTTCTGCTCTTGTCTTTATAACCTCCTTTAGTCTATTTTTCTTGGGGTCTAATTGACTTTCTAGTTTTCTTAAGGTTTAATTCCCTTTCCTACTTTTCTTATTACATATGTACTTAAAGCTTTACATTTCCCTCTTTAGATGTGTTCCAGAAATTTAAATTTTTTATTATATTAAATTTAAAATATTTTCTATTTTCTACTGTGAGGTCTTCTTGGACCTATGGTCATTAGAGCATGTTGTTTAATTTCCAAATGTTTAAGTATTTTTAGGAGCTTTATTGGGGGTGGGGAAAGGACAAAGACCAAATGTATTTTTTATTGTACCACAAATCGCTATGGTATTGTAGTGAACATATTCATTTATTTGCTTCCCCTTCTGGACTGTGAACTTCTTGAGGACAGTTTCTTATATGTTTTTCTTTTTTCCTCCTGATTCACAAAACAGATACTCAAAATTTTTAAATAAATGAGTAACTGCCTGAATGAAGCAAGCAAGTTGCAGTTTATTAGCCTATAACATTGCTCAGTAATAAAAATTTGATAGAACTAGACATTTCAGTAAAAAGAAAACTATCATAAATTTGGGGGTACAGATGCAGGTTTGCTATACAGGTAAATTGTGTGTCACAAGAGTTTGGTATACAAATTATTTTGTCACCTAGATGATAAGCATGGTACCTGCTAGGTAGTTTTTAGAATCACATCCTCCTTCCACCCTCCACCCTCAGGTAGGCCACAGTGTCTGTTGCTCCCTTTTTTGTGTCCACGTATACTTAATGTTAAGCTCCCACTTATAAGTGACAACATGCAGTATTTGGTTTTCTGTTTCTGTGTTAGTTCACTTAGGATAATGACCTCCAGTACCATTTATGTTGCTGCAAAGGATATAATCTTGTTTTTTATGGCTGTATAATATTCTGTGGTGTATTATGGCTATCTAGTATTCCATGATGTATATATTCCATGGTGTATATTCCATGCTATATAATATTCCATGGTGTGTATAGTATTCCATGTCGGTCTATTCAGCCTACTTTTGATGAGCATTTTGGTTGATTCCATGTCTTTTCTAGTGTAAATAGTACCACAATAAACATACACGTGCATTTGTCTTCATGGTAAAACAATTTATATTCCTTTGGTTATATACTCAATAATGGGACTGCAGGGTTGAAAGGTTACTCTGTTTTAAGTTTCTTGAGAAAGTGCCAAACTGCTTTCCAAACTGAATTAACTAATTTACATTGCCACTAGCATTGATTAAGTCTCTTTTCTCTGCAACCTCACAAGCATCTGTTATGTTTTGACTGTTCATTTGAATTTCTCTAATGATTAATGATGTTGAGGATTATTTTTATTATTATACTTTAAGTTCTGGGGTACAGGTACAGAGTGTGCAGGTTTATTACATAGGTATACATGTGCCATGGTGGTTTGCTGCACCCGTCAACCTGTCATCTACATTAGGTATTTCTCTTAATGCTGTCCCTCCCCTAGCCCCTCACCCCGACAGGCCCCAGTGTGTGGTGTTCACCTCCCTGTGTCCATGTGTTCTCATTGTTCAACTCCCACTTATGAGTGAGAACATGTGGTGTTTGGTTTTCTGTTCTTGTGTTAGTTTGCTGAGAATGATGGTTTCCAACTTCATCCATGTCCCTGCAAAGGACATGAACTTATCCTTTTTTATGGCTGCATAGTATTTCATGGTGTATATGTGCCACATTTTGTTTATCCAGTCTATCACTGATGGGCATTTGGGTTGGTTCCAAGTCTTTGCTATTGTGAACAGTGCCGCAATAAACATACGTGTGC
Organism: Gorilla gorilla gorilla; assembly: GCF_029281585.2. NCBI lineage: Eukaryota > Metazoa > Chordata > Mammalia > Primates > Hominidae > Gorilla > Gorilla gorilla. The sequence goes on along the minus strand of NC_073224.2, from coordinate 127,860,843 downwards.
ATGTGTTTTTATAGTAGAATGATTTATAATCCTTTGGGGATATACCCCATAATAAGATTGCTGGGTCAAATGGTATTTCTGGTTCTAGATCCTTAAGGAGTGGCCACACCGTCTTCCACAATGGTTGAACTAATTTATACTCCCACCAACTATGTAAAAGCATTCCTATTTCTCCACATCCTCTCCAGCATCTGTTGTTTCCTGACTTTTTAATGATCGCTGTTCTAACTGGCGTGAGATGATATCTCATTGTGGTTTTGATTTGCGTTTCTCTAATGACTGGTGATGATGAGCTTTTTTCATATGTTTGTTGGCTGCTTAAATGTCTTCTTTTGAGAAGTGTCTGCTCATATCCTTCACCCACTTTTTGATGGGGTTGTTTTTTTCTTGTAAATTTGTTTGAGTTCTTTGTAGATTCTGGATATTAGCCCTTTGTCAGATGGATAGGTTGCAAAGATTTTCTCCCATTCTGTAGGTTGCCTATTCACACTGAGCATATTTTCATTTGCTCTGCAGAAGCTCTTTAGTTTAATTAGATCCCATTTGTCAATTTTTGCTTTTGTTGCCATTGCTTTTGGTGTTTTAGTCATGAAGTCTTTGCCCATGCCTATGTCCTAAATTGTATTGCTGATGGTGAGGATTTTTATATGCTTTTTGACCACATGTATGTCTTCTTTTGAGAAGTGTCTGTTCATACTATTTGCCCACTTTTTTATAGGGCTGTTTGTTTTCCAGTTGTTAATTTGTTTAAGCTCCTTATACATTGTGGATATTAGACCTTTGTCAGATGCATAGTTTGCAAATATTTTCTCCCGTTCTGTGAATTCTCTGTTTACTCTGTTGGCAGTTTATTTTGCTGTGCAAAAGCTCTTTAGTTTAATAAGGTCCCATTAATTAATTTTTGTTTTTTATTGCATTTGCTTTCGGTATCTTTATCATGAAATATTTGCTAGGACCTATATCCAGAATGGCATTTCCTAGCTTTTCTTCTAGAGTTTTTGTATTTTTAGGTTTTACATTTAGGTATTTAATCCACCTTTAAGTTGATGTTTGTATATGGTGTAAGGAAGGGGTCCAGTTTCAATCTTTTACATATGGCTAGCCAGTTAACTCAGCATTAGTTATTGAATAGGGAGACCTTTCCTCGTTGTTTGTTTTTGTTGATTTTGTTGAAGATCAGATGGTTATAGGTGTGTAGCTTGATTTCTGGGCTCTCTATTCTGTTGCATTTGTCTAGGTGTCTGTTTTTGTACTAGTACCATGCTATATTCATTACTGTAGCCTTGTAATATAGTTTAAAGTTGAGTAATGTGATGCCACCAGCTTTTTTCTTTTTGCTTATGATTACTTTGGCTGTTAGGGCTTTTGTTGTTGTTGTTGTTCCAAATGAATTTTAGAATAGTTTATTCTAGTTCTGTGAAAAATGTTGATAGTTTGATAGGAATAGCATGTAACCTACAAATTGCTTTGGACAGTGTTGCCATTTTAACAAAATGTATTCTTTCCATTCATGAGCATGGAATATTTCTCCATTTGTGAGTGTCATTTCTAATTTCTTCCAGCACTCTTGGTTAGCTATATTTATAGTATTTTATTCATTTGGGGGCTATTGTGGATGGGATTGCATTCTTGATTTGGCTCTCAGCTTGGTTATTATTGGTGTATGGGAATGCTACTGATTTTTGCACATTTACTTTGTATCCTGAGACTTTGCTGAAGTTGTTTTATCAGATCTAGGAGCTTTGGGGCAGAGATTATAGGGTTTTCTAAGTATAAAATTATATTGTCTGCTAACAGAGATAGTTTTGCTTCTTCTCTGGTTGTTTGGATGCCTTTTCTTTCTTTCTCTTGCTTCATTACTCTGGATAGGACTTCCAGTACTATGTTGAATAGGAGTGGTGAGAGTAAGTATCCTTTTCTAATTCCAGTTTTCAAGGGGAATGTTTCCAGCTTTTTCCCATTCAGTATGATATTGGCTGTGGGACTGTCATAGATGGCCCTTATTATTTTGAGGTATGTTTCTTCAATGCCTAATTTGTTGAGGGTTTTTATCATGATGGGTAGTTGAAATTTATCAAAAGTATTTCTGCATCTATGGAGTTGATTATGTGGGTTTTTAGTTTAGTTCTGTTTATGTGATGAATCACATATATGGATTTGCATATGTTGAACCAAACTTGCATCCCAGGGACAAAGCCTACTTGATCTTGGTGGGTTAGCTTTATGATGTGCTGCTGGATTTGGTGTGTTAGCATTTTGCTAAGGATTTTTGCATTTACATTCATCAAGAGTATTGAACTGAAGTTTTCTTTTTAGTTGTGTCTCTGCCAGATTTTGGTATCAGGCTGACTGACACTGGCCTCATAAAATGAGTTAAGGAGAAGTCCCTTTTTCTCAATATTTTGAAATATTTTCAGTAGGATTGGTACCAGCTCTTCATAAATCTGGTAGAATTTGGCTGTGAATCTCTCTGGTACAGGGCTTTTCCTGGATGGTAGAATTTTGTTACTGATTCAATTTTGGAACTCATTCAACTGTTCAGGGTTTCACTTTTTTTCCTGGTTCAATCTTGGGAAGTTGTATGTTTCCAGAATTTATGAACTTCTTGTAGGTTTTTTATTTTGTATGCACAGAGGTGTTTGTAATCATGTCTGAGGGTTTTTTTTTTTTCGTCCTGTGGGGTGAGTGGTAATGTTACCTTTCTTATTTCTGATTGTGTTTATGTCGATCTTCTCTCCTTTTCTCTTTATTAGTCTAGCTAATGGTCTACCAATCTTATTTTACAGACAAATTTCTGGTTTCATTTATCTTTTGTATAATGATAGGATCAAATCCACACATATTAATATTAACCTTGAACATAAATGGGCTAAATACCCTACTTAAAAGACACATAGTGGCAAGTTGGATAAAGAAGCAAGACCCAACTCTATGTTGTCTTCAAGAGACCCATCTCACATTCAAGGACACACATAGCCTCAAAGTAAAGGTATGGAGAAAAATCTGTTTCAATACTCAATTTCTTTCAGTTCCACTCTGATATGGTTATCTCTTGTCTTCTGCTGGCTTCAGGGCCGGTTTGCTCTTGCTTCTCTAGTTCTTGTAGGTGTCATGGTCAGTTATCAATTTGAGATCTTTCTAATTTTTTCATGTGGGCATTTAATGCTATAAACTTCTCTCTTAACACTGCTTTATCTCTTTTTCAGGGATTCTGGTATGTTGTGTCTTTGCTTTTATTAATTCCAAAGAATGTCTTGATTTTTGTCTTAATTTCATTATTTACCCAAAAATCATTCTGGAGCAAGGTTTTAAATTTCTATGTAATTGTATGGTTTTGAGCAAACTTTTTAGCCTTGATGTTCATTTTTATTGCACTGTGTTCTGTTAGTGTGGTTGGTATGATTTTGGTTTTTCTGAATTTGCTGAGAATTATTATATGGCCAATTGTGTAGTTAATTTTAGAGTATGTGCCATGCACAGATGAGATGTATATTCTGTTGCTTTTGGATGGAGAGTTCTGAAGATGTCTGTTAGATCCATTTAGTCAAGTGTCAAATTCGGGGCCTGAATATCTGTCTTAGTTTTCTGCCTTGATGATTTGTCCAATCCTGTCAGTGGGGTGTTGAAGTCTCCCACTATTATTTTGTGGTTATCTAGTCTCATTGAAGGTCTCTAAGAACTTTCTTTATGAATCTGGGTGATCCTGTGTTAGGTGCATATATATTTAGGATAGTTAAGTTCTTCTTCTTGAACTGAACCCTTTACCATTATATAATACCCTTCTTTATCTTTTTTGATCATTGTTGTTGTAAAGTCTGTTTTCTCTGAAATTAGAATAGCAACTGTACTTTCTTTTTTGTTTTTCATTTCCTTGGTAGATTTTTCTCCATACCTGTACTTTGAGGCTATGTGTGTCCTTGCATGTGAGATGGGTCTCTTGAAGACAACATAGAGTTGGGTCTTGCTTCTTTATCCATTTGCCACTATGTGGCTTTTAAGTGGGGTATTTAGTCCATTTATGTTCAAGGGTAATAATGATATGTGTGGATTCGATCCTGTCATCATGGTGGTATTCAGACTTGTTTGTGTAGTTGCTTTTTATTGTCAGTGGTCTATGTACTTAAGTGTGTTTTTGTGGTGGTCACTAAGGGTCTTTTGTTTTCACATTGAGCACTCTCTTAAGAACCTCTTGAAAGCAGGTCTGGTGTTAACGAATTTCCTTAGCATTTGCTTGTCTGAAAAGGATCTTATTTCTCCTTTGCTTATAAAGTTTTGTTTGGCTGCATATGAAATTCTTTGTTGGAATTAAAAAAAAAATACTGAATATAGGCCTCCAGTCTCATCTGGCTTGAAGGGTTTCTGCCGAAAGGTTCACTGTTAGCCTAATATGGGTCCCTTTGTAGGTGATCTTCCCCTTCTCTCTAGCTGCCTTTAAAGTTTTTTCTTTCATTTTGACCTTGGAGAATCTGATGAGTCTGTGTCTTGAGGTAGTCTTCCTGTGTAGTAAAGTTCTCTGCATTTCCTGAATTTAAATGTTGGCCTCCCTAATGAGGTTGGAAAAATTTTCATGAACTATATATCCTCAGATATGTTTTCCAAGTTGCTTCCTTTCTCTCACTGTCTTGCAAGAATGCCAATTAGTCATAGATTTGGTCTCCTTACATAATCTCATATTTCTCAGAGGTTTTGTTCATTCTCTTTTTCTTTATTTTTGTCTGACTAAAATGATTCAGAGAATCAGTTTTCAATCTTTTAGATTCTTTTCTCAGCTTGTTTTATTCTGTTATTAATACTTGTGATTGTATTATGAAATTCTTGTAGTGAGTGTTTCAGCTCTATAGCTCAGCTAGGTTCTTTCTTAAAGAAGAAAGCAAGTCTGAATACATTCAAAGTCTTTAAGCAAGTCTGAATACATTCAAAGGGCCAAAATTTTGAAAGATACTCACTTTGACAACAGTAAAATTAAGCTATTTGCCATTACTTTCAATGCCAAAAACAGCAATTTATTTTGCACCAGTCTAATAGAAATCAGTGACAAAAAAATTAACTTAAAAAATACTCTAGGTGCACACACCCTTCCACACTGCTGCTGCTGCTAATGCTCCATCTTTCCATCTTTCTCATTTCACCTCTTGTATCATTTTATTGAATTCTTAGGTTGTGTTTCAACTTTCTCCTGAATCTTGATAATATTTGTTTCTATCCAGATTCTGAATTCTATGTTTGTCATTTCAGCCTGGTTAAGAATCATTGCTGGGGAACTAATCTGATCATTTGTAGGTAAGAAGACATGCTGACATGTTTTTATTATTATTCAATTTTATTTGAAGTTTGGGAATACATGTGCAGGATGTGCGGGTTTGTTACATAGGTAAACATGTGCCATGGTGGTTTGCTGCACCTATCAACCCATCACCTAGGTATTAAGCCCCACATGTATTAGCTATTTATCCTGATGCTTTCCCTCCCACTATACTCCCAACAGGCGTTGGTGTATGTTGTTCCCCTCCCTGTGTCCATGTGTTCTCATCATTCATCTCCCACATATAAGTGAGAACATGTGGTGTTTGGTTTTTTGTTCCTGTGTTAGTTTGCTGAGGATAATGGCTTCTAGCTACATCCATGTCCCTGCAAAGGTTGCACTGAGCCGAGATCACACCAATGAACTCCAGCCTGGGCAACACAGTGAGATTCTGTCTCAAAAAAAAAAAAACGAAAAACAAACAAACAAAAAAACTGTAGTCTTTATCTCTGATAATACTTCATATCTTAAAATCTGTTTACCCTCAAAATAATATTGTCCCACTGGCTTTTCTATAATTAACATTTTTATCATGCATCATTTTATCCTTTTTTGAAAATCTATGTCCTTATGTTTAAAGTGCATTTTTTAAAAACACAATATAATTGTCTTATATTTTTGATACAAGAAAAAAGTCACAAATTTTTAATAGGTACTCCGATCAATAAATTATGCATATTTCCCCACTTTTTTCTACTAGGATAAATTTTATTAAACATTACAAGAAAAAAGTTTCAAATATGCACATCTTTCTTCACACAATAAAGTACTTTTGCTCTGATGCGCAATTGTATACGTAATTTTAAATCCTCCCAAAGTTAACATACTTACCAGTATTAAAAATAATTACCTCATGCCCTACAATCTCTTTTGAGCTATAAGTGTGTGTGGCTGTGTGTGTGTAATTTAGGCTAAATTCTAAGAGTAGTCAGTAACCCTGATCAGAAATTCACATTCCCATTGTTGTCAATTAACATTTGATCAGAAAGGTTGCATTCCACAAGCAGTTTCTGCAAGGCTTTAACTAACTTTATCTTAGATAAACACAAAACATTTGTTTAATTAGCATAATGAATAGTAGAAGTATTTTTCAAATAATGACTTGTTAGCATAATAGATGATAGAAGTATGGATCAAATGGTAGATCTACTTTTAGTTTCATAAGGAATCAACATACTGTTTTCCATAGTGGTTGTAATAGTTTATATTCCCACCAGCAGTGTAAAAGTGTTCCCTTTTCACTACTTCCATGCCAAAATCTATTATTTTTTGAGTTTTTAATTATGGCTATTCTTGCAGGAGTAAGGCAGCATTGCATTGTGGTTTTGATTTGCATTTCCCTGATAAGTAGTGATGTTGAGCATTTTTTCATGTTTGTTGGCCATGTGTATATCTTCTTTTGAGTATTGTCTATTCATGTTCTTAGCCCACTTTTTGATGGGATTTTTTTTCTTGCTGATTTATTTGAGTTACTTGTAGATTCTGAATATTAGTTCTCTGTAGAATGCATAGTTTATGAAAATTTTCTCCCAGTTTATGGGTTGTCTGTTTGCTCTGCTGATATTTACTTTGCTGTGCAGAAATTTTTTAGCTTAATTGAGTCCAATCTATTCATCTTTGTTTTTGTTGCATTTGCTTTTGGGTTCTTCATCATGAAATCTTTGCCTAAGCCAATGTCTACAAGGGTTTTTCTGATGTTATCTTCCAGGATTTTAATGGCTTCAGGTGTTAGATTTAAGTCTTTGGTTCATCTTGAGTTGATTTTTGAGTTGATTTTGTTGAGAGATGAGGATCCAGTTTCATTCTTCTACATGTGGCTTGCCAGCCATCCCAGCACCATCTGTTGAATAGGGTGTCGTTTCCCTACTTTATGTTTTTGTTTGCTTTGTTGAAGATCAGTTGGCTGTAAGTATTTGGGTTTATTTCTGCATTCTCTATTCTGTTGCAGTGGTCTATGTGCCTATTTTTATACCAGTACCATGCTGTTTTAGTGACTAAAGACTTATAGTATAGTTTGAATTCGGGTAATGTGATGCCTCCAGATTTTTTCTTTTTGCTTAGTCTTGCTTTGGCCATGCAGGCTCTTTTGTGGTACCATATAAATTTTAGGATTTTTTTTTTTTTAGTTCTGTGAAGAATGATGATGATATTTTGATGAGAATTGCATTGAATTTGTAGATTGCTTTTGGCAGTATGGTCATTTTCACAATATTGATTCTACCCATCCATGAGGATGGGATGTATTTCCCTTTGTTTGTGTCATCTGTGATTTCTTCAGGCAGTGTTTTGTAGTCTTCCTTGTAGAGGTCTTTCACCTCCTTGCTTAGGTGTATTCCTAAGTATTTTAATTTTTTGGCAGCTATTGTAAAAGGGGTTGAGTTCTTGATTTCATTCTCAGGTTGGTCACTGCTGTCGTATAGCAGTGCTACTAATTTGTATACATTTATTTCCTATCCTGAAACTTTACTGAATTCATTTATTAGATCTAGGAGCTTTTGGATGAGTCTTTAGGGTTTTCTAGGTATACAATTTTATCATCAGCAAACAGTGACAACTTGACTTCCTCTTTACTGATTTGAATGCCCTTTATTTCCTTCTCTTGTCTGATTGCTCTGGCTAGAACTTTTAGTACTATGTTGAATAGAAGTGGCAAAAGTGGGCGTCCTTGTTTTGTTCCAGTTCTCGGAGGGAATTCTTTCAACTTTTTCCCATTCAGTATAATGTTGGTTGTGGGTTTGTTATAGATGGCTTTTTTTTTTTTTAACTGAAGTTATGTCCCCTTTATGCTGATTTTGCTGAGGGTGCTAATTATAAAGTGATGCTGGATTTTGTCAAATGCTTTTTCTGTGTCTATTGAGATGATCATGTGATTTTTGTTTTTAATTCTGTTTATGTGGTGTATCATTATTTATTTACTTGCTTACGTTAAGCCATCCTTGCCTCCCTGATATGAAACCCACTTAATCATGGCGTATTATTTTTTTCAATGTGCTGTTGGATTCAGTTAGCTAGTATTTTGTTGAGGATTTTTACATCTATGTTCATCAAAGATATTAGTCTGTAATTTCTTTTTTTATTATGCCCTTTCTTGGTTTTGGTATTAGGGTGACACTGGCTTCACAGAATGATTTAGGGAGTATTCCATCTTTCTCTATCTTTCAGAATAGTTTCAGGAGGATTAGTACCAATTCTTCTTTGAATATCTTATAAAATTTAGCTGTAAATCCATATGGTCCTGGACTTTTCTTTTGTTGGCAATTTTTATATTATCATTCCAATCTTGCTGCTTGTTATTGGTCTGTTCAGTTTCTATTTCTATTTCTTCCTGGTTTAATCTAGGAGGGTTTTTTTTATTTATTTTTTTTTTTTATTGATCATTCTTGGGTGTTTCTCACAGAGGGGGATTTGGCAGGGTCACAGGACAATAGTGGAGGGAAGGTCAGCAGATAAACAAGTGAACAAAGGTCTCTGGTTTTCCTAGGCGGAGGACCCTGCGGCCTTCGAGTGTCTGTGTCCCCGGGTACTTGAGATTAGGGAGTGGTGATGACTCTTAACGAGCATGCTGCCTTCAAGCATCTGTTTAACAAAGCACATCTTGCACCACCCTTAATCCATTTAACCCTGAGTGGACACAGCACATGTTTCAGAGAGCACAGGGTTGGGGGTAAGGTCGCAGATCAACAGGATCCCAAGGCAGAAGAATTTTTCTTAGTACAGAACAAGATGAAAAGTCTCCCATGTATACCTCCTTCTACACAAACAAGGCAACCATCCGATTTCTCAATCTTTTCCCCACCTCTCCCCGCTTTCTACTCCACAAAACCGCCATTGTCATCATGGCCCGTTCTCAATGAGCTGCCGGGCACACCTCCCGGACGGGGCGGCTGGCCGGGCAGAGGGGCTCCTCACTTCCCAGTAGGGGCGGCCGGGCAGAGGCACCCCTCACCTCCCGGATGGGGCGGCTGGCCGGGCGGGGAGCTGACCCCCCCACCTCCCTCCTGGACGGGGCGGCTGGCCGGGCAGAGGGCTGACCCCCCCACCTCCCTCCTGGACAGGGCGGCTGGCCGGGCTGGGGGCTGACACCCCCACCTCCCTCCCGGACAGGGCAGCTGGCTGGGTGGGGGGCTGACCCCCCCACCTCCCTCCCGGACGGGGCGGCTGGCCGGGCAGGGGGCTGACCCCCTTACCTCCCTCCTGGACGGGGCGGCTGGCCGGGCAGAGGGGCTCCTCACTTCCCAGTAGGGGTGGCTGGGCAGAGGCTCCCCTCTCCTCCCGGAGGGGGCGGCTGGCCTGGCGGGGGGCTGACCCCCCCACCTCCCTCCCGGACAGGGCGGCTGGCCGGGCGGGGGGCTGACCCCCCCGCCTCCCTCCCGGACGGGGCGGCTGGCCGGGCTGGGGGCTGACCCCCACCTCCTTCCCGGACGGGGTGGCTGCCCGGCGGAGACGCTCCTCACTTCTCAGACGGGGTGGCTGCCGGGCAGAGGGGCTCCTCATTTCTCAGACGGGGTGGCCGGGCAGAGACGCTCCTCACCTCCCAGACAGGGTCGTGGCTGGGTAGAGGTGCTCCTCACATCCCAGACGGGGCAGTGGGGCAGAGGCGCTCCCCACATCTCAGACGATGGGCGGCCGGGCAGAGATTCTCCTCACTTCCTAGATGGGATGGCGGCCAGGAAGAGGCGCTCTTCACTTCCTAGATGGGATGGCGGCCGGGCAGAGATGCTCCTCACTTTCCAGACTGGGCAGGGAGGCAGAGGGGCTCCTCACGTCCCAGATGATGGGTGGCCAGGCAGAGACGCTCCTCACTTCCCAGATGGGGTGGCGGCCGGGCAGAGGCTGCAATCTCGGCACTTTGGGAGGCCAAGGCAGGCGGCTGGGAGGTGGAGGTTGTAGCGAGCTGAGATCATGCCACTGCACTCCAGCCTGGGCACCATTGAGCACTGAGTGAACCAGACTCTGTCTGCAATCCCAGCACCTCGGGAGGCCGAGGCTAGCGGGTCACTTGCGGTTAGGAGGTGGAGACCAGCCCGGCCAACACAGCGAAACCCCGTCTCCACCAAAAAAATATGAAAACCAGTCAGGCGTGGCAGCGCGTGCCTGCAATCGCAGGCACTCGGCAAGCTGAGGCAGGAGAATCAGGCAGGGAGGTTGCAGTGAGCTGAGATGGCAGCAGTACAGTCCAGCTTCGGCTCGGTATCAGAGGGAGACTGTGGAAAGAGAGGGAGAGGGAGACCGTGGGGAGAGGGAGAGGGAGAGGAGACGGAGAGGGAGAGGGAGAGGGGGAGGGAGAGGGAGAGGGAGAGGGAGAGGGAGAGGGAGAGCTAGAGCTCTAGGAGGGTTTTATATTTCCAGAAATTTATCCATCTCCTCTAGGTTTTCTAGTTTGTGTACATAAAGTTGTTCATAGTAGCCTTGAATAGTCTTTTGTGTATCTGTGGTATCAACTGTAATATCTCCCATTTTGTTTCTAATTGAGTTTATTTGAAATTTCTCTCTTGTTTTCTTGGTTAATCTCACTAATCGTCTATCAGTTTTGTTTATCTTTCAAAGAACCAGATTTTTGTTTCATTTATCTTTTATAACTTTTTTGTTTTAATCTCATTTAGTTCTTCTCCAATCTTTGTTATTTCTTTTCTTCTGCTGGGTTTGGGTTTGGTTTGTTTTTGTTTCCCTATTTACTTGAGGTGTGACCTTAGATTGTTTATCTGTGCTCTTTCAGACTTTTCGATGTAGGCATTTAATGTTATAAACTTTCCTCTTAGCACCACTTTTGCTATATCCCAGGGGTATTGATAGGTTATGTCACTATTATCGCTCAGTTCAAATAATTCTTTAATTTTTATATTGATTTTACTATTGACCCAGTAATCATTCAGGAGCAGATTATTTAAGTTCCATGTATTTCCATGGTTTTGAAGGTTCTTTTTGGAGCTGATTTTTAATTTTATTCTGCTCTGGTTTGAAAGAGTAGTTGATACAATTTTGATTTCCTTAAATGTATTGAGACTTGTTTTGTGGCCTATCATATGGTCTATCATGAAGAATGTCCCATGCGCTGATAAATAGAATGTATATTCTGAAGTTGTTGGGTAGAATGTTTTGTAAATATGTGTTAAGTCCACTTGTTCTAGGGTATAGTTTAAGTCTGTTGCTTCTTTGTTGATGTTCTGTCTTGATGACCTGTCTAGTGGTATCAGTGGAGTATTGAAGTCCCCCACTATTACTGTGTTGCCATCTATCTCATTTCTTAGGTTTAGTAGTAATTGTTTTATAAGTTTGGGAGCGCTAGTGTTAGGTGTATATATATTTAAGACTGTGATGTTTTCCTGTTGGACTGTTCTTTTTATCATTATATGATGTCCCTGTTTGTCTTTTTTTATTATCTGTTTTTGCTTTAAAATCTGTCTTGTCTGATAGAATAGCTACTCCTGCTTGCTTTTGTTTTTTTATTATATTATTATTATACTTTAAGCTTTAGGGTACATGTGCACAATGTGCAGGTTAGTTACATATGTATACATGTGCCATGCTGGTGTGCTGCACCCATTAACTCGTCATTTAACATTAGGTATATCTCCCAATGCTATCCCTCCCCCCTCCCCCCACCCCACAACAGTCCCCAGAGTGTGATGTTCCCCTTCCTGTGTCCATGTGTTCTCATTGTTCAATTCCCACCTATGAGTGAGAATATGTGGTGTTTGGTTTTTTGTTCTTGCGATAGTTTACTGAGAATGATGATTTCCAATTTCATCCATGTCCCTACAAAGGACATGAACTCATCATTTTTTATGGCTGCATAGTATTCCATGGTGTATGTGTGCCATATTTTCTTAATCCAGTCTATCATTGTTGGACATTTGGGTTGGTTCCAAGTCTTTGCTATTGTGAATAGTGCCGCAATAAACATACATGTGCATGTGTCTTTATAGCAGCATGATTTATAATCCTTTGGGTATATACCCAGTAATGGGATGGCTGGGTCAAATGGTATTTCTAGTTCTAGATCCCTGAGGAATCGCCACACTGACTTCCACAATGGTTGAACTAGTTTACAGTCCCACCAACAGTGTAAAAGTGTTCCTATTTCTCCACATCCTCTCCAGCACCTGTTGTTTCCTGACTTTTTAATGATTGCCATTCTAACTGGTGTGAGATGGTATCTCATTGTGGTTTTGATTTGCATTTCTCTGATAGCCAGTGATGGTGAGCATTTTTTCATGTGTTTTTTGGCTACATAAATGTCTTCTTTTGAGAAGTGTCTGTTCATGTCCTTCACCCACTTTTTGATGGGGTTGTTTGTTTTTTTCTTGTAAATTTGTTTGAGTTCATTGTAGATTCTGGATATTAGCCCTTTGTCAGAAGAGTAGGTTGCGAAAATTTTCTCTCATTTTGTGGGTTGCCTGTTCACTCTGATGGTAGTTTCTTTTGCTGTGCAGAAGCTCTTTAGTTTAATTAGATCCCATTTGTCAATTTGGGCTTTTGTTGGCATTGCTTTTGGTGTTTTAGACATGAAGTCCTTGCCCATGCCTATGTCCTGAATGGTAATGCCTAGGTTTTCTTCTAGGGTTTTTATGGTTTTAGGTCTAACGTTTAAGTCTTTAATCCATCTTGAATTGATTTTTGTATAAGGTGTAAGGAAGGGATCCAGTTTCAGCTTTCTACATATGGCTAGCCAGTTTTCCCAGCACCATTTATTAAATAGGGAATCCTTTCCCCATTGCTTGTTTTTCTCAGGTTTGTCAAAGATCAGATAGTTGTAGATATGTGGCATTATTTCTGAGGGCTCTGTTCTGTTCCATTGATCTATATCTCTGTTTTGGTACCAGTACCATGCTGTTTTGGTTACTGTAGCCTTGTAGTATAGTTTGAAGTTAGGTAGCGTGATGCCTCCAGCTTTGTTCTTTTGGCTTAGGATTGACTTGGTGAAGCGGGCTCTTGTTTGATGCCATATGAACTTTAAAGTAGTTTTTTTCCAATTCTGTGAAGAAAGTCATTGGTAGCTTGATGGGGATGGCATTGAATCTATAAATTACCTTGGGCAAACTGGTACCATTCCTTCTGAAACTATTCCAATCAATAGAAAAAGAGGGAATCCTCCCTAACTCATTTTATGAGGCCAACATCATCCTGATACCAAAGCTGGGCAGAGACACAACCAAAGAAGAGAATTTTAGACCGATATCATTGATGAACATTGATGCAAAAATCCTCAATAAAATACTGGCAAACCCAATCCAGCATCACATCAAAAAGCTTATCCACCATGATCAAGTGGGCTTCATCCCTGGGATGCAAGGCTGGTTCAATATACACAAATCAATAAATGTAATCCAGCATATAAACAGAACCAAAGACAAAAACCACATGATTATCTCAATAGATGCAGAAAAGGCCTTTGACAAAATCAACAACCCTTCATGCTAAAAACTCTCAATAAATTAGGTATTGATGGGACGTATCTCAAAATAATAAGAGCTATCTATGACAAACCCACAGCCAATATCATACTGAATGGGCAAAAACTGGAAGCATTCCCTTTGAAAACTGGCACAAGACAGGGATGCCCTCTCTCACCACTCCTATTCAACATAGTGTTGGAAGTTCTGGCCAGGGCAATTAGGCAGGAGAAGGAAATAAAGGGTATTCAATTAGGAAAAGAGGAAGTCAAATTGTCCCTGTTTGCAGACGACATGATTGTATATCTAGAAAACCCCATTGTCTCAGCCCAAAATCTCCTTAAGCTGATGAGCAACTTCAGCAAAGGCTCAGGATACAAAATCAATGTACAAAAATCACAAGCATTCTTATACACCAATAACAGACAAACAGAGAGCCAAATCGTGAGTGCACCCCCCTTCACAATTGCTTCAAAGAGAATAAAATACCTAGGAATCCAACTCACAAGGGATGTGAAGGATCTCTTCAAGGAGAACTACAAACCACTGCTCAATGAAATAAAAGAGGATACAAACAAATGGAAGAACATTCCATGCTCATGGGTAGGAAGAATCAATATCCTGCTTGCTTTTGGTGTCCATTTCCATGGAATATTTTTTCCCACTCCTTTTCCTTAAATTTATGTGAGTCCTCATGTGTTAGATGACTCTCTTGAAGACAGCAGATACTTACTTGGTTGATGATTTCTTATCCATTCTGCCATTCCATATCTTTTAGGTGGAGCAATTAGGCCATTTATATTCAACATTAGTATAGAGATGTGATGTACTATTCTATTCATGGTGCTAGTTGTTGCCTTAATACCTTGGTTCTCTCTCTCTCTCTCTCTCTCTCTCTCTGTATTATTGTTTTATAGGCCCTATGAGATTTATGCTTTAATGAGGGTCTATTTTGTTGTATTTTGAGGTTTATTTCAAGATTTAGAACTCCTTTTAGAAGTTCTTGTAGTGCTGGCTTGGTAGTGGTGCACTCTCAGCATTTACTTTTCTGAAAAAGACTTTATCTTTCCTTCATTTACAAGGCTTAGTTTCACTGGGTACAAAATTCTTGGCTGATAGTTGTTTTGCTTAGGGAAGTTAAAGATAGGACCCCAAATCCCTTCTAGTTTGTAGGGTTTCTGCTGAGAACTCTGTTAATTTGATAGGTTTTCCTTTACAGGTTACCTGATGCTTTTGCCTCACAGCTCTTAAGACTCTTTCCTTTGTCTTGACTTTAGATAACCTGATGATTACATGCCTAGGTGATGATCTTTTTGTGATGAATTTCGTGGGTGTTCTTTGAGCTCCTTTTATTTCGATATCTAGATCTCTAGCAAGGCCAGGGAAGTTTTCCTCAATTATTCCCTCAAATGAGTTTCTAAACTTTTAGATTTGTCTTCTTCCTTGGGAACGCCAATTATTCTTAGGTTTGGTCATTTAACATAATCCCAAACTTCTTGGAGGCATTGTTCATTTCTTTTATTCTTTTTTCTTTGTCTTTGTTGGATCAGGTTAATTAAAAAGCCTTGTCTTCAAGCTCTGAAATTCTTCCTTCTACTTGTTCAATTCTATTGTTGAAACTTTCCAGTGTATTTTGCATTTCCCTAAGTGTGTCTTTCATTTCCAGAAGTTGTGATTGTTTTTTATTTGTGCTATTTCTCTGTATAATTTTTCACCCATATTCTATATTATTTTAAAAAATGTTTTAAAGTTGAATTTCATGTTTTTCTGGTGCCTCCTTCAGTAGCTTAATAATCAGTCTTCTGAATTCTCTTTCTGGCAATTCAGAGATTCCTTCTTGGTTTGGATCCATTGCTGGTGAGCTAGTGTGATCTTTTCAGGATGTTAAAGAACCTTGTTTTATCATATTACCAGAATTTATTTTCTGGTTTCTTCTCATTTGGTTAGACTATGCCAGAGGAAAGATCTGGGGTTCAAGCGCTGCTATTCAGATCCTTTTGTCCCATAGGGTGATTGCTTGATGTGGTGCTCTCTTTCTTCCTCTAGGGATGGGGCTTCCTGAGAGCAAGACTACAGTGATTGTTATTGCTTTTCTGGGTCAAGCTACCCAGCAGAGCTACCAGGCTCTGGGCTGGTATCGGGGAGTGTCTTCAAAGAGTCCTGTGATGTGATCCATCTTCAGGTCTCTCAGCCATGGATACCGGCACCTGCTTCAGTGGAGGAAGCAGGGGAGTGAGTGGGCTCTGTGAGGGTCGTTGGTTGTAGTTTTGTTTAGTGTGCTGGTTTCCTCGCATGCTGGTTGTGCTAGCAGAGAAGTGGTCATGTAGACAGACTCAGGACTTCTGGTTAGCCAGGATGTTACAGACAGTGAAATTAGCTGTTGTTTTCTCCTTTCTTGGAGCTGGGTTGTTTTTTCATAAGTTGCTGTAATGGCTTGAGTAGGTTGGCCTCCAGCCAGGAGGATGTACTTTCAAGAGAGGATCAGCTGCCATAGTATGGGGGCATATAAGCTTGCCCTAAGGTCACCTAGATAAGTATTCAGGTTTCCCAGATGATGGGCAGGGCCACAGAACTCCCAAGAGATTCTGTCTTTTGTCTTCAGCTAGCAGGGTAGGTAGAGAAAGACCATCAGGTGGGGGCAGGGTTAGGCATGTCTGAGCTCAGACTCTCCATGGGCAGGGCTTGCTGCAGCTGGTGTGGGGAATGGGGGTGTGAGCCTCAGGCCAATGGAGTTATGTTTCCAGGGAGATTATGGCTACCTCTGCTACATCATACAGTCACCAGGAAAGTGGGAAAAAGTTGGCAGTGACAGGACTCACCCTGCTCCCACTCAGCCAGCAAGGCCAGTCTCACTCCCACCATGCCTCACCAGCAGCACAAAGCCTGTATCCAGGAAGTTGGTGAGCAGGGCTGATAGCTTGTTCCAGGCTATAAGCCTCCCTACTGAGAATGCAAGCAGGGCTTTCAGGTCCCACCCGTCCCCACCTGCCATGGCTTCTGTGCTCATATCTGCACTTCCTGTTCATCCCCCCCAACCCCAGATTCAGCCCAGAAAAATTCATGCTCAGTCAAAATTATTACAAAGTTCAGCTGGGAGTTTTCTTCTTTCTGTGGTCCTTCCCCAATTCCACTGGCAGCCCTCCCCCGAAACTCAAGTGAGATAAAGCCAGAAATGTCTTCCTTGGGCTTCCCTGGGGATTAGTTCTCACAGGGCTCTTCCCACTGCTTCTTTTACTTTTATATTTCACTCGGGTTTCTAAAGTTATTTCAGCTCTAGGTAAGGTTAAATCCCTGTGATCTGGATTTTCAGGTTCCCCAGGGACGATGTGTGTTCAGAGGTGAAATTTCCCCCTCTCACACTTTGGGCACTCACAGTTTTTTGGCTGTCAAATGGAGTTTGCAGTGGCAAGCCACTTATCTCAAAGGGTCCATGAATTCTTTTGTTTTCCTGGTATGTTCCTGCAGTAGTTCTTGGAGCAAAAGTTCACAATGTGAGTCTCCGCACGCTGTTCTGTCCATCTGAGTGGGAGCTGCAAGTTAGTTCTGCCTCCTGTCTGCCATTTTTTCTCCCCCTAAAACACTTTCTGAATCTGGGCCACTATCCTTTGTTCAATATAGTGTGTCAAAAGTGAAATATTGAATTTTCAAGCCTTGGCTTCAAGATGCCTTGCAGGTTATGCTCTTGCATTTTGGAATACATAGAGCCATAAAAAGAAGCTAGATAACTTCACCTGCATGAAAGAACCCATTGAGATCAGTGCAAGAATATTCCAACTAATCTTCATTCAAACTAATGACCCACAGAACTTTTGAGGATATAAAATTTTTGTTGTTTCAAGCTAAATTTGGGAGTCATTTGCTATGCAGACAAAGATAACTGAATCAGAAAATGGTATCTGGAAATTGGGTGCTGCACAACAAAAAATAAAATGTTTCACGGGCTTTGGGACTAGGCAATAGGTAGAGGCCAAAATGTAGTGAGGAAAATGCTATTGGGACTGGGAAAATAGTGACTCATATATGTTATATGAAACAATTGGCAAAACTGGGCATCTGAGTCCAGTGCAAATTGTTACATCACAAAATTGTAAGCATATAAAATAACTACTTTTTGAAGCCATTAAGTTTGGGATGGTTTGTTATATAGCAATAAAAAACTAAGACTCATTTTGACATTATCTTTTAATTGGCATATTTAGTCCATTTACATTTAATGTAATTACTAATTTGGCTGGGTTTCTATCATCTTGTAACTTTTTAATTGATCCAATCTATACTTTGTTACTTTTTTTCTGCCTTTCTTGTTTTCTTTTGGATTAATGAGTTTATTTAGCATTTCATTTTATTCCCTCCATTGGGTTTTTTAGTTCTACTTCTTTTTGTGAGTGGGTAGAGAAATGAAGAGAGGTTTTTTTCTGTTGCCTACAAAATCTTGGAAAATAGAAAATACACCTAATAATTTGTGAATCTAGGAAGATTTATAGAAAGACCGTTGCAAGAATCAACTAGCTTCTTACATCTTCACAAAAGGTACAGAAACAGAGAGATGAACTAAGAAAAGAATTCTTTTGTTTTCAAGCAGAAATCAGAGAAAATATAGAGTTCCAAGGACTTACTGTGCTGGAAAATAAGTAATTTCTTATCTTTTATCTATTCAGCTAGTAAACTCTTCTCAAAGTTAGAAATAGACTCAGGATACATATTCAATCAAGAGTGTGATCCTTTGCTAGAACCTCTGAGAGATGAAGCCAGTTCTTAGTAGATGTTTTTGGCCACTCAAAGTGTTCCTAAGAATTTAAGGTCATGTTTCAAGAGCAACCTGATATACCTACACTAAAGAGTAGTCTGTCTCAGAAAAAAAAGTATGGTTATTGCTATTGGGG
Organism: Gorilla gorilla gorilla; assembly: GCF_029281585.2. Lineage (NCBI taxonomy): Eukaryota > Metazoa > Chordata > Mammalia > Primates > Hominidae > Gorilla > Gorilla gorilla. The sequence goes on along the minus strand of NC_073224.2, from coordinate 127,842,265 downwards.
TATGGAATAAACCTAGTACGACTCATTGCAATCTACTAAAATTTTTTTTAGACACACTACTAGAGAAGACATTATCAGTTTAGATTAAAAGGGACTAAGATGGTTCAAAATGAAAAAGGGATCTCAGACCCCCACATTTGTATGAACAGAAAGCAAACTAAGAAAACTATTTAGCTGCAAATATAGTCAATTTCTTCTAGAAAAGAAAAAATGTCTCAGATGACAGAGCCCAGAACCCAGATAACAGAACCAGGTTCCACAGAGAGCTATGGAATAAGGAACCACTCCAGAAGCAGAACCAGACCCCAGTGACAGAACATCTCTGGCTCAGTGTAGGGAAACCTGACAGTATTTGCCTAGTGGAATTTCAGAATAGCTATGGGACAGCAACTGCTATAGTTTTCTCATTTTATTGGCAAGTGTCTATTGCAGTTATCATCTCCCTGTCTCACTATTGTAAATTGGTAGTGTGTATGGCACATAAGTTGTCTTTTTAGTTCAAAATTCCTGTAATTGAGAAGAGCCACACTTGAGGAGTTATGCCCAAAAAGGCTCAATGATATCTAGACTCAGTGTGAATCACTAGATCATGGATTTTGAGCCTGATGCCATAATCAGATGACACCTTGTGTTTACTTGGACCAAATATGCATATTTTGCATGTGGGAAATAGAAATTATTTGTAGCTAGAGTACAGACTGTTACAGATTGCAAATGGCTACAAATTCTTTCTAGCATCTCCTATCAATAGATGGAACATATTTCTCTACTTTTTAAAACTGAGATTTTTTTCTTTAAGACGTGGTCTTGCCCTGTTACCCAGGCTGGAGTGCAGTGGCACAAACAACCACTGCAGCTTTGACCTCCAGGGCTCAAGCAATCCTTCTGTCTCAGCTTCCCAAGTAGCTGGAACTACAGATGAACACCATTAAACCCAGCTTTTTTTTTTTTTTTTTTTTTTTTTGGTAGTGACGAGGGTCTCACCATGTTGTTCAGGCTAGGCTTGAACTCCTGGGCTCAGCAATTCTCCTGCCTCGTCCTCTCAAAGTGCTGAGATTACAGGCATGAGCCACTGAACCTGGCAAAAGCTGAAATAATCTTATGATTTGCTTTGACCAAGAGAAAGTGATATATGTGACATGGTTAGACTCCTAAGCCTACTTCTCAAGAGGCCTTGTGGCTCTTGTCTATTTTGAATAATTCTGCGTTTCAAAGCAGCGTGAGTCTCAGAAAGATATAGCCCAATTGACAGCACCAACTGCCAGATATGTAAGTCAGTCCATATTAACTCATATAGTCCTAGCTCAGGTGTGAAATGTCTGCAGCTACATGAATGTCCACAAGTGAGACCAGTATAAGAACCAACCATCTGAACCCAGTACAAATTGTTAAGTCACAGAATTGTAAGCATATAAAATAATTGCTTTTGAAGCCACTAAGTTTGATGTGGTTTGCTATATACAGCAATAGACACCTAAGACTCATTCTGACAATATCTGTCCTGTAATTGGCATACTCAGTGTATTTATATTGAATGTAGTTATTAATTTGGCTGGGTTTGTGTCTATTGGCTGTTTGTTTATTTTTTAAAAAAAAAAACAAATTGTTCCACCTGTATTACTTTACTCTATCTTTCCTGGTTTTTTTTGAATTAATGATTTTTTAAATTATTTTATTTTATCACCTTCTATTGGATGTTTTTAGTTCTAGTTCATTGTGATACGGACAGAAGGCAAGAAAATACTGGGTAGAAGAGGGCGGTTCCCTGGCAAAGGCCCCATCCTCAAGCCTGAAAACCCGTGGCCCTAAATGGGAAGAGGCATTCCTGTTTTCATGCCCAAAAGTTGCCTTTTGGCCTACCTATCCTGTACACAGATAAACCCCAAACCCTTTTCTGTTCATTTCCATGAGATATGAACAGAAGAGCAGAAGAGCAGAGGAGCAGAAGAACAACATGGCAGAGAAGAAAAGAAAAGGAGCATCTAAACGTTGAGAGGAGTTCAGCTGGGGACAATCAGAGAGGAGATTGGCCTCAGGATGGCCAAACTCCAGGGGAATATCAACTTTCCATTCCATCCCCTTTCAAGCTTCCCATCCATCCCACTGAGAGCCACCTCCACCACTCAATAAAGCCCCCACATTCATCATCCTTTAAGTCAATGTGTGACCTGATTCTTCCTGGATGTCAGACAAGAGCCCAGGTGCCAAGAGGGCACTGAGCCGGTTAACACCTAAGCCATCGGCAGGTGGCAAAGCTAAAAGAGCTCGCTGTAACACATGCCTACTTAGGCTTTGGGAGATGCCGGTACCCACCCCTAGATGTTGCCATGGGGACAGAGCCCATAAGGGCTCGCCCTGGTTCCTGCACCTGCCATCTGCATGCTCCCCCTCTCATAAGGGGTTTGAGTGCAAGGCAGTTGAGCAGACGAGCCACACCCCTGTCATACATCCTGAGAGGGGGATCAGGGAACTTTCCTGTTTCAACTGTATTTTTAAAAAAATTTATTGATACATTATATTGGTACATATCTATAGGGTACATGTGAAATTTTGTTACATACTTGAAATGTGTAATGGTCAAGTTAAGGTATTTAGGGTATCCATACATCAAGTATTTATCATTTATATTTGCTGGAAAGACTGCAAGTTATCTCTTTTAGCTACTTTGAAATATATAATACACTGTTGTTAACTATAGTCACCCTTCTCTGCTATCAAACATTAGAACTTATTCCTTCTATTTTATTGTATATTTGTACTCATTAATCAATCTCTCTTCATCTCCTTACCCATGCATCCTTTCGAGTCCCTGCTATCAATTATTCCATTCACTATATCCATGTGATCAACTTTTTTATCTCCCATACATAAGTGCAAACATGTATTTGTCTTTCTGTGCCTGAGTTATTTTACCCAACATAATAACTTCCAGTTCCATCTATCTTGCTGCAAATGACATGATTTCATTCCTTTTTATGGATGAATAGTAATCCACTGTGTATATACATGACATTTTGTTTATCCATTTGTCCATTGGTGAGCACTTAGTTTGGTTCCATGTCTTGGCTATTGTGAATGGTGTTGCAACAAACATAGGGGTGCTGGTATGCCTTTGATATGCTGATTTCTTTTTCTTCGGATAAATACCCAGTAGTGGAGTTGTTGGGTCACATGGTAATTCTATTTTTAGTTTTTTGAGAAATCTCCATACTGCCTTTCTTTCTTTCTTTTCTTTCTTTCCTTCCTTCCTTCCTTTCTTTCTTCTCTTTCTTTCTTTCTGAGACAGTCTTGCTCTTGTCGCCCAGGCTGGAGCGCAATGGCGCAATCTCGGCTCACTGCAACCTCCACCTCCCTGGTTCAAGCAATTCTCCTTCCCCAGCCTCCCAAGTAGCTGGGATTACAGGTGCCTGCCACCATGCCTGGCTAATTTTTTGTATTTTTAAAACAGATGGGGTTTCACCATGTTGGTCAGGCTGGTCTTGAACTCCTAACCTCAGGTGATCCACTCGCCTCGGCCTCCCAGAGTGCTGGGATTACAGGTGTGAGCCACCAAACCTGGCCCTCCATACTGTTTTCTATAGTGGTTATACTAATTTACTAATTTACATTCCAAACAACAGTGTATAAGAAAGAGTTCTCAAAGATGGCCGAATAGGAACAGCTCCGGTCTACAGCTCCCAGCGTGAGCGACGCAGAAGACGGGTGATTTCTGCATTTCCATCTGAGGTACCGGGTTCATCTCACTAGGGAGTGCCAGACAGTGGGCACAGGCCAGTGGGTGCGCGCACCGTGCGCGAGCTGAAGCAGGGCGAGGCATTGCCTCGCCTGGGAAGCGCAAGGGGTCAGGGAGTTCCCTTTCCAAGTCAAAGAAAGGGGTGACTTTCTTTGGAAAGTCACCCCTTTGACCTGGAAAATCGGGTCACTCCCACCCGAATATTGCGCTTTTCAGACCGGCTTAAAAAACGGCGCACCACGAGACTATATCCCACACCTGACTCGGAGGGTCCTACACCCACGGAATCTCGCTGATTGCTAGCACAGCAGTCTGAAATCAAACTGCAAGGCGGCAGCGAGGCTGGGGGAGGGGTGCCCGCCATTGCCCAGGCTTGCTTAGGTAAAAAAGCAGCCGGGAAGCTCGAACTGGGTGGAGCCCACCATAGCTCAAGGAGGCTTGCCTGCCTCTGTAGGCTCCACCTCTGGGGGCAGGGCACAGACAAACAAAAAGACAGCAGTAACCTCTGCAGACTTAAATGTCCCTGTCTGACAGCTTTGAAGAGAGCAGTGGTTCTCCCAGCACGCAGCTGGAGATCTGAGAACGGGCAGACTGCCTCCTCAAGTGGGTCCCTGACCCCTGACCCCCGAGCAGCCTAACTGGGAGGCACCCCCCAGCAGGGGCACACTGACACCTCACACGGCAGGGTATTCCAACAGACCTGCAGCTGAGGGTCCTGTCTGTTAGAAGAAAAACTAACAAACAGAAAGGACATCCACACCGAAAACCCATCTGTACATCATCATCATCAAAGACCAAAAGTAGATAAAACCACAAAGATGGGGAAAAAACAGAACAGAAAAAATGGAAACTCTAAAACGCAGAGCACCTCTCCTCCTCCAAAGGAACGCAGTTCCTCACCAGCAACAGAACAAAGCTGGATGGAGAATGATTTTGACGAGCTGAGAGAAGAAGGCTTCAGACGATCAAATTACTCTGAGCTACGGGAGGACATTCAAACCAAAGGCAAAGAAGTTGAAAACTTTGAAAAAAATTTAGAAGAATGTATAACTAGAATAACCAATACAGAGAAGTGCTTAAAGGAGCTGATGGGGCTGAAAACCAAGGCTCGAGAACTACGTGAAGAATGCAGAAGCCTCAGGAGCCGATGCGATCAACTGGAAGAAAGGGTATCAGCAATGGAAGATGAAATGAATGAAATGAAGCGAGAAGGGAAGTCTAGAGAAAAAAGAATAAAAAGAAATGAGCAAAGCCTCCAAGAAATATGGGACTATGTGAAAAGACCAAATCTACATCTGATTGGTGTACCTGAAAGTGATGCGGAGAATGGAACCAAGTTGGAAAACACTCTGCAGGATATTATCCAGGAGAACTTCCCCAATCTAGCAAGGCAGGCCAACATTCAGATTCAGGAAATACAGAGAACGCCACAAAGATACTCCTCGAGAAGAGCAACTCCAAGACACATAATTGTCAGATTCACCAAAGTTGAAATGAAGGAAAAAATGTTAAGGGCAGCCAGAGAGAAAGGTCGGGTTACCCTCAAAGGGAAGCCCATCAGACTAACAGCGGATTTCTCGGCAGAAACCCTACAAGCCAGAAGAGAGTGGGGGCCAATATTCAACATTCTTAAAGAAAAGAATTTTCAACCCAGAATTTCATATCCAGCCAAACTAAGCTTCATAAGTGAAGGAGGAATAAAATACTTTACAGACAAGCAAATGCTGAGAGATTTTGTCACCACCAGACCTGCCCTAAAAGAGCTCCTGAAGGAAGCACTAAACATGGAAAGGAACAACCAGTACCAGTCGCTGCAAAATCATGCCAAAATGTAAAGACCATCGAGACTAGGAAGAAACTGCATCAACTAATGAGCAAAATCACCAGCTAACATCATAATGACAGGATCAAATTCACACATAACAGTATTGACTTTAAATGTAAATGGACTAAATTCTCCAATTAAAAGACACAGACTGGCAAGTTGGATAAAGAGTCAAGACCCATCAGTGTGCTGTATTCAGGAAACCCATCTCACGTGCAGAGACACACATAGGCTCAAAATAAAAGGATGGAGGAAGATCTACCAAGAAAATGGAAAACAAAAAAAGGCAGGGGTTGCAATCCTAGTCTCTGATAAAACAGACTTTAAACCAACAAAGATCAAAAGAGACAAAGAAGGCCATTACATAATGGTAAAGGGATCAATTCAACAAGAGGAGCTAACTATCCTAAATATATATGCACCCAATACAGGAGCACCCAGATTCATAAAGCAAGTCCTGAGTGACCTACAAAGAGACTTAGACTCCCACACATTAATAATGGGAGACTTTAACACCCCACTGTCAACATTAGACAGATCAATGAGACAGAAAGTCAACAAGGATACCCAGGAATTGAACTCAGCTCTGCACCAAGCGGACCTAATAGACATCTACAGAACTCTCCACCCCGAATCAACAGAATATACATTTTTTTCAGCACCACACCACACCTATTCCAAAATTGACCACATAGTTGGAAGTAAAACTCTCCTCAGCAAATGTAAAAGAACAGAAATTATAACAAACTATCTCTCAGACCACAGTGCAATCAAACTAGAACTCAGGATTAAAAATCTCAATCAAAGCCACTCAACTACATGGAAACTGAACAACCTGCTCCTGAATGACTACTGGGTACATAACGAAATGAAGGCAGAAATAAAGATGTTCTTTGAAACCAATAAGAACAAAGACACAACATACCAGAATCTCGGGGATGCATTCAAAGCAGTGTGTAGAGGGAAATTTATAGCACTAAATGCCCACAAGAGAAAGCAGGAAAGATCCAAAATTGACACCCTAACATCACAATTAAAAGAACTAGAAAAGCAAGAGCAAACACATTCAAAAGCTAGCAGAAGACAAGAAATAACTAAAATCAGAGCAGAACTGAAGGAAATAGAGACACAAAAAACCCTTCAAAAAATCAATGAATCCAGAGGCTGGTTTTTTGAAAGGATCAACAAAATTGATAGACCGCTAGCAAGACAAATAAAGACAAAAAGAGAGAAGAATCAAATAGATGCAATAAAAAATGATAAAGGGGATATCACCACCGATCCCACAGAAATACAAACTACCATCAGAGAATACTACAAACACCTCTACGCAAATAAACTAGAAAATCTAGAAGAAATGGATAAATTCCTCGACACATACACTCTCCCAAGACTAAACCAGGAAGAAGTTGAATCTCTGAATAGACCAATAACAGGAGCTGAAATTGTGGCAATAATCAATAGTTTACCAACCAAAAAGAGTCCAGGACCAGATGGATTCACAGCCGAATTCTACCAGAGGTACAAGAAGGAACTGGTAGCATTCCTTCTGAAACTATTCCAATCAATCGAAAAAGAGGGAATCCTCCCTAACTCATTTTATGAGGCCAGCATCATTCTGATACCAAAGCCGGGCAGAGACACAACCAAAAAAGAGAATTTTAGACCAATATCCTTGATGAACATTGATGCAAAAATCCTCAATAAAATACTGGCAAACCGAATCCAGCAGCACATCAAAAAGCTTATCCACCATGATCAAGTGGGCTTCATCCCTGGGATGCAAGGCTGGTTCAATATACGCAAATCAATAAATGTAATCCAGCATATAAACAGAGCCAAAGAAAAAAACCACATGATTATCTCAATAGATGCAGAAAAAGCCTTTGACAAAATTCAACAACCCTTCATGCTAAAAACTCTCAATAAATTAGGTATTGATGGGACGTATTTCAAAATAATAAGAGCTATCTATGACAAACCCACAGCCAATATCATACTGAATGGGCAAAAACTGGAAGCATTCCCTTTGAAAACTGGCACAAGACAGGGATGCCCTCTCTCACCACTCCTATTCAACATAGTGTTGGAAGTTCTGGCCAGGGCAATTAGGCAGGAGAAGGAAATAAAGGGTATTCAATTAGGAAAAGAGGAAGTCAAATTGTCCCTGTTTGCAGACGACATGATTGTTTATCTAGAAAACCCCATTGTCTCAGCCCAAAATCTCCTTAAGCTGATGAGCAACTTCAGCAAAGGCTCAGGATACAAAATCAATGTACAAAAATCACAAGCATTCTTATACACCAACAACAGACAAACAGAGAGCCAAATCATGAGTGAACTCCCATTCACAATTGCTTCAAAGAGAATAAAATACCTAGGAATCCAACTTACAAGGGATGTGAAGGACCTCTTCAAGGAGAACTACAAACCACTGCTCAAGGAAATAAAAGAGGATACAAACAAATGGAAGAACATTCCATGCTCATGGGTAGAAAGAATCAATATCGTGAAAATGGCCATACTGCCCAAGGTCATTTACAGATTCAATGCCATCCCCATCAAGCTACCAATGACTTTCTTCACAGAATTGGAAAAAACTACTTTAAAGTTCATATGGAACCAAAAAAGAGCCCACATCGCCAAGACAATCCTAAGCCAAAAGAACAAAGCTGGAGGCATCACACTACCTGACTTCAAACTATACTACAAGGCTACAGTAACCAAAACAGCATGGTACTGGTACCAAAACAGAGATATAGATCAATGGAACAGAACAGAGCCCTCAGAAATAACGCCGCATACCTACAACTATCTGATCTTTGACAAACCTGAGAAAAACAAGCAATGGGGAAAGGATTCCCTATTTAATAAATGGTGCTGGGAAAACTGGCTAGCCATATGTAGAAAGCTGAAACTGGATCCCTTCCTTACACCTTATACAAAAATCAATTCAAGATGGATTAAAGATTTAAACGTTAGACCTAAAACCATAAAAACCCTAGAAGAAAACCTAGGCATTACCATTCAGGACATAGGCGTGGGCAAGGACTTCATGTCCAAAACACCAAAAGCAATGGCAACAAAAGCCAAAATTGACAAATGGGATCTAATTAAACTAAAGAGCTTCTGCACAGCAAAAGAAACTACCATCAGAGTGAACAGGCAACCTACAACATGGGAGAAAATTTTCGCAACCTACTCATCTGACAAAGGGCTAATATCCAGAATCTACAATGAACTCGAACAAATTTACAAGAAAAAAACAAACAACCCCATCAAAAAGTGGGCGAAGGATATGAACAGACACTTCTCAAAAGAAGACATTTATGCAGCCAAAAAACACATGAAAACATGCTCATCATCACTGGCCATCAGAGAAATGCAAATCAAAACCACTATGAGATATCATCTCACACCAGTTAGAATGGCAGTCATTAAAAAGTCAGGAAACAACAGGTGCTGGAGAGGATGTGGAGAAATAGGAACACTTTTACACTGTTGGTGGGACTGTAAACTAGTTCAACCATTGTGGAAGTCAGTGTGGCGATTCCTCAGGGATCTAGAACTAGAAATACCATTTGACCCAGCCATCCCATTACTGGGTATACACCCAAAGGACTATAAATCATGCTGCTATAAAGACACATGCACATGTATGTTTATTGCGGCACTATTCACAATAGCAAAGACTTGGAACCAACCCAAATGTCCAACAATGATAGACTGGATTAAGAAAATGTGGCACATATACACCATGGAATACTATGCAGCCATAAAAAATGATGAGTTCATGTCCTTTGTAGGGACATGGATGAAATTGGAAACCATCATTCTCAGTAAACTATGGCAAGAACAAAAAACCAAACACCGCATATTCTCACTCATAGGTGGGAATTGAACAATGAGATCACATGGACACAGGAAGGGGAATATCACACTCTGGGGACTGTTGTGGGGTGGGGGGAGGGGGGAGGGATAGCATTGGGAGATATACCTAATGCTAGATGACGAGTTAGTGGGTGCAGCGCACCAGCATGGCACATGTATACATATGTAACTAACCTGCACAATGTGCACATGTACCCAAAACTTAAAGTATAATAAAAAAAAAAAAAAAGAAAGAGTTCTCTTTTGCCTGTATCTTCACCACAACCTGTTAACTTTGTCTTTTTAATAATAGCCATTCTAACTGGGGTAGGATAATATCTCATTATGGTTTTTATTTGCAGTTTTGATTATTAATGATGCTGAGCATTTTTTCATATATCTGTTAGCCATTTGTATGTCTTCTTTTGAGAAATGTCTATTTATGCCCTTTGATTATTTGTTTTTTTATTTGTATAAATTGAAGGCAGTACAGGTGTTGCTTTGTTACATGTATAAATTGCATGGTGGTGAGGTCAGGGCTTTTATGGTATCCATAACTCAATGTACATTGTACCCATTAAGTAATTTCTCAATCATACCCCATTCATCTGCTCACCATTCCAATTCTCTTACTATCATTGCACATTCTATGTGCATGTGTGCTAATTATTTAGCTCCCAGTCATAAGTGAGGATATGTGATATTTATTTTTATGCATGTGAATCTTTCACTTAAGATAATGGCCTCGAGTTCCATCCATGTTGCTGCAAAAAGCATGATTTCATTCTTTTTTATGGCTGAATAGTATATCATTGTCGATATCACATTTTTTAATCCAATCATCTTTTTAAAAAACTTTTATTTTAGGTTCAGGGGGTACATGTGCAGATTTGCTATATAGGTAAATTGCATGTCATAGGAATTTGGTGTACAAATTATTTCATCACTCAGGTAAATAAGCATAGTATCTGATAGGTAGTTTTTCAATCTTCACCATCCTCCTACCCTCAATGATATCTAGACTTGCTGCAAAGGCCATGATCTCATTCTTCTTTATGGCTGCACGGTATTCCATGTATATTTACCAAATTTTCTTTATCCATAGTACCATTGGTTAGCATTTAGGTTGAATCCATGTTTTTGCTATTGCAAATAGTTCTACCATGAACATACACATGCATGTGTCTTTATGGTAGAATGATTTAGATTCCTTTGGGTACATTTCCAATGGGATTGCTGAATCAAATAATTCTGTTTTAAATTTTTTGAGGAATCACAAATTTGTTTTCCACAATGGCTGAACTATCTTACATTTCCATCAGCAGTGCATAAGCACTCCCTTTTCTCCATAAGCTCACTAGCATCTGTTATTTTTTGACTTTTGAAACAGTAGCCATTCTGACTGGTGTGAGATGATATCTCATTGTAGTTTTTATTTGCATTTATCTCATAATTAATGACATTGAGCATTTTGTCATGTACTTGTTCATTGCATGAATGTCTTCCTTGGAAAAGTGTCTGCTCATGTCCTTTGCCTACTTTCTAATGGGGTTGTTTGTTTTCTGCTTGTAAATTTAAGTTTCCTATAGTCTGGATTTTACACCTGTGTTGAATGCATACTTTCCAAATATTTTCTCCCATGATGTAGGTTGTTTACTCTATTGATAGTTTCTTTTGCTGTGCACAAGCTCTTTAGTTTAATTAGATCCCATTTGTTAATTGTTGTTTTTGCTGCAATTGCTTTTGGCATCTTCATCATAAAGTCTTTACCAGGTCCTACAGCCAGAAATCTACTTCCTAGGTTATCTTCCAGCATTTTTATAGATTTTGATTTTTGATTTAAGCCTTTACTCCATCATGAGTTATTTTTTGTATATGATGTAAGGAAAGGGCCAGGTTCAATCTCCTGCATATGGCTAGCCAGTTATCACAGCACCATTTATGGAATAGGGAGTCTTTTCCACATTGCTTGTTTTTTGTAAATTTTGTGAAATATCAGATGGTTGTGTGTGGCATTATTTCTGGGCTCTTTATTCTGTTCCTTTGATCTATGTGTCTGTTTTGTACCAGTACTGTGCTGTTTTGTTTACTGTAGCTTTGTAGTATAGTCTAATAATGTGATGCCTGCAGCTTTGTTCTTTTTGGTTAGGATTCTCTTGGCTATTCAGGCTCTTTTTTGGTTCCATATGAATTTTTAAATAGTTTTTTTATACTTTTGTGAAAAATGTTGGTACTTTGATACAAATAGCATTGAACCTATGAATTGCTCTGGGACATATGGCCATTTTAACAATATTGATTTTTCCTATACATGAGCATGGAATGTTTCTCCATTTGTTTGTGTTGTCTCTAATTTCTTTCATCAGTGTTTTGTAATTGTTATAGAGGTCTTTCACTTATTTGGTTAGCTATATTCCTAAATATTTTATTCATTTTGAGGCTATTGTGAATGGGACTGCATTCTTGATTTGGCTCTTAGCTTGGATCTTGTTGGTGTGTAAAAATGCTACTAATTTTTTTTTTCTAAATGAAGTCTCGATTTTTTGCCCAGGCTGGTGTGCAGTGGCATGATCTTGGTTCACCACAACCTCCACCTCCTGGGTTCAAGTGATTCTCTTGCCTCAGCCTCCTGAGTAGCTGGGATTACAGGTGTGTGCCACCACACTTGGCTAACTTTTTTTGTATTTTTAGTAGAGACAGGGTTTCACCATACTGGCCAGGCTGGTCTTGAAATCCTGACCTCAAATGATCCACTGACCTCAGCCTCCCAAACTGCTGGGATTATAGGTGTGAGCCGCTGCGCCTGGTGTATGCTACTGATTTTTGTACACTGATTTTGTATGCCAAAACTTTGCGGAAGTTGTTTATCAGATCAAGTAGCTTTGGGGCATAAACTATGGAATTTTCTAGGTATTTAATTATATCATCTTCAAACAGAAATAGTTTGTTCTCCTGGCTTACTATGTGGATGCCTTTTATTTCTTTCTCCTGCTTGACTGTTCTGGCTAAGACTTCCAGTACTATGTTTAATAGGAGTGGTGAGAGAGGGTATCCTTGTCTTGTTTCAGTTTTCAAGGAGAATGCTTCCAGCTTTTTTTCATTCAATATGATGTTTGCTGTCAGATAGTCATAAATGGCCCTTACTATTCTGAGATTTTTTCATTCAATATTATGTTTGCTGTCAGATAGTCATAAATGGCCCTTACTATTCTGAGGTATGTTCCTTCAATGTCTAGTTTGTTGAGGGCTTTTAACATAAAGAGATATTGAATTTTATAGAAAGTACCTTCTGCATCTATTCAGATTATCGTGTGTTTTTTGTTCTGTTTATGTGGTGAATAACATTTATTGATTAACGTATGTTGAGCCAACCTTACACCCATGGGTAAAGCCTACTTGATCATGGTGGGTTAGCTTTTTGATGTGCTGCTGGATTTGGTTTGCTAGTAGTTTGTTAAAGATTTTTTGCATTTGTGTTCATTAAGGATCTTGGCCTAAAGTTGTTTTGGAGCTGTTGTGTCTCTGCCAGGTTTTAGTATCAGGATGAGTACTCATAGAATGAGTTAGGAAGGATTCCCTCCTCCTCAATGTTTTTTTAATAGTTTCAGCAGAAATGGTACCAGCTCTTCCTTATATATCTAGTAGAATTTGGCTGTGAATCTGTCACTTCCAGGGCTTCCTCTGATTGGTAGAACTTTAATTACTGATTCAATTTTAAAACTCACTATTGGTCTGTTCAGGGATTCAATCTCTTTCTCGTTCAATCTTGGGAGGTTGTATGCATCCAGGAATTTATCAATTTCTTTTAGGTTTTCTAGCTCGTGTTTATAGACAAAACCTTATTTTCATTATTGCCTTTCTAAGCCTTTCATGGTAGTTTTTTTCTAATCACTCAAGTGAATTTTAATACCACAAATATACTGTACTTTGTTTATATAGTGTATGTATATTTTTGACGCCTAAGAACCAATTATTTCCTGATTGGCGGCAATATCATTTCCATTGATAATGCGTATAAATATGTGATTTTTATATTAATGACATTGGAGCTGATGGAATCTTTGATACTTTCACTATTTTAGGACACTTGGTAATCTTTAAATAACATTTAATTTTGTATGTTTTTTACAATTTGGTGTGACTTAGGGTCACAGCTTATAGCATTGTTAATTCTACTCCTTACATCTTGAGGTATAAAGTGCCTTCTGATTGATGTATTTATGTATCCCATTTATGTATTCTTTTAAGATAAAATAATTGAATTCACAGTCATAGCATGACTAACAAAATTGAATTATAACAAAAATATTCTAGTTAACTTTATTAAAGTTATGCAATTATATTTGCAGAATGACAAGTTTCCATGTAACCTTGGCCAATCCTACACTTTCCCCTCTTGCTTGCAAGTCTTGCGTAGGATGTACTAAGAATGCAACATCCAGCGATAAGGAGGAACTGTACAGAACAGCCCGGTCATTGTCCTCATCTCTTCTAGAATAGGATGTCCACAAAGCTTTAGCACAGCAATCCCAGTTACACCCAGAATATAAAACCCAGAGCAAAATGCTTTTGGGGTCTCTCACCTGTGGTACAATGTGGCACACAAAGACAAGACCCTATCCATCCTGGGCAGCTTCCTTGATCCGTGGGGCACTGGCTCAACTTATTTTCATTCTTACTGCCTACCAGGGAGTAATGCCTGTGTGACTTGTGAGAGTATTCGGTTTTAAAAGACTAGGCTTAAGAAGGAAAGTGGTAGCAGTGTGACTGCTATGCATCTGGGTCTTCTATGAGCCCCCTGCCAGAGTCAAGAACACTTGCAGATCTCCGGCAGATTGTTTGGTACAAAATTTTCTGCCAAACATAAGAATCTTAGAAGAAATTAGTGTGGTATTTAGAGTCCTTTCCTCAGATTAGTGACTGCTATATTGTACCTCTATCCCAGAGGTGGATACCAGTGCATGGTATTCTGCTTAACAATGTTTAGTGCTTCTCTATTTCTCTCTGTTTTATTTATTTATTTATTTTTGTATATTTCAATAGAGACTCGTGTATTTTCAATATATTTTAATCAACCACAATCAAGTTTTCTTCTTTTGATGCTCAAATGGTAATACCTGGTCACTTAGAATTTCCTTTAGGTTAGGTCTTGTTTTGTTTAGACATCACTTAAATTACTGTTTTTCTTTCTATCACAAAAATTATTTAAGGGTCTTCTTGTTCCTTCCTGGTCCAGACATAAAATCAGAAATTTCTTAAAGTAGCCATCCTTTCAGTAGAAAAACAAAGTATTAGAAATCATGATTTGAGCAACTTTAATGTTTATTAAAGATGACAATTTGCTCTACACCAGTTCAAAATTAAGAGCTATAAAATAAATACTGTGAAATTTATATTTTAAGGTCATAAATTTATATTGACATTTCCTATTTACTTTTAACATTGTAATGTTACCAGTTAAATTTTTTGATCCAATATTATTCCTTTTTTTTTATTATACTTTAAGTTCTAGGGTACATGTGCACAACGTGCAGGTTTGCTACATATGTATACATGCGCCATGTTGGTGTGCTGCAACCATTAACTCGTCATTTATATTAGGTATATCTCCTAATGCTATCCCTCCCCCTTCCCCCACCCCATGACAGGCCCTGGTGTGTGATGTTCCCCTTCCTGTGTCCAAGTGTTCTCATTGTACAATTCCTACCTATGAGTGAGAACATGCAGTGTTTGGTTTTTTGTCCTTGTGATAGTTTGCTAAGAATGATGGTTTCCAGCTTCATCCATGTCCCTACAAAGGAAATGAACTCATCATTTTTTATGGCTGCATAGTATTACATGGTGTATACATGTGCCACATTTTCTTAATCCAGTCTATCATTGATGGACATTTGGGTTGGTTCGAAGTCTTTGCTATTGTGAATAGTGCCGCAATAAACATATGTGTGCATGTGTCTTTATAGCAGCATGATTTATAATCCTTTGGGTATACACCCAGTAATGGGATGGCTGGGTCATATGGTATTTCTAGTTCTAGATCCTTGAGGAATCGCCACACTGTCTTCCACAATGGTCGAACTAGTTTACAGTCCCACCAACAGTGTAAAAGTGTTCCTATTTCTCCACATCCTCTCCAGCACCTGTTGCTTCCTGACTTTTTAATGATTACCATTCCAACTGGTGTGAGATGGTATCTCACTGTGGTTTTGATTTGCATTTCTCTGATGGCCAGTGATGATGAGCATTTTTTCATGTGTCTGTTGGCTGCATAAATGTCTTCTTTTGAGAATTGTCTGTTCATATCCTTTGCCCACTTTTTGATGGGGTTGTTTTTTTCTTGTAAATTTGTTCGAGTTCATTGTAGATTCTGGATATTAGCCCTTTGTCAGATAAGTAGATTGCAAAGATTTTCTCCCATTCTGTAGGTTGCCTGTTCACTCTGATGGTAGTTTCTTTTGCTGTGCAGAAGCTCTTTAGTTTAATTAGATCCCATTTGTCTATTTTGGCTTGTGTTGCCATTGCTTTTGGTGTTTTAGACATGAAGTCTTTGCCCATGCCTATGTCCTGAATGATATTGCCTAGGTTTTCTTCTAGGGTTTTTATGGTTTTACATCTAACATTTAAGGCTTTAATCCATCTTGAATTGATTTTTGTATAAGGTGTAAGGAAGGGATCCAGTTTCGGCTTTCTACATATGGATAGCCAGTTTTTCCAGTACCATTTATTGAATAGGGAAACCTTTCCCCATTTCTTGTTTTTGTCAGGTTTGTCAAAGATCAGATGGTTGTAGATGTGTGGCATTATTTCTAAGGGCTCTGTTCTGTTCCATTGGTCTATATCTCTGTTTTGGTACCAGTACCATGCTGTTTTGGTTACTATAGCCTTGTAGTATAGTTTGAAGTCAGGTAGCATGATGCCTCCAGCTTTGTTCTTTTGGCTTAGGATTGTCTTGGCAATGTGAGCCCTTTTTTGGTTCCACATGAACTTTAAAGTAGTTTTTTCCAATTCTGTGAAGAAAGTCATTGGTAGCTTGATGGGGATGGCATTGAATCTGTAAATTACCTTGGGCAGTATGGCCATTTTCATGATATTGATTCTTCCTATCCATGAGCATGGAATGTTCTTCCATTTGTTTGTATCCTCTTTTATTTCCTTGAGCAGTGGTTTGTAGTTCTCCTTGAAGAGGTCCTTCACATCCACTTGTAAGTTGGATTCCTAGGTATTTTATTCTCTTTGAAGCAATTGTGAATGCGAGTTCAGTCATGATTTGGCTCTCCGTTTCTCTGTTATTGGTGTATAAGAATGCTTGTGATTTTTGCACATTGATTTTGTATCCTGAGACTGCTGAAGTTGCTCATCAGCTTAAGGAGATTTTGGGATGAGATGATGGGGTTTTCTAAATATACACTCATGTCATCTGCAAACAGGGACAGTTTGACTTCCTCTTTTCCTAAATGAATACCCTTTATTTCTTTCTCCTGCCTGATTGCCCTGGCCAGAACTTCCAACACTATGTTGAATAGGAGTGGTGAGAGAAGGCATCCCTGTCTTGTGCCACTTTTCAAAGGGAATGCTTCCAGTTTTTGCCCATTCAGTATAATATTGGCTGTGGGTTTGTCATAAATAGCTCTTATTATTTTGAGATATGTCCCATCAATACCTAATTTGTTGAGAGTTTTTAGCATGAATGGCTGTTGATTTTGTCAAAGGCCTTTTCTGCATCTATTGAGAAAATCACGTGGTTTTTGTCATTAGTTCTGTTTATGTGATGGATTATGTTTATTGATTTGTGTATATTGAACCAGCCTTGCATCACAGGGATGAAGCCCACTTGGTCATGGTGGATAAGCGTTTTGATGTGCTGCTGGATTCCGTTTGCCAGTATTTTATTAAGGATTTTTGCATCAATGTTCATCAGGGATATTGGTCTAAAATTCTCTTTTTTTGTTGTCTCTGTCAGGCTTTGGTATCAGGATGATGCTGGCCTCATGAAATGAGTCAGGGATGATTCTCTCTTTTTCTGTTGGTTGGAATAGTTTCAGAAGGAATGGTACCAGCTCCTCCTTGTACCTCTGGTGGAATTTGGCTGTGAATCCGTCTGGTCCTGGACTTTTTTTGGTTGGTAGGCTATTAATTATTGCCTCAATTTCAGAGCCCGTTATTGGTCTATTCAGGGATTCAACTTCTTCCTGGTTTAGTCTTGGGAGGGTGTATGCGTCCAGGAATTTATCCATTTCTTCTAGATTTTTAAGTTTATTTGCATAGAGGTGTTTATAGTATTCTCTGATGGTAGTTTGTATTTCTGTGGGATCAGTGGTGATATCCCCCTTATCATTTTTTTTGCATCTATTTGATTCTTCTCTCCTTTCCTATTAGTCTTGCTAGCAGTCTATCAATTTTGTTGATCTTTTCAAAAAACCATCTCCTGGATTCATTGATTTTTGAAGGGTTTTTTGTGTGTCTATCTCCTTCAGTTCTGCTCTCATCTTAGTTATTTCTTGCCTTCTGCTAGCTTTTGAATGTGTTTGCTCTTGCTTCTCTAGTTCTTTTAATTGTGATGTTAGGGTGTTAATTTTAGATCTTTCCTGCTTTCTCTTGTGGGCATTTAGTGCTATAAATTTCCCTCTACACACTGCTTTAAATGTGTCCCACAGATTCTGGTATGTTGTGTCTTTGTTCTTATTGGTTTCAAAGAACATCTTTATTTCTGCCTTCATTTCGTTATGTACCCAGTAGTCATTCAGGAGCAGGTTGTTCAGTTTCCATGTAGTTGAGTGGTTTTGAGTGAGTTTCTTAATCCTGAGTTCTAGTTTGATTGCACTGTGGTCTGAGAGACAGTTTGTTACAATTTCTGTTCTTTTACATTTGCCGAGGAGTGCTTTACTTCCAACTATGTGGTCAATTTTGGAATAAGTGTGATGTGGTGCTGAGAAGAATGTATATTCTGTTGATTTGGAGTGGAGAGTTCTGTAGACATCTATTAGGTCCGCTTGGTGCAGAGCTGAGTTCAATTCCTGGATATCCTTGTTAATTTTCTGTCTCATTGATCTGTCTAATGTTGACAGTGGGGTGTTAAAGTCTCCCATTATTATTGTGTGGGAATCTAAGTCTCTTCCTAGGTGTGGGGAAAAGCAAGAGAGATCAGATTGTTACTGTGTCTGTGTAGAAAGAAGCAGACATAGGAGACTCCATTTTGTTTTGTACTAAGAAAAATTCTTCTGCCTTGAGATTCTGTTAATCTATAACCTTACCCTCAACCCCGTGCTCTCTGAAACATGTGCTGTGTCAACTCAGAGTTAAATGGATTAAGGGCGGTGCAAGATGTGCTTTGTTAAACAGATGCTTGAAGGCAGCACGCTCCTTAAGAGTCATCACCACTCCCTAATCTCAAGTACCCAGGGACACAAAAACTGCGGAAGGCCGCAGGGACCTCTGCCTAGGAAAGCCAGGTGTTGTCCAAGGTTTCTCCCCATGTGATAGTCTGAAATATGGCCTCATGGGAAGGGAAAGACCTGACCGTCCCCCAGCCCGACACCCGTAAAGGGTCTGTGCTGAGGAGGATTAGTATAAGAGGAACGCATGCCTCTTGCAGTTGAGACAAGAGGAAGGCATCTGTCTCCTGCCTGTCCCTGGGCAATGGAATGTCTCAGTATAAAACCCGATTGTATGCTCCATCTACTGAGATAGGGAAAAACCGCCTTAGGGCTGGAGGTGGGACCTGCGGGCAGCAATACTGCTTTGTAAAGCATTGAGATGTTTATGTGTATGCATATCTAAAAGCACAGCACTTAATCCTTTATATTGTCTATGATGCAAAGACCTTTGTTCACGTGTTTGTCTGCTGACCCTCTCCCCACTATTGTCTTGTGACCCTGACACAACCCCCTCTTCGAGAAACACCCTCGAATGATCAATAAATACTAAGGGAACTCAGAGGCTGGCGGGATCCTCCATATGCTGAACGCTGGTCCCCCTGGTCCCCTTATTTCTTTCTCTGTACTTTGTCTCTGTGTCTTTTTCTTTCCTAAGTCTCTCGTTCCACCTTAAGAGAAACACCCACAGGTGTGGAGGGGCAACCCACCCCTACACTAGGTCTCTAAGGACTTGCTTTATGAATCTGGGTGCTCCTGTATTGGATTCATATATGTTTAGGATAGTTAGCTCTTGTTGAATTGATCCCTTTACCATTATGTAATGGCCTTCTTTGTCTCTTTTGATCTTTGTTGGTTTAAAGTCTGTTTTATCAGAGACTAGGATTGCAACCCCTGCCTCTTTTTGTTTTCTGTTTGCTTGGTAGACCTTCCTCCATCCCTTTATTTTGAGCCTATGTGTGTCCCTGCATGTGAGATGGGTCTCCTGAATACAGCACGGTGATGGTTCTTGACGCTTTATCCAATTTGCTAGTCTGTGTCTTTTAATTGGAGCATTTAGCCTATTTACATTTAAGGTTAATATTGTTATGTGTGAATTTGATCCTGTCATTATGATGTTAGCTGGTCATTTTGCTCGTTAGTTGATGCAGTTTCTTCCTAGCATCGATGGTCTTTAGAATTTGTCATGTTTTTGCAGTGGCTGGTACCAGTTGTTCTTTTCCATGTTTAGTGCTTTCTTCAGGGGCTCTTTTAGGGCAGGCCTGGTGGTGACAAAATCTCTCAGCATTTGCTTGTCTGTAAAGTATTTTATTTCTCTTTCACTTATGAAGCTTAGTTTGGCTGGATATGAAATTCTGGGTTGAAAATTTTCTTTAAGAATTTTGAATATTGGTCTCCACTCTCTTCTGGCTTGTAGAGTTTATGCTGAGAGATCAGCTGTTAGTCTGATGGGCTTCCCTTTGTGGGTAACCCGACCTTTCTCTCTGGCTGCCCTTAACATTTTTTCTTTCATTTCAGCTTTGGTGAATCTGACAATTATGTGTCTTGGAGTTGCTCTTCTCAAGGAGTATCTTTGTGGCATTCTCTGTATTTCCTGAATTTGAATGTTGGCCTGCTTTGCTAGGTTGGGGAATTTCTCCTGGATAATATCCTGCAGTGTTTTCCAACTTGGTTCCACTCTCCGGGTCACCTTCAGATACACCAATCCGATGTAGATTTGGTCTTTTCACATAGTCCCATATTTCTTGGAGGGTTTGTTCATTTCTTTTTACTCTTTTTTCTCTAAACTTCTCTTCTCACTTCATTTCATTCATTTGATCTTCAATCACTGATACTCTTTCTTCTAGTTGATCAAATCGGCTACTGAAGCTTATGCATTCATCACGTAGTTCTCGTGTCATGTTTTTCAGCTCCATCAGGTCATTTAAGGACTTCTCTACATTGATTATTCTAGTTAGCCATTCGTCTAATCTACTTTCAAGGTTTTTAACTTCTTTGCAATGAGTTCAAACTTCCTCCTTTAGCTTGGAGAAGTTTGATCGTTTGAAGCCTTCTCTCAACTCATCAAAGTCATTCTCCATCCAGCTATGTTCTGTTGCTGGCGAGGAGTTGCGTTCCTTTGGAGCGGGAGAGGCGCTCTGATTTTTAAAATTTTCAGCTTTTCTGCTCTGTTTTTTCCCCATCTTTGTGGTTTTATCTACCTTTAGTCTTTGATGATGGTGACGTACAGATGGGGTTTTGGTGTGGATGTCCTTTCTGTTTGTTAGTTTTCCTTCTAACAGTCAGGACCCTCAGCTGCAGGTCTGTTGGAGTTTGCTGGAGGTCCACTCCAGACCCTGTTTGCCTGGGTGTCAGCAGCAGAGGCTGCCAAACAGTGAATATTGCTGAACAGCAAATGTTGCTGCCTGATTGTTCCTCTGGAAGTTTTGTCTCAGAGGGGTACCCGGCCGTGTGAGGTGTCAGTCTGCCCCTACTGGGGGGTGCCTCCCAGTTAGGCTACTTGGGGGTCAGGGACCCACTTGAGGGGGCAGTCTGTCCATTCTCAGATCTCAAACTCCATGCTGGGAGAACCACTACTCACTTCAAAGCTGTCAGACAGGGACATTTAAGTCTGCAGAGTTTTCTGCTGCCTTTTGTTCTGCTATGCCCTGCCCCCAGAGGTGGAGTCTACAGGGGCAGGCAGGCCTCCTTGAGCTGCAGTGGGCTCCACCCAGTTTGAACTTCCTGGTCACTTTGTTTACCTACTCAAGCCTCAGCAATGGCGGGCGCCCCTCCCCCAGCCTCGCTGCCACCTTGCAGATCGATCTCAGACTGTTGTGCTAGCAATGAGTGAGGCTCTGTGGGCGTGGGACCCTCTGAGCCAGGCACGGGATATAATCTCCTGGTGTACCATTTGCTAAGACCGTTGGAAAAGCGCAGTATTAGGGTGTGAGTGACCCAATTTTCCGGGTGCCATCCATCACCACTTCCCTTGGCTAGGAAAGGGAATTCCCTGATCCCTTGTGTTTCCTGGGTGAGGCGATGCCTCACCCTGCTTCAGGTCACACTCGGTGGGCTGCACCCACTGTCCTGCCCCCACTGTCCGACAAGCCCCAGTGAGATGAACCTGGTGCCTCAGTTGGGAATGCAGAAATCACCTGTCTTCTGCGTCGCTCACGCTGGGAGCTGTAGACTGGAGCTGTTCCTATTCGGCCATCTTGGAACCACCTCCATATTATTCCTTTTTGAAAATAAAAGCCTTTATTCTTAACTAATTTTTTATTTGATAAATGTTTCAAAAACATGATGTTTTTAAAATTTATGTCTTATTTTTAACTAACAAAAATAATAATATACACTTATGGGGTACAATGTAATATTTTGAAATATGTATAATACACTGTGGAAAAATTAAATCAAGCTAATTAATATATCCATCACCTCATCTAGTAATCTTTTTTTCTTGTGAGAACATTAAAAATGTACTCTTTTATCAATTGAAATGTATAATACATTAACTATGATCAATATGCTGTGCAATAGATCTCTAAAAGTTATTCCTACTGTCTAACTGGAACTTTGTATCCTTTCATCAACATTTCCCCTTTCCTCCTTCTCCCCTTTTCCACTAGCCCCCACCCGTGCCAGCCTCTGTAAACCACCATTCTTGTAAAAAATTGATTGGCTTTAAACACGTGGGTTTATTTCTGAGCTTTTATCCTGTTTCAATAGTTAACATCTTTTTTTTTTGCCAGTACCATTCTGTATTTATTACAACAGCTTTATAATATATTTTGATATTAAAGAGTGTTATGTCTGCAGCTTTTTTCCCCTCAAGATTACTTTGGCTATTTGGGCTTTTATCATTCTATGCACATTTTAAGATTATTTCTTCTATTTCTGTGACAAATGCCATTGGAATTTTGATAGGGATGATGTTAAATCTGTAGATTGCTTTGGGTAGTATGAACATTGTAACAATATTACTTCTTTCAATCCACGAACATAAAATATCTTTCCATCTATTTGTGTCTTTTTCAATGATGTCGTCAATGTTTTACAGTTTTCATTGTGGAGGTCTTTCACCTCCTTTATCAAATTTATTCCTAAGCATTTTGTAGCTATCATAATGAGATTGTTTTCTTGATTTCTTTTTCAAATATTTTATTGTTAGTGTATACAAACACTACTAATGTTTGAATGTTGATTTTGTATCCTGCAACTTTACTGAATTCATTTATAAACTTCATTTCTAACTTTTTGTTGGAGCCTTTAGGGTTTTCTATATACAAGGTCATATCATTAGTAAACAGAGACAATTTCACTTCTTCCTTTCCTATTTGGGCACCTTTTCTTTCTCTTGTCTAACAACTCTAGCTAGGTCTTCTAATACTATACCTTGAATAGAGTGGGCATTTTTGTCTTGTTCCTGGTCTTAGAGAAAAGTCTTCCAACTTTCTACAATTGGAGTGTAATATAAGATGTGGGCTTATCATATATAGTCTTTATTCTGTTTGGGTATGTTTCTTCTTTTTTCTTCCCAGCATTTATTTTCAGTTCAATGTGTACATGTGGTTTGTTTGTACATGCAGATTTGTTACATGGGTAAATTGCATTTCTTGGGGATTTGGTGTACAGATAATTTTGTCACCCAGGTATTGACATCATACCCAACAGGTAGTTCTTCAGTCCTCACTCTCCTCCAAGCTTCCACACTCAAGTAGGACCCAGTGTCTATTGTTCTCTTCTTTTTGCCCATGTGTGCTCAATGTTTAAGCTCCCACTTATGAGTTAGAATATGTGATATTCGGTTTTCTGTTCCTGCATTAACTTGCTTAGGATAATGGCCTCCCACTCCATCCATGTTGCTGCAAAGGACAAGATCTCATTATTTTTTATGACTGTGTAGTATTCCATAGTGTATATGTACCACATTTGCTTTATCCAGTCTACAATTCGTGTGCATCTGGGTTGATTCTACATCTTTGCTATTGTGAATAGTGCTATTTAGTAAAGACACATATGTCTTTATGGTAGAATAATTTATATTCCTTTGGGTATATTCCCAGTAATGGGATTGCTGAGTCAAATGGTACTTCTATTTTAAGTTCTTTGAGAAATATCCAGACTACCTTCCACATTGGTTGACCTAATTTACTTTGTCATCAGCAATGTATAAGTATTCCCTTTTCTCTGTAAATTTGCCTGCTATTTTTTGACTTTTAATTAATAGCCATTTTGACTAGTGTGAGATGCTATCTCACTGTGTTTTTGATTTGCATTTCCCTAATGATTCATGATATTGAGCATTTTAAAATATGCTTATTGGCCACGTGTATATCTTCTTGTAAGAAGTGTCTGTCCATGTCCTTTTCTCACTTTTTAAATGAAGTTATTTGTTTTTGGCTTCTTAAGTTCCTTATACATTCTGGATATTAGACCTTTGTCAGATGCATAGTTTGCAAATATTTTTTCCCATTCTGCAAGTTGTCTGTTTACTCTGTTAATAGTTTCTTTTGCTATGCAGAAGCTCTTTAGTTTAATTAGGTCCCCTTTATCAAATTTTGTTTTTGTTGTAATTGCTTTTGGGCTCTTTATCATGAAGTCTTTGCTAGGGCCTATTTCCAGAATGGTATTTCCTAGTTTTTCTTCTAGGGTTTCTATAGTTTTAGGGTTTACATTTATGTCTTTAATCCATCCTGAGTTTATTTTTGTATATGGAGAAAGGTAGGGGAGAGATCCAATACTCTGCTTATGGCTAGCCCATTATCCTAGCACCATTTATTGAATAGGAAGTCTGTTCACCACTGCTTGCAATTGTCAGTTTTGTTGAAGATCTGATGATTGTAGGTGTCTGGCTTTATTTGTAGGTTCTTTGACCTGTTCCA
Source organism: Gorilla gorilla gorilla (assembly GCF_029281585.2). Lineage (NCBI taxonomy): Eukaryota > Metazoa > Chordata > Mammalia > Primates > Hominidae > Gorilla > Gorilla gorilla. The sequence continues at coordinate 127,817,599 of NC_073224.2, read as the reverse complement.
TGGGTCTATCTGTCTGTCTTTGTGCTAGTGACATGTTATTTTTATTACTGTAGGCTAGCAGTATACTTTTAAAGTCGAGTAATGTGATTCCTCCACCTGTCTTTATTTTCCTTTGGATTGATTTGGCTATTCAGGCTTTTTTTGTTTCCATAAAAATTTCAAATAGTTTTTTCTAATTCTGTGAAAAACATTGTTGGTAATTTGGTAGGAATAACAATGAATCTATAAATTGCTTTGGGCAGTATGGCCATTTTAGCAATACAGATTCTTCCTGTTCATCAGCATGGAATGTTTTTCTATTGTGTCATCGCCAACTGCTTTCAGCAGTGTTTTGTAATTCTTATTGTAGAGATCTTTCACTTTCCTGGTTAGCTGTATTCCTAAGTATTTTATTTATTTTGTGGCTAGGAAAATAATAATGTGAATAGGATTGCATTCTTGATTTGGATCTCAGCTTGGAAGTTATTGGTGTATAGGAATGCTAATAATTTTTATGCATTGATTTGTATCCTGAAACCTTACTGAAGTTCATTATCAGTATCTGGAGACTTTGGGCAGAGACGATGGGGATTTTAGGTATAGAATTAAATTTGTGAAGAGATATAGTTTCACATCCTCTCTTCATGTTTGTTGCCTTTTATTTTCTTCTCTTTACTGGTTGTCTTGGCTAGCACTTCCAGTACTATGTTGAATAGGAGTGGTGAGAGTGGTCATACTTATCTTGTTCCGTATCTCAAGGGAAATGCTTCCAGGTTTTGCTCATTCATTATGATACTGACTGTGTGTGTCAGGAATGGCCTTTATTATTTTGAGGTGTATATCTCCAGTGGTTAGTTTGTTAAGAGTTTTTATCCGGAAGGAATATTGAGTTTTTATTTAAAAACTTTCTCTGTGTCTATTGAGATGATTAGGTGCTTTTTGTTCTTAGTTCCTTTTACGTGATTAGCCAAATTTTTGCTTTGTGTATGTTGAACAAACCTTGCATTCCAGGAATAATACTTAGTTGATCATGGAAGATTAGCTAATAATGTGCTGCTGGATTTGATTTGCTTATAGTTTATTGAGAATTTTTGTATCTATGTTCATCAGGGATATTGGCCTGAAGTTTTCCTTTTTATTGCGTCTCTGCCGGGTTTTTGGTATCAGAATGATGCTGACCTCGTAGAAGAGTTAGAAAGGAGTCCTTCCTCCTTGACTTTTTGCAATAGTTTCAGTAGAATTCACACCAGCTCTTCTTTATACATCTGGTAAAATTCAGCTGTGAATCTCTCTGGTCAGGGATTTTTCTCATTGGTAGGTTTTTTATTGCTGATTCAATTTCAGAACTTGTTATTGTTCTGTTCAGGGTTTCAAAAGTCTTCCTGGTTCAGTCTTTGGAGTTTGTAAGTTTATATGCAATCAGGAATTTATCCGTTTCTTCTAGATTTTCTAGTCTGTGTGCATAGAAGTTTTTATAATAGTCTCTGAGGGTTTTTTTTGTATTTCTGTATGGTTGATGGTAATGTTTCCTTTGTCATTTCTGATAGTGTTTATTTAGATCCTCTCCCTTTTTTCCTATATTAGTCTAGCAAGTCATCTATCAATCTTATTCATTCATTCAGAGAAAAACCTCTGATTTTCTTGAGATTTTGTGTGGTGATGTGGTTTGGCTCTGTGTCCCCACCCAAATCTCATCTGGAATTGTAATCCCCAAAATCCCCATGTGTCAAGGAAGGGACCTAGTGGGAGGTGATTGGATAATGGGGCCAGTTTCCTTCACGCTGTTCTCATGATAGTGAGTTCTCACAAGATCTGATTGTCTTATAAGGGGCTCCTCCCCCTTCATGCTTCTCTCTCTCCTGTCACCTTGTGAAGAAGATGTTGGCTTCCCCTTCTGCCATAATTGTAAGTTTCCTGAGGCCTCCCCAGCCATGTAGAACTGAGTCAACTAACTATCTTTCCTTTATCAATTAGTATCTCACAGAGGTTCTTTGAATTTCCTGAATTTGAGTGTCAACCTATCTAGTGAGGTGGGAAAATTTTTGTAGGCAACATCCTCAAATATGTTTTCCAAGTTGCTTACTCTCTCTCCCTTTTCATTATGCCAATGAATCATGGACTCAGTGTCCTTACATAATCCCATATTTATCAGAGGTTTTGTTCATTTTAAAAATTCTTTTCTCTTTATTTTTGTCTCACTCAGTTAATTCAATGAACCAGGCTTTGAGCTCTGAGATTCCTTTCTGAGCTTGGTCTGTTCTGCTCTTAATACTTCTGATTGTTTTATGAAATTCTTGTAGTGAGTTTTTCAGCTCTATCAGATCAGTTTGGTTCTTTCTTAAAATGGCTATTTTGTCTTTAATCTATGAAATCATTTTTACTGCATTCTTTAGATACTTTACATTCGGTTTCAACTTTTCCTGAATCTCGATGACCTTAATTGCAAGGCGGATTTGAATTCTACACTATTTCAGCCATTCCATTCTGGTTGAAAACCATTATTCAGGTACTATGATCATTTGGAAGTAAGAATACACTCTGGCTTTTAGAGTTGTCAGGGTTCTTGTGCTGGTTCTTTCTCATCTGTGTGCAATAATGTTCCCTTAAGAGTGGTATAATTTGAGTATAGACAGTTGGCTTCATTTTTGCAGGTTTTTTTGAGGCCTGGGGCTTTTTTTGTGGCTGAAATCTTGTCCTTGATTTCACAGGGGAGTATATTCATAAAGTATTTTTGGTATTGAAGTTTGGGCTGTGATCCAGTAGATGGTGCTTAATGCAATGGCCAGTGATAGGCTCTTATTCAGCCATATGAGTCCTGTATATTTCCTCGCACTTGCAGCTGTGCTCCCTCTCAGTGCTTTAAGAGTTTGAGCTCCTTTCCCACTTAAGTGCTGTTTACAGATCTTCACTTGGCACTCCCAGGGTGCACACCACAGCACTGGAGAGTTCAGGCTTTTTATTGTCAACTCAGCTTGGAGGCAGCAGGTCCAGGCACCTTGGTAGTGGCAATGGCAGAAGGCCTTTCACTTGTCTCTTGGGGCTCCACCCCAGAGAAACGCAGAGCCATTGCCAATCAGAATAATCAGCCCAGGGTGGGATGTCTGCGTATCAGGCCCAAGCTGGGAGGCCCTGCCTGGTGAAGGGCAAGGGGGACAGGGGGAACATGGGGAAGATAGTATGTCCTCTTCTCCACAGGGCAGCAATGGCATGCTGGAGGTGTGAGTAAAGCACTCAGGCTCTTTGTTCCTTCCCCAGCCTGATGGCGGCAAGGGCATACACTGCAGCAGCAGCTGTGACAGAGGGGCTGTTAGTTGCCTATGTGAACTCCATCTCAAAGAGACACAAAGCCACTGCCAACGGGAATGTTCAGCCAGGGATAAAATGGCTGTGCTGTGGGCCCAAGGCAGAGGTCCTGCCTGGTAAAGAGTAGGAAATGGGGGCTTACAGGGTAGACAGATTGGGTTCCTCTCTTTATGGCAGCTGTGGAGTGCTAGAGGTGCAAGCAAACATCAGAGGCTTTACTCTTTCCCCAGCCTGAGGATAAAAGGCGAAGTATTGCTGCAGCAGCAATGACAGAGATCCTGTGGGTTGTCTCTGGGATTTCTTACACAGAGAAGCAAAGAGCCCCTACTGACTGATCAGGATGGTGCAGGGCAATTGTCCTGTCTGGGGTCCCAGATCAGGAGGTCCTACCCAGTGAGAAGTGGCGTGGTCAGGGAACCACATGGAAAACATTCTGACAGCTTTTCCTTAAGGCAGCTGCAGTGTGATATAGGCCGGTGATAGTTCTTTAAAAATGTTTTGGCTGGATGCAGTGGTTCACGCCTGTAATCCCAGCACTTTGGGAGGCCAAGGCGGGTGGATCACCTGAGGTCGGGAATTCAAAACCAGCCTGATCAACATGGTGAAACCCCATCTCTACTAAAAAAAAAAAAAAAAAAAATTAGCCAGGCGTGGTGGCGCATACCTGTAATCCCAGCTACTTGGGAGGCTGAGGCAGGAGAATCACTTGGACCTGGGAAGCAGAGGTTATGGTGAGCTGAGATCGTGCCACTGCACTCCAGCCTGGCCAACAAGGGCAAAACTCCATCTCAAAAAAAATTTTTTTTATATTTAATTTTTGTGGCTAATATGTATATATATATATACAGAATGTGTCTGTGTTGTGTGTGTGTATATATATACACACACACACACATACACACATATATGGGTTACATGAGCTATTTTGATACAGGCATGCAATGTATAATAATCACATCACTCACATTCTGTGTTGTCTTTTCAACTTGCTGATCATTTCCTTTGTTTTACAGAAGCTTTTTAACTTGCCGTGATCTCATTTGTTCATTTTTGCTTCAGTTTTCTGTGCTTATGGCATATTACTCAAAAAATCTTTGCTCAATCCAATGTCCTGGGGAGTTTTTCCAATAATTTCTTTTAGTGGTTTCATAGTTTGAAGTGTTAAGATTTAAGGCTTCAATCAATTTTGATTTTTTATTCAAACTTTTTTTTGGGTCTTTTTTCTTTTGGTGGTCTTTCTGTTACCCAAGTAGGTCTTGAACTCCTGGGCTCAAGCTATCCTCCCACCTCTGACTACCTAAGTAGTGAAATTACAGGCATGAGAAACCACACTCAGCCTGATTTTTTTATGTGGCAAAAAATAAGTGTCCAGTTTCCTTCTTTTACATATAGATATCCAACTTTCCAAGCACCATTTATTGAAGAGACTGTCCTTTCACTAACACATGTGGCATCATTATCAACAAATAAAAGTTCACCGTAGATTTATTTCTGGGTTCTCTAGTCTGCTTCACAGTTCTATGTGGCTGTTTTTATGCTATTACTATGACGTTTTGGTTACTATGACGTTTTGGTTACTATAACTCTGTGGTATAATTTGAAGTCAGGTAAAGTGATTCCTCAAGTTCTGGGGTTTTTTGCTTAGTTTAGCTTTAGCTATTGTCAGTTTTTTGTGGTCCCATATACATTTTAAAACTTTTTTTTCTATTTTTATGAAGAATGTCACTGGTATTTTTGATAGAAATGGCATTGAATGTGTAGATTGCTTTGGGTAGTATGAACATTTTAACAATGTTGATTCTTTTAATTCATGAAAATGGAACATCTTTCCATTTTATTGTGTCCTCTTCAACTTCTTTCATCGATGTTTTATACTTTTTATTGTAGAAATCCTTCATTTCTTTGGCTAATCCCTAGGTATTTAATTTTATTTGCAGCTATTGTAAATCAGATTACTTACTTGATTTTTCAGACTACTCACTATTGGCATATAGAAATGTTACTAATTTTTGTATGTTGATTTTGTAACCTGCAACTAAACTGAATTTAGTTTATCAGTTCTAATAGTTTTTTTGGTGGAGTCTTTAGTTTTTTCCACCTGTAAGATCATATCATCTGAAAACAAGGATAATTTGACTTCTTCTTTTCCATTTTTGGATGCCTTTTATTTCTGTCACTTGTCTGATTGCTCTAGTGAAGACTTCCAGTAATATCAACGTTGTATAACAGTGGTGAAAGTGGGCATTCTGGTTGTATTCCAGATCTTAGAGAAAAGACTTCCAGTTTCCCCACTCAGCATGATACTAGCTGTGGGTCTGTTGTATATGGTCTTTATGTTCATCAGGAATATTGGCCTGTAGTTTTCTCTTTTTTTAAAAAAAAAATGTGTCTTTGGTTTTGGAAACAGAGTAACAATGACATCATAGAATTAGTTTGGAAGTATTCCCTCCTCCTCTATTTTTCAGAATAGTTTGAGTAGGATTGGTATTAGTTCTTCTTCAAATATATGGAAGAATCCAGCAGTAAAGTCATCGGGTCCTGAGCTTTTCTTTACTGGGAAACTTTTTATTATAGCTTCAATCTCATTACTTGTTATTGATCTGTTCAGGTTTTGAATTCCTTCATGGTTCAAGCCTGGTGCATTGTATGTGTGCAGAAATTTATCCCTTTCTTCTAGATTTTCCAATTTATTGCCACATAGTTGCTCATAGTAGCCACTAATGATCCTTTACATTTCTGTGTTATCAGTTGTAATGTCTCCTTTTTCATCTCCGATTTTATTTGGGTCTTGTCCTTTTTCTCTAAGTTAGTTTGGCTAGAGGTTTTTCAATTTTATCTTTTCCAATAGCTAACATTTTTGTTGATTTTTTGTATAATTTTCCTCATTTCAATTTCATTCATTTCTGCTCTGATCTTTATTATTTCTTTTCTTCTACTAATTTTCATTTTGGTCCTCTCTTGGTTTTCTACTTCCTTAAGATGCATTGTTTGGTTATTTATTTGAGGCTTTTAAAAAATATATAGGCACTTATAGCTATAAAGTTCCATTTAGTACTTCTTTTGCTGTATTCCGTAAGTTTTGCTATGTTGTGTTGCATTATCTTTTGTTTCAAGAAAGTTTTCAATGTTCTTCTTAATTTCATTGACCCAGGAGTACATTGTTTAATTTCTATGTGTCTGTATATTTTCTGAAATGCCTCGTTATTTTTAGATTTATTCCACTATTGTCAGAGAAGATGCTTGATACTATTTCAATTTTTTGAATGTTTTAAGACTTGATTTGTGACCTAACATATGTTCAATCCCTGAAAATGACCCCTGTGCTGAGATAAAAGTCTTCTGCAGCTGTTGAAAAAAATGTTCTGTACATATATATCACATCCATTTATTCTATAGTGCAGATTAATTCAGGTGTTTCTTTATCTTCTGTCTGGGTGCTCTGTCTAATGCTGAAAGTGGGGTGCTGAAGTCTTCAGCTACTATTGTATTAGGATCTATCTCTCTCATGGTCTCTAATAATGTTTGCTCTATATATCTGGGTGCTACAGTGTTGAGTGCATATATATTTAGAACTGTTATATTCTCTTGCTGAATTGATCCCTTTATCATTATAAAATAACCCTGTCTCCTTTTATAGTTTTTGTCTTGAAATCTATTATTTCTACAAATACACAAAAAACTCTAATAACACAATAAAAAAACCTGTTTAAAAAATGGATGAAAGACCTAAAGAAGCAGCACATCAGAGAAAGTACACATAGTAGAAAAACCACCTGAAAAGATGCTTGACATCATGTGTCTTTAGGAAATTACAAATTAAAATGATGAGATTCCACTACTACTACACAACTATTAGAATAACCAAATCCAAAAATACTGACATCAAATACTGTGAGAACGTGGACCAACAAGAACTCCTATTCACTGTTGGTGGAAATGGAAAATGGTACAGCCATTTTGGAAGACAGTTTAGCAGTTTCTTATAAAACTGAACACACTTTGACCATAACATTCAGCAATTGTGCTCCTTGGTTTTTACCTAAAGGACTTGAAAACCATGTGCACATAAAAACATCCACATGTATGTTTATAGCTCTTTTGTTTATAATTGACAAATTTTGAAGGGTAACATGATGTCCTTCGGTAGATAAAAGGGTGAACTCTAGTACATCCACACAATGAATATTATTCATTTCTAAAGAGAAATGAGGAAGCAAGTCATGACATGAATAACCTTAAAAACATATTACTGAGAGAACCTGATCTGAAAAGGCTACATACTGTATGATTCCAAATATAGGACATTCTGGAAAAGGCAAAATTATGGAGACAGTAAAAAATTGAGTGGTTGCCATGGTTTAGAGGAGAGGAGAAATGAACAGACAGAGCAGAGAATATTTAGGGCTGAAAAAGTATTCTCTATGGCAAGGGTCCCCAACCCACAGGCCACAAACTGGAACTGGTCCGTGGCCTGTTAGGAACCAGGCCACAGGGCAAGAGGTGAGCTGCTGGGGAGTGAGCATTACTGCCTGAGCTCCACACCCTGTCAGATCAGTGGTGGCATTAGATTCTCATAGGAGTGTGAATCTTATTGTGAACTGTGCATGTAAGGGATCTACGTTGTGAGCTCCTGATGAAAATCTAATGCCTGATGATCAGAGATGGAACAGTTTCATCCTGAAACCATCCCCCACCCTAGTCCATGGAAAAATTGTCTTCCACAAAACCAGTCCCTGGTGCCAAAATGGTTAAGAACTGCTGCTCTATGGTACTATAATGATAGATACATGTCATGCATTTGTCAAACCCCACCGAATAAATACCAAGAGTGAAACCTAATGTAAACTATTGACTTTGGGTAATAAAGACGTGTCAGTGTAGGTTCGTTGATTTTAACATAGATATCATTCTGGTTAGAGGTGTTGATAAATAGCAGGACAAGCTCTAAAGGTGTGAGGACAGAGAGTATATGGGAAATATCTGTACTTACCATTTATTTTGTTGTGAACTTATAACCACTCTAAAACATAAAATCTATTATTTTTTAAAAGCCAGTTAACAAGTGTTGGTGGGCACATGGAGATAACAGAACATTCACATGCCACAGAATGTAAAATGGCCTAGCTGACTTGGAAAACAGTCTTACATTTCATCAAATAATTAATATAAATTTACCATATGATCTAGTAGTCCCTCTCTTAGGTAAATACTTCAGAAAAATGAAAATGTATATCCACATAGAAACTTACACACAAATGTTTATAGTACTACTATTCATTATATCTAAAAAGTAGAAATAACCCACATGTCCCTGAAGTGATGAATAAATTTAAAAAGAAGTGGTATAACTTATAACCGTGCAATTAATTATTCAGCCATAAAAAGGAAAGAAGTACTGATGCATATTACAGCATGGATAAACTTTGAAATATTATGCTAACGAAAAGAAGCCATTCAGAAAACACCACACACTGTATGATTAAACTCATATAAAAGTCCAGAATAAATAAATCTAAAGAGACAGAAAGTAAATTAATGGTTACTTAAGGCTGAAGTGGAGGTAAAGGAAATGAGATGTAATTGTTAAAAGATACAGAGTTACTTCCTCAGGTAATAAAGTGTTCTAAAATTGTAATTCCTTACATACTATCTCCAATATACATTTAATAATTACAAGACGGCCAGGTGTGGTGGCTCACATCTGTAATCCCAGCACTTTGGTAGGCCTAGGCGGGTGGATCACAAGGTCAGGAGATCGAGATCAGCCTGGCCAACACAGTGAAACCCCATCACTATTAAAAATACAAAAAATTAGCCAGGCATGGTGGCAGGTGCCTGTAATCCCAGCTAATCGGGAGGCTGAGGCAGGAGAATAGCTTGAACCTGGGAGGCAGAGGTTGTGGTGAGCCAAGATCACACCACTGCACTCAAGCCCAGGCAAAAGTGTGAGACTCCGTCTCAAAAAAAAAAAAAGAAATTACAAGACATTCTAAGAAAAAAGACAATGTTACCAATAGCTCAGGAAAAAATAGACAATATAAACAGATACACAGTTGATAAAGATGTTGAAAACAGGAACGATAAAATAAATATTATAAACACAGTAAGAGAATAAGAGATGGATAACATGGATGAAATATGTAAAGACTGAACCAAGGTGAATCTTACACATATTAATTAATGTATTATGTCTACCTAAAATATTTAAAAGCAAGCTGTATCCTGAACATTTGGGCACATGTTGTCAGGACCTCCTGAGTCTGTGTTAAAGGTGAGTCCTTAATCTTGCCAAAATAAACTTTGTAAATTGAATGAGACCTGTGTCAGATATTTTGGCTCACATAATAAAGGTACACTTGAGACTACGTAATTTATAAAGAAAATAGGTTTATTTGGCTCATGGTTCTGCAGGCTGTACAAGCCCATCTCACATGCAAAGACACAGATAGGCTCAAAATAAAGGGATGGAGGAAGATCTACCAAGCAAAGGGAAAGCAAAAAAAAAAAAAAAGCAGGCATTGCAATCCTAGTCTCTGATAAAACAGACTTTAAACCAACAAAGATCAAAAGAGACAAGGCCATTACATAATGATAAAGGGATCAATTCAACAAGAAGAGCTAACTATCCTAAATATATATGCACCCAATACAGGAGCACCCAGATTCATTAAGCAAGTCCTTAGAGACCTACAAAGAGACTTAGACTCCCACACGATAATAATAGGAGACTTTAACACCCCACTATCAACACTAGACAGATCAATGAGACAGAAATTTAACAAGGATATCCAGGGCCTGAACTCAGCTCTGCAACAAGCAGACCTAATAGACATCTACAGAACTCTCCACCCCATATCAACAGAATGTACATTCTTCTCAGGACCACATCGCACTTATTCTATAATTGACCACATAATTGGAAGTAAAGCAGTCCTCAGCAAATGTAAAAGAGCAGAAATCACAACAAACTGTCTCTCAGACCACAGTGCAATCAAATTAGAACTCAGGATTAAGAAACTCACTCAAAACTGCACAACTACATGGAAACTGAACAACTTGCTCCCAAATGACTATTGGGTAAATAACAAAATGAAGGCAGAAATAAAGATGTTCTTTGAAACCAGTAAGAACAAAGACACAACATACCAGAATCTCTGGAACACATTTTAACACTGCTTTAAAAGCAGTGTGTAGACAGAAATTTATAGCATTAAATACCCACAAGAGAAAGCAGGAAAGATCTAAAATCGACACCCTAACATCACAATTAAAAGAACTAGAGATGCAAGAGCAAACACATTCAAAAGCTAGCAGAAGGCAAGAAATAACTAAGATCAGAGCAGAACTGAAAGACATAGAGACACAGAAAACCCTTCAAAAAAATCAATGAATCCAGGAGCTGGTTTTTGAAAAGATCAACAAAATTGATAGACCGCTAGCAAGACTAGTAAAGAAGAAAAAAGAGAAGAATCAAAGAAATGCAATAAAAAATGATAAAGGGGATATCACCACTGATCCCACAGAAATACAAACTACCATCAGAGAATACTATAAACACCTCTATGCAAATAAACTAGAAAATCTAGGAGAAATGGATAAATTCCTGGACACATACACTCTCCCAGGACTAAACCAGGAAGAAGTTGCATCTCTGAATAGACCAATAACAGGCTCTGAAATTGAGGCAATAATTAATAGCCTAATAACCACAAAAAGTCCAGGACCAGACGGATTCACAGCCGAATTCTACCAGAGGTACAAAGATGAGCTGGTACCATTCCTTCTGAAACTATTCCAATCAATAGAAAAAGAGGGAATCATCCCTAACTCATTTATGAAGCCAACATCATCCTGATACCACAGCCTGGCAGACACACAACAAAAAAATAAAATTTTACACCAATATGCCTGATAAACATTGGTGCGAAAATCCTCAAGAAAATACAGGCAAACCAAATCCAGTAGCACATCAAAAAGCTTATCCACCACGATCAAGTCGGCTTCATCCCTGGGATGCGAGGCTGGTTCAACATATGAAAATCAATAAATGTAATCCATCACATAAACAAAACCAATGACAAAAACGACACGATTATCTCAACAGATGCAGAAAAGACCTTCGACAAAATTCAACAGCCCTTCATGCTAAAAACTCTCGATAAACTAGGTATTGATTGAATGTATCTCAAAATAATAGCTATTTATGACAAACCCACAGCCAATATCATACTGAATGGGCAAAAACTGGAAGCATTCCCTTTGAAAACCGGCACAAGACAAGGATGCCTTCTCTCACCACTCCCATTCAACATAGTTCTGGAAGTTCTGGCCAGGGCAATCAGGCAAGAGAAAGAAATAAAGGGTATTCAATTAGGGAATGAGGAAGTCAAATTGTCCCTGTTTGCAGATGACATGATTGTATATTTAGAAAACCCCATCATCGCAGCCCAAAATCTCCTTAAGCTGATAAGCAAATTCAGCAATGTCTCAGGATACAAAATCAATGTGCAAAAATCACAAGTGTTCCTATACACCATTAACAGACAAACAGAGACCCAAATCATGACTGAACTCACATTCACAATTGCTACAAAGAGAATAAAATACCTAGGAATCCAACTTAAAAGGAATGTGAAGGACCTCCGCAAGGAGAACTACAGACCACTGCTCAGTGAAATAAAAGAGGACACAAACAAATGAAAGAATATTCCATGCTCATGGTTAGGAAGAATCAATGTTGTGAAAATGGCCATACTGCCCAAAGTAATTTATAGATTCAATGCCATCTCCATCAAGCTACAAATGACTTTCTTCACAGAATTGGAAAAAAAACTACTTTAAAGTTCATATGGATCCAAAAAAGAGCCCACATCACCAAGACAATCCTAAGGAAAAAGAACAAAGCTGGAGGCATCATGCTACCTGACTTCAAACTATACTAAAAGGCTATAGTAACCAAAAGAGCATGGTACTGGTACCAAAACAGAGATATAGACCAATGGAACAGAACAGAGGCCTCAAAATAACACCACACATCTACAACCATCTGATCTTTGACAAACCTGACAAAAACAAGAAATGGGGAAAGGATTCCCTATTTAATAAATGGTGCTGGGAAAACTGGCTAGCCATATGTAGAAAGCTGAAACTGGATCCCTTCCTTACACCTTATACAAAAATTAATTCAAGATGGATTAAAGACTTAAATGTTAGACCTAAAACCATGAAAACCCTAGAAGAAAACCTAGGCAATACCATTCAGGACACAGGAATGGGCAAGGACTTCATGAGTAAAACACCAAAAGCAATGGCAACAGAAGCCAAAACAGACAAATGGGATCTAATTAAACTAAAGAGCTTCTGCATGGCAAAAGAAACTACCATCAGAGTGAACAGGCAACCTACAGAATAGGAAAAAATTTTTGCCATCTACCCATCTGACAAAGGGCTAATGCCCTGAATCTACAAAGAACTCAAACAAATTTACAAGAAAAAAACAAACAACCCCAACAAAAAGTGGGCAAAGGATATGAACAGACACTTCTCAAAAGAAGACATCTATGCAGCAAACAGACGCGTGAAAAAATGCTCATCATCACTGGTCATCAGAGAAATGCAAATCAAAACCACAATGAGATACCATCTCACACCAGTTAGAATGGCAATCATTAAAAAGTCAGGAAACAACAGATGCTGGAGAAGATGTGGAGAAATAGGAACGTTTTACACTGTTGGTGGGAGTGTAAATTGGTTCAACCATTGTGGAAGACAGTGTGGCGATTCCTCAAGGATCTAGAACTATAATTACCATTTGACCCAGCAATCCCGTTACGTGGTATATACCCAAAGGTTTATAAATAATGCTACTATAAAGACACATGCACATGTATGTTTATTGCACTGCTACTCAAAATAGCAAAGACTTTTAACCAACCCAAATGTGCAGCAATGATAGGCTGGATTAAGAAAATGTGGCACATATACACCATGGAATACTATGCAGCCATAAAAAAGGATGAGTTCATGTCCTTTGCAGGGACATGGATGAAGCTGGAAACCATCATTCTCAGCAAAGTATCACAAGGACAGAAAACCAAACACTGCATGTTGTCACTCATAGGTGGGAATTGAACAACGAGATCACTTGGATACAGAGCAGGGAACATCACACACCGGGGCCTTTCAGGGGCTGGGGGGCTGGGGGAGGGATAGCATTAGGAGAAATACCTAATGTAAATGATGAGTTGATGCTGCAGCAAATCAACATGGTACATGTATAACTACGTATCAAACCTGCACTTTGTGCACATGTACCCTAGAACTTAAAGTATAATTAACAAAAAAAAAAAGAAAGAAAGAAAGGTGAAGGGGGAGCAGGCATGTCACATGTCAAGTGAGGGAGTAAGAGAGTTTAGAGGAAGGGCAAGTCTGCTTTTTATTTTTATTTATTTATTTTTTGAGACGGAGTCTCACTCTGTCACCCAGGCTGGAGTGCAGTGGTGCAATCTCGCCTCAGTGCAACCTCTGCCTCCTGGGTTGAAGCAATTCTCCTGCCTCAGCCTCCCTAGTAGCTGGAACTACAGGCATGTGCCACCATGCCTGGCTAATTTTTTGTATTTTTTTTAGTTGAGATGGGGTTTCACTGTGTTAGCCAGGATGGTCTGGATCTCCTGACCTCATGATCTGCTTGCCTTGGCCTCCCAAAGTGCTGGGATTACAGGTGTGAGCAACCATGCCCTACTGGGCAATACTCTTTTTAACAATCAGGTCTTGTGGTAACTAATAGAGTGAGAACTCACAGATTACCACAAGGATGGAACCAAGGCATTCATGAGGGATCCACCCCCATGACAAAAACATCTCCCACTAGCGCCCACCTCCAATAATGGTGATTAAATTTCAACATGAGATTTGGAAGGGACAAACATCCAAACTGTATCATTCCACCTCTGGCCTCCCCAAATCTCATGCCTTTTTCACACTGCAAATTCACACTGGGGGACTATTCTCAATAGTCCCCTAGTTTTAACTCATCCCAGCATCAACTCCAAAGTCCAAAGTCCAGTCTTATCTGAGACTCAAGGCAAGTTACTTCCACCTATGAGTCTGTAAAGTCAAAAACCAGTTATTTCAGTTATTTACTTCCAAGATACAATGGTGCTACAGGCATTGGGTAAACATTCCCATTCCAAAAGAGAGAAATTGGCCAAATAAAACTAGCAATAGGCCCCACAGAAGTCCCAAACCCAGCAGGGCAGACACTAAACATTAAAGCTCTAATAAAATCCTTGACTCTGTGTCCCAAATCCAGAGCACTCTGGTGCAAGGCGTAAGTTCCCAAAGCCTTGGGCAGCTCTGCCCCTGTGGCTTTACAGGGTGCAGCCCTTGTAGCTGCTGTCACCACAGGGTTGGAGTTGAGTGCCTTTAGCTTTTCCAGGCTCAGGATGCAAGCTGCCGGTGCTGGATCATTCTCAGGTCTAAAGGGCAGTGATCCTCTTCCCCCAGCTTCACTAGACAGTGCCCTGGTGGGTACTCTGTATGCTGACTCCTTGGGGAAATGGAAATGTGGAATTGGAGCCCCCACACAGAGAAGCTGTGTAGAGACACAGCAGAGGCTCTCTTGCAGCAGGCTTCTGCCTGGGCATCCAGACTTTCTGATACATCCTCTGAAATCTAGGTGGAAGCTGCCAAGACTCCACCACTCTTGTGCATGCTTGCATTTTGCACCCCTGCAGATACCACCACATGGAAGCTGCCAAAGCATAAAATGTGTGCCCTCTGATGCAGCAGCCCAAGCTGTATCTGGGGCCGTATAGCTATCACTGGAGCTGGAGTGGCCTGGATTCAAGGAGCAGTGCCCTGAGGCTGTGCAGGGCAGCAGGGTGCTAGGCCTGGCCCCTGAAACCATTCTTTTTTCATAGGCCTCTGGGCCTGTGATGGGAGGAGCTGCCTGAAAGACTTCTGAAATGACTTCAAGACCTTTTTCCCACTGTCTTGAATGTTAGAATGTGGGTCCCTTTTAGTCATGCAAATCTCTCTAGTGAGATATTGCTCTGCAGCCACTTAGATTCTGAAAATACTCTTTCCTTCTCTAACACACAGCCAGACTGCAAACTTTCCAAACTTTTATGCTCTGCTTCTCTTTCAATTATAAGTTCCAACTTTAAGTCATTCCTTCACTCCCAGATCTGATCATAGGCTGTTAGAAGCAGCCACACTACTTCTTGCATGCTTCACTGCTTAGACATTTTTTCTGCCAGTTACCCTTGGTCATCACGCTTAAGTTCAACCTTCCACAAATTACTACAGCATGGACATAATGCAGCCAAGTTCTTGGCTAATGGGTAACAAGGGTGACCTTCATTTCAGTTCCCAGTAAGTTCTTAATTTCCATCTGAGACCTCATCAGCATGGCCTTCACTTTCCATATTTCTATTAGCATTGTAGTTACATTTAACCAGTCTTTAAGAAATTCTAGACTTTCTGTCGTTTTCCTGTCTTCTTCTGAGCCCTCCAAACTCTTCCAACCTCTGTCCATTACCCAGATCCAAAGCAGTTTCCACATTTTCAGGTATCTTTATAATAATGTCCCATGCTTTGGGACCAATTTTCCACATAAGTCCATTTTGGACTGCCAGGAAGAAACACATGAGACTGGGTAATTTATAAAGAGGTATATTTGGCTCACAGTTCTGCAGGCTATACAAGTGCAGCACCAGCAACTGCTTCCTGTCAGGACCTCAAAAAGCTTCCACTAACGGTAGATGGTGATGGAAAAACACACATTTTACAGGGCAAGAGAGGGAGTGACAGGGTGAAGAAATGGTGCCAGGCTCTTTTTAACAATAAGATCCTCCACTACCACAACAATGGCACAAATCCATGCACAAGGGATCTTCCCCCATGGCCCAACACTTCCCACAAGGCCCCACCTCCACCACTGGGGAAGGTTATGATTCTACTTATATTACATTCTTGAAATGACAAAGGACATGGAGGAAAAAAATAGTGTTTTCAAGTATGAATTGTATTGCATTTATGAAACAAGTTGTTCAAATATTCTGTACTTTTTTGTCCACTTGACATATCATTAACTAATATTGAATCTATGTAAAGCAGCTCACTTTTCCAATCTGTTGTTCCATCTCAGGCAAGTGATGTTAAAAGTTTTGCTTATGTCCCATCTACTCAATAGAGTCCCTTTGTGTGAGACAAACCTCATGATCAGTTCATGACCAGAATCAGTGAATAACCCCCAGGGTACAAAATGGCAATTACAAGGTCACCCTCTTTCTGGAATTCCAATTGTTTCAAAATCCATTGTCTTGACAACTTTCCAATTTATTTAAAAACATAATTTTTGAAATTTTTATTTTTTAAGTTGTTGATGTGGGAGCATTGGGCTCCCATGGTCTAAAAGATTATACTCAGAAATGTAAGTTTATGATCTATGACATCGACATTTTTAAGAAACAGTGCCAGTTGTTTTGCTTAATATACCAAATTAAGAATTTTTCTGTTATTTCGTGGTCATTTAACTTTTTTCTCTAACTTCAATATTTTTGGTAAAGTGAAATTTGGTACAGAGTGGTGGGAGAAACTATAGAAAAAGGAGCAGGACTTCTGAAAGGTCAGAAGGCTCTGCATAGCTTTGGGGGATAATAGCTGAAGGCAGCTGTTTTCTGACCCTGAGGCAGAGGGCAAGGAGTAGGTACAATGGAGTGTAGGGGAACTTATCCTGATCAAGCTTGTTTACTTATATTGACCAGGAAATGACCTGTGTGTGACATTTCCTGAAAGGGGAACAATAAATGTTAATTACCTGCAGGTTGTGTTGGCTTCAGGTTTTTGGCATTGTGCCTCCACTGAATAAAAGCAAACAGCACTAGCCTCTCGGGGCTGCATTTTGACCACTTGAGCCAGGCAGTCCCCTAGCTGCTCTTACACTGCATACCTGTGTCTGAGTACTCCTTTCAGTCTTTTTGATGTCACTGTTTAGGGCTATGAACTTTCCTCTTAGCACCACCTTTGCTGCATCCCAGAGGTTTTGATAGATTGTGTCATTATTGTTGTTCAGTTTCAAGAATTTTTAAATTTCCATCTTGATTTTGTTTGTCACCCAATGCTCATTCAGGAGCAGGTTAATTTCCATGTATTTGCATGGTTTTGAAGATTCCTTTTGGAGTTGATTTCCAGTTTTATTTCACTGTGGTCTGAGAGAGTGCTTGATATAATTTAAATTGTCTTAAATTTATTGAGGCTCGTTTTATGATCTACCATATCGTCTATCTTCAAGAAAGTTCCATGTGCTGTTGAATACAATGTATATTCCATGGTTGTTGGATGAAATGTTCTGTATATATCTGTTTAGTCCATTTGTTCCAAGGTATAGTTTAAATCCATTGTTTCTTTATTGACTTTCTGTCTTGATGACCTGTCTAGTGCTGTCAGTGTTCCTATTATTAATTGTTCTATAAATCGGGGAGTTCCACTGTTAGGTGCATATATGTTTAGGATTGTGGTGTTTTCTGTTGGACAAGGTCTTTTACCATTATATAATGTCCCTCTTTGTCTCTTTTAACTGCTGTTGCTTTAAAGTTTGTTTTGTCTAATAGAAGAATAGCTACCCCTGCTCACTTTTGGTGTCCTTTTGCATGAAATACTTTTTTCATCCCTTTAGTTTATGTGAGTCCTATGTGTTAGGTAAGTCTCCTGAAGGCAGCAGATAGTTGGTTGGTGAGTTCTTATCCATTCCGCAGTTCTGTACCTTTTAAGTGGAGCATTTAGGCCATTTACATTCAATGTTAGTATTGAGATGTGAGGTACCATTGCATTCATTGTGCTATTTGTTGCCTGTGTACTTTGGTTTTTTTGTTTCTTGTTTTCGCTTTTTAACTCGTATTTTTGTTTTATAGGTCCCATGTGATTTATGCTTTAAAGAGGTGTTTCTGCTTTGATGAGTTTCCAGGATTTGTTTCAAGATTTAGAGCTCCTTTTAGCAGTTCTTGTAGTGGTGGCTTTGTAGTGGTGAGTTCTCTCAGCATTTGATTGTATGAAAAAGGCTGTATCTTTCCTTCTTATATAATGCTTAGTTTCGCTGGATACAAAATTGTTGGCTGATAATTGTTTTGTTTGAGGAGGCTGAAGGTAGAGATCCAATCCCTTCTTGCTTGTAGGGTTTCTGCTTAGAAAACTGCTGTTAATCTGATAGGTTTTCCTTTATAAATTACGTGGTGTGTCTGTCTCACAGCTCTTAAGATTCTTTCCTTCATCTTAACTTTGGATAATCTGATGACAATGTGCCTAGGTGGTGATTTTCCCAGGTGTTCTTTGTGCTTCTTATATTTAAATGTCTAGATCTCCAGCAAGGTCAAGGATGGTTTCCTCAATTATTCCCCCAAATATGTTTTCCAAGCTTTTAGAATTCTTCCTAAGGAACACTGATTATTCTTAGGTTTGCTTATTTAACATAATCCCAGACTTTTTGGAGGCTTTGTTCATAATTTTTCTTCTTTCTTTGTCTTTGTTGAATTGGGTTAATTCGAAGACCTTGTCTTCAAGCTCTGAATTTATTTCTTCTACTTGTTCAATTGTATTGCTGAGACTTTCCAGAGCATTTTGCATTTCTGTAAGTGTGTCCAATGTTTCCTGAATTTTTGATTATTCTTTAAGCTATTTCCTGGAATATTTCTCCATTCATTTCTTGTATCATTTTTTTGGACTTCATTGCATTGGGCTTCACCTTTCTCTGGTGCCTTATCAGCTTAATAATCTCCTGAATTCTTTTTCAGGTAAATCATGGATTTCTTCTTGGTTTGGATCAATTGCTGGTGAACTAGCGTGATTTTGGGAGGGGGTGTTAAAAAGGCTTGTTGGTTTTCTGGTTCCTTCTCATTTGGGTAGGCTGTCAGAGAGAAGGCCCAGGACTGAAGGCTGTTGTTCAGTTTCTTTTGTCCCACAGGATGTTCCCTTGATGTAGCACTCTTCCCCTTTTCCTATGGATGTGGCTTCCTGTGAGCAGTACAGTGATTGTCTCTTTTCTGGGTCTAGCCACCCAGCAAGTCTACCCAGCTCTGGGCTGGTACTGGGGGTTCTCTGCACAGAGTCCTGTGATGTGAACCATCTATGGATCGCTCAGCCATGGATACCAATGCCTGTTCTGGTGGAGGTGGCAGGGAGTGCAATGGACTCCATGAAGGTTCTTAGCTTGGTGGTCTAATGCTCTCTTTTTGTGCTGGTTGGCCTCCTGCCAGGAGGTGGTGCTTTTCAGAGAGCATCAGCTGTGGTAGTATGGAGAGGAACCCATGGTGGGTGGGGCCCTAGAACTCCCAAGGTTATATGACCTTTGTCTCCAGCTACCAGGGTAAGCAGGGAAGGACCATCAAGTGGGGGCAGGGCTAGGTGTGTCTGAGCTCACACTCTCCTTGGGTGGGTCTTGTTGCAGCTGCTGTGGGGGATGGGAGTGAGGTTCCCAGGTCAATGGCGTTGTTTCCTAGGAGAATTATAGCTGCTTCTGCTGAGTCATCCAGGTTGTCAGGGAAGTGGGGGAAGGCCAGCAGTCACAGGCCTCACCCAGCTTCCATGCAAACCAAAGGGCGGATCTCACTCCCACCATGCACCCCCTAACAGCCCCGAGTCTGTTACCAGGTGGTAGGCAAGCCAGGCTTGAGAACTTGCTCCAGGCTACCTGCCTCCCTGTTGCGAAAGGGCTTGGTTCTTCCCCTGCCTGTGGAGTCTGCATACTGGATTCACACCCTTCCCCTGAGTTCTGGCCAGGAAACTTCTCAATCCATTCAAATTATTACAAAGTTCAGCTGGAAACTGCCTTCTCCCTATGGTGCTTATCTCCCCACCTCGCCCCACTCCTCTGGCCACCCTCCTGATGGATTCCTGTGGTGCCAGGTAGGACTGGCCTGTTTGGGAACCTGGCAAGCTCCCAGGGCCTTTCTGCTGCTTCCTCTACCCCTGTATTTTGCTCAGCTAAGTTGACTCACCCCCAGGTTAAGGTAGGAAACCTTCTGCAAACAGACCTTCAGTTTCTCCAGTGGGGGTGTGTGTTCAGAAGAGGAGACTCTCCCTTTCCCACTTCCACAGTTGGGGCACTCACAAGATCTGGAGTGTCTTGTGGGTCTTGCAGGAGCAGTCTGCTTCCTTCAGAGGGTCTGTGGGTCCTCTCAGGATTGCTGGTTCATTCTTGCAGTCAATCTGGCACTAAAATTCACAATGTGAGCCTCTGCACACTGTTCTGTCCATCCGAGTCAGAGCTGCAATCTAGTCCTACCTCCTGTCCGCCATGATGACCTGCCTCTCCCTTGCAGTTTTTAGATCCAAAAATGTCTTCCTATATATTTGACATACAGATTTAAGTTGGCAATATCTTCTTTTAGGTCTCTGAATGAATCACTACCTTCATTACCTTCTACTTTCTGCTATTTCCGTTAGGAAATCACTTTTGAGTCTTATTTTCCTCTCTTAATGATAATGTATCTCTTCTTCCATTATTTTAAAGAATTTCTCCTTGACATTGATTTTTAGTAATTTTAGTATGCTGTAACTCAGTATGGTTGACTTTCATTGACATCACTTTATAACATTTTTTTGAACTTTGGGATTTCTTTCTTTGGTCTTGTATCATTCTTTAGCCAGTATTTCTTTAAGTACTGTTTTACCCTATTCTGTCTCCACCATCCTTCTTCACTCCACTTCTTCAAATTTTATATTCAATTAAATATTCTTCAAATATTATAATGAGAAATAAAATATTTCTCATTATATCCAATGCATCTCTTATAATGCTTCATCTAAAATCATTATTTGTCTCTCTGCAACTCCACCTAAATATTTTCCCCAACAAATCTTTCAGTTTACTACTACTCTTTCCTCTATTTCTAATGTGTTTTCAAATGGATACACTAGTTTCTTAATTTTAATTGCCAAATTTTACTTCTAGAATATCCATTTGATCCTTTGTACGACCTCCAGTTCTCTGCAAAACGTATTTGTCAATCTTGTTATTTCATTTTAACATCCATGTTTATTAATTCCATTATTTGGGTTTCCTTGGGGTATAAAATGGTTCTTTGGGTAAGTCTTGTTTTCCCATATACTCAAGTGGTTGCCAGATATTTTATTATCAGATGAAATGCAAAAACGTATAGATCAACTCTAGATGACTTTATCTTCCACCAGAGATAATTTACTCATGCTTCTGTTAGGCAGATGGGCTACAGAAACTAGAAATCCAGGAGTACATTGATTTATTCAAGAAATAATATCTGAAGTTGGAATTCATACTCTGTGAAGAAATAATATACATCCACTTCAGCCTTACACTTGTTAGGAATCCCAGCTGAAAGTTGGGCTTGTTTGCCAAAGTCTCATCTCCTTCCCAATCATTTCAACATTTGTAATTGTACCATGAGTCTTCTGAAAGTGGTGCATGGTTTTGCATCCTCTTAGCAACTGCTTTCAAAACTGGCATTGCCACAAGTTGAGAAAAAAACCGCATCAATGATAGGCTCACTTCTTTGGGCTTCGTTTATTTGTAAAGGTTGGCCTCAAGATTCACCAGTACCTGTGTTGCTCTTTGATGCCTTCTAAAAGACTTTTATATTTCAACACAAAGCTAATTAAAATAAAACTCACAAAAAAAGTATCTATCATAAGTAGAGTTACATTTTTTCTTACAATATGAAAATGTAAGCACTATCACAATCAAGAAGTAAAAGCAAGCCATAACTCCAAAAATTTCCTTTGCAGTCACTTCCCCCATTCCCAGGCACAAACACTGTTTTACCTTGTATAATTACAGATATTTTTGCCTTTTCTAAAATATCAGAGGAATGAAATTATATATATAATTTCTAGCTACATTCATTACGTTTTAAAATTTCATCCATGTTTTTAAAATTTCATTTTACTTTTTAATGTTTAATTCTTATGAATACTTTTGATATAAGCATACAATATGTTATAATCAAATTTGGGTGATTAGGATATCCACCACCCAAAACATTTATTTCTTTGTGCTGGGAACATTCCAAATCTTCTCTTATAGTTATTTAAAAGTATACAATAAATTATTGTTAACTATTTCACCTTGTTGTGAAATATTTCACAACAAATAATTTCACTAGAAATTATTCCTTTTAATTGTTCTTTTCTACCCATTAACTGACCTGTCTTCATTCAACCCTCCCCACTACCACTCCTAGCTTCTGGTAACCACCGTTCTATTCACTGCCTCCATGAAATCAGTTGTTTTAGCACCCACATGAGTGAGAACATGCAATATTTGTCTTTCTGCCTGGCTTATTTCACTTAACTTAGCGTCATCGAGGCTCATCCCTATTGCTGCAAATAACATTTTTGTTTTGTGTGTTTTTTTTTTTTTTCCAAGACCAGATCTCACTGTTGTCACACAGGCTAGGGTGAAGTGAGTTAATCATGGCTCACTGCAGCTTCGACCTCCTAGGTTCAAACAATTCTCCCACTTAAGCCTCCCAAATAGCTAGGACTACTGGAACATGCCACCATGCCCGACTAATAATTAACTTTTTGTAGACACAGGATCTCACTGTGTTGCCCAGGTTGGTCCTGAGCTCCTGGGGTCAAATGATGCTCCCATCTCAGCCTCCCAAAATATTGAGATTACAGGAAAGAGCCACCAAGCCAGAACAATTTTTCTTTTTAAGGCTGAATAAGATCCCATTGTGTATATATACTGCCTTTTCTTTCTTCATTCATCCACTGATGGAACACACAGGTTGATTCTATATCTTAGCTATTATGAATAGTGCTACAATTAACATAGTGGTGTGGGTATCTCTTCGGTATGCTGATTTCCTTTCTTTCAAATATACACCCACCAGTAATATTGTTGGATAGTATAGTAGTTCTATTTTCAGTATTTTGAGGAAGCTTCATAGTATTTTCCATAGTGACTGTACTAATTTACGTTTTCAACAGTGTATAAGCATTTTCTTTCTCCATATTCTTGGCAGCATTTATTTTGTTTTTGATAAAAGCCATTTAACTAGGGTGAGGTGATATCTTATGGTGGTTTTGATTTGCATGTCAAATCAAATTGATTTCAATTGATTTGATTATAAGTGATGTTGAGCATTTCTTCATGTATCTGTTGACAATTTGTATTTTCTTTTTACAAATGTCTATTGAAATCTTTTGCCTATTTTATATAGAAATATTTGTTTTTTATTGCTATTGAGTTATTTAAAATCCTTATATATTCTGGTTATTAATCCCTTTTTGGATGACTAGTTTTCAAATATTTCCTTCCATTCTGTAGGTTGTCTATTCACGTTGTTTCTTTCTGTGCAGTTTTTTAGCTTGATGTTATCCCATTTTTAAATTTTGGCTTTGGTTGCCTGTCAGGTCTTACTCAAGAAATCTTTGCTCAGACAAATGTTCTGAAACATTTGCTCAGTTTTCTTCTAGTAGTTTCGTATCTTATGTTTAAACACCATCCTTTCCCTAATGTATGGTCTTGGCTTGTTTGTCAAAAGAGCTGACTGTAAATGTATGAATTTATTTCTGGACTCTCTATTCTATTCTACTGGTTTATGTGTCTGTTTTTGCTCCAGTACTATGCTATTTTGTTTACTATAGCCTTGTAGTATATTTTGAGGTAACATAATGTGATACATCTGACTTTGTCACTTTGTTACATCTGACTTTTGTGACTTTTGTTCACAGTTGCTTTGGCTATTCAGGTCTTCTGTGAGTCCATACAAATTTAAGGATTGTTTTCCCACTATGAAGAATGACACTGGTTTCATTAAATCTGTTGATCACTTTGGTTAGTATAAACATTTTAACAATATTAATTCTTCTAATGCATGAACATGTGATATCGTTCAATTTCTTTGGTATCTGCTTCAATCTCTTTCATCAGTATTTTATAGTTTTCATTGTAAATTCTGTTAACCTCCTTGGTTAAATTTATTCCAAAGTATTTAATTTTTTGGAGCTATTATAAATGGGACTGCTTCCTTAGTTTTTCAGATAGTTCTTTATTGAAATATAGAAATGCCATTACATTATTCACTGACATGCATGTTGATTTTGTATCCTGCAACTTTATTGAATTTATCAGTTCTAACAGATTTTTGTCAGAATCTTTGTTTTTCTGAAAATAACATCATCTGTGAATAATGAAAATTTAAGACCTTCCTTTTTAATTCTGATGTCCTTTCTTTCTTCTCCCTCAATAATTACCCTGGCTAGAATTTCTGGTGTGATACTGAATACAGTTGTTAAAAGTGGGTATCTTGTCTTGTTTCAGATCTTGGAACAAAAGGCTTCCAATTTTTCCGTTTGTCAATATCATGCTGTGAGTTTCTCATACATGGCCTTTACTGTGTTTAAGTATGTTCCTTCTCTACCCAGTTTGCTGTTTTTATCATGAAGGAATGTAGAATTACATCAAATGCTTTTTTTTTTTGGCCTCTATTGACATGATCTATGGTTTTTGTCCTTGATGACGTTAATATGATATTCAATTTTATTGACTGGGCCAGGCATGGTGGCTCACACCTGTAATCCTAGCACTTTGGGAGGCCGAGGTGATCAATTGGGGTCAGGAGTTTGAGACCAGCCTGGAGACAGTGAAACCCTGTCTCCACTAAAAATACAAAAATTAGCCAGGCATGGTGGCACATGCCTGTAATCCTAGCTACTCAGGAGGCTGAGGCAGAATTGCTTGAACCCGGGAGGTGGAGGTTGCAGTGAGCCGAGATCATACCACTCCACTCCAGCCTGTTCTTGCTTGTCTAGTTCTTCAAGGTATACCATTAGGTTATTTATTTGGAGTCTTTATTGATTTGGCATTTATTATTATAAATTTCCTTCTTAGTACTGTTCTGCTGTATCCTCATAGTTTTGGTATGTTGTGTTTCCATCATCATTGGTCTCAACAGATTTTTAAACTTCATTTAAAATTTCTTCACTGACCTATTAGTTGTTAGGAACATGTTTAATTTTGATGTATTTGTATAGTTTCCAACGTTTCTCTTGTTATTGCTTTCTAGTTTTATTCCAGTGTGGTCAGATACTTGATATTAGTTTGATTTTTTAAAAATTTGTTAAGCTTTGTGTCATAACATATAGTTTAGTCTGCAGAATTCTGCTTGTGCTGATGAGAATGTGTATTCTGCAGCTATTAGAAAAAATGTTCTATAAATGTCTGCTAGTTCCATTAGGTCTAGAGTGTAGTTTACTGTTTCTTTTTGTCCTAATGACATGTACATTGCTGAAAATGGGACACTGCAGTCGCCTTTTATTATACTGCAGTCTACCTCTCCCTTTAAACCAATTAATATATGTTTTCTATGTTTAATTACTCCAATAATGGTTGCATATATATTTACAGTTGCTCATTCCTCTTGGTAAATTGGCCACTTTATCCTTACATTGATGTTGTCTCTAATTTTTAGTTTTTGACTTGAAGCCTATTTTATCTAAGTAGCTACTTCTGAGATTTTTGATTTCCTATTGCATGAAATATCTTTTTTCAACCATTCACTTTCAGTCTATGTGTGTCCTTATAGATGGAGTGAGTTTCTAGCAGGCAGCATATACCTGGGTCTTTAAAAAAAAAATTCAGCCACTCCATTTCTTTCAAATGGAGAATTTAGTCCCTTTAGATTCAATTCTAACATTATTAGGAAAAATTTACACCTGCTGTTTTGTTGCTTTCTGGTTGTCTTGTAAATCATTTCTTCCTTTCTTACTATCTTTTCTGTGTAAAAGTGATGTTGTCAAGTAATATATTTTAATTCTTTGGCTTTGATATTAATGTATTATGAGTTTTTGCTTTGTGGTTATAAGGCTTACAAAAAGTGTTTTATAATAAGTTACTTTAAACTGATTACACCTTAACTTTGGTCAGTACAAGGAAATACTAAAAAACTCTAAGTTTATTACCCCTACTTTTAGACTTTTTGTTGTCTCTGTATCTTTTTATATTGCCTATTTCTTAGGCAATATTACTTTTGGTAGGTTTATGTTTTAGTTTTCATGCTAAACTTTCTAGCATCTTATACACAATTACAGCATTAAAGTGTTCTGAATGTTGTGTGCTTAGATTTACCAGTGAGTTTTCCATCTTCAGATGATTTCTTGTTGCACATTAGAGCCCTTTTCTTTCAAGAGTAAAAAAATCTTTAGGTTGTCTTGTAAGATAGGTCTAGTGGTGACAAATATTTTTCAGCTTCTGTTTGTCTGGGAAGTCTAGTTCTTTGTGATTGAAGGATATCTTTGCTGGATACAGTATTCTCAGTGGAAGTTTTTTTGTTGTCCTTCAGCACTTTAAATATGTCTTCCCACTTCCTCCTGATTGATAAGGTTTCTGTTGAGAAGTCTGCTTCCAGATGTATAGGAGTTCCCTTATACATTATTTACTTCTTTTCTCTTCCTGCTTTTAGGATCCCCTTTTTTGTCCCTGAAACAGAGTTTAACTATATGCTTTGTGGTATTCTTATTCAGGCTTAATTCTCTTGGTGTTCTCTGATCTTCTTGTATCTGAAGATTCATATCTTTATCTAGGTTTGGAAAGTTCTCTATTATGTCTGAATAAATTTTCTACCCCAATTGCTTTCTCTATATCCCCTTTAAGACCAATAACTTGTATTTGCTTTTTGATGCTGTTTTCTACATCTTATAAACATCTTCTTTTTTTTCCATTTTTCTCTCCTCTGTGTATTTTTAAATAGCCTGAGCTCATTAATTTTCTCTTCTGTTTGATAAATTCTGCTGTTGAGACATAGAGGCATTTTTCTGATGGTCAACTGAATTTTTAGCTCCAAGATTTGTTTAGTTTTTGATAATTATTTCAAACTTTTTTACAGTTCTCTGAAAGAATCCTTATTTCCTTCTGTTTTATTGTAGTTTACTGAGTTTCCAAAAATATATATGTATATTGAATTCTCAGTCCGGAAGGTGACATATCTCTGTCACTCTAGCATTGATCACTGGTGCCTCATTTAGTACATTTGGTGAGGCCATCTTTTCCTGGATGTCTGTGATGCTTTTGGACATTCCTAAATGTCTGCGCATGCACTGCAGATTTATGTATTTATTCCACTCTTCACAGTCTGACCTTGCTTATAACTCCTTTTTCAGAGGGCTCTCCAAGAGTTCAAAGTGGCTGTTAACTGCAGCCACTTCAGCAGTAGAGGGTACCCTAAACCTAAGTGTGCTGTGACACTTGCAGACTCCTAGCCCTAATGAATTTAGAAATGAGGGAGAATTCCTTGGGTTCCCAGAGAAATCCTTACTCTCTTCTGTTTCCTCCAAGCCAAATGAGTCCCTCTCTAGGCCTGGCTTCTTGGTGTTGGGGGAGGGTTAATGCAAGCACTGTCAGGGCCACCAAAGCTGATACTGCATAACGACCGAGGTCCAGTCTGCCAGACCAGTACAGTACCTGGGTTTGTGCAAGGCCAACAGCTGCTACTGTCTGATTGCCACTGAATTTTATTCAAAACCCAAGGATAATTTAGTCAAAGGAAGGTGAAGCATGGAGGGACTTGGGTCCCATCAGGGCAGTAGATTCTCTTCTGGCCTCAGATGAGTGTAGAAGCACCATCCAGGAGTAATGGTCTGGAATCAGAAGCTTCAGGATTTCTGCCATTGCTTTATTTTACTGAGGCTGGGCTGTCACTCTCCTTCCCCAAAGCAGGAGTCTCTCTCCTGTGCTGCACTTCCTGGAGTTGGAGGATGGGTGATCCATGTACTCCCATGGTCACTGCAGCTGGTCCCTTGCTGAATCAAGCCAAAGTAAACAGCCTCTGAAAGCAGTACAGCACCAGGGCTTGCTGAAGAACTGCAGTTAACATGGCCTAGCTGTCAGAGAAATTTATCCAGGGCCTCAGGGAACTTTAGTCAGTTGGTGGCAAAGCAGACCAAGTCTTGGGATCCTGCTACTGGGGTAGTGAATTCTCCTCTAGCCCAGGGCTATTTTAAGTGCTCCCTCCATGGGCATTGGTAGAATTTTGCCTGGTGCCGTTTCATTATTACAAGGCAGCACTGAGTTATTATGCAAAGTTCCACTCATGTCACTCTCCCCCAAGCACAGAGATTCTCTCTTCCTGCTATGCTGCCTGAGTCTGGGGAAGCAGTGTTACAGGCAATGTTAAGAACATCCTTCCTACCTTCTTCAATGCATTTTTCCTCATTATTATGCTAAAACTGTGATCCATCACCTCAATTATTGCTGGTGAGGTACTGGTGACCTCCCTCACTTGCATTTCTCGTTCTTATGTAGGTGCTTTCTTGCTTGGATAGTTGTTCAGTTTGACATTCCTGCAGGGTGAACAATTGCTAGAGGGTTCTATTCAGCCATCTTTCTCCACCTCACATCCATGTTTTTGCATGTTATTTCTTTCCTTTTATTGATTAGCATTTGATTGCATGAATATAGCACAATGTATATAACCACTATTCTTTTCTGGAAAACTTACGTCCAGGTTGGGGTTATTATGAATAAGGCTATGAAATTTCAGCTACATGTCTTTGTGTGAATTTCTGTTTTCATTTCTCTTAGGTAAAAACATATCCTATGGAATTGCAGTTAATTTGGTAATTCTAGATTTATAGTTTTTTTAAAAAAAAAAAAAACCCTGTCAATTTTTCAGAGTGACTCTATGACTTTACCAACCAGAAATGTATACAAATTCCAATTTCAAGTCATGTTTTTAAAAAAGACGATCAATTGACTATATGCATTTGTCTATTTCAGGACTCTATTGTGCTATTGGTCTATTTGTCTATCTATGTTAATACTATATTATCTCTTTTACTGCAACATTATAATACATCTTGAAACCAGGTACAGTAAGTCCTCCACCTGTTTGAAGATTCCTTTGGCTATTCTAAATGCTTTGAATTTCCAGATTTTAGAAACAACTTGTCAATTTATTTAAAATATACTGTTGGAATTTTGCTTGGGGTTACAATGAATTCATAAACCACCAAGCAGAAATTGAAAATCCTAACAATATTGAGTCGTCCAGTATATTTAGTGACATATCTTTCCATTTATTTAGGTATTTTAAATTTCTTCTCATCAGTGTTTTGTAACTTGTAGTGTAAAGGTCTTACAGGTCTTACATGTGTGTCACTGAATGGTTCCTAAGTATATGGCTGTTTTATGCTATTGTAAATATGTTATGTTTCATTTTCCAATTATTCATTAATATAGAAATGCATATTATCAATTGTCAAATTACTTTTTTATATCTGTTGACAATAATCACATGGTGTTTCTCATTTTGCTATGTGGTGAATTATATTGCTGGGTTAAGCCTAACATATATACAACCTTTTACACTGCTAAATTCTATTTCCTTTTATCTTAAGTATTTTTTGCATCTATATTCACATGAAATACTGATTTTTAAATTTCTTTTATTGTACTATTTTGTCAAGTTTTGTAGTGGGATTGATATGGTTTGGATTTGTGTCCCCATCCAAATCTCATGTTCAATTGTAATCCCCAGTGTTGGAGGCTGGTCCTGGTGGGAGGTGACTTGTTCACGGGGGTGGATCCTTCACGACTGGTTTAACACCATTCCTTTGGTGCTGTTCTTGAGACAGAGTTCTCTTGAGATCTGGTCGTTTAAGAGTGTGCAGCACATCCCTTCTCTCTCTTCCTCCTGCTCCAGCCATGTAACATGTAACTGTTTCCCCTCCGCCTTCCACCAGGATTGTAAGTTTCCTGAAGCTTCCCCAGAAGCAGAAGCCGCTATGCTTCCTGTACAGCCTGCAGCATCAGGAGCCAATTAAACTCCTTTTCTTTATAAATTGCCCAGTCTGTTATTTCTTTATAGCAATGTAAGAATGGATTAATACAGGGGTTATACTGGCCTCATAAATTCAAAATTGTTTTGTTTTCTAATGTTTGAAAGAATCTCTGTAGAGTTTAATATTATCTCTAACCTACACATTTGATGTAATTCTCCATTGGAGCAATCAGGAGTTGGTGTTTTCTTTTTGGTAACGTTTATGTTTACCAATTCACTTTAATAAATATGGAGCTTTTTTCATATTTTGTATTCTGCATCATTTTCGACAAGTGTGTTTCAAAAGGCATTTGTCCATCTAAGTTATTCAATTATTGGCATAAAGCTGTTCATAACATGCAATTATCTTTAATGTTAATAGACTATAATGTCCTTTCTAAACATTATTAATTTGTGTTTCCTCTTTTTAATTTGATCAGTTTGTTTCCTAGGCTGCTATAACATCGTAAACTAGATGGCTTGAAATGAGAGAAATTTATTCTCTCACAGTTGTGTAGACTAGAAGTCTGAAATCAAGCCTCCCTCTCAAGCCTCTAGAGAAGGGGTCTTCTTTGCCTCTTCCTTACTTCTGGTTGCAGGCAATCTTTGGCTTAAAGTTGGCATCACTCCAATGTCTGCCTTTATTTTCACATGGACTTTGTATCTCTGCCAAGGCCTTCTTATAAGGAAACTAGTCATTGAATTTCGGGATACCCTAACCTAGTATGATTTCGTCATAACTAATTACATCTGCAAAGACCCTATTTTGAAATAAGGTCACATCTGAAGTTTCAAGTGAACACGAATTTTGGAGGGATATTATTCAGCCCAGTATATGTCTTACCAGGTGTTTATCAATCTTATTTCAAAAAAACTCACTTTCAACTTGATTTTGTGTGTGAATTTCCATCAACTTTGAAAAAGTTCTTAGTAAATATCTCTTCAAATATTTGTTGTGTATCATTCTTTCAATCTTCCCTTTCTGAGACTCAATTACAAGGATGGTAAGCCATTTCACTTTCCTTCAAATTTCACACACTCTATAATTTTACTCCCTTTTTCTTTGCTTTTCCATTTGTATATTTTCAATTGCTTTGTCTTTTTTTCCTCTGTACTTAGATCATATTCATTTCTAGATTTCTGTGTTTTGTTGTTTCCATATTTCTGCTGAAATTCTCTATCTCTTCATGTATGTTTTCCACTTTACTAGATCTTTAGGCACTGTTATTGTTATGATCACCCTCTGATAATGCAAACATATGGACAATTTCAATTTGCTTCTACTGACTGATTCCTCTAAGGATCAAACTTTTTTCCTCCTTTGCATGTCTTATAATTTTTAACTGCGTGCTGTATATTTTTTATAAAAGGACATTAAGTATGAAAAGAAGTAATAGTTAACACCAGAAAACAGCATGCTCCTTTTGTTAGGTTCAGAATATGACACTGAATCAATCTGATGTACAGTTGAGAGCAGCTGGGCTTTGTTGCAGCCGTAGTTTGATTCACTTCCTCCCTCCTTTCAATTATATATATAAAATTGTATTTTATATATGTGTGTTATATATATATACACACACACACACATACATGAGACAAGGTCTCACTCTGTTGTCCAGACTGCAGTGCAGTGGTGTGATCACAGCCCTGGGTGAAGGGATCCTCCTGCCTCAGCCTCCCAGGCAGCTGGGACAACATGCATACACCACCATGTCCTGCTAATTTTTAGTATTTTTTTTTGTAGAGATGCAGGTCTTGCTATTTTGCCCAGGCTGGTTTCTAACTCCTGGCCTCAAGCGATCCTCCTGCCTTGGCTTCCCAAAGCACTGGAATTACAGGTATGAGCCACTGTGACTGGCCATTTCAAATATTTTGAGTGAACAAAGTTTCCTTTTAACAGAAATCTGGATATCAGCCCTGGTAAGATTCTAGTGTTTCTGTTTTTTTGTTTTGTTTTGTTTGCTTTTCAGCTAAGCTGCCAGTTATTGAAAGAACAGATTTTTCTTTGCACTAATCACAATAGTGTATTTTAGAATTTCTGGGGCATTTTACTTGTAATCTGTTGATGTCCGTGGCTTTCTGTGCCTCAGGTGAACTCTCAGTCATATTATCATTCATTCCCTTTGGAGGACACAGTTCTTAAACCATAATGCCTCAGAATGACTTTTCCTTTGTTTCAGGTCTGTTATTTTTCTTAGCTTCCCAATAAATGAACACACCCTTTCTAAAATCAGCACACTGGTTGTTTAAAACCAAGAAATATTTTCAACACTAGACTTACAAGGGTACTAATAAGCCACTATTTACTGAACTTTCATTTTCCAGCAAGTCTTTACTGGACAATGAAAGATAAAAGTTATCTTCCTCTTTCACAAATTCATTGAGCACTTAACATATATGACATCTTACTATAAAATACAATATAATCTTAGTAACTTGGATGAACGACTATCAAGTTCCTAAATTATATTAGATTTCAGGTTTGATTTTCTAAAATCTTATTAAAAGTAGACTAGTTCAGGGTCCTTCTACCTTGTGATTCCACCTTTTTTTTTTTGAGACGGAGTCTTGCTCTGTCGCCCAGGCTGGAATGCAATGGCACGATCTCAGTTCACTGCAACCTCCGCCCCCCGGGTTCAAGTGATTCTTCTGCCTCAGCCTCCTGAGTAGCTGGGATTACAGGCACACGCCACCACGCCTGGCTAATTTTTGTATTTGTAGTACAGACAGGGTTTCACCATGTTGGCCAGACTGGTCTTGAATTCCTGACCTCAGGTGATCTGCCCACCTCAGCCTACCAAAGTGCTGGGACTACAGGTGTGAGCCACTGTGCCCGGCCGATTCCACCATCTCTTACAAGCTTGTAATCAATATCCAATTGGTACAAAGAGAAAAAACTGGGAGAAAACATTATGAATTCTCGAAACCTTAATATAAAAATAGCAAATACATCCACTCCACTTTCTAAAATTCAGTTTTGCATCTACATCTAACTGCACATGAGGCTAGGAAATATAGTCTTGCGGTATACCCAGGACAAAAAGGAAACAGATTTTTCACTATCGGTTCACAGTATCTGCCAATTTTGTTAGCTTAAGACCTCTTACTTTAAAAGTTAAATATTCAACTCAAAAATGTTGATGGAATTGAAGAGAAATGCCTTATCCAATCAAGCTATTGTATCTGACAATGGAGGCAAGGTATATTTTGATGGTATGATTGTCTTCTGTCACTTCAGCATTACAGTTAGGGATGAACACACATTCCAAATTCTCTTATAATCCCTCCACAAGCCTATAGCAGTGTCCGCTTATCAGTAGGGATATATTCCAAGACCTCCAGTGGATTATTTGAAACTACAGATAGTACTAAACCCTCTATATACTGTTTTTCCCTATACATACATATATACCTATGATAAAGTTTAATATATATACATATATCTATGATAAAGTTTAACATATACATTAGCCATAGTAAGACGTGAACAACAATAATAAAATAGAACAATTATAATAATATGCCAGCATACTACTCTTGTGCTTTGGGGCATTAAATAAAATATGGGCTACTTGAACACAAGCACTCAGATACTGCAACAGTCCATCTGATAACTGAGATGGCTACAAAGTGACTAATGAATGGGTAGTGTCTACAGCACAGATATGCAGAAAAAAGAGATGATTTACATCCTGGGCAGGAGGGCAACAAGATTTCATCACACTACTCTGAAGAGCCTATAATTTGAAAATTATGAATTTATTTCTGAAATTATCTTAATATTTTCAGACCATGGTTGACTGCGAATAACTGAAAATGCAGAAAGCTAAGCCATGGATAATGCAAGCCAACTGTATTAACATTTTTAGCCTATGTTATTTCTAAGGGTAAAAGTTAACTAATGGGATTCAAATATTATGAAAGTATTTTTTTGTCTTAAAATAATTTATTTAATACGTTGGTATGTATCGCTAAGCCTTGTGTTCTAGGAATGGACAAAGTCTATGTTTTTCCCTGAGCCACTTTCCCCATACAAATTTTATAATTTTATAAACTTTGATTCTGTCAATTTCCTTCTCCCCATACTATCATGCTTCATAACTTAAATAATAGTTTCCTTGATACGGGAATCAGGACTAAATGACATTTTGCAGGTGTGTTACACCGTGCTTTTCAAAGGCATGATACTTTTTTATGGTTTGTATCCAAATTATTTCTAGCAATGCCAGCATTTAGTCAATCAATGCTTATGGAAATGTCTCCCAGGTTTATTGCTGTTTAATATAGGCATAGTATTTTATTCCCTTTCTGTCTTATTAGTCCAGAAGACTTCAGAAATATTATTTACTGATTCTTGTCTCTAGCAACTAATTTATAATTGAGGTCTCCATCACATAAGCATTATTCCTTGAATTGCTCCAACTGACAGTTTAAATGTTTTCTCCCCACCTTTTCTTCTGGCCAGGGAACCATCTCTTCTAAAAAGATAAAAACCTGATTAATCTTCTTCAAAGATTATTCTGCAAACCAGTTCATCACTGGGCACTTTCCAAATGAGCATTTTTTTTCTTTTTAATTTCAGCAGGGATCTGTAAACTATTCTTTACCCGTACATACAGAGATCCAAGGAGAAACAATCCAATCATTTGCATACCCAGAAAAAACGAGAACACTGTTTTTGTAGATGCATGTATCACACTTATTTTGCATGTAGTTTAATTGGATTGCCAATTTTGTTCTTTAGAATTTGGGCTCTACAAAGGTTACATCCTATTAAAAAGGCTCAATATTTACCTGTTCAAGACTACTTTTACATGTAATTATAACTTGCCATAAATGAAAATCTAAGAAGCTCTTGAGTATGGTTATGACGTTTGTTATTAATCATATCTGCTGTTATTCCCAAACTTCTCAATGTTACATGAATACTAACCCGTTTTATATAAAATATGACTAAAGTAAATTTACCTACAGGTGCCTCTCTCCTTCATTGGTGATTAAAATTTCACGCCAGAGACTAAACTTCATGAAACTACTGCAAGCATATGTATGATAGACCAATCAGCTTAGTATCTGGCATTGTGGCCAGAAAAAAAAAAAAATCGTTACCTACAGAATCTCTTGGGCAACACTTAAGCCATGAAAGAGCCCACATGAATCCAGGTCTACTTTCCTTTACAGGTAGATTCCAGAACAACAACAAAAAATGTAAGACTACAAGAAATGATTTAATATGATAAAACTCCCATTTCAAAACCCAGTTCTAAAGGATTTACTGACTAATGCTGATTATTTAGTCATGGAAAATGTCTCTCATAAAAGTGCTCCTAACAAAACATGATCTACAATAATTTATAAAATGTGAAGGGTTGGGATGTGCAGACTGATTGGTGCACGTCAGGTTGTTTCTCTTAAGTAAGGTATAAAAAACTATGATATCATAGTCTTTCGACTTTATTTTCTGAGATAAAAAAGTATAGGCATAGGTGTTTTTAATAGTCTTCTTGACGATATCCTTTAGAATAATCTATCAAATGCCTTCTTTCATGTTTCCTGATTATCAGCATTCATCAGTGTTACTGTCAGCCTTGATTAAGTGGTTGAAAATTTCAGAGAAGAATAAGCAACTTCTGTGAACCTTTCCCCAATCCCTGAGAATCATAATCATTACAGAAATATTTTATCCTTTCATCAAATATCTCTGGAAAGTAGCCGTGTTCGTTCATTGTTAACAGGACAAGGTGCAGTGTCATAGAGGGTTAATCCATGTAAATTGGCTTCCACCCGTAAAGAAATTTTCTGGAACAGAAAAGAAAATTATATATAGAAGTTTGCTCCTTAAAGAGAGATCACTCCTTCAATATGTTCTATAGGCTACCTTGTGATTATGAATGTAAATCAATTCTAATGGTAGTGAGACAGCTGTTTTACTGTCAAAGGTATCCTCTTTGTACCAATTAAAATCTGGAAAAACCAAGCTTCTCAATTCATAAAGTTACTTGTTTTTCTTTGGTTTCTACTAAGAATCAGTAAAACTAAATGTTGAGAATGACTTATGTAAAAGTACACAAAATCGATAACAAATTCTATGTAAGAATTTCTGAAATTTATTTTATAGCCCCATTTTCAAGGCTAAATCTTTCTAGCAATACACTACTTCTTTAAACACAGAAACAATTTACCTGAAAAGTTACATCACTTGTTTATGATACCAAATCACAAACAGTTAATTTTCAAAAAGGCGGGAGAGTTGCCTATGGAAAGTTCTCTTAGTCCACCTTCCTGGACTAAGAGAAGGAAGTCTGACTGAATAAATCTAATACTGTGCCTTCTTACCTGAAAATCACGAATGTAAGTCAGGAAAAAACCAAAGAAGGAAAATGACATAGACCATTCTGCTGCAGTAGTGATCATGTGAAGCACATAACCCTGAGTGACGGGAAAAAAAGAATAGTTTTGTGAAATTTCATTTAAACGATCTATATACTATGTTTCAAATAAAAAACACACAATTCTTATAAAATAATGGAGCTTCTGAAAATCAACCCTTGACTTACCAGGCATATAATATCTCTAGAATTAAAGAGCCAGCATTAGGAAGTCCTCCTAAATGACACTCTATTTGTTTCACTGGGAGCGAATAAAATTTCCAATTAAATAGCTAAGATAGAACAGGATCATTTTTACTCTACAATCGAGAAATTACTATTGCCTTACCCAAAGCCATAAGATTCATAATATGCAACTAAGAAAAGTTTAACAATGCTCAGAATAAACTTAGTAAGTGCTGTGTTTACGATATTAAATAATATATGGGTTACAATTGGGAAAATCTAGTAAATTATTTCATTCATTCATTTTCACAAACATGCCCAATTTGGGGCTAATTCTTAAATAAAACACCACCAAGTGGTTTGTGAAAACAGATGAACTCATTTTATTCTTTAGTATATGTTCCTCTTCCTCTATTCTCAGAGTCCAAGATGCTATATCTACATTCAGATATCCACTATATTGAAACCTAAATGCAGAGTCCATAATCAATTTCCAGATAACAAAAAGTGGGAGAAGATGTCTTTTCAATTCAGAAAACAAGTATTCAAAACATAAATGATCTCGGTTGGCTATATTATATATTATGCCCACATTTAGGGGAGTCAATTTCTCAGAAAACTCTTCTGCCATCGCAATGCTCTTCATATTTTGACAATATCTACAGATCACAGGTGACAGGAGAATATGGAAGGTTCTACATAAACCCTACCATATCAAGAAAATAATTTTAATACAGAACTGATTATTCTACCAGAAGACTTTCATTGTTACTGATGAAATGAAAAACACATCAAGATCAACCAAAATAACCATCTTTAATATAAAACTAAGTTTTATAGACTGTAAGTTCTTACTTTGTCCTCGGGGTTCCAATGGAGTTTCTGTTCTAAATCAGTCCCAAAATTGCCACTGTGCAAAACTGATGAGCAAGTCAGCACTATAAAAACATAAGTCAAGGAAGAATCTCAGAGAAGATCTCAGAGAACAAAAATCACTTTACAGTCTAAAAGGATTACTCACACATTTATTGCTAAGGTCTAAACCCATTTTCTTAAAGACTTAATGTTACACAGCAGTGGTACTGTAAAACTAAAAATGTGCTGCTCAGAGGGTCACAACAAAATGGTTCTCACAGTCAAACCCCACCTCTTTGCTCAGAAAATTAGCAGTTCTATCATAATCTTTAACTAGATAATGGTTCTCAGAAAGGGCATTTACTCATCCCTCATTTCTTTGAAGTGAGTATGATCAGGCTCAACATTTTTGTTCCTAGCTCAATTACTGAGGCACTATGTACAATCTGAATTTCATATTTCAAATTCTTTAGTTTAGGATTGTGAACCTAAGAATCTCTCCTACAAAAAAAAAAAAAAAAAAAAAAAAAAAGACAAAAAGGCTTCTTATACTGCACCAATAGTGTTTACTTAAATCTTGTCATTCAATTCCTTTCCAAGTGTAGCCACATTGTACAGTGAAGGATACTGCTAAGTGCACTTACTCCACACCAGATAACCAACAACAGTCTGATCCAGAAGACTTGTTTGCCATGGATTTTGGGCTGCATTTGGTAGGAAAGGATGGTCTGAACAAACATATATAATGAGCCCATACCAAAGGTAAGCACAGCTCCACTTACATGTGCAGCAAAAAGGGTTGTTTTCTGAGAGATAGAGAGAAGAAATACGTCAATAAAAGAAACTCAGAACACGTTGGCAACACAACATTTAAAAGCACAACCCAGAGATTTCAATAGGACATTCACTGAGTAGAGAAGCTCGGCCAATTCTACAAACAAATTACTTTCTGAAGTAATTTTCTCTCATAATACTCAGCTTAAACCTAAGGATTATAGAAATACCAAACTATTTCATACACCTCCACTGAAAATATAATAGGAATTATTCCTTTATTATTTTCTTCATTTAATAATATGTTTACTTGGTGCCTATTAGGTGCTAGGCACTGTTCTAAATCTTCAGATCCATTAGAGAACAAAACAGGCAAAAATCCAGCTCTGAGTTTAGTAAAGGTACATAAACAATAAATATAAACTTCAGAAATAAGGAAATTCCAGTGTGTCTGATGGTGAAAAGGGTCATAGGAAAAGCATAGTGCAATAAGAAAAGATTAGGATGGACTGCAGTGCTGGGAATAGGGAGTTTCCATTTAAATTCAATTTAACTGTAAATAAAATTTAAAGACTCAAGAAATTAAAATATTCTCCCTTGGCTCTAGCTTGATTGGTTATATATAGTTACACTGCCATAAGCCAAGGAACACCAAGGATTACTGGTAATCACCAGAAGCCAGGAACAGATTCTCCCTCTGAGCCTCCAATAAGAGAATCAACCCTACCAACACCCTGATTTCAGATTTCTGGCCTCCCGAACTTTGACAGAATAAATTTCTATTCAGTCACCCAGTTTGATATTTTATTATGGCAGCGCTAGAAAATTAATACAGATTTCTGCCTACTAAAGTTTTACTACTCTCCTTTGATAAATTTCGTATGAAGAAAAAAATTCCTCTAAGTAGGTAGTGAAGACACTTACCATGTAGTTATTTTACTGAACAACATATACAAATTTGTTTTAAAAGAAATTCAATTTTTATTTTTTAAGTTAGATTTTTCAAATACCATCTTATAGCAATTATTAGGCATCTCTTTAAATGCAGGCAACCACAGCAATAAGAGAATTTTTTCCAATCCTGCATAGTCCCTTTAACCTCTCTCAATAAGTTACTAAATAATTAATGAAAGCATGTTTGTCTTAAGTACTAAGCTAGGTGCTGGAGATACAATGGTGAACGTTTCGAAACCATTGTGCTTATAATTAATAAAGAAATACATCAACTAAAAAATAAAAATAATAAATTTACAACCATGGATATAAAGGGCGTTATGGCCTACCAAACAGAGGAAACAGTATGTGAGAGGAAATTAAATAAGCTTGTCCTATTTAAGGAGCACAAAAAGGCTAGTGATATATATAATGGAGACATTAAGAAGGGGGACAATGCAAAATTAGGCTTGAAAAGTAGACATCAGCCAGATTATACAAGATCTTTGAGTTAGTTAGGCAGTTTGGTGGTTTAGCAAATTATTTTTTTCTCTCTTGAATTGTATCTCTTTTCACATAATTTTCAAACCTGTACAACTTTAAGCAAGGACACAGGGAAGCAAAATGAGATGTATATACGTTTCCAAAAGATCACTTTTACTGCAATGCAATATGAAGAAATGATTCAAGGAATGTAAGAGTGAATGCACAGGAACCATTGAGGAGGCTATGGCAGTAGTTCAGATGAGAGATGATGAAATCTAAGCTAGTTGAGAAGAAGACAGTAAGGAGGGAAGTAAAGACAGAAATGGAAAGAAGTGAATGTCTTCAAAAATATTCAAGAAGTAAAACCAGTAAGTCCTGACTCCATTTAAAACACAGTGCTAGCCTCTCTTCCAAGCCAATACCTGCAAGGGTAAACCATTTATAGACCTGGTTTTGTAAAATTTTTCCCGTATAAATCACCTACAGTTTGTCTCCATAAAAGAAAAGGGGGAAGTGGAGGAGGAAGCAGTGCACTCACCACTTTAATTAAGTAGTAAACATTTACTCTGGAAAGGAAGGAGATCCTCATTAGTATAGTGGTGAGTTAAAAAAAAAAAAAAAAGGAAAGAGAATTGTTTGATATTTGGGTAATGCTACAAGGTCTGGTTATAAACAGGGCCCAGCAATAAAGCCGTCAGTGAAAGATGAAGAGGGCATCTAAAGGTGCATGAAGAGATGTTAACAAAAGAGAAAAAGTAATTTAATTCAAAATTACACGGCCATAAGTACTCTTGTGAAGGTAAATTAGAATAAAAGCTAAAAGCAAAACAATAAAGAAAGTATATAGGCTACCTTAAGTAATTGAGATAAAGGTGGAAAGGCGGCTTGTGTGGGTGCTATCAAGAACTGCTATTGGAATTTGCTGGGCTGTGTAAACAAATATTGGAGATTCATCTTTACCATAAAAGTGATGAGAAACATTGTTAAATTGACCAAGAGACAGACAATCACAATCCTCACACTGAAATTCTCCAAAACATTTTTAAATAATGAGCTACAGAAACTGATTAGGGAAGGCAGAACTCTATTTGTCGCACAGACAGCTAGCTAGTTGTCCACCCAAATTGTTGTTATCCTTTCATAGTATAAAGTGGCTGCTGGGAACTAATGTCCAGCAAAACTACATTTTCTCCAGGGTCCATTTTTTCTGACCTGTGCACACCCGCTGCACCCCCATATCTAGCAAACATGAATGTCAGTGGAATTACATGAGTTACTGTCAGGTGACAAAAATTCTCTCCTTCACCAAACCCAGCTCAGGTTCCTCTGAACTCTCTTGTCAACTAGGTCCTGACTTCTGGGTTGCCATGTTCATCTCTGCATTGTCCAGTTTTAGCAAGAATCTTGTTCAGTTTAGCCGTAATCATCCATTCTCAGTATCTGATCACCATAAATATATCACCTCTACCATCCCTCAAGTGATGTCTAATCACCCTGGCCTGCCTTCACCAAGAATCCTATTAGGTCAGTGCTATGGTTTTGACTATTTGACCCCTCCAAATCTCAAGTTGCAATTTGATCCCCAATGTTGGAAATGGGGCCTAATGGCAGGTGTCTGGGTCACAGGGGTGGATCCCTCATAGACTGATGTGGGGGGTTGGGGGTGGTGAATGAGTTCTCACTCTATTCATTCCTGTGAGAGCTGGTTGTTAAAAAGAGACTGGCACCACCACCCCCTTGCTTCCTCCCTTGCCATGTGAGCTCTGCACACACCAGCTCCTGCTTTGCTTTCCATCATGTGTAAGCTTCTTGAAGTCCTCATCATAACCAGATGCTGGCATCATGCTTCTTGTACAACCTGCAGAACCATGAGCCAAATAAACACCTTTTCCTATAAATCACCCTGCCTGAAGTATTCTTTTATAGCAACACAAAACAAACCAAGGCAGTTTAACCAGAATCCCTTCTTAACCCTTATGTTTCCAGCTTAGTAATTTTCCATCCACTAACCACTGCACCCTGCTCCACAGCTATGAATTCCCACTTTTACTTGTATTCAGAGTTGAGCCCAACGTTTCTTTCCTACTGCTCTCTCTGTGGAGAATTGAAAAATATTTGATAAAGGTTGACCACTACTTTAACATTAAGTATTTGACATTATTTTTCCTGAGAAAAAGCTAGAAGACCTACAGTTCTTCCTTTCATTTCCTCATATACAAGGCAGGACACCTAGGAATGCAGGCAATCAATGAAAACATCCAAACAAGTAGATAAAATAGGTAAATGATTATAAATTGTTAGGCATATTAAAAACAAAACTTTTTAAATCTGTAATTGTGTCACTTCTAATTTATATCAATTTTGTTTCAGTAGTGAGTTGAAGTAATCTCCAACTAAGTAGTAATGAAGACTCTAATAATTGTCCTGTGGATCCTAAAAAAAGTTAAAATAATTTGTATTTGTTCAGACTTTTAAATATGAATTTTTCTAGTTGTGCAAGTAGCTATTTCCAATAGGGTCAAATAATTTAAAGGAAGTGATTTCTATTTTGTTAAGGTAAAGAAATAACAACAGCATGTAACTGAATGCTTCAGGTTTCCCTTTTAATATGTATATTTATGTACTTCAGGAAAATACCTATGCTGGGCTAAAACACAAACCTGGAAGTTTGCCACAACAGAAAGTCCTAAACAACTCAGTATTCCAAGTACAAGGCCAGCCTTGTTTAATTTGATGATAACGTTCTCTTCAGGACTCAGAGCATGAACTTGCTTATAACGAACATAAATGGTAGCAATGCCTGGGAAAAGATAATCCAAAAAACAACAAAGTAATAAATAACCAAGAAATAAAGTTGCCAATGAAGAGTTCACAAAGGTCACTGCTATCCAGAATCACAGATTTTCCTTTTAAAATTAATCAGAGAGAATAAAAAGAAAAAAAAACAGCTGTAGTTTTGTTTTTGCTTTTAAAAAATGGGGTCTCTCTATGTTGCACAGGCTGGACTCCAACTCCTGACCTCAAGTGATCCATTGGCCTCAGCCTCCCAGATAGCTGGGACTGTAGGCACATACCTGTGTGCCTGGCTCATGCTGTGGATGTTGGAGAACCTTAAGGTTGTATTATGGAACTACTGATGCCTCCAGTGACTAAGCAAATCATTTGCCTTCCATGGGTCTCATATTTACAAATAGTTATATAAAACACAAAATATTTTTATGATTAGCATCAGAATCAGAACTAGTTATAGAATATAGATAAAATGGGCGTAGGCAAAAAACCCAAAAGCTTATTTGTGTCACTCTCATATCATTTTATTTCAAATTACAACTTGGCTCAGTAAGACATAGTAGCCAATTACACAGGGGGAAAAGCCCACCTTACCATATTTATCAGTCAAGAACTAGCTAAATCAAATTTTCCACTGCAGAAATATTGCCAGACAATTCAACAGTGTAGAAAGCATTACAAGAGATATGCTTGTAAAGACATGTTTCTGAAGAGTTTGGTCATGAAATGAACTTAAGTTGAATTATCTTCCTGATTTCTATTTTTGACCCAAGCAAATAATAAACATACAGAAGAATGCAAATATTTAAAACAATCACACTTGATGGAAAAATATTATGTGAGTAAACCATTAATAAAAATTTGGTTCAAAATAAACAGGGATATGAAATATTTCAGTAGCAACTCTATCCCTTTAGCATTAGAATGTTGCTCAAAAATCAAAACATGGTTCCATCTTTATTCTCAAACATCTAAACTGTTTATCCCAAAGGAATTTAGTTAGGATTAGCTGTGGTGAGCTGCATCCACAACTCTTTGTTCCTTACTGGTTGCTTAAGAAGTCC
The DNA here is from genome assembly GCF_029281585.2 of Gorilla gorilla gorilla. Classification (NCBI taxonomy): domain Eukaryota; kingdom Metazoa; phylum Chordata; class Mammalia; order Primates; family Hominidae; genus Gorilla; species Gorilla gorilla. The sequence continues at coordinate 127,774,063 of NC_073224.2, read as the reverse complement.
ACTACAGTCCTCAAGGAATATTTGGTTAGACTTAACAACTTCCATTTGAATGAATAGTAAAATAATCGAACACATATTTTTTTAAAGGTTTATTCCCATAAGTCCGCATTTCTAGAAAAGTGTTTTTCTTTTAAAAGGAGCATAATTATGATCAATTATTTAGTGATAACATACTCTCAAGTATAACTAGAAAGTAAAACAAGTAACACTCCAGTGTTGAAAGAAGAAAATACTGTAGCAATTTGGCTATTATCATGTTAAAATCACTTTCATTACTTACATAAAACTGCCGCAATATTTAGCATTGCCCCAAATAAGCATTTTTCTGGAGCTACTGTACCAGTGTCACTGAAAGACAAAAAGGAAGGTATGTGGATTTCTCATACTAGATAAACACATATATTTCTTCTAAGGGATAAGAATATCAGGAGTTACTTCAAACCTCTTATCTTTTATAAGTCCATGAGTTCAACTCATATCATTTTATACAGAGAACATGACAATTTGAGTTCACAAATATCTGCCTACTTCACCTTTTACTCACATCATTTTAAGATTATTTCTCTTCCACATAGTAGAAATCAATATATATTGATTTTTAAAAAGCTGTCCTTGGTATGTTAAGACTATGTTATTGACCTACCATCATTCAGGCAGATGGATTTATCTGTCCCACCAGAATATTCCCTAAACACCACAGGCTTTTCACAACTCTGCCTTTTTGTACCTTTTGTTGACTATGCCTGTATTCAATTAACACCTATTCACTTACTGATCAATTTTTAAAAGTATTATCAAGCACTTACCATGTGCCAGACACCACTTCAGAAATGGGAACACAGTGATAAGTAAAATAGACAAAGCCCCTGCCCTTGCGGAGCTTACATTCAAGACAGTTTTGACTCTCTTCCTCTCTATAACCTTGGATAACTCATCTAGCAGATAGTGACTCACATAGCATGCTTTCTGAACTTCTATAAACTCACTTACCACACAGCATTGCAATGTATCCACTTGCATGCCTGTCTTTCAGGGTAGTACGCAACACACCGGGGCAGATTAAAACCCCACCATTTACTTACTGCAGGACCTTAGGTTCATCCTTTTATCTCCCTAAAACTGTTCCCTTAATTTGCAAAATGGAGCTATTCATTCCCTCCCAGCTCATCATATCACTGTAAGGATGAAATGTAATGGTAATGCATGTTAAGTATCTAGCACAGTAGCAGGCTAATGGGAGATACCCATTAAATATTAGTTCTTTCCCCTTCTTAAAACTACTACAAAGATTAAAAAGACAATGTCTTTGGCCTTGAATTGACATACTACAGGAAAGAGATAATGAGGGTCTCAACTAAGACAATGCAATGGGGATAAAAAAGAAGTAGAAAGTTATAGCTGGTAAGAATCCATAACATTTAGTAAACATTTAGATTAGGGGTGTTAGGAAATGGAAAGTATTAAACATGAATTGTAAGGATTGCTCCTAACTTTCCAATTCCATGAGTCTTTCTCTTAAAAAAAAAATCTGCAGTGAAAATAGAGAAACAAAAAATAATGTATTTGTAAAGAAACAATTATAAAATAATAAAATTTATCTTTTACATACAAAAGATTTTGGTACTCTTTGACCATCTTCAAGAGGAGGGAATAAAGGGTTTTTTGTTCCTGCTACTTTTCAAATTTTCCACAATGTATATGTATTATTCTTAGAAAAATCCATAATTTTCATAGCTATACTTCAAATGATACATGTAAGTTAACAAAGGCATGCATTTCCAAGATGGTTGGCTAAGAGTGTTCCTTCCTTTGGCTCAGGACAGAATGACATACACTGGCCTACAAATGAAAACAGCCATGCCCATCACCTCATTATCATAGCACTTCATCTCAGTGGTCACAGCATCACCAAAAAATATCTGACCATCTAACATCAAAATATATGTTATCATTATTCTGTATGTTAAATACTGGCAAAGTTTAAATGTTTTTAGATTAAAAATATACATAGATGTTGTAATATTTCTTCTCTTACCCCAGTGGCTAGTCACTCCTTTGGGCATCCACTACTTGAACCAACTAAGAGAACACCTGAAGCACACTTATAGCAAAATTGTCTTTGAAGTGAAATTTACATTTGGTTATGTCCACTGGGGCTGTTAACAGCTAAACCATTTTTTTCGTTTCTTTTTTTTTTTTTTTTTTTTTTGACAGAGTCTCGCTCTGTTGCCCAGGCTAACAGCTAAACCTTTTGGATAGGATCTAGGAACTGAAAAGAATTTTGCAGACTTGCTAGTTTAACTTAATCATTTTGCAGATGAAGGAAATGAGCCTACGAGAAATAAAAATAAGTACTAGAGTTTAAATATGTATGTCAGAATGTTGGAGAAAGACCTCAGGGTAATACTAAGTTCATTAGCAGAAAAATCAAAAAGCAGAAGAGGCAGAACAGAAAAGGAAGTGTCTAGGGTGCTTTTTAAAGAAAATCACGTGCAGTACCATCAGGGAAGTGAAACTCAGAAAAAGAACTAAGTGGCCTCTTATATTACAGTAGTCCCTTGGTATCTGTGGGGGACTGGTTCCAGGACCTCCATCAGATAACAAAACCTGGGGATGCCCAAGTCTCTTACATAAAATGGTGTAGTATTTGCATATAACCTATGCACATCTTCCAATATGCTTTAAATCATCTCTAGATTACTTATAATATCTAATACACATCACTTCATTCCTGTGGATTCAACGAAGTACTTGGCACCTGGCAAACTCAAGTTTTGGAACTTGATGGAATTTCTTTCCCCAGAATATTTTCAATCTGTGGTTGATTGGATGTATAGAAGTGGAACCCATGAATATGGGGGGCTGGCTGTATTAAAAGTTCTTCAAAACGAAAGCAGACAAGTTCTCAGATGGAGAAAAAAAATACTGTGAAAGACCCTCGTGAATCTTAAATATGTACCTTCTGGAATTACTAAAGAATGGTGTGGCTCCTTAGGCCACATATTCCACTAGCGGAGTGGTAATTATTTATCAAATTATTTCTCGAATTGGAACCTTAAATTCTAAAACATTTTTGGGTTTTGTAAATCTTCCCAAACTGCATCCAATTTGTTTATATCTTTTGGGCCACGCCACACCACTGTGGAAACAACATGTAGATAGTAATGCCCAGATCTTTTCTTGACATTTTTAAAAGATAAATTTAATCTTCCAATTTATCATTCTTTAAAAGATTACTATTTTCTGTGTTAGAAAGGTTATTTTTCTGAAGGTAAACAAATGAATAAATGAAACCACCACAACAGCAACAAAACAAAAAATATTACTCAACAATAGCAACAAAATTTGGCATCTCTGTGAAGAGACAGATGTTTCAAAAGCATCATATAGAGGCTGAATACTTTCAGGTGTGGACCTAACTATATTCCAGGTGAAATCATCTAGATTAAAACACTAGTAGTTGCTTAATCATATTTAATAATAACGTTTTAATAATTATGTTTTCTTCATCTCCCTGCCCTATGTAATTTAACTTTTATAGAGAAGTTTAAGTCTCAATAGCTCAGAAACCATTCATATAATTATGATTTCCTCATATCCTTTTTGTGAATGCATAAATTGATGCAACAATTCTAAAGATATGTTTGGAAATGTCAAATGAAAAATGTAGATGCCCTATTACCTATCTAGCAATCTCACTTCTAGAAATCTACCTCATATCAACATCAGTATGTAAAGTTGTATGTAATGAAACCTTCATTATAGCACTGTTTGTAACAGCCAAAAAAAAGGGAAGGAAGAATAAGTAAGCAATTTCTGTATCAACATCCTATCACTTTTTATAAACGAAACAAAATCAAAAACCCAAAATAGTGAGAAAGAACGAGAAAAAAAAGAGAAAGAGTTTTGTACATACATGATAACAAGATAAAACAAACCAAACTCTGGAAGGAAATCTACCAAACTATGAATTGTCTCTAGGGTATAGAAACTGGAAGGTGTCAGGAAAGGATTTTTGCTTTTCATTTTTATAATCACTCTAGTATTGTTTAAAATTTGTTGTAATAATTACTTTTTGCTATTGCAATTTTAAAAAAAGAGGGTTATTATAGCTTCTTGGCCTTTTGGCTAAGATCAAGTGTAAAAAAAGAGGGTTATGAACATAGTATATGCAACTGACTACCCATTCTTCATTCGTTGAGATTTCAAAAATGTTATCAATAAATTTTGATACTTAATACGTCAAAAATATCTAGGCAGCATAAAGAGTAAGAGCCTAGCTTCTAGAGTCAAACTGTCCAGGTTTAATTCTTGGTTCCAACACTAACTGAGTTATTTGCCCATGAGCAAATAACTTGACCTCCCTGGACCTCATTTCCTTCTCTCTCAAATGAGGATCATAGTTTCTACCTTATCCAGTTGTTGTAAGGATTCAACTATTTAGGACATGAAGAATGCTTAGTAAATTACTTTCTATGAGGCTGGGCACAGTGGCTCACGCCTGTAATTCCAGCACTTTGGGAGGCCAAGGCGGGCAGATCACGAGGTCAGAAGTTCAAGACTAGCCTGACCAACATGGTGAAACCCCATCTCTACTAAAAATACAAAAATTAGTCAGGCGTGGTGGTGTGCGCCTGTAATTCTAGTGACTCAGGAGGCTGAGGCAGGAGAATCGCTTGAACCTGGGAGGTGGAAGTTGCAGTGAGCCGAGATTGTGCCACTGCACTCCAGCCTGGGCGATAGAGTGAGATTCCATCTCAAAAAAAAAAAAAAAAAAAAAGTTTTGGGCGCAGTGGCTCACGCCTGTTAATTCCAGCACTTTGGGAGGCTGAGGTGGGCGGATCACAAAGTCAGGAGTTCAAGAGCAGCCTGACCAACATGGTGAAACCTCATCTCTACTAAAAATGCAAAAAAAAAAAAAAAGAAATCAGCTAGGCGTAGTGATGCACGCCTGTAATCCCAGCTACTCGGCAGGCTGAGGCAGAAGAATCGCTTGAACTCGGGAGGCGGAGGTTGCAGTGAGGTGAGATGAGATCGTGCCACTGCACTCCAGCCTGGGTGACAGAGCTAGACTCCATCTCCAAAAAAAAAAGAAAATTACTTCGTACGCAGTAAGCATATTAAGACATGTTTGTCATTTCCATTATCTTTTCATATCATTATTATTGTTTGTAGCATTTATTTTTTAATTTTAAGGGGCGAATAATTCCAATTCTATATTCTAAAACAACTTCAAATACTTACTTAGAAAACAAGGCACTAAAGAGTCACAGTTCAAGAACCAGTTCACAAACTGAATCTTATTGGGCTGTCTCTACATTTCTCTATCACAAAGAAAAAGCCAAATTCAAGTTCCTTTTTATATTCCCTTTATTGTTGTAATGCCAATGTAAAATCTGATTTTTAAAAGGTTGACATTAAATGTTGGCTTCAATGTTAAAATAAGAATGAGACATAAAGAGTCTCCTATACAAAGAATACATTTCACTTACCTGATATAAGGTAAAGCCGGATCTATATGGTGGAGTGTTACTGCAGTAATGTATGAAAATATGAAAGCAGCAGATGTCCAAATTACAAGGGCTGAAGGAAGGAAACTGAGGCCTTGCTGAAACCACCACATTTCAAACAGGTTTTCTGAAATAGAGAAAACATATTAGAAAAGATAATTCACAAGAGTTTCCTCATCCTACTTTAGCCATCCATGCCCACAGCCTTGTACTTACCACCCCAAGCTGTTTCACCTCTGAAATCATCCCTCATGCCATACCCCAACACTCGCTCTCCTTCCCTTTCTTAGTGAGCGCAACCAAGATTCACCCACTTGACAGAGCTAGAAACTTGCTTTCTTGTCCCATCTTCCCATGGAAAGTACCAAGTACTGTTTATACTACCTCCTAAATTTATTTCAAATCTACCTTTTTTCTCCATCTTCACTGTCACTACTTTACCCAAACCACCATCATCTCTTGGTCAATTATTATAACTTCCTAAGGGGTACCTGTGATATTGTGAAATACATATGTATTTGGTCTTCATCCCATTTCCTGGCAAAAAGCTCTTAAAACGCTTGGACTCTCCAGGGTAATAGGAGTGTCTTCTATATGCTAATAAGGCTTGCAGTCCATATAGTTTTAGGATGGGAGCTGGTCACAGGAAAGACCGAGGCATAATTAGAGGGTTGGACGTTCAGTCCTCCATCCCCAATTCCAGGAAGGCAGAGAGAGAGGATGAAACTTAAGTTGATCATGCCTGTGTAATGAGGCATCCATAAAAACCCAAATGGACTGGGTTCAGAGAGCTTCTAGATAGCCAAACATGCGGAGGTTCCTGAAGGATGGCATACCCAGAGAGGGCACAGAAGCTCCGTGCCCCTTTCCATATCCCTTGCCTTATGCATCTGGTAAATATAAGCATTTCCCTGAGTTCTGTGAGCCACTCTAGCAAATTAATCAAACACAAGGAGGGGGTAGTGAGAACCTTAGTTTATAACCAGTCAGTTAGAAACATGGGTAAGACAACCCCAGCTTGTGATTGGTGTCAGAAGCTGGGATGTACTCTAGTGGGACTGAGCCCTCAACCAGTGCGATCTGATGCTATCTCTAGGTAGATACCATCAGAATTGAATTAGGGGATATCCAATTGGTGTCGGCTGGTGGAGAGAAATCTCCATACTTCTTGATGATCAGAGAAGTATTGTGTTGATTATTGAGTGAGAGAACAGGAAAAACACTTTGGTTGGTTTTTCTTCCTCTTTTTTTTTTTTTTTTTTTTGAGACAAGGCCTCACTCTGTTGCCCAGGCTGGAGTGCAGTGGTGCAATCACAGCTAACAGCAGCCTTGACCTCCCTGGCTCAAGTGATCCTCCCACCTCAGCCTGCCAAGTAGCTGGGACCACAAGTAACACACCGCCATGCCCAGCTAACTTTATTATTTGTAGAGATGAGGTCTCTTTATGTTGCCCAGGCTGGTATCAAACTCCTGGGCTCAAGAAATCCTCCCACTTCAGCCTCCCAAATTGCTGGAATTATAGGTATGAGCCACCCAGCCAGCCTAGTTTTTCTATTATTACTCAATCCTCCTCCAGTCTTGACCAAACCAATCTAGACTGCACTCTAAAACCAAAGTAATCATTCTAACTTCAAAATACCAATCTGATTCCCTTATTCTCCTCCAATGGTTTCCCCTATACCCTTAGTCTTTGCTCCTTAACATGGTCCATAAGGTCCTTGCATCGTCTTGTCTTTACTTACCTTTTTTTTTTTTTTTTTTTTTGAGACAGAGTGTCACTGTGACACCCAGGCTGGACTGCAGTGGCACAATCTCGGCTCGCTGCAACCTCAGCCTGCCAGGTTCAAGAGATTCTCCTGCCTCAGCCTCCTGAGTAGCTGGGATTACAGGCATCTGCCACCACGTCCGGCTAATCTTTGTATTTTTAGTAGAGACGGGATTTCACCACGTTGGCCAGGTTGGTCTCGAATTCCTCACCTCAAGTGATCCACCTGCCTTGGCCTTCCAAAGTGCTGGGATTACAGGCGTGAGCTACCATGCCCGGTCTGTCTTTACTTATCTTTCTATATTCACCTCTGGCCATGCTTGGTTCTCAATTCCTTGCTCTAGCTATCATTATCTCATCATTACAAAAGCAAACACCTAGCATTTACTATGCCTTAGCAGTGTTTACTAAATGCCTTAAATACATCAAATAATGTACTTTCCTCAACAGAATTACAGAGGTTAATTGCCCAAGGTCATAGAGCTGGATGTGGTGGAGATACGATTCAAACTCAAGCAATTTGATTCTAGTGCCCAATCAACTATGCCACAGTGCCAGAGCATATTTCTTGCAGATCTTCAAATGTGTCATGCTCTCTAGCATACCTTCAGACCTTCATGGTAACTAGAACACCACCTACCCAGTTAACTTTTATATGTTTTTCAAGGCTCAATCTTTCCAGCTTCAGTTGAGTGTCCCTGCTTTGTTTTTAACAGCACCCTTAATTTCCCCAACCAGGGCACTCATTACATTTAACTTGCTTGTTTGGTTTTCTCTTTCTCACTAAACTTTAAGTTCTGTGAGAACAGGAAACAACTGTTCTGTTCACTATTGTATTTCCAGCTCCTACATTGGGGCAGCAGGAGCAGGGGCGGAGACAGAGGGCCTAAATACACCCATACCCCACATCACCACTTTCTTCCTTGAATTCCAGATTAAGGATGTTGTTAAGTAATAATGAGTCAATAATGTGAATTAAGAAACATTGGTACTAATTCATGCTTTTAATTTTTTTAATTTTTAAAAATATAGGAATACTTTTAAATTAGAATACTCCTAAGAATGTGAGAATAATTTCATGTTTGAAGGAGTATCTTCTCATATTTTTTTGATGACCTAAAGAAATTTAGTGTTTTCCATGAACTTTGTGAATACTTACAGCTTCCTCATCTGAGACTGACTTTCCAAAGAATGAAATCTCAGCCATTTTTGATTGGTATTTGTCATTTACTCTGGCCATCTGATTTGTTGCTAAATATATACACTTGCATTTCATAATCTTCTCTTTTCTCTTCCTTTTTCCTTGTCAGTCCTTAACATCCCACCAATATCTTTTTTCTTCATCTATTCAGTTAATCATGACAAGTCCTTGCCAAAATCCTATTGGTGCTTTCCCCAGCATAGGTTTCCAGGACAAGAGTTCTTAATTTACATAGTTTTGAATCATTTCTAAGATCTTTAATTTTTTCATTTTTCATCTCTTTAAATGTTAATTTGTTTCTGATCATTCCCATAAGTCCTTAGGAGTCTATGTCAGTTTAGCTGTCCCTTGCACATATGTTTTACAGTTTTTGACTCTGAGCCTATATTGGACAATCTTAAAATCTGGGAGTATTCTAAAAGGCTTAACTAAGGGTGAGTCATTACAGAGAGGATCCGTATTTGTTTTTTCCAGACAGTATGGCACATTACCAACCTGGGCCAACTTTATGTTAATTTCTTGGCTTCTGGTTTTTAAGACCATGTAGATATGTAAATTTGAACCTTGAATGAGTGATGGCAGACCCTCCAGTTTCAAGTTTTCAGGTGGTATCTTTATTCCCCCACCTGGAGCTGTGATGAAAATGAACAAATTTCTTTGTGATCTCCCTTTGCCAGGAGGGAGATATTTTTCTGGCCCACCTGTGACTGACTGTGTAGACTTTTGTGGGTCCTGGCTGAATGTGGGGGAAGGTGCTTCTCCAATACCATGAGTTGTACAATTTCAAGTGGAAATACTTAAACTTTATTCTATGAAAACATCACCCCCTGAAACACAGGTACCATTTACACCAACTACCATGGAATGGCACCCATTGACATTGAAGCATGTGCCTGGGAGGTTACAGGGATATGAATTCTATCTCTCTGCTTTGGGTAGAGAGCAGCCTGTCACCTGTCCCTGATTGTGCTCTACTTCTGCTATCAGCCAAATGCCCCCAAAGGAAACACACTGCTAGTATACTACTCTAGTTTCAGCTTTTTTGTTGTTGTTGTTTAACTTTTTAGCCCTGGAGATTTCCCTGTCTTTTGTAGAAGACCTGTCATGAATTTAATGAGCTAATGTAATTTATTCAGCATTTAGGTGTATTGGTAAAAGAGATTTTCAAATATTTTGTCCACCTCATTGCTAGTAGCAAAACCTCCTCCCCCTTTGTTTTACATGTCTAAATCCTTCCTTTTCTTCAAAAGCTCAAATGCTGTCTTCCACAGATAACTTTACCTAAGCCCTTTGTATGTAGAAATAAGCACCCCTTTCTCTGAGAACACTTGATTTTCACATCTTTTAGAGCTCATTGTCTCTACAGTATGAAAATTGAGGACGGTGTCTTTAGGGAATAAGATCCTTCCACTTCTCTGCCTAAGCATAGCAGAGGACCTTACCCATAGTAATCACTCAATTATTTGTTGAATGAACAGCCAAAGCAAAATCCTTTTATTTCCCAAAACTATTCATGATTTTTCTATTTCAGTAAACAACATTACCATTTTTTTAGGTTATGAGGATTCTAAGACTTCAGAGGAATCTTAGGTTCTCTCTTATAAAGTCCTCACATGCTGTCACCAAGTGATGGCAATTCTATTTCTACAAGTCATTTAAACCATTCTTCTTCCCAGTTCACACTGTAACCATGTGATTCTGACTTTCAATTCTCTTGGCCTATCTGCTTTTCCTTCCCCTTCACCCATTCCACCTGCATTACCTAATTAACATTCCTAAAGTATTCCTCTGCTCAAAACTTTTTTTTTTAATAAAATTGTGCGAACTTCGGCAAGCTTCATAACTTCTCTGAACCAGTTTCTCCTTTGAAAAATGGAATAATGTGAGGCTGGGTGCGGTGGCTCAGGCCTGTAAGCCAGCACTTTGGGAGGCCGAGGCAGGCGGATCACAAGGTCAGGAGTTCTGAGACCAGCCTGGCCAGCACGGTGAAAACCAGTCTCTACTAAAAATACAAAAATTAGCCAGGCATGGTGGCGTGCGCCTGTAATTCCAGCTACTCGGGAGGTTGAAGTAGGAGAATGGAGGCTGAGGTAGGAGAATCGCTTGACCCTGGGAAGCAGAGGTTGCAATGAGCTGAGATTGTGCCACTGCACTCCAGCCTGGGCAACAGAGCGAGACTCCATCTCAAAAACAAAAAAACAAAGAAAAATCGAATAATGTTATCAACACAGATTGTACCATCTGATTCCAGCCTGGGCAACAGAGCGAGACTCCATCTCAAAAACAAAAAAACAAAAAAAAAACAAAGAAAAATCGAATAATGTTATCAACACAGATTGTACCATCTGATATAGCAACCACTGCTACATGTAACTATTTAAATTAAAATCTCGATAGATTAAAATTAAATAAAATTTTTAATTCCTCAGTCACACTACCCACATTTCAAATGCTCAAAAGCCACGTGTCACCATCCTGGCCAACACGGTGAAACCCCGTTTCTACTAGAAATACAAAAAATTAGCCAGGGGTGATGGCAGGCACCTGTAGTCTCAGCTACTTGGGAGGCTGAGGCAGAAGAATCACTTGAATCTGGGAAGCGGAGGTTGCAGTGAGCTGAGATTGTGCCACTGCACTCCAGTAAAAATTTAGAACATTTCCATGATTGGCCGGGCACGGTGGCTCGCGCCTGTAATCCTAGCACTTTGGGAGGCCGAGGCAGGCGGATCACGAGGTCAGGAGATCGAGACCATCCTGGCTAACACAGTGAAACCCCGTCTCTACTAAAAATACAAAAAATTAGCCGGGCGAGGTGGTGGGCGCCTGTGGTCCCAGCTACTCGGGAGGCTGAGGCAGGAGAATGGCATGAACCCCGGGGGCGGAGCCTGCAGTGAGCCGAGATCGCGCCACTGCACTCCAACCTGGGCGACAGCGAGACTCCGTCTCAAAAAAAAAAAAGAACATTTCCATGATTGTGGAAAACTTCTATTGGACTGTGCTGAGTAGTCTTTGTACAGCTTATACTGATAGCACAAGCAAAGAACCTAACAGATTGCTGGTGCATAATAAATGGTAGCTTTTAGTATTATCTGTTAAATAGTATAAAATAATACCCATTTCATAGAGGTTTATTCAAGGATTAAATAAGATACTTATTTTCAGAGATGATCAGTATGTACTTGTTCCTCTTATAATGTGAAAAATGAATTACCTGTTTTACAAGTTCACAAAATGTTAGTCTTCAGATCTGCTCATACCTGCACCTTTTGTAAATCCTAAAATCCACACAAAGAAAATAAGAAGTTTTTCTCTCAATCCACACAATTTTAAACATGTACAGTTTTAAGTCAACACGCCAATATTGTTCATGGGCAGAATACTAGGCTACAGCATTGTTAACAGGTTATTTTTCTTTGACGAGTTGACACTTGAGTTTTTTACAATGATGTTGTACCATCTGGAATTAAATAATGTTTTAATTCCAGGATATAAATTTTCATATGCATTCTCACATCCAACACCTTCACTATCTTAAAGAGGAAAAAAGAAATATCATTGAGTCTTCTCCTATAGAGAGACATGAGGAAAAAAATAATAGATTATTAAGCAAAATAAAGCAATTGCAAGTCCATGTGATGTAAAGAACACAGCTGTGAGATATCTCTCTAAACGCAAGTCCTACCTTTACTACTACCCAACTCTATGATTTCAGGCAATTTACTTAGCTTCTGAGTTACAGTACTCAAACAGTTGTTCCTTGGAGTGGAGTAGAATAAGCATACAATATAATAATGATAGCTAATTTATTAATTATGTAGTCATAAGGCCACAGGTATGGAGTACAACTTTATGTATGAATTTTTTCTATGTACGAATTATCTTGGATTCGTATCTCCTTAGGCTTTGAGAGTCCTAGTTGTTTAAACTGACAGTTTATAGAAGCAGGGCTTGAAATGGTTTACCAGTTTGCGAATGACAACTGAGGAATTTAAATGCATGGACTAGGTGAGGAAGACTGTCAAATGTGTTTTTGCCTTTGAAACCTGAAAGCATTGCTGAGTAATCGCCAAACAAACAAAATTAGAATTTTAATGATTCATAATTCAAAAAACCTTTCAAAATAATTGAGAGTATGCAGGAATAAATTTCACAGGGCAGTAAGAATGTTTATAAAAATGTTCTTGCAGGCCGGGGGCGGTGGCTCTCGCCTGTAATCCCAGCACTTTGGGAGGCCCAGGCGGGCGGATCACGAGGTCAGGAGATTGAGACTATCCTGGCCAACATGGTGAAACCCCGTCTCTACTAAAAGTACAAAAATTAGCTGGGCGTGGTGGCGGGCGCCTGTAATCCCAGCTACTCAGGAGACTGAGGCAGGAGAATCGCTTGAACCCGGGAGGCGGAGGTTGCAGAGAGCCAAGGTCGTGCCACTGCACTCCAGCCTGGGCAACAGAGCGATACTCCATTAAAAAGAAAAGAAAAGAAAAAGTCTTGCATCTCTAACCTAACCTATCTTCTCTGCTGTCTTTGAAGTTCTATGAATCAAAACTGTGATTACAATTTTTTAACAAATATTTAAATACCCGTGGTAATAAAATGAATTCCTCATGCTGTCTTCGCCAAGTGGTGAATGCTAAGAAATAAGAAAGTAAATTCTGGAAGTTCCAAGTGAACGGTCAGAAAGCCCTAAGCTGCTTTTAGAGATGCACAGAACCATCAGGCTCAAATCAAAATATAATTTAAAAATACTTACTTTTCTAAACTCTAACTTGGCCTCCTGACAAACATAATATTCTCCTAATGGTTAAATCCTAAAGAGTCTAGAAAATTAAGTTTTTTTATAAGCTGCATCAAATGTTACATTACGAGAAATGAGGACAATCCGATAATGCAATGCAAAATACAGAGTTGCATTTGGTTACCGATTTATAAATTAAAATTTGGGAGAACTGGAAAGATTATTTCTACAGTGTTTCTGTGTTTTTCAGATGTATCCTACTTGAAAGCATGGTTGTGAAGATACCCAGGACCAGCAATTTCCTTTCTGTGTGGGACCCACCCGCTGCGATAGAATTGAGTGCAGAAGACTGAGCTTCGTGTAAACACAAGGTCACCAGGGATCGTAATTTCAAACTCTCCCCTCCCCCTCGCTCCCTCCAGCCACCAAAGTATCTGAACCCAGAACTCACAACAGGAACGTGTACTCAACCGTAGCTTTTGTGGGAAAGGGGTGAAGATTCTTGGTAACTGCTTCAACAAACCAGAGGAATTAATTAGACCGCTGATTTTCTCCGGAAGCGCGAAGCACTAGGCCGTTTGAGGATCTCCGCTCCGCTTTGCCTGGGACCAGGAAAAGACGCGAGAGACGGAACTCGGCATCAGGCACTGCTTGGGGCAGGAGGAGAGTAGGGGAAACCAAGGAAGAGAACAGAAAGGTAGGGCACGGGGAGCTGAGCCCAGCTGCACTCATCCCCGCCCCCGGAAACCCCCGCAGCTCCCGCCCCAACCAGCCCCTCTGGCGCCTGGCATAAGGTAGCCCCCGGAGGCAATGAGGGCCAGCAGGAGTCTCGCGCGCCTGCGACGCGGGTAAGGGGGCTCCAGGCTGCGCCCACTTCCCCGAGCTGCCAGATCCCACCCTCTGACGCACCCTTCTAGAGGGAGCGGGCTGCAAGCGCTGGGGCCTGTCCCTTCTCCCCTACTTCGACTTACCTTACCAGACCGACTAGCGCTGGCCGCTGGCGCCGAAGCCCGCATGCTAAAAGGAGACAGGGTTGGGCCATGGGGCGCGCTCCCGAGCAGACCGGCCGGCCCCGGGGCGCGCTCACGGCCCCGAGGAGTGCGCCTGCGGCGCTGCTTGTTCAAACCTTGTTTCCCTTTACGGCAATCGCGAAAGTGTCGTGAACGTGCTGCCGCCGATCAGTCACCCAGTCGGCTGGAGTCGGAGGCGATATTTCTAGGGGTGTACTTGTTGGGGTCAGGGTAAGGCTGCGGAGCGCGGTCACCGGGCGTGAAGGATTTGAAGGGCCTTGTAGGGGCCAGTGGAGAGAGGACTGGATGCTCTGGGGCGGGTCATTAGGATACAGCTGTGTATGGACTCGCGCGAGGCGAACGCCGTCCTTCTTCCTGGCGCGGGGTGGCCTCGCGCGCGGGGTTGTGGGGAGGCGAGGGGCGACTGCCCCCTTGCCCCTCTGTGGAGACACTGGGGTGGCGGAGCGCCGGCGCGGGAGCCGGGGGGCTGTTGTGTGGGAGCCCAAGGTAGGGGTGGGAAGAACCGTGGAGGGCCAGCGCTGAGCGGGCCGAGGGCTGGGAGCGCTACCCGTGCCGAACGGACCTTGCCTGTCAGGTCCACACCCTCCTGCCCGAATGCTGGCAAGTCCACACACCGTGTGGCATCCTCTGCCGGATTTGTCTCCCCTTAGGAATGCGGTGCTGATGTTTGTGGCTGGGACGCGCTTCTGGTCAGCGACTTTTCTGGAAATTTCAGCCTATATTGATAAGCTGTGAGATTGCTAGCTGGCGTTTATTTCAGCAGCATTCTTGCAAGGAGAAATAACCAGAAGAGTTGCTGGTGTTTGCCAGTATTCCCAGAAACACTGCATGAATGGGATCTTTAGCCATGTTTAACTTGTTTTCTCCAATTCAGTGCTTGGCATTTTGGTGTCATTTTTGCCATTTTGCATCATTAGTATTGAATATATAATTTTCCTTGAAGTCTTTTAGTTAGTCAGTAAATCCATAGTATAACAGTAGGCAAATTCATAGTTGTCTTTCAGCAAATGTTAGTGTCTCGTCTTGTATGTGGACAAAGAATAAAGATTTATTTCCTACTCGAACTATTAGGAATATGTCCAGTCCGTAGATGTTGAGTTGAACGACTTATAACACAAGTTAGACTTTGGTAAGGGCATTTAGAGCATTACTAATTTAGAGCCATTGCCATTCACATAAAATTCGAGATTGAGGTTCTAAAAGCATTTAGTTTTCTCTTCGTTTTATGCTGAGAAAAACTAGTTAAAGCCCCCTGCACAACTTGTCTTTCCAACACATTTAAGAAATAAGTTAGTAAGTCTACCTTATATTAACACCAATTACATTTTATTGCACACTTTCTTTGTTTTCTAGGCTTTAGATTTGTTTTTTAAGCTGGTTAAAGGTGCTGATGTTCTTTTTGAGGGTCATGCTGTGTTTATTTTTAAGGGGCTAGAAAAATAACCTATAAAGTACCAAGCTTTTGCTGATTTTTATGTTGTGTGTGTGTGTTTTTTTAAAGGGGAAGAAAGTGATTTCCTCTTTTAAGGAGTGCAATATTTCACTTCAGCAAAACGCTAAATCTAAGTTGTGTTACACAGCCCTGTTTTTGCTTCCAAGTCTGCTGAAAAGGCTTTTGTTTTTGTAAACTTGCTCTATGTATCACTTGTTAAATAATGCTGAACTTAATCCTGTGATCCTATTAGTTTTCTTTTTCTTTCTTTTCTTCCTTTCTTTCCTTGTTCTTTATAATTTGCCCTTCCTTTCTGCTAGTGTAGCCGTGAGTATTTTTCTTTAGGTAGCCAATTACCTGTGAAAAGACTGTAAACATACTGCTGAATCAGTGCAGATCAAAACTTGGCACCCTTAGACAGGGTGGGGATGGAAATTCTGGAATTTCACACAACAGGTTGTATATTGTGTAAGTTTACCTTATGCACTGCTCAGGAGTTAGAGATTTTTTTTTTAATGTGATACTTGTCAGACATTCCCCATGCTAAAGTCCACACAGGAATAATGTAGCCCGTATGCCATTATCCTCAGCTGATATAAATGCAGCCGTTTTGCATGATAGACTTTTTTAGTAAAGGTATTAATTAAATATCTCTGATTATACTTTTTCTACCTTTGTTGGATTTTCCACATAAATATTTATGCTTGCACAAAGAAAATTCTTTGTCAGACCGTATGTGTTTTCCTAGTTCTCCTCTGGACTTACAAAACAGTTTGTTGATAGCATTCATAACTTAGCTGTTTCTGAGACCCCACCCTCCCCTTTTTGAGTTTCTTAAAGGTATGGAATGTTATATTTCAGCCTTTCTGTTTCATCAGAGTCTGGAACCACTAAGTGTTTATTAAATACTAGACAAATAATATTTGTTAATTGTTCAGTAAGTACTGATTACCTACTAGCAGGGTGTGGTGGCACATGCCCGTAATCCTAGCTACTCTGTGGCTGAGACACAGGAATCGCTTGAACCCAGGAGGAGGGGTTTGTAGTGAGCCAAGATCTGGTACTGCCTCCAGCCTGTGCTACAGAGCGAGATCTTGTCTCACAAAATTAAATTAAATTAAAATAAGTATTGATTATCTACTTAGTGCTAACTATGGTATGAGCTTGTGGGAAAAGAATGTTAACAAGACAGGCTTGGCCCATGCACTTGTGGAGTATACACAACAGTCTGGGGGAAAGACCAAAAAAACACAAACAAACAAAAAAAGTTCGAAGTGTGGTGAGTGCTTTAAAGGGAGCAGAGCACTAGAGCCAGATTTTAACAGAGGAACGGAGTTACTGATTACAAGTGAAAAGGCTACAATAGCTATAGGACTGTGACAGTATTATAGGACTTTGACAGTATTATTATGAACTGACTTACAGTGTTACAGCTGATGGGAATTTTATACAGTTTAAAATATTCACTTTTACTATTATGGTACATGAAAACGTATCCTCAGTTAACAAATAATTTTGGTTGTGTTCTAAAGTTACAGGTTTCTTTATAAGCACATCAGTTGCTTTCCATTACATCCAAGTAAAATGACAACTCTGTGTTAATTCTCCAAACTTCAGTTTATCCCATTCTTCCATCTGGTTTACTCCTATCCATCCATGCTGATCTCTCTTGTACCTGAGCAAGACAAACTCTTTACTATCTCAGGGCATGTTCCATTTTCTTGGATTATTCTTCCTCCTCCCCTAAAACGTCTGGCTCCTTCTTTTCCTCTGAGCTTGGTATAGAAGCTACTTGAAGACTTCACCCTGTTTAAAATGTGTAACCCCAGCTATTTTCTAGCTTAGCACTTTGTTTTCCTCATTGTGCCTATCACAGTGTGTAATTTTTTTATTTGCTTGTTTACTAGTTTTTATTTCTTTTCCCACTGGACATAGGAGCTGGGATCATGTCAGCCTCATTCACTGCATTTATATGTTGGCTAAATGCATTGGAAACTGGTAATCTATTTTCTTATATCTGTTAAGACTGGTGGCTAGGTTTCTAAGCTAGCCAGCAATAATTTTAATTTCTTACTTTTTTTTCTTTTTGTTACTTGTACTGTGGTAAGAAAAGGACATTTTCTGCTCATCCTTTTGGTCACAGGCCTGATTCCATATAAAAAATTTCAGGTGGCTACAATAACTTTTGGGTTTTTTTTGTTTGTTCCTTTTTGAGACATGGTTTTGCTCTGTTGCCTGGGCTGGAGTACAGTGGCGTGATCATGGCTCACTGCAGCCTCAACCTCCAGGGCTCAAGCAATCCTCCCAACTCAGCCTCCCAAGTAACTGGGACTGCACGACAGGCCAGCATGCTAAGCTAATTTTTTTGTATAAATGTGGTTTTGCCATGTTTCCTAGGCTGGTCTTAAACTCCTGAGCTCAGGTGATCCACCTGCCTCAGCCTTCCAAAGTGCTGGGATTACAGGCAATGAGCCACCGTTCCCAACATAGAATAATTTTTTAATATTCTACCTCCTTTCTGTATTCCCACCCCACATCCATTTTTCCTTTCTCGCCACATTGTCCTGATCTTCCTGTTGTAGCCACCTACCCTATGCGGCTCCATTGAGATATGCTTGCTTTTCATTTGCTAAAATTCAGAAGTTCCTGTCTTTTCTGTAATGGTTTTCATGGTCATAGCCCCTGGATCTCAGATATGATGGAAGGAAGAGTAGAGATGAACCTGTGGTAGTGACTGCAAACTCTGTATCTATATGAATGTGTTGAAAGTAAAGTAGCCATCTGTAGGTCAGAGACTACATGTATCTGAATTTATATTTGCAGTGTTGTTGCTAATAGCTTCACAGAGACATTGTTGCTGCAATGTTGGCAAAGAAAGCCTTCAAAAACTCATTGCCTCTTTTCATGTATAAATTTGTACAGTGGGCTAGATCTGGAAAGGTTTGTCAAAATGTAGATGTTTATAAAAGAGAAATAGAAGGTTAAAAAACAATCTAGGTCGCAGAGGGGAAAAACAGAGGGAAAGTATCAGTTTATCAACTAGTCCTGCCAAATGCTCAAACTTAAAACCATTAGGATCAGTTGCTTATAGCTATTTAGTGCCAAAAGCAGGCTAGCACTCATCTTTTTTTCTTTTTTTTTTTTACAGTAAGAGAATAGAATACTGCAACAGTAAAATACAAATGGAATTGACTGGATTTTTAATTCCCATTTCAAGTGGAATTCCGTAAGAGCTATCATTTACCAAATATGAAAATATATCATTGCTTGACTATAGAAAATTTGGCTACTATGAAGCTAAGTGTATTCGTGGTTATTGGTCTCTCATTTGATCTAAAGTGATCTTGTCACCAGTTATTTAATATTATATAAACATTACTTTAAAACAGTTTTAATCAGTACCTTTGTGATACAGTTGTGTGAAAGAATTCCTCAAAATGTAAGAAATTAGCTTTGATTTTTCTCCTTGATTTGAAATATTAATTTTTTTTTTTTTTTTTAAGACGGAGTCTCGCTTTGTCACTCAGGCTGGAATGCAGTGGTGCGATCTCGGCTCACTGCAACCTTCGCCTCCTGGGGTCAAGCAATTCTCCTGCCTCAGCCTCCTCAGTAGCTGGGATTACAGATGCCTGCCACCACGCCCATCTAATTTTTGTATTTTTAGTAGAGACGGGGTTTCACCGTGTTGGCCAGGCTGGTCTCGAACTCCTGACCTCAGGTGATCCGCCCGCCTCAGCCTCCCAAAGTGGCGTGAGCCACCGCGCCCGGCGAAATATTACATATTTTTTATTTCAGGGCATCTCAGTTGGTTAAATTGTGGCACTGATGAGTCTCTTGAGATTTTTGAAAATTTATTTAAGGGCATTAACTTGACTATAATGACTATTTTCTAAACCAAATATTGAGATACGTGATTGACAGAGGTTTTGGATGCCACCTTAGGTCATTAGTAACATTGAAATTTTGGAATTTGATATTTATAGGGATATAGGAAAAAAGTCCTGTTCCATTGTGTTCACATGTCTGTACCAGGCTGTGGGGTGAGTGTCCCCCTGGCTGGTACCTACTTGTCCATGTGGTTACTCATGAGCTGAGTGCCTACATTTCATGTTTTGTGGCATGTGACCCTGTGCTCCACTTCCCAGAATGCACATGTGGCCTGGGTTCATAGTCCTCTAGCCATGGCCGGGTCTCAGTTCAGTGCCTTCCATCCTGGGCAGCAGGAGCACCATGTTGCAGTCTACCACAGCTGCCTCTGGGCCTTGGCCTGGCTTCACTGCATTCCAGTGCTGCCTCCCCTCCACCCCAGACGGGGGAGCCTGCCACTCTCAGGACCACCCTGCAAAGGCAGAATAAACCGGATCCTCTCACAGCAAAAAAAGTTAAAAGGGACAACTGAGCATGTTTTGATAGTAGATCCATTGTCGAGATGTCCTAGACCCATACCATTTCTGGGACTTTGATACTGCTTTGTGGATAGTTTCCAACCAGAAGATCAAAACATACCTATGCCACTAATCTTTTTGTTCTATTAAGATTCTTTCTTTCTTTTTTTTTTTAAATGGTCTCTGTTCCTCCTCCTCCTCACTATGGTAAGTTTCTCACAAGGTTCTTTATTCATTTTTTTCTTTCAATGCTTAATCCCTTTGAGAACTTTTCTACTTTCTAGTTTTTAACTAGACTTTAGCTTTTAAGTTGATGACCTGAACTTTTCACTCTTACCAAAACTCCAGTTTTTTGATTTTGTCTAAAACATCTCTACTTAAAAGTCACGTGTATATATTCCCTTCCTACCCTCATCCCTAGTTCCCTTTCACCCCCTACACCCCAAAAGCCAAAAAATAACAAACTGATTTTCTTTTCCAACTTGCCCTTTTGACAACAGTACGAGTAATCTCTAGCTGTTGACTCTTTTTTCTTCTGTTTCCTCACCTCTCATATCTAATTCTTAAGTACTTTCTGCTGAATCTTCCATCTAAATAGAAATTACTTATAGATTTGACTGTCTTTCATATTTTCATTTTTACCATCCTACTGTAGGCCCTCACCACTTCAAACCATTGAGATCAGTGTACTTACTAATTTTTAATTGTTCTATTTTCTCCATTCTGATTCATCTTGAAAATACTCTTGTATTTCCTCATGCTACTTGATTACTTATAATTGTTATCTCTAATCTTTTCTAAATGAAATACAAATACTTCAGGGATTAAACTCCAGGTCCTTTATTAGCAGTCATCACTTAACCCACTTTTACTTTTTTTCCTTCTACTTCCTCAGTTCATCAGGACACTCTGCTAATACATATATACTGTCTTAAAGTTAATTTTTTTCATTGTTGTATATCTCCACCGAGAATACCGTCTATATTCGTTTTTACCAATAAGAAGTTTTGTCTTTTGGTTTAATTTAAACAGAAACCCTGTGTTTGTTTGAATACTACTTGGTTTAGTTTAAACAGAAACCCTGTGTTTGTTTGAATGCTACTTACCAGCTGTGTGATTTGGACAAGTTAATTAGCCTCACTGAGCCTTAGTTTATTTTTCTGTAAAAATGGGGATAATTAATAGTCCTTGCCTTCTAGGGTGGTTGTGAGGATTAAAGGAATTAGTATATAAAATGTGCTTAAGTTTTGTAATATGAAGGGCATGCCCAATAAATGTTAGCTATTACCATTAAATAAAAATCTAGTTTAAGACTCATTGAAGTCATTCCTCTGATACTAATACTAATTTGCTAGCCTTGGGACCTCAGTTTCCGTATATGTGTAATGATGAGATGATTTCTAACATTTGTTGCATTATACAACTGAAAGCAGTGTGAGATCGAAAAAGAATATGAGCTTCAAAGTCAGACAGACTATCAGATAATAGGAAGCATACTACTATTAAAGTCTCTTACTATTTTTTGCTTAAAGTTGAGGTTATACACTTTCAATAAGAACTAGAACCAAAATCAGGTCCCTCCTTTTCTGGTCCTGTTTGATACTTACTACTTTATTGACAATTTGATTTTTTGTTTCCTAATTTGTTAATATTGGCATAAGATGTAAATAGTGGCCAACAAGTGTATTTTTTAATTTTTATTTTATTTTTTTTTTTAGGTAAGCACCAGCCACAAAAACCTACAAAAGAAGGGAAATTACTGTCTTTAAATATTAAAAAAAAACAAGATCCATGAGTGGGCATCGATCAACAAGGAAAAGATGTGGAGATTCTCACCCGGAGTCCCCAGTGGGCTTCGGGCATATGAGTACTACAGGATGTGTATTAAATAAATTGTTTCAGTTACCAACACCACCATTGTCAAGACACCAACTAAAGCGGCTAGAAGAACACAGATATCAAAGTGCTGGACGGTCCCTGCTTGAGCCCTTAATGCAAGGGTATTGGGAATGGCTCGTTAGAAGAGTTCCCTCCTGGATTGCCCCAAATCTCATCACCATCATTGGACTGTCAATAAACATCTGTACAACTATTTTATTAGTCTTCTACTGCCCTACAGCTACAGAGCAGGTAAGAGTTTCTTAACAGATCTCAACATTTGCTATATACCAAAAACATTGTAATTGGGATCGTGGGGTCATTTTAACTAAAGATAAAGTAATCTGACAGCTGTCAGCTATTTTAAAATATCACACACACTGTGATAAAGCTTGTAAGTACAGCCTACACACTTGCTCATTGGAAACCAGAAGCAAACGGTAGACTGTGATCCTAGTGGTTAAATTAATGTTAGCAGGGATTAACATGTAAAATGTTCCTTTTAAAGTCACTAAATCTCAATTTTTTACAAAAAAGTTTTTCATTTTTTTAAATGGTAGAATGAAGTCTTAGCAAAAAAAAAGAAAAACAGTGAGAAAACTCTCTGGTATTTAGTATGGCATGACTGTAAACTAGCCTTATCAAAAGGTTTTTTTTCCATTCTAGTGAGAAGTGTTAAATTTCCCTTCTCTCTTCCTTTAAACATGTATGCCTGAAGACTTCAGGTATATGGCTTATTCTTCTAACAACTGTGGCAAAGGAAGTGTAAGAAAAAGTCAGTATAATGTATTTCCTATTCAGTATCCTGCTCTGGCTACCGTTAAGAAAGGATGCATGCTATTGCTTGCAAAGACTCACACAGGCCTTCTCAGATCCAAGCCTCTCTTCTACCGTTACCCTCTATTACCCTCTGTACTCATTACTTGAAACCAAAACTAGAACTCTTTATCAGAATAGATACATTGATATTTATTTCTTTGGTTTTAAAATATCCTTACCAAAACATGAACTAAGCTAGTTAGGTAGATGAGAGAATTACAAGCATTAGTTCTGCCTGTATTAGTTAGACTGATCAGTTTCTGGTAATTCAAGACAGTAGAAGGTAATTCTAACTAAACATGTCAGAGTGATTCTGAGCTAAATGAGATGGTAATGGCCACAACATTCCTTACCTTGTTTTAAGCTTGAAGTAATTTTTTTTAAGTAATCTTCTCAGATTATTTGTCCTTTGAGATAAAATTACCACCATTCAACCCTCTATTCTTTTCTGTTTTCATCAATTTGTTTCCATAGGTTAAATAAAAGCCATTAAAGTGAATGGCTATTGAGGGTCACCGTTACCCCAGAACATGTGATTTCTGTTATTTTCCAGGTTTTCATTTCCCATCACCCTTAATTCTTCTTTTACTATTACAAATACAGTCCATACAGATTTTATAGATGTAAAATCTGGTTTCTCCTCTTTTTTTTTTTTTTTTTTTTGAGACAGGGTCTGCCTTTGTCACCCAGGCTGGAGTGCAATGGCACTGTCTTGACTCACTGCAATTTCCACCTCCAGGGTTTAAGCGATTCTCCTGCCTCAGCCTCCCAAGTAACTGGGATTACAGGCCCGCACCACCACGCCCTGCTAATTTTTGTATTTGCAGTAGAGACAGGGTTTCACCTTGTTGGTCAGGCTGCTCTGGAATTCCTGACCTCAGGTGATCCACCAACCTTGGCCTCCCAAAGTGCTGGGATTACAGTTAGCAACTGCGCCCAGCTCCCCTCCTCTTTTTAACTCTCTTCCTGTTGCTCAGTTAGGATACTTAAAAAACACAAACCAGTACATTATTTAAATGTGTCCTTGGATTCTTTATCACATATCCTTTAAATTGTTTCACTTGGGGCTTGTCTGAGAATTTGACTGCCACTCCCAGAAGGGTTTGGTCCAAATCACACAAATCATTAGAGATATAGTAGAACAACAGGGAGATGGATTGATTCCAGTGGAAGACCTCCAGTACTAAACTAGTTCTAGGATGGGGATCAAGGAGTGAGAGCAGGTTCAAGGATAGTTCAGCCACTAGTAGTCATTTATGGAACACCACAGAGTATATCAGGTAATGTGTTCCCCTGTAATACTTTTTCTTGGCTTCTGTTCTTAAGTGATTTGGAATGTATGAATAACCCAAGAATTAGTTAAATCTTTAGGGAGACTTCCAGAATGGAAGCTATTCTTTTCACTAGTTGTGATGGTTCAGAATTGCTGCTAGGAGGAATCAGAATATGACTGAGCTGCTGCTTGTTGCTCTGCAAGGGAAGGTAATGTCCTACAATGGAGATGCCTGGATGCATTTTTAGCTACGAGGTAGCTATCCTTATTAGGCTCAAAGCAGAATGCATTTAAATAGGTCTTGGTTGTTTTCTATGACAAGCTGTTATCTCTGTGATCTTCAGTAAGATAAGTAAATTCTCTAAGTCACCCTCTTTAAATCTTATTTTATGGTATGATGATCATACATTCAGGGTACCTAGCATATAATGTTCAAAATAGTAGATGGTTATTGTTTCATTGATCAAAAAGATTAGGTATATAATCTATTCTTCCACAGTGCCCTTCCCATTCGTGATTTCCTCTAATAGTACATAATATTTCCAGTTACAAATTCATCTAAGTCCTTATTTCTTTTATATTTTTCTTTATCATCATGTTGGAGTCAGAGAATTTCGTAAATTTTATCACCCAGGGAAATTCTCCTTCATTGTATCTCTGATTCTTTTGGGCCTTATGCCAGTGGATGATCATTAAGTTTCATGTCTACATGTATAGTATTACGAACTTCCCATATATTTTTTATGTTACTGATTTTTTAAAAATGTATTAGAGTTTCAGACACCAATCTTTCTGGTAGAAAGGAAGGTCATTATTATAATAGTTTAAGCTCAGTTTGTTTCTTTTCTTAGAAAAAGGAATCCTCCTAGTAGATAAGAAAATAAGTTAGCTTTTATTTTTCACATTCTTAGGGTAGAAATACAGACTTCTCTCTTTTTATATGGAGAGCCAAAATTTCCCTTTGATCTGTTCATTACTCAGTATTTAAACTTCATTAGCTAGTAGCTTTGATTTTAGTGTCATAAGTTAATTTGGAATTTGTCTTGCAACTTGGTATATGTTAATATACTTGTGTTCACCTTGCCTCCGTCCACAAAAAGAGTTGGACTCTGTAAAATATTTGAAAAGATTTATTCTGAGCCAAATATCAGTGACTGTGGCCTGTGACACAGCCTTCAGGAGGTCCTGAGAACACGTGCCCAAGGTAGTCAGAGCACTGTTGTTTTTTTTTGTTTGTTTGTTTGTTTGTTTTTTGAGACGGAGTCTCGCTCTGTTGTCAGGCTGGAGTGCAGAGGCGCAATCTTGGTTCACTGCAACCTCCACCTCCCTGGTTCAAGCGATTCTCCTGCCTCAGCCTCCCGAATACAGGACTACAGGCGCACGCCGCCACACCCAGCTAATTTTTGTATTTTTAGCAGAGACAGGGTTTCAACATGTTGGCCAGAATGATCTCAATCTCTTGTTCTTGTAATCCACCCACCTTGGCCTCCCAGAGTGCTGGGATTACAGGCGTGTGCCACCACACCCGGCCAGCTTGGTATTATACATTTTAGAGAGGCATGAGACATCAATCAGGTACATTTAAGAAATACATTGGTTTGGTCCAGAAAGGCGGGACAACTCAGAGTGGAAGGGCTTCCAGGCTATAGTTGAATTTAAACATTTTCTGGATAAGTTTGTCTAAAGATCTGGGATTGATAGAAAGGGAATGTTCAGGTTAAGATAAAGATTGTGGAGACCAAAGTTCTTTTGAAGTCTTATAGTGGCTGTCCTTAGAGACAATAGATGACAGACGTTTCCCTTTCAGATCTTAGTTAATCTCTTTAGGATTGGGACAGTCTGGAAGAAAAAGATCTAGCTATGTTAATAGAGGTTCTTTACAGATGCACATTTTCCCCCACAAAGAACAGCTTTGCAGGGCCAATTCAAAATATGACCAAGAAACATGTTTTGGGGTAAAATATTTTGATTTTCTTCCTTGTCTTGTATTGTTATGCCAGAGTCAGGTTGGAAAGTAAATCAAGATATATAGGGTTAAATAAAACCCATCTGATGAGAATTTATGATTTGTAGGGCATGACTCCCCAGACCCCTTAGATACGAATTTGGGCAAGGTAAAAATCAACAGTTTAGTCCTCATCACAGAGGACTAAGAAGACAGAAAAAGGAAGTTGGTGTTAACCTGTATTATACCCATGAAAACCATAAATGCCATTATCAAAAAGAGTCGTGTCAAATTTCAATATAACTTTTTGAAATATCATGAGTTGTTTAGACAGTCGTTTGTTTTTGTTTTTATATTGCTAGTTTTCATGCTTTTGATTCACCTCACTAAAAAATAACTTGTTAGATTTTTTTTGGCATAGAAAAGTGAAAAGAAAATTAAAATGGCACATTGACCATAATTTCACTGCCCAGTTAACTTATGTTGACATTGAAAAGTGAAGGGGAAAAAAATTACAGAGTTAAAAAAATTCAAAGAGTGGCATAAAACAAAAAGTAAAATCTTCACTTTTTTATCTGCCTTTCCTTCCTACCCTTCACCCTAACCTCTCTCCTCAAATGTAATAAAGTTTAACAGTATTTTTGTCTGACAAATCACACCCTACATTTTATTGAGTAGAAAAAGCAACATGTGGAACACACAGTACACCATTTAGAAATTGTTTAAAGTATGCAAAATAAGTCTTTATTGTTTAGGATTGCATATATATGTAATCAAGTCTAAAGGCAAACATAGGAATAATAAAGACTAAATTCAGGTTAGTGGGTACTTTTGGGGGAGATTGCATGATGAATTGGAGAGAGCTGTTCATGGAGCTCCAATTATGCTTTTTAAGCTGAGAGGTTTGTCAAGGGTGTTCATCAGATTTTTTAAAACTTTTTGTATGTTTGAAATAGTAATAAAACTCATATTGTACCTGCCCATATATATGCCCGCCAAAATCTTAGGAGTATTTTTTTCCTTCTGGTTGACACATAATAATTATATATGAGATACAGTGTTATATTTTAAAACATATATACAGTGTATAATGATCAGATCAGGGTAATTATGTCTATCACCTCAAACATTTATTTCTTTGTGTTAATATTCCAGATCCTCTCTTCTCGCTTTTTGAAAATATACGATGCATTATTGTTAGCTATATTCAGCCTACATTGCTGTAGAGCACTAGAACTTACTCCTCCTACATAGCTGTAACTTTGCTTCTGTTAAACAACCTGTCCCTATCCTCCCCTCCTCCTTACCCATCCCAGCCTCTTGTAACCACAATTCTTCCCTTTACTTCTATGAGCATTTTTTTTTTAGCTCCTGCATATGAGTAAGAACTTGCAGTATTTATCTTTCTGTGCTTGATTTATTTCACTTAACATGATGTCTTCCAGGCTTAGCACACTGCAACCTCCGCCTCCCAGGTTCAAGTGATGCTCCTGCCTCAACCTCCCAAGTAGCTGGGATTACAGGCATACACCGCAATACCTGGATAATTTTGTATTTTTAGTTGAGATGGGGTTGGTCAGCCTAACCTCAGATAATCCACCTGCCTCAGCCTCCCAGAGTGCTTGGATTACAGGTGTGAGCCACTGCGCCCTGCTGTCTCTACTTTAGTTTTTCTTGCCTGTGCTTTTGAGATCTTAGCCATAAAATCTTTGCGTAGACCAACGTACTGAAGCATTTCCCGTGTTTTTTCTAGTAGTGTTATACTACTAGGTCTCACATTTGTAAGTCTTTAATCCATTTGAGTTGATTTTTGAATATAGTGAGAGCTAGGGGTCTAGTTTCATTTTTCTGCATGTGGATATTCAATTTTCCTAGCACCATTTATTTATCCTTTCCCCACTCTATGTTCCTGGCATCTTTGTCAAAAATCAGTTGGCTGTAAATACGTAGATTTATTTCTGGGTTCTCATTTCTTTGGGTCTGTATGTCTTTTTATACCAATATCATGCTGTTTTGGTTACTATAGCTTTTTAGTGTATTTTGAAGTCAGGTAGTGTGATGCCTCCAGCTTTGTTCTTTTTGCTCTAGAGTGCTTTGGTTATTCTGAGGTTTTTGTGATTCCATACACATTTTAGGATTTTTTTTCTATTTCTGTGAAGAATGTCATTGGTATTTTGATAGGGATTGCATTGAATCTGTAGATTGCTTTGGGTAGTATGGCCATTTTGACAATATTAATTCATGGACATGGGATGACTTTTCATTTTGTGTGTATGTCCTCCTCAGTTTCTTTTATTAGTGCTTTGTAGTTTTCATTGTAGAGATCTTTCAACTCCTTGGTTAAATTTATTCCCAAGTATTTTATTTTATTTTATTTTATTTAGCTGTTGTTAATGGGGTTGCCTTCTTGATTTTTTTCCAGCTAGTTTGTTGTTGGTGTATGGAAATGCTACTGATTTTTGTATGTTGATTTTGTATCTTGCATCTTTACTGAATTTAACAGTTCTATGAGTTTTTTGATGCAGTCTTTAAGATTTCCCATATATAAGTTCATATCATCTGCAAAGAGGGAGAGTTTTGACTTCCTCTTTTCTAATGTGAATGCCCCTTGTTTCTTTCTCTTGTTTAATTACTCTAGCTGGGACTTCCAGTACTATGTTGAGTGTGGAAAGTGGGCATCCTTGTCTGGTTCTAGTTCTTAGAGGAAAAGCTTTGACCATTTCCCCATTCAGTATGATGTTAGCTGTTGGTATGTCATATATGGTCCTTGTTGTGTTGAGGTATGTTTCTTGTATGCATAATTTGTGGTGACGTTTTATCTTGAAGAGATGTTGAATTTTATCAAATGCTTTTTCTGAGCCTATTGAGATGATCATAGGATCTTAGTTCTTCGTTCTGTTGATGTGATGTGTCACATTTATTGATTTGCATATGTTGGACCATCCTTGCATCCCTGAGTTAAATCCTCCTTCATCATGTTGAATAATCTTTTTAATGCGCTGTTGGATTTGGTTTGCTAGTAGTTTCTTGAGGATTTTTGTATCTGTGTTCATCAGTAATACTGGCTTGTGGTTTTCTTCTTTTATTGCATCCTTATCTGGTTTTGATGTCAGGGTAATGCTGGTTTCGTAGAATGAATTAGGAAGAATTTTCTCTCCAATATTTTGGAATAGTTTCAGAAGAATTGGTGTAGTTCTTTAAAAGTTTGGTAGAATTCAGCAGTAAAGGCATTTGGTCCTGGGTTTTTCTTTGTTGGAAAACTTTTTAATATTTATTCAATCTTGTTATTTGTTATTAGTCCGTTAAGGTTTTCTATTTCTTTTGGTTCAGTCTTTATAGGTTATACATGTCTAAAAGTGTATCTGCTTCGTCTAGGTTTTCCAGTTTGTTGGCATATAGTTGTTCATGACAACCTCTAATGATCTTTTATATTTCTATGGTATCAGTTGTAATGCCTCTTTTTTTGTGTCTGATTTTATTTATTTGGGTCTTCTCTCTTTTTTTCTTGGTTAATCATAGCTAATAGTTGGTCAATTTTATTTCTTTTCAAAAAACCAACTTTTCATTTTATCATTTGTGTGTGTGTGTGTGTGTGTATATATACACAACATATATATGACACATGCCATGTGTGTCATATATGTATATATACATATATATGATATATATATTCACTTTTTTGGGGTTTTTTTTTGAGATGGAGTTTTGCTTTTATTGCCCGGGCTGGAGTGCAATGGCATGATCTTGGCTTACTGCAACCTCCGCCTCACCTGGGAGGCGATCCTCCTGCCTCAGCCTCCTGAGTAGCTGGAATTACAGGCGTGCGACACCACACCCGGCTAATTTTGTGTTTTTAGTAGAGACGGGGTTTCATCAGGTTGACCATGCTGGTCTCAAACTCCCGACCTCAGGTGATCTGCCCGCCTTGGCCTCCCAAAGTACTGGGATTACAGGCGTAAGCCACCAAGCCTGGCCAGATTTTCATGTACATATATAACCCACACATATGTGTATATGTGTGTGTGTGTATATATATATATTCTATTTCATTTAGCTCTGATCTTTATTTCTTCTAATTTTGGATTTGATTTGTTCTTGCTTTTCTGGTTCTTTGAGGTGCATTATTATGTTGTTTATTTGAAATCTTTCTATTTTTCAGATGTGGGCATTTATTTTGCTTTATTCTTTCCTCTTAGTACTTCTTTTGCTGTATCTTGTAGGTTTTGGTATTTTGTGCTTCTGTTTTTATTTTTTTCAAAAAATGATTTACTTCTTAATTTCTTCATAGATTCATTGGTCATTCAGGAGCATGTTCGTTAATTTTCATGTATTTGTACAGTTTGCAAAGTTCCTCTTGTTATTGATTTCTAGTTTTGTTCCATTGTAGTCTCAGAAGATACTTGAAATGACCCCAACGCAAATATTTAAAAATTTGTTGAGACTTGTTTTGTAGCCTCACACATGGTTTGTCCTGGCATATGTTTCATGTGCTGATGAGAAGAATGTGTATTCTGCAGCTATGGAATGAAATGTTCTGTAAATGTCTGTTAGGTCCATTTGGTCTGTAGTGCACTGTAAGTTCAATGTTACTTTGTTGGTTTTCTGTTTAAATCAGGGGTGTCTAATCTTTTGGCTTCCCTGAACCACCTTGGAAGAAGAATTGTCTTGGGCCACACATAAAACACTAACGATAGCTGATGAGCGGGAAAAAAAAAAATCTTATAATGTTTTAAGAAAGTTTACAAATTGATGTTGGGCTGCATTCAGAGCTGTCCTTGGCTGCATGCAGTGCAGCCCACGTGCCACAGCTTGGACAAACTTAATTTAGATGGTCTGTCCAGTGCTGAAAGTGAGGTAACATTTAATAGTTTTTTTGATGTATCCTCCCAGAAAAAGAAAAAAATTACTCTTGTACTAGCATGTGTATATATTTGTATGTATGTAAAATCTTCAGTTCTGTTTCAAAAGTTTAGTAAAACCATATGTTTCTTGGAATTTTTTTACCTGAGTTGACTCACATAACATCTCTGCAAGATTTTACAAGTTGGTTAATTGCTACATTGTGATAAGATTATTTGTTTATGTCAGTTCTTTCCCATACACTTATCAGGACATAATGAGTTCTGAATGATGCATGAGTTCCTTCATTCATTCAGTATCTCCCCCAGGGTCTTACAGCAACTGGGATCATATTTATTCCTGAATTAGGCTTTCATCTTAAAATACCTCTGAGAAGTATGAAATAATGTGAACAAGGAAGAAGTATATAAATATTAGTGTATCATTGTGCAGATTCACAGGAAGAAAGGAAAATCCAAAGTCAAGGAAACTTTTTATGTCTGTGATTGTTATTTTACTATTTCCTAGGATTGTGTATATACTAGTTATCTTTGCTCCGGAGCAACATTTTGCCCCATTAAAATCTTAAGCTTGGACCCCAAGAAACCCCTAGATTTCTTGTCCCCTAAAGCAGAGGTATTCAGCAGAATTTTTTATGATGATGGGCATGTTCTATGTCTGTAAGGTCCAATATAGTAGCCATAGCTACATATGGCTATTGAGCATTCAAAATCTACCTAGTGTAACTGAGGAACTGAATTTTTAATTTTATTTAATATTAATTAATTTCAAATAGTCACAGATGACTGATGGCTGCTGTGCAAGATAGCGCAGCTCTAGAGAGTTACTGGATTCCTTTAGGAGCAAGAAGCAGTAGACCCAAAGTCCAGAAGACAGAGTTCTTAGTCATACAGGATTAATTACTCAGTTCAGTGTGCTTGCATGTAAAGTATGGTTCCATAATCATATTTATTGCTTTCAGGGTTTATAACTCTGGCTTAGTGGAGGTATGTGCTAGCTCCTTTGGATAATCTCAGTGTCTTAAAAAACGGAACTCAAAAAAGGTTTATGAAAAGATCCTTACCTTTTAATAACTGGTACTAAATAGATCTCTATCAGAGAGAAACTCCTTTGCAGTACAGAATATACTGAATGTTATTTGCATCTCTGAGTGTTTAATATTCACAGTGTAACTTGATAACCAATATGCAATAAACTACCTTGTGATTATAAAAAGTATTTTATAGCCTGGGAAGGGGAAAATAATGAAAAGTGATACAATATACTCTTCCACATTCTTAAGGATAAACCAAATAAGACCTCTTCTTTTTGAATATACATTTAAATTCAATACCAGGCCGGGTGGGTTGGCTCACGCCTGTAATCCCAATACTTTGGGAGGCCGAGGTGGGCAGATCACTTGAGGTGAAGAGTTCGACACCAGCCTGACCAACATAGCAAAACCTTGTCTCTACTAAAAAAAATAAAATAAAATAAAAAATTAGCCAGGCTTTGTGGCACATGCCTATAATCCAGCTACTAGGGAGGGTGAGGCAGGAGAATCTCTTGAACCCAGGAGGCGGAGGTTGCAGTAAGCCAAGACTGCACCACTGCACTCCCAGCCTGGGTGACAGAGCAAGACTCCATCTCAAATAAATAAATAAATAAATTAATTAATTTAATACCAGCAGTTCAATTTCTGTTTGGGAAAAGAGAAGCTATTCCTTGAAAATGTGACTGTGGATTTGAAAAATAGTATTCTGAACACTCTATGCACTGGATATCATTTCCTAGTGTTATTTTATGGCCCATTGAAGAGATGTTTAAAAATGTTACAAACTCAAATAAATTTGGAAAATGGCAGGACATTATGTCCCCCTCTTGAATATTCACAGGATGTATTAGCAATATTAAGGACTAGAAGAAGTCCTGTAGTAAAGAAATCCATTTAACATTGTTTAGTGTTTAACCCAGTGTTTCCCATATGAGGTTAGCATGGAATTTTTCATGTAATACCTGCAAACATTTTGAAGGATATGATTTTGGAAAAAATTCAATAATTGACCCTTCTAATCTAAAGAATCTTATGGAAGACACCTAGTCCAATCTCTTGGGATTTTTGTAATCTCCCTTGTAAGTTGTTATCTAGCATCTGCTTGAACACCTCTAAAAGCAGGAAATTTAATTCTGTTACAATTCTAATTGTTTCAGTGAGTTCTTCATTATGTAGCACTTGGATCTTCTCTCCCATGGCTTCCAACTAGCTTTCCAACCTGCAGGTAAAAATATGTTAGTCAAACATGGTAACTGTGTGTCTGAATACTCTCTTGCCTTTCTTATTTTATTTCACAGGCACCTCTGTGGGCATATATTGCTTGTGCCTGTGGCCTTTTCATTTACCAGTCTTTGGATGCTATTGATGGGAAACAGGCAAGAAGAACCAATAGCAGTTCTCCTCTGGGAGAACTTTTTGATCATGGTTGTGATTCACTATCAACAGGTATTGTTGATTTTTTTAATGTTATTGATTATTAACAATGGTTAAACCAGTGTGCTAAGCAGTGTTAGAATACATGTTTAGTCATGAGAATAAGTAATTTTGTATTAAATTTTAGTATTTCTCAAAAGACTATGAACCTAGTTAATATTTGTTCATTATTGGTAGTGTTAGGAAATTTAGAAATTACTTTCTGCTTGTTATTTTTAGCCCCAAATATTGTTTTGGCATCTTTTGTTTTTAAAAGCTTGGGACATAATTGTCACCATCAAAACTCTTATGAACTAAATGAGAGTACAGTGGTGGGAGACTAGTTAGGTAATTTGTGGTCTTCATATATTTAAATGAATGTTATGTAGACATTCAGAATTATGTTAATGGACTTGGATTATAACTACGTCATAAGAAGCTCAGAGAAAGACGATGACAAATTAGGAGTATCGTTAATATTGCATTGTGTACTGGAAATTTGCTAAGAGAGTACATTTTAGGTGCTTTTACCACAGGAGAAAAA
This sequence comes from Gorilla gorilla gorilla, assembly GCF_029281585.2. Classification (NCBI taxonomy): domain Eukaryota; kingdom Metazoa; phylum Chordata; class Mammalia; order Primates; family Hominidae; genus Gorilla; species Gorilla gorilla. The sequence goes on along the minus strand of NC_073224.2, from coordinate 127,740,239 downwards.
AGGTAACTATGGGACATGATGGATAGGTTAATTTGCTTAACTATAGTAATCATTTATATATATGGCATGTTTTACACCTCATATACAATTTTTAAAAGAAACACTAAAGTGCTAGCAATAACTGAGTTACTCTGTTTGGATTATAAGTGATATCTCTTTATTTGCACTGTTTCACAAGTTTTTAAAATAGTAGTTTATTATGTTTTTAGAGAGGAAAAAGATACTTAAAATCTAAATGACAGTTTTTCGGCTAGTCTTTCTGACAGGAACTCATCCCTCCCCTCTTTTATTTTTGTTTTATTTAGTTTCTCAATTATTTTCTTGTTTGACATGGCACTTAAAATATTTAAAAAGAAACTAACAAAAACCCCTTATAGTTTTACCTCCTGAATCCAGATTTACAGGTATAGGTGCATATCAAAATCATTGCTTCATTGTATCCCAACAGCAGCTTATTTAGTAGAGGAGGAGAAGCAACTAAGGTCACATAATTTTTTAAGAGTCAAATCAAGAAATACTCAAAACTTCTGTTGAATAAATGGTAGTTGGCTGTCTTGAAAGGCAACAACCAGCTGACGGCAGGATGGCAGGCTTCCTATTATTTATTTTAAATTGCAGTCATTTTTGCGTTGTAGTTTGAGGTCTAGACTTTTATAGGAAGTCTTTTTCTATGTATGTCACCCATAACAATATCTGTTTAAAAAAAAAAAAGACAGTTATCAATCAGAAGCAAGTAAGTCGGTCCGTCTGGGGATTATATAGCCCCTTTGTTTTTCTTTTTTGGCTGTCTGCCTTGTAATGATTTGCTGTACTAGTGTCTCTAAGTCAGGAAAATACTCGAAGAAATGTTGAAGTATTTTAGTTGCCTTCAAGAACTTTGCTTCCACTAAGTGATTTGGTAAAAAAAAAAAAAAAAAGAGATTGAAATTATGGGGTAAGAGATTATGTAACAGATTATATCCTACTTTTCTGTTACAATAGATAACTGAGAGAAGGTTATGCATTTACAGCATATCTTTTTGTCTCATCTAAAATCATTTCCAGCTCAGTTGTTTGCTATTCATATTATTTGGTTTTCATTGTGATCTTTCTTCTGCAGTTTTTGTGGTTCTTGGAACTTGTATTGCAGTGCAGCTGGGGACAAACCCTGATTGGATGTTTTTTTGTTGTTTTGCGGGGACATTTATGTTCTATTGTGCGCACTGGCAAACGTATGTTTCTGGAACATTGCGATTTGGAATGTAAGTAATACTTAATGGTAATTTTTGTTTTCTCTTTCACATATGGAGAATGTTGCCTTATAAGTATTTGAGTATTAGAAATTGATCAAATCACTAAGTTAGTTTAATAAATTAAAAAATTTATGCTTCATTATTATAGCTATTTACTAATAGTCTCTGCATATGTCCCTCTATTATACTTTTTTAAAAGGAGATATCAGAACCTCCCAGCCAGTATTTTAAAAGCAATACAAAAAGCAGTAGCCCCTCATCTTTGTCTTTCCCACAGAAAAATTCACTTTTTTTCCCCACCATTATTTACCTTAATTCCATTTTTATTTTCACATATAAAAATGCATTTCCAGGAAAAAGAAGATGGTTTCTGAGAGCAGCGACCTAATCCAATATTAATTTTTAGTGTTTCTACTATTTTCAAAAATGGCAGAATTTATAATATCTGGATTTCACATAGTTTATGTTTCGTTGGTTGTTATCTCACAGTTCACTTTCAATACCTATTTTGAAAGCTTATTTATCTGTCAGCCCTAATGTATTCTCTTTCCCTTTCAAATAATACAGCACCAACCATATGGTGTGGGAACTGAAGGAAGGAAAGAAAATTAACCATGGATGTAGGAGAAGAGTAAATAGTGTTTTTAGAAGTGATTTGATATCACAGCTTTCTGTCTTCCAGTCTTTGAATTTCCCTCATGATGTTGTCCTGTGATGAAGTATGTATTTAGAGAACTGTAAACAACTCCATATGGTTGGATGATAAGATGCCTGCCTGTAGGGAGTGGCAGGAGATAAGGCTGGAGAAGATCCAGAAAATCAAGGTCCTGTGCTCTGCCAAGAAATATGAGCTTTTACCCTGAATCTGCAGGGAACTTTTGCAGGACCTAAAGCAGGGAAATGACAAAAGTGCCTTTTAGAAAGATCAGTCTGGCAGTAAGGCAGAGGGTAAATTGTAGTAGGCTGTGGCAGAAGCAAGGAGACCCGTTAGAGGAAGCATCAGCATAATTAATGTGAATGATGAAGCATGCACTAACACAATGGCAGTGCTATTGCAGAGCAAGGAATAAATTGGAGAGAGACTTTAGAGGTAGAAACTATAGGACACAATGTGTATTTGGATGTGGGGAATGAATGAGAGGGCAGAGACTGAAATGACTCCTAGTTCCCTTCCTTGGGTGGCTGGATGAAGGTAGAGAAAGGCACTACAGGAAGAGGAACCTATTTAAAGAGAGCAGTCTACCCAGAAACATATGTGAGGGATTTTAGACATCCAAATAAAATGAGAACAGGAGAAAACTTAGAGAGCAAGCTTAGAAAGAAGCCCATGAAATTTATTGAACAGCCAGAGTAGTAGGAGGCGTACTGGAATATAAAGCCAGAAGGATGCATTTCACAAAAGAACATTGCTAAATCCTGCCAAGACTCAAAATGAGGACAGAAAAGTGTACATTGAATTTGGCAGTATGAACTATTCATAGTAATTTCTGTATAATGGTGAGACAGAAGCCAGACTGTAGGGGATGGAACAAATAAGTAGACTACTATTTATTACACATTATATATGGTTACTTATAAAATGTGTGACTGTGATGTGAAGGAGAGAAGCATTGGTTAGAGGAGAGAATATGGGCTCAAAGGAAGGAGGGTCTTGTATTTTTATGAGAAAATTTTGAGCATTCAGAAGAAATCTGCTAGAGAAGAGATTGAAGATACTGAATAAAAAGGGAATGATTTATAGAACAATAGCTAAAGATATAGGAACAAAGGAGTTCTAGGGTAAAAGGCAGAGGCATTAAACAGGAGGAAACTCTGCTACTGACACTAGAGTGCTTGCAAGGCTTGGGGTGGGGGGCGGGGGGAAACACTAGATATATTAAGATTAGTTTGAATTTAATATATGAACTTGAATTTTAGTATTACAAGGGATTAGTTTTTATTTGGGAAATTGTATCCAATTTTCAGAAATTCTACATTTGCATTAAAGCAGCACCAAATTTGTTTTTTAAATTAAAAGCAGGCTATAATGTTCATAGAAATGTGCTATGGCCAGGCACAGTGGCTCATGCCTTTAATTCCAGCATTCTGGGAGCCCGAGGAAAGAGGATCACTTGAGCCCAGGATTTCAAGACCAGCCTGAGCAATATAGACCTGGTCTCTACAAAAAATTTTTTTAAAAATTAGCCAAGCACAGTGGCGCATGCCTGTAGGAGGATCACTTGCGCCCTGGAAGCAGAGGTTGCAGTGAGCTGAGATAGCACCGCTGTACTCCATCCAGCCTGGCAACAGAGCAAGAACCTGTCTCAAAAAAAAAAAGAAATGCAGGCTAAGTGCTGTACGCTAGGGAGCCATTTATCAAAATAACAATGTAATGGAGGCATATAGAATAAATAGAGATATACATATAGATACATAGAATCTATAGAATACATATAGATATCCCTAAAGACTTATTGAAGTTTGTATGCATGGAGGAGAAAGTCAAAATTTATTTTGCTTAATAAGGAGGAAACAAGGTCAGCTCTGAAATGTAGTTTGAGTAAAGAAATTTTTTAAAATCACTTGCATTTTCTTACTGTTTTCTAGAAAAAAGTGAAAGCAGATTTAAGTACCTTAGGAATCTTATTTTTAAACATGCTTATTTATTTGAATTGTTTTATTTTGACGTTTACATACATAAGTGAAAATAATGAGAATTTCTTTTTTATTTATAATTTAGGTTGTTATACTTTTAATAACTTCATAAAATAGAATGTTTGCCAGATAAGAATTTTTTGTTCCTTAGCCTCTTTATTATTACTGTTTTTAATTGCTATTAAGTTTGCTTATAGTATCTTGAACAAAAATAGTCACAGGATTTTATTTAATTCATCTGTAACTAAATAATTCTCATTAAAGTCTAGCCTTTTGAGAAAGCAGATGTGCTTTGGATACATCTTCCCTGAAATTATGAGCTACGTCTTCCAGCAGTTTGCTCTGATCACAGCTAAAAGCTACCTTGCACAGAGAATATTAGTGCCTGTCATGTCTAGACAGACTCCTGTTCTCACAGGGCCCCTGGATTGAGCAAGTAGAGATCTGACAGAGATGACTAGCCTGGATATGAAAGACTGGGGAGGAAAATGGGGTTAGAGGCTAGAATTTCATGGGAGGATTGGGTTGTAGAAGATAAATATGAATTGAAGCTCATCTTTGCAAAATACTCTTTGAGATATTTATATCTTAAATTATACTGAATATCTCCCATTATACTGAATGGGAGAGTTCACATTTTATCCCTTAAGACCTAAACTATCTATATTAGGATTTTTTTGGATTGTTTTGTTTTGTTTTGTTTTGTTTTTGAGATGGACTCTTGCTCTGTTTCCCAGGCTGGAGTGTAGTGGCACAACCTCGGCTCACTGCAACCTCCGCCTCCCGGGTTCAAGCAATTCTGCCTCAGCCTCCCGAGTAGCTAGGACTACAGGTGCGTGCTGCCACCATGGCCAGCTAGTTTTTTGCATTTTTAGTAGAGATGGGGTTTCACCGTGTTAGCCAGGATGGTCTCGATCTCCTGACCTCGTGATCTGCCCACCTTGGCCTCCCAAAGTGCTGGGATTAGGTGTGAGCCACCGCACCTGGCCTATATTAGGTTATTTTTAATTCTATAACTTGTAGACATATATATAGAATCATTTCTATAAGTTAAATGCTTAGAAATCCTAATCAATCTTTAATAAAACTATACTTACATAAAACATCGGTCTTTTTTTTTTTTTTTTTTTTGAGACAGAGTCTCACTGTGTTGCCCAGGCTGGAGTGCAGTGGTGCGATCTCGACTCACTGCAACCTCCGCCTCCTGGGTTCATGCCATTCTCCTGCCTCAGCCTCTGAGTAGCTGGGACTACAGGCGCCCGCCACCACGCCCAGCTAATTTTTTGTATTTTTAGTAGAGACAGGGTTTCACTGTGTTAGCCAGGATGGTCTCGATCTCCTGACCTCGTGATCCGCCCGCCTTGGCCTCCCAAAGTGCTGGGATTACAGGCGTGAGCCACTGCGCCCGGCCTAAAACATTGGTCTTAAAAAAAAAAAAAAATCTATGCTGTAAAGGCAGAACTCACTTAAATTATTTCAGGAGCAAAATACTCTTCAATTATTTTTTCCAAGGCAAAAAATAATAAATTGAACTTGGGCCAATATATGTTGGCTCAAATGTTAATCTCTAAGTTATCTTTTTTATATATCAGCTTGAGCAGGTCTGGTAACTTTCATGGGCCTTATTTCCTAATTTGTAAAATAAGCTTTAGATTAGACGATCTATAAGGTTCTTTCTGTTTATAAAGTCTGTGAGTCTACTAATTCTACACAGATATTATTACAAGTGTACTTATTTATAATTGCAGTAGGCAGAGTATTAATTTTCGCTTTTATTACATTTTTCAATTCATGCTTCTAAAGTTTCACATTTATATTAGCTAAAAACCCTGTCACCAAATGTTTATTTCTGTGTAAGTAAGTAGCTTCCCACTCTTTCTTTTCTATAGTTAAATGAAAAAAGTTAATAGGCTATGTATTCCACTAGGTAGTCTGACAAATTTAGTTCATCTTTTTGTCCAGGTGATTTTTAAAAAATAATTATTTGAAGACCTCTTGATAATAAAAAACTGTTGTTTGTTAATGTATAATCCACTTTCTATGGATTCAGAATTGGGAGACTTTCTAATCCCTGCGTAGAATCTATTTATCTTTAAATGTCTAATACTTATCACATGAATTATTAAATACCAGAGGTTTTCCTTTCAGTTTCCAACTTCCCTGTGTAGCTTTTTTTTAGCAATGATTTGTTCATTTGGGCCTCAGCTCCGTTCGTTTAATTTTATCAGTTGCCATAGATGATGTCCTAAAACAACCATTTGTATTAACGTAAAACCTAGATTGCAGTTTGGCCTCTCAGATCACCAGGTAAAATCATGGACATCTATCTATCTCATTAGCATTCCTCAGTTCTTAATTTTTATTTAAGTGGTTTTTATTTGAAGCCTAGTCTATACTGCTACTGTTTTGTGTGTTATTATCTGTGTTTCCAAACTTTTTAAGTGATTGAACTGGATGTTTTACTTATTTTTATCACTAGTAAACTAATCCAATGTAGTAGAGTATTATAATGCTGGTGTGGAATTAGGGAAGAGAAAGAGGAAAAAGGAAAACTTCTGGACTAGAGATTATCAGGAAATAGGATAAGGAGATGGCCAATTTGATTTTTGCTCTAACCATATCCAAATAGAAGTTACTCTTGATTAGATTCTTTCCCGCTTACCCTTTCCACATATATGCTAGTTTTTTTGAGATAGCAGAGGTAGGAGTGTGGTGAGGCTTGGGACAGGGAAGGAGCGTAAGATGGATTAGTGTTTTTTCAAAATGTACATTGGGACTTCTAAGAGAATTCCTATCTACAGGGAAGTCTAGATCAGTTCTGGTGCTAAAGGGATTTATGTCATAGTGTAATTATTTGGCAAGTAATATTCACAACTACTAGGTAATTAGAGTTGATTCTGTGTTTTTAGTATTAGTGTTTCCAGCTGCCTACTTAAAAGTCATTTTTTCATTATATTACAGTTTTAATTTTTTTAACTTCTATCTTGATTTGGATAAGAACTATGTATGTATGTATAAGGATAGTATAGCACTGTATAAATTGTATCATTCCATCTTTAGGTGTCTTTGTAAGAAGAATGCTACTTTTTAAATCTATTTTTGTTACCTGTGTTAGTAGGGCTCTTTAGCAAAAGTTCTGAGTAAAGTTATTTTGAAATGTTTGTTTCCTTATGCATAGATTCGATGTTACAGAGTCCCAGATCATAATTATAATATGCCAGCTTCTCACAGGAACCCTGGGGCCTTGGTTCTGGAACTTCACGGTAACTGCTAGAATATTCATGCTATCTGATGTACAATGGTGTGAATTCAATAAAGACAGCACCTTTGTCATGCACAGAATAATTAAAACATGAAAAATCAAAAGTCTTCCTGTTGGTATGTCACAAACAGGTTATTAGAAAACATAATTTTAATGTATAATATTAGGGCAATAAAAATCCACCCTATTAAATAAAATTTTTAAAAAGTGGTATTTCTGGTGATTTGATGCTAAAGTCAATTCTCCCGTTTGCCTATTGTGCCTATTATTTTTATTCTATGTACTATTTTTTAAAACAAATACCTTTCCACCAGTAAATAGAATTTTTCTTATATTTCTATTTTGAAAACAGAATAAAGCAAGCAGAGTTTTTCTTAGGTAAGGAAGTTGAGATGATTCTATATTAATGTAGGAAAGATTCTGCTTATTCTGTTAACTTCTTTAGCATATACTTTAAGCAGTCTAGTACTAGTTCTGCTTGAGTTTACAGCAGTCTTGGTGTCGTATAATATTTATGCTGGAAGCTATTCTCATTTCTGTTTGTTTTGCTTAATGTTTTTCACTCTTAGTTGTGCTTTTGAAACTAAATATCCTTAGCTTTTCATGTTGCTATAGTCATTCTTTGAATACTTTCCTTTTTTGTTTTGTTTTCTTTTCAGTAAATACATATTTCTCTAATGTACTGCTAAAAGTAATGTATCTTTTTCCTCTTTTTTTTTTTTTTTTAATTGAGATAGAGTCTCATTTTGTCACCCAGGCAGGAATGCAGTGGCACAGTCATAGCTCACTGCAGCCTTGAAACCCCTGAGCTGAAGTGCTCCTCTCACCTCACCTTTCTGCACTGTCACACCTGGCTAATTTTTAAATTTTTTTTTTGTAGAGACAGGTCTTGCTGTGTTGCCTAGGATGGTCTTGAACTTCTGGCCTCAAGTAGTCCTCCCGCCTCAGCCTTCCAAAGCACTGGAACTACAGGCATGAGTCACTGCATTCACCCTTCTTTCTTATAACTGCAGTTTTGACCTTATGACTTTTAAAAACATTGTTAGGAAATGTTTTCCCAGTAAGATAGTCCAGAATCATTCACACTTTAGCATAAGAAAAAATAGGGCTTAGATTCAATTTATTTGGCAGTTCAGAGAATGTTGGAGAACTGTTCAAATGAAAACCTGACAGATCATTATATCAATGCAAGGGTTTATTAAGTTTCCTACATTAGGTCTCCTGCCCTGAAAAAAAAAAAGAATTGTAAACGTTTTAATATTGCTTCAATAGTACAGGAATAGTGAATTCCTTGTTGGCCAAGTTCTTTGGTTCTTTTTTTTTTTTTTTTTTTTTTGAGGCGGGGTCTCACTCTGTCACCCAGGCTGGAGTGCGGCGGAGCTATCTCAGCTCACTGCAAGCTCCGCCTCCCAGGTTCATGCCATTCTCCTGCCTCAGCCTCCCGAGTAGCTGTGACTACAGGCACCCACCACCATGCCTGGCTAATTTTTTGTATTTTTAGTAGAGACGGGGTTTCACCATGTTAGCCAGGATGGTCTCGATCTCCTGACCTCGTGATCTGCCCACCTGGCTGAGTTCTTTCTGAAAAGTATATTTCAGTGTTGTAAATCCAGTTATTCAGTGGCAGTAATGATGGCTTTGAGGACAAATTCATAGGGAGGGATATTCTGCATCTTTTTTCAAAATAACCTTGGAATGTGGAAAATACAGTTGTCCCTCCATATCTGTGAGGAATTGGTTCCACAATCTGCAAATACCAGAATCCAGGGATACTCAGTTTCCTGATATAAGGTGATGTAGTATTTGCATAGAACCTATACACAGCCTCCTGTATACTTTAAGTCATTCTATGTTACTTATACCTCACACAATGTAAATGCCATCATTGCAGTTGCCTAGATTTATAGATTTATAATTTTTGATAGCCCCTTTTTTATTGTTGATTATACTTAGCAAAGGTCTTTTCCACCAATGTTCTTAATGAAATTAACAGTCAGAATATTGACTGTATCTACTTTCACCTTGTTTGTCTATGATAACAAAGTACCCTATATCTACTTTCACCTTGTTTGTCTATGATAACAAAGTACCCTATATTTATAGAGCCCTTTCTATTAAAATGTTTCTAAAAACTAATGCATTTTAACATCATAAAAAAAGTTTTGAAAATACTTTGTTGTCTCTGTATATACTGTCTTTTCTTTTACCAGTTGCTAACTTGCAGAGATTTTCTTTTGCTTTTAATACTTATTGCTTAAACTGATTTGATAATTAAAATGAGATTGTCAAATATACTTTTTTTATGAAGTTTCGAAAAAAACTTCAGAAAGAATTGTCCTTAATAATTTGTTTCTAAGTGAATTTGATTTATTAGCATGTAAACTATCTATAAGCTATTTCCTGCTGTACTCTAGCATTTTTGGTGAAATTGTATTAGAATACAAAGAGTTTTAGCACTACATAGGAAAAACACTCCGGTTTCTCTTCAAGGTTATTTTCTTTATAACCTTGGAAAAGTCACTTGACCTTTCTAAATGTTCTCATCTACAAAATGGTGATATTTCCTACCTCCTAGGGTGGTTGTCGTGATTAGAAGGGTGAAGAATGTAATGTGCTTACTGTAGTGCTAAGGATATAATAAGTCTTCATTATTGCTATATTAAGACCTGTTTTAGCTGACTCCCCAGTGGTTGGCAAATTTTATATTGTGCCAGTTAGAGAGGAAGAATAAGTTCATGATCCCTTTATTTAACTCAGAGATTGTGAGAGGATTCTCCTTTCGGGTCTTATTGTTTTCAAAGGTGATAAAGATAGACTGCCCCTTAAATTTAAGACCTATACTCTATTTCTTTTTATATTAGAGGACTTGTTCTATTCTAGCCTTTGGCTATATTTTTCTCTTCTTACTCAGAGTTATTCAATGGGCTTTTTCTTTTTAGTCTTCTCAGAAAGTCTGAAGATCCATATAGTCATTCATGTGGTAGGTAATGTGTTTTTAATAATTAAGCTTAATTTCAAAAATAGACTTGTCTTGCTGTCTGTTTTCCCAATTTATAACACTTGAATTAAAAATACTCCAAGTTATCTCTCAGTTGTATGGTTAATGTTATTTAATACTAAGATTACCACGTCCAGTTTGTCCCTTATCAAGGGTAGAAAGTAAAATATTCAAAGTCAGTATATTGAATTTCTAGGGTAATCTTTATTTCAGTCCACCAACAGTTCACCCCACCCATGGTATTTCTGGTAGAATCTATAATGAATGTCATGCTCTGGTTATCCATAAGTTACCTAGAGCTTCAAATCCCTTTACAGATAATTATAAACCTGGAGTTAATAGCTATCTGATCCTTGAGTGAGAATCTAGACGTCTTCAAATAGATGATTTTTTTAAACAAAATGCTTCTCTTTAACAATAGCTCACAGGTCAAATTGTACAAATTGGGGATTCTTTGACATTGTGAATTTATCCCTAGTGCATATCCTATGTTAACCAAACTAATATAAACAATTGTGTTGCCAAACTACAACACAATTAAATTTACTATTTATAGTTTAACAAAAATACTTACAAAATAACTGCAAGTGTATCTTTGAAATGCATATGTCACATGTAGAAGAAAAGTAGATTGTCTGTTTCTGATTTTAGAGGGGAAAGACATTAAAAATTTGTGGGAGAGATGATTAATGTGCTTAGCTTTCACAGAATGCCATTTAAATCCCTTCACATCCCTCAATTAAAACTGAGTTCTGGAATTCAAACCAAATGCATTTGTCAGGCATCTCTCTGAACACTGATAAACAAAAATGGAAACTTTCAAAATAGAAATTTTTCTCATAGTTAGCTAACTTACTTTGCAGTTGTTCTACCCCATTTTAAAAGCTATTTTGCACTTCTGATGTAATAACTGCCTTGATCAGGGAGTTTTCTAAGCTTTTTGTAGTGACGAAGACCTCCTGAGATAGTCACTCCAACTAAAGAGATGCTCTGTTCCCTTGTTTAAAAGTTTAAATTATTCATATTCATTTAGTACACTTTATTCTCTTAATCAGTAGACCATTAGGTTGTTGTAAGGAATGATTGGCCTAAAGTTTATTACGGGCGTTGAAGGTTATTTTGACCTCAGACTGTCAAATTTATAGCTTCCACATCAGATGAATGGTTTGCTTCTCTTTATTTATTTTTTGTGACAGCCATCAAAACAGTGTTTGTTTCTGGCTTGTCATAGTAATTTAAGTGTATCCTGATGAGAATATTCATTATGGGTTATCCCCAGTAACTGGGAGAATTCTTTTTTGTCTTTTGACGACCTATATTAAAATGAAGTAGAAATAGGAAATTATTATTTATTTATTTTTTTTTGAGACAGAGTTTTGCTCTTGTTGCCCAGGCTGGAGTGCAATGGCACAGTCTCAGCTCACCACAACCTCTGCCTACCTGGTTCAAGTGATTCTCCCGCCTCAGCCTCCTGAGTAGTTGGAATTACAGGCATGCGCCACCACACCTGGCTAATTTTGTATTTTTAGTAGAGACGGGGTTTCTCCATGTCGGTCAGGCTGTTCTCAAACTCCCTACCTCAGGTGATCCGCCTGCCTCGGCCTCCCCAAAGTGCTGGGATTACCGGCGTGAGCCACCATGCCCAGCCAGGAGATAATTTTAAAGCAGCACCAGTCAAGATGTTCATGTACCTTCGTAGATATAGAAAATTGTGGTTAGTATCATTTAATTTTCTCCCTCTACAACTTTAGGCTGTAGAAATCTAATGCGACACATAAGAAATTTGTTTTCCCATATGTTTTGTTAAAAAATCACTGGCGTTTGGGTCCTCTTTGACCACATACCCCATGTGTCTTGAAGGGTTTTTTGGTTTTGTTTTTTGTTGTTTTTTTCTTGGTGTGGTAGTAGTGGTCAGTTTCTTTGTTTTGGTTTTGAGGAATAGTCCCAACACTTGGGAATATTACCACTGACGATTCTCCATTTTTAAAATAATAATAACAATAAAAAGGAAGTGATTACAGACATGCCAAATCGCTGCCCTTATATAATATTCTGTCCTCTAAATAACTGTGTATTTCCTGTATGATCAAAAAGATTAAAATGAGCCTCTTTGTAGTATGTGTTACAGTAAATTGAGCCCATATTGAGACTTCTTAGTGGAAAGGTGGAAGAATGGATTGTCATGTAACTAGCTGTCTTCTAAAGAAAATCATAAACTCTTGTTTATCATTTCTACCACCTGTCCCTCTTAGCTTGCTTTAGTTCCCATTCCTGGGAATGACTTTGCACTGCATGCACCCTTTTTCATTGACAGTCAAGATTAGAACCACACTTCCAGGAGTAATGATAGGCAGTTCTCATGATTCAGAGCAGAAGATTCTCATCCTGGAGTTCAGAATATTCTTCTAAATCAGATAAGCAAATAAAAAATATTCTTAACTAACTACCAACTGGTAAGTAAGTTTTCCTGGCCCTCTCTCCATAACAGTAAGACATTATTCATCTAATACAATGTCAGTATTAGAATGGTTAAGAAAATTCTGTCAAAAGTTTCAAATGACTATTCTATAAAACTTGCCCTAAGAATCCCAATTTGAGACTTTGTAAAGATCTTTTATGTTTCCTGTTCTCTTTTATATTCATCCATGGTACAAAGATTAATTGCATGAGGTTCCCTCCATTTTTATTTTGTAATTCTATACTTCTGGCCCTTCCCCTTCCAAAAGGCTACTTCATATATCCAGCAAAATGTTCTAAGATGTCTACCCTCCTCCACCCAAGACAGAATCGATCATCTTTGACACCTACCTGCTTAGTCTCCTGAATCTGCTACTGAGTGTAATTCCCCTTATTGGCAACACCACTCACCAGGTCAGCTCTACAGATTCTTTTTAGCCTAATTCAGTCCATTTTTTTTTTCAATGTGTATATCAAGATAACTACATCACTGTATGTTTGCAGCTAAATAAGCTTCTGTTTAAAAAACATTCTTGGGCAAACAAAGACCCATTTTTTTTAGTTGCAAGACATTAGTTTCAACCCAGTTATTTATCACAGCATGACAGCTTATGTATCTTAAACTCACATTACAGATTATCTGCTTTACATATTTTTAGAAATGGAGGCTCTGTTCTGTTCTGGGAATTGAATCCCTTTGCTGTTGTTATCTACTTTTAGACTAATTACTTTTAATAGATAAATTATTCACTTTGTTGAAAAACTAGCATTACAAAAAGGTATACAGTGAAAAGTCTCCTCATTCTTATCTCCCAGCTCCCCAGGTTCTATACCGTACTCCCCAATAGGTAGCCACCACTCTTAGTTTGTAATGTATCTTTCCAGAAATTTGTTATGCAGTTACTGGCAAAAATAAAAGTAGAATATTATTTGTCTCTTTTTTTACACAAAAAATAGCCTGTACACATTCTGCAACTTATTTTCACTTACTATATCTTTGCTACTTTTTATATCAGTATATAGAGAGCTGCCCTACTCTTTTTAAAAGCTGTAAAATATTCTATTTTATGGAAGTACCATAATTTATATAACTATTCCCTCTGAGGGAATTTTTTAAAATTATGCTATTATAAATTTATAATTCCATAGTGAATAACCTTGTACAAACATCATTTTGTGCAAGCATATCTGTAGGGTAAGTTCTCAAAATAGAAGGCATTTGAATCCAGTAATCTAAGAATGATAATCTCAAAATTGTAGAAGGTGCTAGTTTACAAGAGGAAAGGAAAAACAGCATATGTTTTGCTTCTCAATCTTTTTGCCCATGTTCTTTTTTTTCACACTTTCAGGCTTCTAATTTCTGCTGCCCTGTTGTGCATGAGGTTTGTCTCTTCTTGACTGTAAAATTATTTTCAGCAACCCCAAAGCTAATTCTTGGCTGCTTTCAGTATCTTCTTTGCAGAAGTCTCAGAGTAGTTAACCTAGTAAGAATAGGAATTTGAGAACTGGAGGAGTTTTTTTTTTTCACACCTAGACAATGGCAGACATTAAATGAATATATCTAAAGAACAGTAAGTTTTACAAAGTCTTAGTGATTTATGTTAACTTTAATTAAAGCACACCATTTCATCTGATACTACAAAGCACTTATTTCAAGATTTCATATTTTATAACAGTGCAATGTAATCCTCTGCTTGATACTCAAAATTTAATACCTCCTCAATTTTTTTTTTTTTTTTGGTGGGAAAGGTTAACCTATGGTTTCAGCCCAACTTCAATGAGTCAGAAATTTCCTTTGGAAAGGAGGGGTTTTTATTGCTCTTTGAAATTCATCAAATTAAATTAAAAGGCTTTGAATTTTATATGATTTTGCTCATAACAAATTTTTGATGCCTCCTTTTCCCCTTTCCTCAATATTTGAGATTTTTTTTTCTATTGTGCATGATAGAGGAATGCTGCTAAGCTTGCAAGTAATTAACTTGAAATTGTTGTAACTAATTCTGCTCTTTTGGCTTTTTGTACCTAATCAGAATTGATGTGACTGAAGTGCAAATCTTCATAATAATCATGCATTTGCTGGCAGTGATTGGAGGACCACCTTTTTGGCAATCTATGGTAACTTTGTTCACATTGTGTATCCCATGTAATGCATGTTGTCTTTTGCTTGTGTTTTCTAATATGGGATAATCCAGTTAAAGGGTAATGTGTGAAATTCTTTTATTTTTTTCCAAAAATGAAAAGTCATAGCAAACAGTAGAACACAACTTCTCTTTAGAGGATGATGAATTTTACTACTTGAAGTTATGTAGAACATTAGGACTATTCCAGGGCTATTATTTTTGAAGGCCATTGAGAATCTGAATTAGTATTGTCATCCCATTTTACAGATGAGGAAACAGCAGACAGTATAACAAGTTAACCAGTGACAAGATTAAATTAGACCTTTTATTCTCTTTCTTAACTACATGAGTCTACTAGTTTTTCTGTCATATACTTAAAGCTGAATAACAAATTTGAGATTGTAAGTTAACTCTGGTTCCAAAACAGGATAAATACCTGTTGAATGAAATCAGTGCCATGGGATTGTTTGAACGAGCTTGGACCTTGATTTCCAGGTCTACCTGAAATATAGTCACTCCTACAAACACAGATTCTTTTCCACAGACCTCTGAGGTAGGGAGTAAAATATGGGGGCCAAGAACACAAGCTCTGGAACCAGACTGTGTGCGTTTGACCCAGGCTCCATGGCCTACTGTGTGAACTTAATCTGTTGCGTAACTCTCTCTGGCTTAGTTTCCTCCTCTGTAAAATGAGGTCATTAGTAGTACCTATCTCATAAAGTTATTTTATGCATTAAAGGAGTTAATATATTGTGTAAAGCACTTAGAATAGTGCCTGTCAAATAATAAGCACTCAATAAAAGTTGTTGCTGCTCTTATAGTTTTAATGTATTCTTTTAGATTTGGGTTGTCATGGTATGTACTCCCCTGGTCATCAGTTAATTGCCGATTTCTACCATCACCCCTTCAGAATACAGTATTTATCATTCATTTGGTGAAATCTTAACAAAGAAAAGATTTACTAGACCTAAATTAATGCAATTCTTAAAAATCAGATTAATTTTAAAGTATAAGGGAAATTTACTGAGCAACATTTTTCCCTTACCTAACTCACTTTATGATGGAAAATTAGGTACTTGAGGAAGTGTAATTGATACACCACCCACAGTATTTATTGCCAGAAATGAATTGTTAAGTATCTTTTGTTGGGAAGATGAATCTGTGAAGGGGGAGGAGATGAGGGAATAAAAATAATCCACAGTCAACTGGGAAAATTCTGAAACTATTCAGTTATGTACATAATATCATTCATTTATGTATCATAGATTTCACTATAGAGACCCTATTGGCTTTTGAGACTAATGTGTAGGAAATACGAATTTTATTACTTTTGCTCTTCAGTAGACTAGTTCTTTTTTTTAATAACAGTTTTGCCTTATGGGAAGGAAATAATAGTTTTTGTTTTCCTGAAAGCAGATCATAAAGCCTAAAGCTTACCCCCATTCCTAAAGTTTTTATATCCCTTGACTATGGTGATTATTATTTTTATAAGCCTTGTATACCAAAATTTTCCCCCCAAAATTATTTGTAATATCTTGTACATAAAGTTTCAGCATACCAATATCCAAAAAGTGGGATTTCTGGCTTAATTATTGGAAAACAAGTCAGTGTTTGGTTTATACAGGTTAAGTATCCCTTGTCTGTAATTCTTGGGACCAGTATTTCAGATTTCAGATGTTTTCAAGTTCTACAATATTTGCATATACATGATGAGATATCTTGGTATCTTGAGATACCAAGTCCAAATATGAAATTTATTTTCATATACACCTTATACACATTGCCCAAAGGTAATTTTATATGATATTTTTAATAATTTTGTGGATGAAACAAAGTGTGTGTATTGAACCATCAGAAAGCAAAAGTGTTACTATCTTAGCCACCCATGTGGATAATCTGTGGTTTGGCATCAGTGTTACTCCTGACTCTGAATTTACATACTACTGTTAAGCAATCATTTTCTAACACTTATTTACACATAGATATATTTAGCAAAAAATAAGACATATCAGTGAAAAGATAATGTATTCAGGGTAGTGAAGCAGCACAATAGCATCACCAGAATACCTGTATGTTATCACTATTAACCAAAAAAGTATCTGCAGGCCTTTTTGACATTTTCAACAATATCTTTATACCACACAGCAGAGAATAAGCGAAAAACAAAAACAAAATTGAAAAGCAGTAATGCACTTAGTTCTTGGCCCCATGTCGGGCATTGGGGAGAACCTGTTGTTGGAATGTCCAGCCTGCACAATGCCATTTTATTACCCTTTGTGGGTGTACTTACGTGACAGGATATGGGTCTGTGCACAAAGATATATTGCAGCTATGAAGGGGGCTGGGAGGGTCGTTTTTCCCTTGAGGATGCTGAATAAACTTTTGTGCACCTACGTTTTGACCTTGACCTGTCACATAAGCTCAAGTGTGGAATTTTCCACTTGTGGCATCACATTGGCACTCAAGAAGTTTTGGGATTTGTAGCATTTTAGATTTTGGATTTTCTGATTAGGGATGCTCAACCTGTGTGCCTAATTATTTGTTATAAATATGGAAATGCATAAAACATTGTAAATGAAGTTGTCTGTGCACGTTATATACATATCCTTATTTCTTAGGTGATGCCTGGTAGTAAATTGCTTCAGGTATACTTTTTACCTTTTTCCATTATGATTTATACATATAATCTACACATGTACATAGTAGATATAATTTTTTCTTTTATAAAGATCAAATGTTTTGTCCTGTCTTGTAATTAATATAAACATCCTTTTTAAATTATATATTTTATCTGAGGAACTCTCAGATTCACATCTGAAATGGAGTTCCCAGACACAGTAAACTAGCAATCTAATTTCAGGATTCATGAGGTGAGGTTGCAACAGGAAAACAGATTCTCCCCCTGCCCCTTCATCCTATTGTTAGCACTTTGGTCCTACTGTTAGCATCATTAAACCAAAAGGGAACAACCCGACTTCTCTGGTGATATATTTGGAGACTTAGTGAAATATTCTGTTTTTTCTTTTGTAACAACTCCCAATACGGATTCCCATAATTGACCCCAGATCACTATATTATTTTTTTCTTTTTACTTAGCATTAAGGGTTCATTACTGAATATGCTGTTTTGAATTGCATTCTGTTAATACAGGAACAAATACTACATATTGAGCTCTCACTTTTTTGTGTGCCAAATGGAGAAAAGATATTTACTTAGGGTTCAGGTATGAAATTTACATCTCTTCTGAGATTGAGGCCATAAAATGGAAATTGCCTTCCAAATCCTCATTAAGTTAGAAGGCTTTTACTGACATTTAGAAAGCAAGTTTATGGTCAGAACAAATAAAAACAGTGCAGATGTCTTCATAAGGCTGATTCCAGAAGATCAGCTGTTTTGTAAAGGTAAGTGATTTGCATCTATTACATATGGATTACCCATTCTTTGCCAAATTTTTTCCCCAAAGAGATGAATTTCTACCAAAGATTATAGTTATTGTTGCTGTTGTGGTTTTCCTTTTTTTTTCCAAAGGAAAGCAATTGTCTTCATGCATAAAAGTCAGTGCTTGTTTTATACATTGCAAGAAACAAAAAGCACATTTTTTGTTTGTTACTTCCCCAAAAGACATTCCTTTTAGAATGCCTTGGAACTATGTTCTATCATATCACTCTTTAAAAAAAACAAAGAAGAATATATTCTTATTTGGAAGAGACTTAATATAATCAACTCATGGTTACTTTTACTGATGCTTGAGTCTTTTAAATGTAGTAATTGATCAAATTGTATTAAGCCATAAGGGACTTTCTGGAATTCAGTTAAGGCAACTAGGTGAGTGTTACTACTGCAGGTGAGGTTTCAGGATTCATTTGGTCAGACTGAAGACGTTCTATGTAGTATAAATTGATTATATCTCATTCTTGAACTACAAGACTTTAAAATGCCTTTACACTTAAATAATTCTGATAGGGTGATTTTCCTTTGTAGACACTGTAATTATGTTAACATTTGCTGTATTTTGGTGGAATTCATTTACATTAAAATGATTTACAAACAGGCATTCCCACATTCTTTGGAGGAAAGTGTCTAATCTCAAAATGGTACTTTTTATTTCTGCTCTGATGTACAAAGCCTATAAGGACATTTTATCATGCTTATGAGAAAACTAGTCAAAATTTACTAACTGATATTAGTCTGCATTAATACAAACTATTGAACCAAAAGACATGACCTTTGTAATCTGGTAAAGATACTGATAATTTAAGATTTTCTTTTTCTATCTCTAACCTTTTTAAAAGTGAATTTCATTACATTGTTATTATTTGGATGCATACCTTCATGGTATGAGTCTGGAGAGTTTTCACCTGGCTGTAGGACAGACACCATGACCCAAAGGAATTCTTACTCTTCCCAACTCTTAAAGACTTGAAACTTCAAGCAGACCTGACATAAAGATGTCTTTGGTATAGCTCTTTGGCTATTTCTAAAGAGTGGATGCACTTTGGCCACCTTTGATAAGTTCCAAGATGATGACAGAAAGAAAAAGATTGGGAAAGACAGAATGTGTCTGTCCTTTTTGACTTGAGGGAGAGAGAGAATGTGCCACCCTCCTTGATCTTAAGCGTGGGGTGAGAATGGCAACGCTTTGTGTTTTTTATAAGTAGTGCCAATTTTTAAAGGATCACCTGGTGAGACTTGGGATTCCTTTGACTCGAGCTTTTCCTTCACTTTGCCTCATATTTTCTTGGTAGCTCACTTTCTTTTTCATTGCTAATGTGGGGGCTAGATGTTTCTTCATACTCTCCCAAAACAGGAGTTCTACATAGAAAGTAAGAGAAAGGGAGAAGATTTTAGTCTTCATTTAACAAATGTGTATTGAGCCACCTACAATAACCAGGGCTCTAGAGAGTGTACAAAATCAATTCAAACAAAATCCAACACTCAGGAGCTTATGTTTTGGTGTATATAGCTAACATATATGACAAAAGTGATGAAAACCTTAAGAATCTATGATACTTTGCTCCTAGGTCAATAGCTTGCTTCCTTACTTTGTGGTCCAAGCCATGTACTAATTTTCCTGGCTTTTCTAATGTTTGTGTTTATTCTTCTTTCAAAGGGCAACAATTTTTATGATTCCAAAGCAATTTCACCAAATTTTAAATACAGTTATGACTCTCATTCAGTTCATTTATGACACAGATGACTATTATACAGAGATGGTACTCATTTAGTACCCTGGCCCTAATACAGGGCTGTCCCTGTAATAGAATAATGCTTTGCTTCTTTTGGAATCTGAGGGAAGTATAGTATTTTCCCTTTTGCCAGAGAGATCTTTTGTCTCTATGGAGTCAAAAGTGGGAGGGGTGGGAAGAGAGGCTGGGAACCAGGAAACTAGCCACAGTATTGAGTTTCAGCCAGGTGCATCAGATTGAGAATGTAATGTCCCTAGTTTATTGAACAAGAGCAGAAAAATCTCTTGGAGTTCAAAGCAACCATGGTGTTGATTTTCTCCTTTCTTGAAAACAAGTTTTGAACTTAGACTGTAGACGTTGGAGATTTAGGGGGAGAAGATAACCATTTAGGATAATCCATAGAGTTTAGGACTTGACTTAGTTGACCTAGTTAATTTTAGAACTAGGTTGACCTAGTTAATTTTAGAAAATTTAACACTGCTACAGTACAATTTAAACTTGAACATTTGATTTCAATTTTTTTTAGAGTGCATTTTTGCAAGAGGTAACAGAGTTATCTAAACAAAGTGAGTTCTTGAGAGTTTTAAGAAATAAAGTATCCAACCATTAAGATTTATGTCTTCCAGTCTTAACTGAGGTTTTCTATATAGTAGGAAGTGCCACATTTGCTATTTGATTTTAAAAGTGTAGATAGATGATAGCCGTACAAAGTGTAAACAGCCCTAATTAAAATGCTTTCATTGTGACCAGGCATGGTGGCTCACACCTGTAATCCCAGTACTTTGGGAGGCTGAGGCTGGCAGATCACTTGACGTCAAGAGTTCGAGACCAGCCCGGCCAACATGGTGAAACCCTGTCTCTACTAAAAATACAAAAATTAGCCAGGCATGGTGGCGGGCACCTGTAATCCCAGCGACTCAAAAGGCTGAGGCAGGAGAATCACTTCAACCCGGGAAGCAGGGGTTGCAGTAAACCAAGATCACACTGCTGTACTCCAGCTTGGGTGACAGAGCAAGACTCTGTCTCAATTTAAAAAAAAAAATTTTTTTTTTCATTGTAAGAACTCATGGCTTATTAAACCACTGGGGGCTTTTGGAATCTTGTTTCTATAATCATTTGTTTCTATTACTAGACGACGTCATTTATTTTACTGTTGCTTTCTTTTCAATCTATATTGGACAAAATTTGAGACCAAAATTTAAAGGGAGGGGTGCGAAAAAGAAGAGACTCTTAAATGATTTTTAAAATTCAGTACAAGTGTATTTCATTTTAAATGATAGATATTGTGTTTGCAAAAATGCATGACATCAATCCACTCTGTCCCCCATACTTCAGGTAAATAAACACATTTTCAGTATACTTTATGAATGTATTATTCACTTTTCTGAAAAGTACATTTAAACTTCAAAATTTTGTATGCACAGTAGTAGAATCTGTTTGAATGTACTTGACCTGTTTTTTCTTCTGCATGTGAATGCCTTCTTAATTGCCTTCCGCTTTTACTAGCTGCCTGTATCCTAACAATTTGGAGTTGGGAACTCTTCTGAATAGACATTTTGTCTTCCATTCTCTATACTCTGCAGATTTTTATATCCAGTTGCAACATTTCTATTATGCTTCATACTTCCTCACAACAATTATGAATGTTCTACAGATTTAGAGGTAGAATTCAAAAACATACAAGGAAAAAGGCAGGGTGCACTCCTTTTATTAAAAGGCCAGAACACATCCTGGTTCACTGTTGCAAGACCACTGGGATGCATTAGGTGAATCTAACTTAGCTTGTGACACAAGTTAATAAAGTTGAATCCGGTTTTTTTGTTTTTTTTTAAAGTTGATGGCTGAAGTGAGATTAATTTCTAAATAGTCTCAACTCTTGAGACTTGCTATATTGCTTATAATGAAGAGGAAAAGGACACTTTCATTACTTTACATATTTATGTAATTGGAGGGAATGGAAAGTTTTTGGGAATATGAATCAAATATTAGACTGTTTTCTTATTTTAGTTTGTATATGTTTTAATTGTTTTCTCTCTCTACCCATTAAAGATTCCAGTGCTGAATATTCAAATGAAAATTTTTCCTGCACTTTGTACTGTAGCAGGGACCATATTTTCCTGTACAAATTACTTCCGTGTGATCTTCACAGGTGGTGTTGGCAAAAATGGATCAACAATAGCAGTAAGTATACCTTAAGATTTTCAACACTTGTTTACACTAGGACTTGGTTTTGTTGTCATTTTGTTTTTTATTTCAAATGTATAAAATCATTTGTTAATTTGTAATTTATACTTAGCCTTTAAAGAAACTAATGTTCAAAACTTCAATTTTATATATACTTACCCACATTTATATGCTTTATATATTCATACTTTTATGCATACACACACACAAACACACTTATTCACATGTTTTTTAAAGTATGAGCTGCTTTGTAAAAATAAACCTGGTCTCTTAAGTGAAATCCTCAGTTTGTGCCTAATCAATTTATGCTGCTACTTTTCATTAGCTCTTCTAGTTTGTGATTTATAGAAATTGCTGCCTATCAGGCACCATGAGGTTCCTGAAAGTTTGAGTTGAACTGTTCTGCAGCAGATCCATGTAGTATCTGATGAGTACTGAATACTATTAACTCTTCTCTTCACTCTGTACAGGGAACAAGTGTCCTTTCTCCTTTTCTCCATATTGGATCAGTGATTACATTAGCTGCAATGATCTACAAGAAATCTGCAGTTCAGCTTTTTGAAAAGCATCCCTGTCTTTATATACTGACATTTGGTTTTGTGTCTGCTAAAATCACTAATAAGCTTGTGGTAAGCACCTGAGTTTTTATTTGCTGTGTTTTTCACTTTCATCTTATTTTGGATTTATGGCTATAGTTCTCATTCTGTAGCTTCATAAATGGTCCTAGAGTTTGCCCTCTTCTAATCAGAATCTCTTGATATCAACATGGGAACCATTTTTACTCTTTTGTGAAGCTACAATTTGAAGTTACTGGAAGTTCTTGGAAAACATACAACTTTTTACCCTTTTATCCACTGTTTAATTTGGTTGTTCAGTTTATTTACATTCTTCAGTCTCAATCTGGACACTCAAATTAAGGCTTCTTGTGAAAAGCATCTTTTGTAGGGTTAGTTGACATGATATATCCCTTTCTTTCTCAGACACATTTCATATTGTTGGGTTTTTAGTTTTGGGAATTCAACAGCTATTCCTAAATAATTATTGGAAGTTGATATCTGAGCACAATATTATTTACTATGTAGTTCACAATTGTCCTCTTATGAAAATGCCTACGTTATTCTGTTTTATTCATAGGTTGCACACATGACGAAAAGTGAAATGCATTTGCATGACACAGCATTCATAGGTCCGGCACTTTTGTTTCTGGACCAGTATTTTAACAGCTTTATTGATGAATATATTGTACTTTGGATTGCCCTGGTAGGTATTGTACTAAGTCTTATTTCATGGTTTGAGGGTTTGAAGGTTGCTTGTTTTCTTATTTTGATGACCCAGTCATGAAAGATGGTTCATATAATTGTAATGATTTGGAATGTCAGAAATCCACATAAATGGGGCTGTGTGAGAGTTCTGTGGCTTTATATTTGAGCCTTTTATTTTTTGCATTAATCTTACTAGTCCTGCCTACATCGGGCAGGGCTCATAAATTGCAAATTTCTGACTGAGTAGAAAAGCATGAATCAGCATACTACACCCTGTGGGCCCATAGCCTGTTTTGGTAAATACAGTTTTATTGGAACAGAGCTATGGCCACTCATTTATATATTGTCTGTGGCTGGTTTCATGGTACAATGGCAGAGTTAAGCAACTGTGACAAAGACAATAAGGCCCATAAAGCTTAAAATATTTGCCATCTGTCTCTCTAACAAAGAGTTTGTATGTGAAGGAAAGATTGCAAGGAAATTGAATTATTTTATGGAATGGGAGGTGAATCTGTAGAGAGAACAGAGTCCAGTCCTCTTTACTTTCAGGAAGCTTAGGGAGAGCCTAAACAGGTGCTGAGAATGTCTCTTTTCTTTCCAGGTTTTCTCTTTCTTTGATTTGATCCGCTACTGTGTCAGTGTTTGCAATCAGATTGCGTCTCACCTGCACATACATGTCTTCAGAATCAAGGTCTCTACAGCTCATTCTAATCATCATTAATGATGTAATTGGTATATAGGAACATCATGTTTTCTGCAGGAAAGAAACTGAACATATTAAGGAGAATGGGGGTGGATAAGAACAAATATAATTTATAATAATGAATGTTGTATAACTTTTATTCTTTATTGTTGGTAACACTCCCTAACTATCCTGTGTGAGAATGGGAATTTCAAGTCCCATCTTGTAAATTGTATATGTTGTCATGCAGGGTTTGGGCCAAGAAAGCATGCAGAAAAAAATGCCATGTGATTGTAATTATCCTGGATTCAGAATAATACTGTGATGGGGAGCCAGATCCGCAGTGCTGGAGAGTTCTAATGTTGACTGTTTGCAGGCCAAAAGATGATTGCTTTATAATTTTAACAAATCATTGTCTTTTAGTAACATCCTTGTTTAGTGTCTTCTCAAGCTTTCTTTACTAAGGAATTCAGCTTGTGACACAGATACATCCCACTAGCTTGTGAGGTGGAACTAGTAATAAAGACCTTGAATTTGGATTGAAAGGTTTCCTATCTTTACATTGTTGAGGAAGTCCTTTTTTTTTTTAATTGCTCAAGAAATGATTCTCTCACAGGCTTGGGAAATCCTGTTAGCATGCAGAATAATGTGGTAACTTTGTCAATTTCCCATTTTATTTTTTTAAATAAATATATGATCTGAAAGCCAACTTTTTCTCAGTTTTACTCAGTGGAAAGATAAACTAAGTTTTAATGTTATTTTTTTAAATTTAAGCAAAATTTATTTCTGTTCTTTAATAAATAAGAAAATGTGGTCCACTGCATTGTTGTGATGTGTCTTGTGACATTTCTATTTTGTAGAAACTTTAAAAAGGAGAACTATGTTCATTTTTCCTGTCAATGGTTTTTTTGTGTTGTAGTTGTCACCTGTGTGATTATCAGTCATTTAGAAATCTCAAACCCTTCCCCTAAATTTTCAGCAAGTGCCTGGGCCTCTCTAAGGGGTCACTTTGTACTCTCCTTTTCTGGCAGTCTCCTCTTTGGTATCTGTACTGTCGTTTGAAATGGGAACCAGATATGTTTCCACTTTATACAGATAATTCAGTTGCTTGAAGAAGAGGGACACAGGAGAAAAGATTTAAACTATTGGCTAAAATGAGGTGTCTTATTATTGATTTTCATCTATATCCTGTCCCATAATCAGGAATAAACAGTAGCTACACTGTCTTGTATGGCAGCCAGAGCGCTGCTTGCTTGCACTTTTAATGATTCCATCAATACCATGTAGATTGAATTAGCAAGGAGAAGTAAACCTTTCATTTCTTTGCCAGACTATATTGGGAAATGAAAATCCGTCATTACTTTTCCTTGCTAGCAATTGTTCCAATATCTGGGATAAAGAAATACATACAGGAAAATGTTAGGGCAGACCCAAGTATTAAAAGCTAGGACAGAGCAGGACAAAGGAGGAAGGATAATTCTACTTGTTTGGCAAAGTTACATCAGTTGTCTTACTGACACATCAGGTACTATCTATAGTGGAAATTGAGGCCTGGAGAGGTTAAATGGCATGCCGGTGTCACTTGCTATTTTTCAGAACAAAAATTAGAATCCAGATCTGAATCCTGGTGCAGTGTTCTCTCCTATGCTATACTGGGCTTTAGTTGGCTAAAGTTCTGAAGCAAGATGTTAAGGGCTAATTGAAATGTGTTTATTTTCCTAGATTCTTTTTCAGCATAGATGGAATCTGAAAAGCACTCAGATATTTAGTGTGTGCTTCCTTCAGCCCTAAATACAGCATTAGCATCAAATCAAGGGTACATTTGTAATAAACCTCAGCAAACCTTACCTGAAGAACCTTTTAAGAAAGTACAGATTTCCAGGTCCTATCACTAGAGATGATTTGGTATATTTGTGATGAGGCATAAGAGGATATTTTCACAAGGTTCTCAGGATTCCAGTTCCTGTTCTGAAACCTTTGGAGGTACAACTGTATTTAGGCACCACTGCCATAAACTACCAAAAAAAAAATGTAATTCCTAGAAGCTGTGAAGAATAGTAGTGTAGCTAAGCACGGTGTGTGGACAGTGGGACATCTGCCACCTGCAGTAGGTCTCTGCACTCCCAAAAGCAAATTACATTGGCTTGAACTTCAGTATGCCCGGTTCCACCCTCCAGAAACTTTTGTGTTCTTTGTATAGAATTTAGGAACTTCTGAGGGCCACAAATACACACATTAAAAAAGGTAGAATTTTTGAAGATAAGATTCTTCTAAAAGAGCTTCCCAATGCTTGAGTAGAAAGTATCAGTAGAGGTATCAAGGGAGGAGAGACTAGGTGACCACTAAACTCCTTCAGACTCTTAAAATTACGATTCTTTTCTTAAAGGGGAAGAACGTCAGTGCAGCGATCCCTTCACCTTTAGCTAAAGAATTGGACTGTGCTGCTCAAAATAAAGATCAGTTGGAGATAGGGTGTCCAAGACTGAAGGTAAAGGACTAGTGCAAACTGAAAGTGATGGGGAAACAGACCTACTTATGGAAGCCACGTAGTGTTCTTCACACGCTGCTGTTGACTGAAATTCCTATCCTCAAATTACTCTAGACTGAAGCTGCTTCCCTTCAGTGAGCAGCCTCTCCTCCCAGGATTCTGGAAAGCACACCTGACTCCAAACCAAGGACTTAGATGCCCTGTGTCCAGTGCTGCTGCTGCTTTTACCAGTATCTCTTACCCTTCCTGTTAGAAGAAGTAGAGCTGCTGCCCCCCATGATTCTATCACTCCAAACATATGCCCATGGCCAGGTCTTCCACTTATAGTCCACTTGATTGTCATATTCATTGCCTTATTTTCCTCGTTCTCCACCCATAGTAAAAGCCAAAGACACATATAAAAATAAGATTTTCCTCTTTACTCTCATCCTTACATGTCCACAGACTTCATGTAGAGAGGCTGAGCCTTTCGACCACAAAGTGTGTTCTGTGTTGAAGATGTTATAATGATGGGAGAGGGCAGTTGCAGCAGCTTCTAACCAAGTGTCTACAACACATGTACTACTGTTTCCTACCTGTGTCACCTCTGCAAAAAATGGAGCTCTGAGCCCAGTTATGTGAGCATGGTGTCAGAGCCCTCCAAAGTCCTGAGAAATCAATACCAGGGATCCAAATCTCAGACACCAGTTTGAAGCAATACCTGGATACCAAGACTCAGAGTGAGGATATGGATTTTGGGGGCTGACAGTTTTGCTGATCCTGCCACACTGGCAGGGGCTGAAGTCCAGAAATGGTGTGTAGCTCTAGTCATTCTTATTCACCACAGCTCTTATTTCACAGTTTTTTCCCTTGGTTTCTTCTGTTTCTTCTGTTCCTCATATTCAAGTATTTTCTGTTGGAAATAGCCTGTGGGTTCAAATACAGGTGTTAGAGGCATCTGATCTGGTCAGGCAGATTATAATGAGCTCAGGAATAAGGATCAGAAATATCCTGTCTGCTCCCCATACTCCCATCCCTGCCAGGATGTCTCTGGCCTCACAGGCTTCTAGGGATCCAGACATTCAGTTTTGTCCAAAAAGGAGCCCATAAACAGAGGATACTTAGCAGGAATTAGCTCTAGACTAAAACAGAGGAAAGGGCTCAGTCCTGTTGGCTAATGGGTAAACCAACTTCCACAAAATGGCAGCCCATTAGACATTTTCTTAGGTTTCAGGTTATGTCATTTCAACTCCACTAATGAAAGTCTACCTACAGCTATTTTGTGGGTTTCTAAAGAGAAGTAGTCTTTCTTTCCCCTCCTCTTTATTCTAGAGGTAACCCTCTATGGGCTTAGACCGTTGGGGACTGTTACTGTACCTGCAGGAGGATTCTTGCTCTTCTCGGCTTCCTGGATGAAAAGTGAGAAGAGCTGTGTCTTCACAAACTTCTTCACAAATCGGCGGTTGGTCTTGGAGGTCAGAGCCTTACAGAAGGATCTTTCTTGGAAGTGGCCTTGCCCATTTGCCTCCCGCTTGATATAGGAAGCATAATGGCCCACAATCTTGACAAAGAACTGCACAAAGGGGCCTGAAACATGCTCGTTGATTTGTTCTGCAGCTGCAGGAGATATAAAGGCCATCTCAGAGGGTAGCAGAAGAATGAAATTACCCAA
Organism: Gorilla gorilla gorilla; assembly: GCF_029281585.2. NCBI lineage: Eukaryota > Metazoa > Chordata > Mammalia > Primates > Hominidae > Gorilla > Gorilla gorilla. The sequence continues at coordinate 127,712,083 of NC_073224.2, read as the reverse complement.
ACTCACCTTCAAGAATGGCTTTCTTGCAGGCGGAAAGCTCCTGGGGAAAGCCATAGGGTAGGGTTCATAATTACTGACTGAGATGGGAATCTGGGTATGAGTTCTCTGCCATTGCTTAGGAAGAATACAATCCCAAATTCAGACTTGCCCTAGGTTCTAGGCCTCTAGGGCTGGTCTAGGACTACTGAGTGAGTTCATTTTAGTTCTGGAAGGGAATGATTGAGAAGCATGCCCTTGCACTGCCTGGAGAGACCCAAAATAAGAGTAAGGACTTACTCTTTAACTCATTGATCCCCTGACCAAGAGAGTATAAGATGTCATCCTGAAGCTTCGGTGGCAGGATGTCTTTTTCATCACCAACCTAGAAGAGGACAGAGCTCCGAGGTCAAGCAGGAAGGAAGTGTGGAGTGAAGGTGGTTGGCAGAAAAGCAGAAGGAGGGCATGAATTCTACACCCCCACTCCACCCGCAAATAGCCACATAGGACAGAAACAACAGAAGCTGTTTCTTGGCCTTTAGTTTGACTCTAGACATTAGCAAGGGATCCTCTCCATCCTGGTGGTACTTGATTTATATCCCTTGCTTAAAAGGCACTATCACTGATTGTCTTATAGTGAAGTCATCTGTGTTTATGTCCATGGGCTCCTTGAGAGAGATGTGGTCTTTTTAGCACAGATTCTCACTCAACAAAGAACTTAAATGTTTGTTTAAATAAGTGGAACATGGATGAAACTAGAGTGGTAGAGTTGGTGATAGGCCTGCAGGGGATCTGAACCCAGACACTTACCGACATTAAGAAGGTTCCTTCACAAAGATTGACCAGCAGGACCTGAAATAAACATAGACTGGCTTTCTCTGGTCCTCTTTCTTCATAGACCCCCAGAGGATTTACCGTCTTGATTTCTGCCTGTGGCTGTATCTTTCAGCCCAGGTAGCAACAAAATCAATATCTTCAGTTCTCATTTCCTATCTAGCATTCTCCTTTCTCACCATTCCCCTCTGGAAATCTCAGTTCCCTTCCTGAGGAAAGGGTGTGGGTGTTTGTAGGAAGGGACAAGGAGAAAGAGCTAAGGTAGAAGGGAAATACAAGATGGAGAAATCACAGCCAGTCACTCCCTTAATAAAACATTGACTGCAGAAATTGCTTCTACATGGAGCATTTAGTACATTGTTCACATAAGTGCTTTACACGTTTGATCTCAAGCAACAGTCCCGTGAGGCAGATACAATCTCCATTTTGAAGATGAGGAAACAGACCCAAAGAAGCTGCCCGAGGTCATACTATGCTGCTAATAAGAGAACCAATTTTTTTCCAAGCCTAGACTGATATTCTTGAGATTGCATTCCTCTCTCTACAATTCCCCTTCAACTCCCTGCTCCCTAGAACAGAGACCAATATCTTTTTATTTTTTTCATGCTTGCAACAACTTATGTACAATTTTCTATTAGAAAAACTCCTGCCTCTCGTGGTGGCTCACGCCTGTAATCCCAGCACTTTGGGAGGCCGAGGCGGGTGGATCACGAGGTCAGGAGATCAAGACCATCCTGGCTAACACGGTGAAACCCTGTCTCTACTAAAAACGCAAAAAATCAGCTGGGTGTGGTGGCGGGCACCTGTAGTCCCAGCTACTCCAGAGGCTGAGGCAGGAGAATGGCGTGAACCCGGGAGGCGGAGCTTGCAGTGAGCCGAGATCGCGCCACTGCACTCCAGCCTGGGCGACACACCGAGACTCTGTCTCAGAAAAAAACAAAAAAACAAAAAAAAACTACCTCACAGCTTTGGGCCTTCCAGCAGGAAACAGCAAAGGAAGAAAATGAGCCCAGGGTCAACAGGAAGAGGAAAGGAAAGGAAGTGAGGAGACCATGTGTCTACAGTCCTCAAGTGAGATAAGCACTGGGCTGGAACTTGGGGGACCTGAGTTTTAGCACTGGCCCCATCACTGCCCAGGGAGCCTTCAGTCTAGACCAGAGATTACAGATAGGCATCCTGCTGGCTGATTCCAACCAGCAGATCTGTTTCTTTGATCTTCACAGTATTTTTAAGTAATTGATTTGGTTTCCAATATTTAAACTGGACTATCTCACATAAAGTTTGGATTTGGGGCTTCTCCTGAAAAGTCAGGAGATCTAACACTGGGTCCACATTTCTAAAGGACAACACTCGGATGGAACTGAGTAGCAGTTGCCTGCTTTAGGCAGGGCATGTTCCCACCAGTTTACCGTAATTTCCCAAATCATGTATTGGTCATTTAAATGCCCGCTGGGCCTCTCTTTTCCGTTTGTGACCCTTGGTCTTGATAGAGAGAATGATCCCTCCATTGTCCCTTCTTCCAAATACAAGGAGAGAGTGGAAAGTATGCCAAAAAATAGAGCATGCACTGTAATTATCTGTCATCAGGGGAGAAAAGTTGAACTAGTCCAGGCCTGAAACCACTTGTATACATAGGCTCAGATGCCTTCATGAAGGGAAGACTGTTCCTTTGAGGGATTTGGGGGAGAGAGTGTGTATAAATAATTTGTTTTTCAAGATTGTTCCCAGAAATCTTTCCAGTATTTGGGCATATTATTGTCTGTGGAGTAATCCCTTACCAAAAGCCAGAGTCTGACTGGCCATCAGGAGAGGAGCCACGGCTTCCAGGGAGCTGGAGCTGCAGAGTCAAGAAGTTTCATAATTTCTGGGGTTGGAACATTTAAATGTTTATTGCTAAACATGGGGCTAATACTCTGTCCCAGTTAGTCACAAGGCTAAAGCTGGTTCAAAGGGCATGTGTACTCAGCAGTTCTAAGGAAGGATGAGGGGGCCGGTGGAGCAAAGAAGGGAAACACAGCCTTCTTCTTTACTTTGCAGCAATGGTTTCTATAGGAGGGGATTTGGTTTTATCTGTGCTAGGTTCCACTGTTGTCTATGTGGCCTTGGATAAGTCTCTGGAGCTCAGTTATCTCTTGGAGTGAGTCAATGGTTATGGCCAGGGCAGACATTCCCAAGTCCCTCTTCTGGCTTGAGATATAGTAACATACTATCTTTTGAAAGTCCCTACTGACAACTCTAAGGCACACGTTTTGAGTTATTTTTCCAACAGTGGGGATAGATTTATGCTTTTAATGCCCATTTTCACAACTGAATTCTCTGGTGTGTCTGGTGCACTGCCAAGATGTAAGAAGCTAACAAAATCAAAGAGGATTCAGACCTATATCCTCATTAGCCACCTTAGCTCTGTGCTACTCAGAAAGATGACTTGCTGCAAAAATCTGCATTTTTAAGACTCATAGTTTGCCAGAGGGCCATGTTAGCTCAATTCCAAGGAATTCAAATACATTCCAGTGGGGTGTGTGTTGTATAGACCAGCTGTGTCATACATTTGGATGAGATGGGACACCCCGAAGACTGCTCATTAGGGCCAGCTGGCATAGAACAGTCTGCTCACCCCTGAATAAGCTATCCACTGCCCCTTATGCCTAAAGGGGAATCCTTCAGAAGGGAGCCTGCATTTATTGAGCATCACCTGTGTGTCGGGTGCCAGGTTAGGAGCTCTAGGCAGGTAGTTTCCCCCAGAATCCTTAGGAAGTGAACACTGTTATCCCCATTTTAGAGATGAGAAAGCTCAGGCTTAAAGAGGTAAGGTAACTTGCCCCTAATCACACAGCTGTAAGCAGCAGAGCTGGGATCTGAATCCCACTCTACCTGGCTCCAAATCATGCACTCTTCTTGCCACATCATACCTCTTCCATAGGGCTGTCCATGACCTCCTGCTGGAAGCGCATTTGTACTCCAACCATGAAGGGGGTGGGGCAGCAGACGGTGGCCAGAAGGCTCTCAGGGACAACAGGGATGTAGGTGTGCGCCCAGCTGAAGGGGTAGAGCAGTGCGGCAGCAGCATGGATGCACTGAGACAGGGTGCTGGGACAGAGCACAGAGGATGAGAGTCAGGGGGCCCCTGCACCACCATGCTACACACCCCTCATCGCCCACCACCAACAGCAGCTAGAGCAGTGCTGCCCATGCCCATGGCAGAAAGGCAAGTCTGGGGGCCATGCTGGTCACAGATCTTGAACGTACATTGCTGGGAGGGAGGAACAGAAACTAGAGAGTCTGAGGCTTCACTATCAAGAAGGGGCCTTGATTTGACCCTTCTTTTCCCAGTTAGTCTTCTCAACTTACTACTGGCCAAAAATAAAAGTGACTCTGAAGAGAAGAGGGAAGAAGAGTTGCTTTCATTCAAGGAGATAATTGATTGAGCCCCTAGCCTGTGCTCACAACTGTGAGCATACCTCACAGATGTGGATACCAGGAAGAGTAAGACACTGACCCTGCTTTTAAGGAATTCACAGTGTAGTTAAGAGACAAACATGTAAACAAGCACTGGAGGCTCAGCCGAGAGGCAAAGCCTTTTTACCTCGCTATGTCTATCCACCCTCATCCCCAGCCTTTGCCCCCACACAGCCCCCTCTGGGCACACTCGAGGTTATTAAAGATTACCAGGTTGCTGCCTGAGTAGCTTGGGAAATTCCCAGGTTCTAGGAACCTCTGCCCAGCAATTCCTACACGGAAAGTCCCACAAAGGTGCCTCCTCAAGACTTTCCAGTGAAGCATTTCTCGTCACTCCTGCCCAAGTCACAACTTGGACCCTACTCCTCTGGCCACCACATACACACAGTCCCACTCTCTGTCTTTCTCTTTTATCCCCTGGCTTTCATGGCTCTTCTTTACTCCAGCCAAATTGCCTCAAAGTCAAGGCCAATAAAAGCACAGATGCGGGAATCCTTGTTTCAGTTCTGGGTTTCAAGCTGGCACTTCCTGAATTAGCAAAATTGAGTCTCTGAGAGGCTAGCTGACTGGAAGTCCCCTCCCTGTCTGAGCTTCAGGGAGCTGAAAAACTCAGTGTGGGAAGGAAGTGGGGAGTGGTGGGATTTCCCTGAAGAAAGTAAACGTCTGAGAGGTGAATCCTGCCAACCTCCACTTCCCAAACACTGATCTGAGGAGGAAAGGCAGAATCCCAGCTCTAGCCACACAGGAACTTCTGGTTTCCATTCAAGGCTGGGAGTGAAAGAGCTATTTCCAAAGCAAAAGATGATGCCACTCCCTTCAAGGATTACCTACAACTAGTTCCTTTTTGGTTATCACCCATTTTTACAGAATCTTCAACAGAGACCCTACTGCTTGCCCAAGTTTCCTTTCCTCTGAAACCCATGACATTCACCTGCCCCTCTGACTTCTGTTGAGTCCCTAACATCCTTTTCTTCTTCCCTAAAAGATAAAAGCAGGGTTGTCAACCTAAAATCACTGGTTTTCTCCCTCCCCAGATATGAATAGAAGGTCCACCCCTACCCCTACTGTTTTATGACTTTTTTCATTCTCCATTCTATTACATCTCCCTATGTCCTTCTCAGATCTGAAGCCCCTAAGAGGTAGAGACCATGGCACAATAGTACCCTGCTTCCACTACACACAGGGATATACTCAACTGTGAACTTAAGAACAGAAGCTAGCACTCAGCAATATGTGCTCAGCAGGGTGTTAGGTACCTAATGTGCATTATTTCATTTAATCCTCACCACAACCTTATGAGGTAATCACAATCATTATTTCCATTTTCAAGAAGTTAACAAACTAACTTAATGGGAACCTCATAGCTAAAGGTAGAAGAACTGGATTTAAACCTCCTAATTCTGCTGATTTCAATCCCTGTGCTTTCAACCACTATGTAATTCCGCATCCCCTTCAGGTGAAGGACCTTGTCCTGTTTGTATCTTCCCAATGCTTGGCATCTGGCAACCAGTTGACACACAATAAATGTTTGTTGAATGAGTATCTACCTCCTGCCCTGTTCTCCACCCTCCCTCAGCCTTGCAAGGGCAGAATCATGTCTGCATCCACCCTAACTGGTCCCACCCGGGCTGTCCCAGGAATACTTCCTGTCCTTCCCCAAGCTAAGTCAGGAGCATTCCTCAGGCCCAGGCAGCAGTCCTGTGTGGAGGAAGAGGCAGTGGGGGTGGTTCAAAACAGCTGTTTCTCTTGGTTTAAAGAACAAGGAGCTAGAAACAGGAGGGTGGGCGCATGGACCCTACAGCCCATTTTCCTTGGATAACCTCCAGTCTGTTCCCTTGAACCCAGGGATGCTGGGCAGTTCAGGTGAGCCGTTCAGGGGCTGGGCCCACCTGAGACCTTCCGCCAGGAAGATGATTTTTCTCTCCAGCACGGCAGAGGCAAAGATCTGAAGTATCTGTTCAAAACTGAGACAGTGCAATAGAGAACTAAAATCCACATGTTCTAGGTGGGAGTCCAGGGGCCGTGTCAGTGAAATGAACTGTGGGGAAACCAGAGAGAGAGAAGGTGTCACTACACTGCAAGATCATGCAGACCCCGAGGTGCTGGGCCTCTACCAGCCTCTATTCCTTCTGCCCCCAGGAGTGAATCTGGCCCTGTCTCTCTGTCCCCCTGCTAATTGGCTGGAGGACAGCACTGATGTGATCTTGAGTATGGCCCATAATGTCCTGCACCCTCCCTCACTCGCCTCCCCGAGCATATGCCCCTCTCTCACTGTGCTTCACCACATGGGCTTCTGTTCCTTGAGCAATCCCATCTTTCCTGCCTGCAGCCTTCACAGTGAGGGCCCTCCTCCTGCACTGCTCTGCTCCCTTCATTCTTACCCTCTTTCAGGTCACAGAGGCCCCCTCTTGGCCATGTGATACTTTCCCATCTTCTTCTTACGTAGCACCCTGTTTTGTTTTTTTTTCTTTCATCACAGTTACATAATTTCTAATTCAACATGCACTGGTGTGTTTATTTAACATCTATTCTCCCCACTGGACTTACAGCTCCAAAAGGTCAGGGACCACATTCATTTTGGTCACCACTGTATTCCCAGAAAATAGTATAGCTTGGCACACAGCAAGCATTAAGCACTTATTTTTTGAGAAAGTGAAAATTTCTAGCCTCTCTTCTTATTTTCCTGTGGGGAAGCCAAGGTTCAAAGGGGCACACAGACTATTCAGAGTTCCAGAGGACAGGACTGGAATTCTTAGAACAGTGTTCTACCTGCTGCCTCAGTGTGCTTGGTGCCTTAAAACAATAGCATTCCCCTGTGCATGGGTGGAGACTCGGAGGTGGGGATGGATGATAAGAAATGGACAGATGGACGCTGTAAGGTAGAGACAGGACAAACAAAGGAGAGTGGAAGGGGGGTAGGGGCAAGTGGCAGTCTGAGGGCTGAGGGAAAAGTCCTTTATAGCACCAGAAGCCTCAACTTACATGGTTTATTTATTATAAATAAAAGTCTTGGTGGCTTGAGCAGTAACTAGGTGCTTGTGGGTATCAAGTTAGAAGGATCAGAAAATCTGGGTTTGATTTCATCTTTGTCCATTCTAACCAAGTCCCAGTCCCCATCTGGCTCAGTTTCTCTGTACTTTAACCTGGTTAATGGAAGAACAGTGGTGAGAGGTGCCACAGATGCCTACCCTCTCCAGCTAGGGAAGGTCTCACCCATTTTGCTAACCCACCTCAGTGCCTGAGTCGGGGATGAAGCTCTTAAGAGTGACAGTCTTCCCAGGAGCAGGGAAGGCTGCCTCTCGGAGGCCCTGCATGAATGGGTAGATGACAGCCATGGAGATCTGATGTCTCTTCTCCACTTCATCCAGGATCTGCAGGGAAAAGAACCACAGGAGGCACGGCTCAAAGGGACACTACCAGGCAGGTGGAAGAGACTCTACTTGCCCCTGAGCGTCATAATGTTCTCATACTGGTTCAGCTGATCCTCATGTATCTTCTAGGGCCCTCCACGAACTGGTCCTCTCCCTCCCTGGCAGAGGCTGGGCTCATGCTAAATAATCTGCAGTTTATCTCCCACATAAGACCTGCCTTCTTCCAGCTTCCTTTTTATTATCTCTCTACAAATCCATATTCTTCCCCTCTCCTAACACCAACATAAAAGCACCTCCCTGGGAAGTCATCCTGGAGTAAACTCATCACCCATGATGGTACCATGTCCACTCATGCTGGTTGGAGCAGGAGGCTAGAAGCCTAAGCCTCTTGGTACCACTCTGTCCTCCAACTCCCACTGTAGATTCCTGAGGTCAGAGACTGCCTCCATCCCTAGGAGCACTGCACAAAGGAATGCTCTGCCCAAGCAAAAGCTGACAGAGTTTCCTCCCCTCCTCCTCCAAAGGTCCTGCTGGGGTCAGAGCATAATGAAGTCCTTTCTGGTCACCAGCGGATGGCATGGCCCCCATGGATTCTGCTCAAATTCTGTCTCAGATGCACTGGCACTCAAATTAGCTCCAAGAGAAGTCCTGGGGACCTCAACTGTTCTTCTACCCTTGAAGGAGTCAGAATGGGTCTTATAACTCCTTCATATTTGTTTAGTGCTCTGCCTTTTATAAAGAGTCTTCTCATATATCACCTCATTTAAGCCTCACGCCACCCAGTGAGATAGGAAGGTGAGATTATTATATCCATTCGACGGATGAGGAAATTGAAACTCAGGGCAGAAGTTTCTTCCGCTTGTCCTACTTCAACTACTTTCTTACTTGGCTAGAGTGGGAACAGTAGCTGTCTCTGCAAGAGGTCCAGTCCCCTAGATTCAATTTCCACTTTTCCCTTACGTCAAGTGCATGCCCCTTTGCCTCAGTTTTCCCAAGTGTGCTTTAATGCTGACTCTGGCTATGGGAGAAGAGCTCCACTAAGAGCTTAGTTGCACAGGCAGGGTTGGCAGCCAGAGACAGCCTGGAATATGGGCAGGACAAACAGGCCCTGAGGAATCCTGTTCTATCCCTACCTTGGAGAACAAGCCGAAGCAGCCGATGCAGCTGATGATGCAGTACACTTTGGGAAGGCGAGGGCCAGGGCCGGCAGGCTGGGGAGGGACAGAGAGGCTCCTTCAGTGCTGCAGCCTCCCCAAGGGCTTCTCCCAACTGGGTATGAAGGAGCACAAGGCTGATGGCTGGGGAGGGGGATTTATGGGGAATGGTGGGTGCAGCAGGGAGGTCAGAATGGCCACCAGCATCAAAAGAAGAAATCCTTGAGGGTACTGGGTGAGTTGGTGGGCAAGCGCTGCCACCTTCAGTGCCAGCACAATCTGGGGTCAGCAAAGAGGGGTAGCAAGTGTGCCTTAGAGATGAAGAAATGGCTAAGGAGGAAAGCACTGTAAAGGTGACTTGGGGAATCCTCCTGAGACCTAAGATTTGAAACTAATTGTCCAAGTCCCAGCCTCTGCTCTGGGAGGCTCCAGGGGCCGAGGTAAGCAGGCCTGGATAGAGCAGGCAGGGAGAGGAGTTAGTTGTATTGAAAGCCGGAGAGAGCACAGACCAGAGCCTGACCAGCAGGGGGAGAAGGGGCATCAGGTCCTCGTGCTTGTGGGGCTGCAGAGGGAGCACTAGCATGGCAGCAGGTCCTGGGCTGTGCTTTTTCTACAACCAGTGCTGCCAATAAGCCTGGAGTTTTGCAGCTCAGGCTTGAGCAAGCCCAGCCATGGAGCTGAGCAGACTGCAGAAAGGAAGGGGCAGTTCTGAGCTGCACAGACCAAGAGGCGCCTGCAGTATCCAATCTTTCTGCTCCCATCCACATTGGTCAGAACGAAGGAGAAGGTCTCCCTAAGAAAGAGCAGACAAGGCTTGATTTGTATTGCTCACTGAATTCTAAAACAGGAAAGTGGTCAGCACTAGAGGGTGGAGAGGAGGGCAAAGGGGAGTTGCTGATTAATCATAGGAGTAAGGGCTCACTGGTGTCAGGCCCTAAACACATCATCTCATCTAATTGTCAAAACAACTCTTTGAGGTAGGTTCAGTAATTATCCCCACTTTAAAGATGAAGGAACTGAGGCCAGAGGGTGCTTCTTGTTCAAGGTCACTCAACTCATAAATAGTGAAGTCAAAGCTCAAGCAGTCAAATTCCAGGGCTCATGCTAGAAGGGCCTTTGCTACATCGCCTTCTTGGAGGCTAACTGCTTTCTGCTAAGTCCAGCTTGAGCCAGTAGCAGAGTTAAAAGCAGCAACTATTGCTTCTAGGACAGGTGGGAGAATCTGGCTCTTTGGACAGAAGTGACTGATCAAACTGATAGCTCATATTCTTGGCCTTGAGGGACCCCAGGCCAGATGTTTTCAAACAAATCAGTTACACTCCCAGGCCGAAAATCAACAAATGACAGCAGTGAGGGAGGCTACAGGAGCCACAGAACTCACACATGTTCCTTCTCCCCAGATCCAATACCCTTGCCCAGGGCTGAGCAATTACCTGGGATACTCGGTGAGTGATGCCCACTCATTCCCATCTGGGAAGCAGAACAAGGGGATAGCTTTGAGCAGCCGCTCCTCCTCCTCCTGCTGACCCCGAAGCAGGTTCTCCCGCTATAAGGCAAAGGAAAAGACAAGTGGATGTGAAGCTGGGGGCAGAGATAGCAGGAGACAGCTTCAGAGCTGGTGGGCTTCCTTTGAGGCTCTAAAGCAGTCTAGGGATAAGCTTCTCCACTAGCATAGGGGCGAAGGGTGCCTTTGCCCATGACTTTGCACAGTTTGCATTCTGGGTCCAGTTGGAACAACTCCAAAGCTGAAACAGCCCCTCCTGGGTCAACTCTACATAAGCTTGAGTTCGACCTCAGTATTGAGATCTACATAGAAAGGGGACAGGGCCATGCTGAATATAGAAAGGCCCTGAAATGGCCCAGGCCCCTGGGAGGACAACATCAGAGAGGTACCACATCAGAGAAGAGAAGCGGCCAGCTCAGTTGGCACACCTGCTAATGAGAAGGATTCCCAACCCTCTACCTGGTGAAGGATCAGACAAGGAGTCTAATGCTTGGGCTCGGGCAGAGGGCTGTGCCTGCCCACCAGTTACAAGGCTGCCCTACTCTTTCCTTCCCACACATCCCAGAGAGGGGATTCATTCTAGGAGTTCTGGCAGAAGGTAAGCTTGTCTGCAGAGAAGGGTGACTGAAAATGGGATTTGGAGGACCTATCAGGTCCCCTAAAAGGCAAAATGTCTAGCCTAGTTTCCCTGCTCGGAAGCCTAGGTCAGTCCCTCACAAAGAAGTTAGACCTAGATTCTGTGGGTGATAACAGAGAACTGGGGCTGCGCTAAGAAGGAAATGGAGAGCAGCGAGCTCAGAGCTCAGGGCAGCTCCAGGCTCAAGCCCCGGTAGGGTAGGGAGAAGGAGGTGGAACCCCCACCCCTACCACCTTCCAAACACCCCAGTCCTCTGGCTGGCCCTGCCCCTCCTTCAGTCCTTACCTTGGGAAATTGGTAGGTGATTATAGGCTCGTAATCATCCTCTGAACGCTTCTTTTTGAGAGAAACCACAAGAAGGTATTCAAAGAAGTGCTGCCCCCCAGCAAAGTTGGGCAAAGAGTGCTCCTGGGCCCTTTCTGGTTCCTTTAAAGCTTCCCCTGAATTGTCCTGGGGTGGTCCTGAAACCAAGCCAGAGCCCATTTAGTATAATCTCATTGATCCATTCCTGGAGTGGAGTCTGTGAGAATCCGGGTGACCTCCACACCTCAAGGCCACCTTGCCAATGCTGAGATACCTGGATACCGGCCAGCACCACCAGTCACTCAGGATCAGGGCCAAATGGGCAGTTTCCACACCTGCCCTGGTAGACTTGAAACCATGGGGAGCCAAGCAGAGGAAAGAAACCACTGACACAGAAGCCACGGAAATGTGCTGGAGAGGCCACATGGAGGCCAAGGCCCCAGGGTACCACAGAGACTGCCTAACCTGTCGGGTGCTTCTGGCAGTCCTGGAACAATACGGCCTGAGAGTTTAGTTCATACTAAGTGAATAAGAACAGGCCCAAAGGGCATGTGACTGTGACCACACTAGCCCCACAGAGGGCATGACCAGCTCTTAAAAACCAGCAGAGGAAGCCTCCTGACCCAGTCACATGGGGAACCATGTGGAGGCCGAGATATAAAGGAAGAGGAGGAAGGAGCATTTCAAGGAAGAAACAGTCCCGCCTAAGAGGGTCACCCTAAAAACAAGGAAGTAGGCAGTCCAGTCCTGACCTGCTCGGAGTTGAAGCAGTCGGCGTTGGAAGAGCCTGAACACCCGGCCTACCACTTGTCCTTCCATCTCTGGGCCTTCAGGACAGAGCGGACTCCCCTCTCCCCTAACACAGACAGACCGGTGACAGAAAGCCTGAGAAAGGGGCTGCTTCAGTCTCCAGCCACAACTCTGTGAAGCCAAGCCACGCGCTGTCTTCCAGAGAGGGAATAGAAGTTTCCATCCTGTGCACCCAGTCGTTGAGCAAGAAGGATGTGACGGGACCCAGGAAGGCAGCAGAAGCCAGCACCAACAGAGTCAGCATCCTGGCACTGCAGCGCAGATCTCAGCTCCTCCCAAGAGCCCCAGGGTGTGGCGAGAGAAAAGGTCATGAGCAAACACCTCTGGCTGAAAGTAGCCAGAAAGGCCTGGCTACTTACGGGCTAAGGGTTTTGAATCTGGGCTGCAGATTGTGCAGAGTTAATTTACAACCTTAGAACAGTGGACAATGCTTGATAGTGTCAGACTGTGGGCACTGGAAACTAGCTGGTCTCAGGATAGGGATCCTATACCTCCAACACTTGGATTGCTGACCTTTCACTTATCAACTTGGTCAACGGAAGTCAAAAACCCCAGCAAGGCCACCTGCTGAATTCTAGAACTTCCAGGACTTCCCGACCTACAGCACATGGCCAAACACTCTCTGCAGCCAGGATGCCACTGCCCTCCCCTGATTAAGATAAATAGACTTGGCCTAATAATTATCCAAATAGATTAATTCTTCCAACAAAAGAAAGAGTTCTGAAGTCAATGCCCAATAGCCTTCTTTCCTGATGGTGCAGTAGAGAGCAAAATCCATCTCTAAGCCCAGAGTTCATGATATTTTGGAAATAGCTACAATGGTGAATTTCACCCCCTGGAGAGTTCTGTCACTGGCACTTGTTCCAGGGTTCCAGCAGAGTCCCTCTTCTCAAATAGGAAGCACTGGCTCAGAAGACTGTCCCCAGCTTAAGGTAGGGGACTGATTGCACCAGCAGCCTGAGGGTGATTCCATGGCAGTGGAAAACATCCGGGTGATCTCCACCCAACCCCCACGCCTGCTCAGCCTTCCTCCGGGTCAGGCTAGGTCAGCTGTTCTGCCCAAGCTACAGGCACAGCTGCTAGCCCACTGCTGTGTCTGGAGACTAGGTAAGAGAGAAGGAATAGCAAAAAAATCACCTTGGATTCTCACAGAAACCCCTGAATGAGTAAATACAGGGAAGGCTTTTACCAGGAAGCTGCCTCAAAGGGAAAGCAGGGGGCAAAAGGGTTTGACGCCAGTGTTTGCCACTCCTGCTAAGAATAAGCACCCCTCTGGAAGAGAGTGGGGTGCTAGGATAGGGAAAACAGCTGCTTTGCTCCTAAAAGCTCTAGACCTGGCTTCTGTGGGACTAGAAAAAGCCAGGACTCATGGCCAAACTCATGTACAGTAAAGAAAGATGTTCAAATGCTGTAATGGGTGAGAAGAGCGAACTAGAACACTTGGAGCTGGCACCACACCTTACTTGCAAGCTACACAGACTTGTTGCACAAGCCTTACCACCTGTTTGAGGAGCAAGCATCTTCCTGATACAGATGGGGAAACTGAGGCATAAAGTAATTCAAAGGCTATTAAAATTGACAGGATTTGTTGGGAATGGGGATTAGGAAAGCTCCAAATCCATGCTCCTGCCTTCTGAATGCATTTGACATCAAATACCCCACAGAGGTTTTCAAAGGACATTGAGAAACAGAATCTTATCACTGATCATTCCAGATTCTAACGAAATTATGCCTTTCCCTAAATCCTTTGGGCTGCGTTTTCAGATCATTTTCTTCTGCTTTATCAAGCAAGCCAAGAGAATAGCAAAATTAATAAATCGTTGACAAAAGAAAGTAATTAGACTTTTGGGATGAGGCCCAAGAAATGCAGCAAAAGACTGTTTTCTCCCCTCTTTCAAAAGGTGTTATCCACAGGAGAGAAAAGCGTAAGAGAAAACTAACCTCCATCAAACTCATGTTTCATATAAGGCATCTCATTTAATCTCCAGTGCCCTAGAAAGGAATTATTATCCAGAGTTTTAGTTGAGGAGGGAGCCACCCTTTCTAGGGAAGTCAGGAATCTGGTTACACTTGTTCCTCCACCAGAAAGCCTCTCCCACACACACCTGACTGAAGTCCCAGATCTGTCTAGAACATAGGTGAGGGGACCTTCTGGAACCTTGATCTGGGAAGCTGGCCCATCCCTTCCAGCTCAGCTGCTCTCAACCCAGGACCACCACCACATCACTCCTTGTCACCAGGATACACACACACACACACACACACACACACACACACACTCCCTCCTAATACACAACTGTCCTGGGGCCAGAAAGGCAAAGGAGGAAGGGGGAGAATCCCCAGGCAAGTGGAGGATGGTATGGAAGATGAAGAGGGCATATGCTCCTGGCCCTACAAGTGTTAGGCCTCAGTTCTTACAGTTCCTCAGTATCAGGAAGCTCCTCCAGGCACAATCAGGAAGTGCCTAGTGTTGGGGCAGGGGTGGGTGGGAACAACTGGAATGTCTCCTCTGGGCTGCAGGGGGCAGACCCCTTCCATTCACACAGATGTCCCAGGGTCTGGGAAGACCAGGACAGACCAGGCCAGTGCTCTCCAGAGAAGAGAGAATGTCAGCCTCATCCTGCCTTCTGCTCCCACCACTGCATGGTCCCAGGCCTCTGCCCCAAACTGTGGTCTCTGACCTCTCCCTGATGGTGCAGATAGAATGGCCAGATATTGGAGATCTGTGTCTAGAGAGGACACTACAAAGAGGGAAGGAGCAGGGTGTGGCAGGAGGAATGGCAACAGGAGGAAGAGCAGATCACTCAGAGGTCACTGCAGTTCAAAGAAGGGTGCACTGACCTCACTCCCTGAGGTCCCCCCAACTCTGGGGCTTGGGCTAAGAGAGGGGCTCACTTGGCCTCCTGGCATGCCAATGTTGGAAAGCGCAGGTTGTCTGGGAATGGCCCCTGCTCTTTGCTCCTCAGACAGTAGGACCTCTGGGCAAAGTATCTAAGGGTCACGGCTGTTCAGCCATAGGACTGGCTAGTGGTAAGCCACACAAACATTTGCCGAATGAATGAATAAATGAATGAATTTCTAACTGCCCTCCTTCCAACCCCAGGGCTCTGCTAAGAAAGAAAAGAAGGTGCTTCTTTAACTTAGAAGTTGACTTCTAATTTAATCCCCATAATCCTGGACGGGGGAATTATGTCCATTTCACTGTTGCGGGCTGAGGGAAAGGGAAGGGGTGCCCTGTCTGGGCGACACGCTGGAAAGCAGCAGCTGCGCAGGTTCTACCGCCGCTCCGCTGGAGGCCACACTCTGAAGGGCACCTGGCCGAGGGTGGGTGGGGGTGGTAACGTCATCGGGGAGACCTGTGTTTGTGGCCGGTGGCTATCTGCGGGGCAGGGGCAGGGGCGCTGGCTCCGAGGAACTGGGCAAAGACCACGGAGGACTCCCAGGGCGGTGAGGTGGGGCGGGGCGGCGGGCACGCCGGGAGCTGAGGCAGTGCCTCTGGGAGGACACCACAACCGGGGCGCTTTCAGGCACACTGCGGTTGCACCACAAGCTTCCTGGATGGAAGGACACGTGGCCCCGGGGCCCCACAACGGCTTCCTGTGTCCCGCCGCCTCCCCCTCGCCCCCGCAGGCCTGGCCTCGCCGTCCCCGCCCCCACCTGACCCTCTTCCCCTCTCCGCGCGCTCCCTCCCGCTCACCTGCCCCTGCGCAGCCTCCTGAGTCCCCCTCCAACTCCTCCCGGATCTCGACGCCCCGTGCCGCCTTCCACCGGGCCCCAGCCGCCAGCCCTAGCCCCGGCTCCCCGGTGCCCACGCCGTCCCCCCGCGCTCTCCCCGGCCGGCACTAACCCCCATGGCCGCGCTTCAGTCTCAGGCTGGCTCGAAGGCGGCGGCCGAGCCCATCCATGGCCCCTGGAGTGCCCGGCTCCCGCTCCCAGCTCCGCGCTGGCCCCGCCCCCCTATCCTTGACCTCCGCGGGTCCGACACTTTCACTTTCACGCGGGGGGAGGCCTAGGGGACAGGTTCGGGGCGGCGCGGCGCACCTTCCGGACTCCGGCCCAACCCCCGGGCGCACCTGGGCGGGCCCGCTCTGCCCTCGCCCTGGGCAGGGCGGCATGGGGTGGAAGAGGGCGCTCGACGCGCGTCCGGGACTGGGCGGCGCCACCTCGTTCCCACCCTCCGTGGGGCTCCCGGGGAGGCTTGACTTAGCGAACACCCTGCAGTCCGCAAAAGCGCATGTCCTGGCTGAAATCACCGTCTTCCAGGTGGCCCCAAACGAATCCCAAAAGGGGCAGAGTTTTCAGTCCTCACACCTCTCCAACCCCTCCACCTCTCCCTTTGCAACTGCTTTAGCCCTTCGACCATCTCCAGGTCTCTTGCCCTACTTGTCCTCTCACTCTCGGAGTTCCTGAGGAGGAACTGGAGATGCGGATTAGGGACCTGTCGCTGCCTTCCATTCAAACTTGGCCTTGAGCAGACCAGCAAAATGGGGGTAACCCCTGCCATTCCACAGAAATGTGAAAGTTCAGGAATAGAAAACTCTTTGTAGGTTGTTACATAATACAAATTTAAGGGACTGTTATTGTCATAATTGTTGCAGCTGTCCCCTCTCCCTTTCTAATCCTGAATTTCAATGCAGCCTTTCCGCTCCTCCCTTTTCACATCTTCATTGACTTCCAAATACGTCCAGGCTTTAAACTTCAGGTATCAACTATGACATTGTGGGTCTGCTCAGCCCACTTCCTCCTGGGAGATCTGCCCTAGTTCCCCGCTCCCTCTCAGGACATTATCTGTAGGGCTGGGAAGTGCAGAGTCCATCTGGAGTTGCCTGGGTTACAAGGTTTTAGGGTCCTTTTCAGGAGAGGTAGGCAGAGGGAAGAAGGGACTCTGGCAGAAATACGTCTGGAATCTGTGGGCCTGACTCCCAGACCTACAGCCCTCTTTCCATGGCCTCCAGGTGACTCTCCAGTCACCATGGGAGAGCCAGAATTGGGAATCCAGCCCTAGTATTAACTGTCTAGTTTTAGCCCAGAGGTTCTAAAAGTTGACTTTACTCCGGCCGTATGCAATTTTGCACTTAATTACAGTCTGTTTCTGTTCCCTATTCTTTGTGTATCCCCGCACACAAGTACACTTCCCTTCCCCAAGTACCTTTTCTGGGCTGAACCCATGTCTTATGCATCTCTGTGTAAGAACAGTCGTTGCTCATGATAAACTTGTCCAATTGATTGAATATTATTGTGCATTAACTTCCCCAATCTATTTTGTGGTATTCCCAACCAAACTAACTTCCTTTCTTTAAAAACAGATGAGGAAAACTGTGTACATTTGCACCAAAAAGATAAGTACAAGAATGTTCAAGGGAGTCTTATTTGAAACAGACTCACGCTGGAAATAACCTCAAATGTCTAGTAATAGTAAAGTGAGTAAATCGCAGTATATTCACATAATGAAGTACTACATAGCAGTAAAAATAAATAAACCACGGCTGCATGCAATAACATGGCTACATTGCACAAACATCATGTTGAGAAAAGGAAGACAGACACAAAAGAGTACATTATGTAAGATTCCATTTGTATAAAGTTTAAAACAGGTGAAATTAATCTATGGTATGAGAGGTCAGGATGGTGTTACCTTTAGGGAGGAAGGAGGAAATAATGATTGGGAGAATACCATACCGTTTCTTTCTAGGATGCTGATAATGTCCTATTTCTTAACCAGGTGGTAGATACATGGATGTATTCACTATGTGATCGTTCTTTGCAGTGAACACTTAAGCACTTCTCTATATGTATATGAGACTTTAAAAAGATTTTTAAAGTATTCGTTAGGATGTTAGGGTGACGTTAATGAAGGTAATGAAACAGGAAGAAGCTAGTTGAGAATAAAATTAGAAATTATTGGGATGGGAGGAAGTGGAGCTAACTAAGTATAATCTGCATTTTTGAGAAGTGTGGATAATAATAGGAACAAGTTAATTGATCCGTAGTGGAAAATTTGGGTTTAAAGTGATGGGTTAAGATGGCGAACATGAGAGCACATTATGGGTATAGCAATGAGAATTAGCAAGGGTAGACATTTAAAGTATAAGAAAGAGGGTGTGCAGATGGAGCAGCGTCTGAGGGAAGGGGGGGGCGCAATTAGAAGCTTAGGTAGAAGTTTGGCTTTAAATGGGAAAAGGAAACTTTTTTTTTTTGAGACAGAGTTTCGTTCTTATTGCCCAGGCTGGAGTGCAATGGCGTGATCTCGGCTCACTGCAAACTCCACCTCGCGGGTTCAAGCGATTCTCCTGCCTCAGCCTCCTGAGCAGCTGGGATTACAGGCGAGCACCACCACACCTGGCTACTTTTGTATTTTTAGTAGAGACAGAGTTTCACCATGTTGGTCAGGCTGGTCTCAAACTCCTGACCTCAAGTGATCTGCCTGCCTCAGCCTCCCAAAGTGCTGGGATTACAGGCGTGAGTCACCGCGTGTGGCCAGGAGAAGGAAACTTTATCTGAGGGGAAAAAAAAGATGAAAATGGCTATAGATGTTGATAAATGTATAGATAAGGTAGCAAGAAGTTAAAGGATACCACAGGAGGCCTGAGTTTCTGCTAAGACAAAAGGTTCTTTTTCTTCTTGTAGCTGCCATCTTCCACTGTCCCCTGGGTCATTCTCCTAGTCTGGCTGTAGAGTGGAAGTGAACGACCCTAGCCTTCCTTTTTTGAAGGTCTTGAAAGGAAGCACACTAATAAGTTGTATTCAAGGAGGCAGTCAGTATGACATAACAGAATGAGCCTGGGCATCTGACACAGACGAACTTGGACCTGAACCCACTCTGCCTCTTGTTTGCCCTGTAGCCTTGGGTTAGGCTTTGCACTGAGCCTCACTTTTCTGATATAATAAAATCACCTTGCAGGGCAGTTGTGAGGATTAGAAAGAATATATTTGTAATAAAAATGCCAAACTTCATACATACCTTTAATCCTCAAATCACTGTAGTCTCAGCTCCATTTCTTTTAATTGCAGAAAGTACTGTCTATTACCAGGCTTGTATCTCCAGGAATTTCTGAGAAACCTCAAGAAACACACACTCCAAAGACCAATTCTGATATTCACTGGTCATTAGGGTCCATCATGGGAATTCAAACTATTACTTTCCCTTCCACAGTTATACCCATTTGTCTGAAGACATGCTGCTATTGTTCTCCCCTGTGCCACTTTGCCCAACTTGGACAATGATTCTATCTTCAATTCCATATAGAGATAGCTGAGGTCAGAAGAGGTTTTGTTAAGACTTAGCTGAAGGTTTGTTAAGACTTTGTTTTATGATAAGAGAAGCACGTTATAAAAGGAAAACTTAAACACAAAGTATCACCACTCTTGGGGTCTGTGTGAGGGTCCTCTTTGGAGTATTTCTCTCCCTACCCCTAGAGCTGCCCCCATCTTGCAGGGATCAGCTAACCTGACTCCAGTGGGAATGCCCTTGAACGCAGCCCTGTCTCAGTATTCGCATGTTCAAGAATGACTGACAAGAGCGATGTTTATTACATTCACGGGGAAACCCTGTCCCATACTTAGAACCTAATATCTTTTGGCACAGAGACACCAGAACAACAACAAAAACAAAAGCAACCCATATTTCTCCAAGAATAGGCCCATCAATACAGAATGCCACCATCAATTGGCCTGCACAATTCCTCTTCCTTTGAGACGAACAAAAGCTCAGGCTGTCTCAAACTGTGTATACTGCAAGCCATCTGAAATTTGGCTTCTCATCTCCTGTGAGAAATGAGTTGAATAACCTACCCATCTTCCAGAAACAAGCAATGATATCCAGGATTAGGAAAGAACATCTGTGTATTAGAAACAAAGATAGCCTTTTCTGTTACCACAAAGAGTTCCTGGAGTTAAAAAGTTCTCAAATCTCTGTCTCCTAGAAAGGGTCTCTGCTCTATATTTGATAGCCAAAAATCTTCTTGTATTCTCTTTCCTCCCAGTCTTCTAAAGTGCTAAGTTTTCAATCCCAACATTTTGTGTGTGTTGATCCCTCTGCTTGGAATGTTCTTCCTCCCACCCCTCACTCTACTAACTTCTACTCATTCTTTATATCTTGCTTAAACGACCTTTTCTGAAAAGACTTCTTTGACCACCTCCCCTTTCCATCTAAATCAGATCCTCCTGTTACAACCTCAATCACACCGTTTCCTTAGGAGCATTTATAGCCATTTGAAGTTACATATATGTATTTCTGAGATTATTTGTTCGACTACTCTCTCCCTTTCTAGAGTCATCCCCAGGAGGCATGAGTCTTGTCTCTTTCACTTACTTCTGTGTCCCCATTGCCTAGCACAGTGCCAGGCATATGTTAGATAAACAGTAAATATTTGTTGAGTGAATAAATGTATGAATTAATAGATGGATAGTATGCAGAAAGCTTCTATCTCTAAGGAGACAGAAAATTAATTTAAACATTTTTTTATTTTCTGGGTTCTACTCAGGGCAAACACTTTGGGTGCTTAAGACTCATTTCCCCTTTTACCCTTGCTGGATATATGGATATATTTGCTCAGAGGTATATCAGATGGTGGAATCTGATCGTGGTAGTCCTGGTCTCCTTCCCCCAGGTTGACTCATGGTGGCCATGTGATCCAGGTGTGGCCAGTGAGAGGTAAGGAGGTATCTAATCTAGTAAGGGAGGCAAGAGGCAATCTCCTAGGGACTTCTGGGATAGGATTCTCCAGAAGTGATGCTGTTTCCCTGCCTCTGGGCATCACTGGGTTTGGATATGATGACAGGAACTGGTGAGATGAAGCCAGCTTGTATAGCAGAACAGGGACAACAGGCTCTCAGGGTAATGGGGCAGGAGTCAGGGATGGCATGTCAGGCCTGAAGCTGCCTTCACTCTGCACTGCTTGTTACCTGAGGTAATAATTCTCCTTATGGTTTAACACAGTGAGCCTTCTAAATACATTTTACATGGCATCTCAGTGCCATGTAATATACACACATGTAATATACAAATAAAAGTTTCACAAAACAATACCATTCCTACTATGTGAAAGGTATGCTGATATTTCTCCTTTTTCTTCCATTCTACTATTGTGCTTTTAAAACCATCCTTGTTTGAGGCACCTTAAAATTATTTCACCCCCAAAATGTGTTGTGACCCACAGTTTAAAACATCTTTGGGTTTTCTGGTACTTTTTCTGCAGACTCTGAAGCCAGACTATCTGAGTTGGTGTCTCAGGTCTGCCAGTTACTAGTTTGGTTACGTCAGGCAAGTTTCTTAACCTCTTTGTGATTCAGTTTTTTTCGTAATTGATAGAATAATAATGGCATCTACCTTACAGGGTTGTTTTAAGGATTAAATGAGCTAATACATCTAAAGCGCTTGGAATGAGAAGCCATTGGCAAGCCTGAACACAAGACTTACATGATCCTACAAAGATGAGTAAGGCATGGTCCTTGTTCTCACAGAGTTTGCATTCTTGCAGGAATAATATAATGCAGAGATACTGGGATTAAGATAAGCACAGGTAGTTCAAGATCATGAAGGAGAAACACGAATTTTAGCCTAAGAAATCAAGTCTGATCTCCAGTAGGTAAGCCTGGGAGATAAAATCTCACTTACTTTTTTTTGTTAGCTAATAGACTAGTTTTAGATTTACAGAAAAATCGAGCATAAAGTACAGAGAGTTTGCACATATCCCCTCACCCCACCCCCATATACAGTTTTCCCTATTATTAACATCTTGCATTAGTGTGGGACATTTGTTACAGTTGATAGACCAACATTGATCCACTATTAACTGAAGTCCATCATTTACATTAGGGTTCACTCTTTGCTTGTACATTCTATGGGTTTTGACAAGTGTACAATGACATGTATTCACCATTACAGTATTATGTGGAATAGTTTCATTGCCCTAAACATCCTCTGTGCTCCTCCTACTCACCCCTCCTTCCCCCGTCCCACTCCAAAACACTGATCTTTCTACTGTCTCCATAGTTTTGCCTTTTCCAGAATGTCTTATAGTTGGAATCATACAGCATGTAGCCTTTTCATCATACAATATGAAGCCTTGCGTCTTTTAATTAGAAATGTGTATTTACCTTTCAAAACCCTCTCTGAATGCAGAATACATTCATAAGCAAAAGAACAAAGAGTAATAATTTTTAAGTGTGTTTTCAGCACTGTTCAGGGGATTGAGCAGCCAACAGGTGTAACCAATTTCCTTAACAAGCATCTGCTTAATAAATATTTGTTGAACAAATGAATGAATGAATTCCCAGCATGATGACTACATTAGCAGATGGTCAATGCATGCTTGTTGAATTGAACTCTAGACCTAACATTTTGATTGCATTTAGGGGGTTCCCAGTTCTCCTTGACTATAAACTTAAGAGGAACAGATAGTTCTCATGGCTTGGTCACTTTATATGTTTCAGGCAGTATGCTAAGTATTTTACAAATATTAATTCAAATCAGCATTATCAATAATCTTTTGAGCTAGCTATTACTATTCCCAATTTATAGATGAAGAAACAGGCTCACAGATGTTAAGGAACTTGCCCAAAATCACACAGCAGGTAAAGTGAACTTTTAATTCACACTCAGATGGAAACTTTATCCCCAGGAGCATCCTGATGAGCCCACCAGGACATGTCATGAAGTCTTCCATGGAGCTGACAAGTGACCCAGCACTCCAGGCCTTCCATGATGGTCTCAAATAGATATCCTGTGAGACTACACTCAGGTCTGTGTAGTGCTCCCAAAATGCCCTACTCTGCTTTCTACACTGAACAATGCCCCAAAGTGGTGGAATTTTTTTTTTTTTTTAATGGAAGCCAGAGCTTCATCATAATAGGTGTCATGGAAGTCCTCAGAGATGTAAGTAACCCCCTAGAGATAAGGCTGACATATAAAAGTCTACCTCAGTCCTGGGGAAATGAGCACACCATTCACCACTGTAGGAGAAAAGAAGGGGACAGAAGATCATGTAGGGCTTTGTAATTCATCAAAGATTCTTAGACATTTCTTTTTTTTTTTTTTTTTTGAGACGGAGTCTTGCTCAGTCGCCCAGGTTGTAGTGCCGTGGCGCGTGTCGGCTCACTGCAAGCTCCGTCTCCTGGGTTCACGCCATTCTCCTGCCTCAGCCTCCTGAGTTGCTGGGACTGCAGGCACCCGCCACCACGCCCGGCTAATTTTTTGTATTTTTTTAGTAGAGACGGGGTTTCACCATGTTAGCCAGGATGGTCTGGATTTCCTGACCTCGTGATCCGCCCACCTCGACCTCCCAAAGTGCTGGGATTACAGGCGAGAGCCACTGCGCCAGGCCGATTCTTAGATATTTCTACCTACAATTGGAAATTTAAATTATCTCCAACACTTCAAACTTCTGACAGATAAGATTTATAAATCTAATAAGCAGAATCTTTGTAAGCATATAACTAAGTCTTGGAAATCGAGCATACCCACCCGCTATATGTGCTAAGCAGAGAGAGCATCATCAAAGCAGCATCATGAGGACAAATCAATTTCCTTGAATGAACACAATTTACCAGAAGTATTGATCCCATTTTTATCTTTTTATTGTCTCTCTGCTTGCTTGTACAATTTCCCAGAACTATACATTTTTCTCATCCAGATAAGGGAGACTTAAAAACTAGGTCAGTCACATAAGTACAGTAACTGACATTTCAGAATCAGGGTTTGGTCTGAGACTCTGGATGGGAAAGCAAGGCCTGAGCATTAGTTCCAAGTTCATTCTAGATGAACCATGAGTTAATAAACTGAACACTTCTTGTAGGAATACAACTTCCTAATCATATACCTTTTCTTGCAAAATATAGTGCATCCTTTATTACCTTTTTGGCTTTTTTGAACAGTAACCTTTTATAACACTTTACCAAGATGTCTTTTTATAAATTTTTATTGAATAATTTGAATTAAAATTCTCTTCTTCTTACCTGAATTGCAATGAAATCTTTCTATTGCCCGCCTGGGTCCTACACTCTGTTTGTTCCTCTGAACCTTTTCTGTTTATTAATCACTGCTCTCTGGCCATTTATTGACAGAAAGAATCTGTAATTTTAGAGTGTCGAGTTAGAAGGGACAGTATCAGAGGCACTCATGTGCCCACCTGTCCACCCCCCGCCCCTGCCCCCGCCGCTGTTCCTGCTAAATGCTGGGAACTCTGCCTAGCAGTTTCAACAATGGGAAAATCCTGCCTTGAGAAAATATGAAGCCTGCCATTCCCTGGCCTCCCTGGCTGGGGTGTGAAGGCTTGTGATTATACAGCCAGTTAGTGGCTGTCAGGACCAGAATCCAGGAAATGTCTCTCCAAGCCCCTATCTTCAACACAAGAAAGAGATCTGATGGATAACTCTTTTCTATTTTCTCCCCCGCCCCCCCACCTTTTTTTTTTTTTTGCTTGATGAGCAGAGATAGACAACAGAGAACAGTGAGCCCTTAGCTCGATCCTGAAACTCAGAAATCAGAACATACTTGTTAACAGACTGATTAACACCACCAACCCCCACCTGTCCTGGTTCCCCTAATCACAAACTCCAAGAGGGAATGATGCCCACACCCCCACAGTTCTTTTCCTCTTCCCTCACCCCTGCACAACCCAGGAAGGTGCTCAGCTGAGCAACCACAGCAGGCAGAAGGGCTGCCTGCTAAGTGACCATGGCATTTAAGGGAAGCCAAGAAAGTGACGAAAGGCTTCGAAAGACAACTGCAGGAAGAAAGAAAGAAGGTCATGGTGGACAGGATCCTGGAGGGAAGAGAGACATGGTCAGGTGGAGAGGTTGGGGGCGGATTGCCATCACCCTCACCATGTTGCCTACTTGAGTCTCAGAAACAACTCTCTTTTCCTTCCCTTTGTGCTCCTGCAGAGAATATCATTCCATCTTACATCTTATTGTTAGTAGTGGCAAATCTGTACAGGTCTGCAGCAACCTCGATTCTTGCCTCCTCAGAAGAAAGATTTTGACTGAGGGGAATAAGGCAGAGAAAGAGACTGAAGCAAGTTTTAGAGCAGGAGTGAAAGTTTATTAAAAAGTATTAGAGCAGAAATGAAAGGAAGTAAACTACACTTGGAAGAGGGCCAAGCAGATGACTTGAGAGATTAGAGTGAATGGTTTGACTTTTGACTTGGGGTTTTATATGTTGTCATGCTTCCGAGGTCTTGCGTTACCTCTCCCCTGATTCTTCCTTCGGGGTGGGCTGTCCGCATGAGCAGTGGCCTGCCAGTACTTGCGAGAGGCCGCATGCACAGTGTGTTTACTGGAGTTGTGCACATGCTCACTTGAGGCGTTCTTCCCTTACCAGTTGAGTATTCCTAGAGGAAGGTCATATACCAGTTAAACTCTGCCATTTTGCCTTTTAGCGTGCATGCTTGGGCCCACTCGCCCAACTCCTGAGATCTTATTGGGAAGCTGCTGATCACCAAATTTTGATGTTTTCTATCTCCTGGGAGATTGCCTTTCCCTGGTGCCAGCTGCGACAAATTATTATTTTAGAGAGATAGTCAACAACCGCCTGACCATCACCTCATGGTCACCTGGCATTCCTGGTTGGGGAGCCCACTCCTGCCCTGCTCATGTCTGCGTAACTACCTACTGTAACATCATGTTTTATTTAAAGAGTAGATGCACAAAGTGTGTATATGTGTAGGTGCCCACATGTCTATTTAACTGTATGTACTAAATTAACATCTGTCCCCAAACTGATCTCTGCTGAACAGAGCCAATCAAACTTAGTTCCCTTGGTGAGCTTGCACTCTTGGTATTACATACCGACTAGGGGACAGGGCCAGGCTCAGCCCTGATGTTACAGTCTCACCAATGCAGCACAAAGTAGCAGTCTCTCACTGTGAGTTATCACCTGGAGTTCTTTTTCTCACAAGTAAGAGAATTAGGGAGAGTGAGCACAAAGGGTGAAGTTGGAGCGAAAGTTTAATAAAAGAAAGGAGAAAGCTCTTGGCTGCGGAGAGGGGACCCAGAAAAGGGTTACCATTTTTACAGTTGAATGCAAAGGTTTTTATAGGAAACGAATAAGGGCTGGGGATCTCATTTGCATAGGTACGAATTTCTGGTAGCTCTACCTTGTTCTTCTAATGCACATGTGGGCCCTTAGCTTGAGTTACTCCATATTGCTTTGTTCCCCTTACTGTGCATGTGTCAGGGGATGGAATTGTCCATTGTGGGCATGTCTGGGCAAGCCACCTGTATAGCCTTTCTTATCTGTGTGGCTGTGGGCATGTCTTAGGCAAGCCCCCCCTGTGCAAATTCCTTTATCTGTGCCTGCAGCTTCATTTTTCAGGCTGTTCTTTTGTTTGAAAGAGAACCCACCCTAACTACCTGCCTGACCAGTTTCTTCCTTTCTCCTCCCTCACTAGGAGATGCTCTTATCAGACTTTCCTAAGTGTCAAAAAAAAAAAAAAAAAAAAAGCCACAGTCTACTCCATCTTTTCTCCACTTCTTTGTTCACTTTTCATCTTACTCTAAGAAGTCTTTATGTAGCTATCATTTCCTGAGCGTCACACTGCTTGGTTCTGGGAATCAAACCACACAAAACTGAACTCAGCTCATAGGACATACCATCTGTAAACCAAAAATAAAATTCTAAACCCCCCCCGCCGACGACCATCTGAATGGACCCCTTCTCTCAGCAAGGGCATTCCAAGAGTTACCTGAGGGACTGGTTCAGGCCATGATGGGGGGTGGAGTGTGGACATGCCTCATCGTACACGCCTCCCTCTCAGAACAGACTCTGAAAGTTTGATGAGAAACAGTTACAATCAATTCTTTCTGAAGCCTGCTACCTGAAGGCTTCATCTGAATGGTAAGACTTCGGTTTCCACAACCCCTTATTGTAACCCAGACATTCCTTTCTATTAATTCCAGGTCTTTAGATAATAACTATTTCAACCAATTGTGAATCAGAAAAATTTAAACATGCTTATAACCTGGAAGCCCCCATTGCAATCCCCCCACTTCAAGTTGTTCCCCCTTTCAGACCAAACCAAGTACATCTTACATGTATTTGATTGATGTCTCATGTCTCCCTAAAATGTGTAAAACTAGGCTTTGCCCTGATCACCCTGGACACATGTTCTCAGGATCTCCTGAGGGCTGTGTCACAGGCCATTGGTCACTCATATTTGGCTCAGAATAAATCTCTTCAAATATTTTACAGAGTTTGACTCTTTTCCATCAACATGTTTCAGCCCTTCAAGGAGTTTTCACAACCAACATAATTTGCAGGGTACTTGCAAAGACCAACAGATATTTTAGATATAAAAATGCTTTAAATAATTGGATTATTTGAGCTAATATTATTGCCATATACTCCAAAGGTAAAACAGAGCTCATTAGTGTCCTTGCAACTGACAGGAAGCAGAATATAGGGGTAATCAGCACCCGATGGGATGCCTGAGAGATGTGAGTTCTGAGCAGCCATCACGTTGTAGAGTGGTAGAGAACGTGAGAAACCATGGGCACCAAGTTCCCAGGGTGAATGGGGCTGTGCAATCACTGCTTCATTTTGCTTTTGCTTTCTTCCCCAGCTCTTCTCTCTCTCTCTCTCTCTCTCTGTCTCTCTCTCTCTGTCTCTCGACACAAAGGAAACCAAATGCAAATTGATACTTATTCTATAGGGCCCAGATACTAGTCTCCTTCTTCACAGGAAATTGAAAGTCTCAGTAAATCTCTCAACAGAGGCCTGTTTGCAGGAGGCCAGGGCCTAGGAGGTGGAGCTAAGTTTGTTTATCAGCTTGTTCTGGGGACAGAGGTGGAACCATCACCCACAACCAGAGGAAACTGTCTGGTTCCCCAAGGTCATTATGGGACTTCCTGCCAGAGCACCTGATGGAACAGTTCATGACTGAGGTGGGCCCTCACCTTAAACTCTTTCCATAGACAGAAGTGGGGGATGGGAGAATTCATAAATGACCAACCAACCACCTCTCAGGTCAAATCTGAACTCCCTGGTGACTTGAGGGAGGTTTTGTGCAGAAAAAGCACCAGGCTTGCCAGGCCTGCAATGCAGTCAGAAATTGCTGCATGTAAATCCTGGCCCTGCCATTTGAAAGTTGCTCAACTTTTTCCCTGTAAAATGGGGAAGGCTATAATGTCCACTATACCCTGGTGATAAGGGTTATGTAACTTCCTCTCCTATCCATTTTCATTTCTCCCCTTTCCTTCCCAGTTCCCAAGATCCCATTATCCTTCCTCTTACACTGACAGCCAAAACTTAAAATTCTGCTTGCTTTATTTTGCAGAGCAATTTAGTTTTCTTTGTTTCATTTTTTCCTTTCAAGACAAGATTCTGGGAACTAATTTTTCAGAATTAAACAACCACACAAATGTTTTGCTAACACACACACACACACACACACACACGAGTCCCCCAAGAGGACTTCTGCCTCCAGCTTTAAAACACGTGCATTTTCTTTTCTCACTGTATTAATTTTTCAGTCGATACTTCCCTTGTTTCTCCAGAGAACCTAAAATGAGCAAGACCACGAAGCTGGTCCACCATCCTCTACATGGACTTAGAGAGTCCCCAGAACACTGCTTTTTATGGCCATTTGTATAATCTGAAATGGTGCCCCATCCACGCCCCTCCCATGTCTTTCAATCAGCTTATTTGTAAAGTCTTCCATAATCATAGTGCCATTATGCCGATATCTTATAAAAACATGTTTATTATATACACCTGCCAAACATGGGCAGCAGGTATTTTGCAATAAAAGTGAAAAAAGCAATCAACAGTTGAAATTGTTCATCACTAGCCCAACATCTTTCCTACCACATGCCCCTTCTTCTCTGCTAATAGAACCCCTATTTGCTAGGTATCGGTAGAAATCCTTTGACTTTAAAGAGAGGAGGCCTCCTACCCTCACCATAATGCATGAATTGTAATTCACCTAAACCACACATAGTAATTTCATTCTCTTATAATTGGTCATGTGACCCAATGAGCTATGAGGGGAAGTTTGCTGAATGTAGTGCCCAGGAAAGCTTTTGCTTTCTGGGCAAAAAAGGACAGACTCAACTGGTAGGGTCCCTTTTGCCCCACCGCCATTTCTTCTTTCCTGTAATACTGACATTATGCATGGAAATACTGCAGCAATCTTGGAACCATGAAGCACAAGGAAAAGAACAAAGAAGCAATCTATGAAACTATGGCTTAGCAGAAAGATAGCAAGAACCTGGGATAGTTGACAACTTTGAGTAGCTGACCAGCCTTGGTCTTACCAGTTATGTGAAACGGCTAAGCCCTCATTTGTTTATGTCACTGTAGCTGGGTTTCCTGTTATATATACTTAAATGCAGTCCTAATAGGTACATAGTGCATCCTCTCAAAAATGGTTAAAGGCTCATTATATACACCTTTGCGTCAGCCTTGATTCCACATCTAGTGCATGAGCAAGTCCTGTCTGCTCTACCATCAAAAGTGTATCCCAGATTTCAACTATTTAGTACTTCCCACCACCCCCACTACCATTAACCTGGCTGAAGCCACCATCATCTCTCACTCATAATGCAGCATTCTCTTAACGGGCCACTTGAGCCTACTCTTTTCTTCCTTCAGTCTTTTCTCAACAGGGCAGCCAGAATGATTCCATTAAAATGTAAATCAGATGGTATCATTTCTCTTATAAAAGCTCTCCAATGGTGCCTCTGTTACTCAGATTAGAAGCCAAGGTCCTTAAAATGGACTATGGGGCACCTACCTGATTGGGCTCCTCTCTGTTTTTTTCATTTGTTTTGCTTTTTTTGTTTGTTTGTTTGTTTTGGTTAGATACTTTCTATTACTGTCTTCAAGTTTGCTTGTTCTTTTGCAGGATCTAATCTATTAAGCTCACTCAGTGAATTTTTAAATTTTAAATCTCATATTTTTTCAGCTTTTCTTCACTTTTTGTTTAATTTTTCATAATTTCTACTTCTGTCTTCATTATACTCATGTTTTCCTTTAAACCCTCGAATGTACTTTTTTTTTTTTTGAGATGAAGTCTCACTCTGTTGCCCAGGCTGGAGTGCAGTGGCGTGATCTTGACTTACTGCAACCTCCGCCTCCCAAGTTCAAGCAATTTTCCTGCCTCAGCCTCCTGAGTAGCTGGGACTACAGGCACCTGCCACCATGCCCAGCTAATTTTTGTATTTTTAGTAGAGATGGGGTTTTATCATGTTGGCCAGGCTGGTCTCAAACTCCTGACCTCAAATGATTCGCCTGCCTCAACCTCCCAAAGTGCTGAGATTACAGGTGTGAGCCACCGTGCCTGGTTTTGAACATACTTATAATAGCTGCTTTAAAGGTCTTGTATATTAATATCTGTCATTTCTAGATCTGTTTCTATTGACACATTTTTCTCCTGGTTATAAGTCACATTTCCTGTTTTTTGGTATATCTAGTGATTTTTTTTTAATTGGATGCTTGACATTATAAATGTTATGTTGCTGTTGAATGTTTAGATTTTGTGGCCAGGAAGTCAATTTATTTGGAGATTGACAAGAGCTTTTTTTTTTTTTTTTTTAGACAAGGTCTTATTCTGTTGCCCAGGCTGGTGTGCAGTGGTGTGATCATAGCTCACAGTAGCCTCGACCTCCTGGGCACAAACAATCCTCCTGCCTTAGCCTCTCAAGTAGCTGGGACTACAGGTGTATGCCACTATGCCCAAATAATTATTTAAAATTTTTTTTTGTAAAGACAGAGTCTCTATGCCGCTGAGGCTGGTCACAGACTCCTGGCCTCAAGCAGTCCTCCCACCTCGGCCTCCCAAGGTGCTGGGATTACAAGTGTGAGCCACTGTGCCCCGCTCAACTTGAACATTTTGAAGCTTGTGTTTAAACTTTGTTAGAACAGGTCTAGAGTCACCCTTACCATGGGGCTAGTGAGGCCCTTAACTAAAGTTTGACGCTTCTGAGGTTTCTATTAAATTTCCAGCTGCTCAAGAAGGACTTTCCACTCTAGCCGGTCTTATCAAATGTCTCCCAGCCCAGTGCAAGCTTTAGTGGTTGTTCAGCTTCCAGATCTCTGGTGGTGCTTATTTCCTTGGTACTTTTTGTTGTTGTTGTTTTTCCCATTCTGCTGTAGTCTCACCGTCTGTATGAGAGCTTTGTATTCAGCCACAGATCTGAGAGAACCCCATGCAGGTTTCTGAAGCTCTTTTCTGTACTGCTCCCTTATCTCTGGCATTCCATTGTGAAGTTTCCAAGCCTCTCAGCCTCTTCAAACTCCATTCTTTGTCTCAGTGGGACTTGCATGCTCTCCATAGGCCCCCCTCCTTGTGTTGCAGTCTGTACAAGGCACAAAGCTGGAGTTGTGGGAGGGCTCACCTCATTTGTTTTCACAGCCCTGCATTGCATGTTGCCCAATGTCTGAAAACAATCATTCTGTATATTTTATATCATATTCTAGTTTATCGTGTGACAGTTACTCGGTCGTTACTGGAGGAGGCCACAAATACTTATTAAACGTGTGAAGTATTTTAGTTTCCATGCTGGTTAGTAGGCTGTGAAGATGAGTTAGTGTGCATAGAGGAGGTAGAGGAACTGAAACTCAGGGTGGGTGGGTGAGGAGGAATTTGCCCAAGACAAAGCTGTTGTTAGACCTGGTGCTTTGCATCCTCGGGCTGTGCTTTCACACTCAAGCCACATCATCTCTTCCCTGGCTTAGCTGCTCTGAGCACTGCCTCCTCCTCAGTCATCTCCTCCTCTTCAGTTATGTCTTCCAGCACTTGGGATGCTGACTTCTTCAGCCAAGCCCCCTCCAAGCCCTCCCCATACCCACATTCAGATAAAGTGGAAAGAGGTTTTCCATCCCAAGTGTATCAGATTGTTTGGGAAGATCAAGACCCACTAGCTCCATCATGAGCCAGTGGATGAGCTTTCTGATTGTCCCTGCTTTGACTCCCACTTCCGATTTGCCCAAAGGCCCTCTCACCACCATGCAGCCTGCAATATGAGACCATGTCTGTGAAACCGTGCCATGAACAGCAACACTTAAGGAAATTGGATTATTTAATCAATAATTGGAGCAATAAGCATCTGCCTCGGTGTGCCAGGCCACAAGAGGCACAGGTAAAAGGCCTGTCTTCTCAAGAAGCACTTATTCTAGAGACTGGCTGCCCACTGTGGGGTTCAGTTAGCAGACAACACCCTGCTGCCAGTGGTTTCAGGGTCTGCCTCAGGTGCAGATAAGGCAAAGGATCCCTTTGCCCAAGGTCATGACTTACCAGGGAAGCCCATCACTTGTGGCTGAATGAGGAGGGCGTATAAAGACCCAGGCATTTTAGTCTGAAGTGAGGCAACTCTGATGGACGTCACTTCTTCTGAATCTCATGGCTAGGTTGGCTGAAGCTTTGTCGGAGCTGCATCCAAACTCAGCCTCTTCCTCTGCCCAATCTTGCTCCCTCTTTCCTTTCACAACAGATAATTTCTAATTAACAGCTTGTGCCCACACTTCAATTCCACACCTGCTTCTAGGGGGTCCAACTCATGACACAGGGAATGGCGGTGACCATGGGCTTTGGCAGCTACAGTCCAGTCCACTTTCCCTGCAGACAGGGAAAGGTCAGGTCAGGCAGGGGATGATGACTCCACAGAAGAGTCACCCTGATACCACAGGCTTCAGCTTCTCAACACTTTTTACCTCCCTTCTTTTTTTTTTTTTTTTTTTTTTTTTTGAGATAGAGTCTTGCTCTGTTGTCCAGGCTGGAGTGCAATTGCACAGTCTTGGCTCACTGCAGTCTCTGCCTCCTGAGTTCAAGTGATTCTCATGCTTCAGCCTTCTGAATAGCTGAGATTACAGGCACCCTCTATGCCCAGCTAATTTTTGTATTTTTAGTAGAGCTGAGGTTTCACCATGTTGGTTAGGCTGGTCTTGAACTCCTGGCCTCAAGTGATCCACCCACTTCAGCCTCCCAAAGTGCTGGGATTACAGCCATGAGCCGCTGCACATGGCCAAACTGCCTTCTTTATCAATGTGACAGAAAGTTGAAATGAAGATGAATTACTGGGACATGAGATCAGATTACGTTTATTGAGTGTACACTCTGAACCAGGTACTAAGCTAAGTGCTTCACTTGCATTATCACGTTTCATTCCCTCAAACAACCTCCCAGGGAGGTAATCTCATTATCCACTTTATAAAGCCCTTTGCCTCTGTCTTATGAGAGTTGGGGCAGGCCTGAGGGCAATGAGTGATGATCTCAGATGCCCTCCAGGGTCCTGGCTTGTCTTCTACAGCATGAATCCCTGTGAGCAGCTTCATTCTCATTGCTGGCTCCTGCTTATCTCCTCTTTTTTCTCCTCCCTCCCCAGCTCTCAGTTCTGCAGATCTGGCAGCACTGCTCAGACCCCACCAGCAAATCCGAGGCACTTTCAATGCCCATCCCCCACCCTCAAAAATAGGAAGAGGAGAAACTCTCAGACCACATCCTGCATTTGAGCAAAGTTCCCACCAGTGGTTCAATGCAGGCAAACATTTATGCGACATCTTCCAACTCATAGCCAACCTAGCAACCACCAAAGCTGGGCTCCCAAGAGGTCACTCATTCACTTATCAGCAATGGACTACCAGTGATCGACCTGCTGTGTGTGGGGGAAACTGGAAGTGTACACATGAGTGATTCATTCGTTTATTCTTATACTTTTTCACCTAACAGTGACTTACTGCGGTCTTATTTTGTTTGAAGCACAGGTCCTAAAGATGTGGTGGGTAGCAAGAAAGAGTCTTGATCTTATGTTCCACTTAGTGGAAGAAATAAGATTTACAGTCCATTATCAAACAACTTCGTAACAGTCCAGTCACATGCACACAAAGTCCAGAGGAATGTACAGGAGATTTGTAGTTTGGGATGGATCATAACATCTCACACATAAAGGGTCTCAGGTAAGGTGAGTATTGAGGTGGCTGCTGCAGTTCGTTTTCTTCCTCCCTGGTTCTGCACTGGGCCCAGGTCTTTCTATTTAGGCTCTCTGGGTGCCTCACAGACCCACTGCTCTCCCCAGGGAGCACATGCCTCTCTCTGAACCTGCTACCTCTTCTCCCCCACGCCCCGTCCCAGTGGACACTTGGCCTCTTTAAACCTCCCTCCAGTGTCCTCCCTGATTGATGGCCACACTCAGCAAGTGTGGTCCATGTGTCCCATGCTGAGATATGCTAAAAGAGCCTGGCTCTTCCTCAGCCTTGAAGCACATTAACAGAAGTCTCTTTCTGTTACACCAGTTTTAGGCCTGAATCCGGCCCCAGAAAGCAAGATGGGACAGTGCCAAGCCTCAGGAATGCAAGCATGTTAGGGCAAACAAGAAAAATCCACTTTGCTGTATTTAGAACAGAGCATTTCTCCTTCCTTTATTTTTATTTTCATTTTTCCCTTTGATCTTCCCTGGTGTTCTCCCTCTGCATTCTCTTTTTTGGGTCATACTTATTTCTGCAGTGAACAAGGTTATGACATCATCCCTCTGTCCCCACTCATCCTTCCAACCTTTCTGAGACAATCCCGGGGCCAAGAGGAGACTGAGAAGCTGCGGGAGGTGGTACCTTCCCAGGACACCTGCCCAGCGCCAACTAGGTGTTGAGCTGCCTACCAACAACCACGAGAGGGCGCCCCTTCCCCATGCCTCTCCTGCGGAGGCTCCCTCGGGAGTCCAGGTTTGGGGTGGCTCAGAAGTGCTGCAGGCCCTGGACACAGGCTTGTATCTGGAAGGTGACAGTGCCTCTGCCTCATCACTGACTAATAGAAGGCCACCCTTCATTGTTATTTCCTCCCTGTGGCAGAACTGGGTTCTGAATTTCTCCTCAAGCAAATCCCCAAAGCATATTTTTAACCTAACCTTGGGTTAATAAGTATAGTTTTTCCTATCTTTAGGGATTCAAGTTCTCCCTGGGGTTTGGAAGAGAGCTAGATCCTGCCTTCACAGACCCCTGTAAATCAAGGTGAATCGAAAGTGGCATTTAAATCTGGCGTTATATGCCAAGAAATGGACATCTTCATGCTTCCACCCTGCTGGTGATCTCAGTTCCCGTGACACACCTACACTCTCATTAAGTCACCCTTGTTCCCACGTCTGCCACAGAGTTATGGAGTCCAACTCTGAGACTTCACTAAGACTGGTCTCCTTGTGTGTTTCCTATTCTTCTCCTCCTGGCAATGCCCAGATCCTCCTTCTAATCCCTTCTCAAAGCTTGCTTTCAGGAGGAAGCCAGCCGGGTCCCTACCAGGGCAGTGTGGCCTTTCTATTCCCTGCAGTCCTCCATTCTTTCTGTACCACTGTGGTGTTTGTGTTTAATTCTCTGCTCCTTTATCCTGCCTCTTACATATCTCTTTCCTGAGCTAGATGCAAAAGCTGTAAATGAAGATTGGCAGACATAAAAATATTTTTAAAATTATGTAATGAAAAACAATATAAACATAATAGGAAGTAAAAAATGAAAAAATACAATAAATATGATAATGGATTAATTTCTATAATACAGAGAGAATTCCTAAAAAGCCATACCAAAGAGATGGAGAATCCAATAGAAATGGCCAGGCAACTCAGAGAAGGAGAAAAAGTATTGGCCAATAAATATATACATTAAAAAGTTGCCCAACCTTTAGTTTTAACATAAATTAAAATAAGAAGGCATAATTTTAATATAAAAGACAGACTGATAATACCCATTATTTATTGTTTACTAGAATGGGGGTAATAAGCATGCCTCATACGTAGTTGGAAGGAGTACACGTTAAAGCACAATTTGAAAAGTAGTATAAAAATAGTATATGGATGTCTTTTATACAAAATCATCTCATTGCAGAATTATCTGTGACTGTGAAATTTGAAAACAACTGAAATGTCCATCAATGGGGGATGTAGTAATTTAAAATTGCATATAAATTGATATTCTCTATTTTGATCATGTGAAAGGATGCTTTGCCATAAATTGTTGAGGGTAGGGGAGAAAAAGAGAGAGAGAGAGTGTGTGTGTGTGTATGTGTGTGTCAAGAAAGAGGAGAGAGAGAGAGAAAGAGTGAGAGAGAAGGGAGTTAGGGATGATGTATACCAAAATTGTTAACAGTAGTTTCTTTAGAGAATGAATAGGTACTTTCATTTTCTGCTTTACATATTTTAATATTCTTAGGGTTTTGCTACAATGTAAACTTGCTACAATTAAATTTTTTAAATTTCTTTTTGAGACAGTTTCGCTCTTGCTGCCTAGGCTGGAGTGCAATGATGCGATCTCGGCTCACTGCAACCTCCGCCTCCTAGGTTCAAGCGATTCTCCTGCGTCAGCCTCCCAAGTAGCTGGGATTACAGGCATGTGCCACCATGCCTGGCTAATTTTTTGTATTTTTGGTAGAGACGGGGTTTTTCCATGTTGGTCAAGATGGTCTCGAACTCCCGACCTTAGGTGATCCGCCCACTTCGGCCTCCCAAAGTGCTGGGATTACAGGCGTGAGCCCCCGTGGCCAGCCCAATTTTTTAAATTTCAAGTTTGAGGAAAAAAGGAATAATTTGTTTACATGTTTGTCTCCCCCACTAAAAACATAAGTCAATAGAAAGCTGAAATCAAATTATATTTGGTTCATATTTGGTTTACTGTATAAATTATATTTATGCAGTGACTGACAGAGTAAACACTCCATTAATTTTTTAAATTACTTTTCTTTTATACATTTTAAGGGTGGATGCTTTATTTAGCACATACTTCATTCCCCATAATATTATATTTACCTGTATTTATACATTTGCCTCCCCAAGTAGAGTACAAGTTTCTTGAGGCAGATCAAATAGGGACTCTATAAGCTCTTATCAGTTCTTTACAAGGTGTAGATTTTCCCTAAGTGTTTGCTGTATTTGTCAGATGCTGAAGGATTGAAAGCCATTTTTCCTCCTTGGGCTCCAACCCCCACACCCATATTATCTTCCTCTTCCATGGTGGGGTTTGAGTTTAGAACATACTAATGTCTCTTGTGACTTTGAAAGATTAGGAGTCTAGTAAGGAATGTCTCCACGTTAGGTTCTCAGTTGGAATAGGCACTGGAGCAGATGAAGACCTTGCTTAGGAGAGAATCCACAGCTTAAGCCTGGAAGGAAACTTGTTTAAGAAAAAAATCTGCAAATAATTGCCATGACCTTGACCACGAAAGTCAAAATCTGATTGACTAAGCTTTCTCTTTTAGTCCTGGGGACAAGTTTATCATTTTCTAGAATTAAAATGTCAGGAGAAAAAAGATACATCTCTCCATCCACCAACATAATAAGGAGTAATGTCAGGAAAGCAGAGATAAAACATTAATGCCTTTCTTTACTGTACTCTCAGTGCCAATCTGGTCATCTGATTGAAGTACGGAGATAGACAACTGAAAAGCAATGCCAGCGACAGTGAATGCACAGGCACACTGTGAAATGCTACATTTACCTTCTTCAGCAGGGCAGGAAATACCTACCAAAAGATGAGAAGATCTCAGTTCAAACTAACAAAGAATACCACGAGTGCTTTCTTTTTCTTTTTTCTTTTTTTTTTTAGATGGAGTCTCGCTCTGTCACCCAGGCTGGACCATGAGTGCTTTTTTAAACCTCATTTTAAATCTGAAAGAAGAATGAATACATTGGTATGCATAAGAAGTTTAGTATGAACCCATACTGTGTTTTGCTATCAACAAAGAAACAAGAACAAAATTGGCACCCTTTCAGTAAGCTCAGCTGAGGTATTTTCACACTGAAGGTTCTGCAGGCTTCTGGAGCCCTTGAGAACTGAGTAGGTAGGTTCAGGCAGCTATAACAAAATACCACAGACTCAGTGGCATAACAACAAACGTCTGTTTCTCACCGTCTGGAGGCTGGGAAGTTTAAAATCAAGCTGCACACAGATGAAGTGTCTGGTGATGGCCCTCTTCCTGATGTGCTGAAAGCCACCTACTTGCTGCATACTCCCATGGTAAACAGAGATCATCTCTTCTGTGTCTATTCTTGTAAGAGCACTAATCCCATTCATGAGGACTCTACCCTCATGATCTAATTACCCGCAATGCCCCTTCTCCATAGACCATCACACTGGGACTTAGGGCTTCAACATGTACATTTTGGGTGACACCGAGGAGTCAGTTATGAAAAAGGCACTGGGAGATAGGTAGGGAGATGTGCAAGGCCCTGAGGATCCGAGCCTTTGAGTCTGGAGTGCAAGTCCATTCTCACAGGTTAAGGCAGGATCCTGAACAAACATTTGTTGAGGTTTTTCTTTTTGTGTTTCACATAATTCTTTATTTTTATTTTTTGAAATAGAGTCTTGCTTTGCCCAGGATGGACTGCACTGGTGTGATCGCAGCTCACCATAGCCCCAACTTCTGGGGCTCACTCAGGTGATCCTCCCACCTCAGCCTCCCAAGCAGCTGGGATTATCAACATGTGCCACTACTCCTGGCTAATTTTTCCTTCGCATACTTCTTGCACTTGCACAGTGGAGACACAGACACCAATACATCACAATACAGTGTGAAGGAATGAAGGGAAATAGAATGCACTGTAGGCAGATGTGCCAGCTAGTCTCTGCTTGGGGGACAGTGGGAAGAGCTACAGAGAAGGTGTCATTGGAGGTGCCTGGTAAACAATAGCTGTTGTCGGGTGTGGTGGCTCACACTTGTAATCTCAGCACTTTGGGAGGCCAAGACAGGAGGGGCGCTTGAGCCCAGGAATTCAAGACCAGCCTGGGTAATCTGGTGAGACCCTGTCTCTACAAATTTTTTTTTTTTTTTAATTAGCAAGGTGTAAGGTGCATGCCTGTGGTTCCAGCTACTCTGGAGGCCAAGCTGGGAAGATCCTTTGAGCCCGGGAGGTTGAGGCTGCAGTGAGCCATGATGGTGCCACTGCACTCCAGCTGGGGTGATAC
The DNA here is from genome assembly GCF_029281585.2 of Gorilla gorilla gorilla. Taxonomy (NCBI): domain Eukaryota; kingdom Metazoa; phylum Chordata; class Mammalia; order Primates; family Hominidae; genus Gorilla; species Gorilla gorilla. The sequence continues at coordinate 127,673,163 of NC_073224.2, read as the reverse complement.
AGCAAGAGCAAGATCCTGTTTCTAAAAAAATTAAGCAAGCCAGAGGTGGTGTGAACACAGAGAGAGGTGGGGGCAAGAAAAAGGAGACATATTGGGATGATGAGGAAGGAGATTCAGGGCCGAGGGTGATACCAGGAGGCAGAGCCTGAGTATCACCTCCTTCCCTTCTCCAGGACCGGGTCCCTTTTAGGTGAGACTAGATGAAAAGGGCTCTTCAGCAGCTGTCTTCACAGCAACTAATTTCTGACAGGTCAGAGTTGGCATTGCTCAAATCTGGGCTTCATTTCCAAGAAGTTTCACAAGTCTGCCAGGGGAAGTCCCTGGACTTCTTGCTTCTTTCGTGTAGGACAGGCTGTCGAAACCTCAGTGGATAAAAGACCTAGAGAATGTGCATCCCAGAAGAAGCTGGCCCAGGATATGGGAGCAACCACCATGGACCAGAAGTCTCTCTGGGCAGGTGAGCATGGGGTTGATAATTCAGCAGGAAAGTTGGTGAGGAAGGAAGAGGTAACAGGTCTGTAGAAGAAGTAATCTTCCTCCTTTCCTGGGACTTCAGTCTTTCCATTGACCTTAGTGTCAAAAAATTTCAAGCCAATGCAACTGTCCTAGGGGAACCACCTGATCTTTCCTGAATGGACAAAAATGCAGCGGTAGCCGGAACCCTTTGCACTGGCAGGATGTTCTCAGTTTGTGCAGAGGTGCTTCTTGTCCACATTAGAACTGGAGCTAAGACAGGAAAGAGGCCAAGCTTTCTTAGTCTCTTGGTGTATGAGCGTTGTATTGTGAGTCACATCTTTCTTGGGCTCTGCTGTGGTTATGTTTTACAACTTTTGGAGAGCCCCACATTTCTCATCTGCAGAATGGTTTATTGAATTTAATGTTTTTTAAACTCTCCCTTTCAACTCTAAAGTTCTGATCCAAAACTCTGGCTTTTGTGGTGGCTGGGAATTGGGATGAGAGTGGGGATGAGGCTAAATAAACAAGGCTATGAGTGAACGGGGGACGTTTACCAGGAGGGGAGGGGAGGGAATATGTCTGCTGGAGGAAAGAAATCATTTATTTGTGTCCATACCTCTTTCACCTTGTCTTACCCTCTCAAGCCATGAAGCCCCCACTTGGCAAGAGCCTTTTGGGTTCCCCGTTGAACTTAGCTGAGCCCTGGACTGACCCTTGACAGGGTAGAGCCCGTAGGGAGGCCACACTTTGGAGAAGGGCCTGGAGGCTGACCTGACAGTGGATGTGCCAAACAGAATTTCTCTGACCATTTACTTAGTGAGTGTGTGGAGAACCAGGGCCTAACCTCCCTGCCTAAAAAAACATGTGAATCATCAAGAGAGAACAGTAGAGCCCTGTCTTCCAGCCCTAAGCTCTGCAGGGGAGGAATCAGCTCCAGCAGCTGTGTCATTGAAAGTTTTCTCTCCTTTTTGGCTGCCCCTTTCTTCACTTTCGGACCCGTAAAGGTTTCAGAGTGAACAATATCCCCAGGCTGGGGGGATTGCAGTTCCCGGAGTCTTGTCCATTGGGCAAAGTTTCTAGGATCCAGGGGTCTGCTCTTTCTTTCCTTTAGGAGGATGTATTAAGTATAGAATAATCTCACCAGTCTTCCTAGGGTAGATGTCCTATGGAGAAGAGACTGGGCATAATTTCAAACGTATAAGTTTAAAGCACTACCAGGGCCAGCTCACACTGCTTATCTTGTTCTAAGAGTTAATTGTTTATACATAGTGTGACCATCTCAATTTGCCTGAGATAGTTCTGGTTCAAGCTATCATCCTAGGGAAATTATTAATAATGCTCCTTTTTACTCTTTGAAGGGTCTCATTGGACAATAAACTATATGGTCACCCTATCTATATTCAATTCCAGACTGGACTATGAGCTCCTTGAGTGCAGGGAAGGCATTAACTGCATTATAATTTCCCCAGTGTCCTGGGCAATGCTTAGCACAGAGCATATGTTTCAATAAAACTTTGTTGGATAAATGAATTAAAAAATAAATTCCCAGCTTGGAACATGTTTCTGCCTAGGAATGTAGAGACACAAGGCACCCCAGGGCTGGGGACCTCAAGGGCCTGTAAAGAAACCACAGCAGCTGTGGCTGGGGAGCCCAGATGAAGTGTGGCTCTATCTTGTATGTGAGCACACCCACAATTTCACTGCCATTATCTGGGACAGAAGAACCAGGTTTGGCTCAACAGATTTCTCTTTCCACCCATCTATTGCAGGTGTAGTGGTCTTGCTGCTTCTCCAGGGAGGTAAGTAGTCAATAAGTCACTACCGCCTGGATCTCCTGGCTTGGGTGCTTTCATTTTTGATGTACAGTTTCTTTTTCTGCTACATGCTTTTTCTCTTGATTACTCTCTCCGGTTCTGCCACTGACATATTTATGACACTGAGTTTTTGTTCTCTGTATCTTTTTGTGTATCCCTTGTTCTAGTTCTTTTTGAGCCACTCTCTCTCTCACCCCTCCCCCATAGCTGGCCTCAATATGTGTGTGTCAATACAAACATACACAATGTTTGTATTATCTGTTTCTCTACTGATCTGTGTCATCCGTCCATCCATACACACTGAATCTTAGTGCCCCATGGGTGTTTCATATGTTGGTGGTATCTCTGTCTCTCAATGTTTTTTTTTTTTAATTTTCTTTGAGACAGGGTCTCACTGTAAGGTCCAGGCTGTAGTGCAGTGGTGTGACCATGGCTCACTGCAGCCTCGACCTCCCAGGTTCAAACAATCCTCCAACTTCAGCCTCCTTAGTAGCTGAGACTACAGGCATGAACCACTATACCTGGCTAATTTTTAAATTTTTTGTAGAGATGGGGTTTTGCTATGTTGCCAGAGCTGGTCTTGAACTCCTGGGCTCAAGCAGTCCTCCTGCCTCAGCCTCCCAAAGTGCTGGGATAACAGGTGTGAGCCACTGTGCCCAGCCTCAGCGTATTTCTTAACTGGGGTCTAGGTACTCAAGAGCCAGCACTAAAGGCCCCGGCTGAATGACCCTCAGAGGCTCTGGCAGAATGAGCAAATGATGCAATGGCTGTCTTGGGGAGAAAATTGTGACTTTCTGGACTCTAAGGCAACAGCATTAGAGTCTCATTGGCTCTCTTCACTCTACTCCAGGATCTGCCTACAAACTGGTTTGCTACTTTACCAACTGGTCCCAGGACCGGCAGGAACCAGGAAAATTCACCCCTGAGAATATTGACCCCTTCCTATGCTCTCATCTCATCTATTCATTCGCCAGCATCGAAAACAACAAGGTTATCATCAAGGACAAGAGTGAAGTGATGCTCTACCAGACCATCAACAGTCTCAAAACCAAGTCAGTAAGATGGGGGTGGAAGCATCCTGCATGGGTTTTAGAGGAGGGAAGCTGGTCTTAAGCTGAGCCTAAGACATACTATCTCATTCATTCATTCATTCCTATGTATTTCTCTGGGTGTATTTCTGATCCTAACTGTTCTCACCAGTGCTTCGTCCCTTCACTGAACTTCGCTTTAGTTCAAACAGCCAGGCCCTAATTGTCCATATTCTCTACACTTAAGAACTCTGTTCTTTAGACAAAGGCTTCCCTGGTAGCCAGAAAATAAATAATCATCTTATTCTTCTACTTCAGGAATCCCAAACTGAAAATTCTCTTGTCCATTGGAGGGTACCTGTTTGGTTCCAAAGGGTAAGACTACATCTTTATTTTTTGTTCATTTCCCCATGTAATTTTTGATCATCATCATTTTTCCTCCTTCTAAGAAGAGATATTAAACTAGGCTTTAAGAGGTTTTCCCTTGGCCAGGTGGCAAAACTGATCTGAGATTTGTCATAAGCAGAGGAACAGCATTAGGTTTCCTGGGGTCTTTGAAGGAATTCTTCTGGAGCTTAATACAAGCCCAGACACTCAAGGCTTGAGAGAAAGTGGGCCATGAACAATATTCAGAAAATTCTGAATTATTTACATGAATGTTTTTCACTTTATGGATTATAGAATTAGTTTTAATTGGAAAGTGCAATTTTTTAAAAAATCACTTGAGGGTTTGACTTTTCGCCCCGGGGTGGGTTGGATGGGTTGCTTCCACCCAGAAGCCCCACCATGGATGGCCCATAGCAGTCAGTGGACTGCAATGTCTGGGATCATGGCTGTGCAGCCAGATGGCCTCAGCACCATCAGAGCAGCAGAGGAAAAAATCAGTCCTGCTTTGCTTAAAATCAAAATAGCTATTGATACAAAGCACACATTCGAAATAATATTTTCTATTCACATGGAAATGATATCCCATTTACATCAAGAGCTAAATGAAAATACATAAGGATAAATATCACATTTTTTCAATCTTCAACTACAGTTTATCTAATTTTGAATTTCTTCTGTTTTATTATTTAAAGTGCTAACATCTTAAAAAGTCCAGAGATCTTAAATTTGGCTGAGAGAGTCTTGGAGTTTTTATAGAAATCTGATAGTACAACTTGTGCAACCTATCAGAAGTCAGTTACAGCCAGAGTAGGCAGAGAGAAGAAGTAGTGTTAGAAGACCTATGTAGATTTCTGCACACAGAAAGAAGGAAGAAAGATCAGGCTACCTAACTTTTTTGGTTCTGTGTTAACTCCTCCGTGAACACCCTTCAATATGAATGGGCTTCCATGGCACCCATCCTTCTAATTATCAAATTTTCTCCCCTTCCTAATACTTGCTTAGGTGTTGATGCAAATAAAAATGTCTTCATTTATTCATTCATTCTTGCATTCATTCATTCATTCATTCAGTAAATTCATTCAGTAAGGAATTGTTTACCAGTTTAGTGGTTGAAAGTAGAACTTTGGAGATAGACGTGTTTGGTTTGGATTTCCCTTTGGATGCATGCAAGCTGTGTGACTTTTGTCAAGTTCTTTATGTCTGTATGCCGCAGTTTTCTTTAACTATACAATAAGAATAATAACAGAATTTACCTCAGGGTGATGTTGTAAAGGCAGGCAACGCAAGCAAACGGTTTAGCATATTGCCCCTGTGCAATAAGGGCTCAATGGTTGCAGTAATCATTGTTATATGATTATTGTTGTTATTATTAGGTAAATGCCAGGCTTTGTGCCAGGTGCTGTGCAGAATAATTATATATGTGTAATATACAAACTTGCTTCTAAGGAACAAATTAGTAAATTTCTATTGAATGGGCATCTCTCCTAAAATTGGAGGCATCTGCCCAGAGGCTCAGGTGCAATGGCTTTCTAATCATTGTAAGCACTTTCAAATGCAAGACAAAAGCTAGAAAACTATTTCCACCGTAGTTTTCTGATATCAGGCCAGTTTCTTGCTATCTCTTCAACTTCAAAGATGAGATACATGCAGAAATCAAAATCTCAATTTAATATTGAGTAAAACAAAATTAATTCAAGGCTCTAAGAAAGCCTGGGTGTGGGAGGTATTGTAAGAGGTGAAAAGTGACACAACTTAAAGGTTATGTCCTCAGGAAAATACCAGTATCTCATCTACAGCTTTGGGTTTTAAATGCTATTGGTGCCCTTGGTGTGGGCATCTGAGAATCAACTTCATGGCTTCAGAATTCTAGTTCAGATGAAGCCCTTGAGGAGCTGCTGATTTCAAGTCCTGTTTTCATCAGAAATCCCGGGGGTGGGGAGATCTGCGTTGCCTATTTGTGGCCGGGATGCTTGTTTGGGGACCATGAAGTCACTGGAGTCCAGTTCTTTTTCCTGGAACTTCCCTAAATGTTACCCCCTTGAGGCACATGAAGCAGGATTAGTACCCCCAGTCCCAATTTAGAGGTGGCCAGACTGGAACCCAGAGAGCAGGTTAATGACAAAGTGGCCATCAATCAGAAAGGACTCTGACCTTGGACTTGAATCTACTTCTCCTGACCCTAAGCCCACCACACTGCAAACTGCTTTTCCAAGGGTGTAAAGTGTTAAAGAAAACCAAAGCTGGACAGTATTTAAAGCAGTAAAACAGATTTTAGTCAGGAAATATTGAAACGGGGAAAAAGACCTCAGTATGGTACTGGGTTCTATTCCAAAGGCAGCAAAGGCAAGTGAGGAAATATAGCCAAAGAGCATGCTGGGGGCAATCAGTGGATGGAAAATCATAAAGAGGAAACAATGGGGCTAGGGGGATTCTTGCTAAACTGATTCAACAGGATTCCTGCCAAAGGATGCCAGAGCGATGAGATGCCACCTGGGGGATGGCAGGGGGTGAGTAATCAGGTACCAGGTCTGGGGGTTTCTGGCTAAACTGACCTAGCAGGACTTTTTCTGGAATCGGACACTGCAAAGACAGACACAGAAGCCCAAGGTTGAGGTCCAGTTGAGAAGAGGGCTCAGAGAAGCCTACCTAAGTTTGGTGAAGGCAAGAGTCTTTGCCAAAGGCAGCTCCGTTACCCTTAGGAAGGTCTGCAGAGAATCTAGTCTTCCTTTACCTGGCTGGATCAATGTTCCGGCCCAATAATCCTTTTTCTCTCGTCTGTTCCAAAAGGGGAAAGCATTAGAATAGACAAATTGTAAGTGAATATTGGGGAAGAGAAGACTGCTCAGGATTTCTGTGAAAAATGTGTTACACTACAAGTGTTACTTGTTCTTTCCAAAAAGACACTCGTATTGCTTCTTTCCAGGTTCCACCCTATGGTGGATTCTTCTACATCACGCTCGGAATTCATTAACTCCGTAATCCTGTTTCTGAGGAACCATAACTTTGATGGACTGGATGTAAGCTGGATCTACCCAGATCAGAAAGAAAACACTCATTTCACTGTGCTGATTCATGTAAGTCATGAATCAAGTAATTCATGTGAGTCAGATGCCACGGTGTACTCAGTATTCTGATATCCAGAATCCATGGCCACATTGGGAGACAAAAAGGAGGAGATTGAGTCTAACAGCCCCAGCCTTTCTGAAGCTCCCACTAATGAGAGAAAAGCCCTGGTTCCTATTTTAAGGCGGTAACAACATGAAACAATGGAGCCCCCTTGCACATTTATTTTGATGTCCTTCTTTTTGATGAAGAACATCAAAATAAAGCAACATCCATATGAAAGAGGGTGTAGCCATAGGATTTCCTGAGTACTGAGGTAGCCTCACAGAAGATCTATCAGATAGATCTGAAAATCTATCAGGTAGAAACCAAGATAGTTATTCCTGGGTAGAGTGAGGCTGGGGTTCTCCTGCCTAATGTGGAAACTTCCTGAGCAGATACAGGCACAAGGCATCCCCATGTGGGGTGGGGAGGAAAGGGTTGATCTTTTCCATCTAATGTGGTTCTAGAAACCTCATAGATTCCAGGCAAGAAGCTTAGCACTGTACTCTGGGAAGGGGAATATTGCACCTTGTTTCTTTGTTTTTCCTAGGAGTTAGCAGAAGCCTTTCAGAAGGACTTCACAAAATCCACCAAGGAAAGGCTTCTCTTGACTGCGGGCGTATCTGCAGGGAGGCAAATGATTGATAACAGCTATCAAGTTGAGAAACTGGCAAAGTGAGTACATCAGAGCAACTTTCCATCCCTCTGCTTCCAATCTGGTCCATGCAAATGATGCATCAGCATGTTTGACGGATGAGGGGAGAAGGAAGAGAGGGAAGGTCATTGTCCTAACCCTGCATCATTCAGCCAGGAACAACTTCTTTACAGAGACTTTCAATCCTTCTAGCAGCATCATTCAAAGCCAAAACAATTACTTACAATTGTTTCTACCACCGCTCGTCACAAAATCTCTCCCATTGCTTTTGGCACTTTAGAGATCTGGATTTCATCAACCTCCTGTCCTTTGACTTCCATGGGTCTTGGGAAAAGCCCCTTATCACTGGCCACAACAGCCCTCTGAGCAAGGGGTGGCAGGACAGAGGGCCAAGCTCCTACTACAATGTGGTGAGTAGGCCAGGGGAACTGCAGGGGTACTGGCTGTGGGGGTGGGGCCGGGGAGAGTCCAGCATGTCTAGAGTTACTTCTGTCTTGAACTGAGGAAGAGCTATGAGCCCAAGGGGGAATTGGGTAGCCCCAGGAGCAAGTGAGTGCAGGAGAAGTGCTTTGACCAGGCACCAATAAAATGTCACCTAGAAAATATCAGAAGTGCTGATAGCTGAAATGCCCTAAGCTCTGTCTCTGGCTCAGAGTGTCCCCCATCCCAGTCTTCTCTGGATTCTCCATCTTTGATACATTTCTTGGCATCTACACAGGAGAACAGAACTTGTACCTTCCTGTGTCCATATATATTCCCTATTTAATTCTATCTTTAAAACAACCCCATGAGGTCAGCTGGGTAGGAAATGTTACTCCCACTTCACAGATGATGAAACAGAAGCTCGGCAGATTCCATTGACTCTTCAAGGTCGTGTGTTGTGAACTTCCTGGTGATGGGAAATGAAAAGTAAAAAAAAAAATAATGTTGTTGATGTTGTTCTGGAACATAACTTATCCACCCAATGGGTTCTCCTTGCCCATTGATTTATCAAGATAGGAGAATTGCAATAGAGAAAGAGTTAAAGTCATGCAGAATCAGCTGTATGGGAGACTGGAATTTTATTATTACTCAAATCAGTCTCCCTGGAAATTCAGGGATCAGGGTTTTTAAGGATAATTTTGTGGATGGGGGTCAGAAAGTGGCGAGTGCTGATTGGTCAGGTTGAAGATGAAATCATAAGGGTTCAAAGTGAGTTTTTCTCGCTGTCTTTTGTTCTTGTTTGGGATCACAGAACTGGTTGAGCCAGATTCCTGGGTCTGGGTAGTGTCAGCTGGTGCATCAGAATGCAAGATCTGCAAAATATCTCAAGCACTGATCTTAGGTTTTGCAACAGTGATGCTATTCCCAGCTGCAATTTGGGGAGGCTTAGAATCTTGCAGCCTTTGGCCGCGTGACTCCTAAACCATAACTTCTAATCTCATGGCTAATTTGTTAGTTCTACAAAAGCAGACTGGTCTCTAGGCAAGAAGAGAGTTTGTTTCTAAAAAGGGCTGTTAATCATCTTTGTTTCAAAGCTAACCTAGAGACTAAATTCCTCCCAAATTGAGTTGGCTTACACCCAGGAATGAACAAGGACAGCTTGGAGGTTAGAAGCAAGATAGAGTCAGTTAGGTCAGATCTCTTTCACTGTCATAATTTTCTCAGTGACAATCTTTGCAAAGGCTGTTTCATATATATGGATGTATATTCCTAAAATTCTGGGAGAAAAAATATCTGTGTTGCATGTTTCCAGGCCTTCATATTCAAAGTCACAAAATGGATCAGTCCAGAGCTAGATATGATTTCTGGTTGGGGTTTTCTAGGCCTTCATGTGGCTAAGTCACATCAGCCTCCTTCACTCCTTCCTCTCTATCAGTTATCTTTAAGGATAAGGAGACATATCTTTGTCTTCTCTAACCCTTTATTTTGTTCTGAGAGCAGGAAAGCCAAAATCAGCCTCTTACCTCCCAATCTGTCTATAAACCAAAAATAAAATTCTAAGCCCCCCAAACATCTGAACAAATCCTTCCTCTTGGCCAAGGGCATTCAAAGTTAATCTGAAAAATTAATTCAGGTCATGATGGGAAGTTGGGTGTCAGACATGCCTCACAGCTGACCAGCATTAACATCAATACAGAGACCTTAAGACTGATAGAAGAGAATTTCTAAGTCTGATGAGAAACACTTACAATCTAGTCTTTCTGAAGCCTGCTACCTGGAGGCTTTATCTGCATGATAAAACCTTGGTCTCCACACCACTTATCATAACCCAGACATTCCTTTCTATTGACTCCAGGCCTTTACATAATAACTCTTTCAACCAATTGCCAATCAAAATATCTTTGAATTCACTTATGACCTGGAAGCTGCAGCTTCTAGTTGTCCTGCATTTCTGGAGTGAACCAATGTACATCTTACATGTACTGACTGATGTCTTATGTTTCCCTGAAATGTATGAAATCAAGCTGTAGCCTGACCACCTTGGGCACATGTCCTCAGGATCTCCTGAGAGCCGTGTCATGGGCCATTCATCACTCATATTTGGCTCAGAATAAATCTCTTCAAATATTTTACAGAGTTTGACTCTTTACGTTGACATGTCCCATTGGGTCCGAGGTCATTGTGAGGCCTCATGGACTAGGAATCTGACAGCCACCTTTGTCAGTATTCACAAAGAGCCACTGTGTAGACAAGTTCCACAGGGATTTTGAGTTGACTCAAAAGGGGAAGGAAGATGGTGACAACCTTGATTTCATGTTTTCTAGGTTCCTTGACTGATTTCTTTTGTGATCCACTCTCTAGTTCCTTTCAGAAATTAGAAAAAGTTGTGTAAGCCTCTTGCTGCTAAAGAGCATATGTGCATTAGAACAAGCACTCTGGTCCGGGGGGGTCTGGTCTGTTCACACTCGGATGTAGAAAAGAAACCAGGCAGTCACCTCTGTGAAGTTTGGGATAGAGGCTGAAAAAGGTCTGACACCTTTCTTTCCCCACACTCTGAGCCTCCATCTCTCTTCCCATTCTAGGAATATGCTGTGGGGTACTGGATACATAAGGGAATGCCATCAGAGAAGGTGGTCATGGGCATCCCCACATATGGGCACTCCTTCACACTGGCCTCTGCAGAAACCACCGTGGGGGCCCCTGCCTCTGGCCCTGGAGCTGCTGGACCCATCACAGAGTCTTCAGGCTTCCTGGCCTATTATGAGGTACCTGGAAACCCCCTGTACCCTCAGCTCCCTGCCATGTCTGGGTAGATGTTCCATCTTCAATTTGACAGCAGAGTAAAGCATCCTGAGTGTTGTGAAGGGGAAAGAGCAGAGTACTACTGAACATGTGAGGGGATCTCCTAACTCTGGGTTGGGAGAGGGTCAGGGAATGCTTCCTGGAGGAAGTGAAATAAGCTGAACTCTGAAGAGGAGATGGAGCTAGCCAGGAATGGGGATAGGCAGAGGAGGGTGCGAGAAATTGAAAAAGGAAGACTACCCCAAGTTCTTGATTTGAGCAGCTAAGTGGATGGCAATGCCATTTACAGAGATAGGGAAGACTGGAGGGAGAACAGAGTGGACATTGGTCCTGCTCATGAGATCAGTTTTGGATGTTCTGAGTGTGAGGAGCCCGTGGGACATATAGATAGCATGTGAGTCATTGAATATATGGGTTTGGATCACAGCAGGCCAGTCTGCGCTAGAGAGGTAGATTCAAAAATATCAGCATAAAGCTGGTACCTGAAGCCAAACCATACAGTGAGAAGTGAATGAGGCCCCAGACACACCCAAAAACCTCATACACCTGAGGGACATGCAGAGGAAGGGGAACATATTAAGGTAACTGACAAGGAACTACAAGAGGGATAGGAGGAACCCACCCAGATCTGTGCCAAAGACCTTAGAGAAGTAGGTGTTTCAAAAAGGAGGGAGTGGTCAAATGTGTCAAATTCTGTGCAGATGTCAGATAGATCATAGGGATAACAAAATTGTTTGGCTAATTATACCATCATTCCTCTCTGCCCTCCAATCTGGGAAAATTTATTTAAAAAGCATAGGGGAAGATATAAATCTAACAATAGGTCAACCAACAGAAACTCTTTGGACACTCCCATATCCCAAACACTGGGTACTGTGAAAGCTAGAAATAAGTAATTATCCATCCTTGTCTCTAAAGGGGTTATTGTCAAGGTGGAAAGAATGTGAAATACAGACATAGCTAGTTAAACAAGAGTTCAAAAACAAGATAACTATAACATTTAATAAAATCAGAGAGGTATTGTAAAACAATATGGGATTCAATGACCAATGAATGGTGTAGAGTGACATGAGATCAGAGATGGGTGACTGGGGAAGGCTCCCTGGAAGAGGAGAAGTTTATGCTGGGCCTTGAAGGATGAGTAGAAATTTGATCAGGTAGAGAAAAAAAAAATATCATTCTATATCCTGGTCTATCTTTGGAGTCCCAGCCTGACCTCTCATTGTGAGTGTGGACATGCCATCGGCCCATGCTGAATGACTTGGCGCCCACCAAGGTACCCATTCAGTGTAATGCTCAATTTTTCCCTTCATCTTACACATAGGAATGATTGTCACATCATCAATTCAATTGGCAACAAGAATGGGACATGGGTCATTGTGAGAGTCCTCATTGAATCTCAGGGTGCCTGATAGATAGGAAGTGGGAGAGAGGCTGACCCATCCTTGGGTAGTTCTAGGTTGATAGCAATAACACTCTTTTTTTTTTTTCAGACGGAGTCTCGCTCTGTCGCCCAGGCTAGAGTGCAGTGGCACAATCTCGGCTCACTGCAAGCTCCACCTCCTGGGTTCATGCCATTCTCCTGCCTCAGCCTCCCAAGTAGCTGGGACTACAGGCGCCCACCACCACGCCCGGCTAATTTTTTTTTTTATTTTTTAGTAGAGACGGGGTTTCACCTTGTTAGCCAGGATGGTCTCGATCTCCTGACCTCGTGATCCACCCACCTCGGCCTCCCAAAGTGCTGGGATTACAGGCGTGAGCCACCGCGCCCGGCCAATAACACTCTTAATATAAGGGAGAAGAGAGGTCATTGCTCAGAATCTCCTGGTAGGGTTATAATATCAACTACTAGATATGCACTTCCCATCTCATGGAAAGTTTGATTTGATTGATCAGTTCATAATGACTCTAGGTCATTATAACTTTGACAGGTTGATATTTGCTTAAATATTCAACTTTCATTTTCTGCCCTCATTGTAGTAAGCACGAATGTAGTTCATCCAAAAAGAGTAATCCGAAATGGATTTTCTATGTGATGTTGAAATGCATTTTTTAATTGAAGATTTATCTTTTTTAGAGCTCTTCCTTATGCTAACAGAAAGAATGTAGCTAATGATAGAAGGGGAGCCCCAGGACAGGGCATATTGGGAATGGGACGGGTCAGAGGAGGAGTAATAAGATTTAAGTGGAGATGCTACAAGATGAGGAATAGTGGTGATGGTCATGATAATACTTCACTTTAGAAGTAGAGCACTTTACTGTTTTCAAAAAAATTTTTTAATGTGTATTAGTTCATTTGATCCTAACAACAACACTGTAAGGTAGATATGTTGAAAGCATTATTATAATTATTTCCATTTTGCAAATGAAGAAATTGGAAGATTTATTGGTCGGTGCTGGGGTCTGATCTGGAACTCAAGTATTTTCTGATTTCTAGCTGCTGTGTCTCCTCCTGATGAGACTTTAGCACAGACACTTCCTAGAGGTTCACCTTGGAACACCCACTTCATATGATATATGTGGTCATTTCTCTCATTGTCTGATCCTTGGGATAAAGGTTCTGATATTTTCCCCAAGTCCCTAGTGGCTCACCTGCCCTGTCTACCCCAACCAAGTTTCAAGAATAACCCATTACTGACCCTCTCGTTTCCCTTTCCCCTGCCAGATCTGCCAGTTCCTGAAAGGAGCCAAGATCACGAGGCTCCAGGATCAGCAGGTTCCCTACGCAGTCAAGGGGAACCAGTGGGTGGGCTATGATGATGTGAAGAGTATGGAGACCAAGGTAGGTGGGCCACAGGCAGATACGCCTTTAGGTGGGGAATGGTGATATGTAGTAAAATGCCTGAATACTCTATGTTGAAAGAGAGAAGCTTCTGAGGCCCCAGACTCTAGGATGGGATCCAGAAGCCTTTATAGCTCAAGTCTAGTAGTGACTCTATGTCATACCCACGAGCAGCTGTGGTACAGGTAGAAGAGTTGGAAAGGACGCAAAAAAGAATTGAGAACAAGTAAGTTTATTCTGATAAGTGAGGAGTGGAGAGAAGAGAAAGGAAAGGAGAAGGGAGAGGGAATAAAGGAGACGTTGGTGCCTGTATAGGTAATCTACTTTGTTAATTATCTCAGGACAAACTGTTCAGTCCTTCTCATGGATTACCTAGCTAGGAGGCTCCAGATTCCTGAGCCTACCAGTTCTTAGACCTTGGTAAGACATTTGTGTTCCTTTCAGGGTTAGGGCAAAAAGGAGGCTTGAGTGTAATTGACAATCCTGGCCACTTGTCTTGTTAAGGGATTCCTAGTTTCTTCCCTTATTATGGAGAGTTTTCTCAGCCTCCAAGAATGCCGGACCTTGAGTGTGGTGACTCAAGTCAGAATGAGATGTAGCTAATGCTGATTTGGTGGCTCTCTCTCCCTGAGCAATCTTACCCCTCAGGGAGTCTCTAACTCCAGAAAACCAGTTAGTCTACTGCTGTATTCTAAGCTTAGTCCCTCATCTGAACCTGATATGGTCCTGGGCATTTAGGGGCCACCCTTCGAATTTCTGTGTGTCCTTCTGTTTCTCCCATAGGTTCAGTTCTTAAAGAATTTAAACCTGGGAGGAGCCATGATCTGGTCTATTGACATGGATGACTTCACTGGCAAATCCTGCAACCAGGGCCCTTACCCTCTTGTCCAAGCAGTCAAGAGAAGCCTTGGCTCCCTGTGAAGGTAACAGTTCAGGCTGGAGCTGGGTGTGGGCAGACAGCTGGGCAGAACAGGGCACAGGAGACTGGGGGAGATCATCTTCACGTATTTGGACTAATCCTTTCTCATGCTCCTTTGGCTCTTCTGCCATGTTTTCTTAGCAATTAGGCTGGTTCTGCCGTTTTCATAGGCTTCCCATAGACTTTTAAAGTAATAATAATAATATTGATAAATTTTGGCTACCATTTATTGAGCATAGTATGAGCTAAGGACTTTCATTACATATATATTAGGGATAAATATTGACTCCACCACAATTCTTGGTTACAAAATCATCAGCCTGTCTTAATTTTCTAAATCACAATAAATCTGACTCTATGTCCTCAATTCACTGGACTGATGATAATTTCCATCTCACTCATTACCTGATGCTCTTTTCCCCCACCCACAGTTGATCTTACTTAGTCTAGACATTTGGGGGCTCCCATGGTCATTATTGCTACGCCTTTACCCAAGCCTCCCTATTACCTTGAAGGTCGGTGGCTTTGCTGCTGCTCCATCCCTGGGCCCCCAGTTCCCTAGGTGTGTTGTATATCCTCCTGTGCAGATGAAGGCTGTTGCTGACCAAACAGTTATGCTGTGATACATTGGTTCTAGGGCAGAGGGTGGAGAAGCAGGGCGCTGGAGCTCACTGCAGACAGACAACTGAAAGACTGGCTCTGCTCTCCTGGCAAAGGGCCTAGAACCATTTGAAAACTCCTGATTAGATAATTGGGTAGCAGCCTTCCAACTCTGAGCATCCATTGTTTAGTAACTTGACTTAGGCCTCAGTTTACTGAGTTGGGCTTTGAAATATTTTTCCTTTTGTTTCCAGGATTAACTTACAGAGAAGCAGGCAAGATGACCTTGCTGCCTGGGGCCTGCTCTCTCCCAGGAATTCTCATGTGGGATTCCCCTTGCCAGGCTGGCCTTTGGATCTCTCTTCCAAGCCTTTCCTGACTTCCTCTTAGATCATGGATTGGATCTGGTTTTGTTTTCCTGCAGCTGTTGACTTGTTGCCCTGAAGTACAATAAAAAAAATTCATTTTGCTCCAGTAAGTATGGCCTCATTTATTCAGTCCTTGACCCTGTGATATCAGGTTGTTCTGTCCCTGCTATTTGTGGGATCCAGAGCTAGGGTGAAAACGAAGGTTTGCATATCATGTTTAAATATTACAAACAGCTAACATGCTGTTAAAATATGACTTATGCTCCAACATTAACACATACAACTTTGCAACTACCTAGAAGGTCAGAACCTGAAAATTTAAAATTCTCAGACTCCTTAGAATACCACACCAGAATTCCCATCTTTGCCTTTGTCTCTCACAGTAGAAGCCTCATGGGCATACTTGTGGACATTGTAGGCTTTGTATCCAAGCTTCATCTGCACTCTACCCTCTACCCTCAACCTCCAACACACAAACCCACGCACACACACATACACCTGCCTCTGGGCTATGCATGTGCACACAAGCGTTGTGGTCCACTCTCAGTAAAGATGGGCCCAGGGAAAAGTCATGTGCAGGCCCTGAGAGAGCGCACAGGCTCCTCTGGCTATTTGGGTAGAAATGCTGGATGTCTGGATCATGATTTAGAAGAGGAGGTATGTGAGCTTTAGGTGAATGTGCTCCTAGCCTGGCAGTCTCCTTACCTTGTGGAGAGGGGTGCAACTGGAAGAGGGCCCAAGTGGGACCCTCCAAAGGAGGGTCAGCAAACTATGGCCCATGGATCAAAGCTAGCCCACTGCCTGTTTTTGTAAATAAAATTTTATTGGAAGACAGCCACACTCAGTTTGTTTACATATTGTCTGTGGCTACTTTCTCCCAATAATGGCAGAGTTGAGAAGTATGACAGAGATGGTATGGCCTGCAAAGCCTAAACTATTTACTCTCTGGCCCTTTACAGAAAAGTTTGCCAACCCCTTTTCTAAAGCACGGTGCTCACAGCACCAGGTCTAAGGCTGATTCCGGTGTCAGACTCCTTAATTTTAGGATGAACTGATTTTCCCCCATTTTCCCAATTTCTTCCAATCTTTTCCGTCTAAAAAAGCCACTTTTATCCTGGCCTTTGAACAACAGTTTCATGCACATATTTAATTCTCATGGCTTGTGAAGTAAGTGATAATAAACCCAATTTTCAGATGAGCTAACTGGGGCATCAGTGTAAGGGTACTTGTCTGATAAGTGGTGGCAACTAGACTGAATCCAAGAAGGCGGCTGCACCAGATGTCCGTGGAGGAGGGCATTAGAGGTGGCTACACGATCAAAGCGGCATAAGGTGGGAATACTAGGAGACTTTTTTCAAAACTGCTTTGAATATCCTATTATGATGGAAAACCCCAGACATACATACCAAAGACCGGGAATGGCCAGCACTGACGGATACTAGGGGAAGTTAGTCCCCAGGGTCCCCTTGAATGCTGCTCCAGTGCTCAGATCTTCTTACTACAAGGTAGAAATTGCTTGGGCACCTCTCTGGCTTTCTAACTTTGCTTCCTATGGTAATTGAATTCTCAAGAAGCAGAAGAGCAGAGTAATTAAGAACATGGTCTGGAGCCAGATCTCCTGGGTTCACACACAGTGGCTTTGTCACCAACCTAGTGGCTATGTGACCTTGGGCATGTTATTTATCTTTTATGTGCCCCCAGCTTTCTCATTTTTAAGGTGGGGATAATAACAATATCTGCCTCTCAGGGATATGATAATGGTTAGGTAAGTTAATATTTGTAAGGCATTTGGGCAAATGCCCGACACATCACAAATACTATTTTTGTTTGCTATTATTTCCATTAAAAGAAAAACATTAGATAAAACAAATCTAACAGAGTTTATTTGAGCAAAGAATGATTCAATGAATTCGGCAACACTCAGAACCAGAAGAGGTTCAGAGAGCTGTCCTCTGCAATATGGAGAATGAGTATTTACAGACAGAAGAGAAAATAGAGAAATAGTCTAATTGGTCACAGCCAGGAGTTTGCCTTATTTAAACATGGTCCGATCAGTTGGGTGCCTGTGATTGGCTGAGATCTGGTTACTGTTACAAAAAAATATACTTCTAAGTTAGGTTTCAGTTTATTTACATACTACATTAGGTTCCAGTTCATTAGGAGGGACTCAAACTACAGAAATAACCTGAGGCCAAAGTTAATTTAACACTTCCATTATCCAGCTGCTGTAACGGGCACAAGAGAGAGTATGGGCAGCTGCCCAACACATTAACCTTGGCCTTGCATGGAGCCTAAGAGCCCATTAAAGGTCTATGTCTTGGGCTCTAAGCCGTGAACTCATGGAGCCCTCTCTCATGCTTACTGTGAGGATAGAACCATTTGTTTTGCAAACATCCAGGAGAAGATTAAGGAAATCAAGGCCCCTTGTTTGGCTGGGGTTGGGGATGGATTCTGGTCATCCTTTCCTTTCCTCTCCTCTCCTCTCCTCTCTGCTACTTTCCTTTCCCTTCCTTTCCTCTCCCCTACACCCCTACCCACTACAACCCCTTTGAGGAGATCTTTGTAGGCTAAGAGTCTTATGCCAAGGAGGAACCATATCTTAGACTTGCTCAGGGGCAGTATGGGTGAGAGTCAGGAGGTCGTAAGAACCCAGGCCCCAGTTGGTCTCCGCTTGGATTACAGCTCTGCTACTTCTCGGTGTGATCTTTGGCAGTTTGCTTAGTCTCCTGTCCCTCAGTTTTCCTAATACGTAGAACAGATGACAGTAATAGCATCTTCCTGAAGGGATAGTTTTGAATAAACGAATTAATACATATGAAGCATTTAGCACATCGTAAGTGCTGAATGAATGTTCGCTATTATTGTGTTCAATACTGCTCCAGTTCTAGTTAGTCAATGCCTCCAGTTTTTGACGTTCTTCTAGTGTTCAGACAGAAGTTAAACAGTCAAAAGCCTGGGAAGGATGGGGACAGATTGTAGGTAATAAATAGCTTTGGAAATGCCATCAGCTCTGCACGACCGTACACATGTACTAAAGTTTGTAGGACCCATTTCTGTTTTCTTTGTGAATCTAATTTGCCTTTAGATGGATCCGGCCTCAAAGATCCCAACGGTCTGAGTAGCATCTCCCAGAAAAATCTTGAAAATGTACCTGGCAGATCTCTTAAGAAGGAGGTATCTTGGCATATACTGGGAGTGGAGCCAGCAGCAAGACTCTCTCCTAGATGGGATTTCATTTAAGTTAGGCTATGTCGATGCCTCGGGGCTAATGTCAATACCAAAGGTTTTTTCAAAAAGGCCTGCCTTGGAGGACAGCAGATCACATCTTTGGTACTTTCGTTGTCTTCTGGGGCAGAGGGACCCTCAGAAATGGTCTAGAAACCTATGATGTGGCATCATGGTGGGCTTCCTGTAGGTGGCATCCCTTTATGTATGGGTAGTAAGACTGGGGAAGGAGTGGAAGGAGGTGGGTCCTAAAATATTGTGATTTTCAAAGCCTTGATCCCTGGGCATTTTTGCAGCTGTCTTTTCTCTGATATACATTGTTCCCGGGACCTGTCCCAGGGCTTGCTGCCTCTCCTTTCTGAGTCAAAGCATAATTAGAAATGTCTGTCCCAGGTGAATTTTCTCTGTCCTCTGTAAACCAGACAACCTTCGAATAAACAGAAACAACCTTGGAAAATGATGCTTTCTCATGCCAAACTTGATAGAACTCAACAAACTTCTTGTAGCCACTACCCAAATCTATTGCTATAATAGAATCAAGGTATTAGGGCCTGGGCAGGGATAAACCCACCCAGGATAGTTTATCCAGGAATGCGGTCAAATGGTTATTTGATGTCCTTTGTCCATACTCCTCTGCTAGCATCCATCTGGTCTCTTTGGACACATGGGACCTACTCTAACCCCAAATGACTTTGGACTCTAGGTCAGCCTCATACGTGTGCCAAATATGCCATTTTCCTCAAAGAACTTTCAGCCAACATCCTTTTAAAGCTGCCTTCCCATGTGTCCCTGGGTTGGTTACCCAAGATGGAAAACACAGATAAGATTCGGAGAGCTAAGGGGAGCCGTATGCCACCCCTATCCCTTTATTCCTGATCTCCCATCATGCCTGCTGAAGGGGGCCAGGTGCAGGATGAGAGGGCCTGCATGCTCCCTATAAAAAGCTGTTGAGTACCCCACTCAGACCTGGAACTTGCATTTAGGACTTCCCAGCAAAATGGGCAAGCTGCTGATTCTTGCTGATGAGTCTTTCCCAGGCAAGATGAGTTTAGCCTTCAGAGCAGCTGCCTTTTCTCCTCAGTTCACTTGCTGTCTCCTCCCGTATCCTATGCTCCAAAGGCCTGCACTATCTCCTCCCTCCGTCTCTTGCAGCCTTCTTGAGTACATAACATGGTGGGGAAGTAAGGAAGAGTTCACTGAGCACCTTAGGGCTTCATACTGGAGGGAAAGTGGATAACTCTGGCAGACCAGGACAAGGCCATTTCCACCACATGAAATAAGAGAAAACTTAGGCCAGCCCCCACCCCAACCCCTTTCCAGTGTTCTGTGATTCCTGCTCAGTGCCAGCCACAGAGCAGGAGTTCAAGACACTCACTTAATCAAAGATTAACCAACTACCAGGAGCAATTAGTAGAAAAATGAATAAGACAGATGTTTCTCTGAATGTAGAACTCTGGGAGCAGGTGCATAGGAGGGGGTTTGGGAGAGAGGAAGAAAAGGCCTTAAAGAGTTAATGCAGCTCCCCCATGGCTAACTTGTTTCCCAGAAAGAGTGACCAAACTGTAGAAAGAAGCCCAATAAGGGTGATCACTGGGATGGCACAACAGCACATCCAGGGTGTGGTTGGGTGGCTTGGAAAAGGATACAATTTTAAAACTTCATCTGAGTTGAAAAGTAGAGTGTAGTTGTTCCTGGAAAAGATGAGTTGTAGCTCTAGGGTGAAGAGACTGCTATGGGAAGGGGCCCTCTGCCTGAGATCTCCCTTTCTTCACCTTCTATGCCTCCTGTGCCCCTCCCCACCAATCTGGCTTATCTTTAGGGTCCATTCGTTCAACGCATATTGATAGAGAGCTGACTGTGTGCTGGGTAGTGGGGACTCAGCAGTGTCAGCACAGTCCTTGCCCTCACAGAACTCGCAGTCTGATGGGCAGACCAATAAACAATCATCTTTCAGTGTGGTAAGGGCTGTGATGGGGATAAGCACAGATGTCAAAGGGGCCTAGAGGGACAGCAGGGAGTTCCAGTCCCAAGGTCACCTCTCTTGGGAAGTCTTCCCTGACCTCTGTGTCTCAATTTTATCACTTGTCATATGGCATTGCACCTATGTGCTTACAGGTGTGACTTTCCACCAGGCTGTGAGCTCCTTGAGGGGAGGGACCCTGCCTATGTAGTCTTTTGATCTCTACCACCCAGTAATTAATACAGGTTTATTGAAAGAATAACAACACATCCTTCTGGTTCCTGAGTCACACACCATCATCTGAGCTTCCGGGTAGTCAAGTGAATGCCTACATTAGCCACCTGCTCCAAATATGTCATACAGTAGCCTATGTTGGGAAAGGGTTTATAGAGCAGAGGGGGCGTCAAGCCCCATCTCCCTTTCCCCATTTACTGGCCATGGCTGCCATAGGCTTGCCCCTTCCCAGCCAGAGACAGGATGACCCTGGCACCCTCTGACCAAGATCTTTTTGTCTTTAGGTCTGGCCCTCCTGCTGCAGCTGGGTAAGTATCCCATGAGAGGGTGGGGAGTGCCGGAGTATGGGGAGGGGGACATTAGGGCAGGGCACATCTTTTACTTCCCTGCCATTCCGTGCACAGCAACGAAAATCATCTGTTACTTCACCAATTGGAGCCAGTACTGCCCTGGGATTGTCTGCTACATGACCCAGAATGTGGACCCTTGCCTGTGCACACACATCATTTACGCCTTCGCTGGCATGGCCAACAATAAGATCAAAACCATTGAGTGGGATGATGAGGCCCTCTATGCCGGCATCAATGGCCTTAAGAAATAGTGAGCTCTGGACTTGGGCTTTGTGCTGGGTTGAAGGCTTTTACATGAGGCTTTCACGAGTTCCCCAAAAGATACCAACAGCAGAATGTTTAGCCTTTGAATGTTGTCCACAGTCACTCTCATGCCGTGCTTCATTGGTAGAGCCTTCAGCATCCTTCTCCCCAGGAGAGGCAGGTTGCTGTCATTTTTCTGGATTCTTTTCTCCAGGAAATTCAACTCCCCAGCATCCTATTCTGTGTGTCACAGGAGGTGCCATCCACAAAGGATTCTCTGTGAATAGTATCCCCTGAAGTTTGCCATGTTGCTGTACAGCCCCACAACAACCTATCAACTAGCTGCCAATTTAACCTAAAGTTTAACCTAAAATTGCACCAGCTAAATGCTTAGCATATTTATTGGGTAACTACTGTGTGTGAGGTGCTTTTCATTTATTATTTTATATACCCACACATTAAATGCAATGAAGTGGGCATATTAAAACCATGTTAAGGTTGAGGCAACTGAGTCATAGGGAGGTTAAAAGCTTTCCCTAGCCCACAGAACCCAGGAAGGCCAGATCACCTTATCAGCTAAGTTGATGCTTTTGTCCCATCAGGAATCCAATGGGTAGGTTTTATAGTCAAGCTCACAGGACCATGGTATAAAGGACTTAGGTGTAAGTCCTGGCTCTGCCACCTTACGAGTTGGATGATCTTGGTCAAGTTGCTTCATCTCTCTGAATACCACTTAAAAGGTCAAATGATATTAACAGTTTCTGCCTTGTGGGGTTATAAGGGTTAAAGAAGCAATGCGTGTAAAGTACCTGGCATTTAGCAGGCACTCAGTAAATGGTAGACACTTCCACTGCCAGTGTTCCTTGCTCTCTCCTAGACTCAGACTTCCAGCTTTCTGGCCTTGTGTATCCCGGAAGCTCCAGCCAATCTACTTTCTGTGCTAAGGGGTTGATATCTGGCTCCCTCATCCTCCCCAGGATGCCCTGTCTTTTCTTCCCTGAAGTTCCCTTCTGCACCAGGGTCCATCAGCCCACTGGCAGAGATGGGAGCAAGAACCTACTCAACGAGTTATTTATAGCGTGCCCTGGAGGACTCATGGCACAAAAGCCCCTTGATCCTACAGACAGCTCTGTTTACAACACAAAGGCCTTGTGTGGAATGTGAGGGTGGAGGGACCGACTGGCAAATGACAGCTCGTTGCAAGTGGAATTTCTTTACACTAGTATCTTTTTATCTTCAGCAACACAGAACTGAAAACCTTGCTGTCTGTTGGTGGCTGGAACTTTGGATCCCAGGGATAAGACCTAGTATTCAGGATTGAATCATTTCCAGATTAATCAGTCTCTTCCAAGCTCCAAGGACTGTAAGTTTCTCTAAAGTGAGTGAACGCCGGGAGCTTCTCTAAAGTGAGTGAACCCCGGGCCTCAGACTCCAGTGTAGACATCCCAGAACTCTTCTCTGACCAGGTCTCCCTGAAGTCTGCTCTTCCTTCATCATAGCTCTTACCACATTATTTTTTTAAACTGGACATTTCATGATTTTTTGTTATATTATTTTTAACTTTGTTTTTTAATTGACATACAATAACTGTACATATTTATGGGATATATAGTGATGTTTCAATACGTATAATGTAGAGTGATCAGATCAGGGTAATTAGCATATTCATCATCTCAAACATTTGTCATTTTTTTGTGTTGACAACATTTAATATCCTCTTTTTAGCCATTTGAAACTATACATTATTGTTAACTATATAGTCATCCTATACCACACTGTATTTTAAGTTCCATTTACTTATCTATACCTTCCTCTATATGAGCTCCTCCAGGGCAGAAACTATTTTATTCACCACTCTATCCCAGCAATGTTAATAAATGACAGAATAACTGAATGACAGTAAATGACAATAGATGACAGAATAACTGAATGTATGTCCAGGCAAATAGTAAGGCGGATAAGTGGCAAGACAGAGTATTCAGGAGCTTAGGCTACTGTGATCTAGGCTACAATGACTTATTGACTCCAGATTCTCTGATGTGGCGGCCACTGCTGAGAACCGCCAGACCTTCATGCAGTCAGCCATACAGTTTCTGAGGAAGTACAACTTCGATGCGCTGGACATTGATTGGGAGTATCCAGGCAATCGTGGCAGCCCAGCTGACACCCAGCAGCTCTTCACCATCCTGTTGAAGGTGTCTCACCCTCACTGTGTCCAAAGAATACATGATCTGGCCCACAGCGGGCTGGGACAAGGCCTCTCTCTGGAGAGGGGTTCTGAGAGAGGCTGAATATATGCTGGCCAGGGGTGTGGATCTCACCCTTTCTGGCTCACAGCCTCATCTCTTTAGTGTAAGAGCAGATCTCTCTTTTGGGGAAAACTCCGACTGGCAGTGAGAAGTATATCTTTGAGCACCAATGTTGGCTTCGATGCTCTTATTTCCCCTTCTTCCATTTTTCTGATGTTTAGGTGCAATCACATATACAGTTTGCAGTGCTGGAGGCCATTTTTGTCTCTTTAATACAATCTCCCTCCTTTTTAAAAAAAATTCTACTCTGGACATTATTTGTTTATTTTAAAATTTAACTGTCAGAGGATGACCGAATTTCCCTCATTTCCAAGTTTTTGGAAGACAGCTTACTGTTGTCCCCAGAGACCAACAACAGCTTTTGGATCAAAGGACTCTAAACCGAGCACGTTGCAGCTTTCTTCATAAGAGCTGTGACCTCGTCACATGCCCACTTGTCCCTCTAGCCTGTGTTCAGTGTCTTCTGTTTCACAGGAAATGTATGAGGCTTTTGAGCAAGAGTCTACCTGCAGCAAAAAGCCCAGATTGTTGATGTCTGCTGCTGTGTCAGCTGGCAAAGGTACCATTGAGACTGCCTACCAGATCCCCGAGATGTCAAGGTAAGCAAACCCAGGAGCTCATATTCAGAGCTATGTGACCCTTAGACCTTCCCCGGGCATTGTCAAATGCCCAGATACCAGTGACCAATGCTCAGGTACCCAGGATAGAGAGGACTCTATCTCAGAGGAATGAAATGACCTCAATTCCTGAGGAAGAGGCAGAGGGAGACAGTATGAATGCTGGCCTTGTTTCTAAGTCTATCTCCAAGGTTCTCTAGGGTAAACGGCCATTTGGAGAAGGTTAATTGAGTCTCAAGCTTCTACAAGTCCTGAAGGTCTGAGTGTAACCAGATAGTGATCATGGTATGGGTGCCTTTTATATTCCAGGTGCTCTTGAGATGAAGGTGAGGGAGAATGGAATAAAGAATAACAATGCATAAGGGAAACTTTATTGCATAGTGGCAAACAGCAGATTTGGCTGTTTGTCAAATCTGCAATCAGCCGATTTGGGACTAGGAGTGTTAGGGGTAGTGGGTTAGAAAGAATGATTTCCCTTGGGTCATTTATTTCCTCTTGCTCCCTCTCCCAGCTACCTAAGGTACATGGACCTCATCAGTGTGATGACCTGTGACCTAAGGGGCTCCTGGGAGGGCTTCATAGGAGAGGACACCCCCATTTGCAGGACCTAATGACCAGGGAGACTACAAATACTTTAATATGGTGAGTGAGGAAGCCAGTCCCTGGATCCCCTGCCCCAGACTGCAAAGGAGACCAAGAAACTTGATGGACAGCTCATGTTCTCTACCTCCCTGTCCCTGTGACTGATTGTATCCATTCATCTTTCACAAAAAAGGAAGCAGAACAGTGGCTTGGGATCATCCCAAACATTGGGGAATTTTAAAAAATATATTTTCCATTTATGCTAGGAGCACATTTCATGATCCATCTTCTTCCCACTCTTCCTTCCCTCCCTTCCACCCTCTTTCTTCCTAATTTCTGTGGTTTAGGCAGCTGTAATAGTTAGTCTGCCTAATGATTAGTAGGTGAGTAAATGGGCTAGATGTCATTTCAGTGGAGATTTCAACCAGGGATTTAAAAATTGACATGGGAAAATCTCCCAGTCGATGCTCCATGCACGAAAAATTCTCAGCATTGTAGTAAGCCCATTTGGAAGACAAGTGGATGCATGGCTGAACACCAGTCATGCCCCAAATGAACTCCAGTATGAGGAAAAAGAGGATCTCTGGCTAACACTGGGTCCTGCTACTAAAGCAATGAACCTCTCTTAACACCCATTCTAGAAGGGGCAGCACTCCTTTCCTTTCAATGAGATTGGACTGTGGAAGGGGTTTGACTGGATGCTGTACCTGGAGATACTAGGGAATTAGGCAGAAAACCTGGCTGTTCCAAGGCCTCTGGGTACATACTCAGCTGCTTTCTCATGATATCTTCCTCATCTTGCCTCCAGGATTATGCATTGAACTACTGGAAGAGCCAAGGTGCCTCTGCTGAGAAGCTGATGGTGGGCTTTGGGGCTTATGCTCACACCTTCACTCTCAGTAATCCTGCCAATCATGGCCTGGATGCTCCCACTTCTGGCCCTGGGGCTTCTGGGCCCTATACACAGGAGGCTGGAACCCTTGCCTACTTCGAGGTAATGTCCTCAGAGGGCCTAGAGGACCCACTCTCTCTGTTCTCAAGGTTGAAGATATGTCAGTGGAGAGAGAGTCTACACTCTGATTTCCAGTAGAGGGTACCCTGTTGCTGACTGCTCTGAATATATGTGGCAGTGAGAGAAAGGAAGAGTGAAAGATTGATACAACATCTTAAATGTTAACCTTTTAAAGTAAACATGCATCTTTAATACTAGAACTAGCTAATGCTTACTGAGTGCAAATGGAGAGCCAGGTTGTGCTCCAAGTGATTTTTATATATCGTCTCATTTAACAAACAATAAGGTACTGCATTCTCCCCATCTTATTCAAGAGGTGACTGAGGCACAGAGAGGTTAAGTAATTTGCTCAAGGTCACAGAATTAGTAAGTGGCAGAGCTGGGATTCAAACTTAAGTTGTCCAGCTCCAGAATCTCAGACCTTACCCACTATGCTATACTGTCCTCTTATTAGCTGTTTTGAGACACAACTCTTTCAAACGCAACAAATTCATTTCAAAAGGAAACCAGGACACAAGGGATAAAGAAGCTGCTTGTTCATTGTTGCACATGAGGTTATTGGCAGACAAAGGACTGAATTCATGTCTCATCTCTCTAGCTAGAGCACTCCACTGTCCCATGGGACAAAAGCAGGGCAGGGAGCTGGGTGACACTGGAACCAGGTTCTATTATTTCCAGCAAAGGGGAATGGGCTGGGATGAGGATCTTAGAAAAGAAATGGAGGGAGGACAGAGAATTGGCCTGAGTACAGCAGGGCCAATCTGAGTCATGACTGCTCCTTCTGTACCTGCCCCAGTTCTGCTCCTTCCCGAAAGGAGCCACCTAGGTGTGGAATGCCCCCTGGGAGGTGCCTTATGTCTACAAGGGGAACCAGTGGATCAGGTACGACAACTCCAAGAGCTTCACCATCAAGGTAAGGCCCTCCACACTCTTCCTAATGAATGGTTGGGGAGAGTTGGGGGACCTACCCTCCAGTTGCCCTTGAATTGCAATCCCAGGAGACCCCTGAGGGAGGTGAGGAGAGACACAGAGAGGTTGTGAAGTTTCAGGGTGAGCCAGTGACCCAGCCACAGAGCCTGGCAGTTGGAGCAACCCCTTCACCTCCTTTTCCTTCCTTTCCTTGACTCTTGCACTTTCTCCTTCTTCCCACTCCTGGAGACTCTCCTTTGGCCCCCTCCCCTGCTCTTCTCTGGTCCTCACGCAGCTCTTTGATTCATGCTTCCTGCTTCTTGATACAGGTGTTCTTCCCCACTCCAAAGACAAAGTGTAGATCACAGAGTTTTTTGCTCTCCTTTGCCTATCTCCTGCCCATGGCAAATTCACACAGGCTGAGCCCAAATCAGGAGGCGATAGAGCCTCTGGTCTGTGAGGTTATGCTCAGGTCTGGGGAGGACATAATTGCTGTTTATCAATCCCAGGGCCCTTCACCCTACACCTTCCATCTAGAGCCCTCTCAGTTTGCCCAGGTACTTTGCTTTGTGAAGGGCCCTATATCTCTATAGCACTCAACCCACCCAAACTCCAGCTCTGAGATGCCTTCTCAGAAGGTGGTTGGTGATAACAAAGGGCAGGGGGTAAGAGCTGCTTGGGGCCAAGATTCATTTTCTGTGACTTAGTCCTACAGTCCTGTACATACAAATATGTTCATGAATTCCTCAAAATTGCCTCCTCAAAACCCACCCCCAGTCTCTCCTCTCCATGACTAGATCATGGTCCTCCTGCCATCCTGCTAGAGTTACTCCCTGCATTTGTACAAGGGCAGCCCAGAATCCCTCTGGTTCTCTCCCTCTGGTTTAGTGGCTCCTAAAGAACAGATTTGGAGGGGCCATGGTCTGGGCCATTGACCTGGATAATTTCACAGGCACTTTCTGTGGATGAGGCAAATACCCTCTCATGAATGCGCTCAAATCCGCGCTTGGTGTCTCTGCACCCAGTAAGTAGTGATGACCTACCAGCCATGAGATAACAAACTAGACATGGTTAAGAGGAAGAGAAGACCAGAGCTCCTCCCAGTCTCACCTCAAACAAGGCCTCCTCCAGATCTTCCAGCTGTCTTAGTGTGTCCAGTTGGAACTTGCATTTAGGACCCAGAAAGCAAGACCCAGCGGACTTACTAGGGGGCAGGCCACGAGTGAGAGCCCTGGCAAGTAAAAGGGGACTTATCAATATTCTGCAGGATTCTCCTCTGTAGAGCTACTCAGGGAAGCTTCTATAAAGTAAACTGAACATGCTGGAGCCTGGGTAGGGAAGGGGACAAAAACACCGTATTCCCTGTCACTGCTGCTCGGCTCCAGCTTTTATGAACTTTGTGGGTCAGAGGAAAAAAAAAGCAAGGGAGGGATTAAAAACTTAGAAGATGAGGAAAGGAATGAGAGAAGGAGAACTCTAAAGGGGCTCAGCTAGCATCTTTCCTGAAGTGGGGAGCAGAGCTACAGATGGTCTCAACACATGATTCTATCCCAGCCCCGAGAACAGGGCAAGTCCAGGAAGAAAGAGGGGCTGGGAAGCTGCGGAAAAAGCTAGTGCTAATCATTGGATCTTTATTCCGTCTCAAGCCTGCTGGTTCTTTTTAGATTTTGTATAATTCTCATAGGCACTCTTGGTGCCAGGTGTATTAGTTTACTTACAAATAAAAGCTAATAATTACGTGGTACTCACTATGTTATATAGCGTGCACATTGGAAAATGCTTTACCTAATAATTCTAAGAGATAATACAATTATGCCATCATTTCAGAGAGGAAATTGAGGCTCAGAGAACTGTTAATGAATTTCTCATGGTCACATAGCTCATGGCAGAGCTGGGCTATGAACTTGGGTATCCTCGATTCAGGCTCAGAGCATTAAACCACTGGTTTAGGTAGGATGTGTACTGAGAGAAACCCACAGTGACCTTACAGACATGACACTCATCCTGGGAAAGGAGTCCTCTCCTGAGCTTATGGGGACCATTTTCCTTCTCTCTTCAGATTGCAGAGTGCCCACCTCTATCCTGGGCACCAGCTTGGCCCCCATCATCACTGCAGCACCTGGGGGTGGCAGCTCTGGTGGCAGTGGATTCTGTACTGGGAAGTCCAAAGGTCTGTATCCTAGTCCCACCAGCAAGCATGCCTTCTACAACTGTGTGGATGAGCACACGTACGAGGAGGCTTGTCAGGAAGGCCTGGTCTTTGATACCAGCTGCTCTTGCTGTAACTGGGCATAAGCTATTCACCTGTTGGGTCCCTTGGAGATTGTAAGACTAAAGGATGATTAAAGGGAAGTTTTGCATGTGAATGCCAAGTTGTCTGTTTTGATTTATAAATCTGTGTGATACTATCCTGCAAGTAAAAGACAACCTACTGCCACCCCCTAATCCTCGTTGTCCACAAGCTCCCAGGAGATGCCCAAACATTGAGGCTGAGAGAGAAGGAGGAACAGGTACCTGGGACTTCTCTGAGCATCTCTATGGGAAGTTCTGGCACTCTGGCCCCTCCTGAAGCAGGACGAGAGAGGAAATAGGCTCTAAGGAACAAGAGAAAATAAAGCCTCATTCTTTCTCACAAATATGCCTTCAAAGAGTCTTGCGGAAGGACCCAGGAGAGTGGCTGGACTTGGAACACTTAATTTACGGCATCCACCCTCTTCAGGAACTCTTCACGAAGTTTACTCATTTCCCAACTCCATGGCAAACAACCCTAAGAAAGCCTGTGTTTTAAAGACACAGCATGATGGGCTAACCACGGGCTAGTTTACACACACCACTTCCACACCTATGAGGTTAGGAAAAAAGACCATCGCCGATGATTTCAAGATTACTTCATTTCCAAAACAAATTCATTTATTATCATTTTGTTGCCACACCATGCTGCAACATACCCTTTGATTCCCTTAGGGAAGGCAATAAGAAAGCTGAAGAAAAACCACATTACAGCAGGAGTCAGAGGTCCTCTTTCTCCTACCACCTCCAGAGCCTGGCCTTGGCTTTTTCCCCAGTTACCATGGTGCAGAAGGCAGGAAAAATGCAGCTCACCAAGCAAGGGAGACACCTCTTTGTCCAGCCACCTTAACTTGTTTATTGGTGGATAGGGAGGGAGTCTGTGGATTATACGCTTTTGACAAAACTGTCATAATCAGTCATAAGCAGAATCCCCAGAAGTTTATTTTGTCCCTCCCATCTGGCTAGCTGGAGTATAAGCAGGATGTCTATACATCTCTGTTTGCTCGGGAAAGTCCTGGTTAACTATTGTTCCAGTGTCCAATTCATTTAGCAATTGTGTGGGTTTAAAATTTTTATTATAAAGTATTTTTATTACTATTGTATTGAAGTTATACGACATGAATTTATACACCTCCACTTTATACTACTTTTTGCCATGTTTCATAAACAGAGTTCTTTAATATGTGGTTAAATCTGAACATTTACCAGAGATAACCCCTCTCCTTTCCTGGCCCTTTTCTGACAAAACAAATTACAGCCCCCTTTCAATGACTACTTGCTGGGTGCTTGCTAATAAACTGATGTGCACTAGGACGGAAGTAGCTAGAGATAGCTATCACCTCTGGTCTCCAGGACTGGTGAGGGACTGCTGCTCCTGCCAACCCCTTCGTGGACCAGCCAGTTGTGCCATGGCCTGTGAGATACATAAAGCCATCAGGCCACATGTCAGTAGGATCAGTGGGTAATTATAGGTTAAGAGTATGTGGAATATGAACAGGGAAATATTAATAGAAACTAAGAAGACATTCCACTGAGTTTGTAGAGAGTAGTCTGAATGCTCTTCCTACAAGGGCTTTATCATCTATTGTGTAGTATAAATCTACAACCACTTATTTATTTTATTGTTTGGTAACACTTTTTATTTTGCAAATAAATGCTTTTGTCAGCAATGAGCTTTAAAAGTTCAAATGTCTAGATAATAAAAAATTAAGTAATGAATTTCCATTTTCCAAGAAAGTTGATGGTGAATGTATAACTTATGTACAACTTGCATAAGATGTTGGTTGACATTTACCAACCACCATGGGGTTGTTTGATATAGCATGAAAACCAAAAGACATGAATCTGCTGAACAAGCATCAGCGTCTACTTCAAAGAAATCATTATTTTAAGAGGATTTTGCCTAAAGATGATGATTTCACGAAAGTAGTTGCCAAAGGTATTATTTATATCACTAGGTGCCATGGTGTGAACGTTTGTGTCCCTAGCCAAATTCATTGAAATCCTAACCCCCAGGTGATAGTATTGGGAAATGAGGCCTATGGGAGGTGCTTAGAATTAGGGGCCTTATAAAGAGAACCCAGAGAACTAGCAAACCTCTTCCACCATGTAAGGACACAGCTAGAAGCTTTTATGTATAAACCAGAAAGTGGGTCCTCACCAGACACTGAATCTGCCCACTTCTTCGTCTTGGATTCCTAACCTCCAGAACTGGGGAAAATAAATGTCTGTTGTTTATAAGCTACCCAGTTTATTGTATTTTGTTACAGCAGCCTGAGTGGACTAAGACACTAAATGAAACATAAATTTTCATTTAGGTAGATCAAGTGACTGATGCTTCAAATTAACTTTTCTCTTTTTCTATTCCAAGTTTTATATCTGTGTGTGTACATATATAAAAGTGAAGTTCTATTTGCAGAACAACTTTCCAAGCTTTTAAATAATACCAAGTTAATATCAATGTCATCAGATATTTCAAATAGAAAATCAGATAAGATAGTTATTCAAATAATGATGGGATAGTTGGATTTTTTTTTCACACAGCTTATGAAATAAAAATAAAGCTTTTTGGTAGTTCATTTCGTTAAAGGAGAGACATTGGATGTTATCATAAATGCTATTTTAAATTCAGTTAAATAGTTCAACACTAAAATTAATTATTTTGTAGTGATATGAATTCAAATATTGATGGAACATAACATTATGTAAAAACAGTATTCCTTCTAAATGTCTTAGTCCATTAATGCTGCTATAGCAGAATACTGCAAATTGGATAATTTATAGAAAACAAAGATTTATTTCTCACATTTCTGGAGGCTGGAAAGTCTCAGATCAAGGTGACTGTATCTGGTCTCTGATGAAGACCTTCTTGCTGCATCCTTATATGGCAAGAAAGCAGAAGGGCAGGCTAGCTGAATTGCTGCATGAAGCCACTTTGAAAAGGGCCTTCATCCTAGTTGGAAATCATCATTCTCAGCAAGCTATCACAAGGACAGAAAACCAAACACCACATGTTCTCACTCACAGGTGGGAATTGAACAATGAGATCACTTGGACACACAGCGGGGAACATCACACACTGGGGCCTGTCAGGGGATGGGGGGCTGGGGGAGGGATAGCATTAGGAGAAACACCTAATGTAAATGATGAGTTGATGGGTGCAGCAAACCAACATGGCATATGTATACCTATGTAACAAACCTGCACGTTGTGCATATGTACCCTAGAACTTAAAGTATAATAATAATGATAAAAAAGGGCCTTCATCCTATTCATGAGGGAGGAGCCCATATGGCCTAATCACCTCTTAAATACCCCACCTCTTAATGCTATCACATTGGCAACAGCTGAATTTTGGAAAGGA
This sequence comes from Gorilla gorilla gorilla, assembly GCF_029281585.2. Lineage (NCBI taxonomy): Eukaryota > Metazoa > Chordata > Mammalia > Primates > Hominidae > Gorilla > Gorilla gorilla. The sequence goes on along the minus strand of NC_073224.2, from coordinate 127,640,730 downwards.
CACATTCGAACCACAGCAGCATGAAACATCTGACATCATTGTAAAAGCTATTGTAGATTCAGTTTAGAAGTTCAGCATTGAAAATCAATTATTTTTATGGTGATAATATGAATTCAAATATTGATGGAAGCATAACATTATGAAAAAAAATGAAGTGTATTTTCTTATAAATTAAAACAACTATAGGGCAGAAATGTTCTAAAAATTGGTTGCAGACTATAAATCACTCTATATGTCCCCAAAACTGATATTTTATCATTCAAAATAAAAATTGCCAAATTTTTAGATATTTTTATATACATAGAGTAACTGATCTATAAAATTTTATTAACAACACTGATACTGAATACAGGACAACACACATCACAGCACTATGTGCTTTCTCTCCTTGCTGCCTATTGTCAATAGGATTTTAGAAATGTTTGAGTCGTGGAAGAATTGCTTTTTAATTAATTTGAAGTGTCCCACGATAGTATTGAACTTTTTTGGTACACAAGTCTTCTAAGTTTGGTTGCATTTTATTCAGAATTATTATAAATTTTTCTTCTTTAATTTCTGTAGGCACATAGTAGCCGTATATATTTAGGAGTACATGAAATATTCTGTTACAGGCATATAATGCATAATAATCATCTCAGGGTAAATGGGTGTCTATCAACTCAAGCATTATATTATACTCTTTAAGTTATCTTTAAATGTACAATTAAACTATTATTGACTATAGTCACCCTGTTTTGCTATCAAATACTAGATCTTGTTCATTCTTTCTATTTTTTTGTACCCATTAACTATCCCCACTTCTCCCTCACCCACCCACTATCCTTTCCAGGGTCTGGTAACCATCATTTTACTCTCTATCTCCATGAGTTCAATTGTCTTAATTTTTAGCTCCCCAAATAAGTGAGAACATGTAAAGTTTGTCTTTCTGTGTCTGGCTTATTTCATGCAACATAATGATCTTCAGTTCCATCCACATTGTCGCAAATGACAGGATCTAATTATTTTTTATGGCTGAATAGTGCTCTGTTGTGTATATGCACCACATTTTCTTTATCCATGCATCTGTTGAAAGACCCTTAGGTTGATTCCAAATCTGGGCTATTGTGAATAGTGGTGCAATAAACATAGGGGTGAAGATATCTCTTTGATATATGGATTTTCTTTCTTTTGGGCATATACTAGCAGTGAGTTTGCTAGATCATATGGCGGCTTTATTTTTAGTTTTTTGAGGAAACTCCAAATTGTTATCCATATTGGTTGTACTAATTTACATTCCCACAAACAGTGTATGAGCATCCTCTTTTATCCAAATACGTGCCAGCATTTGTTCTTGCCTGTCTTTTAGGTGAAAGCCATTTTAATTGGGGTGAGATTATATCTTATTGTAGTTTTGATTTGTATTTCTCTGATGATTGATTATGTTGAGCACCTTTCGTACACGAGTTTGCCATTTTTATGTCTTCTTTTGAATTTCTGTCTTTTGCTCATTTTAATTGAATTATTAGTAAAAGATTTATTTCCTATAGAGTTGTTTGAGCTTCTTCTATATATATATGCCAGATGGATAGTTTGCAAATATTTTCTCCCATTCTGTGAGTTGTCTCTTCACTTTGTTAAGTGTTTTTTTTTTTTTTTTTTTTTTTGCTATGCGAAAACTTTTTACCTGGATATGATCCCATTTGTCCATTTTTGCTTTGGTTGCCTGTGCTTTTGGGGTATTACTCAAGAAATCTTTGCTCAGTCCAATGTCCTACAGAGTTTCTAAATGTTTTATTTTAGTAGTTTCATAGTTTGAGTTCTTAGATTTAAGTCTTTAATCCATTTTATTTGATTTTTGTATATGGTGACTGATAGGGGTCTAGTTTCATTCTTCTGCATATAGATATCCAGTTTTCCCAGCACAATTTATTGAAGTGACTGTTCTTTCCCCAATGTATGTTCTTGGTGTCTTTGTCAAAAAGGAACTCACTGTAGATGTACGGATATGTTTCTGGGTTCGATATTGTATTCCATTGGTCTATGTGTCAGCATGCCAGTATCATGCTGTTTTGGTTACTATAGCTCTGTAGTATAATTTGAAATCAGATAATGTGATTCCTCCAGTTTTGTTATTTTTGCTCAGGATAGCTTTGGCTATTCTCAGTCTTCTGTGCTTACACATAAATTTTAGCATTTTTTTTTTCTATCTGTGTGAATATGTCTTTTGTATTTTGATAGGGATTGCATTTAATCTATAAATTGCTTGGGGTAGTATGGACATTTTTAACAACATGATTCTTCCAAATCCAGGAACATGAAATATCTTTCCATTTCTTATCTCCTCTTCAATTTCTTGCATCAATGTTCTACAATTGTCATTGTAGAGATGTTTCTCTTTTGGGGTTAAGTTTATTCCTACATATTTTATTTTATTTATGGCTACTGAAAATGAGGTTACTTTCTTTATTTCACTTTCAGATTGTTTGCTGTTAGCATATTAAAATGCTACAGATTTGTTATGTTGATTTTGAATTCTGCAACTTTACTGAATTTAGGTTTTTCCAAATATAAGATTATATCATCTGTGAAGAAGAATAATTTAACTTCTTCCTTCCCAATTTTGATGCCCTTTATTTCTTCCTTTTGTCTTATTGCTCTAGCTGGGATTTCCAGTACTAGGTTGAATAACAGTGGTGCAAGTGGGCATCCTTGTCATGTCCCAGATCTTAGAAGAAAGGCTTTCAGTTTTCCCCATTCAATGTGTTACTAGCTGTGGGTCTGTTGTATATGACTTATATCATGTTGAGGTCTGTTTATTTTATATCCAGTTATTTAGTGTTTTTTTAATCATGGATGGATGTTGAATTTTATCAAATGCTCTTTCAGCATCAGTTGAAATTATCATATGGATGATCACATTGATGAATTTGTATATGTCAAACTATCCTTGCATCTCTGAGACAAATCCCACTTGATTATAATGATCTTTTTAATGTATTTTTGAATTCAATCTGCCATTATTTTGTTGAGGATTTTTGAATCAATGTTCATCAGGGATATTGACTTGCAGTTTTCTTTTTTTGATGTGTCTGTCTGGTTTTGTTATTAGGGTAATACTAGCTTCATAGAATAAGTTTGGAATTATTCCCTCCTCCTCTGTTGCTCAGAATAGTTGAATAGGATTATTATTAGTTCCTCTTTAAATGTTTGGTAAAATTCAGCAGTGAAGTTGATATCATTTGGATCTGTGTCCCTGCCTAAATCTCATGTCAAATCTTAATCCCCAGTCTTGGAGGTGGTGGGAGGTGATTGGATCACGGGAGCTGATTTTTCTCTTGGTGCTGTTCTCATGATAATGAGTGAGTTCTTGAGAGAGCTGGGCAACTCCCCATCACTTTCTCTTGGTCTGGCCATGTGATGTGCTGGCTCCTCCTTTGCCTTCCACCATGATTGTAAGTTTCCTGGGGCCTCTTCAGAAGCTGAGCAGATGCCAGCATCATGCTTTCTGTACAGCCTGTGGAATCATGAGTGAATTAAACCTTTTTTCTTTATAAATTACCCAGTCTTAGGTGTTTCTTCATAGCAATGTGAGAACTGACTAATACAGAAGCCACTGAGTCCTGGGCTTTTCCCTGCTGGGAGACTTTTATTACAGCCTCAATCTCACTACTTCTTATTGGTCTGCTCAGGGCTTTGGATTTCTTTATGGTTGCCCTCGGTAGGTTGTATGTGTTTAGAAATTTATCCATTTCTTCTAGGTTTTCCAATTTATTGACATATAGTTGCTCAAAGTAGACTCATGATGCTTTGAATTTCTGTGATATTGGTTGCAATGTCTTCGTTTGCATCTCTGATTTTATTTATTTTTGTCTCTTTTTCTTAGTCTGGCTAAAGGTTTGTCAGTTTTGTTTATCTTCTCAAAAAAACAACTTTTTATTGTTTCACTGATGTTTTGTATTTTTTGTTTCAATTCCATTTACTTTGGCTCTAATCTTTATTACTTTTTTTTGCTTCAACTAATTTTGGGTTTGGCTTTCTCATCCTTTTCTAATTCTTTAAGATGCATTGTAAGGTTGTTTATTTGAAGTTTTTCTACTTTTTAAATGTAGGCACTTCCGTATTAGTATTGCTTTCACTCTATCCTACAGGTTTTGGTATGTTGTGTTTCCATTATCATTTGTTTCAAGAAATTTTCTAATCTCCTTCTTAATTTCTTCATTGACCTAATGTTCATTCAGGAGCATATTTTTAAATTTTTATGTGTTTATATAGTTTCCAAAATTCCTCTTGTCATTTATTTCTAGTTTTATTCCATTGTGCTCAGAGACGATACTTGATATTATTTCAATTCTTTTGAATGTTTTAAGACTTGTGTCCTACCATATGCTCTACCCTTGAGAATGATCCATGTGCAGAGGAGAAGAATGTGTATTCTGTAGCTGCTGAATGGAATGTTCTATAAATGTTTATTAGGTCCGTTTGGTCTATAGGACAGATTAAGTCCAATGTTTCTTTGTTGATTTCCAATACTGAAAGTGGGGTGTTGAAGTCTTCAGCTGTCATTGTATTGGGGTCTACCTCTCTCTTTAGCTCTAAGAATATTTGCTTTTCATATCTGGGTGCTCCAATGTTGGATGCATGTATATTTATTATTGTTAGAGCCTCTTGCTGAATTGACCCCTTTATCATTATGTAACAACTTTCTTTGTCTCTTCTTATAGATTTTGTCTTGAAATATATTTTGTCTGATACAAGTATAGCTACTCTTACTCTTTTTTTGGTTTCTGTTTCCTTGGGATATCTTTTTCCATCTGTTTATTTTCAGTCTATGTATATCTTTACATGTGAAGTGTGTTTCTTGTAGGCAACAGATAATTGAGTCTTGTTTTTTAATCTACTCAGCCATTCTATGTCTTTTGATCTGAAAGTTCAGTCTATTTACATTGGATGTTATTATTGATAAGTAAGGACTTACTCTTGCCATTTTGTTATTTATTTTCTGGCTGTTTTGTGATCTCCTCTTACTTCTTTCCTTCCTTCCTGTCTTCCTTTTAGTGAAGGTCATTTTCTCTTGTGGTATTTTTAATTTCTTGCTTTTTATATTTTGTGTATCTGCTGTATGTTTTTTTATTTGAGGCTACCATGAGGCTTGCAAGTAATGTCTTAAATCTCATTATTTTAAACTGATAACAACTTAGCACTGATTATATAAACAAAACTAATAAATAAGCAAAGGGAAAATTAACAAAAATCACACTTTAACTTCATCTTCCTGCTTTTTAACTTTTTATTGTTTCTATATCTATGTTATTGTACTGTCTGTCTAGAAAAGTTGTCGTTATTGTTTTTGATATGTTCATCTTTTAGTCTTTCTACTTGAGATATTAGTAGTTTATACACCACAATTACAGTGTTATACTATTTTGTGTTTTTCTGTGTACTTAATATTACCATTGAGTTTTGTGTTTTCAGATAATTCCTTGTTTTTTTTAATGCCCTCTTCTTTCAGATTGAAGAACTCCCTTTAGCTTTTCTTGTAGGACAATTCTGGTGCTGATAAAATTCCTCAGCTTTTATTTATGTGAGAAAGTCTTCATTTCTCCTTCATATTTAAAGGATTTTTTGCTGGATATACTATTCTAGGATGAAAGTGTTTTTTTTCCTTCAGCACATTAAAGATATCATACTACTTTCTCTTGACCTATTAGGTTTCCATTGAAAAGTCTGCTGCCAGATATATCAGAGTGCCTTTGTATGTTACTTGTTTCTTTCCTCTTGCTGTTTTAGGATCCTTTCTTTACCCTTGATCTTTGGGAGTTTGATTATTCAATGTCTTGAGATAGTCTTCTTTGGGTTAAATCTGTGTGGTGTTCTATAGTCTTCTTGTACTTGAATATTGATATCTTTCACTAGGTTTGGGAAGTTCTCTGTTACTGTCCCTTTGAATAAACTTTCTATGCATTAATATACATTTCTCTCCACCTCCTCTTTAAGGCCAGTAACTCTTAGATTTGCCCTTTTGTAGCTATTTTCTAGCTCTCTTGTAGGCATGGTTCATTCTTTCTTGTTTTTTTTTTGTTTGTTTGTTTTGTTTTCTTAATCTCCACTGACTGTGTATTTTCAAATAGCTTGTCTTCAAGCTCACTAATTCTTTCTTCTGCTTGATCAGTTCTGCTATTAAGAGAGTCTGATCCATTCTTCAGTATGTCAATTGCATTGTTCAACTCCAGGATTTCTGCTTGATTCTTTTTAGTTACTTCAATTTCTTCACTAAATTTATCTGATAGGATTCTGCATTCCTTCTCTGTGTTGTGTTGATTTTTTTTTAATTTCCTCAAAACAGCTATTTTGAATTCTCTGTATGAAAGATCACAAATCTCTGTTTCTTTGGGATTGGCCCCTTGTTCCTTATTTAGTGTTCATGTTTTTGGTGAGGTTATGTTTCCTTGGATGATCTTGTTGCTTGTGGATATTTGTCAGTATCTGGGCATTGAAGAGTTAGGTGTTGATTGTAGTCTTGGCAGTCTGGGCAATTTCCCACCCATCCTTCTTGGGAGGGCTTTCCAGGTATTTGAGGGGATTTGAGTGTTGTGATCTAAGTTTTTGTTCACTGATGTCACATCTGCATTGGTGGGCATCCCACACCTAGTAAAGCTGTGGTTCTTGCAGACTTGTAGAGGTATCATCTTGTTGGTCTTGGATAAGATCCAGAAGAATTTCCTAGATTACCAAGCAGAGATTATTTTCTCTTCCCTTACTTTCTCTCAAACAAACAAAGTCTCTCTCTCTGTGCTGAGCTGCCTGGAGTTGCAGGAGGGGGTGACACAAGCACCCCTGTGGCCACCACCACTGGGACTGTGCTGGGTCAGACCTGAAGTCAGCACAGCACTGGGTATCACCCAACGCCCATCATTACCACTACCTGGCTACTGCCTATGTTCACTCAAGGCCCTAGAGCTCTGCAATCATCACGTAGCAAGGCCAGCCAGGCTGTGTTCTTCCCTTCAGGGTGGTGAGTTCTCTTGAGCTCTGCTGTCTGGTAGCCAGACCCTGGAGTCAGAAATCTTAGAAATCTACCTGATGCTCTGTTCTGCTGTAGCTTAACTGACACCCAAACCACAAGACAAATCCTTCCCTCTCTTACTTCCCCTTTTCATGGGCAGAGGAGTCTCTCCCCGTGGCCACCATCACCACTGGCTTATTGGGAATACTGCCAGGCTTCCACTGATGTTCACTTAAGGCCCTAGGGCTCTTCAGTCAGCTTGTGATGAATGCTTCACTCTGAGATTCACCCTTCAGAGCAGTGGGATCCTCTATGGCCCTGGGGAGGTCCAGAAATGCCATCCAAGAGCTAAGGCCTAGAATTGGTAACCCCAAGAGCTTTCCTGGTGCTCTAGCCTATTGCAGCTGAGCTGGTACCTAACCTGCAAGACAAAGTTCTGTTTATTATTCCCTCTGATTTTCTTAAGCAGAAAGGCCCTCTTGCTTTGTAGCCATAACAGCTGGGAATGTGCTGGGACACATCTAAATTCAGCATGGCCCTCAGTCTCACAAAAGGCCCACAGTGAGTACTTGCCTGGGTACCACTGCCAATTATTTAGGGCCCAGGGGCTCTTCAGTCAGTGGGTAATGAATTCTGCCAGGCCTGGGTCCTTCCCTTCAAGTCAGCAGGCTCCCTTCTGGCTCAGGGTGTGTCTAGAAATGTTATCTGGGAGCTAGAGCTGGAAAGGGGGTCTCAGAACTCTGCCTTGTGATCTCTTCTACTGTGGCTGAGCTGGCATTCAAGTTGCAAGACAAAGTCCTCCTTATTCTTCCTCCCCTCTCCTCAAGCAGAGAAAAGGAGTCTCTTTCTGAGCTGTGAGCTGCACTGCCTAGTGTTAGGGGAGGGGTAATGCAAGTATACCCTTAGCTGCCCTGGCTGGTGTCTCACTAGATCACATGTCCCTTAAGTTCACTGGCTCTGATCCCAGCACAGCACCGGAACTTGCCTAGAAGTTGCAGTCCTTGTGGCCTAAACTTCCTTTCCAGTTTTTTAGGACCCCAGAGAACTTTAGCCCATGGTGGCAAGGTTTGCTGAACTGAAGCTACAATCACTGGGGTGGGCGATTCCCCTCTGGCTAGGGCTTGTCTAAATAAATGTTCCCTTCATGGGTGCCAGCTAAGTTCTGTCCACTGTTGGCACTAAGTTCCAGTGCAAAGTCCTACAATCACTGTGTTCTTCCTCCACATGCACAGATTCCGTCTCTGCACCATGTAGCCACTCCCAGGGGATGCAGGAAGGGTGGTGTTGGCAATTCAAGACTGTCTTTCCTATCCTCTTCTTGACATGAAGTTAAAACCCAATACAGTGATCACTCACCTGATTTTATGGTTCTTATAAAGGTATTTTTTTGTTTAGAGAGTTGTTAAATTTAGTGTTCCTGCAGGGAGGAAAATCAGTGGAGGCTTCTGTTTGGCCATCTTGCTCTGCCTTCGTCTCAAATGAGCAGTTATACATTTTTTCATCAAAGTATTCAGCAAATGAAGCTCCAAGATGCTCTAAACTTAGGACATTTTAGTAAGTTGATATTGAACAAAGAATGTTGCAAATAGTGAAACTTTGAAAGAGGCAAGAACGAATCAAATAAGGAGTGCTCTAATGCTATACAATATACAAATTCTATAATTGCAATTTATAATATTTCAATTTTTGGGAAGAATCTTTTGATGGAGCAACTATTTTATAAGATACTATTTTTAATCAGATACATTTATTGCTATATTAGATTGGAAAGAAACTTAAGAGACCTATGATCTTGCAACATCTAAATCTGGTGAGACATTTCAAAGAGTCATAGAGATAACTTACTTGACAAGTTTCCTCTTGTAAAGATGTTTGTTGAAGCAAGGAGCTCTGGATGGAGGCAAACAGAGCACCTGTGAAACATTTGAGTTGAAATATTTCAACATTTTAATGGAAAAAATAGAACTGAGAATACCCTACATCTGACAGAACTTGCTCTGAGCATCTGTAGAGATATTTTTTCTCGATTAAAGTTTTTGAGTTAAAAATTTTCTGATTTACAAAGACAATCAGTAGAAGGTATTATGGGCTGAATTATGTCCCTCCAAAATTTATATGTTGAAGTGTCAACCTCCACTACCACAGTGTGACTGTATTTGGAGATATGGCTTTTAAAGAGATAAGTGAGGTAATATGAGGTCATTTTGGTGGGCCTTAATCCAGTACAATTGGTGTCTTTATAAGAAGAGGATATTAAGACACAGACACACACCTAGGGAAGACTTCGTGAAGACGTGTGGAGAAGGTGGTCGTCTATAAGCCAAGGACAGATGCCTTCAGAAGAAACCAACTCTAATCATGGACTTCTAGCCCTCAGAAGTGTGAGGAAATAAGTTTCTGTTGTTTAAGCCTCTCAGTCTGAGGTACTTGTTATGGCAGCCCTAGTAAGATAAAACGGGAGATACCAGCATTTTTAAATTGATTAACCATAAAAATTAACTTTGAAGAAGATTGCAGGCAATATTATTTAAAAATTTAATTAATAAAATCAAATTGAAAAAACTCTATTCTTCAGAAAAATGCCAGTGGCACAATATTAGAAATAGGGCGAAGAAACGAATTAAAGTTTGTGAATATGTAGCACGAATAATTATTCAGAATTCTACAGTTTTATTTACTGTACAGATGTTTATTTTTACATTTTAGAAACTATATTTTTGGAAATAGTTTTAATAGAACTATTTTATAGTTATTTTTAAAGAACTACTTATTTTGTTTTATAAGTCCATTAGTACAATAAAACACTTTTTCAATCAAAAATAAATATTTCAAAGATTTCATAATTTTAATGCCCCCTTTCACCCTCCAGGGTGTCTGGCTTTGGATGATGAATCACATGAAGAGACTAGAATTGCTGAGTGGACATTCCATTATTCATTGAATGTTCTCATAAACAATCAGCAGAAAAGGAAAACCCATATGTGCACCAAGTGCTAGCCCAGCCATTTTGTAAACTAATGACAAAAAGAGAACGTGAATTTAATTTCTTGTGAATCCGACATACTTTGCATATATTTCATGGCCATTCAAGTGGATCTGGACAAGGGTTTCTCGATTCCCCTGTAATGCTTGCGGGTTGCACTTTAGCTCTTTGTATATGTGTCTGGATTATCTTCATCTTGAGAATCCCCACACCCTGATGGCTCCTTATCTTATTGCCCTGGCTAGTCCGGGGAGGAAGATCGGCTGGAGTCATCCTTGGTATTCTCCCAGTCCTCTCCCCAACCTCCTTCCTGCCGCTTTACTTATTTAACAACAGTACTCTGAGCAAGCCCTGTCCTGAGCACTCTGTGAACATGGAAATCTTCATAACGACCCTATGCGGTAGTCATGGTTCTTACATGGCCACTTTCCAGGCGAGGAAACTGACGGAGACACTAAGAGATTTGACCAAGGTCAAATAGCTCAAAAATGCATTTCAAAGTTGGCTGTCTGGCTCCGGCGTCCAGGATCTTAGCGCACACTCTGCTGTCCTTTGGCCCAACCGCAACTCGAGGCCACCTCTCATTCCTGCCCAGGCGCCAGCGTTTGGACCTTAGGACCCAGGGAAAGTTGGGTGGAGCAGGTCAGGTGGCACCACCACAAGTTTCAGGATTCCCTCTATTCAAAGCACCCCATCCATGACGCCGCCCCTGGCTGCCTGGCCGCCCCCGCTGCGCCCCCGGCCCTCTCTACTGACGGATGGAGCATCGCCCCCAAGCGGTGACCCACCGGTGAGTCCCGGGTGGCCTAGGGCAAGGCGGACCGGGAGCCACCTCACACCCACACAGCCTGCGGGAAGGATCCCACAAGGTGAGGGTAGCCCCGCGCGGGGCCGCAACAGCCTATTCCTCCCGTGTGTGACGACCCCAGCCAGAGAGAACCCAACCTGAGTGCCAGCGAGAGCCTGTCCTTGGTCGCTCCGACCCCTCGCCAGGGGATGTCCGGTAGGAATAGCACTGAGCTGAGGTGACGGCGCGGAGGCGCCAAAATCTCCACTTAGGGCAGTGAAAGGTCATCGGTCTCCCTCTTGCCGGCACTGAAGGAACCGGCGGGGTGCGACAAGGTGGGGCGGGGCAAGGAAGCGGATCCTCATCCATGTCCCTGGATGGAGTAAGGCACACTCTGGAGGTAGCAGCGAGTTTGAAGTGTCTAAGAAAAAGGCCTTCTGCAATTCACAATTCGTATGGCTACCTGCACCTTTCATTTACCCACTGGCTGGGTGACTCAAAGCTAAAGGTTGCCGACGTTTTTCAAAAACTCTGGAGGGGCATTCAACATTTTTTAGGTGGCCTGAACTGCCGAGGAAAACAAATGCTGGCCAGATTCCAAGTGAAATACTGCACAGGATCCCCCAAGGCACGAAGCTGGCTGGAGGGAGCTGGAGGGAGCGCCCCACCTGCCCCGGGAAACTCACGAGGAAAGTGCAGACCTTCGGTGGCGCTGGCACCCGCGTGGCTCTGATTCCTAAGACCACTTGGCATTGGCCGCTAGGGTTCTCTTCTCTCCAGCCAGTACAGGCCACCACTGTCTGGTCAGGGACAGAAGCGGGGCAGTCACCACCGTCTCCAGATGAGCGACACCGGGAGTCTTTAAATCTCCCGACTGAGAAGCTCTTTGTGTCCAGATCGGAGGTGGGCAAGTCTGTGGGACCAGATGCCCAGACTTGCCCATTGTCCCCCACCCCCACCCCAATGACACTTGCTTCACTCTTGTTCTATCTCTAGTTCCTCACTCCATTACTCTGTTGTTTTTTTAAAAAATCGCTATCAGAGTAATCCTTTGGATGTGACCAGTTCCATCAGCTGCAGCAGCATTTCACAAAATGTTTCAAATAACCCTAGCTTTTTGCAAGCTAGTAACAAACTAAACCTGTTTTTTGGGAAATGCTATCCTATACTCATGCTGTATGTGGGCCACAAATTTGGTTTTATATTTCTGGTAGACCAGTGAAAAATTAGAAACAAAATAATGACACAATTTATAATGTGCAGAAAATCAGAGCAAACCAACAAGGCAAACTATTTTAGATTGAAAGACCAGAAATATACTTCCCTCCAGGATTTTTATTGCCAGAACACTGCATAATCCAAGGATCAACATCCTCACAGTAAACACAAAGGCCTATTTTTACATATGAATGCTCCCTATAGCATCCCTTAAAAGAAAGGGAGGGCTTAAGTCCAAAACGCAATCAATCTTTCAAGACGAAGATGCCAAAGCAATTGCAGCAAAAGCAAAAATTGACAAATGGAATCTAAGAAAACTAAAGAGCTTCTGCACAGCAAAATAAACTGTCGACAGAGTAAACAGACAACCTACAGAATGGGAGAAAAGTTTTGCAAGCCATACATCTGACAAAGGTGTAATATCCAGCATCTATAAGGAACTTAAACTAATTTACAAGAAAGAAACACACAGCCCTATTAAAAAAACCATTAAAAAGTGGGTAATGGACATGAATAGAAATTTCTCAAAAGAAGACATAACATGCAGTCAACAATCATATGAAAAAAGCTCAACATCACTGATCATTAGAGAAATGCGAATAAAAATCACAATGAGATACCATCTCATACCAGTCAGAATGTCTATTATTAAAAAGTCAAAAAATGACAGATGTTAGTGAGGTTGTGGAGAATAAGGAACAGTTACACACTGTTGGTGGGAGTGTAAATTAGTTTAATCATTGTGGAAGACAGCATGGTGATTCCTAAGACCTAAAGACAGAAATAATATTTGACCCAGCAATCCCATTACCAGGTATTATACCCCAAGGAACATAAATCATTCTCTTATAAAGACACATGCATGCCTGTGTTCATTGCAGCACTATTCACAATAGCAAAGACATGGAATCAGCCAAAATGCCCACCAATGTTAGGCTGCATAAAGAAAATGTGGTACATATACACCATAGAATACTATGCAGCCATAAAAAAAGAATGAGATCGGCCAGGTGTGGTGGCTCATGCCTGTAATCCCAGCACTTTGGGAGGCCGAGGCAGGTGGATCACGAGGTCAAGAGATCGAGACCACCCTGGCTAACACGGTGAAACCCCGTCTCTACTAAAAATACAAAAAATTAGCTGGGCATGGTGGCAGGCACATGTAGTCCCAGCTACTGGGGAGGCTGAAGCAGGAGAATGGCATGAACCCAGGAGGCGGAGCTTGCAGTGAGCTGAGATCACGCCACTGCACTCCAGTCTGGGCGACAGAGCGAGCCTCCATCTCAAAAAAAAAAAAAAAAGAAAAAAAAAAAGAGAATGAGATCATGTCCTTTGCAGGGACGTGGATGGAGTTGGAGGCCACTATCCTTAGCAAACTAACACATGAATAGAAAACCAAATACCTACTACATATTCTCACTTACAAATGGGGGCTAAATGATGAGAACACATGGACACATAGAGGGAAACAACACACACTGGGACCTATCAGAGGCTGGAGAGTGGGAGGAGGTAGAGGATCAGGAAAAATAATTAATGGATACTAGGTTTAATACCTGGGTGATGAAATAATCTGTATAACAAACCCCTATGAAACATGTTTGTCTATGTAACAAACCTGCACATCTTGCACATGTATCCCTGGACTTAAAAGTTAAAAAAATGCAATCAATCAAAGCAAACCTATGGGACGCTTATATAAAAGGCAGGTTTCAGCTTTCTACTGATCTCTCTAGAGCGATGTTGTACAATATGGTAGTCACTAGTCACAGGTGGCTACTGAGCACTTGAAATGTGAATAGTCCAAACTAAGATGTATTATAAGTTGGAAATGCATGCCAGATTTTGAATATTTTCTAGAGGGGAAAAAAAGTAAACTATCTCAGTAATTTTTATATTGATCACATGTTGAAATGATATATATTAGGTATACTAGATTAAATAAAATATATTATTACATTAGTTTCACTTGTTTCTTTTTACTTTTCTAGATGTGGCTTTTTAAAAAATTTAGAGTTCCATATGTAGCTCCCATTATTTTTCTATTGGACAGAGCTGCAATGTTTCTTGAACTATATACTCTAAGATATCAATATATATACTATATATGACAAAAGGGTTTCATAGTTTAATAATTTGGAAAGCACTGCCTACTATATTCTTTCTTCTTGTGTTCTGCAGGGTAACCTGAGATTTTGGGGAAAAATTTTTATGGATTAAATATATTTGGGATATGCCAGTTAAGAATGGAGGACTTAGAACTCTCAATGTAATGTGAATTATGATTTTCTAAGAGAGGCATCTTATATACAGTATTTCTCCAACACACTCAAAGAACGCTTTTCATCATAAACACAACCCCCATTAATACAATTCTGAAAGAGAGTTTAGGGAACTGGAGTAGAAGATAAAGCTCATAGGCCTTACTTTGCTTCATATATCTGTTGTATGGCTCAAGGCTTGCATTGTAAGTCTTTTCTCTAGCTTTTCCCTCAATTAATAGCTAGACTAGTATTTTCACCAGATACTGGTGAAGTCCTCACCCCAGACGTAATCAATCAGACCCTTGGAGATCACCCTTTTGTGTTAGTTAAGCCTTGTTGTGTAAGAAACCCCCAAAATACAATGGTTTAAAGTGGCAACAATTTAACACGCTACTATATGGATAAACCTTGAGGATATCATCCTGAATGAAATAAGCCAGTCATGAAAAGACAACAGTGTATGATTCCACTTTTATGAGAGATCTAGACTAGTCAGTATAATGGAAACCGAAAGTAGAATAGTGGTTGCCAGGAGTTGGGGAGTGGAGGAAAATTGGGAGTCATTTGATGAGTACGGAGTTTCCGTTTTGCAAAACAAAAACCGAAAGAGTTAGTTGTTAGAAAAAGTCCTAGAGATCTGTTACACAACAATATGATTATAGCTAACACTACTGTACACTTAAATATGGTTAAGAGTGTACATTTTTATTGTGTTTTTTAACCATAATTTCAGAAAATTAAAAATAAGGTAAAATCAAAACAGCAACAATTTATTTAGCTCACAATTCTGTGGGCCAGCAGTTTGGGCTGGGATGAGCCAAGCACTTCTGGTCTTGGCGGCTGGGCTTACTCATGCGTTTGTGGTTGGCTGGCAATCAACTAGTGGGCTCTGCTTCTGGGGGTTGCCTGGCTGTCAGCTGAGGCCATTGGGAGTGACTGGCCACATGTTTCTCATTGTCCCTCAGGCTAACTCTGGTCACATGACAATATCAGCTTTCCAAGAGTATGAGCAAAAACCTCATGGCCTCTTCAGAACTAGGTTTAGAACTCACACAATGTTACTCTAGCTGTGTCCTATTAGTCAAAGCAAACAACAAGGCTAGCCCAGATTCAAGGGGTGAGCTAAGCAACTCCTGATACAAGGTGCTAAAAAGCACTGTGACTATTTTTACAATTGTCCACACTTGTCCTGCATCCCATTTTCTAGAATAATCCATTTTCTTATATTTTATATGAGAAAATTTCCTGTTTCTTATATTTTATATACTCAGAAGCATACTACTCTTTTGTGCATCACTTTCTTTTACTTTCTCAGACACTCTTTCATCTCATCAGCATATCAGAAGTATTTTATTCTTTTTAGTGATGAATTTTTGCAGTATCATTTTGCTGGGCTTGCCTCACTCCCCTGTCTCTCCATTATCTTTGCTGTATCTCAATGGTAAATGCTAAATATAAAAACAATCTTCTCTAAAAGTGTCTCCTTGACTCTCTCCCTCTGCCTCTAACAATTTCCTTGGGAATCCTAAAATCCAGATGCCTGGCTGTCCACTCCTTAGGCTGGGTTCCTTTTCACTTGCTGTAGTAGTTTATTATGGGCTAACTTGCCTTGTAATGTTTGACTCACTAGGTCATAAGTTTTTATTTACTTATCTATCTGCACCAGTGATGGTAAGCCCTGTGTCTTGTTTACTTGTATAGCCAAGCACTCACAAGGCACCTGACACAATATAGGCATTCAGTAGGTAATTATTAAATAAATGAATAAACATTAATTAATAAATAGGTTGATGTAGGTGCATTCCCAAGGTGTTTACTGCAAACTACACCATCTAACTATAAGATCCCCCATAGGGGATTCCCTGTTGGGGATGGGAATTGCACCTCTTCTCTTTCTTCCTTCTAGCTTGTGACTCATCTTTTACTGGAAGGATACCTTCTTTTAATATCTCCTACCTGATTTCCCATATGCAAATCAACACTCTCAGCTTTCATGTGTTCACACCATGAGTACCATCTGCCAGACTCTATCTCTTTATTAGAGTATTTCTCCTCTATATGTGCTTTAACTGATGAGAGTGCTCTAGAAACAAGAGCCCCTCCCCCATCATTCCTTCATATGCACTTGAAAAGAATATGACTGTGTAAAAGTGTATATTGTGTAAATTTTTATGTAATGTTTATATAAGTCAATTAGGCCAAATATTAATAACATGCTCAGGTCTAGACACTTACTGACTTTTTTCTTTGTTCTGTTACTGTGAGAGGTATTAGAAATCTCCTACTATGATTGTAGACTGGTCTTTTCTCCTTTTAGTTCTGGCAATTTTTGCTTTCCATATTTTGTAGCTATGTTCATGAGTACATAGAGATTAAGAGTTTTTATATCTCCCTGTTAGATTGACACTTATTGTTATAAAATGTCTTTATCTCTAGGAATGCTTCTTGTTTTAAAATCTACTTTCTCTGATATCAATATAGCTATACCTACTTTCTTTTGGTTAGTGATTGCATAGCATACTTTTTCCATCCTTTTATTTTAATCTTGCTGTGTCACTGTCATATTTTTCTTAAAAGTAGCATTTACTTGAACATTTTAAAAAAAGAAAACACAACAGTAATATTTGGCTAATAAATGGAGTATTTAGCCCATTTATATTTAATGTAACTACTGGTATATTTCAGGTATATTTAAGTAACTTTCCCAAAGCCACAGCATGTTAGTGGGAGAGTGCACACTAGGCATTTCCTGACTTTCAAGTCCAGAATGCTTTCTCATTCATTACCTCAGACTTGGGTTAAAGGCTGTATTTCCCACCCTCACATCTGCTTCTGCCACTGCTGTAATATTTAGTCCTTCAAGTTCCTTCAGAGATATAGGCAGCACCGCTCTGGAATCTTAGCCTGATTCCAGAACAAAGGAATGTTAATAGCCCTCTGTGAGCTTTCCAGGAGCCCACACGATAGGGTTGGTAGGCTTTCAAAGAAATCAGTTCCATTAGTGAAGTAGCACAAACAATTGTGAATTTCCTTGAACTCACCTGAAAGCCTTAAGATCCAGGAGTAAATTCAGGGTCAGGACCTTGATGCCATACTACAGGTTGAGAACCCAAAACATATCTAAGGTACGACTGAATCTAGGACCCACAGCCACTAGCAAAGAACCACATATGCTATATTGCTAGCACTCCCTAGCTCACCTATTTTACTTTTTTTTTTTTTTTTTTTTTTTGAGACCGAGTCTCACTCTGTCACCCAGGCTGGAGTGCAGTGGCGTTATCTCAGCTCACTGCAACCTCTGCCTCCTGGATTCAAGTGATTCTCATGCCTCAGCCTCCCAAGTAGTTGGGACTACAGGCATGAGCCATCACACCCAGCTAATTTTTGTATTTTCGGTAGAGACGGGATTTCAACATGTTGGCCAGGCTGGTCTTGAACTCCCGACCTCAGGTGATCCACCCGCCTCGGCCTCCCAAAGTGCTGGGATTATAGGCATGAGCCACTGCACCTGGCCTATTTTACTTTTAAGAACAAGGAAGGCTTTAAGCATTCTAAAACACAACTAGGGAGGCACAGGAGAAAACAGTGGTGATCTGGGAAAGCTGGAGTACAAGATGAGTGAAACCACTTACCTTCCTGCAGGTGCTCCTAACGTACACAGTGCCTCAGTGCCTCTGTCTTATGGCTATGAGCTTTACAGCAATCTTTCTCAAACTGCAAAAAGGCCTAACTAAAATCCATCTTGCAATTCCTAGCACTTGCATTAAGGTAGGCAGCATGTCTACACATCCTTCTGTAGGATGTAGGTTTAAAAATATCAGAAGATTTTTTACCCAAAAGATGCCCTTGTGCCAGTCTGCTTTTTCATGTGTAAAATACAACAGTTACTCCTGCTAAAATTAATTTATTTGGTGCTCAGTGAATGTTTATTTAGAAGCCCTATTTTGCATAGGAAATAGACTTTAGGTACAACATGGGAATTAACATGGGTTTGAGTAGTATTGGGTTTTTTTTGGAGGACTGGTATTCTTAAGGAATTTTTAAACAGAAGATAAGGCACATGTGCAAATAGTCTATAATGATTATTATTTGTGGAGTGTTTATTATGCACCTGATTCTTTACAAATATTTCATTTAATGCTTACAACTGCCATGCAAAGTAGGCATTTGTATCCCAATTTTACAAATTAGGAAACTGAGATTAAGGAACTGTCCCAATTTCTCAAACCAAATGAACAATGGAAAGAATTTGAACCTCAATGGTAGAAAGAATTTGAACTCCAATATGTGTGGCTTTTCCCACTGGTTCCACATTTCTTCCCTACCAATGGTTCATAAAAAGAAGTAGTGAGTTTTCCGAATGGTACAAACAAAATACCAGAGAAGTAGAGGTGAGGAAGGTAGTCACTTCCAGGTGTGATGACTGGGGAAGGGGTCATGGGGGAAAGCCACTGAGGTGGGCCTTTAATGGAGTGGGAGGTGGGTACAGGAGGACAATATTCTATATTCTAGACAGAGGGAATGGCCTCAGCAGGAGGGTGAAGATGAGACCATTTTTGAATGTGGAGAACAGTATAACTTAATATGCAAGATTTAAATTGAGAGGCTAGCAGAAGGCAAGGCGGAAAGTTAAATTGAGGCAAGATTGTGGAGTCGATGACAGGCGAAGGAGAAAGAACTCTATGAGGCAATAAGGAGCTGTTAAACTCTGCCCCCCAACTCCAGGGATTTGGAGCCATATACAGAAAAGATCTAGAAGAAAAAGAAGGGAGCTACAGTGCACTGTCACAGTGCTGAACTCTGACAGAAGTGGCGGCGGGGAATGGAATTGATGATTCCAAGGAGAAGGGGAACTCTAAGACCAAAGAGAAGAGGACTATAGATTTCAGTGACCAATGGGTTTTGGAGAGTAGAAGAAATGTATGAATCACAAAAACTATAGTGGTGAGAGCCTGGGTGATCAAGAGAATTTTGGAACCACACACGGAAATGTGGGCAACAGGAAGAGGTGCTGGCTTAGGGGAAAGAACCACCTGGAAAGTGTCAGCCACACAGGGTCTGTGGTCAGGTATGTTACACCGGGGGCCCTGGGGCAGGCTGAATCCGAGGAAGTATCACAAAGGAAAGGAGCCTCCTGAGAAGAGAAGAACCAAGTGAAGGCCACTTCAGGGGTAGAGGGCTGGGAAAGGGTAGGAGAAATAGGAGTAGAAAAATCAACAGAAGGAAAAGAGGTAATGAATTTGGGGTCAAAAAGACAGAGTAGGTAATGACCTTCTATAGCCTTTGCTTAAGGAGGAAACTTTGTTCTTACAATGAGTGAATGAATGACTGCAAAGAATAAATGAATGCAAAGTTACTCAATGCTTCCATCTGACAAAGAGTGCGTGAAATAGCCAATCAGTTGCTTCACTATCCAAATGGAGAATATAGCCCACTATACATAAGCCATTTTGAATTATATAAGCTACTCCATAATGGAGCTTATTAGTGTGGTTCCTGGGCTTGAGCCCAATATTTTCTTCTTGTGAAATGAAATCAAGATAGTATTGTTTCCCTGTCAATAATGGGTTCTTAAATAGGCTTGAGCTTTGTGAGCACTGCCAATATCAACACTTACTTTAGAGGCAATCTTGATAAAGGAGAATCTGATAAGGCACAAGAGAGGGCAAAGAGGGTATAAATGGCAGGTTGGATGAGGGACACTACCACTGAGGCAACATGGCCAAGCTCACCCTCCTCACTGGTAAGAGATCGTGTCATCTCTGTACCTCTGAATGACTCTCTCCATCTTGTTTTTCTGCCCCTTTAAAACTCGTTTACCTTCTAATTTAAACCAGATCAACTGAGATTTTTGCTTTTGGCAAAAGTATGGGGATGTACTGAACAGGGGGACAGCCCCAAATTGCCTGGTGATAGGTTTCTCACTGACCTGCTGTCCCCCTCCCTTCACCAAGCCTCAAAGGTTCATGGCAGTTTAATGGCCTTTTGAATGGAAATAGAGGGGAGTGGGTTTCCAGGACAAATCCAAAGGCTTTGCCAGCCTCAGTAGGTTGGTCATCTACAGAGGATCTTAAGAGAATGAAAAATAGAAAAAGCTTCCTACTGCTTAAGTGAGGTGACTAATGTATAAAGGCTACTCTACTCACATTCCTCCAGTTCATTATTCTCTCTGTTGCTTTAAGGTCTGCTCCTTGTGCTGACAGCTGAAATAGGTAGGTATATTTCTTGGGATGAACCACTATATTGTTCCTCTTTTGCTTATTCATAATTTGGAAACTCAGTACGGCCCTGTGTCCTTCCACATCAGACAAAGAATATTAACTACTCTCTAGAGAGTTTGAAATTCCCTAACCAAGTTTAAAGGATTGATACCATTGGCCTAAAAATCCCAAAGCAGAAACCAACTAGATGGCAGTCTTAAAGAATACGTGTTAACAATAAAAGCTAATGTGGTGAGGCAGCTACACAGTGTCCTCTGCTCTTAAAACATTTTAAAATCTGTCATCTTACTGAGTTTTAAAACAACTCTTCTTTGAGAGGTGTACAGGAAAGGCATTACCACTCCATCTCACAGACCAGTTAACCAGGGCAGAGATAAGACATATGACCTGACCTAGGTAATACAGAGAGTTCATGGCAGAATCTGAACCAGTAGCCAGGGCCCTTGTCTCTTGGTGGAAGACTCATTTCCCCCTGGGTGGAATTACTCAGGGAGATATCTAAAAGGGCTAAATAGGCTTATACTATCATCCTTTCTGTGTCTCAGTTTCCAAATGGGTTAAAATGAGAAAATAATAATACCTCTCTCAAAGGGTTTTGGTGAGGATTCATGAGTAAATATAAGTAAATTTCTCAGAGCAATGCTTGGTACGTAAGCTGCCACATAAGGGAGCTAGAATACATCTAAATCATAGTTCACTAAGCTTTAAAATTCTATTTCAGCTAAAGGCACTGGTTTCTAAGGTTATTTAATTCTCTCTTGGAGGAACAGAGCTATCTCTAAGAGATATCTTCAGCCCTGAATTGCCTGCTCATTATTGCCTGCAAATTATATAATTATAGGTTTGCTGCAACATAAAGTTCTTACATCGACTTTTCCCCTTTCCTTTGAGACTTCAAATAGGGAAATCATTTGGAAATCTGTGGTTTTTAAAGAAATCTGTGACTCACTAGGGAGCTTGTCTCTCACCTTCTTTCTCTCGGTAACAGGCTCTGCCTACCAGCTGACATGTTACTTCACCAACTGGGCCCAGAACCAGCCAGGCCTGGGGTGCTTCAAGCCTGACGACATCGACCCCTGCCTCTGTACCCACTTGATCTACGCCTTTGCTGGAATGCAGAACAACGAGATCACCACCATCGAATGGGATGACGTGACTCTCTACCAAGCTTTCAATGGCCTGAAAAACAAGTAAATGACGGAAAACCTGAGTTTCAAATCTTTTAACCTTTAAGGACAGTTTAAACAAGATCTTCCACAGCAGGCTTCAGGCTGAAATTCCAAACAGGCCAACAAGCAGGTAAATTCAGCTTTCTTATTATTTCAAGTGCAAGAATGACTCTAATTTTAAGGGGAATGGCTGGCTCACAGAAGCTAGCTGCTAACTAAAGCCCAGCTCAGTTGCCAAGGGAAGTTTATAAGTCCAACTACTGGTGGACTCAGTTGAGAACAATCTTCCACTTAGAAGCAATCCAAAGCTGGCATTGATAAAGCATTCAGTCTCCTTGGTCAGGAGATTCACTCCTAGGGAAATAATTGGAACTGTGGAGACATTGGGGTGCAGCAAACCAACATGGCACATGTATACCTATGTAACAAACCTGCACGTTGTGCACATGTACCCTGGAACTTAAAGTATATTTAAAAAAAAAAACTGTGGAGACATTGAAACATACCAATCATAGTCACCTACTCCAACATTCATAAGTAGGAAATAAGGATAAGAACAAAGATAAACCAGGATGAGAGGCTGCATGACACTTTCCTGGCTTCTTGCTCACTATTGCAGCTAAATGTTGAAATGGCTTCCCTTTCTTTTCATTTGTTCTGGTAAAACACTTTGTTTCTTTTCCCTCAGAAATAGTCAACTGAAAACTCTCTTGGCTATTGGTGGCTGGAACTTTGGCACTGCTCCGTAAGATCTTTTTGGTGATGACTTCCCAGGTTGATTTTACTCTAAGGTGTTGGGACCACCAAGGTCTCACCCTGCCTTCTTTGGGTCTCCCTCAGTTTCACTGCCATGGTTTCCACTCCTGAGAACCACCAGACTTTCATCAACTCAGTCATCAAATTCCTGCGCCAGTATGAGTTTGACGGGCTGGACTTTGACTGGGAGTACCCCGGCTCTCGTGTGAGCCCTCCTCAGGACAAGCATCTCTTCACTGTCCTGGTGCAGGTGAGCTAAGTTCCAGATCATTTTCACTGGAAAGCATACACCCATCTCATATGAAAGATCACTGGGACCTTAAACCTAGTTTCCTAGAATTTTATTTGGGGTGAAGGACCTGAAAATCCTATTCCAGTAAGGATGCTGAGGAATGAATGGAAGGATGGAAGAGGTTAATTTAATTCAGTGTCATGAATCTCATGAAAGTAAACTTAAAGTTACTATTCACAGACTTTCTCCTGCTCCTGTACAGGAAATGCGTGAAGCTTTTGAGCAGGAGGCCAAGCACATTAATAAGCCCAGGCTGATGGTCACTGCTGCAGTAGCTGCTGGCATCTCCAACATCCAGTCTGGCTATGAGATCCCCCAACTGTCACAGTGAGTGATGTGCCTTATCTTCAAACCCCTGGAGGTATCACTCGGGCAGACTAGACTTGTCCTTGGTCTGTCTTGCTATTTAGGGACCTTGTTTAGGAGGCTATGGAAGTGGTGCCTTGTGCCTGCACAGGTATGGGAAATGACCATCAGAATGATTTTAAATCCTCTACCCCACCTCAGGTACCCGGACTACATCCATGTCATGACCAACGACCTCCATGGCTCCTGGGAGGGCTACACTGGAGAGAACAGCCCCCTCTACAAATACCCGACTGACACCGGCAGCAACGCCTACCTCAATGTGGTGAGTCCCTGTACAGATGCAAGAGCAGACCAGAGATGATGATGAAAATCACATAGAGATTCAGGCACAAAAGGCATCATAAGTTTAGTGGTTTTCTCAAATGGGAAATTAGGCTGCCATAATTAATTAAACATTCTCATTTACTAAAAAACTTGCCTATTTATTAACACCATACTGATAATTTTACCTAATATGAAAGAAGATTAATAACAAGTGCATTGTTTTTTAATAAAAGAAAATGATATGCCACTGCTCCTATTTCAATAAATTATAAAACGCTTTTTCCACCGCCTTACCCATTTTCTACTGTTCTAATCCCTTGCCTATGTATATCATATATAATTTCGGACATTAACTAATGAATCATACCAGGAATATCATTTTAAAATCTCTGCTCTTCTATCATATATCTTTTTATCCAAAGGGTATATGTAAAGCCTGCTTGTTATTAAAAGAATTTAGTTGAGAATTAGACCTATCACTTTAACAGATATATGTCAGTGATGCTCTAAAATATGTTGCAAGTACTTTGTACAGTGGGCACAACCAAACCGAAAAAAGTTTAGCTAATAATTAATCACTAGGCCATCAGCTGTGGGTGAGAACTCTAGCTAACCCACTGCCATTGCAGGATTATGTCATGAACTACTGGAAGGACAACGGGGCCCCAGCTGAGAAGCTCATGTTGGATTCCCAGCCTATGGACACTCCTTCCTTCTGAGCAACCCCTCCAACCATGGAATTGATGCCCCTACCACTGGTCCTGGCCCTGCTGGACCCTATACCAGGCAGTCTGGGTTCTGGGCCTACTATGAGGTATACACTCAGAAATGTTAGAGGAAATGTGGCTTTCTCTTGGTCCATGTAGCTAATAATATCAGCAATATTCAACAGTTCTTGGATTGGAGCTGAAAGTGGATGTTTGTGGCTATCTAGAAGGGAGGCAAGATAAACCCTCCTGTTGCACCACTTTAATTGGGCCTTCACTAGGTTCCTTTGAGGCTAGATTCCAAACACAGAGAGTGTAGGAAAGTAGGCTACCATTAGTGAGAGTATATCAATCTGTAGACACTTCTGACTGCCAAGGCATTCCTTGATTTAAGAGTTTCTCCCCACATTGAAAATAAATTACTCAAAAGGAGTAAACAAACAGAATCCCAAATAACTAAGAAATTTGCTGGTAAAGCCATAGACCTTCATTTTCAAGGAGTTTTTATGCAACACTCCTCTACTTCCCCTTCCCCATGTCCTTTTACCTCTGCCACCACAAGGACACTGCCTACCTCTTGACCTGTACCTTATATTCTGTTAGATCTGTACCTTCCTGAAGAATGGAGCTACTGAAGTATGGGGCTACTGAAGTATGGGAGGCTTCTGAGGATGTTCCCTATGCCTACAAAGGAAATGAGTGGCTTGGATACGATAACACCAAGAGTTTCCAAATCAAGGTAGACTGTGTTCTATGGGTTGTTGTTGCCTGTGAGCATGTTCCCATTATAGCCCTGGAGCCACAGCTCAGCCTTGGTGTCTGTACATAACTGACTTCCTTTCTAATTACCACAGGCAGATTGGCTAAAGAAGAACAACTTTGGAGGTGCCATGGTCTGGGCCATTGACCTGGATGATTTCACAGGCACTTTCTGCAACCAAGGAAAATTCCCTCTGATCACTACCCTGAAGGATGCTCTGGGCCTGCAGAGTACAAGTGAGTTAGGGAGTGAGAAGGGACACTAAGCCTCAGACTTCAGAGAAATTCCAAAGGTTCCTTGGAAGTCATGGAGCTGTTGCACAAGTAATTGTCTGACATTGTCCATTCCTATCTGGTAACAATTGATTAATGGTGGGAAGAACAAACAGGGCTCTTCACCATTTCTTCCTTCCTTCATTCATTTCACAAGAAATTTATTGAACATCTATTACATATACAGTGCTCTGTAGGTACCACAGGTGATCTAAATGCATAAATATCCATATCTACTCTATGGAAATTTACAATCTAGTGAGAGAAATTGGATTTACAAAAACTGCAAAGCTAGACAACAATGCAGAAGATATTATGTGATACTGTGCCCCCTAAAAGAATAAGTAACCTTCTTGTGAGTTCATGATAATGAAAAATTTCAATCAGTAAGATGTAAGGAGAAAAAAATGCACTGTGACTTGAAGGATGAGGAAGGAGTTTGTAAGCAAAGGGGTGAGTGGAGCAGGAAGGATATATCAGATCAGAAGACTGAAATATGCGGAGACATAGAAGGAGGAGCCAAGAACAAAATCCAGGGTACTAGCTCTCACACATCAGGTATCACTGGCTAAAAGCAAAGAGGTTCAGGATTTGTTTTCTTTTTTCTTCTCAGGTTGCAAAGCTCCAGCCCAACCCATTGCTCCCATTGCCGAGGCAAACATCACACGCGGTGTCAGCCACAGTGGTAGCTCTGGGGGCTGCTCTGGCAGGAGCTCTGGGGGCAGCCCCAGAGGTAGTGGATTCTGTGCCGACAGGGCCAGTGGCCTGTACCTTGACCCCACTGACAAGAATGCCTTCTACAATTGTGTGAATGGAAAGACTTTCACTCAGCACTGCCAGGCTGGCGGTGTCTTCAATACCTTCTGCTCCTGCTGCAGCTGGTGATAATATTTTTCAGATATCACCTCACCCAGCCTCAGAAGTTGTTGTGCAATAAAAGTTTGAGCATTACTGTACAATCGCTTCTGCTTCTTTACTGTAGGATCTTAGATGTAATTGATCCCTATTTCCCAATGATATACAGTTGCTCCACCAGCCCCCAAGCCTGCAGCATGCACTGCTATTCCTGGATGTTGGGTAGCGGAAGCAGGGGGATTAAAGGAAAATACATGGTCCCTTCATTCTCAAAACATGTATTCAGATGAAGGCTGGGGAGCCCAAGAATGTAAGACTCAGATAACAATGACCCATAAACAAATGTCATTTTAAAATGATTGATTTGCCCTTTTTGCTGAGAATGCACAATTAGGAGGCTATTGCAGTGATTCAGGGGAGAGGTGCAGGCTCAGAACAAAGTAGTAGCAGTAGAAGTGGTCAGAGGTGATTGAATTTCAGCTGTATTCTTAAGATTTGTTAAGCCAGCAGGTTTCTTTATGGGTTGTATGCAGAACGTGGGAGACAAAAAGGGGAGCCAAGGATAATTTCAACATTTTGGCTTAAGAAATTGCAAATATAAAATTATCGTCAACTGAAATGGAGAAAGCTAAAAGTAGAGTAGATTATGAAGGAAGAGGAGAAGTTCAACTTTGGACATGTTGAATTTAAGATTGTTATTGGGTTTCTAATTGGAGATGTGGAGTAGATAGTTGGACATAACATTTTTAGAGGTAGTTGGTATTTATAGTTGGACATAACATTTTTAGAGGTAGTTAAAGTCAATAGATTAGATGAGATCATTAAGGGAGACAGAGAAAGGAAAGCATTCAAGGACTAAGCCCTGAGCATTTCAGCATTCAGAGGGAGGCTGGAGAGAAGTGTAGGAACAAGTAATGAAGACCAAAAAAGGAGGGCTAAGTGAGGTAGAAGAAAAACCAAGTGTCAAGTATCCTGAAAGCCAAGGAAAGAAACACATTAAGGAGGATAAAGCGATCAAGTTTGTCAAATACTACTTAGGTCAGGTCAGATGAAGTCTGAGAATTGACCATTATGTTTAACAACCTGTAGATCATTGACAAACTTGACAGAAGTGGGGTTGGTAAACATCTTGGTGGCAAATGCCTGAGTGCAGTAGGTTTCAGAGAGAATGGAAAAGTAAGAATTGAAGACAGTAAGGATACAAAAACCTGTCTTATATGTTTTAAAGGGAAGCAAAAAATGGGATTAAGAATAAAAGATTATGTAAAACAGAAGCTGAATTTATGTTTTCAAACCTACATTTACTTATTTAGAGATATGGGAGATAAAAATCTAACATTCTTTCCATACCTCTCACTTTCTTATTTTTATTATTATTTTCACAGAGTCAAAAAATTTTTTTAACTTAAAAAAATTTTTTTTTGAGACAAGGTCTCATTCTGTTCCCCACGCTGGAGTACAAAGGCACAAACATGGCTCAGTGCACCCTCGACCTCCTGGACTCAAGCAATTCTCTAGCCTCAGCCTCCTAAAGTGCTGGGATTACAGGAATGAGCCACCACATCCAGCCCCAAATTTTTAATATCACTTTGTTTTATAACAGAACTGAAGTCCTGTATTTAAATCAATGCAGTATTCATCCCCTATATTTACACTACAGCTTATCCAATATTCATTTCTTTAATTATCTTGTTGTTTGTTTTGTTTTTGTTTGCCAAGAAGGACTTGGAGTATCTTCCATTTTCTTGCATGTATGAAAATGCCTGACTGTTGCCTTTATACTTGATTGGTAACTTTTTGGACATAGATATTGGCTCACTCTTTTACTCAAAATTTTGTAAATATTACTGCTTTTTATTCTGGCATTGAATATTGAGCTAGTTTTTTTCCTATGGCTCTTTCATTTACTTTTTCAGGTTTGGATGTTTTGTAGTTGAATAGTTTTTTCAAGTAGTTCTGTGGCTGCCACAGGCCTTAAGTTCTTTTATATGTGAGAATATCTGCCTGTCTCCTCTGTTCTTGAAAAGTATACTTCAAGAATATTATACTTGGTAGAGTATAATAAGATAGGCTTGTACTTTCTTTTCCTCAGAACTCTTCAGGTGTAGACAAAACTTCTTAACATTATTTCAAATCATCTCTGCCTTACCTTTTAATTCCAGTTGAAGCTACAGCCACCAATTCTGCATAGCCTTAATGGTCTTCATGGCATTATGGAATCTTACCTCAGATCTGTGTTGTGTACTTCTTGCTACCCTTCCTAGGGCTTCTGAGATACAGGTTTCCACTCAAGCAGGTAGAATCTAGACATGCAGAGGGGTTACTGTTACTTACAAAGATCAGGGAAACGTAGAGTTTCCACCTTTCCTCCCCTGACGTTCTAGAAGCGCATTTTGTAAGACTTCTAACACCGTTCCAAAGGGATAGAGCATTTAGTTGTTTCTACCAGTGGCTAATATGATAAAAGCATGATTTTATTGGCCCTCCCTCCTTCCCTGTTTCACTCCCCTGTCTCTTACTTATTCTTTGCATTCCACTCCCAAATTACTCTCACATGAGCTACTTCCAGGTGAACTTAGCCTTAGATAGTAGGCATTGCTCCACTGTGTCCTGGCATTGAATATTGTTGTACGGATGTTTGAAGACAGTGGATAATCACTACCCTTTCTTTAATCCACACTTTTAAAGTTATTTGATTTTTTTCCTGTGAGTGCCTGAAGAATTCATGATTTATTCTTGAAGTTCAATAACTTAACAAGGTTATGCCTTGATTATGATGGTTTTTGTCAATTTCTCCTATAAAACAGTTGAGAGGTAAGATTTAACCTGCCTGAGTTAACAGACCTGCAGGCGGCCTCCTGGAAAAGAAAGTTGGCCTATTGCCTCTGGAAACCAGCTATAATCTATAGCCTAGGTCCTAATGCAATCCATCCTGGCAGAGAGCTGACCATGGTGAATGAGAACTTCAGCCAAGTTTACACCAAGCAGTTGTGCATAATCACGGGGTTGGATTACACCAGAAGAAAGCCAAGTGTTCTCCCAACAGATGAATGCTAAGGTAGTAGATAAGACTGAAAGCCAAGGTTCTGCTATATCATACTGCTATTAGATCCCATATCCTAATCTCACTAAAGAAGAGTTTTGTTAAGAAGCTTAAAAGTCCCAACATTCAAGGCCCAGAGCCTCTTTCTCAGAGCTAGATATGTGCTATGTTAGATTGTTGTATGCTGCCTGAGAATAAAATAAACACCAGAGGATCACTCATCTGCCATTGCTTCTGTCTCTGACTTTTTACCCAGAGGTACTATTCCAGAAAGCCCAGTGTGCATGCTGCTTGGCCACTCATGCTGAATCACTTGACAACTGGTGTAGAGAGCTGGATGTCAGTCTAGGGGCACCTACCATGGCCTTCTAGAAGTGAACCAAGGGACTTGGGATTTAAAAAGTTGTTTCTCAGATGATCCCATCGCTTTCAAAGATTGGTATGGCAGTCATGGGGACTAGTCCACTAAATTCCTGAAGATACAGAGTGATAAAAGTGATACTGTGTAGTTAAGATCATCGAGCCTAGCATTCCATGATTGTTATTATCGGCCTTGGAAGAATTAGCTCTAAGGAGGCAGACCGAGGGGAGCTTGACTCAGCATCTCGAATGAAATTACAATTTGAAAACTTTGATGAATGTGAAATGATTTATATATGGTCTTATCCAAGCAGGATCAAACAAATTCCGTCCTCTGACCCTCTTCCTATGACTGATAGGATCAGTTCAAGATGGCACAGGTTGTCATGTTATTAGGGTGTTATGAGCTCCAGTTAAATGGGTGTAAAGGGAAGGAAAGACAAAGTATGTGACTTATGAGGTTAGTTCCCTCATAACAAGTGAAGAAGATAATCTGAAATAGGCTGATTGAACTAACCGAACTTCTGGGTAGACTCCCACTATAGCTCCGTCTTAGAAAGTCTATGTGATTATGGCTTCTATATAAAGGGTTAAACATGATAAAATTGATGATGGTCCCTATCTTTGTCTATGGAAAAAAATATCCAGTGAGTTTTGGGGGAACTCACGACCCAAGTCATAATAGGAATTTCAGGCCTCATAAAGACATCATGGTTGAAGCAGAGATGCTCTGTTTCCAGCAAAGCCCAACAGGAAGCTAACGTTTGCTTTTTGAAAGGAGGATTCCCCACCAGACTGGGAAGCAACACCCTAGGCTCCAGAGTCAGACACTGGACTTAAGTTGTTATCAGATGAATTTGCTCAGCTGCGTACTGTTGTGTTACAAAATCAAATGGCATTAGATATGCTTACCTCAGCCCAAGGAGGGGTTTGCACCTTACTGCATACTGAACGTTCTGTGTATAGCCCTAACAATTCTCACAGTATTACTCACAAAGCCATGTTGGGTGTGGTTTTTATGAATTGTGCTTTTAATTCTGCTGTACTTAACCTGTATCTGTAAACTATATCAAATATCCCTTTCCCATGTATCTGTAAGGGTATTTTCCTGCAATTGAGTATCAAATTGAGGCCAAATGTGGAGGAAAAGTTAAATATTAAATTTGAACTCAACTGAACACGGACACAAACAATGGTCACCAAGTCCCGGAACAGGTTGTGTGAGCCCCTTGAGGCGTTCATCCAGCACTGTTTTGGAAAAATCTCTATTTCAATCTAGTCCTATATGTTAGTTATTGAAAAAAATAGACAATCTCAAAAAACAAGCTGACCTTTTTATGTTCCTTGAACCTAGTTGCGAAGGGCCCTTGTTACCGGGCCCCATGCCAAACAACTCATTACAAAAACAGCTAGAGTCCCAGACGGTGCCAGAGCTTCATGAAACCTCTCCTCGTCTGTGCACGAACAGGTGGCCGACTCTGGAGCCCAGGCTGTTGCTTTCCAGTCTGGTGGTGAATCCTCCATAGTCTGGTGAGTGTAAATATATATATATCTTTTCCATTCTCCCTTTCCCATTGCAATTTGATTGTTATATCAATTTGCTTATTATATCAAGTAGCTTATTATATCGTTTGCTTATTACGTCGTTTGCTTATTACATCCGCATTGCCATTTATGTGAGATAAAGGTTGCTTACCCTTAAAGGTATTGTGTGTGTGTCTTTTCTTCTCCCCTCACACATCTCTCACACAGATCATTTTATACCCAAAGGGATATAAATCATTCTACTATAAAGACACATGCACACGTATGGTTATTGCAGCACTATTTACAATAGCAAAGACATGGAACCAACCCAAATGCCCATCAATGATAGACTGGATAAAGAAAATGTGGTACATATACATCACGGAATACTATGCAGCCATAAACAGGAATGAGATCATGTCTTTGCAGGGACATGGATGAAGCTGGAAGCTATCATCCTCAGCAAACTAACACAGAAACAGGAAACTAAACACCACATGTTCTCACTCACAAGATGGAGTTGGAACAATGAGAACACATGGACACCGGGAAGGGAACAAGAAACACTGGAGCCAGCTGGGAGGTTGGGGGCAAGGGAGGGAGAGCATTAGGACAAATACCTAATGCATGTGGGGATTAAAACCTAGATGATGGGTTGATAGGTGCAGCAAACCATCATGGCACACGTATACCTATGTAACAAACCTACACATTCTGCACTTGTATCCTGGAACTTAAAGTAAAATTTTTTTATAAAGGGGGAAAAAAGAAAATATATAGCAAAATGCAACTGGAATTTCCAAATTAATTAGTATTTTATTTAAACATCTATATTTTAAAAATAATTGTAATAATGAGAATACATAGACACAGGGAGGGGAGCAACACACACTGGGGCCTGTCGGGGGGGTGGGGGTAGGGAAAGCATCAGGATAAAGAGCTAAAGCATGTGAGGCTTCATACCCAGGTGACGGGTTGATAGGTGCAGCAAGCCACCATGGCACATGTTTACCTATGTAAGAAACCTGCACGTCCTGCACATGTATCACGGAACTTAAAATAAAACAGAATTAAATTAAATCTTAAAAATAGTAATTGTAATACATTTATATTTGAAACATGTAAGGTATTTAATTCACACACAATGTTTTGTGTGCAAACTCCCCTTTCCCCTATAATTACTCCTCAGCTATCCAAGGACTTGAGGTCCTCAGATTGGGAAAAATAACATTAACTAAAATTTATTAAATAACTAACATGTGCTAGGCCCAGTGCTAGGTAGGTTATCTCATTTAATTCTCACAACAACCCTATAAGACAACAACTAGTATTATCCATATGTAATACATGAGGAAATTGAGGTTCACAGGTGAAATAACTTGTCTAATGTCACATATCTAGAAAGAAGGAGAACAAAAATTGAAATATAAGTCAGCGATTCTAGAGACCATGCTGATATTCTGTTCGTCATATGGCAATCTTTGTGCTGGACAGGTGTGGGAGAATGTTGTCTGCAATTGACTGGCATTGGTTATTCTAACAGTCTTAGCCTCTTTGTATGTGAATAAACTGGCATTCTCACTTACATTGACTGCATGGGCCAGTCTCCGTTGTCTTTTTTTCCATGTTTTAAAAATGTTTTTCTTGTGGTAAAATAGACCAAAACAAATTACCAACTTAAATATTTTAAGTGTACAGTTCGGTGGTACTAAATACATTCATAATGTTCTTCAGCCATCTCTCCTTTCCATCTCCATAATTCTTTTCATCATGTAAAACTCCAGCTCTATACTCATTAACCTGTAAGTCCCCATTTCCCCCTCCCCCAGCTCCAGGAAACCACTATTCTACTTTCTGTCTCCATGATTTTTGACTATTCTAAGTATCTCACATAAACAGAAAAGTCATATAGTATCTGTCTTTTTGGACTGGCTTTTTTCATTGAGCATAATGTCTCAAGATTCATCCATGTTGTAGCAAGTCAGAATTTCCTTTTAAAGGCTGAATAATACTTTATTGTAAGTATATATAACAGTTTTGTTATCCATTCATTCATTGAAGGACACTTGAGTTGCTTGCATGTTTTAGCTATGGTGAGTAATGTTACTGTGAACATGGAAGTACAAATATTTCTTTGACACCAAGCTTTCAGTTATTTTGGGTATACCTAGAAGCGGAATTGCTGGATCATATGGTAATTCTATGTATGATTTTTTTAGGAACTTCCATACTGTTTTCCATAGCAGCTGTACCATTTTACATTCCCACCAACAGGGCACAACTGCTCCAATTTTTCCACATCCTTGTTAACACTTATTATTTTCTGTTTTTTGATAGTAGCCATCCTAGTGGATATGAGGTGATGTCTCATTGTAGATTTGATAGGCATTTCCTTAATGATTAATGGCATTAAGCATCTTTTTATGTGTTTATTGGCCATTTCAATATCTTCTTTGAAGAAATAGATATTCAAGTCCTTTGTCCATTTTGAATCAAGTTGTTTGGTTGTGTGTGTGTGTGTCATTGAATTTTAGAAGTTCTCTCTATATTCTGAATATCTCTTATCAGATAAACTCTTTGCAAATATTTTCTACCATTCCATGAGTTGCACTTTTACTCTGTTTGCATTGTCTTTTGATATACAAACATTTAAAATATTCATGAAGTCCAATTTGTGCATTGTATTCTTTGGTTGTCTGTGATTTAGGTGTCATATCCAACAAATCATTGAAAGTCCAATGTTCTGAACTGTTTGCCCTATGTTTTCTTCTAAGAATTTTATACTTTTACATCTTACATTTAGGCCATTGATCTATTTTGAGTTAATTTTGCCTATGATGTTAGAAAATGGCCCAAAAACATCAATGGGGCCAGATGTGGTGGCTCATGCTTGTAACTCCAGTGCTTTGAGAGGCCAAGGTGGGCAGATTTCTTGAGCTCAGGAGTTTGAGACCAGCTTGGGCAACATGGCAAAACCCTGTCCCTATAAAAAATACAAAAAGAATTAGCCAGGCATGGTGGCACATGACTGTGGTCCCAGCTAATCAGGAGGCTGAGGTGGGAGGATTGCTCGAGCCCAGGAAGTCAAGGATGCAGTGAGCTATGATCATGCCACTGCACTCGAGCCTGGGTGACAGAGTGAGACCCTGTCTCAAAAAACAATGACAACAAAGAAAACATCACTGGGATTTCGATAGGGATTGCATTGAATCTGTACATCATTTGGGTAGTATAGACATTTTAACAATATTGAGTCTTCCAACTTATGAACATGGGGCATGTTTCCATTTATTCATATCTTCTTTAATTTATTTGAACAGCATGCTATAGTTTTCATTGTACAAGTCTTTCACTTCATTAAGTTAATTTCTAAGTATTTTATTCTTTTTGATGCTATTGTAAATGAAATTATTTTTATAATTTTTCTGTTTTATTTTCTTTGTTAGTTTATAAAAATGCAATTGATTTTTGTGTTGACTTTGTAACCTGTTATTTTGCTGAATTCATTTTTTAGCTCTGACAAAATTTTTGGTGTGGAATCTTTAGGGTTTTTCCTATATAAGACCACATCTGCAGGGACAATTTTACTACTTCCTTCCCTAATTGGATGCCTTTTATGTCTTATTTTTGCCCAAATGTTCTGGTTAAGACTATGTTGAATAGAAGTGGCAAAAGCAGCATTCTTATCTTATTGCTGATCTTAGAAGAAAAGCTTTCAGTCTTTCACCATTGAGTATGATATTTGCTGTGGGTTTTTCAAACATAGCTTTTATTATATTGAGGTAGTTTGCTTCTATCTCTAGTTTGTTTTTATTATGAGAGGGTATTAACTTTTGGCAAATACTTCTTCTGCATCAATTGAGATGATTATGCCATTTTTCTTCATTCTTTTAATGTGGTGTATTACATTCATTGGTTTTCATAAGTTAAATCATTTCTTGCATTCTATGAATAAATCCCTCGTGAACACAGTATATAATCCCTTAACATCCTGCTAAATTCAGTTTAATAGTATTTTGTTGAGGATTTTTGCATCAGTGTTTATAAGGGATTTTGGTCTGTAGTTTACCTGTATGTTTATCTGGCTTTGATATTACAGTAATGCTGGACATATAGAATGAGTCAGAAAGTGTTTTCTCCTCTTCACGTTTTTGGAAAAGTTTGAAAAGAATTGGTGTTAGTTTGTCACCACTGTTTGGTAGATTAACCTCTCAAGTCATCTGGTCTACAGCTTTTCTTTGTCGGAAATTTATTGCATTTTATTATTTTTCTGAGACAGGATCTCACTCTGTCACCCAGGCTGGAATGCAGTGGCACAATCACAGCTCACTGCAGCCTCAACTTCCCAGGCTCAAGTGATTCTCCTACCTGGGCCTCCCAAAGTGCTGGGATTACAGGCATGAGCTATCTCATGCCCAGTGTAAGATTTTTGGTTACTAATTAAACCTCATTAGTAGTTATAGGTCTATTCTAATTTTCTATCTTTTCATGATTTAGCTTTGTTAGGTTTCTTGTTTCTAGAAATTTGTTCATTTCATTCGGATTATCTAATTTATTGGCATACAATTGTTCATAAAAGCCTCATAATCCGACCACTGAGAATTAGGCACGATGGCCAAAGAGGAACAGCTCCGGTCTGCAGCTCCCAGTGTGATCAACGCAGAAGACAGGTGATTTCTGCATTTTCAGCTGAGGTACTGGGTTCATCTCATTGGGACTGGTTGGACAGTGGGTGCAGCCCATGGAGGGTGAGCCAAAGCAGGGTGGGGCATCGCCTCACCCGGGAAGTGCAAGGCACTGGAGGATTTCCCTTTCCTAGCCAAGGGAAGCCATGGCAGACTGTACCTGGAAAATCGGGACACTCCCACCCAAATACTGTGCTTTTCCAAAGGTATTAGAAAATGGTAGACCAGGAGATTATATCCCGCACCTGGCTCAGTGGGTCCCATGCCCACTTAGCCTTGCTCACTGCTAGCGCAGCAGTCTGAGATTGACCTGTGAGGAAGCAGCCTGGCAGGAGGAGGGGCATCCACCATTGCTGAGACTTGAGTAGGTATACAAAGCGGCTGGGAAGCTCGAACATGACGGAGCCCATCGAAGCTCAGCAAGGCTGGCTGCCTCTGTAGACTCCACCTCTGGGGGCAGGGCATAGCTGAACAAAAGGCAGCAGAAACTTCCGCAGACTTAAACATTCCTGTCTGACAGCTCTGAAGAGAGCAGTGGTTCTCCCAGCACAGTGTTTGAGCACTGAGAATGAACAGACTGCCTCCTCAAGTGGGTCCCTGACCCCTGTGTAGCCTAACTCGGAGACACATCCCAGTAGGGGCTGACTGACACCTCATACAGGTGGGACGAAGCTTCCAGAGGAAGGATCAGGCAGCAATATTTGCTGTTCTATAATATTTGCTGTTTCACAGCTTCCACTGGTGATACCCAGGCAAACAGGGTCTGGAGTGGACCTCCAGCAAACTCCAACAGACCTGCAGCTGAGGGACCTGACTGTTAGAAGGAAAACTAACAAACAAAAGGAATAGCTTCCACATCAACAAAAAGGGCATCCACACCAAAACCCCATCTGTAGGTCACCAACATCAAAGACCAAAGGTAGATAAAACCACAAAGATGGGGATAAAACAGAGCAGAAAAGCTGAAAATTCTAAAATCCAGAGCACCTCTTATCCTCCAAAGGATCGCATCTCCTTGCCAGCAACGGAACAAAGCTGGACGGAGAATGTGTTTGATGAGTTGACAGAAGTAGGCTTCAGAAGGTCAATAATAACAAACTTATCCAAGCTAAATGAGCATGTTTGAACCCATCACAAGGAAGCTAACAACTTTGAAAAAAGGTTAGACGAATGGCTAACTAGAATAAACAGTGTAGAGAAGAACTTAAATGAACTGACAGAGCGGAAAACCATGGCACAAGAACTTCGTGATGCATGCACAAGCTTCAGTAGCTGATTTGATCAAATGGAAGAAAGGGTATCAGTGATTGAAGATCAAATTAATGAAATAAACCTAGAAGAGAAGTTTACAGAAAAAAGAGTAAAATGAAACAAAGCCTCCAAGAAATATGGGACCATGTGAAAGGACCAAATCTACATTTGATTGGTGTACCTGAAAGTGACAGGGAGAAAGGAACCATGTTGGAAAACACTCTGCAGGATATTATCCAGGAGAATTTCCACAACCTAGCAAGGTAGGCCAACATTCAAATTCAGGAAATACAGAGAACACCACAAAGATCCTCCTAGAGAAGAGCAACCCCAAGACGCATAATAGTCAGATTCACCAAGGTTGAAATGAAGGAAAAAATGTTAAGGACAGCCAGAGAGAAAGGCCGGGTTACCCACAAAGGAAAACCCATTGGACTAACAGCAGATCTCTCTGCAGAAACTCTACAAGTCAGAAGAGAGTGAGGGCTAATATTCAACATTCTTAAATAAAAGAATTTTCAACCCAGAATTTCATATCCAGTCAAACTAAGCTTCATAAGTGAAGGAGAAATAAAATCCTTTACAGACAAGCAAATGCTGGGAGATTTTGTCACCACCAGACCTGCCTTACAAGAGCTCCTGAAGGAAGCACTAAACATAGAAAGGAACAACCAGTACCAGCCACTACAAAAACATGCCGAATTGTAAAGACCATTGATGCTATGAAGAAACTGCATCAATTAACCAGCAAAATAACCAGCTAACATCGTAATGACAGGATTAAATTCACACATAACATACTAACATTAAATGTAAATGGGCTAACTGCCCCAATTAAAAGACACAGACTGGCAAATTGGATAAAGAGTCAAAGTCCCTCAGTGTGCTGTATTCAGGAGACCCAACTCATGTACAAAGACGCACATAGGCTCAAAATAGAGAGATGGAGGAAGATCTACCAAGCAAATGGAAAGCAAAAAAAAAAAAAAAAAAGCAGGGGTTGTAATCCTAGTCTCTGATGAAACAGACTTTAAACCAGCAAAAACCAAAAGAGACAAAGAAGGCCATTACACAATGGTAAAGGGATCAATTCAATAGGAAGAGCTAACTATCCTAAATATATATGCACCCAATATAGGAGCACCCAGATTCATAAAGCAAGTCCTTAGAGACCTACAAGGAGAACCACACAATAATAATGGGAGACTTTAACACCCCACTGCCAATATTAGACATATCAATGAGACAGAAGGTTAACAAGGATATCCAGGACTTGAACTCAGCTCTGCGCTAAGCAGACCTAATAGACATCTACAGAACTCTCCACCCCAAATCAACAGAATATACATTCTTCTCAGCACCACATCACACTTATGCCAAAATTGACCACATAATTGGAAGAAAAGCACTCCTCAGCAAATGTAAAAGAACAGAAATCACAACAACTGTCTCTAAGACCACAGCACAATCAAACTAGAACTCAGGATTAAGAAAGACACTCAAAACCGCACCACTACATGGAAAGTGAACAACCTGCTCCTGAATGACTACTGGGTAAATAACGAGTTGAAGGCAGAAATAAAGATGTTCTTTGAAACCAGTAAGAACAGAGACACAAAGTACCAGAATCTCCAGTTAAAGCAGTGTGTAGAGGGAAATTTATAGCACTAAATGCCCACAAGAGAAAGCAGGAAAGATCTAAAATCAACACCCTAACATCACAATTAAAAGAACTAGAGAAGCAAGAGCAAACACATTCAAAAGCTAGCAGAAGGCGAGAAATAACTAAAATCAGAGCAGAACTGAAAGACACAGAGACACAAAAAACCCCTCAAAAAATCAATGAATCCAGGAGATGGTTTTTTGAAAAGATCAACAAAATTGATAGACTGCTAGCAAGACTTACTAAGAAGAAAAGAAAGAAGAATCAAACAGATGGAATAAAAAATGATAAAGGGGATACCACCACCAATCCCACAGAAATACAAACTACCATCAGAGAATATTATAAACACCTCTACACAAATAAACTAGAAAATCTAGAATAAATGGATAAATTCCTGGACGCATACATCCTCCCAAGACTAAACCAGGAAGAAGTTGAATCTCTGAATAGACCAATAGCAGGCTCTGAAGTTGAGGCAATAATTAAGAGCCTACCAACCAAAAAAAGGCCAAGACCAGATGGATTCACAGCCGAATTCTACCAGACGTACAAAGAGGAGCTGGTACCATTCCTTCTGAAACTATTTCAATCAATAAAAAAAGAGGGAATCCTCCCTAACTCATTTTATGGGGCCAACATCATCCTGATACCAAAGCCTGGCAGAGACACAACAAAAAAAAGAGAATTTTAGACCAATATCCCTGATGACCATCGATGCAAAAATCCTCAATAAAATACTGGCAAACCAAATCTGGCAGCATATCAAAAAGCTTGTCCACCACGATCAAGTTGGCTTCATCCCTGGGATGCAAGGCTGGTTAAACATATGCAAATCAGTAAGCATAATCCATCACATAAACAGAACCAATGACAAAAACCACATGATTATCTCAATAGATGCAGAAAAGGCCTTCAAGAAAATTCAACAGCCCTTTATGCTAAAAACTCTCAATAAACTAGGTATTGATGGAATGTATCTCAAAATAATAAGAAATATTTATGACAAACCCACAGCCAATATCACACTGAATGGGCAAAAACTGGAAGCATTCCCTTTGAAAACTGGCATAAGACAGGGATGCCCTCTCTCACTACTCCTATTCAACATAGTGTTGGAAGTTCTGGCCAGGGCAATCAGGCAAGAGAAAGAAATAAAGGGTATTCAATTAGGAAGTCAAATTGTCCCTGTTTGCAAATGACATGATTGTATATTTAGAAAACCCCGTCATCTCAGCCCAAAATCTCCTTAAGCTGATGATCAACTTCAACAAAGTCTCAGGATACAAAATCAATGTGCAAAAATCACAAGCATTCCTATACACCAATAACAGACAAACAGAGAGCCAAATCATGAGTGAACTCCTATGTACAATCACTACAAAGAGAATAAAATACCTAGGAACTCAACTTACAAGAGATGTGAAGGACCTCTTCAAGGAGAACTACAAACCACTGCTCAACGAAATTAAAGAGGACACAAACAAATGGAAGAACATTCCATGCTCATGGATAGGAAGAATCAGTATCGTGAAAATGGCCATACTACCCAAGGTAATTTATACATTCAATGCCATCCCCATCAAGCTACCAATGACTTTCTCTACAGAATTGGAAAAAACTACTTTAAAGTTCATATGGAACCAAAAAAGAGCCCACATTGCCAAGACAATCCTAAGGAAAAAGAACAAAGCTGGAGGCATCATGCTACTTGACTTCAAACTATACTACAAGGCTACAGTAACCAAAACATCGTACTGTTACCAAAACAGATATATAGACCAATGGAACAGAATAGAGGCCTCAGAAATAACACCACACATCTACAACCATCTGATCTTTGACAAACCTGACAAAAACAAGAAATGGTGAAAGGATTCCCTATTTAATAAATGGTGCTGGGATAACTGGCTAGCCATATGTAGGAAGCTGAAACTGGATCCCTTCCTTACACCTTACACAAAAATTTATTCAAGACAGATTAAATATGTAAATATTAGACTTAAAACCATAAAAACCCTAGAAGAAAACCTAGGCAATACCATTCAGGACATAGGCATGGGCAAGGACTTCATGACTAAAACACCAAAGGAATGCCAACAAAAGCCAAAATAGACAAATGGGATCTAATGAAACTAAAGAGCTTCTGCACAGCAAAAGAAACTACCATCGGAGTGAAAGGGCAACCTACAGAATGGGAGGAAATTTTTGCAATCTACCCGTCTGACAAAGGGCTAATATCCAGAATCTACAAAGAACTTAAACAAATTTACAAGAAAAAAACAAACAACCCCATCAAAAAGTGGGCGAAGGATATGAACAGACACTTCTCAAAAGAAGACATTTATGCAGCCAACAGACACATGAAAAAATGCTCATCATCACTAGTCATCAGAGAAATGCAAACCAAAACAAATTGAGATACTATCTCATGCCAGTTAGAATGGCGATCATTAAAAAGTCAGGAAACAACAGATGCTGGAGAGAACATGGAGAAGTAGGAACACTTTTACACTGTTGGTGGAAGTGTAAATTAGTTCAACCATTGTGGAAGATAGTGTGGTGATTCCTCAAGGATCTAGAACTAGAAATACCATTTGACCCAGCGATCCCATTACTGGGTATATACCCAAAGGATTATAAATCATGCTACTATAAAGATACATGCACACATATGTTTATTGCGGCACTATTCACAATAGCAAAGACTTGGAATCAACCCAAATGTCCATCAATGATAGACTGGATAAAGAAAATGTGGCACATGTATACCATGGAATACCATGCAGCCATAAAAAAGGATGAGTTGGGCTGGGTGAGGTGGCTCACACCTGTAATCGCAGCACTTTGGGAGGCTGAGGTGGGCAGATCACGAGGTCAGGAGACCAAGACCATCCTGGCTAACACGGTGAAACCCCGTCTCTACTAAAAATACAAAAAAAAATTCGCCAGGCGTGGTGGCAGGCACCTGTAGTCCCAGCTACTCGGGAGGCTGAGGCCAGGGAATGGCGTGAACCTGGGAGGCGGAGCTTGCAGTGAGCCGAGATAGTGCCACTGCATTCCAGCAGCCTGGGCAACAAAGCAAGACTCTCTCTCCAAAAAAAAAAAAAAAAACGGGATGAGTTCCTGTCCTTTGCAGGGACATGGATGAAGCTGAAGCTGGAAACCATCATTCTCGGCAAACTATCACAAGGACAGAAAACCATATACTGCATGTTCTCACTCATAGGTGTAAATTGAACAATGAAAACACTTGGACGTAGGGCGGGGAATATCACACACCAGGGCCTGTTGGGGGGTGGGGGATTGGAGGAGGGATAGCATTAGGAGAAATACCTAATGTAAATGACAAGTTATTGGGTGCAGCAAACCAACATGGCATATGAATACCTATGTAACAAACCTGCACGTTGTGCACATGTACCCTAGAACTTAAAGTAAAATTTTAAAAAAAGCCTCATAATCCTTTTTATTTTTTATAGTCAGTAGTAATGTCCCCATTTTTATTTCTGATTTTAGTAATTTGAGTCTCCTCTCTTTTTTCTTAGTTTATCTAGCTAAAAGTTTGTTGAAATGTTTTATCTTCTCAAATAACTTTTTGTTTTATTGATTTTCTCTATTGTTTTACTATTCTCTATTTCATTTATCTGAGCGCCAGTCTTTATTATTTCCTTCTTTCTGCTACCTTTGGGTTTAATTTGTGTTTCTTTTTCTAGCTCCTTAGGTGTAATTAGATTGTCAATTTGACATTTTTCTTATTTTTCAATGTGAATATTTAGAGTTATAAAGTTCTCACTTAGCAGTGCCTTCACAGTATCCCATAAGTTTTGCAATGTTATGTTTTTATTTTCATTCATTTCTAAGTATTTTTAAATTTCCCTTATGACTACTTCTTTAATCTATTATTGTTTAAGAGTGTGTTGTTTAGTTTCCACAAATCGGTGGCTTCTACAGTTTCACTTCTATTATCAATTTCTAACTTCACCTCCTTTGTGGTTGGAGAAGATACTTTGTATGATCTCTATATTTTTAAATCTGTTGAGACTTAATTTGTGACCTAATATATAGTCTATACTGAAAAATGTCCCGTGTGCGCTTGGGAAGAATGTAAATGCTGTTTTTGTTAGGTAGAGTATTCTGTATATATCTCTCACATCTAGTTGGTTTATTATGTTGTTTAGGTCCTCTATTTCCTCACTTATCTTCCACGTGGTTGTTGTATTCATTACTGAGAACGGGCTATTGAAGTTTCCAACTATCATTTATTGTCGAACTATCTATTTTGTCCTTTAATTCTGTAAGTTTTTGCTTCATATATTTTTATAGTGTGTCATTAGGTACATAAATGTTTGTAATTGTTAGATTCTTGCTGTATTAAACCTTGTATGAATATATAATGTCCTGCTTTGTCTCTTGTACATTTTTTAATTTATAATCTATTTTGTCTGTTACTGATATAGCAACTCCTGCTCTCGTTTGGTTACTATTTGCATGGAATACCTGTCTCCATCCTTTCTCTTTCAAACTATTTATGTCTTTAAATCTAAAATGAGTCTCTTGTAGACAGCGTATGGTTGGATCATGTGTTTTAATTGATTCTGCCAATCTCAGTATTTTGATTGAAGCATTAATATATTTATATTTAGAGTAATTACTGATAAAGAGGGAATTATTTCTGTCATTTTAATTATTTGTTTCCTATATGCCTTTTAGCTTTTTTGTCACTCATTTCTGGCATTACTGTCTTTCTTTGTGGTTAGTTGATTGTTCGTAGTGAAATGTTTACAATTCTTTCTCATTTCCTTATACACACACACACATATACATCTATACACATGTATACACACATATACATATATACATACACACATATATATACACACACATATGAATACACACACATATATAGCTATTTTCTTCCCCATTGGTTACAATGGGGATTACATTTAATATCCTAAGGTTATAACATTCTAATTTGAATTTACACAGGTTTAACTGCAATAACTTAAAAAAACTCTACTCTTTTACAGCCCTATTCCCTACCCCTTTCAGTTGTTGATGGCATAAAATACCATCTTTATACATTGTGTGTTCCAAAATGTAAACTAATGATTCTTTGAAATGCATTTGTCTCTTAAATTATGTGGAGGACAAAAAGTGGAGTTACAAGCCATTGTTACAATAATACTAGCTTTTATAATTGCCCATGTGTTTACTTTTACTGAGAACTTTGTTTATTCATATGGCAGCAAGTTGCTGTCTAGTGTCTGTTTATTTCATCCTATAGGACTCCCTTGAGTATTTCCTGCAGGACAGGTCTATTGGTAACAAACTACATCAGCTTTTGTTTATCTAGAAATGTCTCATGTTATCCCTTGTTTTGAAGGATAGTTTTGCCAGATAAAAGATTTTTGGTTGACACTTTTTTTCTTTTAGAACTTTGAATCTATCTGCCAACTGCCTTCTGGCCTCTAAAGTTTCTGATGAGAGATCTGCTGATAATTTTATTGAAGATCCCTTGTATGTGGCCAGTTGCTTCTCTTTTGATGATTTCAAGACTCTCTTTGCCTTTGTCTTTTAAAATGTGATTATAATGTGTCTTGCATGGATATCTTTGAGTTCATCTTA
The DNA here is from genome assembly GCF_029281585.2 of Gorilla gorilla gorilla. NCBI lineage: Eukaryota > Metazoa > Chordata > Mammalia > Primates > Hominidae > Gorilla > Gorilla gorilla. Next base: position 127,596,674 of record NC_073224.2, on the reverse strand, counting down.
CTTGGAGTTCGCTGAGTTCTTGGATGTCTATATACATGTCTTTCACAAAATTTGGGAAGTGTTAGGCCATTATCTTTTAAAATATTCTCTCTGCTCCCTTCTTTCTCTTTTATTTTTCTTGAATTCCCACAATGTATATGTTGGTCCACTTGATGGCTTTTCACATGTCCTTTAGGCTCTCTTCAGTGTTCTTCAATTTGTTTTCTTTCTGTTCCTCAAACTTAATAATTTTCACTCTCCTATCTTCATGTTTACCAATTCTTTCTCCTGTCAGTGCAAATCTGCCCTTGAACCTTTCTAGTAAGTTTTCCATTTCAGTTACATTACTTTTTAGCTCCAGAATTTATTTTCTGTTTTTGTCCAAATTTTTAAAAATCTTATTATCGAAATTTACATTTTGTTCATACATCATTTTCTTCATTCTCTACATCTTTTTTTTTTAGAGCATATTCAAGACAGTTGTTCTAAAGTCTTTGCCTAGCATATTTGCCATCAGGTCTTTTTCAGAGACATTTCTGTTGATTTATTTTTTTCATTTGAATGAGCTATACTTTCTTGTTCCTTTGTATGCCTTGTGATTTTTGGTTAAAAACTGGACATTTGAATCTAATAATGTGGTATCTCTGAAAAGCAGATTCTCCCCTTTCCCCAGAATTTGCTGGGGGTTTTTTGTTACTGTTTTGGTTTCTTGTCTTTTTTGTATTTTTTATTTTTTAGAGATGTGATCTTTCTGTGTTGCTCAGGCTGGCCTCAAACTACTGGGTTCAAATCTCCTCCCAGCTCAGCCTCCACAGTAGCTGGGATTACAGGTCACTGCACTTGGCTTTGGTTTGGGGTTTTGTTTTGTTGTTTTTGTTGTAAGGTATCTCTGTGCTGAGAATAAGCCTGAAATATAAACTTAAGATCTTCACAGGTCTTTTCTGAGCCTTTCCTTGGGCATATGCAGTGACTTTCTAATTCTCCCAGTATATACAGTTATTTTTTAATGTTCTAGTGTTTGATGTCTGGCTTCCAAATGTTGGAAAGAGAAAAATAAAGGAAAGATAAGAATGGTGCTAACCCTTTACATCGCCCAAATGTTACTTCATCCAGAGGGGAAGTAGCTTACAACAATGGGGGGAGGTGCAAGAACAATGACTGCCTACCTCTTTGTCTGCGCCTTTGTAATCAGAAGCAGCAATCAGTGATAAGAGCACAGATCTCTGATAGTTGAAGGACATAGTCCTTTTTTGCCCACCCTGGCTCCCACAAGCTCTGTATAAGCTGTTCCTGGAACACATGCACAGCTGCCTGCCTTGGGGCTTAGTGGTGGGGGAAGAATATCTGCTACTGTGCTAAGAACTGAAATTGACTAAAATTAACTTCAATTTACCTGCGAAGCTTTCTTCTGAAATTGCAAGCCTTTAATAGACTCTAGAGTTCCAAAATAGTTGCATCAGACAAATTCTGCCAGTAAAATTTTTGTCTAGGAAGGGAGACAGATTCATGGTGCTTTCTACTTTGCCATCTTCTCAGAATTCGTTCCTCATTTTCCTTTTATGTGATTCTCCTTTAAGCTAAGCATATTGGAAAAGAAGAAAGAAAGCTGCCATTATTCTCAGATGACATAGAAACCAAAAAATGCATAGAAAAGTATTTAAGCTAATAATCATGTTTAGTGATATTGCTGGAATTAAAGTTTTTATATAAAGATTAATTGCATTTATAGAAACAAGTAATAAATAGAAGATGCAGTTTAAAATGGTACCATCTATAACAGAGACAAAATATATAAGAGATCTGTAATTTCTTAAGATGTGAAAGACTACTATGGAGAAAGTTATGAAACTTTATTAACAGACACTTTCAAAGATGTAAATAACTTGACAGGCAACCCATTTTCATGGAAAACCTTAAAATCATGAAGATTTTCATTTTTTCCAATGTTATTCCATGTAATTCCAATCAAAATTCCAATGGAGTTTCTTATGGGATTTTTATGATAAAACTAAAATGAAAGCGTAAAAGGCCAAGATAACTAAGGCATTCCTGAAGATGATAAACAGTGTGTGTGAGTTGGAGGGTGGGATACCATTACCTATGACAGGTCTGAGGAGTGGTAGAAATGGCATTTCAAATTAGCATGGAAAAGATGGGTTATTAAAATTATGCTGGGGCAAGAAGTTACCCACATGGAAAAAATGAAATTGGATCAAGTCTATGCACTACACACAAAAGATAAATTTGATAAATTAAGAGCTCAAATTTAAAGGCAACATTTAAAATTTTAGAAGAAAATATAAAGGATATTTACATTCTCAGAGTAGGGAGAAATTTTTCAAATAAGATTCCAAAAAATCAAACTATAAAGAACAAGTGGTGTGCATTTGACTATATTAAAATTAAGAATTTATTTTCATTATAAGGCACCATAAAGAGAGTGAAAAAATAACCCATAAAGTTGGAAAAGATATGTTCAATGCACATAACTGAAAAATAATTACAATCCAGAATATATAAAGCATGGCTATAAAAATTAATAAACTTGTGGGCAGCACAATAGAAAAATGGGCAAAAGATACAAGCAGGCATTTCACAGAAAAGGAAACAAAAACAGCCAATAAATGTCAAAAATGCTCAACCACATCAGTAATTTGATAGATATAAACTAAAACTACTCACCTTAATGACACAAATTTTAGTCTGATGATTAAGTTTTGGCAATTTTAGTCTGATGATTCAGTTTTGGCAAAGATGTGGAGTGATAGGAATTCTCATATGTTGCTGTTGGTAGTGTAAATTGATATAACTACTTTGGAAGAAACTTTCTAGCTAAATAGTAAATTTTAATATGCATGTGTTATTTCACTGGGCAATTCCATTCCTAGGTGTAAACACTGGAAAAACTCTTGTAAATGAGTACCAAGAGACATGTGTACAGGAACGCTTATATAGCAGCATGTAGAAGAAAAATACTGAAAATAAACCATATGTTGTTACACATAAAAAGGATAAGTAAATCACAGCATATTTGTATAATGGAATACCATAGAGCTATGAAAATAAGTGAACAGCTGCTACTTGTACCAAGTGGATAAATCTCAAAAACAATGCTGAGCTAAAAATGCAAGAAATAGAAGAATGCATATGGTATTATTTCATTTCTATAAAGTCAAGACTAATGAATATGTTGAAAATAATATAATAAAGTGATTATAATAAGTGAATATAAAACTAATGAATGTATTATTTAGGGAAACAGACATATGTGATAATACTATAAATGAAGTAAGAAAATAGTTCAAAACTCAGAATAGTGGTTACTCCAGGGGAATGAGGAGCATTTAACTGGGGAGAAGTATGTAGGGTAATAGTCAAAGTTAATGTTATTTTTTAAGTTAGGTGATGGAGAAAAGGTTTTCATTTTTACTTTTTTTTTTTTTTTCTTGAGATGGATTCTCGCTGTCGTCACCTGAGCTGGAGTGCAATGGCACTATCTCAGCTCACTGCAACCTCCGTCTCCCGGGTTCCAGCAATTCTCCTGCCTTAACCTCCCAAGTAGCTGAGATTACAGGCACCTGCCACCACACCCAGCTAATTTTTGTATTTTTAGTAGAGATAAGGTTTCACCATGTTGACCCAGCTGGTCTCAAACTCCTGACTTCAGGTGATCCACCCGCCTTGGCCTCCCAAAGTGCTGGGATTACAGGTGTGAGCCACCACGCTTGGCCATATTTTTCTTAAAATGTATACCTAAACTCATGTGTATGGTAGATTTTACAATTAAAGAAACTAAAAATAATACAAGGTTATTGAAAAAAATAATGTAAAAGGATACACATGGTCACAGTTTAAAACTATTCATTCTATGACTCATAAAGGCAGTAATTCTTTCCAATAACCAAGTGCTCAGATGGGATGCAAGTTTGCTGGGGCTCTTAAGGAGCTATTAAAAAGAAATGTTTAATCTGTAGGTCATGTCATTTATTTAGAACCGGGGATGCCGAATTCAATAGAAAATACCTCACTAGTTATAAATGTTAGCTACACCCGATAGTCCTGAATACGATAAAACTGGAGCTACTGGCTTTGCTGTTTGTTTTTGCAAATCCTTGACTTTGATTTGACATTCTGACTCTTCGGCTCAACTGTATTCTCTTGACTACCTTGGGAAAACGCCTCACTCAGTTTAACTTGGGCCAAAAGCTTGCGTACTTAACACAGGGATCTGGATCTGGTGTTTAATAGCTGATTAATTTTCTCATCAGCAAAATTGGTGTGATAGTAATAATCCTCTTTATAGGGTAAAAGAAACAATAAAGTCAAGCCCTCTGATGATAGTCATTTTTTTTAGTCATTCAGCTTTCACTTTTTATTCTTTTAGAATTTCATTTTGTGACCAGTCCTTGTGAAAATGTAAATCCAAGTGCCCTGCCCTTTCCCTAATCGAAGATCTGGTGTCATACAACAATATGTTTTTTCTCCAGGATTTAATTCTTGTCATTCATAGATGGAAAATAAAATTGGAGTTTATTTCTCCTAAGCCTTCCTCCCACACCCCTCCCCATAGAAAGACTTGGTTTCTATTGTATTAGAGGCAGGTTCTGTATTCTTTTTGATTCTGTGAGTTTCTTCATGTCTTTCAAATATATTGATTTGTGCTTCTTAGAGTTGGTTTTGATTGCTTACAAAATTAAAGCCTAAGTGATATAAGCACCAAATACAGTCTCTGGCACATAGTAGGTACTTGTAGTGTTTGTTGATAAGATTATTTTCACAATTGAAATGTTCCCTGAACAACACACACTAGGGCCTGTCAGTGGGGGTGGCAGGAGGGAGAGCATCAGGAAAAATAGCTAACGCATGCTGGGCTTAATACTTAGGCGATGGGTTAATAGGGACAGCAAACTACCATGGCACATGTTTACCTATGTAACAAACCTGCACACCCTGCACATGTACCCTGGAACTAAAATAAAATAAAAATTTTTCCCAGCAGCACTTCTATTAGACTTTCTCTTGTTCTGAGAGTAGAACAAAACACTTAACCTACCAATCACAGGAAGAATGGATACAATTTAGTTTCCAAATGTGATAAATGGATAAACCTGTCTGGACTCACAAGAACTCTGCTAAGGTGCTGAAATCCCACAATGATCACCCATATTCCCGCCAACTGTATTCCTGGTATTGTCACAAGACAGCATCATATAAGCAATACAGAAAATATGTGCTAGAGTACTTAAAGTAAATCAGAAGAAGGAGAGATCATTAAGATAGAAAAGATCTGAGTTGGACTTTGAAGAACTGCTAAGATTGGGATAGGCAGTGAGGATAAGGAGACACTGCAGGCAAGACATTACAGGCAAGGAGTGGAGGGATACCTTGAGCAAAGACAAGCAAGGCATGTTTGAGGGCAAAGAATAGACCTTTGGCCAAAGGAGAAATGTATTATAGAACAATGGTAGTGAATTATGTTTGGAAGGGGTAGATTGGAGTTAATTTAAATACAAAGTTCCAGAAATGGTCAAGTTGCAAATATTTCTATGAAGAGACTCATTTCAATATCATCGATATTATTTCTATCCATTAGCAACGCAAAGTTTTTAGGGGATGTAATTTGAAACTACAAAACACTAGAGAGTTCTTGGTGACCTTTAGAGGGGACATTTTGAGATCCAAACATTCTTAGATAAAATTATCATATAGTCATGACTTGAAGCCATTCCAAAGAACATGTGTGAGTAGAATATTGAGAAAGTAGCACCTAAAGAGGGAAGATTTCTTAGGCACTGATTGTACAAATTACATATGAATAATTCCATGAGGAAAAAAAGGTTTAAGAACAGCTAATAACTTCCAAAGTTTCTTTTTATTTATTTTTCCATAAAGACTTGCTTTGATGCCAGACACAAAATGTCCACAATAGAAAATCTGACCACAGTACCTAAGCAGTTGCTTATCAGCCCTTGGAACTGCCAAAAAAGCTATTAAACTGGTGTTTTCCATGGTGATGGTCTTCACCACCCTGTTAGGAGCCATGACATTGTTCTGTCCTTGTTGGGCAGAGAAGGTGGTGATGCTGGTGGTGGGAGGGTGTAGGTTGAAGGTCTTGGGAGGGTGTTTGTAGAAGAGAAGGTCCGTTGATTTACTGATTAACTACATACACATCTGGGTCAAATTGTTCTCCATTTAGAAGCCTTTGTGATAACCACAGAATCAGAACATATAAAAAGCCAATCTAGGCTCTGCGGGACTGGTGCTGACTGCAACCATGACAAAGCTTATTCTCCTCACAGGTGGGTTTGTAATCAGAGATTGACCCTTCATCTTATCTAGTTTCTTTTTCTCTCACAGGCTCTGAAAATCATGAAGTGATCTTCATACTACATCCCTATATTTTTCCATTCTTCTTTCATCATTTCAAATTTCAAATGAATCTTGTTATATACAAATCAGTCTGCCTCTTGTTCTCTTAACTTCAACTGACTCTGGTAACATTTCTGCTTTTGTTAATCCCATGGACCTGGTCCTAAAGGAAAAGCATACTTTCTCCTAGTGTTAGTCTTACTCTTTTTCATCTTTTGTTCAGCCATTCATTTCTCTTTACTCTTCTTCCTACGCCATCTCATTTTAATTGGAATAATGTTTATTTATTTGCTTGTGTCCTTGGACTAGCTTTTCCAGGGAAGAAAATCAGTAGGAACTGAGATAGAGTTATGCAAGTTGTCTTTGTTATGCTGTTTTCAGAATTATTTCTCTATTTATTCCCCTATTATCCTACTGAGTTGATGATGTACCATAAACATGTTAGAAATTAAATTATTCAAAGAGGTTGATTCAGTAAGTTGTTTAGAGACAAGTCATACCAAGAATTTATTAGTTGCTCTAGAGCTGGGATTTGCAAACTGTTTAAGCTTCAGAACCTTTTCCAAATGAAACCTCAAGCTCAATTTATAAAACAATCAGAGTAGAAGAATTGCTTTGTAGAAGTCAGGGAAAGGCATCTGGAGTCTCACCCCATAGTTCCCAGCTCTTCTCTCCTCATATAAGGCCTCCTGAAAGTCATTCCAAAAAACCCTTAAAGCCCAGAAGATACTGAATTCTCTGATTTAGCAGATGCCTTATCTGTTGGAAGGCTGTGTTCTATCACTCAGGTAGGGGAAGAACGAATGGATGTGTCATCATTGAGTACAGTGATCAGTTGGTGATTTCAGTAAATACATCTTCCATAGATAGTAAACTTCGGACTCAGCATTCAGTAACATTTATTTGTGACAAGGAAGGTGTGAGACGAAGGTACCATGGTCATTTTTGATAAAGGTAGGGAAAGGTAGATCTACTGTTACATTCACTGAAAAGCCTTTGGAATCACCACCAAATCTCACTGAGGCTGTAACAATTTATGGCAAATTGGAAGGCAATCAATCCTTCAGAATTAGATTCTACAGGGTACAAACAATCGGTTCAAAGTACATGCTTTTTCTTTCTATCCAGGTCTTGTCCTTGTACTGAGTTTGCAGCTCGGTAAGTCATGGACTCCATGTTTTATCATTGAATGTATATATATATACGAGATAAACCATACTACGGAAAGAGAGCCGCTGTTTGCTTCACAGACAGATGGGTTTGATTTGGGAGTAATCTAGTGTTTTGGGTTGGCTGTCACTGCTATCCTCTTCAGCATGACCATCTGAATTATAAACTGGTACTCACTGGGCTTCATAGGACTATGGGCATCTTTTCTTAGAAGGCTGCTAGCTAGGCTTATCCAAAATCCCAAAATGAGTCTGTGAAAGTTAAAAATAAACAACTCCAAGTTAGTGACCAGTTCTGAGTTAGAATCTTAGGATGCATTTGCAAGAGTGTTCATACTAACTACCTCCACACAGAGATCAGGCATCTGAGGCACAGAGAGGGAAACAGAGGCAGGGCCAAAACTCACCGCACACTTCAGTGGATCCTAAACCAGGCCATTGTCCCTCCTGCTGACTACACACAGGCTCTGCCTACCAGCTGACATGCTACTTCACCAACTGGGCCCAGTACCGGCCAGGCCTGGGGCGCTTCATGCCTGACGACATTGACCCCTGCCTCTGTACCCACCTGATCTACGCCTTTGCTGGGATGCAGAACAACGAGATCACCACCATCGAATGGAATGATGTGACTCTCTACCAAGCTTTCAATGGCCTGAAAAATAAGTAGGAGGAGGGAGATATTTAATTTGGTATCCCCTTTTTCAGTACTTCCCAAACATTAATGCTTCTTAAAATGTAGTTCAGATCCATGGATCTGAGATGGGGACCAAGACTCTGCATTTCATTTTTCTTTTATAATTGACAAAAATTGTATGTGTTTATTATGGACAATGTAATGTTTTGAAATATGTATACGGTGCGGAATGGCTCAATCGAACGATCAACATATGCATTTCCATAAATACTTAATGTTTTTTGTGGTGAGAACACTTAAAATGTACTGTTTGCAATTTTCAAAATACAATATATTGTTACTAACAATAGTAACCATGTTGTACAATAGACCTCTGCAACTTATTCCTCATTTCTAACTGAAATTTTGTATCCTTTGACCAACATGCCCCCCAACCCCCATCCCCACACCACCCCCAGCCTCTGCTAACCACCATTCTACTATATACTTCTATGAGTTCAACTTCTTTTAGATTCCACTTACAAGTGAGATCATGTGGTATATGTCTTTCTGTGCCTGGTTTATCTCACTTAACATAATATCCTCCAAGTTTATCCATATTGCTGCAAATGGCAGGATTTCTGCCTCTTTTTTAAGACTTAATAGTATTCATTGTATATAAAGACCACATTTTGTTTGTCCATTCATCCATTGAGGGGCACTTAGATTGATTCCACATCTTAGTTACTGTGAATAGTGCTGCAATGAACATGGAAATTCAGATATCTCTTCAACACACTGATTTCATTTCCTTTGGATGTAAACCCGGTAGTGTAACTGCTGGATCATATGGTAGTTATTTCTTTGATTTTTTGAGGAACATCTATACTATTTTCCATAATGGGTATACTAATGTTCATTCCCACCAACAGTGTGCAAGAGTTCCTTTTTTTTCCATGTCTTTTCCAACACTTACCTTTCATCTTTTTGATAACAGCCATTCTAACCGGATTGAGTGGTATCTCATTTGATTTTGATATGTATTTCTCTGAGGATTAGTGATGTTGAGCATTTTTTGTACACTTGTTGACCATTGGTATGTCTTCTTTTGAGAAATGTCTTTTCAAGTCCTTGGCCCATTTTTCAATCAGGTTATTTGCTTTCTTACTACTGAGTTGTATAAATTTCCTATATATTTTTGATACTAACTCCTTACTTGATATATGGTTTCCAACTATTTTCTCCCATTCCATAGGTAGTCTCTTCACTCTGTTTCCTTTGTCATGCAAAAGCTTTTTAGCTTGATGTAATCCCATTTGTCTATTTTTGCTTTTGTTGCTGCACTTTCCAGTCATATCCAAAAAATTCTTGCTGTAGCTCTTGGAGCTTTTTTTTAAGGTTTTCTTTCAGTAGTTTTACAATTTGAGGTCATAAATTTAGATCTTTAATCCATTCTGAGTTGACTTTGTTCAGTTTAGTCATATTTAAGAGAAGGAAAGCTACAGGTGATTGCTACTATCAGTAATGGCATTATCGTGAATACAGCTACAGAATTTGAGTTACAATGACTAAGAGTAAATAAACTTCTTTACAGCAGCGTTTCTTGAAGTGTGGTCCATTGACTACTTGCCTCAAAATCATGTGAGGTACTTGAGTAAGTGTTAGGCCCTACTGCAATCCAACCAAATTGGAATCTCAGGGAAAGGGGCGATAAACCCAGATTTTTATTGTTGTCCTCCCACAACCCTTGCACTTAATTATTATGTATGTTAATGTTTGGGAATCTCTATTCGAGAGAATGTGTATAATTTCAAGCCAATTAATTTATTTTAACATTACAGAGGCTAAAAATGTAATTAAGCTCAAGCAACATTTACCATTTTATCTGATAGAATAGAATATTATATTAGCTATTCATGCTTTTTAAACTTACATAATGAAAGATACTGCCAACACACAATATTTTTTAAAGCCCAGTTTCAAAATTTAGATTTCCCTAGGGAACCCTGAGTGCATTCATGACAGGAACAACACAAAGAATTTTTATAAAGGAAGTTTTCAGTAGGGGAGGAAAATTGTTCTACAAAAGGCAAAACAAAAATATCTGACCAGATCCAATACTAAAGCAATGTATTTTAAATGGAGGGAGTCATGAATTTTGAAGTTTATCTGTTTCTATCCTTTGCTTTACAGGAACAGCCAGCTGAAAACTCTCCTGGCCATTGGAGGCTGGAACTTCGGGACTGCCCCGTAAGTCTTCTATGGAGAGCATGTTGTTCGTTTGCTATGGAAAACAAGTTAGCCCCATGTGATCACTGTCCCTTTAGACTTCACAATCTAAGACAGGGTATTGAGGATGTACATAAACAAATATATGAATTAAATATATTGCTACACCAGAACCTCATTATTAAGTGGAACACAATTTAGTTCATACATTTAATTTGGTGGACATTTGGGGGCCCTATCCACAGAGGTTTACTTACTGAGGTTCCCAAACAACCTCTTCTTAAAGTATTTCAAGAGTACAAACCCTGAGGAGAGTGTTATAGTGCTTCCCTCTATTTATCTTCTGGTGGGGGGAGGAATGAGAAAATCACACAAATAAACAAGAGGACTTCTTGGAGGGTACATGTTTGGGGAAGGAACACAGTGTGCTGGGTTTGCCAGGTATCCAAAGAAACAAGGGCAACGTGGGAGAAAGAGCAGAGTTGGGGGGATAACAAAATAAAGGGAATGTTAAGATACCATGGCTGGGAAGAGTAGTGATTACAAAGGAAGGAGAGGAGAAAACCAAGAACATGCTTTACTCTGGGCTATGGGTCCTGATGAAGAGCTCCAAGGCAGAAATTGAGAGCTTGATTTTACTCCAAGGTGTTGGGACCACCAAGGTCTCACCCTGCCTTCTTTGGGTCTCCCTCAGTTTCACTGCCATGGTTTCTACTCCTGAGAACCGCCAGACTTTCATCACCTCAGTCATCAAATTCCTGCGCCAGTATGAGTTTGACGGGCTGGACTTTGACTGGGAGTACCCTGGCTCTCATGGGAGCCCTCCTCAGGACAAGCATCTCTTCACTGTCCTGGTGCAGGTGGGGAAGGAAGTCCCAGTCTTTAGCCCAAAAAGATTCAAAGTCTTTCTTTCCAAGGAGAATTGGGTGGCTCTAGGGTAAAACAAAACTTGAATTTAAACTGATAGAATATTAGCATTGCAAAGAGTCTTATATATCGTGCGTTCATTAAACAAACATTTAATAGCAACAACAAAGCAACATGTGAGCTCTGTGCCAGGCACTGCTCTACATGTTGTTTTAAGAACCATAACTCATTTCATCTTCATATTTACTCTATGGCATACATACTATAAGTGTTATAATCTTTATTTTACAGATGAGGAAACTAAAGTACAGAGAGGATTTAAGCAACTTGCCCAAGATCACACAACTAGTAGGAATCATAACTTCCTCTGCAGTTTGGCTACAGAGTCCATTGCTTCTAAGCATTACACTAGGCTGCCTGTTATTACTGAGTACATATTCTGTGGCAGACATTGTCAGGCTAAATGTGAGAATAAGACACTATCCTTGGCTTTGAAGAACTTCTTCTGAGGTGGAAGACTGAAAGAATATGAACAATGGCAGTGCATTGTGATAAATGCCATGTTAGAGGTCTGCAGAGTACAAAAGTAACAAGGAAAGAGGGTAACTAATTCTGCTCTGGGGCAGGATCAGAAAGTGTTTCCTAGAGAAAGGGATGCTTGAGCTCAGTCTTGAAAGAAACTGGTGTTAACCAATTAAGTGAGGATGGGAATGGCACAAATGATATACAGATAAGTGTGAGCAAGTGGGTGATAATGGCTGTGAAGTTGCATGAAGAACCAGATAATGTGTGAACTTTTATATTATGTTCAGGAATTTGCACTTTACCTTTGACGCAATAGGACTGTTTTGAAGAATTTTAAATAGTAGAGAGCTGGCTTTTACCATAGAGGATAAATTAGAAGGAGATGAGAAGGCATGGATAGAATTAGGAGGTTATTGCAGTAAATCAAGCAAGAAATGATCAGGGCCCCAACAAAGGCTCTAACACTGAGGGAAGAAGAGGATGTATATAAGAGATATCAAGAGGATAGAATCAATAGGATTTGGAGATCAACTGGAAATAGGAAATGGAGAGGACCTCCAATTTTCTGACTTTGAGGATGGGTTTGATTTTAATGCTATTAACTAAGATGATAAATACAGGAAGAAGTGTAGATTTGAAAGAAAAAGAATTGACCTTGAACTTGATGAGTATGAGGTATCTGCAGAGCATCCTAACGGAGTGCCCAGTAGGCATCAGATAAATATCAATCTGGAGTTCAGGACAAAAAAGCTTGACTTGATATACTTGGTTTTTAGACTTACTGTCTCCCAAGACAGATTGTTTGCTATACCATTCTATGTAACAGATCGTCACCCAGCCTCTGAATAGTTTCAATGTTAAGTAATAGGTGAAAAGTCAATTTACTTACTTGTTGAATTGCCCTAATGATCATAAAGGAATATCTCTTTCTTGGCTGGAACATGCCTCTAGTCATAATTTATAACTTCTGGTCATTGTTTCTAGTTCTTCCTGCTGAAGCAACAGAGAATAAGACTGCATCTTTTGCAGTATATGGGCTTAATGTCTTAAGACAGCTGTAAATACCTTGTCTATAATTTCTCTTATTCCAGTTAAATATCTTAATTCCTTCAATCGATAACCACATGACAATTTTCAGAGCCAGCCTTCACTGGAACATACTCTGGCACGCCCTAATAGTGCGATTATAAGAACTAAACCCAGTACTCCAAATGAGATTACAGTCGCACAGATACAGGTGGATTAATCTCTAGTATTGAATGGAAACCTATCATCTAGCTGTTACCGTCTTCCTTATTGGCCAATACACCATTTTATTTGATGGGATGTCAGTCCTATAAAGTAGTTCATCTACTTTATGAAACAAATTTCTATACTGCTGGATGTAGGGTATCACTGCAACTACAGCTTCAAAGTATAGAGATACAATGGAGCCCTGATGGTCATCTGGGACCTGGGTTTTGGTCATGACCTACCTACTAATTCAGTGTGGGACTTTGGTGAAGTGTCCTAACTCTTATGCATATTAGATAGCCAAAAAATTCAATAATATTATCTATCCGATCTACTTTATTTGGTTGTTGAGAGACTAAAGTAAAATAAAATATGTGAAAGCAATTTAAGAGAGAGAAGCATTATACAGACATATGTTTATTAGTATTATTTAAGGAGCTAAAATCAGCATCATAGATGTCCTATTATGCCTTATTATTCTGTAGGAAATGCGTGAAGCTTTTGAGCAGGAGGCCAAGCAGATCAACAAGCCCAGGCTGATGGTCACTGCTGCAGTAGCTGCTGGCATCTCCAATATCCAGTCTGGCTATGAGATCCCCCAACTGTCACAGTGAGTGATGTGCCTTATCTTCAAACTCCTGGAGGTGTCACTCGGGCACACTAGACTTGTCCTTGGTCTGGCTTGCTATTCAGGGACCTTGTTTAGGAGACTTTAGAAGTGGTGTCCTGTGCCTGCATAGGTGTGGGAAATGACCATCAGAATGATTTTATCATTTTATCATTTTATCATCATTCCACCCCACCTCAGGTACCTGGACTACATCCATGTCATGACCTACGACCTCCATGGCTCCTGGGAGGGCTACACTGGAGAGAACAGCCCCCTCTACAAATACCCAACTGACACCGGCAGCAACGCCTACCTCAATGTGGTGAGTCCCTGTACAGATGCAAGAGCAGACCAGAGATAATGATGAAAATCACATAGAGATTCAGGCACAAAAGGCATCATAAGTTTAGTGGTTTTCTCAAATGGGAAATTAGGCTGCCATAATTAATTAAATATTCTCATTTAATTTCACACAGAGACTGGGACACAAAGTAAACATAAATTCTGCAAGTGTCTCACTTAAACAACTGTCCTCAAGTTGATCGTATTTCATTAACTACAACTTCACCAAAATGTTTTGAAAAAAATACTAATCCATCTGGAATTAACAGCATAGAGTTTTACCTGTCGGAATAGGGGACTAATATAACTAAGCACTGGGTCCTCAGCTGGTTGGGCCCTGTAACTAACCCACTGACATTGCAGGATTATGTCATGAACTACTGGAAGGACAATGGAGCACCAGCTGAGAAGCTCATCGTTGGATTCCCTACCTATGGACACAACTTCATCCTGAGCAACCCCTCCAGCACTGGAATTGGTGCCCCCACCTCTGGTGCTGGTCCTGCTGGGCCCTATACCAAGGAGTCTGGGATCTGGGCTTACTACGAGGTATGTAGATTGGACTGAAAAGTGCTCTGTGAATTCCGTGCACTGTGCCTTAGGGCTAGAATCTGCTGAAATCTTGAATGTTCATTCTGTCTCCTATCTAAATGCTTTAAACACAGCTGCTTAAAGTGTTTAAATAGCATTCATTTACATAATCCAAACGAATAGCATTTAACAATGCATAATATCCCTTCACACAACAGACTACCTTTTAAATGTAATTTATATTAGCACACAGGTAATAAAATAAATATACCTCTCATATTACTGTGGGTTCCCAAAATCATTTGACAAGCAACTTGATCCTCTTTACTACAAATAAAAACCTGTAACTAGAAATTGAGTAAAACCCCAACTGGAGACATGAAAGAAGAAAAATTTGAAACATGTTTTTCTTTAATGGGAGTAACATTTAAAAGATTTGAATCTCTTGACTTTTGAAAGATCTGTACCTTCCTGAAAAATGGAGCCACTCAGGAATGGGATGCCCCGCAGGAAGTGCCTTATGCCTATCAGGGCAATGTGTGGGTTGGCTATGACAACGTCAAGAGCTTCGATATTAAGGTAAGCTCAGTCCCTTAAATGTGCTGAGGTCCCAGCCCTGAGTCCCAGGAAAGCAAGTGATTCCTCTTATCCTCTTTCTTTAAACAGGCTCAATGGCTTAAGCACAACAAATTTGGAGGCGCCATGGTCTGGGCCATTGATCTGGATGACTTCACTGGCACTTTCTGCAACCAGGGCAAGTTTCCCCCAATCTCCACCCTGAAGAAGGCCCTCGGCCTGCAGAGTGCAAGTAAGTGACTGAGGGGGAATGCCCAGGTGTATAAATACCCCTTCTCCAACTCAAAAAGCAACCCTGATGTCTTCCCACCTCCCCACTGCCCAGGGATCCTCTTTCCACTTCACCTCACCGCTCTTGCCCAGATGAGAGACAGGTTTTACCCTTGAACGGCCATGTCAGGAACATTGTGCACTTATGGGAAGCCAGGCCTAACTGGGTGGGTGTTCTAAGTCTGCTAAGTCTTAAGGGTGTGGAAGAGCCTCAAGAAATTATACTAACATCAATATAAGTATCTGCTTCTCTATGAATCCCTTATTCAAAGTCTTTCTCAGCCCACCTGGGGAGATTTAAGAAACCCTCACCAATGCTCACATATCTCTAATCAGTGATTCAGGGGATGTATCAATTCTCTAAATTTTTTCCAGATTTTTCCTAGAATTTATTTGTTCACCATTTATGCCCAGATTCTAGAAAAGTGTTTTGCATACATTTGGTGGTTAGTAAATTTTTTTTTGAATGATTTAGATGTTATAAGGAAAGAGCAACCTTTTTTTACAATTAAAAGCCAGGCTGGCTTGACACAATAGCTTTACTTATCTCCTGAATATGGAGCTACTTTCTCTTCTCAGTTGCAGCGATCCAGAGCCAACTGCACCCCACCTCCACGCTTCCACTCCCACAGTTCTCTTCACCTCTAGGTGAAGCTTAGAGCCTCTCCCAAGCCCACTAGTCCGCTCTTACTGCTGTATGTTTCAGGTTGCACGGCTCCAGCTCAGCCCGTTGAACCAATAACTGCTGCTCCCAGTGGCAGCGGGAACGGGAGCGGGAGTAGCAGCTCTGGAGGCAGCTCGGGAGGCAGTGGATTCTGTGCTGGCAGAGCCAACGGCCTCTACCCCGTGGCAAATAACAGAAATGCCTTCTGGCACTGCGTGAATGGAGTCACGTACCAGCAGAACTGCCAGGCCGGGCTTGTCTTCGACACCAGCTGTGATTGCTGCAACTGGGCATAAACCTGACCTGGTCTATATTCCCTAGAGTTCCAGTCTCTTTTGCTTAGGACATGTTGCCCCTACCTAAAGTCCTGCAATAAAATCAGCAGTCAAAACATGACTGTCCTTGCTTTTAAGTGATTTGGGTGGAAACCTCTTCCAGATATGAAAATAGGGGCTATGCATGGGGGTGGAGTGGTGGAGTAGAGTGTGGGAGGAAGTGGTGGAGCTAACAGCGCCACAGTCTTCTATCTGCCTGTGTTCATCTGCATGAAGGTTGGAAGCTGTAAGGAGGAAATGTCTGAATGTTTGGTGCATGGGAGGGATGAGGATATGAAGAAGATAGGTCTGTCACCAGGCAATTTTCCTCAGGAAGGAGCTGAAGTGCTTCTGTAAGACTGGGGGACATAAGCAGTGCTGCCTGGCTTGCTCAAGGAGTGGAAGACTGAGACATCCTCTCCACTTCTACTGAAGTGGACTGGCAGCTTTGGGAAGATTTGTGCAGTAGACTCTCTTTAGGGTTTCTGCCTAGCCCATGGGCCAGCCAGGCTCCCTTTCTCAGGAGATGACACCTACCATTGGAATCGTAGTGGTGGCCACCAGCTGCTGTGCTTGTATGCATACCCCCTCCCATGGCTTGGCTGATATACTGGGATAGACATCAGGCTCAAGAGGGCCAATAAGATTATCACACCTCAGAATTTGCAGCTCGGAACAAGGAATTGCCTGTCATTACTCGTGTGGGTGGGTCTGCAATATGTAAGCTCAGGAGCTGTAGCAAGGGACTAGGGGGAAGGAAAAGTTGTCCTAGATGCAGAGCTGAGCTACAGACAAAAGCCAGGATGTGAGATGAGAGAGAACATTTACTGATAGATGGCTTTCTTCTTCTTCTTTTTTTTTTTTTTTTTTTTTGAGATGAAGTCTCGCTCTATCGGCAGGCTGCAGTGCAGTGGCATGATCTCGGCTCACTGCAACCTCCGCCTCCCGGGTTCAAGTGATTCCCCTGCCTCAGCCTTCCAAGTATCTGGGATTACAGGCACGTGCCACCATGTCCAGCTAATTTTTGTATTTTTAGTAGAGACGAGGTTTCACCATGTTGGTCAGGCTGGTCTCAAACTCCTGACCTCAAGTGATCCACCCACCTTGGCCTCCCAAAGTGCTGGGATTATAGGCATGAGACACCACGCCTGGCCAGATAAATAGCTTTCTAGCTCTTGATTATAGTTCCTTCCTGAGGCCCAGATGCACTTTTGCCTATGGATTTTGTGAAATATCCCTATAATTACATAATAAATTCCTCTTTGCTGCTTAAGCTGACTAAAGTTTGCTGCTTTTACGTGCAAATGAAAGAAACCTAAATAATGTAATGAGAATATAAGGGCTCATTTCTTTTTTCTGGCATTCTTACTATGTGTCAAACTGTTCTAAGTGTTTTACATGTATTTTCCTATTTAGTTTTCCTAGCAACTTTATGAGGTGGATAACGTTAACTCCAGGAAACTGAAGTAGAGACGAATTAATTAACCTGCCCCAAATCACCCAGCTAGCTAGTTGCAGAGCCAGATACATAGCCAGGTGGACTGGCCCCAGAGCTCACAGTCTTATCTACTATGTTTTACTTGCCTCCCTTGACCTCACACCACATTGTTCTCATGGGAGATGACAGCACTGGTGGCAGTAATGAGGTGCACACCACTCTCTGGGCAACATCATTCATTCATAAACTCACACCATTTATTGATTATTATGTGTCAGGTGATATTCTAGGTACTGAAGACATAGTGGTAAACAAGACATACTCTACTCTCATGGGGATTATATTTTGCTAGTGGAAGTATTAGATGATAAATAAGCAAATGAACAAATGAGAAAAATAAAACAGTGATAGAAAGTGACCAAAAGAGGAGACTACTTTATTTGGAGCAATCCCAGAAGGCTTCTCTGAGGAGGTCCTATACGGGATGGCCTTGACAGTCAAAAAGAGTTGTCTGTTTTGGGATCTGGGAAAAGTGTGTTTTGGGCAGAGGGACTAAGTACAAAGTCCTTGAGGTGGAAATGAACATGGAGTGTTAGATACAAGAAGCCCAGTATGGCCATGAGGTGGTGGGCACAGGGAAGAAATAGGCAGGGGCCAGATCATTCAAGGGCTTGAAACATGGTTAGAAGTTTGTATTTTATTGTAAGTGGGCTGTGAAGCCATTGGAAAGTGATAATAGGGATGGGGTTGATGACAGGATCTAAATTCAACATTGATGAGATGAGGCTGGAATAGGATTAAAGAACATAGGAAAACGGCACTCATGACGATGGTAGCCAATGGATTGACTGAGCACCTTTGTGACATGCCTTGAAGACTGAAAACAGAAATGGGGACTTGTGTCTTCAATGAGCAGAGGAAGGCAAGAGACAGTAAAAGTGGGTATCACTAGTAATGTCGTTATATTTCTAGTCAAAGAATGATGAAATCTGGAGTAAAATAGAGATAGAAATTTTGGGGGTGGCTTTTGAAAGGATTTTCTTATTTAGGTCACTACTAAAGTAAATAGCACTGAGGGGGGACATGGGCATGTGGGGCTCTGGAGTTAATGAAAAAATGACATGACATCAGCTGTTGGCTTTGAGGAAGAGCGTCTTTGAACAACATAGTGTCCAGTGGCTAAATCAAAGTGGTTTTCAAAACTACCACCTTTTTCAATGCCACTATTTTCCCACAAAGATGAATTCTGCCACCATTTCTAGAACAGGGAAATTATTGCAGCCAAAACAAGTAGTGTCCCCTCCATTTTTCTTCCTATTTTTACATATTAATTGGTCATTCAAATGCATGTTTACTGTGCACCTACTATGTGCAAAAAGATGGTGAGCATGAGCTAGCTCCCCTGACCACTCTGACCTCACCTCCAACAATTCTCACTCACTCCATTCCAACTATGTCGTCTTCTTGCTGTTTCTCAAGTATTCCAGGCATGTGTTGCCTCAGGGCCTTCAAACAAGCTAGAACACACTTTCCATAGATTTCCATTTGACTCTTTCCCTCACTTTCTTCAGGCTTTTCCTGGAAGTCACCTTCTCAGTGAGGTCTTTCCTGGCCACTCAACCTGATTTTGAAACCCCCTTTCTCCGCCTCTGCCTGCTGTGCTTCTTTTGCCCTTTCTTGACACTTGTCACTACCTGACCTACCATTCATTTAATGTATTTACCTTTTTTATCGTCTGCCTCCCTCACTAGTATTAATCTCCATGAGGAAAGGCATTTCTGTTCACTGCAACATTCTCACTGCCTAGAACAAGGCCTGGCATATTATAAGAGAATAAATACTTGGTGAATTAATAAATGAATGCGGTAAAGGAAGTGAGATAGGAATTAACAAGCTGACCCCTCGTGTCAGGTGGTGTGTGGTCCATGACAGACTTCTCTCAGCAGACACAAAGGGTTGGGTAGGCCTGCAGTTTCATGCAGGCCAGTCCTGGGTGCCTACCACTCACAGGAGGATGAATTCTCTCTTCTTGTTACCTGCCTGCAATTTCCCATTCCCAGGCATAGAAGATAACATGTTATGCCCTGACTGTGCTAAGAGGAATAAGAAGATGATAAAAAGATTAATAACAATAGAGAAGTAGCAGCAACCCGTTTGAATACAATGTAAGAGACCAGAATATGCCACCTCAAAATAAGTATTATTTTGATTTGAAGGCAACTGAAAAGAGTCACATGCAAGAGAAATTCTCTGCCTTCCCACTATAGGCTAAAAAACAGGACATAAATTTATAAAAGTCTCTTGTCCATTCTCTACCAGGAAGTACAAATGGTGGTGAGCCTGTAGATGACTTGCATCCCAATCATTGCTGTGCGGTGTCCTGACCATATTTGGTGTCTCCTGATGCCTTCAGTACTGACTTATTAAACATTTAGCTGTACAGGAAAAAAAAACAAGCTGAATATTTCAAGCATCAGGCAATGTACTTTATATAGGTTATCTCCTACTTAGTGAGTATTGTCCCCAGGTTTCAGGGTGAGGAAATCAAGACCTTGTGAGGATAGGCAAATTGCCAAGGATCACAGAGCTGGTAATTAGTGGACCTCATTCTCAAAAATTAGGCCTCTCTGGCTCTCTTTAAACCACAATGCTGCCTTGCACAAATCAATGTCACAATGACTTGAAGAGGGACTTCCAGAGTGGGGCTGTTGCTTAGCAGCCAGTCTTAGTTACACCCTTCATTTTCTTGGTTAAAGTCCCCATGTGAGAGTGGCAACTCATGGAAATAATACATGAGAGATCCAGGCTTACTGGAAGTTCCCCTGAGGACCTGTTCTTGCCCAGAACGACTGAGGAATCCAGAAGGTCCATGCTATCTTCTCTACCTGGGAGCTTGAGAGGCAACAAAACCATATCATGGATCAGACAGCCATACATCTGGAACTTTGGTAACGGTAATCATGTTCTTGGACTCTGGTAGATGTATGAAAACTCATCCTTTTAGCATTGGAGTCTAACTGGAAAGAAGTAGAATATTCACAAGGTCTCTGATTACACAAGTTCTCTGATTCTGGATGGAGGCAGAGAGAGTGTTCCACTCACCAAATTATTTGCTTCAGCAAGGGCCAGCTCCCATCTTAATAAACCTGCACTGTTTCTTCATTTGCACAAAGATACCATTGGAGCTAGCTGCAGCCCTGGGCATGGAGGTGGTAAAGTGGAAGTGCCTTAATATTTGTTAAATACCAAATATAGGTTAGTCCCTCACTGTATACGATTTGTCCTTGTGTTAGCTCCGAAATTCTTATGGCGTCCTTAGGAGGAAAGAAATGATTCATGCCATTTTATAGATAAACCAAGGCTTAGGAAGTTTAAGTAACTTCCACAAGGTCACATAGCTAGTCAATGACAGACTAATACTTATTGAAAGCCAGTGCTGAGAAATTTCAAAGCCTTTATTCATTCCTCTACCATCAGATGGTAGATGTAGGTTTTAAGAAAGTCTGGAAGATAGTATGTAGAAATTATATTTTCCTCCTCTCTTTCTCTCTTCTCCAGAATAGAGATCTCTATTCTCTTGGACAGGGATTCTCAATCCTGCTTTGAGTGGTAGATTATTTTATAACACTCTATTTATTATCCTAAAATTAGAATTAATTAATGGGTAACATAACCCACTACATATAATTTCACAAACAACTTGGTATAATGCCCTAACTATAAAGTAAAGGAGAAAAAATAATTTCTAACAAAATAATATGGATTTCAGTACATAAATGTTTAGATGTAACTACTTTAGAGACAAAGAAGTAGTCAGATTCTTGCACCATATGTTGTATAATGAATTAGTCTAGATTTAAGAGATCAGAAGTCCTTTCATACAAGCAGTTTAGGAAAATAAAAGAATAGAGTTATAAGTGGACACCAGAACAAAAACCAGTATTAGGAGAACTAATAACACTCCAGATTTACCAATTTCTGATAGCAGAAAAAGGTAAATAGCTTTAGTTGAAATAGGAATAATACCTAGACAAATTACAAGCCATTGAAATGAAAAGAGGAAGAGAGTGTAAATATGCTATTTTTTTACTGATGCATTATATTTTACCTATTTATGGGGTACATGTGATATTGTTACTTGCATAGAATGTGTAATGACCAAGTCAGGGTATTGGAGGTGTCCAGTACTTTGAGTATTTGTCACTTTTATGTATTAGGAACAATTCAAGTCCTCTCTTCCAGTTACTTTGAAATATACAATTTGCTATCGATAACCATAGTCACTCTGCTGTTGAATGACAGAACTTACACCTTGTATCTAAGTGTATGTTTGTACCCGTTAACCTATCTCTCTTCATCCCCCACCACCCACTCACTCTTTCCAGCCTCTAGTATCTATCATTCTACTCTCTATTCTCTACCTTTATGAGATCAACTTTTTTAGCTCCTACATATAAGTGACATTGTCTTTCTGTGTCTGGGTTATTTCACTTAACATAATGACCTCGGGTTCTATCCATGTTGCTACAAGTGACATGATTTCACTCTTTTTTTATAACCAAATAGTATTTCATTGGGTATATATACTACATTTTCTCTATCCATTCATCTGTTTGTTTTATATCTTTACAATTGTGAATACTGCTGCAATAAACACACAAATGCAGGTATCCCTTTGATATACTGCTAGATCATATGGTAGTTCTATTTTTAGATTTTTGCAATTTCCATACTGTTTTCCATAGTAGTTATAATAATTTCCATTTCTGCCAACAATATATAAGAGTTCCCTTTTCTCCACATCTTCACCACCATCTGTTATTTTTAGTCTTTTTAATAATAGCCATTCTAATTGGGGTAAGAGGGTATCTCATTGTGGTTTTAATTTGCACTTTTCTGATGATTAGTAATGTTGAGTTTTTTTCATATACATGTTAGCCATTTCTTTGTCTTCTTTTGAAAATTGCCTGTTCATGCCTTTTGTCCAATTTTTAGTGAGATTTTATTTGTTTTTTATTTTTGAGTTGTTTTACTTCCTTGTATATTGTGGATATTAGTCCCTGTCTATGAATACTTTGCAAATATTTTCTCCCATTCAACAGGTTATCTCTTCAAGCTCTATTGATTGCCTCATTTGCTGCACAGAAGCTTTTTAGTTTAATATAGTCAATTTGTCTATTTTTTTAATTATCTATGCTTTTGATGTCTTAGCCATAAAGTCTTTGCCTAGACCAATGTCCTGAAGTGTTTTCCCTATGTTTTCTTCTAGTAGTTTTATAGTTTCAAGTCTTACATTTAAATCCTTAATAAATCTTATGTTGATTTTTTTATATGATGAGAGATAGAGGTCCAGTTTCATTCTTTTGCATTTGAATATCCATCTCTCTTTGTTGTGTCTGTGCCAGGTTTTGGTACCGAGATGATGCTGGCCTCATAGAATGGGTTGGGGAGGAGTCCCTCCTCCTCAATTTTTTGGAATCATTTCTGTAGGAAAATGGTCCCAGCTCTTCTTTGTACTTCTGGTAGAATTCTGCTGTGAATCTATCAGGTCCCAGGCTTTTTTTTTATTTGTAGGCTATGTATTACTGATTCAGTTTCAGAGCTTGTCATTGGCCTATTCAGGGAATTAATTTCTTCCTGGCTCAGTCTTGGGAGGGTGTATGTGTCCAGGAATTTATCCATCTCTTCTAAGTTGTTTAGTTTTTACGTGTAGACGTGTTCTTAGTAGTTTCTGATGGTTATTTTTATTTCTGTGGGATCGGTTGTAACATTCCCTTATCATTTCTAATTGTATTCATTTGGATCCTCCCTCTTTTCTTCTCTATTAGTCTAGCTAGTGGCCTATTTTATTATTTTTTCCAAAAGCCAACTCCTGGATTCACTGATTTTTTGAATTTTTTTTTTGTCTTAATTTCCTTCAGTTAAGCTCTGATTTTTGTTATTTCTCATCTTCTGCAAGCTTTGGGGTTGATTTGTTCTTGCTTCTCTAATTCTTTTAGTTGTGAAGTTAGGTTAATTTGAGATCTTTCTAATGTTCTGATGTGGACATTTAATGCTATGAATTTTCCTCTTAACGCTACTTTAGCTGGGTCCCAGAGATTCTGGTATGTTGTTATCTTTGTTCTCATTATTTTCAAAGAACTTCTTGATTTCTGCCTTACTTTCATGATTTACCCAAAAGTCATTCAGAAGCATATTGTTTAATTTCCATGTAATTGCATAGTTTTGAGCGATTTTCATAGTCTTGACTTCTATTTTTATTGTGCTGTGGTTTAAGAGTGTGTTTGGTATGATTTTGGTTCTTTTACATTTGTTGAGGATTATTTTATGTCCAATTATGTGGTCGATTTTAGAGTACGTGCCAGGTGGCAATGAAAAGAATGTATATTCTGTTGTTTTTAGATAGAGAGTTCTGTAAAGGTCTATCAGATCCATTGGGTCCAATGTTGAGTTTAGGTCCTGAATATCTTTGTTAATTTTCTTCCTCAGTGATCTGTCTAATACTGTCAGTGGAGTGTTGAAGTCTCTCAATATTATTGTGTGGGAGTCTATGTCTTTTTGCAGGTTGCTAAGAACTTGCTTTATGAATCTGTGTGCTTCTGTATTGGGTGCATATATATTTAGGAAAGTTAGGCCTTCTTATTGAATTGAACCCTTTATCATTATGTAATGCCCTTCTTTGTCTTTTTTTATCTTTGTGAGTTTGAAATCTGTTTTGTTGGAAATTAAGAGGCAACTCCTCCTTTTTACTGTTCTCCATTTACTTGATGGATTTTCCTGCATCCCTCTATTTTCAGCCTATGAGTGTCATTACTTGTGAGATAAGTCTCTTGAAGACAGTACACCATTAGGTCTTGCTTTTTTATCCAGCTTACCTCTCTGTGCCTTTTAAGTGGGGCATTCAGCCCAGTTACATTCAAGGTTCATATTAATATGTGTGGATTTGATCCTATCATTGTGCTGTTAGCTGGTTATTATGTTGGCTTGTTTGTTTAGTTGCTTTACAATTACACTGGTCTGTGTGCTTAAGTGTGTTTTTGTGTTAGCTAGTAGTGGTCTTTCTTTTCTATATTTAGTGCTCCTCTCAGGATCTCTTGTAAGGCAGACCTGGTAATGAATTCTCTCAACATTTACTTATCTAAAAAGGATCTTATTTCTCCTTCACTTAGGAAGCTTAATTTGGCTGGATATGAAATTCTTGGTTGAATATTGTTTTTCTTTCAAAGTGTTGAATATAGGCCTCCAATCTCTTCTGGCTTGCAGGGTTTCAGCAGAGAGGTCACCTGTTAGCCTCATGGGGTTCCCTTTGTAGGTGACCTGACCTTTCTCTCTAGCTGCTTTTAACATTCTTTCTTTCATCTGGACCTTGGAAAATCTGATGATTGTGTCTTGGGGATGATCTTCTTGTGTAGAATCTTGCAGGAGTTCTCTGTATTTCCTGAATTTGACTGTTGGCCTCTCTAGCATGGTTGGGGAAGTTTTCATGGATGATATACTGATACATGTTTTCCAAGTTGTTTGCTTTCTTCCCCTCCCTTTCAGGGATGCCAATGATTTGTAAATTTGTCCTCTTCATATAAACCCATATATATATAATATATATATATTATATAATATATATATATTATATATATAATTATAATATATATAATTTTTATAATATATATATAATATATAATATATATTATATAATATATTTATAATTATATTATATAATATATATATTATATATATTATATATATTATATAATATAATATTATATTATATAATATATATAATATATGTTATATAATATATATAATATAATATAATATTATATTATATAATATATATAATATAATATAATATATATATATATATAATTTTTTTTTTTTTGAGATGGAGTTTTGCTCTTGTTGCCCAGCCTGGAATGCAGTGGCACAATCTCGGTTCACTGCAACCTCCACCTCCCAGGTTCAAGTGATTCTCCTGCCTCAGCCTCCTGAGTAGCTGGGACTACAGGCATGCACCACCATGCCTGGCTAATTTTGTATTTTTAGTAGAGACAGGGTTTCACCACATAGGCCAGGCTGGTCTTGAACTCCTGACCTCAGGTGATCGGCCCACCTCAGCCTCCCAAAGTGCTGAGATTACAAGTGTGAGCCACCACACCCAGTCATAATCCCATATTTCTCAGAAGTTTTGTTCATTCCTTTTCATTTTTTTCTTTATTTTTGTCTGACTGTCTTATTTCAGAGAACCAGTATTCAAGTTCTGAGATTCTTTCCTCAGCTTGGTTTATTCTGGTGTCGATATTTGTGATTGCATTGTGAAATTCTTGTATTGTGTTTTTCAGCTCTGTCAGATCCATCAGGTTCTTTTTTATACCAGATATTTTGTACTTCAGCTCCTGTATTGCTTTATTGTGATTTTTATTTTTCCTGGATTGGGTTTTGCTATCCTCCTGAATCTTGATAATCTTTGTTCCTATCCATATTCTGAATTCTACTTCTGTTATTCCAGCCAGTTCAGCCTGGTTAAAAACTCTTGTTGGAGAGCTGGTATGGTCATTTGGAGGATATACCACACTCTGGCCTTTTGAGTTACTAGAGTTCTTCCATTGGTTCTTTCTCATCTCTGTCTGTGGGTGTGCATTTAACTGCAGTGTAGATTGAGTACAATCACTACACTTCTTTTCTGGATGTTTTCACCAGGCTGAGGCTTTGTGCAGGGCCTTTATTTGAAGCTGACTTCTTGTCTCTGGTTTCAGAGGGAGGCTTGTTAGTGAGGTATTTTTGGTGTTGAAGCTTTGGGGTGTGATCCAGCAAGTGGCATTTAGGCTTATTGGTCAGTCAGTAGACTCTTGCTTGGTTATGCAGCTCCCTATGTTTCTGCACAGTTGCAGCATTTTCTTTTTCAATGCTCTGAAATTGCAGAGTTCCTCTCCCACTTCAGTGCTGGCTGTAGATTGTGACTTGGCACTCCTGAGTTGCCCACTGCAGCTCTGGGGTGATCTCAGTGCTTATGTTTCTTCCTCACCATGGAGGCAGCAGAGGAAGAGATCTTAGTAGTGGTTGTGGCCAAGGGTTACTTGCTTGTCTCCTGGGGGCTCCACCCCAAAGAGATGCAGTTCAGCAATCACTCAGTGCAATCAGCCCAGGATGGAGGGTCTGTGCTGTGGGCCCAAGCCAGGGGTTCCTTGTCTGGTGATGAGCAGTTGTGGGGACCCATGGGAGATGAGCTGGCCTCTTCTCCTCTCCATTTCTGAAAAATATCTTTACTGGGAATAATATTCTTGACTGGCAATTTTTTCTATTCACTTTGAAAACTCAAAGCACTTTGAAAATATCAACCCATTCTCTCCTGCCCTATAAGGTTTCTGCTGAGAAATCTGCTACTAATCTAATAGTTGAATAGACATTCCTTTGTGTGTGACTTGATACTTTTCTCTTGCTGCTTTCAAAATTCTTTCTTTGTCTTTTACTTTTGACAATTTGAATATAATGTGCCTCAGGACCTGTTTGGGTGGAATCAATTTAGCATTCTTTGAGCTTCCTGAACCTGGATGTCTGTCTCTTTCCCTAGACTTGGGAAGTTTTTTGATATTATTTCATTTAAATATGTTTCCCTCACATTTTCTCTTCACTTCTGCAATGCCCATAGTATGGACTTAATGATGTCCATAAATCCTGTAATCTTTCTTCATTCTTTCTAATTCTTCTTTTATTTTTAATCTGCCTGTGTTATTTCAAAGGACATGTCTTTTAAGTATAGAAATTGTTTCTTCTACTTAGTCCAGTCTGTTGTTGAATCTCT
The DNA here is from genome assembly GCF_029281585.2 of Gorilla gorilla gorilla. Lineage (NCBI taxonomy): Eukaryota > Metazoa > Chordata > Mammalia > Primates > Hominidae > Gorilla > Gorilla gorilla. Next base: position 127,569,146 of record NC_073224.2, on the reverse strand, counting down.
TAATTGTATATTTATTTCATTCATTGAATTATTCAGCTCTAGGATTTGTTTGGTTCTTTTTTATGATATCTATCTCTTTGTTAAATTTCTTATTCAAATCATGAACTGTTTTCCTTATTTCATTGAATTTTCTATCTGCATTCTTTGTATCTCACTAGGATTCCTTAATATTATTATTTTAAATTCTTTTTTTGGGGGGGCATTCCATATATTTCCTTGTGATTGGGGTCTATTACTGGAGAATTTTTTTTTTTGGTGTGGGGTGGTGACATGTTTTCTTGCTTTGTCATGTTGATGTGTCCCTACATTGATTTCTACACATCTGATAGGAAACTCATCTCTTCAAATGTTATGCAGTAGGTTTCATAAATAAAGACTTATTTATATGAATGGGTCTTGGGATGTCAGTTCAGGGAGGGTGCATTGGCCTTGTTCTAGGTGGAGTAGTAGTGTGTTCTCCATGTAGTGACCAGCTATAAACCACAATGATGGCATTTGAGAGTTTTTCAGTGGCTTAGGCTGAGAGAATTGGTGGCAATTATTATTTAGTTTTGTCAGAGTGGGCTCACTAAGCTGTTTTTCAGGTCAGGGGCATGTGTGTGCATAGGGTGGGTTGGCCAACTTGGAGTCTGGCTCACCAGGATTGGAGCCACATGGCTGTTATTCTGGCTAGTAGAATGGGCATGTGGTTACTTGGAGGTGTGCCTGCCTGGGCAGTCTGTGGGGCTGTTATGCAGTTGTTTGGCTTCTTGGTTGGCCTGAGGATGTGTCTTCTGGAGACAACCCACAGCAGTTTCTCAGGTCTGTCTGGGACCCAGCTCTATGACTGCTTCATTGCCCTAAGGCCATGTTTGTCATATGTAGCCCATCAGGCTGTTTCTCAGGCCTGGATTGTGGTCATATGGCTTCTTGGCTGGTCTAGTTATGAGTCTGCAGTGGGAGGCCTATAAAGCTATTTCTGTGGCTTGGGACACAGGCCTACAGCTACTTGGCTGGACTGGGGGCATTTCTGCAGACAGTAGACCACAGGGATGTTTCAGAGGCCTGAGATGTAGGCACAGGACTGCTCAACTGGCCTAGGAGTATCTTTGCTTGAGGTGATCTGTGGGGCTGGTTCTCAGGTCTGGCATGTAGGTTCAAGGTCTACTTGGCTGGTCTGGAGGTATGCACAGGGCTTTTCTGAGACACAGACACAGGGCTGCTCAGCTGGTCTGGAAGGGTGGCCTGTGGGACTGCTTCTTCGGCCTGGGACAATGGTGCATAGCTGCTTGGCTGATCTAGGGATGTGTCTGCAGGAGGTGACCCACAGGACAGTTTCTGAGGCCCAGAACATGAGCAAACAGCTGCTCAGCTGGCCTGGGGGCTTGCCCTCCAGGGGCGGCCTGTGAATTTCTCAGTCCTGGGGCATAGATACATATTTGCTCCACCAGCCCAGAGGCGTTTATACCAGATGCCACCTGTGGAGCTGTTTCTCAAGTTCTAATTGTAGGCACAGGGGCACTGGACAGGTCAAGGGCCTGTCTGCAGTGAGTAGGGCATCTCAGGGCTGTTTTTCAGGCCCTGGATGCAGGCCCATAGCCACTCCACTGGCCTGGGAGCATGTCAGATGCTCAGAGGCTTGAGAGTCTCTCCTATTTGGGGAAGCGTGCACAGAAGTTTGGCTGGCTTGAAGGCAGGTTCACCCTGGATGGAAATTTCAGGCTATTCCCCTGGCTGGGGGTGAAAGCAGTGGGAATTGGTTTCCCTGCTGTGCAGGACCAGCATCACAGCCTATCCTAGATCGGGCTCCACACTGCTGGGTTTGCAACATTCAACCACCAGTGGAAGCTTGTGGAATAAAGATGGAGCTGCAGTGCTGGAGAGGTGCAGTGGCTATTGGCCCCCAGAGGAGGAAGCACTCCAGAAGTACCTCTGGTCTCAAGATGGCTCCATGCTGCAGCAGCTTGGCTGATAGAGGGGTGAGGTGTATACCCTTGTGCTCCTAATCTGGGGCAATGCAGGTATGTGATTTCCCAGCACATCTCCAAACTGGGCTCAGGGCTCATGAGGACTGTGGTATTCTCCTGTTGTAAGCACTGTAGGTGTTTGTGGTGACTGGTGGGAATCTTCTGCTTACCTTTTCCCCACAATAGGAAGTCCCTCCTGACTCCCAGCAGATTTGATTCAGGTGGGGAAGGAGAGGCTGCAGAGGAAAGGTGCCTCCATTCTGCCCTCCTGGACTTCCCATGACCACAGATGCATCTTTGCTCCCGCACTGTACTATAGCACTCTGTCTGATACTCTGGTCAAATCTTAGCTGTTTATTTATTGCCTTGGTACCGTCTTCTTTTGGGGAGTGTCAGAAATAAATGTCAGGCATCTGCAATCAGCCCTTTTGCTGATGTTCAGAACCTCATAACCAGAAGTAGGCAATTCTGAGCTGGAAGGCCTGGTCTGTCATTGTCATTGCATATACAGTCCATCGTTGATCAAAATGTCTTTATGTGGTGCGTGACTGTATTAGTATAGAATTGATGATTTTTACTTTCATTAATAGTTCAGGTAATATTAATATTTGTAGGTAATCACAGTGTTTTTTGAAAACAATGTTCACATTATTAGTGACATAAAGCATATTTCACAAAGTACCTTGAAAATATGGTAATCCTTTCTTGCATTGGTAAACTGGTTTGCTTCAGACTAATTCTCCAGCTGAGAACAGGTAGAAAAGCCTGGACGAAATAACTAAAATATATATGTTTAATGATATCAAAGATATACCACGAAAGAAAGAACATGCAAAGCCAAAATCTCAGAGAGAAAAGTGGCGACAGTTTAGGAAGGGCAGGGCTCTAATCATTTACCAGAGCTGAGGCAAATCTGGGCTTAGGGCACCACCTGGAGCTCAAAAGGAGGCAGTGACCTAGCAGTAAAGAATCTATTAGTAAATATATCCAATAAAAACCAAAACAAGCCAGACAGAGAAGGCTGGAATAAATAATACTTCAATGCCAAGACACAGATGTACATTCACAAGAAACAGAAGCAGACAGGGAACCATCACCTCCCCAAATGGACAAAGCAAGAAACCAGTAACTGACCCTACTGAGACCTACTGAACCCTATGTGAGTTCTCTGACCAAAAATTCAAAATAGCAGTTTTAAGGGAACTCAGTGATCTCTAAGATAACACAGAAAAGCAATTCAGAAACTTATCAGAGAAATTTTAAAAAGAGATTTAAATGATAATTTTTAAAAATTTTTAAAATGGAACCGAGAAAATAATTTTCTGAACTGAAAGATTCATTAGAGGCTGTCAACGGCAGAATGGATCAATGAAAGGAAAGAATCGGCGAGGTCAAAGATGGATTATTTGAAAATAAACAGATGCCACGCAAGGTGGCTCATGCCTGTTAATCCCAGCACATTGGAAGGCTGAGGTTGGCAGACCACTAGAGCTCAGGAGTTTGAGACCAGCCTGGCCAACATGGCAAAACCCTGTCTCTACCAAAAATACAAAAATTAGCTGGGCGTGGTGGTACACACCTGTAATCCCAACTACTTGGGAGGCTGAGGCAGGAAAATCACTTGAACATGGGAGGAGGAGGTTGCAGTAAGCTGAGATTGGGTCATTGCACTCCAGCCTGGGTTACAGAGTGAGTCTCTGTCTCAAAAAAAAAAAAAAAAAAAAGACAGAAAAGAAAAGAAACAGAGAAGAAAAAGAATAAAAAACAGAAAATTTCCTACAAGAGAGGAGCCAAGATGGCCAAATAGGAACAGCTCCGGTCTACAGCTCCCAGCATGAGCGACGCAGAAGACGGGTGATTTCTGCATTTCCATCTGAGGTACCGGGTTCATCTCACTAGGGAGTGCCAGACAGTGGGCGCAGGTCAGTAGGTGCAGCACACTGTGCACGAGCAGAAGCAGGGCAAGGCATTGCCTCACTTGGGAAGTGCAAGGGGTCAGGGAGTTCCCTTTCCTAGTCAAAGAAAGGGGTGAAATACGGCACCTGGAAAATCAGGTCATTCCCACCCGAGTACTGCGCTTTTCTGATGGGCTTAAAAAACGGCGCACCAGGAGATTATATCCCGCACATGGCTCAGAGGGTCCTACGCCCACGGAGTCTCGCTGATTGCTAGCACAGCAGTCTGACATCAAACTGCAAGAGGGCAGCGAGGCTGGGGGAGGGGCACCTGCCATTGCCCAGGCTTGCTTAGGTAAACAAAGCAGTCCAGAAGCTCGAACTGGGTGGAGCCCACCATAGCTCAAGGAGGCCTGCCTGCCTCTGTAGGCTCCACCTCTGGGGGCAAGGCACAGACAAACAAAAAGGCAGCAGTAACCTCTGCAGACTAAATGTCCCTGTCTGACAGGTTTGAAGAGAGCAGTGGTTCTCCCAACACGCAGCTGGAGATCTGAGAATGGGCAGACTGCCTCCTCAAGTGGGTCCCTGACCCCTGACCCCTGAGCAGCCTAACTGGGAGGCACCCCCTAGTACGGGCAGACTGACACTTACACGGCTGGGTACGCCTCTGAGACAAAACTTCCAGAGGAACGATCAGACAGCAGCATTCGTGGTTCATGAAAAACCGCTGTTCTGCAAACACCGCTGCTGATACCCAGGCAAACAGGGTCTGCAGTGGACCTCTAGCAAACTCCAACAGACCTGCAGCTGAGGGTCCTGTCTGTTAGAAGGAAAACTAACAAACAGAAAGGACATCCACACCAAAAACCCATCTGCACATCACCAACATCAAAGAACAAAAGTAGATAAAACCACAAAGATGGGGAAAAAACAGAGCAGAAAAACTGGAAACTCTAAAAAGCAGAGCGCCTCTCCTCCTCCAAAGGAACGCAGTTCCTCACCAGCAATGGAACAAACCTGGATGGAGAATGACTTTGACGAGTTGAGAGAAGAAGGCTTCAGACAATCAAACTACGAGCTACAGGAGGAAATTCAAACCAAAGGCAAAGAAGTTAAAAAATTTGAAAAAAATTTAGAAGAATGTATAACTAGAATAACCAATACAGAGAAGTGCTTAAAGGAGCTGATGGAGCTGAAAGCCAAGGCTCGAGAACTACATGAAGAATGCAGAAGCCTCAGGAGCCAATGCGATCAACTGGAAGAAAGGGTATCAGCAATGGAAGATGAAATGAATGAAATGAAGTGAGAAGGGACGTTTAGAGAAAAAGAATAAAAAGAAATGAACAAAGCCTCCAAGAAATATGGGACTATGTGAAAAGACCAAATCTACGTCTGATTGGTGTACCTGAAAGTGACGGGGAGAATGGAACCAAGTTGGAAAACACTCTGCAGGATATTATCCAGGAGAACTTCCCCAATCTAGCAAGGCAGGCCAACATTCAGATTCAGGAAATACAGAGAACACCACAAAGATACTCCTAGAGAAGAGCAACTTCAAGACACATAATTGTCAGATTCACCAAAGTTGAAATGAAGGAAAAAATGTTAAGGGAAGCCAGAGAGAAAGGTCGGGTTACCCTCAAAGGGAAGCCCATCAGACTAACAGCGGATCTCTCAGCAGAAACTCTACAAGCCAGAAGAGAGTGGGGGCCAATATTCAACATTCTTAAAGAAAAGAATTTTCAACCCAGAATTTCATATCCAGCCAAACTAAGCTCCATAAGCGAAGAAGAAATAAAATTCTTTATAGACAAGCAAATGCTGAGAGATTTTGTCACCACCAGGCCTGCCCTAAAAGAGCTCCTGAAGGAAACACTAAACATGGAAAGGAACAACCAGTACCAGCCACTGCAAAATCATGCCAAAATGTAAAGACCATCGAGACTAGGAAGAAACTGCATCAACTAACACGCAAAATAGCCAGCTAACATCATAATGACAGGATCAAACTCACACATAACAATATTAACTTTAAATGTAAATGGACTAAAGGCTCCAATTAAAAGACACAGACTGGCAAATTGGATAAAGAGTCAAGACCCATCAGTGTGCTGTATTCAGGAAACCCATCTCACATGCAGAGACACACATAGGCTCAAAATAAAAGGATGGAGGAAGATCTACCAAGCAAATGGAAAACAAAAAAAGGCAGGGGTTGCAATCCTAGTCTCTGATAAAACAGACTTTAAACCAACAAAGATCAAAAGAGACAAAGAAGGCCATTACATAGTGGTCAAGGGATCAATTCAACAAGAAGAGCTAACTATCCTAAATACATATGCACCCAATACAGGAGCACCCAGATTCATAAAGCAAGTCCTGAGTGACCTACAAAGAGACTTAGACTCCCACACAATAATAATGGGAGACTTTAACACCCCACTGTCAACATTAGACAGATCAACGAGGCAGAAAGTTAACAAGGATACCCAGGAATTGAACTCAGCTCTGCACCAAGTGGACCTAATAGACATCTACAGAACTCTCCACCCCAAATCAACAGAATATACGTGTTTTTCAGTACCACACCACACCTATTCCAAAATTGACCACATACTTGGAAGTAAAGCTCTCCTCAGCAAATGTAAAAGAATAGAAATTATAACAAACTATCTCACAGATCACAGTGCAATCAAACTAGAACTCAGGATTAAGAAAGACACTCAAAACCGCTCAACTACATGGAAACTGAACAACCTGCTCCTGAATGACTACTGGGTACATAACGAAATGAAGGCAGAAATAAAGATGTTCTTTGAAACCAATGAGAACAAAGACACAACATACCAGAATCTCTGGGACACATTCAAAGCAGTGTGTAGAGGGAAATTTATAGCACTAAATGCCCACAAGAGAAAGCAGGAAAGATCCAAAATTGACACCCTAACATCACAATTAAAAGAACTAGAAAAGCAAGAGCAAACACATTCAAAAGCTAGCAGAAGGCAAGAAATAACTAAAATCAGAGCAGAACTGAAGGAAATAGAGACACAAAAAACCCTTCAAAAAATCAATGAATCCAGGAGCTGGTTTTTTGAAAGGATCAACAAAATTGATAGACCTCTAGCAAGACTAATAAAGAAAAAAAGAGAGAATAATCAAATAGACACAATAAAAAATGATAAAGGGGATATCACCACCGATCCCACAGAAATACAAACTACCGTCAGAGATTACTATAAACACCTCTACACAAATAAACTAGAAAATCTAGAAGAAATCAATAAATTCCTCGACACATACACTCTCCCAAGACTAAACCAGGAAGAAGGTGAATCTCTAAATAGACCAATAACAGGCTCTGAAATTGTGGCAATAATCAATAGCTTACCAACCAAAAGAGTCCAGGACCAGATGGATTCACAGCTGAATTCTACCAGAGGTACAAGGAGGAACTGGTACCATTCCTTCTGAAACTATTCCAATCAATAGAAAAAGAGGGAATCCTCCCTAACTCATTTTATGAGGCCAGCATCATCCTGATACCAAAGCCTGGTAGAGACACAACCAAAAAAGAGAATTTTAGACCAATATCTTTGATGAACTTTGATGCAAAAATCCTCAATAAACTACTGGCAAACCGAATCCAGCAGCACATCAAAAAGCTTATCCACCATGATCAAGTGGACATCATCCCTCGGATGCAAGGCTGGTTCAATATATGCAAATCAATAAATGTAATCCAGCATATAAACAGAACCAAAGACAAAAACCACATGATTATCTCAATAGATGCAGAAAAGGCCTTTGACAAAATTCAACAACCCTTCATGCTAAAAACTCTCAATAAATTAGGTATTGATGGGATGTATCTCAAAATAATAAGAGCTATCTATGACAAACCCACAGCCAATATCATACTGAATGGGCAAAAACTGGAAGCATTCCCTTTGAAAACCAGCACAAGACAGGGATGCCCTCTCTCACCACTCCTATTCAACATAGTGTTGGAAGTTCTGGCCAGGGCAATTAGGCAGGAGAAGGAAATAAAGGGCATTCAATTAGGAAAAGAGGAAGTCAAATTGTCCCTGTTTGCAGAAGACATGATTGTATATCTAGAAAACCCCATTGTCTCAGCCCAAAATCTCCTTAAGCCGATAAGCACCTTCAGCAAAGTCTCAGGATACAAAATCAATGTGCAAAAATCACAAGCATTCTTATACACCAATAACAGACAAACAGAGAGCCAAATCATGAGTGAACTCCCATTCACAATTGCTACAAAGAGAATAAAATACCTAGGAATCCACCTTACAAGGGACGTGAAGGACCTCTTCAAGGAGAACTACAAACCACTGCTCAATGAAATTAAAGAGGATACAAAGAAATGGAAGAACATTCCATGCTCATGGGTAGGAAGAATCAATATCGTGAAAATGGCCATACTGCCCAAGGTAATTTATAGATTCAATGCCATACCCATCAAGCTACCAATGACTTTCTTCACAGAATTGGAAAAAACTACTTTAAAGTTCATATGGAACAAAAAAAGAGCCCGCATCGCCAAGTCAATCCTAAGCCAAAAGAACAAAGCTGGAGGCATCACACTACCTGACTTCAAACTATACTACAAGGCTACAGTAACCAAAACAGCATGGTACTGGTACCAAAACAGAGATATAGATCAATGGAACAGAACAGAGCCCTCAGGAATAACGTCACATATCTACAACTATCTGATCTTTGACAAACCTGAGAAAAACAAGCAATGGGGAAAGGATTCCCTATTTAATAAATGATGCTGGGAAAACTGGCTAGCCGTAGGTAAAAAGCTGAAACTGGATCCCTTCCTTACACCTTATACAAAAATCAATTCAAGATGGATTAAAGACTTAAACGTTAGACCTAAAACCATAAAAACCCTAGAAGAAAACCTAGGCTTTACCATTCAGGACATAGGCATGGGCAAGGACTTCATGTCTAAAACACCAAAAGCAATGGCAACAAAAGCCAAAATTGACAAATGGGATCTAATTAAACTAAAGAGCTTCTGCACAGCAAAAGAAACTACCATCAGAGTGAACAGGCAACCTACAAAATGGGAGAAAATTTTCGCAACCTACTCATCTGACAAAGGGCTAATATCAAGAATCTACAATGAACTCAAACAAATGTACAAGAAAAAAACAAACGACCCCATCAAAAAGTGGGCAAAGGACATGAACAGACACTTCTCAAAAGAAGACATTTATGCAGCCAAAAAACACATGAAAAAATGCTCACCATCACTGGCCATCAGAGAAATGCAAATCAAAACCACAATGAGATACCATCTCACACCAGTTAGAATGGCAATCATTAAAAAGTCAGGAAACAACAGGTGCTAGAGAGGATGTGGAGAAATAGGAACACTTTTACACTGTTGGTGGGACTGTAAACTAGTTCAACCCTTGTGGAAGTCAGTGTGGCGATTCCTCAGGGATCTAGAACTAGAAATACCATTTGACCCAGCCATCCCATTACTGGGTATATACCCAAAGGACTATAAATCATGCTGCTATAAAGACACATGCACACGTATGTTTATTGCGACACTATTCACAATAGCAAAGACTTGGAACCAAGCCAAATGTCCAACAATGATAGACTGGATTAAGAAAATGTGGCACATATACACCATGGAATACTATGCAGCCATAAAAAATGATGAGTTCATGTCCTTTGTAGGGACATGGATGAAATTGGAAATCATCATTCTCAGTAAACTATGGCAAGAACAAAAAACCAAACACCGCATATTCTCACTCATAGGTGGGAACTGAACAATGAGAACATATGGACACAGGAAGGGGAACATCACACTCTGGGGACTGTTGTGGGGTGGGGGAAGGGGGGAGGGATAGCATTGGGAGATATACCTAATGCTAGATGATGAGTTAGTGGGTGCAGCACACCAGCATGGCACATGCATACATATGTAACTAACCTGCACATTGTGCACATGTACCCTAAAACTTAAAGTATAATAATAATAAAAAAATCTTTTAATCATCTGAATGTGTCCAAGTATTGAGAAAATATCAGATATATAGAAAGGGAACTTTGTTCCAGAAGGAGTGGTAGCAAAAAAGAGTGGACAAATGTGGGCCTGGGATCATACGGGCCCACCAAATCTTGCTCTGTATGGCCTGTGTGAACTTCGCAAGTCACCGCCTCCCTGAACCTTAGTTTCCTCATCTGTAAAATGGGGGAGATAACAATTTTTACTTTTCAAGGTTGTTGTGAGGCTTACAGGTAATGTATCAACATATGAAGCTTCTCATATATCAGTAGTTAATACTGTTGCATGGCAAATTTCCTTCAAGTTTAATCCCGCGTAGTCAGGCCTGTGATTCTAAGAGTCTGTTGATTGGATGACTCTGAAGCAGCTTTGTTAATAGTGCGGACAATTTGCATGAAGCTTTTTATCATATAATGATCTATGTTAATTTACTTTGGACTTATTTCTCGTTTCACTTGAAAAGCTTTATTTTATATTTGGTGATATAAAATAATGTTTTAATGAAAAAAAAAGAAAATTTCCTACGAGATATACAAAATTACCTCAAAAGACCCAATCTAAGAATTATTAGTGTTCAAGAGGGAGTCGAGCAGGAGCAAGGGGTAGAATCTCATTCAAAGAAATAATAACAGAAAACTTTCCAAAACTTGAGAATGATATAAACATCTATGTACAGTAAGGTCTGACAACATTAAATAGATATGACTCAAATAAGACTACCCCAAGGAATAAACTCGCAAAGGTCAAGGAGAAAGAGACGATCCTAAAAGCGGCAAGAGAAAAGAAGCAAATAACATATAAGGATCCCCAATTCATCCAGCAACAGATTCCTCAATGGAAACTATACAGGCTAGGCGTAAGCGTAATGACATTTTCAAAGTGCTGAAAGAAAAAAACTGCCAGCTAAGAATACCGTATCCAGGTGGCCATATCTAAGTTCTGTACATGAGTGGAAATGATGTGTCCAACTTTCAGGCCTTGCCTTCTTGGTCCCTTTCTCTTTCCACAAACTGAGACCTAGCAAGAGCATCAGCCCTGGAGCCAAAAGTGGAACCCCTTGTTGAGATATCCCTTGTTGAGATAAATTCTTAGTGTGAGAAGGCCAGCTAGGGGTTTGTGCCCAGGAGACCTGTGGGATGAACTTCCTACAGCTTTGCACTGCTGAACAGCCACTCTGATTTGGCATCTCCTTTAGCTGAGTTACAGAGTTTTCAGGGCTGGTTAGGTAATCCTGCCTCCTCCCTTTGCCTCTGCCTGTTTTCAGGTATATTTCTCCCCCCAGGCACTGCGATGTTTCCTGTGGGTTAAGGCAGGGGCAGATCTTCTGCAAGGAAACCCAAGATAGTGGGAAAACTGGTTGTCCATCTCAGTATCACTTTTTCCAATGTAGAAACTGAACTGGAGGAAAATTTTCCACATGCTTGTTCTGGGCAGAATGGCAGGAGGGGTGCCACAGATGTGGAAGTCCAATTCTCTTACCAACTGCTTGGAATTTTTTCACTTCTTGTGGCCCTGGCAACTGTTTTCATATTTGAATTCTGGGATATTGTTGGTGATAATCCCAGTGCTGTATATCTGGTTTTGGTTTTCTAGAAGAGGCAAAGGGTGAAGCCAGTTTGCTTCTATGCTGCTATTTTGGAACTGGAAGTCCATTCATTCACTTTTTTCAGCTTTTCTAATCTGCTGTTAAACCCATACATTGAATTATTATTTTCAGCAACAATACTTTTTATTTCTACAATTTTATTTGATTCATTTACTGTTTCTAAATTCATCTTGTCATTTAATTTCTTAAATATGGTAATCAGCTTTTCCTCTGTGTTGAATTGATTATTATTTAATTCAATAATTTTAAAATGAGACAAATCTATTTAAAACATTATACCAAAAATTGAATCTACTTATCCTCATTAAATTAGACCATTGCAACAGAGCAAGTAATTCCCTGGAATAATAATAATTCTTACATGTCCTCAGAGACAGTCAAGTGAGAAAAGCCATTAACTGTCTCATAAAGCTGTAACAGTCTCCATAAACATCTGGCATCCTCTTGATACTATAAAATGTGCATGATGGAAACTACTGAATTCTTAAGGTCTTCATCAAAACTGGCTACACTATAAAACTTTGTCTAAGTACTCCCTGGTACTAGCAGACACCTGCATGAGTTCCTTCGTGCGTGGTCATCATTCAAAAACTGGCATTTTGGCATTTCTTAGAGCTACCTGAAATTCTGCATTAGCCTATTATCATTACACAGATGGTTATACAGGAGATACACATGACATATAGACAGTCTGTCTTTGACTATACGATGTTCGGTCTGGCTTTACTGAAAAGTTGATAAATTTTGCATCAATCAGGATGTAGATGGGCCCAGTTAAGTTATGTTGATCACATTGGCAATATGAACAGAGATTGATGGGAAATTTCTCTTTCCTTGAGTATACTGGGATCTTTGTTGACTTTGTTTTTAGAGTCTGATCTTTTTCTTTTAGCCTCTTACCTAAGAAGTCAAGCATTTGCTTTATGTTATTTCCTTGCTTTCTTTCACTTCCCTATGGTCACCTTGCAGTCCTGTTGCTTTCTCCAAAATCTCAAACCAAGTATGGTTATTTTAAAGTCCATGTTTAATGACTCCGATATCTGGATTTTTCTGTGGGTCTGTTTCTAGTCTTTTATTATAAGCTCTTGTTTTATATCAAATGCCAAACATTTTGCATGAAAAAAATTGTAAAAATTAGTTGAGTCTCTGGATGATATCTTCAGAAAATACTTACTTTTGTTTATTACATGCAATAAGGATAGAAGTGGATCACTTTAATGCAATTGGGAACTGAATTGGTGCAAAGCTGAACTTCAGGGTTTTTTGACAGCTGGTCTATTTCTTGTTTACCCTTATTCCTAGGGTTTATCTCTTTGAAGTTCTGACTTAAACTTCAAACTGTGTTTTCCAGTCTCCCCTTCTCCATGGCCAACCTAAATCTTGTTTCCGAGTTCTCAGAGGCTGTCTAACCAAAGTTCTGCTCAAATCTTCTGCTTCTTAGCCAGCTTTTTATTTAGCAAGCGTTCCAATGGAACAGCAGCACCAAGGTTGAACTCACCACTTTGGGCTTCTCTTCTCTCTGAGATTTTGGTTCTGAATGTTCTTTCTTTCCGGGTATACCTTTGATATCTTCAAACATATATATTTTACTTATTCAATTCACCTGTTCTCAGCTGGAGAATTAGTCTGAAGCAAACCAGTCTACCAAAGTAAGAATGGATTACCACATTTTCAAGATACTTTGCGAAATATGTTTCATGTCACAAATAATGTAAACATTATTTTCAAAAAGCACATTAATACCTACAAATGTTAATATTACCTAAATTATTAATGAAAGTAAAAATCATCAAATCCATACCAATACAGTCATACACCAACCACATGAAGACATTTTGATCAATGATGAACTGTATATACAATGGTGGCTCCCTAAAATTACAATGGAGCAGCCCTATACAGGTGTACCATTTTTAATTTTAAACCATAGTTTTACTGTTCCTTTTCTATGTTTAGGTAAGTTTAGATACATAAATACTTAATATCATGTTACAGTTGTCTACAATATTCAATACGGTAATGTGCTGTACAGGTTTGTAGCCTAGGAGTAAGAGGCCATACTATAAGCCTAGGTGTGTAGTAGGCTATACCATCTAGGTTTGTGTTAAGTATAGTCTATGACGTTCGCAAAACAAAGTCGCCTAATGACACATTTCTTAGAAAACATCCTCATCACTAAGTAATGGGTGATTGCATTTCTTTACATTTTATTTACTATCAGTATTATTGCAATTGTATTTTAAGTAGACAAAATGCTTGGAGTAAATTATACAATAATTTTCAGACCCTATCTTTATTCCATTTAAGCTTGGCTCCTCATAACAACCTTCTATATTACTGGGCTTTCTGCATTATTTCCTATAAATTTCTTCACAATGTTAATGTATATAACTACTACTAATTATTTTTGTAGAGTCCAACAGGACATATTTGAATGTCATGTGGGACATGGGACAATTCACTGTATGCCTGGGCAATGCAGTGTAGGATGTCTAGCCTCCCTAGCCTGTTGACCAGGAACAACATCCCAACAATTTTTAACAAGCAAAAATTCTTCCACAAATTTCCAAAACACCCTCTAGGAGTCACTGTCACCTTTTTTGGAAAGTCTACCTTAGATCTATAAAAATCATCCCTGAAGGCTGTCCTAATGCGGAGTATGTGTGGATTCCAGGGTCATCACCTGTAAAGGGTCAAAGTATGGACCAGTCACACTGGGTGTTCTGTTAACCTCTAACACCTGGACAACTCCTAAAGCCATCCTAAAAATCGAGTGAAAACAAGCTAGTGTTAATATCCATGACAAAGGCAAAAAAGACAAAACACACTCTGATCTTTTTTTCTTCGGTTATTATTATCTTCAGTGATAATAACCTGTCGTATGTCACCCACCAAGTACCACGTTCTGAACTGTTTTAATCCTGTCATCTTGATCCTCTCAACAATCCTATATAGAGGAATTTTTATTCCCAATTTAGAGATGAGAAAACTGGGGCTTAGAAATTTGACTGCCCCAACTTCTAAAAATAAACTATTAGAGTCTTCTCTGATTCCGTGGCATTCTACCCGGTCCACGCAAGGCCTCCAGTTCTTTTAAAACCTCGCGCCCCCTCCCCACGGCCCCCCGGGATAGAATGGGCAACCTGATTGGAGGGGCTTGAGGAAAAGGAAAAATGGTCTAAGGGCCTAATATGGAACTAGCTGTCAGCTCAACTCCGCCCCCTGCTCCTCTGCTGGGGCGTTGCCCAGGGAGTCCACCCCGGTACGCTGCAGCGGCTGTCTTTCTACTTTCACTTTACTTGCTGGTGGCCCAGACTTCGGGACATTCTGAAACTCACTGTCCTTCCCTCTACAACAGCGTATTCCTCTTGGCCCAGCTTCCAAAGCTATTTGCCGCCCCGTCAACCCGGCAGCCCCTACAGCCGCGAATCCAGGAAACCCTCTACCCGCAGCCCAGCTACTGAGTTTACAGTCCCCTGGCTTTGGGCTCCAAGGTGCGGGTTCCTGCCCCAATAGTGGCTCGGTGGACGCCCCAACTTGCCGCGCAGGCGCGCTCGGGCCCTCTCCCCCTCCCCGCGCTCCTCAGCTGGGAATCACGGGACTAGCCTTCGTTTCCTTGGCAACGCAGTACACAAGTGCTAGCCCTAGCAGCTCGCGATGTGCTTCAGCAGAGCAGGTGAGGAGGGCTGCCGAGAAGCCTAGAGTAGAGGGCAGGTAGGGGGAAGGGTGGAGAAGCTGGGAAAGACGAAGTGGGAGGAAGTGCAGTTCGCCCCCCTTCATGGAGTTTGGCGTGGTTTTGTAAGCGCGCGGTTGGGCCCTGTCCTCTGTTCAGTCTCCCCGACCTTCCCCTCCCGGAACGCGCTCACGTAGACCCAGGTGCCGTCCCTCACATGGAGCCTCTCCTCTTTATTTTAGACGCTGCGGATAACTACCCTTTTGGAACATGTCAACAGAGGAAACTTTTTCCTCACTTCCATCCCCCAAGTTTGATTGGGAACAAGTTTGTCCCTCTTAGGGGATCACCCCACAGAGGGCCTGGGTGTTATTTTTCAGATGTGAGTATTCACTTCCCCTTAGATGCTCCTCAGTTCCCCGGCTACTGAGGGATAGCCAAGTTTCCAAGTTTCGTAAAAGAAAAAATTCTGTGGGACTTGAGATCTCCAGAGTCCCAGCATAAGAAAGCGCTCTGTTCTTCTGCAAGCAGCTGCTTCAGCCAATGCCAGAGATTAAAGGATTATTGCTCCCCGCCTTGCACCTCCATTAAACGCAAGCCCTAGCTTCATATAATCCCTACTCCTTCCTCACTTCCAAAGGCCTCTGAGCCAGTGCCAGTTACCCTCCCATTCCTCCAAACCTCAGGTTGACAGTTGCATTAGAGTAAGTTCAGCTCTGTGGGGCTCCGAAGACTGATTCATTCGAATATATGGCAATGTCCTATAGTCTACGTATCCAGTCACACCCCTCTACAAAGTTACCTGTATTACTTGTGTAATTCTATGGTCTTGACCTCAAAGGAGTCAAGACAAGAAAGAATAATCCCTTGCAGAGAAGTTTCAGATGGGAACATGCTAAGCTCACTCCATTTCGATGGCCCTGATGTTCTCTGACTATGCGTTGTTTTTTCTTTCTTTTTTTTTTTTTTGGTGTTTTTGTTTGTTTTTTAATATACCACCCAAAGGGATATGGCTTGGCATACGACTTATCTAAGATCCCAACCAGTATAAAAGGATATACTTTGGGAGCCAGAACAGCTGTGAGGTTTAAGCCAATACAGAAGGTAATGTGCTGGATTTTAGTGTTATCCACATTGTTGCATGCATTTGCACAGGAGTGCAAAGGGCAGAGAGCAAGAGGGGGGTGATCTAAAAGAATATGCCCTGAAATTAAAGAAAAGTAGGCATTTAAGCAAAAGCTATTAAGAAGCCTATCTGAAAAGCTTGGGTATTAACATTGCAAATATGCGTGTGAGTGTACTGGGGAGAGTGGAAAACAATTTACTGAAGAAATGGTCCCAACACAGGGCTTTAGTGTTGAGATGCCTGAGGTTAAACATTCGAAGCTTGTGTTTATATACATTATATTATCTTGTCAGTTAAATAACAAATTCCAACTTTTCCACCCTTTTGTGTGATTGGGTTTCAAGTCTAAAGTTCAGTAGGGGATCCTAATCTCTTATTGGACGACATTTTCCTGACACTTGAGCTTAAGGAGCAGAGATACTATCTCTAAAAATCTCTCAGTGAGGTGTTAAGCATAGTGGCTGTGATAAGTTGCCTTGGTTCTCTACCCATCCTAGATTTATTTCTACAACCTATACGTTATGTATCACTAGGTAGCTGAACCACACCCATATCTCGGTTTTCTACCTACCGAAGACTTATTTCTGTAGCTTGAGGTGGCTGAACCGTAGCTGATTTATGAACAGAAAGAGGATGATTCTGTTTTTTCTACCTGGAAGGCTTTATGTGTATATATATACATATCACTCTGTAACATAATGATCTTTTTCTTGGAAACAGGAAATGACACCTCATGCAGGCATGTACCAGAAAGTAAGTCCTCAGCAGGAAAAACACAAACAAAATTTTGCTCCATTTAATGTCTTGGTGCCTCGATTTAAGAACTACCCAAAGGACACTTACTATCCCAGGTATGTCTCCTCTCTTTTGGTGCACAAAAAAGCACAAAAAAGCAATAGGAGGAAAAGAAGTACGTAATAAGAAAAGAAGCACGTAAAGAAGGGATGACATCCAAACCATCGCAGTTAAATAAGGAACCATTCAGAGATTTAATCAATTGTCTCACAGATTTCTGGCATTGTAGAATGTAGAATCATAGTTACTCATTCAATGAATTTTTATTAATATGCCAGGCAGTTTTGTAGGTTCGATAGATTTTGCACTAAATCCATCACACAAGGCTCCTGATTTCTTGGGGCTTACATTCTAGAGTCCAGACAGAGCACAGGCAAATACACAAGAAAATATCAATAGTGATAGAGTGACCATATAATTTGCTAGTCAAACCATGACACTTCTGAGAGTAAAAGGGGGCCTATTAATAATTCTACCAAGACAGTACCCATAAGGTAGGGACTGTCATGGGCAAACCAGGAAGTAGGCTGTCCAGGCTACAAAGAAGGTAAAACAGGATGACAATGTGATAGGGAGTGATGGCCTGGAGTCTACTTTAGAAAGGGTTGAAGAAATGACAGTTAACCTGAGATCTAAATGACAAGACTGAGCCAGCCCTGTGAAGATCTGGGGACCGAGCATTCCCAGCAGAAGGAACAGCAAGTGCAAAGGCTATAAATTGGGAAGGAATTTGACGTGAGCAAAAAGGCATACTGCCATGGCTAGAGTGTAGTAAGCAAGTAGGAAATGAGACAGAAATGGAGGGCATGCTGGAGCACATAGGCCTTGCAGGCCAACAGGCTTACTCTCAATGCTTTAGGAAGCTATTCAGAATGTATAGACTTGTAGGGCAAAAGATCAAGGACTTTCTTTTATTGATGAGAAATCCAAGGATCACAGAGTGATGTAACTTTCTCAAGTTGCATTAAGGAAGTAGAAGCATTGAGTCTTGACCCCCAAGTCCAGTCCATTAATTCCTGACAGTAAAGAGTCCACACCAAAAGACAAAGTGTATATGAACAAAGACAATTTTTAAATGACCCCATTGTCAAGAAAATTTAACTGGCTTGGCTTTGCTTTGCCTACATTGCAGATAGATTATCACTGCACTTTTATCACCAACACTAAATTGTAGGCAGTACTAATTCATCACTGCTTTAGATCTCTTTCATCACCCACCGCTTCTAGGACCTTCTCATCTCTCAGCTATAGATACTGAGGTACAGAAATATCTTTTAATCTGGAGTCGATCTGTGCTCTAACTGGATGTCAAGATTGTCAAGTTAGATGTTTAACGCTAACATCTAACTCAAAATACATTAACAGGTAAAGGAATCCCATGCTTAATTAAAAAGCTAATCAATCTGTTGCCTTTTTCCAAGAGGTTAGGCCTAGTCCAGGAATGGCTCTGGTACTGATGGAGTTTGTGTATGATCACTAACTCATTAGACATGACGCTTGTACTTTTATTTCTAGCCCTGGTGCATACAACCCAGAGAAGAAGCCACCGCCAAAAATTGCCTGGCCAATGAAATTTGGATCTCCAGACTGGGCTCAGGTTCCGTGTCTACAGAAAAGAACCCTAAAAGCTGAGGTAATAAGATTGGAACTTCTGTAGAAGACTCTTATTCAATCTAGTACTTTCATAGATATCAGGGACTCTTAATTAGGGGTCTGTGAATGAACTTCAGGAAGTCCTTGGTCCCAAAAAATTATATGCACAATTTTGTGTGTATATGAATGTGAGGAACTTTTTGGAGAATTACACTATTTCATTAGATTCTTAAAGGTATATATGACTAAACAAAAGTGACATTTTCTTATTTGATCCTAAATAACTTTTGTGGTGGGTACAGAGGAAATATCCCTACACAATAGAGGCCCAGATGGATTAAGTGATTTGTGCAGGTTTCACTACTGGAATCCGGATCTTGTGACTCCTAATACATTGCTCTTTCCAACATACCCCTTGAGTACTAGATCACTGAGGAGCCATAGAGAATTCAGCTAAGAGCATGGGTTCTGGGGACAAAACTGCCGGATTCAAATACTAGCTGCAGTATTTACTTGTTGTGTAATCTTGAGCAAATCTTTTGACTTTTCTAAGCCTCAGTTTTTTAATCTGTAAAATGGGTATTACAATAGAATCAATCCGATAAGGTTATAAAGAAAATGTGGAAAATCATTTAACACAGTACCTGATAACATAGTAATTGTTCAATCTGTTAGCTATCATAATTCCAGAGGTGCTTTTTTCTTTCCTAGTAGAACTTTTCATTAATTCTACAATTATTTATTAAATGCCAAATGTATTAACATTATTGCATTAGGGCCTATGGGCAACAACTCAAGAATTAAACATATAGTCCTTGACTTCAAGAAGCCCACCAACTGCTTGGGGATTTATTAAGTAGTAAATAATTCCTAGCATGGTATACACTATAGTAAGATGATAAAGGGTAGATGTACATACAAATTTTGGGAGAATCACTAAGGCTAGATTACTATGGAGTTGAGATTCACCTCTATAATGTACAGTTGTTTTTTTTTTTTGCATAACTGGGAAGACCAGAGGCAGAGGGTTCTCATTAGAATATTGATCTAGACAACATTCTTTCATTGCAGCTGTCCACAGACAAAGACTTTAGAAAGCATCGGAACCGTGTGGCCTACCTAAGCCTGTATTATAATTGAGCAGCTGTGACTACCTTCACATGCTCCTCTTATACACAGACTCTCCAGGACTGAGGACAGAGCTGCTCTTCTTCTTCTACATTACTGTGGCCCTCTTGTCTGGCAGCCTGGAGCCCAGGGAGGGACAAGGGCTTATAGCTGCTGTATGAGAACATAAAGACTAGTGCACAGTGCTATCTCCATCTACTGACTTGTGGTGTACACGTGCGTGTCTGGGTCTGTGGGTTCCTGTTGGGTGCTGAGTTGGGTGATTTCATTTTAGTGAAATATTTGTGGGCCCCTGCTCTCTAGTTCTAATTCCCAGGAGCCAATTTTATATATTCTACCACTAGCCCTGGTCATAGGAGGCTGTTAGCCTATACATATCAAGGGTTTGGATGGGATTTGGGCTTGCTAGATACAGAAAACACTTAAGGCAGATTAAAACATGTATTGGAGCTCTTCCAATTGTGTTGCTCAGTGTGGAGTGGGAAGGTCTTGATTTGGTTGACTTTCCCAGATTGACATAAAACTCAAAAACCAAAAAATTGCCCCTTTCCTATGACATCATCCATTTAGTCTGTGAGTCAACATATATACTGAGGTCCTACTATGTGTTGAGCAGAGGAATAAGCACTGGGGATATGGCAGGAATCAAAATAAACTTATCTACTAAGTCCTTGGGCCTGGCCTGAAGTCAGAGCAGGACTCCCCAGGGCAGCTAGTGGATTGGGTCTGCCCTCCAATCTGAATGACCCCCTAGAACCTTACAAGTCATTCTGGGGTTATAAAGATCATAACATTTATAGCCCCAGACTGACTTGTAAGCTGCTACATTTAAAGTACTTACCCAGACACTCAGGCCTGAGAGGTAGACCCCTTTCCTTCCAGCACTAGCTGAAATAATCAAGTATATAGTTTGTTCAGGATTGGCACTAAATATGATTTAATCTTTTAATAAGAGGGTCCTTTTGTACCCACTTAGGCTTCTTCGTAATTACCAGAAAGGTGATAAGCCTGCATGTGTCTGGACACCAAAGATTGAGAAGCTGCCAGTGGCTGCAAGAGAGCCTACTGTAACCCTCATGGCCACCCCCTGATGAGTGTTACCTGGGGAAAGCGCTAGCAAGAGGTGAAGCCTCCTGGTCATATGATGCTGGGGGTGCCTAATTCCTAAAAGGCCAAGGTCTTCTGAAATAATAATGGTGAAGGACAGAAAAGTCTTTATGAGAAATCACATAGGATATATTAAGATAATGATAAAGATACCTCAGCAAGAACATACCTAATATATACACTTCTTTTAATCTGATGACTTAATGATTTCTGTTATCTTATCAAGAAGTATTTATGACTTGAGATAAGTCAGGATTAACTGTTATCACCTCTCCTGTACACCTCCCTCCTTTTTCTCCTTTGTACCCACATGTTTAGATTTTTTCAGAGGTGATAATTTAGCATTTAATGTTTTTTTTTCTGCTTCAAGGTCTTAGGTCCCTTTGGAGGATATTGATGGGGGTGGAGGTGGGGATAGAACAGCTTTCACACTGTTTGGTACAGAGACGCTCAAAGCTTATCCCAGGGAAAGGAACGCTCTAAAATAGTAATCTGATTTGATGAAAGATAAAATTTTAATATAGCTTCAGTTAACCTTCAGGATACTTTAAATGCTACATTGTATATAAAAGTAATAAAGTACAAATGAACACGAAGACTAAAACATACTGTGCCATATTTATTTTACATCCAGACTTGGTTCGAGGAGTTTATAGTATTTTTAGGTCTTAATAGAGTTAAGCTTTATTATAATGCAGTTTTAGTGGGGTAAAGCTTCCAAAGTGACAGATTTATATAATATGTAGACTACATGACATATTGGAGGATGTAGTTTGACATGCAGACAACAGAATCTGTGACACTAGGATTTTATGAGTATGTTTAAGGCCAGTTGCAACACTTACAGTTCTGCTTCAACCTTGGGCATACTTGAGGTGAAAGGTATTGCCTTCCACACACCAGTAGAACTTGTTATTATCTTCAGGATTACTATAAATGCCATCTGCTTTACCACTACAGAAAGCTCTGTCTCCCCTATTGCCCCCATCACTGCCGCCTTCTCCATCACTTCCCCCATCACTGCCACCTTCTCCACCACTGCCACTGCCTCTGCCAATATTAGCACAGAAGCCTTCACTTCTGGGTGTCACAGTTCGGTTATACCAGCTGTTGACAGCTGGTGGAATACATTCTAAAAGAATAAAAACATTTCAAAGCATCATCATAACCTCTTTTAAACATAGAAACAAGCAGCTCTGGACATTCCCCTATATCAGTTCTGTTCTCAGAGAACTGGAGGGAAGCTGTAGCTGGGAAGAATGCTGCACGGGGACAGATGTCCAAAGCAGGGAGGAGTGAAACAAAGGCCTCTGGGGTCCTAGCAGGATGTCAAGCCTGGGCTTCCATTCTAGTTCCACTAGAGGGGAAATAAATCCAACCCTACAGTGATAGGAAAGGACTTTATGTTGAGATTCATTAATATTTGGGTTTCGATAAGGGAGGCTTATCTGTCAGTATTTATGTCATATGTAACATATTTGGGTTTTTGTTACCTTGTTATGCTTTGTCTTTTGTGCTCTATGTTTCCTTGCTTCGTTTCAGCACTGTTTTTCCCTTCTTTCCTCTTCCACGGTGATTCAGAAGTTTTATATTTCATTTTCCTCTACCAGTAGAATGCTCTCAACCAGTAAAATTTTCTGGCTCATTGTTTAATTTGAGCAAATAATTTTTTTGTTGTTGTTTTTTTGAGACAGAGTCTCACCCTGTCACCCAGGCTGGAGTGCAGTGGCACGATCTTGGCTCACCGCAACCTCTGCCTCCCAAGTTCAAGCGATTCTCCTGCCTCAGTCTCCTGAGTAGCTAGGACTACAGGCGCGTGCCACCACTCCCGGCTAATTTTTTGTGTTCTGTAGTAGAGATGGGGTTTCACCATATTGGCCAGGCCGGTCTCGAACTCCTGACCTCATGATCCACCTGCCTCGGCCTCCCAAAGTGCTGGGATTACAGGCATTAGCCACCGCGCCCAGCCAAGCAAATCATTTTATAATCTCTCATAGGTTTTTACAGTTCTAAAAATCAATAATTATATTAATTTCCTTAGAGACCTAAGGAACCTCTCAGATAGCATCTTCCACTTCTCTATCTCCACTTTTAGAACTGCCTCAAGGGATGCTTAATCCAAGGAACGCACAAAGCCCACGAAGGGCAGGAGTTTCTTGCTTCATATGTTGAGACCCATCAGCCACCTGAGTGTTTGTCCCTGATCCTTTTTATGATGTCCCTCTAGCTATCCTCACCAAGACCCAGACAACAAAATGTATGCATCTAAATTAGGAAATGATGCACTGCCATGAGTGAGAGAATTGATGCCAGTATATACAGGCATACCTCAAAGATGTTGCAGGCTCAGTTCCAGGCCACCACAATAAAGCAAATGTTGGAATAAAATGAGTCACACAAGTTTTTTGGTTTCCTCGTGCATATAAAAGTTATGTTTACACTCTACTGTAGTCTATTAAGTGTGAAATAGCATTATGTCTAAAACAGTGTACATACCTTAATTTTAAAATATTTTATTGCTAAAAAATGTTAACAACTATCTACACCTTCAGTGAGCCATAATCTTTTTGCTGGTGGAGCATCTTGCCTCAGTGTTGATGGCTGCTGACTGATGGTGGTTGCTAAAGGTTGGGGTGGCTGTACCAGTTTCTTAAGATAACAATAAAGTCTGCTACATCAAATTGAAATTGACTTCCTTTCATGAAAGATTTCTCTGTAGTATGCAATGCTACTTGAAAACATTTCACCCACAGTAGAACTTCTCTCAAAATTGGAGTCAGTTCTCTCAAAATTGGAGTCAGTTCTCTCAAACTCTGCTGCTACTTTATCAACTAAGTTTATATAATATTCTAAATCCTTTGTGGTCATTTCAACAATGTTCACAGCATTTTCACCAAGAGTAGATTTTATCTCAAGAAACTACTTTCTTTGCTCATCCATAAGAAGCAACCCATCATTTGTTCACGTTTTATCAGGAGATTGCAGCAATTCAGTCCCATCTTCAGGCTCCACTTCTAATTCTAGTTCTTTTGCTATTTCCATCACATCTGCAGTGACTTCCTCCACAAAAGTCTTGAACACATCAAAGTCATCCTTGAGGGTTGGAATCAACTTCTTCCAAACTTCTGTTAATGTTGATATTTTGCCATCTTCCTTTGAATCACACAGGTTGTTGATAGTGTCTTAGAATGGTGAATCGTCTCCAGAAGGTTTTCCATTTACTTTTCCCAGATTAATCAGAGGAATCGTTCTGTACAGCAGCTATAGCCTTATAAAATGTATTTCCTTAAATGATAAGACTTGGAAGTCAAAATTACTATTGATCCATTTGCTGCAGAATAGATGTTGTGTTAGCAGGCATGAAAACAACAATAATTTCTTTGTACATCTCCATCCAGGCCCTTTGGTAACTAGATGCATTGTCAATGGCCGCTAATATTTTAAAAGAAATTTTTTCTGAGCAATAGGTCTCAATGGTGGTCTAAAAATATTCAGGAAGCCATACTGTAAACAGATGTGCCATCATCCAGGCCTTATTGTTCCATTTATACACCACAGGCAGAGTAGTTTGAACATAATTATTAAGGGACCTAGGATTTTCAGAATGGTTAATGAGCATTGGCTTCAGCTTAAAGTCACCAGCTGCATTAGCCCCTAACAAAAGAATCAACCTGTCCTTTGAAGCTTTGAAGCCAGGCATTGACTTCTCCTCTCTAGTTACAAAAGTCCTAGATGAGCATCTTCTTCCAATAGAAGGATGTCTTGTCTACCTTAGCTGCATAAATAACTAAATCTGTTATTTAGTGTAGCCTCCTTTACCAATGATCTTAACTACATCACCTGGATAACTTGTTACAGCTTCTGTGTCAACACTTGCTGCTTCACCTTACTCTTTCATGTTGTAGAGGTGGCTTCTTTCTTTAAACCTCATGAACAAACCTCTGCTAGCTTCACACTTTTTTTCTTTAGCTTCATCACTCCTCTCAGTCTTCATAGAATTGAAAAGAGTTAGGGCCTGGCTCTGGATTAGGCTTTGGCTTAAGGGAACATTATGGCTGGTTTGATCTTCTGTCTAGACCACAAAAACTTTCTTCATATGGCAATAAGACTGTTTTACTTTTTTATCAATCATGTGTTCACTAGAGTAGCACTTTTAATTTCTTTCAAGAACTTTTTCCTCTGCATTCACAACACGGCTAACTGGCACAAAGGGCCTAGCTTTTGGCCTACCTTGGCTTTCAACATGCCTTCCTCACTAAGCCTAGCTTTTGATTTAAAGTGAGAGATATGCAACTTTTCCTGTCACTTGAACACTTAGGATATTGTAGGGTTATTAATTGGCCTAATTTCAATTTTGTTCTGTCTTAGGGAATAGGGAGGCTCCAGGAGAGGAGAAGAAATAGGGAAATGGCCAGTCAGTGAAGCAGTCAGAACACATACATTTATTGATTAAATTCATTGTCTTACATGAGTGCTATTACTTGTGCCCCAAAACAATGAGAATGACAACATTTAAGATCACTAATCATAGGTCACCACAGTAGAAATAATAGTAGTGAAAACACTTGAAATATTGTGAGACTTACCAAAATGTGACATAGAGACACAAAATGAGCACATTCTGTTGGAAAAACAGCCCTGATAGACTTTCTTATCACAGGGTTGCTGCAAACCTTCAATTTGTGAAAAACACAATATCTGCAAAGCACAATAAAGTGAAGTGCAATAAAACAAGACATGTCTGTATATCAAGCTGGTTTTCAGGATACCCAGTTCCTGACCTAAATTTTTCTGAGCAAGAAGGCCTAGGTCTAGGGTATCTAGTGTATTCTAATTCTAGCTATCAAACTTAGCACTGGTCCCATGACTAAAAAACAGATTTCTAAAAGGGCACTTCTGTAAGTGTGTCCCTTTTCTCAGCTGTGAGGGCCTAGAAGTTCCCTGGCTGTCTGCATGCACCCTGGCCTCTCTGTCTTTGCTGTTCTTTGCAGCCTAACCTGCATCTTCTTCAGAACAGCATGTTGGGCTTAGTCATGATGCACCTGAGGACAGACCCAGGTGTGACTTCAGCTTGCTTATGAGCAGGTATTTCCTCTCGTTGCAGAAGGACCTTGAGAAGTCATCCAAATCAATGGTCCAAACCATGGACCAAGCAAAATTGTTCTCCTTAAGAAAGTCCACCTGTGGACAAAAAGTGTACTTGGACCAGAATCAGATGGCATTCATTCAACAAGCAGACAACTGAGTATGGGCTGACAGGTGACAATAGGGAGATAAATGCTTTTCTTCTATAAAAGGGTATGTGCTTTGTGGATTCAAGACATAATTGACGGACTCAGCTGTATTCTTGTTTTCTTGTCCTATTTAATAAATTCTTGGGTAGTAAATATAAATAAAGCTATTATTTATTTAATTCTAGTATTAAATAGCGTTAGGCTAAGCTATATTTTTACATTAATTACTCAATCTTCACAATACTTCACAACTACCATATAGATTTTATTATTATTCTTTCATAGATTTGTTGGAACTTACCCAGTCTCAGACTGAAGATTTAGAACAAGGTATAACTGATTCCAAAGCCTAAACTCTTAACCACTGCACTATAAGGCCTCTTCCTTCCTCCTTGTCAGCCATCTTTCTCCTGACCCGGATTCTGTAATGAACAAACAGAGTGGTACAGTAGAAAGAACATAGACTGTGAGCCAGACCACATATTCAATTACTGCTTTTCTTTTCCAGCTATGTGACCTTGGACTAGTCTATGAGAATCTATGATCCTCAGCTTATATACCTGTAAAATGGAGAGGCTGTTTTTCACTATACTGGATTGTGTATAATCAAGTTAAGATAATGGTTGTAAATTCTTGGTTTCTAAGAATAAAGCATTTAGGTAAAAATATAAAGGGCTATTTTTATTATTGTCATTAAAGGTGATGGTCTTTGACCAATCTTATAATGATATAATCTTAAAATCATCACATATACTAGTAGAGATTCACAGTGGACAAACATTGGGAAACTTTAATCATATTAGAAAATTCTAGTATATTTTGGTATATTATGCTATATGTTATACATTGTATTATTGAATATTATATTTAATTATATAATTTTCTCTGTCTTGGAGAAAAAGTAAGTAATAATAAGGTTAGTCTACCCTTTCTCTAGTCATATTTAAAATCTTGAAATCACATGTCTTAGGAAAGTGGTCTCCTGATGAATGTAGGATTTGAAGCCAGAATTGTTATTTTTTAGTGATGCTCATACTTTGTACCCATTGCTTTCAGTGGTATCATAACCAATCCACTCAGTGTTTTGTAAGCATATGGGACTTTTTGATCTTCAATCCATGTACTTGTGGCTTCACTTAAGAATGTGCAGATCTATGGGAGAATGGAGAAGGGAATGTTGAGTATTTCACAGATCTATGCCATGTATTGGAGGAGAAAGGACTTAAACAGAAGAAAAAAATAGAAAGAAATGGGAGGGTGTGGAAAAGAGGACATTATGAAATCTACATTAAGCTCACATATTTTTCCAGAAGTGATTTTGTCTCATAAAATGAAGACATAAATTTCCATGAAACCAGGGTACAAACAAGTATAATTCGAATTCTATACCCAGTTTATTTGGGAAATGGTAAGCATGGCTACATGTGCTGTGGTCAAGTTTGCTCTTGAGTTTTTAGCAAACACTGCTTATCATTCATCCATCGGTCTCAGAATTTTCAGGACAGAATCAAGTAAACACAATTAATTCAACTTGTAAGTAAGATTGAATTATTTATTATACCTGGGCTAGCCTATTAAAATCCTTCTGTGGTTGTTTACATGGGTATAGTAGAATCTGGCATTACTTTGAGGCTGTAAGAAGAATGATGGTGTGCTTCAAAGCCCAAAGAGGAAATTCACATTTTTTTTCCCCAAGTGAAACTGTTCCACAGCCATCGAGCTGCTTATACTCAGAACAATGAAAAGCCAAGTTATAGGAACTCAAGAGAAGAGTGACAGGGGGAATTGAAGAGTGCAGGAATTTTCCCCAGCGCATCTGAAGTCTGAATTAGCCATGTCAGTTACCTCACAGTAAGCCCCGAATCCAGCCTAGCATGCAGAAGGACCAGATGACCCTGCTCTACCTGAGGTATCAGAGCTTCTGAGCCAGAAGGTCCTCCCATAGGTGGGGAGCCCTGTGATGAGCTCCTCTGCTAGGACCCCATTGTCTCTCCAGTACATCATGGCACAGTCCTGAAGAAGGCAACATTATTTCATCACCAGTGTTTGTGAAGGGGTGGCCTGCCCCTCCACACCTGTGGGTGTTTCTCATTGGGTGGGATGAGAGACTGAGAAAAGAGAGAGACACAAAGACAAAGTATAGAGAAAGAAAATTGGGCCCAGGGGACCAGAGCTCAGCATACGGAGGACCCACGCCGGCACCGGTCTCTGAGTTCCCTCAGTATTTATTGATCATTATCTATACCATCTCAGAGAGGGGGATGTGTGGCAGGACAATAGGATAATAGTGGGGAGAGGGCCAACAGGAAAACATTTGAACAAATATCTCTGTATCATAAACAAGGTAAAGAAAAAGGTGCTGTGCTTTGATGTGCACATACATAAACATCTCAATGCATTAAAGAGCAGTATTGCCGTGAGCATGTCTCACCTCCAGCCCTAAGGCGGTTTTCTCCTATCTCAGTAGATGGAATATACAATCGGGTTTTACACCGAGACATTCCATTGCCCAGGGATGAGCTGGAGACAGATGGCTTCCTCTTATCTCAACTGCAAAGAGGCCTTCCTCTTTTACTAATCCTCCTCAGCACAGACCCTTTACGGGTGTCAGGCTGGGGGACGGTCAGGTCTTTCCCTTCCCACGAGGCCATATTTCAGACTATCACATGAGGAGAAACCTTGGACAATACCTGGCTTTCCTAGGCAGAGGTCCCTGCGGCATTCTGCAGTGTTTTGTGTCCCTGGGTGCTTGAGATTAGGGAGTGGCAATGACTTTTAACAAGCATGCTGCCTTCAAGCATTTGTTTAACAAAGCACGTCCTGCATAGCCCTAAATCCATTAAACCTTGAGTCCACACAGTACATGTTTCTGCGAGCACAGGGTTGGGGGTAGGGTTACAGATTAACAGCATCTCAAGGCAGAAGAATTTTTCTTAGTACAGAACAAAATGGAGTCTCTTATGTCTACTTCTTTCTACGTAGACACAGTTACAGTCTGATCTCTCTTTCTTTTCCCCACAGTTTGTTGTATTTGATGAACAAAGTCTAGCAATTGTTCCCCAAAGAGAAAGCCTTAATATACAACCAAGATTCTCCCCAATCCCTTCCCCATCTCCCCTCTGCATATGATTTGAGGTTTTTCTTTCTTACACAGTTGAAATAATGCATTTCACCCTGATCCTTGGATTCTATGTGTAGGGGACTATTGTGTACTGTAGATGTGTCCCAGCCACCTTGGAAGTCATAAGTCATCACACTGATGAAATCAAGGAGCCTGGAACAAAGGATTTTAAGCCAACAGGATTCTGGGGGAATTTTCTTTTTCTTTTTCTTCTTTTTTTTTTTTGAGATGGAGTTTCACTTTTGTTGCCCAGGCTGGAGTGCAATGGCACGATCTCAGCTCACTGCAACCTCTGCCCTCCTGGGTTCAAGTGATTCTCCTGCCTCAGCCTCCTGAGTAGCTAGGATTACAGGCACCCACCATCATGCCCAGTTAGTTTTTGTATTTTTAGTAGAGACAGACTTTCACCATGTTGGTCAGGCTGGTCTGGAACTCCTGACCTTAAGCAATCCACCCACCTGGGACTCCCAAAGTGCTGGGATTACAGGTGTGAGCCACCACGCCCGGCCTGGGGGCATTTTCTTTTCTTTTTCTTTTTTTTTTAAGTACATCTTTTTTTAATTATTATTATACTTTAAGTTCTAGGGTACTTGGGCACAACGTTACATAGGCATACGTATCGGTATATGAAGGGGTGGCCTGCCCCTCCACATCTGTGGGTATTTCTCATCAGGTGGGACAAGAGACTGAGAAAAGAAATAAGACACAGAGACAAAGTATAGAGAAAGAACAGTGGGCCCAGACACCAGCGCTCAGCATACGGAGGACCTGCACCAGCACCGGTCTCTGAGTTCCCTCAGTATTTATTAATTATTATTTTCACTATCTCAGCAAGGGGAATGTGGCAGGAGAACAGGGTGATAGTGGGGAGAAGGTCAGCAAGAAAACATGTGAGCAAAGGAATCTGTGTCACAAATAAGTTCAAAGAAGGTACTATGCCTGGACGTGCACGCAGGCCAGATTTATGCTTCTCTCCACCCAAATGTCTCAGTGTAGCAAAGAGTAACAGAGCAGCACTTCCGCCAGCATATCTCGCCTCCAGCCACAGGGCAGTTTTCTCCTATATCAGAATAGAACGAATTCGTATGATTGGGTTTTACAGAGATATTCCGTTCCCAGGGGCATGCAGGAGATGGAGGCCTTCCTATCTCAACTGCAAGAGGCCTTCCTCTTTTACCAAACCTCCTCAGCACAGATTACGGGTGCTGGGTTGGGGGACGGTCAAGTCTTTCACTTTCCATGAGGCCATATCTCGGGCTGTCTCAGTGGGGGGAAACCTTGGACAATACCCAGGCTTTCTTTGGCAGAGATGCCTGCAGCTTTCCACAGTGCATTGTGCCCCTGGTTAATCGAAAATGGAGAATGGCAATGACTTTTACCAAGCGTACTGCCTGTAAACATAATGTTAACAAGGCACATCCTGCACAGCCCTAGATCCCTTAAACCTTGATTCCATACAGCACATGTTTCTGTGAGCACAGGGTTGGGGCTAAAGTTACAGATTAACAGCATCTCAGGGCAAAACAATTGTTCAAAATACAGATCAAAATGGAGTTTCTTATGTCTTCCTTTTCTACATAGACACAGTAACAGTCTGACTCCATGTAGGGTGTTTGCCTAGGTACACTTAGAGTTACGTATTTCTCCTAACGCTATCCCTCCCCCAGTATCCCATCCCCAACAGGTCCCGGTGTGTGATGTTTCCCTCCCTGTGTCCATGTGTTCTCATTGTTCAACTCCCACTTATGAGTGAGAACATGTGGTGTTTGGTTTTCTGTCCTTGTGATATTTTGCTGAGAATGATGGCTTCCAGCTTCATCCATGTCCCTGCAAAAGACATGAACTCATCCTTTTTTATGGCTGCAAAGTATTTAATGGTGTATATGTGCCACATTTTCTTTATCCAGTCTATTATTGATGGACATTTGGATTGGTTCCAAGTCTTTGATATTGTGAATAGTGCCGCAATAAACATACATGTGCATTTATCTTTGTAGCAGCATGATTTATAATCCTTTGGGTATATACCCAGTAATGGGATTGCTGGGTCAAATGGTATTTCTAGTTCTAGATCCTTGAGGAATTGCCACACTGTCTTCCACAATGGTTTGAAAGGAGCCGGGCACATTCCTCAGCCCCGGGCTCAAAACAAACAAGCCCAGTACAAACACATCCCATCCTCCCATCCCACCACATATCGCCATATATCTCTCAAACTTCCTGAGCCCAGTACAAACACCACCAGGAAAGTCTCCGATAAGAGGACAGCCATTCAAAGTTTTACTGAAAGAGCGGGAACCAAAAGAATTCCTTTGTTCCCCTGTAACTTTCAGGCTATAAAAAGCAAACACTCGCATTGTTCAAGGCCCTCTTGTATGCTGTGGAATGGAGGGACCAGGTTCGAACTTGTAGTAAAGATCCTTGCCGCTTGGCTTTGACTCTGGACTCTGGTGGTCTTCTTTGAGGAACTAACGGTCTGGGCATAACATCTGGGGGCTCGTCCGGGATTCCCCAAGCCCACCAGACCCCTGGTCAACGGATCTGCTAGGATCGATCTACTGATAGGTGAGCTGGCTCGTCTCCGTTTGTCTGTCTGTGTCTGTTCTGAATCTGAATCTGCGACTCGCGAGGTCTGAAACTGGAGCTGGCACAGTCCTGGCGGACGCGCTATAGGACGGCCAGCGGAGACCGGTAGGAGACGTCCCCTGGCTCTCATCTGATCTATATTGCAATCTGAGCTGCCCCAGTTTGGCGGGCAGCAGCTGTCTCTGATCTGGGCTGCCCCAGTGCAATCGCGATCCAGGCAGCTAACTAATTTACACTCCCTGGGGGCATTTTCTTATAGAAAATTTAAGAGCAAAAAATGTTAGCCATGGGAAACATATGTCAAGTAGATATCCATATGACCCCACCAATGTGGCTTCCTATGGTGCTCCAGGAAACAATGTTATTTTCTGCAACCCCCATAGGGCTGGAGAGGAAGCCTTTTTTACTTCCTTGACAAAAAACAGAAAAAACCCAAAGCAGAAAGCTAGGAAATGTGGTTGTTACAGCTCGTAACTGAGAAACACATGTCTCTAGGAGCATGGGAATCATAGTGAGTAACTCTCCTATTGCTTTGTCAATAATAGCTTTGGTGACTTTATATCATTTTTCAGGAGAAATTGATAATGAGGATTGCTATTACAAAGATTCTGCATGGCCTTAAATCTTAGTCTTCTTCTTCCCAAAGCCTACCACAATGACCATTTAAAGGAGCCACCATCTTATCCCAAAGCCACCAAGTCCTCAAGTCTGTTTGGCATTGGACACTAGTTTTTCCAACATTACACTTACAGCACTGCTTGGGATGCTGTCCACCAAAAAGTTTAGAAATCTCTGCTCTGGGATTTGGGGACCCCCGAGAGACACACTGCACTCACTTCTTGATCTCTGAAATTTCATATCCTGCATCAATGGTCTCCTTGCCAGCAGATATAGCTGCTGTGATACGCAGCCTGGGGTGTCCTGTTCCTTTAGCCTCTTCTTCAAAAGCCTCCAGCATTTCCTACAGAGAGAGTGAGGGTGGATTTGAGTGGCTGTCTTTATTATCTATTTTCTACAGTAAGCACCTCTTGGGCTTCTTTCCAGCTCCTAGCAATTCCCCTTTTCTAGAAATAGTCCCCAATATACAGGTATGGGTCTTGATAAAGTATAACTTGGAACAAAGAGATACTACACATACTAGTTGTCCTTGGGTCCAAGTTACAGTTAATGGCAATTCCAAAGAAAAAAACTAAGACCTCCTGGCAGAGTTCACTCTTCCTTCTAAAGTGCTAAACTTTTTGGATTTGTCGATAGCCATGCTAAGCTCTTTCTGCCCCCAAGGTTTTGCTAATTAGCCACGGAAAGGTTTTTCCTGCCTCCAGGCTTTTGCTAATGCTGTTCCAACTTCCTTAGAACAATTTTCTCCCTATTCTTTTTGTGGCTGGTTGCTGTTAATTATTCATATCACAGCTTAAATGTCACTTCCTCGGAGAAGACTTCCCTGACCATCCTATTTGCTTCCATCATAGCTCTTATCACAACTTATGATTATTTGATACTTTTTTTGGAGTCTGTATCCTCTTTGCAAGCCCCACAAGAGCAAGGATCATGTTTCTGTCATTAACTGCCCTAGCTACAGTGTGAAGCACAGTGCCTAGATGACAGCAGATGCTCAATAAACATTTACTGAATGAACGACTGAGATAATGAATGGTTCCTCCTTCCCAGTCCAAGGATTTCTCCCTTGTGTTTCTTCAAATACCTATATCTTTCCAATAATTCCCTTTGGGCTTACACTAACCAAAGAGTCTGTTTCTATCGCTTGCAACTCCCAAACACCTTAACCCATGTACTGCCTGAGGGCAACATCCTTTGCTATCCCCAGGAAATTCAGCGCTTACAGAAAATCCATTAAAGTACAAGCTTCTCTACAAGACGACACAGAGCTGGTGCTCCATTCTGTTGGAAATAATGCTCAAAATCCTAAGGAAATTAAACACTCAAACAAAGGATTTTCAGCAAAGCAATTTTACTTCTGCGCAAAGAGGTGCTTCTTCTGCTTGTGCAGTCTCCATGAGAGCACACCTGAACAAAGGGGCGCGAGAGCCTTTATTCCTGATGCAAGTACTGCCCCTGTGCCCTTTCCCCATTAGCCAGAGTCGAGCCACACAATCTAAACTACTCCTGGTTGGCTAAACATTTGAACTTTCTTTAGATAAGGTGGGCACCTCAGGGAGAGAGGGGAAACGGACGGGGTGTCTGCAATGAGCTAGAGAGCTAGTCTTCTTTCCAAATAAGGAAAGGAATGTGAGCTGGTACTGATAACACCTGGTACTGTGGCATGTCTGGGCATGTAACAAAGGCAGAAAGGAAGAAAGAGGAGAAAAAGGAAAGGGGGGGTATTATGAATTAAAGAATAAAGGATTGATCAGGCTATTTGAAGAGAAACCTCATCATATCCCACAGCTTTCCCCTTCTTTTTTTACAACTCTTTCTCTTCAAACCTTTTTAGCATAATTTGCTCTGTTGTTCTACTTGGTCTTCCAGAAGGAAAAGCTCATTTTAATAAGGGGGAGGAGGATCGTAAGAGGTTTTAGTAAGAGCTGTTTCAATAAGCCTTTGTATTAGTCCTCAGGCACAGGGTATAATACAACATCCTACAAGAATGAGCAACCCTATTCTGATGGCAAGAGAGATGAGGATTGAGGACATAAGTCCTTTCCATCTACCGAACTAATTTCCCATTACATTTGTGAAGGGATCGTTTAGTCCAGAATTTTTGGCTAGCTCATTTGATAAGACAGTAAGACCTTGCAATGCTTTAGTTATGGTCCCGCCAGGAGCAGTATTATTAGAGATATAAGTACAGAATTGGTTCCCGATCATGACACAAACTCCACCCTCCTTTGCTAGTGTCATGTCTAATGCTATCCTATTTTCCCAGGCCATTTGACTGGTGGGTCCTCATTGTTCAGCTATCCTTTTAATTTAATCTCTATTATAATTAATAAATCATTGTTGATTGTAATAAATGTAATTTATCCAATTCACATTTTTATTCATAGTTAACCACCAGAAGAATGTAGATTCAAATCTGGCAGTTATTTGATTTCGGGCCTTAAATTCATTTGGCACTCCTCGTGGGACCTCAATGGCATCTACATAAACATAAGAATCAAAGGACCCATGGGGGGGGCCTCTCTTGTTTGGTGACGTTTGGTTCCTATCCTTTCTGGTTGATGAAATGCCAGGGTGAAAGGGATGGCCAATTGAATTAGAGCACAAATTCCGCTCCAGTTACTTGGCAGAGTGTCCAGTATTGGTCCACCACAATACCACCACACATCTGCTCAAGGATGGCTAAGGGCAGGCTGATGGGTAAGCTCTTGGAAGAGTTTAAGCTCACTGCATCCCGTTAAGGCTCCTAGGAATGTCAAGTTTTCCCCCTGTCGTGAGAGACACGAAGTGAAATTGGCATTGGGAGATGGACGCTGGATAACCCTCGGGGGCTGACCCACAGAGTGTCGAATTTCAGGGAAGAGGAGAGAAAGAGCTTGGCATGATTTGTTGCCCCAGGCTGAGGAGTTTTGGAAGAGAGCTACCATACAGCTCATGCCTGGCTGGCTGGAAGACCATCCAAGTGGAAAGGGGACAATCTGGACCTCTGGTCTACCATGCACACAAGCATAACATTCACTTTTGTTTAAAGTGAGGATGGAATATTTAATCCATTCCAGCCAAGCATTTGCATCTTGATATCCTGTCTCTAGAGCTATAGTTTGCCTTAAGTTTTCTACCTCCACAACTGTTACCTTGGTTGGGTCATTTTGGAGAAGGGAGGAGGACGTTGGACTCACTATACTTGGGGAGAGTGTTGGGTTCCACGTGTCTCCTGGACTCTGGGTCTGAATTTCTTTATTATTGTTAACCAGTGGTTTAACTAACCTTAGAGAGAAGATACCTATAGGGGCTTGTCCTGCAACGTCTGCTCCTAACCCATACCGCTCGAATATAGAGGGTTCTTGGGCCATTGTCCGGGGATTATTTATAATCAGCAATAAAGGGTTACGGTACAATGGCTTGCAATTTGGTGGGGTGGGGCCACGGAGTAGTGGGAGTTTTCATTTTAGTCCCTGTAACCTATTTGAAACCGGGGGCCTAGCTGTCCACTGGTGGACCACTTTGTACTTAGTGGTCCACCAAACATCTGCCCAGTCACTACAGGGACTTTTTAAAGATCCATACTTGGGGAGGAGCCAAGATGGCCGAATAGGAACAGCCCCGGTCTACAGCTCCCAGCGAGAGTGAGGCAGAAGACAGGTGATTTCTGCATTTCCATCTGAGGTACCGGGTTCATCTCACTAGGGAGTGCCAGACAGTGGGCGCAGGTCAGTGGGTGCACGCACTGTGCATGAGCCGAAGCAGGGTGAGACATTGCCTCACTCGGGAAGTGCAAGGGGTCAGGGAGTTCCCTTTCCTAGTCAAAGAAAGGGGTGACAGACTGCACCTGGAAAATCGGGTCACTCCCACACGAATACTGCACTTTTCCGACGGGCTTAAAAAACGGCACACCAGAAGATTATATCCCGCACCTGGCTTGGAGGGTCCTACGCCCACAGAGTCTCACTGATTGCTAGCACAGCAGTCTGAGATCAAACTGCAAGGGGGCAGCGAGGCTGGGGGAGGGGCGCCCGCCATTGCCCAAGCTTGCTTAGGTAAACAAAGCAGCTGGGAAGCTCGAACTGGGTGGAGCCCACCATAGCTCAAGGAGGCCTGCCTGCCTCTGTAGGCTCCACCTCTGGGGGCAGGGCACAGACAAACAAAAAGACAGCAGTAACCTCTGCAGACTTAAATGTCCCTGTCTGAAAGCTTTGAAGAGAGCAGAGGTTCTCCCAGCATGCAGCTGGAGATCTGAGAATGGGCAGACTGCCTCCTAAGTGGGTCCCTGACCCCTGACCCCTGAGCAGCCTAACTGGGAGGCATCCCCCAGCAGGGGCAGACTGACACCTCACACGGCTGGGTACTCCAACAGACCTGCAGCTGAGGGTCCTCTCTGTTAGAAGGAAAACTAACAAACAGAAAGGACGTCCACACCAAAAACCCATCTGTACATCACCATCATCAAAGACCAAAAATAGATAAAACCACAAAGATGGGGAAAAAACAGAGCAGAAAAACTGGAAACTCTAAAAAGCAGAGCGCCTCTCCTCCTCCAAAGAACGCAGTTCCTCACCAGCAACAGAACAAAGCTGCACGGCGAATGACTTTGACGAGCTGAGAGAAGAAGGCTTCAGATGATCAAATTACTCCAAGCTACGGGAGGACATTCAAACAAAAGGCAAAGAAGTTGAAAACTTTGAAGAAAATTTAGAAGAATGTATAACTAGAATAACCAATACAGAGAAGTGCTTAAAGGAGCTGATGGAGCTGAAACAAGGCTCGAGAACTACGTGAAGAATGCAGAAGCCTCAGGAGCCAATGCGATCAACTGGAAGAAAGGGTATCAGCAATGGAAGATGAAATGAATGAAATGAAGCGAGAAGGGAAGTTTAGAGAAAAAAGAATAAAAAGAAACAAGCAAAGCCTCCAAGAAATATGGGACTATGTGAAAAGACCAAATCTATGTCTGATTGGTGTACCTGAAAGTGATGGGGAGAATGGAACCAAGTTGGAAAACACTCTGCAGGATATTATCCAGGAGAACTTCCCCAATCTAGCAAGGCAGGCCAACATTCAGATTCAGGAAATACAGAGAACACCACAAAGATACTCCTAGAGGAGAGCAACTCCAAGAAACATAATTGTCAGATTCACCAAAGTTGAAATGAAGGAAAAAATGTTAAGGGAAGCCAGAGAGAAAGGTCGGGTTACCCTCAAAGGGAAGCCCATCAGACTAACAGCAGATCTCTCGGCAGAAACTCTACAAGCCAGAAGAGAGTGGGGGCCAATATTCAACATTCTTACAGAAAAGAATTTTCAACCCAGAATTTCATATCCAGCCAAACTAAGCTCCATAAGTGAAAGAGAAATAAAATCCTTTACAGACAAGCAAATGCTGAGAGATTTTGTCACCACCAGGCCCGCCCTAAAAGAGCTCCTGAAGAAAGCACTAAACATGGAAAGGAACAACCGGTACCAGCCACTGCAAAATCATGCCAAAATATAAAGACCATCGAGACTAGGAAGAAACTGCATCAACTAACACGCAAAATAACCAGCTAACATCATAATGACAGGATCAAACTCACACATAACAATATTAACTTTAAATGTAAATGGACTAAGTGCTCCAATTAAAAGACACAGACTGGCAAATTGGATAAAGAGTCAAGACCCATCAGTGTGCTGTATTCAGGAAACCCATCTCACATGCAGAGACACACATAGGCTCAAAATAAAAGGATGGAGGAAGATCTACCAAGAAAATGGAAAACAAAAAAAGGCAGGGGTTGCAATCCTAGTCTCTGATAAAACAGACTTTAAACCAACAATGATCAAAAGAGACAAAGAAGGCCATTACATAATGGTAAAGGGATCAATTCAACAAGAAGAGCTAACTATCCTAAATATATATGCACCCAACACAGGAGCACCCAGATTCAAAAAGCAAGTCCTGAGTGACCTACAAAGAGACTTAGACTCCCACACATTAATAATGGGAGACTTTAACACCCCACTGTCAGCATTAGACAGATCAACGAGACAGAAAGTCAACAAGGATACCCAGAAATTGAACTCAGCTCTGCACCAAGTGGACCTAATAGACATCTACAGAACTCTCCACCCCAAATCAACAGAATATACATTTTTCTCAGCACCACACCACACCTATTCCAAAATTGACCACATACTTGGAAGTAAAGCTCTCCTCAGCAAATGTAAAAGAATAGAAATTATAACAAACTATCTCGCAGATCACAGTGCAATCAAACTAGAACTCAGGATTTAGAATCTCACTCAAAACTGCTCAAATACATGGAAATTGAACAACCTGCTCCTGAATGACTACTGGGTACATAACTAAATGAAGGCAGAAATAAAGATGTTCTTTGAAACCAATGAGAACAAGGACACAACATACCAGAATCTCTGGGACGCATTCAAAGCAGTGGGTAGAGGGAAATTTATAGCACTAAATGCCCACAAGAGAAAGCAGGAAAGATCCAAAATTGACACCCTAACATCACAATTAAAAGAACTAGAAAAGCAAGAGCAAACACATTCAAAAGCTAGCAGAAGGCAAGAAATAACTAAAATCAGAGCAGAACTGAAGGAAATAGAGACACAAAAAATCCTTCAAAAAATCAATGAATCCAGGAGCTGGTTTTTTGAAAGGATCAACAAAATTGATAGACCTCTAGCAAGACTAATAAAGAAAAAAAGAGAGAAGAATCAAATAGACACAATAAAGAATGATAAAGGGGATATCACCACTGATCCCACAGAAATACAAACTACCATCAGAGAATACTACAAACACCTCTATGCAAATAAACTAGAAAATCTAGAAGAAATGGATAAATTCCTCGACACATACACTCTCCCAAGACTAAACCAGGAAGAAGTTGAATCTCTGAATAGACCAATAACAGGAGCTGAAATTGTGGCAATAATCAATAGCTTACCAACCAAAAGAGTCCAGGACCAGATGGATTCACTGCCGAATTCTACCAGAGGTACAAGGAGGGACTGGTATCATTCCTTCTGAAACTATTCCAATCAGTAGAAAAAGAGAGAATCCTCCCTAACTCATTTTATGAGGCCAGCATCATCCTGATACCAAAGCCTAGTAGAGACACAACCAAAAAAGAGAATTTTAGACCAATATCCTTGATGAACATTGATGCAAAAATCCTCAATAAAATACTGGCAAACTGAATCCAGCAGCACATCAAAAAGCTTATCCACCATGATCAAGTGGGCTTCATCCCTGGGATGCAAGGGTGGTTCAATATATGCAAATCAACAAATGTAATCCAGCATATAAACGGAACCAAAGACAAAAACCACATGATTATCTCAATAGATGCAGAAAAGGCCTTTGACAAAATTCAACAACCCTTCATGCTAAAAACTCTCAATAAATTAGGTATTGATGGGACGTATCTCAAAATAATAAGAGCTATCTATGACAAACCCACAGCCAATATCATACTGAATGGGCAAAAACTGGAAGCATTCCCTTTGAAAAGTGGCACAAGACAGGGATGCCCTCTCTCACCACTCCTATTCCTAGTGTTGGAAGTTCTGGCCAGGGCAATTAGGCAGGAGAAGGAAATAAAGGGTATTCAATTAGGAAAAGAGGAAGTCAAATTGTCCCTGTTTGCAGACAACATGATTGTATATCTAGAAACCCCATTGTCTCAGCCCAAAATCTCCTTAAGCTGATAAGCAACTTCAGCAAAGTCTCAGGATACAAAATCAATGTACAAAAATCACAAGCATTCTTATACATCAACAACAGACAAACAGAGAGCCAAATCATGAGTGAACTCCCATTCACAATTGCTACCAAGAGAATAAAATACCTAGGAATCCACCTTACAAGGGACGTGAAGGACCTCTTCAAGGAGAACTACAAACCACTGCTCAAGGAAATAAAAGAGGATACAAAGAAATGGAAGAACACTCCATGCTCATGGGTAGGGAGAATCAATATCGTGAAAATGGCCATATTGCCCAAGGTAATTTATAGATTCAATGCCATCCCCATCAAGCTACCAATGCCTTTCTTCACAGAATTGGAAAAAACTACTTTAAAGTTCATATGGAACAAAAAAAGAGCCCGCATCGCCAAGTCAATCCTAAGTCAAAAGAACAAAGCTGGAGGCATCACACTACCTGACTTCAAACTATACTACAAGGCTACAGTAACCAAAACAGCATGGTACTGGTACCAAAACAGAGATATAGATCAATGGAACAGAACAGAGCCCTCAGGAATAACGTCACATATCTACAACTATCTGATCTTTGACAAACCTGAGAAAAACAAGCAATGGGGAAAGGATTCCCTATTTAATAAATTGTGCTGGGAAAACTGGCTAGCCATATGTAGAAAGCTGAAACTGGATCCCTTCCTTACACCTTATACAAAAATCAATTCAAGATGGATTAAAGACTTAAACATTCGACCTAAAACCATAAAAACGCTAGAAGAAAATCTAGGCATTACCGTTCAGGACATAGGCACGGGCAAGGACTTCATGTCTAAAACACCAAAAGCAATGGCAACAGAAGCCAAAATTGACAAATGGAATCTAATTAAACTAAAGAGCTTCTGCACAGCAAAAGAAACTACCATCAGAGTGAACAGGCAACCTACAAAATGGGAGAAAATTTTCGCAACCTACTCATCCGACAAAGGGCTAATATCCAGCATCTACAATGAACTCAAACAAATTTACAAGAAAAAAACAAACAACCCCATCAAAAAGTGGGCAAAGGACATGAACAGACACTTCTCAAAAGAAGACATTTATGCAGCCAAAAAACACATGAAAAAATGCTCACCATCACTGGCCATCAGAGAAATGCAAATCAAAACCACAATGAGATACCATCTCACACCAGTTAGAATGGCAATCATTAAAAAGTCAGGAAACAACAGGTGCTAGAGAGGATGTGGAGAAATAGGAACACTTTTACACTGTTGGTGGGACTGTAAACTAGTTCAACCCTTGTGGAAGTCAGTGTGGCGATTCCTCAGGGATCTAGAACTAGAAATACCATTTGACCCAGCCATCCCATTACTGGGTATATACCCAGAGGACTATAAATCATGCTGCTATAAAGACACATGCACACGTATGTTTATTGCGACATTATTCACAATAGCAAAGACTTGGAACCAAGCCTAATGTCCAACAATGATAGACGGGATTAAGAAAATGTGGCACATATACACCATGGAATACTATGCAGCCATAAAAAATGATGAGTTCATGTCCTTTGTAGGGATATGGATGAAATTGGAAATCATCATTCTCAGTAAGCTATCGCAAGAACAAAAAACGAAACACCGCATATTGTCACTCATAGGTGGGAATTGAACAATGAGAACACATGGACACAGCAAGGGGAACATCACACTCTGGGGCCTGTTGTGGGGTGGGGGGAGGGGGGAGGGATAGCATTGTGAGATATACCTAATGCTAGATGGTGAGTTAGTGGGTGCATCGCACCAGCATGGTGCATGTATACACATATGTAACTAACCTGCACATTGTGCATATGTACCCTAAAACTTAAAGTATAATAATAAAAAAATAAAAATAAATAAAGATCCATACTTATACTTGGTTGACTCTTTGTGGTATGGACATAGATACTTATCAACATGGGATAGCTTTCTTTGAGCTTGCTCATCTCCACACGGGATGACTGAACAAGCGTCGAACTGAAGGATTAAAGGATGGCTAGCCCGAGTTACATTGATGTCAAGATGACCTTCTGTTGAAAAGAAAAAAGAAAATAAGCAAGTGATTATTAGCTTCTTTTTAGAGTTAGTTTGGTGGGGGTGAGCCCTGGAGTGACAATCCATGATTCTGGAGGTGGCAGTGCCTTTTTGACTCGGGTGTGATGAGTTCATCCTCTTTCCACTGTCTGGACTGCAGTCTCAGTAGTTAGGAGAACTAGGTAAGGTCCTTCCCAGGCTGGCTTGAGCTTCCCTTCCTTCCACCCTTTAACAAGGACATGGTCTTCAGGCTGATGCTGATGTGCTGGAAACCGCAGAGGCGGCACCTGTGCTAGGAGAACTTTAGTCTTAAGGCAAGAGAAGGTAGAGGATAGACCAAGTATATAATTTTTGAAGAACTGATCTTTTGTCTCAAATGTAGGGATGTCAGCAGTGGAGTGTAAGTAGGGCAATCCATAGAGCATTTCATAAGGGGAAAGGCCAATATCTCTCCGAGGGGCAGTCTGGATTCTTAACAAAACAATAGGAAGACATTTAGTCCATGGCATTCGAGTTTCTAAAACTAACTTAGTTAAGTGGTGTTTTTAGAGTCTGATTCATCTGCTCTACTCTTCCTGAGGAGGATGGATGCCAAGGGTTATGGCATTCCTAATTTATATCTAGTACCTGGTCTAACTTCTTAATGACAGTGAAATGGGTTCCATTATCTGAATCAATACTTTCTATTAGTCCAAATCTGGGTACGATGTTTTCAATTAATGCCTTAACTACATTTTTGGTGGTTGCACTTGAGAATGGGATAGCCTCTACCCAGTGGGTAACGTGGTCTATTATTACTAATAAGTATTTTAAATGACCAATTGGGGGCATTTCAGTATAATCAATCTGAACACTTTGAAATGGTCTCAGCCCTGGATTCCTTCCTCCAAGGGGCAATTTCCTTAGAGTCTGCCTATTAGTCTTTTTACATATTAAGCAACTATCTGTAACTTGTTTGGCCAGGGTGTAAATTTTTATACACCCATAAACCTGGAGAACTGAATCACACATTGCTTGGGGTCCCCAGTGGGTCCCCTGATGTAATTGAGACAAGACCTCCCTCATGAGAGGTTTTGACAACATCTCTGTTTGATCTGGTAATATCCATTTCCCTTCTGTGTTCTCTTTAGCTCCATTCTTATTAACTTCTCTTTGTCAATGGAAGAGAAAATGGGGGTTGCAGTAGGAGAAGGAAGGCATGGATTTAAATGAAAAACAGGTGTTTCAGAATAAACAGCAACTAGCTTTGCTATCTGATCTGTGAGATTATTTCCCTGACTTATGAAAGACAAGTTCTTTTGATGCCCTGGGACGTGTACAATAGCTATCTCTTCTGGCAACTGGAGATTGTTGAGGACATGAACAATTAGTTCTCTATGAACTAAATCTTGGCCTCTACTATTGATAAGACCCCTCTCTGTCTAAATTTTTCCAAATGTGTATGCCACGCTAAAGGCATACTTAGAGTTGGTATAGATAGTTCCTTCTTGGTTTGTAAACGTTCTAAAGCTTGGCTGAGTGCAAACAATTCACACATCTGGGCAGACCAATTATTAGGCAGTCTTCCTGATTCTACTTCTTCAAGCATTTCTCCATCAATTACTAAATACCCAGTAGGTCTTTTCCCTTCAAATACCCAGGAAGACATATCTATGAATAAGTGCCACGCTGTCTTGAAGGGAGTTTCTACTAAGTCTGGTCGAACTTTTTCATGGTAATCAATCAAATCTAAACATGTATGCTCTCTTTTTAAGCTTGGATCCCCTGTTAGAAAGCCTACTGGATTAAGTGAATTATCAGTAAATATTAAATCATCTTTTTCCAGTAGGATGGCCTCATATTTTAAAATCCTTAAGTCAGTGATCCACCTTCCTGCTTTCTGATT
Organism: Gorilla gorilla gorilla; assembly: GCF_029281585.2. NCBI lineage: Eukaryota > Metazoa > Chordata > Mammalia > Primates > Hominidae > Gorilla > Gorilla gorilla. Next base: position 127,524,994 of record NC_073224.2, on the reverse strand, counting down.
TAAAATAGTTCTAACTTGGTGGGGCATGCTTACTGTTAATTTTCCTCCAAAGGATAACTTCCTACTTTCTTCAACTCATACTGCTGTAGCCATGATGGATTAGATACATTGGGGCCACCTACGAGTGACTGGGTCTAAGACTTTTGACAGGAAGGCCACGAGCTGTTGGCAGCCTCCATGATCTTGGGTAAACTCTCCTAGAGCTACCCCATTATTCATGTTAATAAAAAGGTGAAATGGCTTTTCTAGGGAGGGTAGAGCTAGAATAGGGTGGCTATGAGCATCTCTTTTAATTCTTCAACCTGCTGGATTTCCTCAGAAGTCCACAAGAGATGATAAGGCTTCCACTGGGTAAGTTTCTCATATAGAAGTTTACTTTTTAATGCATATAAGTCAATCCATAAATGGCAATGTCCAATTAGTCCTAAAAATTTCCTGAGTTCTTGTTTAGTTTGAGGCAGGGGTAGGGAAACAATTCCCTCCACTCTTTCAGGCCATATTCTTCGTTTACCTGCACTGATTAGGTGACCTAAGTATTTAACTTCAGGTTCTACATACTGAAGTTTCCCTTTTGAGACCTGCATTGCAAGTGATTGAGAATATGTGTAGAGAAGTCACCTACTTCCTTTATATCTTTACTAGATATAAGGAGATCATCCATATACTGAAGCAGACATATTTGCTTAGGGACTATGACTTTCTCTAGTACTTATTCTAGAATCTGATCAAAATGGTTGGGGGAGTCTGTGAACCTTTGGGGCAAGACTGTCCATTGATATTTTTGTCTCTGCCCTGAATGGGGATCTTCCTACTCAAAAGCAAATACATCTTGGCTATCCTCAGCAAGAGGAATGCCCAGAAGGCATCCTTTAAATCTATCACTGTAAACCACTGATGATTGTATGGAATTTTGCTGAGAATGGTGTAAGGGTTAGGAACAATGGGATGAGTAGTCTGGACTATTCGATTAATGGCTCTAAGGTCTTGCACTAATCAATATGACCTATCTGATTCCTTGATAGGCAGGATTGGGGTATTGTAAGGAGAAATACAGGGTTCAAGAAACCCATCTTTAACGAGACTTTCAATTACAGGCTTTAGCCCTACCCTGCCTTCTAAAGGAATGGGGTATTGCTTTCTCCTTACTATTTCCCCAGGAGTTTTTAGTTTGATATGGTATTGGAGGGATTTGGAATTTTCCTATTTCCTTCCTTTGACCAGACATCAGGATGAATATATTTCTCATCCACAGCAGTGAGTAAGTGTAGTGAAATCAGGAATCACTTAGGGCTCACTTGAAGGCCTATGTTTAGCCTTAGCATTAAGTCTCTTCCTAATAGATTAGTTCCAGCTTCAGGAATTAATAGAAATTGAATATGTGTAAATCAATCTTGATATCTGACTTCCATGCTTTCTAAAATTTTTGCCTTAAATCCTTCTCCTTTTACCCCTGAGACTAAAAGTTCTTCTGAAGAGCAGGTAAGACCAAGTGGAGGGAAACAAACAGGAATGTGAAGCCCCTGAATCGACTAAAAAGGTGATAAATTCACGTTTAGGTCCCACCTCCAAATTTCAAGGGCTCCTGGTGGGACTCAAAATAAAAGTGGCAGAGCCCTTGACTCCCCTATTGTTCTTCAAAAGTCATGAGTGTGAAAGTTGCTCTCACTTTCTTTAGTTCAGTACATTTTCTCTTGAAGTGTCCTGTTCTTCTACATTTGTAGCATCTATCTTGTCCTTCCTTCTCAGTTTTAGTATTCTCTGCCTTTGCTCCCCTATACCTCTTAGAGGGTTTGTTAAACGAGGGCCTCAACCCTCCAGATGGAGGCTTGGTCCTCTAAAGGAGGGTTTCGGCCTCTTATAATCTCTGGTCCCTTGAAAGCCCTGTTTAGAGATATATGGGTTTGGAGCCATCTGTTGGAAGGTGGATAATATGTTTTGTCTTTTGTTTTTGTTTTTCCTGGTCTCTTCTCACATATACTTTTTGAGCCTCTCTGAGAAGTTCACTCAGGGAATGGTTCTCCTAATTTTCTGTCTTTTGTAGTTTTTTGGAAATGTCTGGCCAACTTTTAGTAATGAAGTGAAGTTTTAACATTCCTTGTCTAAGGGGGTTTTCTAAATTGAGGCCTGCATATTGTCTCATTTGCTTCTTCAATCTATTTAAGAATCTAGTGGGTCCTTCATCTTTTTCCTGTTGAATATCAAATGCTTTGGAAAGATTTTGAGTTCAGGGTACTGATTCTTGAATTTCTTTTATTATCTTCTCCCTTAGGTCCTGCATGTTTTCCCGGTGATTTGCATTGTTATTTTCCCACTGGGGGTCTTGGGCGGGAAATTTATGGTGCACAGGTGGAGCATTTTGACCAGGAGGGTGCTCACCTTCCTAAATCGCCATAGCAGCCCTACGAATCATACTTTGTTCTTCCTCTGAAAAGACGATGTCCAAGATGGACATCAACTCAGCCCAAGTGTATATCTGAGGCCCTAGAAATTGAACAATTTGATCTGCTACTCTAAAAGGGTCATCCAGTAATGGCTTAAGCTCCTTTTTAAAATTCTGAACTTCTGAACTAGTCAAGGGAGCATTTACAAAGCCAATGCCCACCCCCCCAACCCCCCTTTTGGTACCTCTCTTAGAGGAAAGAAAGTTGGATCTGGCTCTTTATTTGTGGAGGGAAATGGGAAGTTTTGAATATCGTTTTTACATTGCTCTATCTCACATTGAAGCCCCTTTAAGGAGAGGTACTTAATAGGTTGAGGGGGCAGGCTCACAAGACGGTAATTCCGCAAAGTCCGGATTATAGGGAGGAGGAGCAATATAAGTAAGGGAAGAATGTAGGGCAATAGTCAGAGAGACACCACAAGCAGATGAGAGATCCGCAGCAGCAGCTGGAGGAATGGAACACAGGCAAGTGACACAGGTGAGGGAGTGGCCTGAAATGGCTGGGGAGTAACCTGAAACCACAGCTGGAGGGATGGTACAAGCTAGAGAGTGGCCTGAAATGGGAACCAGAGGAGGGGGATGGGGCAGGGGTAGGGGCAACTGGAAGAGTGACACAAGCAGGGCAGGGGCTTGAAATGGAAATGGGAACCGGAGGGGTGGGATCGGGGACAGCCAGAAGAGTGATGCAAGCAGGGGAGGGTACTGAAATGGAAACGGGAACCGGAGGGGCAGGATCAGTGATGTAAGCAGGGGAGGGATCTGAAACAGCAACCGGAGGAGTGGGATCGGAGGCACTGAATGGAAGAAGATGAATCTAGAGGGTCCCGCGTGTTAGTGGGTGTGGGTCGTCTAGACATGGGGACTCTTTCCCTTCCAGATGGGTTGGTTTCTGGCTTTCTCCTTCCGGATTCTTTTTTTTTTTTTCAAGATGGAGTCTCACTCTGTTGCCCAAGCTGGAGTGCAATGGTGCAATCCTGGCTCACTGCAAGCTCCGCCTCATGGGTTCCTGCCATTCTCCTGCTTCAGCCTCCTGAGTAGCTGGGACTACAGGAGCCTGCCACCACGCCTGGCTAATTTTTTGTGTTTGTAGCAGAGACGGAGTTTCATCATGTTAGCCAGGATTGTCTCGATCTCCTGACCTTGTGATCCACCCACCTCGGCCTCCCAAAATGCTGGGATTACAGGCGTGAGCCACCACGCCCAACCTCTCTGTCCAGATTCTAAAGGGTAAAGGAGGGCAGGTCCCTGCCTCCAACAAAGTGTGTAATCAATGTCTTCCTGGGAGACAGGGCTTTTATCATTAACATGCTTGATTAAGAGCTGACAAATTCACTCCTCATTAGACTTAAGTTTTGGCCAGAAAAGTGAGGGTTTAAGGATGAGTTCTTGAACCTGAATAAAACAACATTTTATCATCTGCTGCTTTGGTTTATACTTGGTTCTCTCATTATCTTTCCAATACTTTAGCATAAGCCCCAAGGGGCTATCAGAAGGAATTTCATCACTCTCTTGACTCTTTATTTTTCCTGTCTTACTTGAAATGTTCCTCATCTTAGGGGTTATCAGGGGGGTCCTCCAATCTCTCCAGTTAGAGGTGTCTACCCACCTCTTTCTAGAGGCTCACTGAGGCTTTAAGAGGGGGTTCAACCTCTCCTGTTAGAGGTGTCTTATCCTCCCTCTTTCTAGAAGCTTACTGAGACTTTAAGAGGGGGTTCAACCTTTCCTGTTAGAGGTGTCTTATCCTCCCTCTTTCTAGAAGCTTACTGAGGCTTTAAGAGGGGGTTCAACCTCTCCTGTTAGAGGTGTCTTACCCCCCCTCTTTCTAGAGGCTCAGCCCCTCCCATTAGGGGTTTCCTGCCTATCCTATAGCTCACGTGCTGGACGTTCCTTACACCCTTCTTTCTCTTTGTCTACTCTGACTGTTCCTGCCCCTAGCAGATAGATGGCAGCATGAGACCACAGAGACGACTCCCTCACTCCACACAAAATAACGCTTAGCACCATTCACACACTCGCAACCTCCAAATTATCCTGACCACCAAGGAAATACTTTGTCACCTTTGCAAGGTATCCTACCTTGGTCCATGCAGAAGAGTTATCTTGTCCTCTTATTGCCACGGTCTTGCAAGCCTCTCCTCCCCACTTTGCTGAGAACCCAGATTTATTCGTCACAATGGGGGGCCCTGATCCCCTTGGGCCACTGTAACTAGACAGTGGGACACATCCCCAATGGGTGGGATGACCGAAGACCACCTCCCGAAGGAGAATATTTGCTCCACGTTGGGCGCCAGAATTATTAGAAATAATGCTCAAAATACTAAGGAAATTGAACACTCAAACAAAGGATTTTCAGCAAAGCAATTTTACTTCTGTGCAGAGAGGCGCTCCTCCTTGGCCAGTCGCCATGAGAGCACACCTGAACAAAGGGGCACAAGAGCCTTTATTCCTGATGCAAGTCCTGCCCCTGTGCCCTTTCCCCATTGGACAGAGTTGAGCCGCTCAATCTAAACTGGTATTGGTTGGCTAAACATTTGAACTTTCTTTAGATAATGTGGGCATGGAAGGGAGAGAGGGGAAACAGGAAAGTGTGTCTGCAGTGAGCTAGAGAGCTAGTCTTTCTTCCAGATAAGGAAAGGAATGTTAGCTGGTGCTGATAACAACTGGTACTGTGGCGTGTCTGGGCAAGTAACAAAGGCAGAAAGGAAGAAAGAGGAGAAAAGGGCAAGGGGGGTACTATGAATTAAAGAATAAAGGATTGATCAGGCTGTTTGAAGAGAAATCTCATCATATCCCACAATTCTCAGCTTAACCAGGATGGTAAATTACTGTTTGTCCTCAGGTGGGCTTCCCTGAGACCCTGGATATTTGATATTCAGATCAATGCCATCAAATCCATGTTGGCGAAAGAAGTCAATGACAGAACAGTTGAAAATCTTGTGGTTGGCATCTGTGGCACCAATGGTTATGAATATAGGCAGAGAGCTTGTCTATATTAACATTAACAGACCCCAGGAATTCTCCCCACATGATCTCTGATAGCAATTCTTATTCTGTATTTTATAATAACCCCTTCTGGATTTTTAGAGTTAAGATAAAGAAACCCAAAAATGTAAATGTTAATAAACAAATATGTGTTTTTAATTTAAATTTTTTCTTCAGTGTACTTATTGAATAGTATGTTTCCATTTATTTATAACATCAAAGGTACATATACATTTTCTTTACTAGTGGGATCTTTCATAGGGCAGTGGTTCAAATATTATATTTCTTTAACTCTTAGATGTTTATTTCTTAATACTTACTATTTCCAAAATTAAGATGTAACTTACAATCTGTATATATATTTAATACGGCATTTCTGCCCCCCAAAGATGTACTATTAAATTTAAGCTGAATCCAACATTTTAAAGTGCCTCAATATCTAGAACAGAACTTATAGGTATTAAAATTCTGTCATATCCTCTGCCGTAGTCAACAATTGTATAGCCTATAAACACTATTTAAACACTCTAGGTTTGTTCCTGATTATGATAAGCCTGTAATTAATGTTTTGTAAACCATATCACAACTTCTCTAATTTATCTGTTTTGTTTTTTAAGTTCAGGTATTTAATAGCTAGAAAGGTTTGTTTGTTTGTTCGTTTGGTGGAAGTAAATTGACTAGCACCAAACTGGATAACTTAAAATGGGGAAGAAAAGAAGCAGTTTGGAGTTTTGGGTGCCAAGACTATTATTTATTCGAGTTGTGGAGGTGGAAAAAGCCATGTTGGTGGAAAGGACATCTCAGGAAGAAGAAATATTGGTCAAATACCACAAGTAAGAATTAGCCTGTTAACTTATAGGTAACCATCAGAAAGTCTACCGAGTATTACAGTGAGAATTTAAAAACTGCAACTTGTTCTAACCATCACACTGCTACCTCTAGATAATTGGGGAGGGGAAGAAGGAAGAGCAGCAAGTTACTTTTTATGTCAAACAATCAAGTTATCTGATTTTTAAAATAATTATGGGAATGCATTACTTTCATAATCTAAAAAGTAGTTTAAATGGCTTTTTTATATACAAGTCAAATCTATTTCACCATCTCCTTTTCCAACCCCAGAGTCCACATGCCTGTGATGCTGATTATCTTTTCTTACTACTTTCCAGCAGCAAAGCCTATGACTCAGCCCAGGGCTCTTCCATTCTCATCAGCAGACAATAGCTCTTCTTTACCACCAACCTTCCTCCCTACCATGCATCATTCTCTATATTCTTTTAAGTACTTGATTCTCACTGCACCGTTGCTATCTCTCCATAGCTACTGTAGCCAGCCCTTCCCACTCAGATATCATCTTTGCAGGTGCCAACCTTTTTCTCCTCTGGAATAACCATCTTCACCTCCTTCTCTGGCATTATTGTTTCCCACCTCAGCCTTGGGGACTCTCTTGCCTCCACCCTCATCCCCTGGCCATGAGGAGGCTCTACTTCTGAGTACCAAAGTTCCATCTATCAGTGGCCAGCAAGTTGACCAGGTCACCATTGCTGCAGAAAGAAACAAAATGTGCTTCTGTGAGATCTCCGTGAGAACTCTGTGAGCCTGCAGGATGCAGATATCACAGAAAGCAACTTTTCTTGCCCTCATTCGTGACTCTCTGGGGAATGGGCAGCTGCCAAGCACAACTTCTAAAGTCCCCATGGCAAGCATTCCTCCCCAACTGCCCAGGTAGTATTTATGCTATATTTTACCGTAACTGTCAGAAATGTGCATATTCTTTTCAGGAACAAACTGTCTGCAAAGGACTTTGCCTCTCAGAAATTTATGCTAGTGAGAATGAACTGGAGACTGAGCTTGGACTTTCCATTATCCCTCCCTGTCTCTCACTCACTGTAGACTCAATTCCTACAGATTGTTCTTTCAGGGCTTGGAACTGAGGATATAGGACATCACTATCATTCCATTCATAAGAAGCAATTTTGTCATACACAGTGGCGAAGGTGTACATCAATTGTTTACAGATATAGGTTCACATTCTTAGGAAATAACTTGGCTGGTTTTGGTCAATACAGCAACCAGTTGGTAAAGTAATACACTAGCTTATATGCTGAGCCTAAGAGGAGAAAGCAGCAGTTATGTGGTTCAAGTCCCCCAGTGCGTGTCTCACTTGCTGATAAACTCTTCAAGGGAAGAGCAAGTAACCTAAGAATTAGCTTGGCATATACCTGGTAGATACTGCTACACACCTTTCCTATGTCCATGTAAGACCTTGCTAAATAGTCATGACATTTTTTTCCATAGTCTCAGCAAGACCTAAGCATCTTTCATAGCCAGAAAGCTTTAAAATTCAGTAAGAGTCAAGATATAAAGTAAAATGAATTTGCTGTCACAGAAGCAAGTGGTTGGGGTAATGATGTTCCTCAGATATTATGCATCAATTTATCACAAGAATAGACTTAAACATTATTATCAATAAAATGGTAACCTTTTGTAGTTGGCATATGAGGTGACTGATGCTTTATTTAAAGGCTTTACATGCATCTTTTTGCTTATATTTTTAATTCTCATAACAATCCTACAAGGGAAACATTATTCTCTTCTTTTCAGATGAGATTCAGAAAAACTGACTTGCTCAAGACTGCAAGGTTAAGATTAATACCAAATCATTTATCCATCTATTCCCCAGGTATTTATTGTGTATCTACTATTTCCAGCCAGTCTTACTCCAAAGCTCATGCCCTTCCCACTCTACTCTCCTGACTCCCCCTATCTAGGTCTTAGCCATGTCTCATATATATAGCCCAATGCCCAGGAATTAGAAAAAAATGTTAGGACATTTGAGGGGAAAAAAGACATAACAAAGAGGAGTGGAGAGTAATAGATAATAGAGACTACACCAGGCTTAGCATCAAGACATATGTTTAAATTCTGATGCGAGTGGTGTGGGACAGGTCACTTCCCCTCTCTGCACTTTAGTTTTCTCACCTATAAAATGAGGAGTTTGAGATTAATGATCTATATGTTCCCTCCCAGTTCTAACAAACTGGGATCCAGCAAGCAGGCTGGGGGCTTGGGGCTCTAGTCCTGACTTCATCATGGAAGGAGAAGGAAATGAAAGAGAAAGAAATTTAGAGCTGGAAGAAAAAAGAGAAAGAGGAGTTAACTATTCAGAAGAGTGGAGTGTAGGTAGGAGGCTATGTTATTCCTTACCTATTTGCACCTGCAGTAGAGCAGCTGAGCCTGAAACAAAAAAAAATAATTCAATAACAAGAAATCCTCATATGGACTTCCCGGTTAGGATCTAGTGCTAGCGAGGAGACTCACAGGGTTTCAAGGACCCAAGGGCCTTTGAACCTATCAGTGGCAATTCCCAGGGCCCCATTTTATTATTCGCAGGCTTGGAGCTCAAGTCCCTCTGCTCAGAGGGACTCCATATAGAAACCTCCAGGTTTATATCAGGACTCCATATAGAAATCTCATTGGAACAGATGCTGGCCTTCACACCCCATTCCTAAGACACCCCCATGACCTATAGGATAAAGGGCAAAAAGAATGGGAGACTCACAGGCCCAGGGCAGCATCCTCTCCATTGTGCCTCCACACCAGCTGCCTTGCTCAGCCTCTTGGTTCAGCCTTATTTAAGGAAGAGGTCCCTTTTATCATTGTGGGAGCAGCTTAGCTGCCATCTCATGACCCCAAGTCATGAGACCATCATTTTCCTGTCTCCTATCATTTATGACAGCAAGCACCCCTACCCCACCCAGAGGGACAGAAACCTAGCAAAGGCAGCAAAGACCCCCTCACCAGCCCAGGCCCAGCTACTCAGACAGAACTCCTTGCTGTTGGAAGCCTTAGCTGGACACTGAGGCTGAGTTCTTCCCTCAGAGAATGCAGAAGCCCTGGGAGAGAATGAAGGGTGTTATGCTGGGACTTAAGGTCCCCAGGTCCAGGGCTCAGGGCTAGAAAAGCTCATGGGGGATTGAGCCAATATATTGGAATTCTCATTTAAAGCATGTAATTTTCCTCCTGATGGACCAAGCCCAGTGCCCAAAGTCAGCAGCAGGGTCTTGGAAGGAATCCAGTTCAGGAAAGTGGCATGATTATCCCCGTGCGTCATCTCCTCCTCAGTTCCTTGTGCTTTTGCTGCACAGCTGTAGAGGAAGGATGGAACAACTATAAGATGCTGCAGCTGCCAGCTCTTCAGCTTCTTCTTCCCTTATTGCAGCCAAGGGCAAGAATGGGGAGAGGGCAGCTGCTGCCAGAGAAACATTATCTTTGTAACCCTGCCCCCTTCTCCTCACCCTAGGAGGAGTGGTGGAAGTATGGTGCAAAGAACATTGTAATCTACTTTGCTAGAGTCTGACTCCCTAGGGAAAAAACAAAAACAAAAACAAAAAAAAAACAGACTAGATTTGTGAGTAAGAGAGATATATGGCTGAAAGAGGGGTCAGATGCACTTGGGAAGCTAGGGTTGCAGGTGCCAGGCTCTGTTTTGTCTCACCTTGATAACCCCAAGGCTATAGATTTTCCACTGCCAGTGGCTGTACCCCTCAGTACTGGGGCTAAGCCAGGCAGATAAGAGAGGGCACAGGTGCAGGGGCAGCTGCCAGCTTTTGCTTAAAAGCAAATCCTCAGGCTGAGCCAAGAATTTCCTCAAGGATTCTAGCCTCCTTTTAGCCCGCTTAAGAAGGAGGTGGTTCATGGCCATGTTCATAGATATGGTTTGGCTCTGTGTTCCCACCAAATCTCATGTTGAATTGTAATCTTCAATGTTGTGGGAGGTATCTGGTGGTAGGTGATTGGATCATGAGGGTGGTTTCCCCCTTGCTGTTTGCCTGATAGTGAGTTCTCACGACATCTGCTCGTTTGAAAGTGCGCAGCACTTCCCCCTTCTCTCTCTCTCTCTCTCTCTCTCTCTCTCTCTCTCTCTCCCACTCCGCAATATGAAGAAGGTGCTTGCTTCCCCTTTACCCTTCCACCATGAATGTAAGTTTCCTGAGGCCTCCTCAATCATAATTGACTAACAGTTCCTCACAGCCTACAGAACTGTGAGTCAATTAAACCTCTTTCTTCATAAATTACCCAGTCTCAGGTAGTTCTTTATAGCAATGTGAGAATGAACTAATACATTCATCTTTAGCTATGTGGCACATGGCACAGACTAGGCACTTGATAAAAATTGGTTTAATTAATAAATGTCTTGTCTTCAACTGTTCTGGTGTTGGCAATATTCAACCAATAAGCTACTCCTGACCTTATTCATTGTCTATTGCTGTATGGCAAATTACTCCAAAGCTTAACCACTTAAAACAATAAGGCAATATTTATTATTTCATATAGTTTCTGTAATTCAGGAATAGCTTACCTGAGTGGTTCTGGCTTGGGTTTTCTCATGAAGTTGCAGTCAAGATGTTGGCTGGGGCAGTCTTTGAAGGTTTAATGAGGGCTGGAGGATCCACTCATAAGATATGTCACTCACATGGCTAGCAAGCTGGTGCTGGCTGTTGGCAGGAGGCCTCAGTATTTCCTTGATGTACTTCTCCGTAGGGATTCTAGAGTGGCAGACAGCTTCTCCCAGAGTAAGTAAATCAAGAAAGAGCATAGTAGAAGTCACATTCTGTCATATCCCCAATATCCCATTGGTCAGATCAGCCAAAAATTGATGACACTATCCCTGCCCTCCAGGAACTCAGAGACTAGTTGGGGAGATAGGGCTATTGTGGGGTGCCATGGGAGCACAGGGCAAGAGTACTTGGCTCCAACTGAGTTGCTTACCCATAGCCTCCCAAGTCTCTGACTCACCCAACTGGAGTTTTTAGTAGGGTTGTCAGATTTTTATACACTTACCCACTGTCCTCCAGGGACATGTGCCTGGCACATGGAGAGTGCTCAATAAATCTTGAGTTTCCTTCTTCTTTTTCCAGACATGATTCCTGTATGAGGCCCACTTTATTGGTAGAGCTCCTGATGGGTCTTACTCTCCCAGTTTGCTGACTGGGTCTGCCCAGCTGCTTTGCTGTCCACTGTGCACATATCTACAACTCAGGATGGGACTTGCCAGACTACAGCCCATGTCTTGGCTTCCATCAATCAAGTTACTTCCCAGGCAATAGAACAGTCTGCGTCTTTTAGGTTAAATGATCTCCACTCTGTTCTTCCTTTCTTCTTTGAACGGTAAAAATATACATTGGCATACAGAAGGGCAGATAATCCAGCCCAAGATCTTTGGAAAATTAGTAAAATCTTACCAGGTATATAAATCTTACTAGTATATCCAGTAAAATCTTACCAGGTATATAAAAATTATTGCTCAAGATTCCCAATATTCTCACGTCTTACTATTTGTCTAACACCTAACACCTAAGATATATTTTTCTATTACCTTGACCCAAAACATTTTTTTCCATTTCACAGTAACTTGAAGATTGGCCTAGAAATATTTCTGATCCCTTGGAAAAGAAACACTGAAATTATCATTCACCTCCTACTTCTATCACTACCTGAGAGCCCCCAAACCCCGCCCAATAGGCGGACCTACATGAGCGCTGAACCACACACATGGAAAAAGGAAAATTGCACGTCGTTTAAGGGAAACAAGTAGCCTAAAGAAGGAAAACCAAATACATTTCAATAAGTACAAAAGTAATTGTGAACTTTGCATTATTTTTCATTAATAAATGTTTTATGTAATATTTTTGACATCTCATAAGACAAGTCTTTATTACTTTTATTTTTTAAAAAAATATTTTCAGTTCATAGGGAGAGGAAGCAGAGCAAGATGGCCAAACAGAAGCCTCCAATGATCATCCTCCCCACAAGAACACCAAATTAAATAACTATTCACACAAGAAAGGACCTTCATAAGAACCAAAAATCAGGTGAGCAATTACAGTACCTGATTTTAACATCATAGCAAGGAAAGAGGCCCGAACAGCATAGGAAAGACAGTCTTGAATTGCTGACACACCCTTCTCGCATCTCCTGGCAGCAGCAGCAAGTGCATGGTGCAGACAGGGAATCTATATGCTTGGGGAAGGGAGAGCACAGTGATTGTGGGACTTTGCATTGGATCTTAGTGCTGCAAAAACCAACACAGGATAGAATTCAGTGGGCACCAGGCCTAGCCAGAGAGAAATTGCCCATCCCAGTGGTCAGAAACTGAGTTCCAGCTAGCCTTGGCACCACAGGCTGAAGTGCTCTGGGGTCCTAAATAAACTTGAAAGGCAGTCTAGGCTACAAGGACTGCCAGCAGACGTGGGGTACACACAACCCAGTGAGACACCAGCTGGGGCAGCCAAGGAAGTACTTGCACCACCCCTCCCTCAACCTGAGGCAGTACTGCTTGCAGCTCTGAAAGAGACGACTTCTTTCTGCTTGAGGAGAGAAGAAGAAAGAGCAAAGAGGACTTTGTCTTGAAACTTGGATACCAGCTCAGCCCCAATAGGATAAGGCATCAGGCAAAGTCCTGAGGCCTCCATTCCAGGCCCCAGTTCCTGAATGACACTTCTAGAAACACCCTGGGTCAGAAGGCAATGCCCTGCCTTGAAAGGAAGAACCCAGCTATGACAGAATGAAGGATTCATCACCTTCATTCAAGGGCCCAAGGGCCTTGAATAAACATCAGCAGTAGTCGGGCAGTACTCACCACAGGCCTAGGCTGAGACCCAATAACATGCTGGCTTCAGATGTAACCCAGCACATTCCCAGCTATGGTGGCCACAGAGAGAGACTCCTTCTGCTTGAGGAGAGGAGAGGGAAGAATAAAGGGGACTTTTTATTGCAGCTTGTTTACCAGCTTGGCCACAGTTGGGTGGACCACCAAGTGGGCTCCTGGGGGTCCCCAATTCCAGGCCTTGGCTTCTAGATGGCATTTCTGGACCCACCCTAGGCTGTGAGGGGGCTCAGCACTTTGAAGGGAAGGACACAAGCCTGCCTGGATTCACACCTGTTGACTGAAGAGCCCTTGGGCCTTGAGTGAAAATCCGTGGTAGCCAGGCAGTCGTCACCTTGGGCCTTGGGCAAGATCCAGGGGTGTACTGGCTTCAGGTCTGACCCAGTATAGTCCCAGTGGTGGTGGCCACAGAGATGCTTGTGTCACCCTTCTCTCAGCTCCAGGGAGCTTAGAACAGAGGGAAAGAGACTTTGTTTGTTTGGGGGAAAGTAAGGGAAGAGAGGAGAATAGGAGTCTCTACCTGGTAATTCAGATAATTCTTTTAGATCATACCAAGGCCACCAAAGGGGGATCTCTACAAGTCTGTAAGAGTCACATAGTTTACTGGGCTGGGGTTGCCCCCTAATGCAGACACAGTTGCAGTGACCAAAGACTTAGATCACAACACCCAAGTCCTTTCATTTTTTTGGTTTGTTTGTTTTTGTTTTTGTTTGTTTGGGTTTTTTTGTTTCTTTTTTGTTGTTGTTGTTTGTGTTTTTGAGACAGAGTCTCACTTTGTCACCCAGGCTGGAGTGTAATCTCGGCTCACTGCAACCTCCGCCTCCTGGGTTCAAGCGATTCTCCTGCCTCAACCTCTCAAGTAGCTGGGATTATGGGCATATGCCACCATGCCCGGCTAATTTTGTCTTTTTGGGTTTTTTCAGTAGAGACGGGGTTTCACCATGTTGGTCAGGCTGTTTTCGAACTCCTGACCTCTGGCGATACTACTGCCTTGGCCTCCCAAAGTGCTGGGATTATAGGCATGAGCCACCACGCCCAGCCCAAGTCCCTTCAAGTACCAGGAAAGTCTTCTTAAGAAGGATGTACAAACAAGTCCAGACTGCGAAGACTACAATAAATACCTAACTCTTTAATACCCAGACATCAACCAACATTCACAAGTATCAAGACCATCCAGGAAAACATGACCTCACCAAGCAAACTAAATAAGGCACCAATGATTAATCCCAGAGTAACAGAGATATGTGACCTTTCAAACAGAATTCAAATAGCTATTTTGAGAAAACAAAAAAAATCAAGACAACACAGAGAGGGAACTCAGAATCCTATCAGATAAACTTAACAAAGAGATTGAAATAATTTTTAAAAATCAAGCAGAAATTCTAGAGCTAAAAAGTTCAACTGACATATTAGAGAAAGCATCAGATTCTCTCAACAGAATTGATCAAGATGAAGAAAGAATTAGTGAGCTTGAAGACAGGCTATTTGAAAATACACAGCCAGAGGAGACAAAAGAAAAAAGAACAAAAAAGAATGAAGTTAGCCTTAAAAAGGAGGTAGAGAGAAATAGGGGCAGAAGGTTTATTCAAAGGGATAATAACAGAAAATGTCTTAAACCTAGAGAAAGATATTACTATCCAAGTACAAGAAGGTTATAGAACACAAGCAGATTTAACTCCAGGAAGACTACCTCAAGGCATTTAATAAGCAAACTCCCAGAGGTCAAAGGTAAGAAAAGATTCTAAAATCAGCAAGAGAAAAGAAACAAATAATATTCAAAGGTGCTCCAGTACATCTGGCAGCAGACTTCTGAGTGGAAACCTTAAAGGCCAGCATTGGTTAGATCATCTAGACAGAAAATCAACAAACACTGGACTTAATCTGCACTATAGACCAAATAGACCTAATAGATATGTACAGAATATTTTATCCAATGGCTGCAGAATACACATTCTTCTCCTCAGCACATGGATCATACTCAAGGATAGACCATCTATTAAGTGCTGAAGGAAAAAACTTTTATACTAGAATAGTATATCCATCTGACAAGGAATTAATAACCAGAATATATAATATGTTTCATTTGTTTCAAGAAACAGATGAAAATGTAAACACAACATACCAAAACCTATGGGATACAGTTAAAGCAGTACTAACATGAAAGTCTATAGCATTGAATGCCTACCTCAAAAAAGTAGAAAAAAATTTAAAAAACAACATAATGATGCATCTTAAAGAACTAGAAAAGCAAGAGCAAATGAAACCCAATATTAGTAGAAGAAAAGAAATAATAAAGATCAAAGAAGAAATAAACAAAATTGAAAGGGAAAAACATACAAATATCAATGAAACAAAAATTGGTTTTGTGAAAATATAAACAAAATTGACAAACCTTTAGCCAGACTAAAAAAAAGAGAGAAGACCCAAATAAATAAAATCAGAGATGATAAAGGAGACATTAAAATTCATACTTCAAAAATCCAAAAGATCATTAGTGGCTACTATAAGCAACTATATGCCAATAAATTATAAAATCTAGAAGAAATAGACAAATTCCTAGATACATACAACCTACCAAGATTGAACTGTGAAGAAATCCAAAACCTGAACAGACCAATAACAAGTAACAGGATCAAAGCTGTAATAAAAAGTCTCCCAGCAAAGAAAAGCCTGGGACCCAAAGGCTTCACTGCTGAATTCTACCAAACATTGAAAGAACTAATACCAATCCTACTCAAACTATTCTGAAAAATAGAGGAGGAGAGAATACTTCCAAACTCATTCTACAAGGTCAGTATCATCCTGATACCAAAACAAGACAGAAACATATATATAAAAAGAAAACTACAGGCCAATATCCCCAATGAATATTGATGCAAATGTCCTCAACAAAATACTGGCAAACTGAATTCAACAACACATTAAAAATTCATTCATAGTGACCACCTGGGATTTATCCCAGGGATGCAAGAATGGCTCAATCAGTGTGATACATCATATCAACAGAATGAAGCACAAAAATCATGTGATCATTTCAACCGATGTTGAAAAAGCATTTGATGAAATTCAACGTCCCTTCATTATAAAAACCCTTAAAAAACTGGGGATAGAAAGAACACATTTCAACATAATAAAAGCCATACATGACAGACCCAGAGCTAGTATCATACAGAATGGGGAAAAACTGAAAGGCTTTCCTCTGATATCTGGTATAAGACAGATATACCCACTTTTACCACTGTTACTCTATGTAGTACTGGAAGTCCTAGCTAGAGCAATCAGACAAGAGAAAGAAATAAAGTGCATCCAAACTGGAAAGCAAAATGTCAAATTATCCTTGTTTGCAGATGATACAATCTTATATTTGGAAAAACCCAAATACTCCACACACAAAAACTATTAGAACTGTAAACAAATTCAGTAAAGTTGCAGGATACAAAATCAATGTACAAAAATTAGTAGCATTTCTATATGCCAACAGTGAACAATCTGGAAAAGAAATCAAAGAAGTAATCCCGTTTACAATAGCCACAAATAAAATTAAATACCTAGGAATTAACTAAACCGAAGAAGTGAAATATCTATTCAATGAAAACTATAAAACCCTGATGAAAGAAATTGAAGAGAACACCAAAAAATAGAAAGATATTCCATGTCATCCATGAATTGGAAGAATCAATATTGTTAAAATGTCCATAGTTCTCAAACAATCTATAGATTCAATGCAATCTCTATCAAATTACCAATGACATGCTTCACAGAAATTTTTTAAAAATTTCAAAATGTATATAGAACCACAAAAGACCCAGAATAGCCAAAGCTATCCTAAGGAAAAAGAACAAAAATGGAAAAACCACATTACCTGTCTTCAAATTATACAACAGAGCTATTGTAACCAAAACAGCATGGTACTGGTGTAAAAACAGACACATAGAACAGTGGAACAGAATAGAGAACCCAGAAATAAATCATACATCTACAGTGAACTCATTTTTGACAAAGATGCTGGGAAAACTAGATTGCCTATATGCAGAAGAATGAAACAAGATACCTATCTCTCGCCGTATACAAAAATCAAATCAAAATAGATTAAAGACTTAAATCCAAAACCTCAAACTATGAAACTACTAAAAGAAAACATTGGGGAAACTCTACTGGACATTGGACTGGGCAGAGACTTCTTGAGCAATAACCCACAAGCACAGGCAACCAAAGCAAAAATGAACAAATGGGATTACATCAAGTTAAAAAGCTTCTGCACTGCAAAGGAAACAACAAAGTGAAGACACTACCCACAAAATGGGAGAAATATTTGCAAACCACCCATCTGACAAGGAATTAATAACCAGAATATATAAGAAGGTCAAACAATTCTATAGGAAAAACCTAATAATCTGATTAAAAATGGGCAAAAGATCTGAACAGACATCTCTCAAAAGAAGACCTACAACTAGCAAATAGGTATGGAAAGGTGTTCACATCATTAATCATCAGAGAAATGTAAATTAAAACTACAATGAGATATCTTCTCACCCTAATTAAAAAATGGCTTTTATTTAAAAAAATAGGCAATAACAAATGCCAGCAAGGATGTGGAGAAAAGAGAACCCTTATACACTGTTGGCGGGGATGTAAATTAGTACAATCACTATGGAAAACAGTTTGGAGGTTCCTCAAAAAACTAAAAATAGAGCTACCATATGATCCAGCAATCCCACTTCTAGGTATATACCTAAAAGAAAGGAAATCAGCATATCAAAAAGATATCTGCACTCTCATGTTTATTGCAGCACTATTCACAATAGCCAAGATGTGGAAGCAACTTAAGTGTCCATTCACAGACAAATGGATAAACAAAACGTGGTGCATATACACAATGGACTACTATTCATCCATAAAAAATCAATGAGATCCCATCATTTGCAACAAAATGAATGAAACTGGCAGTCATTATGTTAAGTGAAATAATCCAGGCACAGAAAGACAAACATTGCATGTTCTCACTTACTTGTGGGAGCTAAAGATTAAAACAATTGGACTCACGGAGATAGAGTAATAGAAGGATGGTTACCAGAGGCTGGGAAGGGTAGTCAGGAGGGAGGGAAAAGAAGGATGATTAATGAGTTAAAAAAAAATAGGTAGAAAGAATAAATAAGATCTAATATTTGCTAGCACAACAGGGTGACTATATTTTTAAAAATTCAGTTGCTCATTTAAAAATAACTAAAAGAGTATAATTGGATTGTTTGAAACACAAAGGACAAATTCATGAGGTGATGGATACCTGATTTACCCTGATGTGATTTTTATGCATAGCATGCCTGTATCAAAATATCTCATGTAGCCCATAAATATATACACCTACTATATACCCACAAAAATTAAAAATTAAAATTTTTTAACAAGCACATTACACCTGCACAAATAGCAATGAAATAGGAATTCCAATGCTTATTTACATCTCTTAAAGAATATTTAAAAGGCTCTACTATGTAAGCATTGGCAACATTTTTCAAAATTGCCATTCTACATTCTCCTCCAGAGATGTTGGGCTGGGACATTTCCCCCAATAAAGCCCAAATCCCTGTCTTCACATCCACCCTTCATAGTTTCTATGCCTTTTCACGTCCCTGTTATTTTCCAGCTCTTTCTGTCTAATTCTCTCATCTTTCCTTCTACTTCTGCAGACCTTCCCCTCTCTCTCAACCCAGTCCACAAATTTTTTTCATGTTTTTAAAGTTGTCTTTTTTGTGTTGGAAACTGAAACTGTCATTAGCTATCCATGTGTTTTCTTTCTCTTTTTGTTTTTTATTTTTATTGTTTTTATTTTTATGGATTTAGGGATACAGATGGAGGTGTGTTACGTGGATATACCGTGTAATGGTGAAGTATGGGCTTTTAGTGTACCCATCACCTGAATAGTGCACATTGCACCCAATAGGCAGTATTTCATCCATCATCCCTCTTCCACCCTCCCACCTTTTGTAGTCTCCATTGTCTACTATTCCACTCCATATGTTTAGCTCCTTTTTACAAGGGAGAACATTTGGTGTTTGACTTTCTGTTTCTGAGTCATTTCACTTGTGATAATAGCCTCTGATAAGGACTACGGTGTCGTAAATGTCTACGCTGCAATTCCATACTCAGGCAGAGACTGCCTCCTTATTTTTCTCTCCCATTGATTCCATCCATGTTGCTGCAAAACACATTTCATTCTTTTTTTGGCTGTGTGGTATTACATTAAATATGTATACCACATTTTTTAATCCAATCATCTGTTGATGAACACTTAGACTGATTCCATGACTTTGCTGTTGTGAATTGTACCGCAATAAACATGTGAATGCAGGTGTCCTTTTGATATAATGATTTCTTTTCTTTTGGGTAGGTACCTGGGAGTGGGATTACTGGATCAAAGGGTAGTTCTATTTTCAGTTATTTGAGAAATCTCCTATTGTTTTCTATAGTGGTTGTACTAATTTACTTTCCCACCAACAGTGTATAAGTGTTCCCTTTTCTCCACATTCTCACCAATATCTGTTGGTTTTTGGCAGTCCCCCAATTCTCTTTCACAAAAATATAGGAATTGGACAGCCAAGGTCTTTATTTAGTACAATGAAGACAGAAGGGTGTTAAAGGAAGGTGGGGAACACTCACATATTAATAAGTCTTGTCCCCACCCCACAAACGATAAGCAAAGTGGAACAGATCTTAAGCTATGGGGGAGCTTTTGTTGGTTGTTATTCTCTTTCTTTTTTTCTTTTTCTTTTTTTTTTTTTTTTTTTTTTGACGGAGTCTCGCTCTGTTGTGGCTGGAGTGCAGTGGCACGATCTCGGCTCACTGCAACCTCCACCTCCCGGATTCACGCCATTCTCCTGCCTCAGCCTCCCGAGTAGCTGGGACTACAGGCGCCCGCCACCACGCCTAGCTAATTTTTTGTATTTTTAGTAGAGACAGGGTTTCACCGTGTTAGCCAGGATGGTCTCGATCTCCTGACCTTGTGATCCACCCGCCTCGGCCTCCCAGAGTGCTGGGATTACAGGCGTGAGACATCGTGCCTGGCCATTGGTTGTTATTTTCTAGAAAACGGGAGCAGATAGAATTTTCTAACTCTGGCTTTGCAAATACCGTAATTGTTCTAGCAGACTGGTACCTGCTGAAAAACCTCAGATGACTTGTAGTAACTTGAATATGATTATCTCTCAGTAACTGTGTTGAGAACTTTCTGGAAATTATATCTCTAGGGGTGGGGAGAAACTGGGAGGACTGGGTGCGCGTGCAGGGATCAGAAGCCGGTTGGTGGGTGAAAGGTTTTCTTGCTCTAGGGAGATTCTTCAAGCAATCACTATGTTAACAGACACAGGTGTTTCCCTTCCTTCATATGAGGAAGATCAGGGATCCAAACTTACTCGAAAAACTAAAGAGGCACCATTCGTACCTGTTGGAGCAGCAGGTTTTGCAGCAATTGTTGCATATGGATTATACAAACTGAAGAGCAAGGGAAATACTAAAATGCCCATTCATCTGATCCACATGCGTGTGGCAACCCAAGGCTTTGTTGTAGGAGCAATGACTGTTGGTATGGGCTACTTCATGTATCGGGAATTCTAGGCAAAACCTAAGCCTTAGAAGAAGAGATGCTGTCTTAGTCTTGTTGGAGGAGCTTGCTTTAGTTAGACGTCTCATTATTGAAGTTACCTATTATTGCTGGAAATAAACTAATTTGTATGGGTTTAGATGGTAGCATGGCATTTTGAATATTGGCTTCCTTTCTTGCAGGCTTGATTTGCCTGGTGACCGAATTACTAGTGACTAGTTTACTAACTAGGTCATTCAAGGAAGTCAAGTTAACTTAAACATGTCACCTAAATGCACTTGATGGTGTTGAAATGTCCACCTTCTTAAATTTTTAAGATGAACTTAGTTCTAAAGAAAATAACAGACCAATCCTGAAGGTACTCCCAGTTTGCTTCAGAATCTCACATATTTTGGATGTTGTATAAGAGTCCTATTTGCCCCAGTTAATTCAACTTTTGTCTGCCTGTTCTGTGGACTGGCTGGCTCTGTTAGAACTCTGTCCAAAAAGTGCATGGAATATAACTTGTAAAGCTTCCCACAATTGACAATATATGTGCATGTGTTTAAGCCAAATCCAGAAAGCTTAAACAATAGAGCTGCATAATAGTAGTATTTATTAAAGAATCACAATTGTAAACATGAGAATAAAGGATTCTAGTTTAGTTTTTGTAATTGCAAATTATATTTTTGCTGCTGATATATTAGAATAATTTTTAAATGTCATCTTGAAACAGAAATATGTATTTTAAGCACTCACGCAAAGGTAAATGAACACTTTTTAAATGTGTGTGTTGCTTATTTTTTCAATAAGAATTGTAAACATTGAACTGAACAGATTACCTATAACGGATTTGATAAATGACTTATGAGCAAGCTGGTTTGGCCAGACAGTATACCCAAACTTTTATATAATATACAGAAAGCTATTACACTTGTGAACTTCTCTTGTCTAATCTGAATTTACATTCCATGGTGATAACATGTTATATGTATTGTTATTAAAGTAAGTGACCCATGTCAAAAAAAAAAAAAAAGAAATTATATCTCTAACTCAAGATCTTTGCTCTCAACGCTTGAGGTCAAAAGTCAGAGCATAAACAGAGGTGATGCTGAGGCAAGAACAGTGACTGACAGGGCAGGGGAGGAGGATGGAGGCGCATTGGGGCTGACCTGCATAGCCCTTCCCTTTGATGAAAAGAATCTATTTCTTCCATAAGATAAACACAACACTGAAGAAAAAAGAAATGACCCAATGCAGACATTACTTAGTTCAATAAGACCAGCTCTATTACTTGTCAGTAGAGAGGACCAATAAAACTATGTAAGAAAATGGACACTGACATTCAACACTGTTGCCCCCTACCCCATACATGGGTGAGTAGAGAATGTTTTGCATGTTTTTATCCAGATACGTTTTTCTAATTATACTGGAATTAATGTGATATCTCCACTATTGAAACCTTTTTGAGATCCCAAGGCAATGACAGTTTTTAATTCCCTGAGGCAACCTTCTAAATTAGACGACCTCACTTCAAATGATTTTTGATTACTGACTGTGTAATGCAAGTTTAACCACTGAGCTCACTTCAAACAGGGAAATGCTCAAAAGTAAGGTATTCCAGATTAAAAATTCCTAGGGACCAAAACCATGCCTCATTTATATTTTCCATGACCCCATGGCATAGTGGACTTTATTACATAGAAATATAACTTTAAAAAATTATTACATTGAATCTGAATCTGACTTGAACACCAACTGTATGATCACCTCTCCATGCCTCAGGCTCCTTCCAATGTAAAATAAAACTGGGGACTTTAAACTCAAATGCTTTCAGATTCAGGCAGGCAAAGTGAACGTGTGAGGTAGCCTGAGTACCAGTAGGGAGTAATGAGGACTATGATAATGCCCATTAATCTGCAAATTCATTAAAATTGTGCTGCTGCCCTCAAAAAAAAAAGTTTTCTGATTATATTTGGCCTGCAAAACACCTGTCTGAAATGCTGTCTAAGGTTGTTGCTTCCCTCATCCCTTATATTGTTCTTGAGTCAGCCATTGCTCTGGTACACGTTCTTTCTAAGGACAGTCAAAAACAATACTGGGGGAGAGAGAGGTAAGTGGGTGATAACCTCCAACCAGAGCTTCCCAAGGAGATATCACTGTGTCATTAATGCCTATGCTGGAGTTCCATACTCAGGCAGAGATTGCCTCCTTATTTTTCTCTCCCATTGATTAACTAACTGATCCCCTGTAGTTACTGTTGCTAAGTTTCAACTTAGAATAAGCCACAAAAAGCAGAACACACCAAAAAAGACATCTGGGAATGAACATCAAAGGTGTTTGGAGTTTTCCAATTTATTAGTTGCAGAAAGTAAGACTCTAGTGAGCAGAGGGAGTCAGGATCATTAAAAATGCTGCCATGGACCCACAGAAACATCAGAACAATCCCAGAGTCCTGCAGAGAGGGGTGGAGACAGCAGTCGCTGGCTAGTCTAGGCAGAGAAGGCAAAGCCCACCCTGTTGTTGGCCATGTCATAGACAGAGCAATATTCCTTGAGGAAGACATCCCCCAGAATCCAGAGGGGCTGCCCACTGCGGGAGGGCAGGCAGGTGGCCTCAGTTCAAAGCCTGCAGTAGCCATTGTTCTGAAGAGACAAAGGACAATGAAGATATAACTAGCTGTACTGTAGAGACCTTTCCCCACAGGGACTCCCCACCTTATATTACGTGACACCTGTAGGGGGCCCTGAATTCTTGTTCAGTCTCAGCCTGGTCCCTGGTGCCCCGCTCACATCATAGGTGCCCAGATGTGAGCTGGGACATGGAACACCTGTTTGGGCCCACCAAATCCCAGTACCCTGGAAGCCAGGAGTGAATATGTACATTGAAGACATAGGCAGAGGGAGGCAGAGGAAACTGGGCCCCGCCGATGATGAAGGTGATGGTGGGCATGCTCTGTATGTAGCTGCAGTCGACCACAAACTGAGAGGGGGAAGAGGCAAAGCTGAGGCGCTCCAGGGGACTAGAAGCCCAGGTAAAAGGCCCAAGGCCCACTTTGTTCCCGTGAGTTCCCTGTAAGACTTTCCCCTCCACCTTCCAGTAAAGGCTGTTTCAGAGCATGGAAGGCCTGGCCTTCCCAGGAATAACTCTGACCAGGCCCTCTTGCTTTCTTGAGTCCTCTCCTTAAATACATCTCAGCTTTTGGATTTTGGTTGTATTGATATGGTCATAAATAAGGAGCTTATTCTAGAACAGAGTCTCTAGCCTTGGAAAGTGAAAATTACAGAGAAAAGGCATGGGGCACACACTTGTGGAAGCATACTCTCCCACACACTCATATCCACATTTGTGTGCACATGTCCATGTACTCACCATAGCATGTGCACACATGTATGCATGCACATGTACACATGTGCACACACACACACACACACACAACCTGAGAAATCAAGATTTAGTCTGGGAATAGATTCTTGCATGCAGGGAGAAGCAAACAACAGATATGAGTACAAAGCGGGCAGGTGTGGGGAGAGGAGGCTACTCAGAGTGAAATCCAAAGATGTATTCCTATGGGAGAAAGAAACCAAAAGGAATGGAAAAATGTGTTGACTCTAATATTTCAGAGCAGTCAAGTGATAGTGGCCAGAAAGCTGAAATTTGCCCCTAGGACACACAGTGGATTCACAGCACCTCCTGACAACCATTCACCCCATACTCAACCAGTCTGAGTAGAGATGGTGTTACTCCCTCCCCTTCCCCTTCCTTGCGTTGAAGGTTCATGACAGAAATGCCATGCTGTGTCCCCACCCATCTTTCCTGCCAAAGCCTCAGGTCCCATCCAACCCTTCCTCCTCTCTGTTGTGAACTCCTTGCACTCAGGCGCTTGTGTTGAGTCTGCCTGGGTGTGCAGAAAAGCCCTTGGCTTCTGGTACTCACATCACCATTCTGAGCCTGCTGGACTCCTGTTGCCTGCAGGAAGGAGCCCATGTACTGCTGGGGAACGGCCAGCAGGAAGGTCCCGGTATCCACAATGGCCTGGCAACACTCAGAGCACAAGCCAGTGGCCTGGTTACCGATGGCAAATCTGAGGGGGACATCAGGACAAAGAGAATCAAGTGCCTCTACCAAAAACATGAGCCATGTCATCCCTTGTCCCCCAACCCAGCAGCTCTGATGTTCTTCTTCTTCCAGGCAGCCAAGCCACTCCTATTACACATCTGCCCATGAAATGCTTCTGTCCATTTGTCATTATTGGACTCGCATCCTCAGTCTTGATCTAGTGCTCACTCCAGCTCTGACTGAAAGCTCTAGGAAGACAGAGCCTGTGTCTTATCTTCTTTCACCTACCTATATGGGGTCCAGCACATAGTGCCAAACACAGTCAGGGCTTGTAATCAGTAAATAGCAGCATTTTGAGCACCTACTATGTGGAAGACACTCTTTCAGGATTTATGGTGATACAAGGAGTGGGTAATTAGTGCTTACTGCTTTAAGGAGCTTATTCTAATAGAGATGGAACAACACAATTGATCAAGCCATGACTAACACTGTAAGGCAGTAGCTGATAAACCCCGTAATGTGGTACATAGACTCTTACATGATGCAGTCTCTGATTCCTTGTCTTGCTTTTTTCTACTGCTCTACCCTTCCTCTTCATCCCACATAGATGTGTTGAGATCTGTCTATGAGCCAGGTATCATGCAAGGCACTTGGAGATACAATGGTAAACAAGACATACACCACAGTCTAGTGGAGAGCCCAGATATTTAACAAAAACACACAAATGATGTCTCATTGCAGCCCTGATAGGTGCACATTACAATGTGCCAGAGAAAAGGGGACTTGATCTTTTTTGGGAAGCCAGAACAAGGATTTTTCTGAGGAAGTGATAAAGGACGAGTAGAATTGGGCTATATGAAAAGCCACCTCCATTCCATGCACAAATAATCTGCCAAGCTCTTACCTCTTTCTGCTCTTGTAGGTTGGGCTGTTTCTCCAGTGCCTTACCCAGTGACTAGGACATGTTAATTGTGACAGCAGCACAGGTAAGCATTATAGGATCAAAAGAGAAAGAAATCACTGTGCTCTGGGCCCCTGGGAGGATTTTTAGGTGAAGATACTAATTAATCTGGGCTTTGAGGAATGCCTACAAGTCAAGTAAGCACTCCAGGTGGCATGATTAAAAGAACAAAAGCAAGAAAATCATGGCCAGGTACAAGGACTTGTTGAAGTCTGTGCTTAATATCTGGAAGCACTGAGAGGCTATATTGATAGGTGGAGCCGAGATTCTGTATGGTCTTAAATACAGATCAAAGGAGTTTTGTCTTTAACTGGCATGTGATAGAGAATTCTCAGGTGTAGAAATAACTGATTTGAGCACAAGCTTAACTGATCCCAACATGGATCAAATAAGCTTGTGCTCAAATTTTGGCCTTATAAAATGTGACTTTGGACAAGTTACTTAGCCCTCTGAGCCTTGATTTCTTTATCGATAGAATGAAACATATTGCTGACCTCCTTATAGTGCTCTTGTGGAAATTATATGCAATAATATATTTAAAGTACTTAGGCCGGGCACGGTGGCTCACTCCTGTAATCCCAGTACTTTGGGAGGCCAAGGTGGGTGGATCATTTGAGGTCAGGAGTTTGAGACCAGCCTGGCCAACCTGGTGAAAGCCTGTCTCTACTAAAAGTACAAAAAATTAGCTGGGTGTGGGGGTGGGCGCCTGTAATCCCAGCTACTCGGGAGGCTGAGGCAGGGGAATCGTTTGAACCCCGGAGGCAGAGGTTGCAATGAGCCGAGATCACACTACTGCACTCCAGCCTGGGCAACAGAGTGAGACCCTGTCTCAAATAAATAAATAAATCAAATACTTAGCATAGCACCTGGCACATATCAAACATCAATGACAGCTATTACTTTCACTAATGATAGAAGGAATAAAGATTATGCTGATGGAAGTCATCAAGCTTCCAAGAATAGAAACAGATTCACAGTGCCTAGGAATGACCAACCTGCCAGCATGCTGAGACTCAGTACCCAGTTCAAAAAGTTCAGACCAGAGCTAGACACCAGAGTCTACTGAGCTCCAGGACCACCTCAGCCTGGTGGCTGGTGATTCTATTTAAGAAACCTGTGTGACGTGGCGGAACAGGAAATGTTGTTAAGCTGGAGGAACACCCTGTGAGTGTCCACAATCCACAGGAAGTGCCCTCTCTACTTACTCCTCGATGGCAATCTGCCAGTACAGTTCCGGGCTAACAGGGGTCCAGATGATCTGACCAGAATAAAGTTGGGGGTCCACACCTCCAAGGATGAGCTCTCCACCATACTGGCGGGTTGGCTGGCTAGGAAGAGATGTACAAGAACGTGAGTGCCCACACACAGTCGGTGAGGCAGTTCTCTCTCCTCTCTCCTTCCTGCACTCCCTCAGACACAGGGGTGCTGCAGATGAGGGGACGCTGTCCTCTGAGCTGCTCTCAGACTCAGCCTGCTGAGGCACAGGAGGAGACTTCTGAGAGTAACACCAAACTACTAGACACGATGCCCATAAAGAAGACGGAAGTGGAAACCAGGCACCCAAAAACAAACTAGAAAAGCATCCCAGAGAAACCCTCCCTGGGAGGAAGTGAGAACAATAGGAAACAGTTTTAGGGACAACTAGAACGGGGCCTGAGAGAGCCCGCGAGCCACTCTGAGAGGCATGCTCCCATCATGGTCAGGTCATTAACTAGACAATACTGGAAGGACTTTGGCCTTTTGTGCTCCTTATGCTGGCCAGTCGTAGAAGAAAGACACGTGAACTTCAGGTACTTTGAGGATCATGTGTTTGGGAAAGAAGGAACACGGGATAAAGTTTGGCACAAAAGTACAGTGCCAAGTGGAGCAAGAAAAGTACTGGATTTGTGATCAAGATATTTGAGTTTGAGTCTTGGCTTCACACCTACTGTGAGTGACCTTGATCAATTCTGACAAGCTGTTTGAGCCTCCATTTGCTCCCTGGCAAGATGGGGCTAATATGAGGATTTTTGAGATGTCATTTGAAGTAATTGCTAGGAGAACACTTTATAAAGCCAGACATAGTATTATGATTATTCCTCCATTATAGTTCTCTTTACTAGTAATGCTCATGTGGCTTGTTCTTTAGTGCTAATACAGCAGTCTCCAGATTTCCTAAATAAACACTGAGGGACTGTTACTCAATTTTATGAAAGGTCATCTTGTGGCTTATAGCTAATATAATTTAAAATTCTTTTTTTTTTTTTTTTTGAGATGGAGTCTCACTGTGTCGCCCAGCCTGGACTGCAGTGGCGTGATCTCGGCTCACTGCAAGCTCCGCCTCCCAGGTTCACGCCATTCTCCTGCCTCATCCTCCCGAGTAGCAGGAACTACAGGTGCCCACTACCAAGACCGGCTAAATTTTTTTGTATTTTTAGTAGAGATGGGGTTTCACCATGTTAGCCAGGATGGTCTCGATCTCCTGACTTTGTGATCCGCCTGCCTCGGCCTCCCAAAGTGCTGGGATTACAGGTGTGAGCCACCACGCCTGGCCTAATTTAAAATTCTTAAAGTGTATTTAAAATAAGATTTTTCCCAAATTTTCTGAAATACATGAATTTTATATAGCAAGTTATACTCATTGTGTCAGAACACCCTATAACCTGGACCCCATCTGATCTTGGGTTGCCTAGAATCCCCGTGGACCCTCATTTTCTGAGCCCTTCACAGGACGAAGGTTCTCACCAGGTGAAGTAGAAGCTGAAGTCAGGCTGAGTAAGCTGGCCCTGCTGCAGCATCCCCTGCATTACTGTAGGGGAATTCCCCACTGCCATGTTTGGGTAGGCCATTCCCAGGATCCCGTCAAAGTCTGGATAGTAGAAGGGGTCGCTGGGCTCATTCTCACTCAGGCCAAACTCCTGGTTATTGACAACGATGTTATGAACCTATGGCAAGCAGACAGTATGGCTTGACAATTCAGGTGCACAAATTGCATGGCTTCCCAGACTAATGTGCACAGGGTATGGAATCCAGAAACCCTCCTGGGGAGAGAACATCAGCTTCTTTCATGCAGAACCCAACCACAGGGGTGGGAGTGGAGGGTGAAAGAGCAAACTTTCTAATCAAGTGTGTCTCGGAAAAAAGAGTGTGGATGTTGGAGAAGTGGAAGAAGTTTTTTTCTGGAGTTATAGTTTCCACTTCCATGAACAGTGAAAGAATTGAATGGTTTCATACTGAACAATCTATGTGCAAGAATGATTAGAGGAATTGTAGGTGTTTGAACTAAAGAAATAAGAAAATAGTAAAAAGGCTTGTCTTCAAATATGCGAAGAGGCAGTAGACTTATCTGTGTGTTTCCAGAGGGCAGAGTTAGGACCACACAGCAAAGTTGCAAGAAGACACAACAACTTTAGCACAACATAAAGGCTTCCTGAAGTCAGGACTGCTGTGGAAGCGATTTATGTCCTGGGATGAAGGCTGAATTAGTCTTTGTGTTCCTTCCAACACTCAGCTTCTGGGAAGCTTGGACCTAATTAGTAAGCATGGGTTTCTCTAATAGTGTAAGACTCTAGAAAATGGGAGCCAAACCACAGACCCTCAGAGGCTATGAAAACATTACTTACAGTCACAGTGTCATAGCCCAGGAACACACTCAGGCTGCCACTCCCATAGGATAGTTCATAGGTTTGTCCATTGTTTCTGAAGGTGGAGGACAGGCTGGGATTGAACCTGTTGTGATTGGTTATAGAAAGACAGAATGGAATATTAATTTCATTTGCAGTTTTCCAAAACACGTGAAGGCTACTTATCCTTGATGGATTGGGCTCATCAGACCAAGGCTGGGATAGGGCATCACCCTAGATCTTTTCTTGTAGACAAACTGTGCTAGTCCTAGAAAAGTCTATGACACACTTTGCCCAAATTCCTTCCAGCTGACCATTCCCTGAGAGAAAGATTGCCTCAGACTTACCAGAAACACTGGGCCACAGGAGGGAGCTCGGGGGAAGGAAAGGAAGCCTTAGTCTGTTTCTGCTGTCTGTCTCCAAAAAAGTCAGCACTTCTGAAAAGTGGTGCTGAAGTGATAGACTGAGAGCAATTTCTAAATGTTCCAAACAGAAGGAGGATACGTGATGGACAAAGAACTCTGGACTTAGAATGATTCACCTGCACTCAAATCTCAGCTCCACCCCTCTATCTGCTCCCCTCATGGTGTGGAGGGTGGTAGTGACATACTCACAGCAGGCTTGGCTCTGGCAGTAGATGGAGGGCAGCTACAGATTGGAGGAACCCGTATCAAAGAGGACTAGGAAATTTTGGGGTGGTGTCCCAGTGCTGATCTCCCCAAAGTAGAAAGACTGCAAAAGAAAGATTTATCACCTTCATTAAGTAACCAAGCCTTGTCTTAAGAACGGACAAAGAGTTAACCCACAGGAAGCCACCCTCTGCCCAAATCATTTTCTTGGGGGAATGAGAGGCTTATCCCACAAGTTTTCCTTCCCATCTGGAGTTAGTTCCTTTCAAGATTCTACTTTTTGTCCCTAATTGCAAGCCTTTGGCCAGCTAAGACTTAGTATGGCAAGACAATATCCTCTTCCAAAGTGTTTTCTACTTTTACAATAAGCTGATATCTTCACGGATTTATCATGCTACACTGGAGTACCCAGAATTGGGGAAACAATCACTTTTTCTTTTTTCCTGGTGTCCAGACACACACACACACACACACACACACACCACCACCACCACCATCACACTCTTCTCCCCTTCCCTTTCAATGTTAGATACTTCTACCATCATTTTCCTCCCTTCTGGTCACACACTAGCAGAGGGTGCTAGGCAGCTGGAAAAGAGATAGCATGGAGAGAAAGAAGAGCTTTTCACTGGAAGGTAGTTTAAGCTCTAAGTTAACTTGGGCCAGTCATGTCACTTACCTACCTCTAGTTTCTTCACCTATAAAATGTGGGAGTTGAAATAGAAGATCCCTAACGTGGCTTCCAGCTCAGACATGCAACATAACATCTCACTAAGGACAGTCCACAGGACAGCAGAATGTCAAGATGCCCTGATGAGACTTGGTGGGCTTGAGAATATTCAGACATTTGCTCCGGGGACTTTGCATCTTTCCAAAGAGGGAGAGATGCAGTATCTGAGCCACTGGAGCTTTTGCCTGACAGCCTCACATGTATTTTCCTTCTTTCCCCTGCAACTCATTGCCAGGACTTCCTTTGGATCTCTCAGTTGACTTGAACATTCCCACCATGAATCTCTTAATCATGTAAATGAGGCTTTAGCAGGATGGGCCAGCAACGAGAGGAAAGGAGGAAAGAAAAGGAATTACTATACTCTTAGATGGTACCAACTCATAACTTATTCTGATTCTTTCCATAGAAAGGGTGAGACTTTGGTTTAGTAACTAGTCAAAAATTACAGCTAATGAGCAGTATAAGTGAGTATCTAAGAATGGTGGTTATACAAGGGTTATGGACACTCCCTGCCCCATCACTCACATGCAGGTAGTTGGTGATGGGCTCGTAAGCAACAGCATCATTATTGAAATAATACTTGGCAATTGGATCAGCCTTTGGGTGGTCCCTCAGAAACGTCTCCAGTACACCCTGCTCCTCCATTCTCTGGTGGATAGACTTGCCTTTCCTCAGAATGATCCTGCAGAGAATAGGGTAAACAAACAAAAATAGAAACGGAATGAGTCTTGGCCCCATGAAAGCAATCTCTTCAATGACCTGACCTGCAGTGTTTAAATCTCTCCAGTACTCTACTCAAGAAAAGCCCTCTATAAGCAATGCTCTCAGATTTTAGCACATTCTAACCACTGCTGTCACTCCAGAATTCCCGGTGTGGAATAGACCATATCATATTTTTGGGGTATTGTGTTTATATATTGTTTCCAGAGAATAAATATCTCGTTTCTTTCCAATCTCTTCTATAAGTTTGGGGTAAGGATTGTGCATCCTTCCTTCTTAGCCAACACCCACACCCATAACCCCCCCAACACACTCACACACCATCCATCCATTTAAAGTCTTAGTCCCCAGTGGGTGTTCCTTTCACAGTAAAAGAGTCAACCTGATTGGTGTTCCAGGAGACCTACAGAGGAAGGCCTTTGCCCTTTCCTAGCTTGTCATGTTCCCTGAAGGCTGGAATCCACAATTAGGCCAAATCCCAATATATAACTTTCCACACCTCCCGAGAGATGTAGGCAAGCAAGACCAAGACCAGGATCTTCATGGTGCTGACTTTTAACTCCCCACCAACACGCAGGACACGGTGGCAGAGCCAGAGGTTGGGGCACACAGAGGTAGGCTAGATCTGTCTCTTATATCTTGATCCCCCTGCACTTTTGGTCTCTAGGTACATGGGCTTTTCTACCTATGTACCAGCTTGTTTGCCTACAAATCCATAGATTCTGTTTGTTTTTCCCTCTGGCAAGCATCAAGAACTTTCATATTCACTCCGTAGTGAATTTAAAAAGCAATTAATGGCTTTACTGGTGGAATCTAAAGATTAGGATTGGATAACAAATGGAAAATGCACTGAGGTCAGAGGACCCTGGTGCCTGTGTCTACTGGGCAATGGGTGTTGGCAACTTCCGCCAGGACAATGGAACAATTTGCTCTTTAGCTCCTAAGGGCATGTGCTTTTTTGAGCTTTGCAGTCTACTCTCTGCTTCTCCCTCTCCTTCTCTCTCTTCCTCTTCTCTGTCTCATCTGTAGCCTTCCATATATGATTTTCATATCCCATGACATTCTTCTTTCTTTATTCTTTTCATTTTTTTCGTTTGCAAACTAGTCAATTTTTATTGAATGCTTACTCTGTGTTCACCTCTGTACTAAGCTCTGGAAGTGCAAAGATAATTAGGAAATGATCCTTGTATACAAATGCTTGCACTCTTGCTGGTATAATGGACACATAATCAAATTGTCAGGCAGTGTGACCACTCTGAGCATTTAAATGTTTGTTGAATGAGTGAGAGGGATAAAGCAATCAGAGAGAGGGAGTGGTAGTTTTTTGTGGGATGGAAAAGGCTTCATAGAGGAGGTAACATTTAAGTAAGGATCTTGCAGCGTGATAAATGAGGAAGTGAAGAAATTAAAAAAAAAAGAAAACACCATTGCAAGCAGATGAAAAGCTTCAGCAGTGGCACAAAGGGGTGAAGTTTTGTGATGATTCAGAGAACATTGTGGCCAACGTAGCCAGAAGAGCAATTCTCAGCACAGTTCATCACCAGCCCAAGACATATTTGCAGGACTTGCCTGCATGTGCCCAATTCTCATCATGCTAATTGTTACTCTGAGTATTATTTTCTAGCCAAGAAACCATTTTAAATGGAAAAGACTGTAATGCTGTAATAAGAATACTATTGAGTCTATGATACTATATTAAAGCAGTGTATATTTAACACCTTCAGAATTTTAACTATTATTTTATCAAATTATTTATGGCATGCCTCATAACTGACTACAACCAGAGCACCATGGATAGAATACTGAACCACTGCAAGAGTAGTACATGGATAGTTGCTATATACAGTACAAGGTATCTATATGGGCATGACTTTCATGATCAGAATCTTGTAATGTGAATCCTCTATGCCACACTAAGCGATATTGATTTAATTCTGTAAGCAACAATAAGCCATTAAAGTTTTTTTAATCCAGCAAGCAAAACACTGAATGCCCTTCTTCCTACCATTTATACAGAGCTTTTTACATTGTAGGCTTTCAGAAGTATTGAGTGAAAGAGATCAGTTACCAAAATAATTCCCTAAGTAAAATTGTAGCTGGCATGAAACTTTGTCATGAATCTACCCTGAAGCTATGCACAACCCCAAAGAAGGTTCAACTTTATATGTAAGATTTAATGTTTTTCTGTAGAAATATGTTTTTAAAGGGAAACTTAAGAGCCACTGTACATTCATAATGACCATAACTCCCACATGTTGAACACCAACTTTGTAGCAGACACATATTTCATGTAATCATTGCAATATCCTTGTGGGGCTAATTTGACTTTCCCAAGACCACCCATATAATGAAAGGTAGAACTGTGGTTTCAAGTCCAGTTTGTCTGAACTCCTATCTAAACACAAACTCCTCCTCTAGGCCTGGTGTGCTTAAGTTCTCTTTGAGTTAATATACATGAAAGCATCAACTTTAATGATGATGAGAAGATTTGATTTAATTTTCTATGGAAGCGATCCATTCCAAGATGACCAAATAGGAAGAGCTCCGGTCTGCAGCTCCCAGCATGATCAACACAGAAGATGGGTGATTTCTGCATTTCCAACTGAGGTACCTGGTTCATCTCATTGGGACTGGCTGGACAGTGGGTGCAGCCCATGGAGGGTCAGGTGAAGCAGGGCGGGGCATCGCTTCACCCAGGAAGCACAAGGGGTTGGGGGATTTCCGTTTCCTAGCCAAGGGAAGCCATGACAGACTGTACCTGGAAAAATGGGACACTGTCACCCAAATACTGTGCTTTTCCCAAGGTTTTAGCAACTGGCAGACAAGGAGATTCTCTCTTGTGCCTGGCTCGGTGGGTCCCATACCCACAGAGCCTTGCTTACTGCTAGCACAGCAGTCTGAGATCGAACTGTGAGGCAGCAGCCTGGCTGGGGTAGGGGTGTCTGCCATTGATGAGGCTCAAGTAGGTAAACAAAGCACCGGGAAGCTCAAACTGGGCAGAGCCCAACACAGCTCAGTAAGGCCTACTGCCTCTAGACTCCACTCTGTGGGCAGGGCTTAGCTGAACAAAAGGCAGCAGACAACTTCTGTAGACTTAAACGTCCCTGTCTGACAGCTCTGAAGAGAGCAGTGGTTCACCCAACACAGCATTTGAACTCTGAGAACGGACAGACTGCTTCCTCAAGTGGGTCCCTGACCTCCATGTAGCCTAACTGGGAGACACCTCCCAGTAGGGGCTGACAGACACCTCATACAGGCGGGTGCCCCTCTGGGATGAAGCTTCCAGAGGAAGGATCAGGCAGCAATATTTGCTGTTCTGCAGCCTCTGCTGGTGATACCCAGGAAAACAGGGTCTGGAGTGGACCTCCAGAAAACTCCAACAGACCTGCAGCTGAGGAACCTGACTGTTAGAAGGAAAACTAACAAACAGAAAGGAGTAGCATCAACATCAACAAAAAGGACATCTACACCAAAACCCCATCTGTAGGTCACCAACGTCAAGGACCAAAGGTAGATAAAACCACAAAGATGGGGAAAAACCAGAGTATTAAAGCTGAAAATTCTAAAAATCAGAGTCCCTCTTCTCCTCCAAAGGATCACAGCTCCTCACCAGCAACAGAACAAGGCTGGATGGAGAATGACTTTGATGAGTTGACAGAAGTAGGCTTCGGAAGGTCAGTAAAAACAAACCTCCAAGCTAAAGGAACATGTTTGAACCCATCGCAAGGAAGCTAAAAACCTTGAAAAAAGGTTAGATGAATGGCTAACTAGAATAAACAGTGTAGAGAAGACCTTAAATGACCTGAAGGAGCTGAAAACCATGGCATGAGAACTTCGGGACTCATGCACAAGCTTCAGTAGCTGATTCGATCAAGCAGAAGAAAGGGTATCAGTGATTGAAGATCAAATTAATGAAATAAAGCAAGAAGACAAGGTTAGAGAAAAAAGAGAGAAAAGAAATGAACAAAGCCTCCAAGAAATATGGGACTGTATGAAAAGACCAATCTATGTTTGATTGGTGTACCTGAAAGTGACGGGGAGAATGGAACCAAGTTAGAAAACACTCTGCAGGATATTATCCAGGAGAACTTCCCCAACCTAGCAAGGCAGGCCAACATTCAAATTCAGGAAATACAGAGAACACCACAAAGATACTCCTCAAGAAGAACAACCCCAAGACACATAACTGTCAGATTCACCAAGGTTGAAATGAAGGAAAAAATGTTAAGGGCAGCCAGAGAGAAACATCGGGTTACCCACAAAGGGAAGCCCATCAGACTAACAGCGGATCTCTCGGCAGAAACCCTACAAGCCAGAAGAGAGTGAGGGCCAATATTCAACATTCTTAAAGAAAAGAATTTTCAATGCAGAATTTCATATCCAGTCAAACTGAGCTTCATAAGTGAAGGAGAAATAAAATCCTTTATAGACAAGCAAATGCTGAGAGATTTTGTCACCACCAGGCCTGCCTTACAACAGCTCCTGAAGGAAGCGCTAAATGTGGAAAGAAACAACCAGTACCAGCCACTGCAAAAACATGCCAAATTGTAAAGACCATTGATGCTATAAAGAAACTGCATCAATTAATGGGCAAAATAACCAGCTATCATCATAATGACAGGATCAAATTCATATATAACAATATTAACCTTAAAATATAAATGGGCTAAATGCCCCAATTAAAAGACACAGACTGGCAAATTGGATAAAGAGAAAATATCCATCAGTGTGCTGTATTCAGGAGACCCATCTCATACAAAGACGCACATAGGCTCAAAATAAAGGGATGGAGGAAGATCTACCAAGCAAATGGAAAGCAAAAAAAGCAGGGGGTGCAATCCTAATCTGTGACAAAACAGACTTTAAACCAACAAAGATCAAAAGAGACAAAGAAGGCCATTACACAATGGTAAAGGGATCAATTCAACAAGAACTAACTATCCTAATATATATGCACCCAATACAGGAGCACCCAGATTCATCAAGCAAGTCCTTCGAGACCTACAAAGAGACTTAGACGCCCACACAATAATAATGGGAGACTTTAACACCCCACTGCCAATATTAGATAGATCAACGAGACAGAAGGTTAACAAGGATTTCCAGGACTTGAACACAGCTCTGCAACAAGCAGACCTAATAGACATCTACAGAACTCTCCACCCCAAATCAACAGAATATACATTCTTCTCAGCACCACATTGCACTTATTCTAAAATTGACCACATAATTGGAAGTAAAGCACTCCTCAGCAAATGTAAAAGAACAGAAATCACAACAAACTGTTTCTCAGACCACAGTGCAATCAAATTAGAACTCAAGATTAAGAAACTCACTCAAAACTGCTCAACTGCATGGAAACTGAACAACCTGCTCCTGAATGACTACTGGGTAAATAACTAAATGAAGGCAGAAATAAAGATGTTCTTTGAAACCAATGAGAACAAAGACACAATGTACCAGAATCTCTGGGACACATTTACAGCAGTGTGTATAGGGAAATTTATAGCACAAAATGTCCACAAGAGAAAGCAGGAAAGATCTAAAATTGACACCCTAAAATCACAATTAACAGAACTAGAGAAGCAAGAGCAAACACATTCAAAAGCTAGCGGAAGGCAAGAAATGACTAAGATCAGAGCAGAACTGAAAGAGATAGAGACACAAAAAACCCTTCAAAAAATCAATGAATCCAGGAGCTAGTTTTTTTAAAAGATCAACAAAATTGATAGACTGCTAGCAAGACTAATAAAGAAGAAAAGAAAAAAGAATCAAACAGATGCAATAAAAAATGATAAAGGGGTTATCACCAACGATCCCACAGAAATACAAACTACCATCAGAGAATACTATAAACACATCTACGCAAATAAACTAGAAAATCTAGAAGAAATCGATAAATTCCTGGACACATACACCCTCCCAAGACTAAGTCAGGAAGAAGTTGAATCTCTGAATAGACCAATGATAGGCTCTGAAATTGAGGCAATAATAGCCTACCAAACAAAAAAAGTCCAGGACCAGACAGATTCACAGCTGAATTCTACCAAAGGTACAAAGAGGAGCTGATACCATTCCTTCTGAAACTATTCCAATCAATAGAAAAAGAGGGAGTCCTCCCTAACTCATTTTATGAGGCCAACATCATCCTGATACCAAAGCCTGGCAGAGACACAACAAAAAAGATAATTTTACACCAATATCCCTGATGACCATCGATGTGAAAATCCTCAATAAAATACCAGCAAACCGAATCCAGCAGCACATCAAAAAGCTTATCCACCATGATCAGCTCGGCTTCATCCCTGGGATGCAAGGCTGGTTCAACATACACAAATCAATAAACATAATCCATCACATAAACAGAACTAATGACAAAAACCACGTGATTTTCTCAATAGATGCAGAAAAGGCCTTTGACAAAATTCAACAGCCCTTCATGCTAAAAACTCTCAATAAACTAGGTATTGATGGAACATATCTCAAAATAATAAGAGCTATTTATGCCAAACCCACAGCCAATATCATACTGAATGGGCAAAAACTGGAAGCATTCCCTTTGAAAACTGACACAAGATAGGGATGCCCTCTCTCACCACTCCTACTCAACACAGTGTTGGAACTTCTGACCAGGGCAATCAGGCAAGAGAAAGAAGTAAAGGGTATTCAATTAGGAAATGAGGAAGTCAAATTGTCCCTGTTTGCAGATGACACGAGCGTATATTTAGAAAACCCCATTGTCTCAGCCCAAAATATCCTTAAGCTGATAAGCAACTTCAGCAAAGTCTCAGGATACAAAATCAATGTGCAAAAATCACAAGCATTCCTATACACCAATAACAGACAAACAGAGCCAAATCATGAGTGAACTCCCATTCACAACTGCTACAAAGAGAATAAAATACCTAGGAATCCAACTTACAAGGGATGTGAAGGACCTCTCCAAGAACTACAAATCACTGCTCAACAAAATAAAACAGGACACCAACAAATGGAAGAACATTCCATGCTTATGGATAGGAAGAATCGATATTGTGAAAATGGCCATACTGCCCAAGGTAATGTGTAGATTCAATGCCATCCCCATGAAGCTACCAATGATTTCTTTACAGAATTGGAAAAAACTACTTTAAAGTTCATATGGAACAAAAAAAGAGCCCGCATTGCCAAGACAATTTGCTAAGCAAAAAGAACAAAGCTGGAGACACCATGCTACCTGACTTCAAACTATACTACAAGGCTACAGTAACCAAAACAGCATGGTACTGGTACCAAAACAGAGATATAGACCAATGGAACAGAACAGAGCCCTCAGACATAATACCACACATCTACAACCATCTGATCTTTGACAAACCTGACAAAAACAAGAAATGGGGAAAGGATTCCCTATTTAATAAATGGTGCTGGGAAAACTGGCTAACCATATGTAGAAAGCTGAAACTGGATCCCTTCCTTACACCTTATACAAAAACTAATTCAAGATGGATTAAAGACTTAAATGTTAGACCTAAAACCATAAAAACCCTAGAAGAAAACCTAGGCAATGCCATTCAGGACATAGGCATGGGCAAGAACTTCATGACTAAAACACCAAAAGCAATGGCAACAAAAGCCAAAACAGACAAGTGGGATCTAATTAAACTAAAGAGCTTCTGCACAGCAAAAGAAACTACCATCAGAGTTGAACAGGCAACCTACAGAATGGGAGAAAATTTTTGCCATCTACCCATCTGATAAAGGGCTAATATCCAGAATCTACAAAGAACTCAAACAAATTTACAAGAAAAAAACAAACAACCCCATCAAAAAGTGGGCAATGGATATGAACAGACACTTCTCATAAGAAGACATCTATGCAGCCAACAGACACATGAAAAAATGCTCATCATCACTGGCCATCAGAGAAATGCAAATCAAAACCACGATAAGACATCATCTCACGCCAGTTAGAATGGCAACCATTAAAAAGTCAGGAAACAACAGATGCTGCAGAGGATGTGGAGAAATAGGAACATTTTACACTGTTGGTGGGAGTGTAAATTAGTTCAACCATTGTGGAAGACAGTGTGGAGGTCCCTTAAGGATCTAGAACTAGAAATACCATTTGACCCAGCCATCCCATTACTGGGTATATACCCAAAGGATTATAAATCATGCTACTATAAAGACACATGCACACGTATGTTTATTGCAGCACTACTCACAATAGCAAAGACTTGGAACCAATGCAAATGTCCATCAATGATAGACTGGATTAAGAAAATGTCCACATATACACCATGGATTACTATGCAGCCTTAAAAATGGATGAGTTCATGTCCTTTGCAGGGACATAGATGAAGCTGGAAACCATCATTCTCAGCAAACTATCACAAGGACAGAAAGCCAAACATCGTATTTTCTCACTCATGGGTGGGAACTGAACAATGAGATCACTTGGACACAGCCGGGGGGAACATCACACACCGGGGCCTGTTGGCGGGTAGGAGGCTGGGGGAGGGATAGCATTAGGAGAAACACCTAATGTAAATGATGAGTTGACAGGTGCAGCAAACCCACATGGCACATGTATACCTATGTATCAAACCTGCACGTTGTGCACATCTACCCTAGAACTTAAAGTATAATAAAAAAAATTTTCTATGGAAAAGTATATTAATTACTTTTCTCATCTTTCCTAGATTTTTCCTGCGCATATAAAAACTTAACCCTGATAACTGCTGCCACCTGGTGGCAATATTCCTACCTTACAAAAACAGGGTTTTGAAAGGTTGAAAAGTGTGACTGGCGTTTCACAATCCAAGTCAGATGTGAAAATGGCTCCTAACATCTCCACAGCTCTTTCCTAGGTGAAGACAACAGGTAACTGTTCATTTGTCTTGTCTGAGACTGCCCCTTTTCCCCACCCACGTCAAAGCAGCCAAAACATCACCTTTCCAGCTATCCTAAAATTTCCCCCGTCTCACATCCATGCCTCTGACCTCTCAATCCTTTAACACGATAGTGTTCATCCCTTTAACACTCCAGAAAACTTTCTAAGTGTTCTCTTCCTGTGTTTGCA
The DNA here is from genome assembly GCF_029281585.2 of Gorilla gorilla gorilla. Lineage (NCBI taxonomy): Eukaryota > Metazoa > Chordata > Mammalia > Primates > Hominidae > Gorilla > Gorilla gorilla. The sequence continues at coordinate 127,484,565 of NC_073224.2, read as the reverse complement.
CAGTCTTCTTTGCAGCATGATATTAGTAGATAAGCTCTCTGAGTGTTTCCTCAGCCTAAGATGAAAGAATGTATGTAAAGTGCAGAGCAGCCTCTGAGTTCTCCGGGATATGTCATTCCCCTCATCATTTTTAAAGTCTTGTGGGAGCCTGGTTCATGAAATATCACACACTGTACTCAGCACAGTGGCTTCTATGTAGAGGCACCCAATAAATAAGTATGGAATGAGCCAACTGTATAGACGGGGACTTCAAACAGTCCTGTTAAAATACACACATTTTGCCAGTTCGAGTTTATTACAGAACTCCTATTAGGTTGGTGCAAAAGTAATTGTGGTTTTTGCCAATACTTTTAATATTATCATGCCTGTAGTTTAGCTTTTCCTGTTAGCTGGGAATGGAATGATGAGACCAGACACATTTTAAATGAGAATGGAAAGAGGTAGGCACAACGTCCTAGGCAACTGATGATATTGGGAAGATCAACATGGAGCTTCACACTGGGTCCTGGGGAAAACAGGCACAGAATGTAGATGTTTTTCTCAAAATTAGTAGAAGTCTAGTGAAGCCCTTGCTATGTGTTCAATATTAAACTACTGATGTTGTAACCTAACAAAACCTTCTAAAATGCAGAGCGAATTCTCTTATAGTGAATTCTCTTACAGTGTTTTCTTGGTGCTTAGAAAACAAAGACTTATCACGGGAAAGTGTCCACCTCAAACATGTGTCTTCCCTTCAAGACATTTGCCAATTTGAAGCTGCATGGGGCAGGAGGCCATAGAGTTGAGCTGGGAACTTCTGATGACGAGAGATGAACCCCCTTAAGTCTTTCAAAACTTAAGAAGAGACAGATAACCACCAACTGTCAAACAAAATCCCAGCGAAGTCATTCCAGAGCAACAGGGACAAATCAGAGGCAGATGAATATTTCAAAAGCTGCAACTCAACCCTGACCCAGTTCAATCCCTAAATAGGTTGGAATTAGCTGGCTTTCACTCTGTCTGCATAACAGAAGAAAAAGACCCTTTTCAATGAAAGAAAAAATAAAAGGTAGATGATGATACTGGGAGGATCAACATGGAGCTTCACATGGGGTTCTAGGGAAAACAGGCACAGAATGTTGACGTTGTCTTTCTCAAAATGAGGAGAAGCCTAAGCCCTTGCTATGTGTTCAGTATTAGACTACATTAATTCCAGGGCATTCACAACTCAACTAACATATTCTCTTCACTTCTTTCCTGAATTATTTAGTTTCTCCTGCTCTGCCCTGCCCTTGGCTCTTCCACAGGACCCGACTGTAACCAGTGTTCCTGGAAGTCCGTGTTTGAACTGCAGAAACAAATTACACCAGTGCTCCCACTCCAGCTGCAGGGTTGTTGGGAAGCTGAGAAAATGTGAAATTCTACACCAAGGACTATGTTTCCATGGGCTCTGCCAGCCTCTCATCGAGCATTTTTTTTTTTTTTTTTTGAGATAGAGTTTCGCTCTTGTTGCCCGGGCTGGAGTGCAATGGCACAATCTTGGCTCACTGCAACCTCCGCCTCCCGGGTTCAATGGATTCTCCTGCCTCAGCCTCCCGAGTAGCTGGGATTACAGGTGCGTGCCACCACACCCAGCTTTTATACTTTTAGTAGAGATGGAGTTTCGCCATGTTAGCCAGGCTGGTCTCGAACTCCTGACCTCAAGTGATCTGCCCTCCTTGGCCCCACAAAGTGCTGGGATTACAGGCGTGAGCCACCGCGCCCGGCCCAAACATTTTTACCAAAGAGGAAGCCCCACAGCCCTCTCATGATACTCATGAGCATCGAACTAAATAATAAACATTTTATTCCTGCACAGATTGAGCAGTGGCAAATGAGAGGTACCTATAAACCCATACTTTTGCACACTCTTAGAACCTAGACGCTACCCTTCTTGCTCACCCTGCAACACATCCATAGCTGCATGTTTTCATCTGGGTTAATATGTGGGTGTCGACGGGGCAGTCCCAGCTTTCTACTGTCATTTCTGTGAGCTTGTCATTTTTGAGTGTACTGGAAATTGTGTATAAGTAAACTATAAGGACTCTGGGTGAGTTTTTGTTTCATTTAAAAATATCCTTCTTTTCTTTTGTTACGCAGAGTGCAAAGCCAGCTAATTCCAATCTAGTTAGGGATTAAGCTGGGTCAGGGTTGAGTTGCAGCTTTTGAAATAGTCATCTGCCTCTGATTTGTCCCTGTTGCTCTGGAATGACTTCGCTGGGATTTTGTTTGACAGTTGGTGGTTATCTAACTCTTCTTAAGTTTTGAAAGACTTAAGGGGCTTCATCTCTCGTCATCAGAAGTTCCCAGCTCAACTCTATGGCTTCCTGCTCCATGCAGCTTCAAATCTGGCAAATGTCTTGAAGGGAAGACACACGTTTGAGGTGGACACTTTCCCGTGATAAGTCTTTGTTTTCTAAAAGTACCATGAGAACACTGTAAGAGAATTCACTCTGCCTTTTAGAAGCTTTTGGTAAGGTTTAACAGCCTCCTGTATGACTCCGGAAACTAGCAAATGCCCTTTTGAAAACTGGTCACGTATTTGGGGTCCCGGAAGTTTTCCACATGTCATTCTAGTTCAATGTGACCTTTAAATATGTTGCTGATTTCACCCTTCCTTAGCAATTGGCTTTCTTCTTGGGCATATCTCAGCATGTGTACAAAATCGGCAAATGTCTGCAGAGAAAAAAGATGGCTGGCTCTTTTCATCTCACCTCAGAAAGGTTCTCATCTCTCTGGATTTTATTAGTCCTGATTTATCTGATTTATCTGGATTTACCTTGTCCTGATTGCCTCCATAATGCTGTGATGCATTTAACACCATAATTTTTGTAATTTAGTTGGCTTTTGCTAATTGTTGTAGCAGGAACAATGGTTCCTTCAGTGTTGTCGGAAGCAAGCATAAAATACCAGGTGCTTTATATGTCATATTTTAGCCTGTTTTCACCATAATACCACAGGTTATATTGGATTTTGTTGGTTCCAAAGTCCTTCCTTAGAAATTCACCTTTCCCCTATCCAGTGTACTTCTAACGAGGTGAACAGTGTTGGTGTTACCCTCTCCCAACTCTAACCTCAGCAATGGGTACTTTATTTCAGTCCAGAAAAATTGTAGCACTTCATTCCCCTAGAAACAATGATGATACCGTGAGTCATGCATGACTCCCATGAGGTCATTAGAGTCATTCTTTTTTTGTGTGTGTGTGATGAAGTTTTGCTCTTGTTGCTCAGGCTGGAGTGCAATGGTGTGATCTCAGCTCACTGCAACCTCTGCCTCCAGGTTCAAGCAATTCTCCTGCCTCGGCCTCTTGAGTAGCTGGGATTACAGGTGCCCGCCACCACGCCTGGCTAATTTTTTGTATTTTTAGTAGAGACAGGGTTTCGCCATGTTTGTCAGGCTGGTCCCGAACTCCTGACCTCAGGTGATCCAACTGCTTTGGCCTCCCAGAGTGTTGGGATTACAGGCGTGAGCCACTGCGTGTGGCCTAGAGTCATTCTTCAGTTTGAAATATAATTGTTAGGTGAAACAAGTATTTCCACTGGAAAAATACAAGCTTGGGGATTTCAGTAGTGATTGTTTTGACCAGATGAAGATTATCTGTAGAATAAAATCAAATAAAAGCTAGCAGAGATGTTTGTGTATGCATGTGTGTGTTTGTGTATATGTGTGTTGCGGGGGTTGGGGTGGAGGAAGAGAGAAAGCGCATGAGCACAAGACAGGGATCTAGACCCACCTGCATAAAGAGAACTAATACATTCCCTTGTTGCTTAAGCTTTGAGTTTTTGCCACTTGCAAATTTTTCTAAGTCCTGATGAATAGGCTAAAATCATCCCAACTTTTTCTATAAAAAGATTGATATTCAGAGAGATTAAATAATACAACTAATGTCACACAGCCAGCAATTGCTGAGCTAGGATTTGAATCCAAGTTGGCCTAACTCCAAAGTCCATGCTTTTCCTACAACATCATGCTTCTGCCACACTTGATGTTAAGGAAACTAAGCCTTAAGGTAAGGGACCCAACTTGTCCCAGGTTCTCCCAGCTCTTGAGTTAACTGGCATTTGTCAGGTCTTTAGAGAGTAGATATGGGGAAAGGGCATATGCCTCACAGAAGAAGGGAAATGTGCATGTTCAAGTTCTATTCCTTGGCCATGAAGAACTTTGCTTGTGGGCATAATTATCAATCATCCAGCTCTACTGACCACCACAGAGTAGGTGCAGTGGGGGCTAAGTAATGGATAGACATCTGTTTATGCCCTCTGTGATCTTTCAGCCTAATAAATATTAGCATCTTACTTTACATTTGCATTCTGTTCACATAGTTCTATTCCACTTGTCTTTTATGAAATCTTCGTGATGTACCTTGGACAGTGAGAGGAAGTATAGAAAAGTGGTTGAGAGCATGCACTCAGACTCCAGACAGCTCTGATTTGCATCCTGGCTCTGCCGCTTACTTATGTGACCTCAGACAAGCCATGGTTGTGCATCCCTTAAATATGGAGATGTGCTCGAGCAATGTGTTGTTAGGCAATTCTGTTATTGTGCAAACATCATAGAGTGTACATACACAAACCTAGATGGTATGGCCTACTACACACCTAGGGTATATGGTATTGCTTCTGGACTACAAACCTATACAACCTGTTACTTTACTGAACACTGTGGGCGATTATAACACAATGGTAAGTATTTGTGTATCTAAACATAGAAAAGGTATGGTAAATGCACAATATTATAATCTTATGGGACCACCATCATATATGCAGTTCATTGTTGACCAAAATGTCTTACGCGGCACATGACTGAACTTAACAACTTCTATGCTTGTTTCATCGTTGGCAAAATGGGGATAACAAGTAGTGACTACATCGTAAGGTATTATATACATTAAATAAAGTACAATATGTAAATTGCCTAGTCTGGTGTCTAGTGCCTGGTAAGTGTCATATTATTTCTGCTATTATTAGCTATGAGGGGTGGTGCCAGAGGCAGCTAGTTATCCACTGCCCTGGTTTGAGTTTGCCTGAAAACAGAGCCTGACTTGTGAGTAGGTAGTTTAATTGCAAGGTGATCCTAGGACGCAGGAGTTAAAGAGTGTGGAGAGTGAGATGGGAAGGAAATGAGAAATTCTAAGGCAGGGGAAGGTGTTCAGCTAGCCTGAGATGGAGATTAGGACAAACACTGGCAGACATTACACAGAGACAGCTTAGCTCATGTGTGCCTCAACTAAACCCTCAACATTTTCTGGAGAAACCATAAATAGTTCATATAATGTTAGGTTTTTTAAAAGTCCCCCATAAAGTATATGAGACCCTTTTTGTAAAGTTAAAACAACTACAATAAAGATACATACTCTGGAAATTCACCTACCACAATTGAACTTATATCTCAAGAAATTAAGGTAATGATAAACTCAGGATGTAAGATGTGGTTACTTAGATGGGGTAGACATAGAAACTAAATGGTGAAGGATCTATTTGGTTAGATATAGTTACATGTGGGACAACTGAGACACAGACAACCAGAACAGAATAGAGAGTCCAGAAATAGATTCATTATGGATATTTTATCTGTAACCAAGGTGGCACTGAAAAGCAGTGGAAAAAAAAAGGATAGTATTTTCAATGAATGGTGCTGGGTAATTAAATAACCACATGGAAAATGACTACTTCACATCATATGCAAAAAAATCAATTCTAGTGAAAGATAAAACAGTAATGCTATTAGAAAATAACATTTAAAAATTGTCATAACCTTAGCTAGAAAGATTTCTTAAACAGGACACAAAAATAACTCATTAACCATAAAGGAAATAACTTATAACTTGGAACACATTAAAATTATGAATTTCTGTTTATCTAAAGGCATCACTGAAAGGGTTAAAGAGTTGGCAAAGATATTTGTAATCTACTGAGCATTATCAGTATATTATCTCTCAGTTCCAGATTCATTCATTCTCTATTGCTTGCTCTGCAAATATGGTACTGGACCTTTTAAATAGCTTTCCTTTGCCAGCTGGCATGATTTTAGGCTTTGTCAGTACAGGATGCTAGAGAAACACTGTAGGAGAAAAGGGGTTTTCCCTTCCTGGTTCTGGCATGCTCTCTCAGCAGACTCTAGCAGCCTGCAGCTGCTGCAGCACCCAGCTTTGCACCTGAGCAGAAAGAAGTGTGAAACAGGAGAAAACAATCACTCCCAGTCAATGTGATGGGTTAAGGCTGCAGAAATCTTGCCTGTGGCCAAAAGCAGAAACAAATGAGAGTCTGAGACTAGACGAGATCCACATCACACAGGGACCAGATACTGGTCCAAGTTGATCCACCTGCACAAAAGGAGGACACTGAACTGAGCAGGAAACACAGGACTTGCCCTGGGGTGATGTACACTGTAGGGCCACTGAGGAAGCATGGTCACATGATGATGATCCTTTGAACAAGAATTAGAAAATGTCTTTCAGTCAGCAGATCCGGCAAATGGGAAAACATGAATGGAAATACACATAAAAGGACAATGATTTGAAAAAATGATTTTGAAATAGTATATATTAACGTTCCAGTATATAAGGTAGAAATAGCACCCACAAAAAAGAAAAGGAGGTTATGAAACTAGTGAGGGCAATTATGAAGCAAGAACAGTCTATAAAATAAAACCATGGAAATTAAAATATAATAAACCAAAAAAGTACAACTCAAAAGAGGGTTAAATATGCCCAATAAGTGCAAGAAAAGATGCCTAACATCATTAATGATCAGGGAAATGCAAATTGAAACCACAAAATGGTATGATGTCACACCTACTAAGGTGACTATAATAAAAAATAGAAAATGAGTGTTGGCAAGGATGTAGAGAAACTGGAACTGTCATACATTGTGATTGGAATGTAAAATAGTACATCTGCTGTGGAAAACAGTGTGATGATTCCTCAAAAAGCTAAGGTTTGCTGCTATGGAATGAAGAAAAAGTAAGTCGGGGTAAGGAACATCAAGAGTGTGGGGTCAGGGAGGGTGCAGTTTGCAGTATTCAACGGGGTGATCAGCTTAAGCCTTGTTGAAAAAGGAATTATTAAATAAAAGACAGAATGGAGGTAATGAGCTATGGAACATCTGGGAAAAGAGTGTTCTGGGCCAGGAGAACAGTTCATGCAAAGGTCCTGAGGCAGAACCGTGTCTGGGTGTTCAAGAAAACAAGGAGATGGGCAGAACTGCAGCATGGTGTGAGGAGAGAGGCCTGATCCTGGAGAGTCTCCTAGGCCGTTTTCAACACTGTCTTTCACCCTGAGTGAAAGCAGGGGCCATTGCAAAGGAACATTATGAGACTAAAGTTTGGCTGCTGGGTTGGGAATAGAGCACAGGGACAAGGTTTAAAGCAGAGAAGCCAAGAAGGCTATCTTAGTAACCCAGGTGAGAGGTGTCTCAGGCCAGTGTAGCAATGGACATGGTAAGATTTGTTCAATACTAACCCTATCTTGAAGGAAATGTCTTCTTTGTTCCAGAATGCAATCCATGACCCTATATTGCATTTAGATGTCGTATCTCCTTAGTCTCCTCCAACTTGGAACAATTCCTGTCTTTAATGGCCTGCACACATTTGAAGAGGACTGGCCAGTTATCTTTCTAGAATGTTTCTCAATTTGGGTATGTCTGATGTTTTTCTATGTTTGAATTCAAGTTATGTATGTTTGAAAAGAATATCACAGACCTGATATTGTGTCTTTCTCAGTACATTGGGTGTTACATAATGTTGACATGTCTCATTGTTGATGAGAAAGTAATGTCAACTTTGATCATTTGGTTTAAATTGTGTCTGCCTTGCTTCATTCATTATAAAGTTACTATTTTCCCTTTATAATTAATATCTTGCAGCAGAATATTTTGAGACTGTGCAAATATCCTGTTTCTTATCATATTTTTATACAATAATTTTAACATCCCATGATATTTCTTGTCTCTAACAATTATTACTATGTAGTGTTTGCCAAATCATGATTTTCTGTTTCTACCACTTTTACATTTATTAACTGGCATTCTATTGTAAGGAAGCTGCCCTTTCTTCCCTAATTATATATTTATTCAATTATTTATTGACAACAGTATAGACTCCTGATATTTACTTTATTCTGTGAACTATAATTCATTTTATTATTATATTTATCATTTATTTTGTTGCTCAAATTGTCCCAGATTTGATTGGCCATTGGGAACTCCTTCAAGGTGGATCTTGTATCCTTTTGACATGGCTCAACCATCTCTTTTAGCACTTCTTTACTACTCTCTGTAACCATAAGATGTTACAGTCTTTTCTTCTACTTTCCCCGCCTCAGCCCAAGAATCAGCCATTTCTTCAGGGACTCCTGGTTCCCTTTTATTGAAGAATGGAATTTAAAAACCAATATCTGGACACTATATATACTTATTGCTACTGGAATATAATTGCTTCAAGGGCCTCTCAGCAGTTAAAGCTGGGAAATACATTTATGTTTACATATTTTATATCAATTTCTGTATGGATATGTAATCATGGTTTTAAATATATTTTTAAATACATATTTATAAATATATTATTATAATACTGTAATTGTTTCAACGGCCTTTCAGCAGTTAAAGCTGGGAAATATATGTTATACATATTTTATATCAATTTCCGTATGGATATATAATCATGGTTTTAAATATATTTTAAAATATATTATTGTAATATATATTTTAAATATATATTTAAATAAAACCATAATTAAATACTGAAATACCTTCAATTCCAATACCAAAGGGTTTATTCTAGCCTCTTCTCTTTCCCTATTTATAACTTATTTCTCTGACAGTGAGAAACACAGCTCTCATTATCTACAGGACATTTATTTACTTGCTTACTTTTGGAAGATACATGAGGTAGTTTAAGAATTGTTCCTAGCCAGAGTAATCAGGCAAGAGAAAGAAAAAAAATGACATGTAAATAGGAAGAGAGAAAGTCAAACTATCTCTGTTTGCAGCCCACATGATACTATATCTAAAAAAACCCATAGTCTCAGCCTAAAAGCTCCTTCAGCTGATAAACAACTTCAGCAAAATTTCAGAATACAAAATCAATGTACAAAAATAACTAGCATTCCTATACACCAACAGCCAAGCCAAGAGCCAAATTAGAAAGGCAATCCCTTTTTAATTTGGGAATTACAATTGCCACAAAAAGGATAGAATACTTAGGGATACAGCTAACCAGGAAGGTGAAAGATCTCTACAATGAGAATTACAAAACACTGCTCAAAGATATCAGAGAAGACACAAACAAATGGAATAATATCCCATGCTCGTGGATAGGAAGAATCAATATCATTAAAATGGCCATGCTGCCCAAAGCAATTTACAGATTCAATGCTATTCCTATCAAACTACGAACAACATTCTTCGTAGAACTAGAAAAAACTATTTTAAAATTCATATGGAACGAAAACAGAGCCCGAATAGCCAAGGCAATCCTTAGCAAAAAGAACAAAGCTAGAGACATCACCCAACTTTAAACTATACTACAGGACTACAGTAACCAAACAGCATTGTACTGGTACAGAAACAGGTACATAGACCAGTGGAACAGAGTAGGGAGCCCAGAAATAAGAATGCACGCCTATGACCAGTTGATCTTCAACAAAGCTGGTAAAAACAAACGAGAAATTACTCCCCTATTCAATAAAAGGTGCTGGGAGAACTGGCTAGCCATATGCAGAAGATTGAAACTGGACCCCTTCCTTACACCATATACAAAAACCAACTCAAAATGGATTAAAGACTTAAATGTAAAACCAAAAACTATAAAAACTCTGGAAGACACCTGGGCAATATCATCCTGGACATAGGAATGGGCAAAGATTTCATGACAAAGTTGCCAAAAACAATCACAACAAAAGGAAAAGTTGACAAGTGGGATCTAATTAAACTTAAGAGCTTCTGCACAGCAAAGGAAACTATCAACAGAGTAAACAGACAACTTACAGAATGGGAGAAAATATTTACAAACTATGCCTCTGACAAAGATCTAAGAGCCAGCATCTATAAGGAACTTAAACAAATTTACAAGAGAAAAACAAACAACCCCTTCAAAAAGTGGGCAAAGGACATGAACAGACACTTTTCAAAAGAACACATACATGTGGCCGATAAGCATATGAAAAAAAAACTCAACATCACTGGTCATCAGAGAAATGCAAATCAAAACCAGAATGAGATACCATCTCACACCAGTCAGAATGGCTATTTGTTGACAGTCAGTATCTGTCAACAAATAACAGATGCTGGCGAGGTTGCAGAGAAAAGGGAACACTTATACACTGTTGATGGGAGTGTAAATTGGTTCAACCAATATGGAAAACAGTATGGCTATTCCTCAAAGAGCTAAAAGCAGAACTACCATTTAACCCAGCAATCCCGTTACTGGGTATATACCCAGAGGAATAGAAATCACTCTACCATAAAGACACATGTGGCCAGGTACAGCAGCTCTCAGCTATAATCCCAGCACTTTGAGATCAGCCTGGGCAACATAGCCAATCCCTGTCTCTACCAAAAATACAAAAATTGTTCGGGTGTGGTGGTGCATGCCTGTTTTCCCAGCTACCAGGGAAGCTGAGATGGGACCATCACCTGAGCCTGGGGAGGTCAAGGCTGCAGTGAGCCATGATTGTGCCACTGCATTCCAGCCTGGGCGACAGAGTGACACCCTGCCTCAGACAAAAAAAAAAAAAAAAAAAAAAAAAAGGATACAGCACACATGCAGGTGAATGTTCACTGCAACACTATTCACAATAGCAAAGACATGGAATCAACCTAAATGCGCATCAGTGACAAACTGGATAAAGAAAATGTGGTATATACACACCATGGAATATTATGCAGCCATAAAAAAAAACAAGATCGGCCGGGCGGGGTGGCTCACACCTGTAATCCCAGCACTTTGGGAGGCCGAGGTGGGTGGATCACGAGGTCAGGAGATCGAGACCGTCCTGGCTAACATGGTGAAACCCCGTCTCTACTAAAAAATACAAAAAATTAGCCGGGCTTGGTGGCACGTGCCTGTAGTCCCAGCTACTTGGGAGGATGAGGCAGGAGAATGGCGTGAACCCGGGAGGCGGAGCTTGCAGTGAGCCCAGATCGCGCCACTGCACTCCAGCCTGGGCGACAGAGCTAGACTCTGTCTCAAAAAACAAAAAACAAAAACAAACAAAAAAACAAGATCATGTATTTTGTGGGAGCATGGATGGAGCTGGAGGCGATTATCCTTAGCTAACTAATGCAGGAACAGATAAACAAATACCAGACCACATGTTCTCACTTATAAGTGGGAGCTAAATGATGAGCACTCATAAACACAAAGAAGGGAACAACAGAAACTGAGGTTTTCTTGAGGGTGGAGGGTGGAAGAAGTGGGAGGAGGGGAAAAAGGTAACTATTAGGTACTGGGCTTAATACCTGGCTGATGAAATAATCTGTACAACAAACCCTTGTGACACAAGTTTACCTTGTGTAACAAACCTTCACACCTGCCCATGAACCTAAAATAAAGGTTTTTTTTTTAAAAAAAAAAGAATTGCTAATGTGTACACCGGTAAGAAATAAACTTACTAACTAGAGTACAGTATTTGTGTATAGTTTTTTGTCTTTAGCCTTTCCATATAAATTCAAAATCCTATTTTCCAAAGTTAAAATTACCAAGGTTAGTACTTTTCTTTCCTAACCTCTTCAGTGCAGTTACATTGTTGTTGTTAAGTAGAGTTCATTTGTTACTGTTCGTATTCCATTTTTAGTTGCCCCCATCACTACCACATTTTCATTGAGAGGATGAATTTTTGCATTATATTAGGTAAGAGCGCTTTTTGCAATTGTTGTTAGGATACTCAAGTATGAGAAGAATAATTAATATGTATGTATGTATGTATGTTGCATACCCCCAGAGTGATCCTTACAGCTGTAACATTGCCTAACTCAGTACTCATTCTAACCCCCTCCAGTGTGCTTTCCTGTGATATAGGCTAGCAAGCTAAACCTAGAATTCCCAGATTCCCTGAAGTAAAGATTTCATCTGTGACTTAGGTTCTGCTAAGCAAATGTGCCTATAGGAAACTTAGGTGAATTATAGAATAAAGGTAATTAATGTATAGGGGAGACCAGCTCTTCTGAAAAAGCTGAGGTAGAGATTCTAGTATCTAGTCTCCAACATCACGGATGCTGAGCTGCAGGCAGTGACAGCAGTGGGATTACTGCTAGAATAGTCCCAAGGTATTCTCCATGAATCTGGCCTTTCTGCACATCTTGGACTATCTTTTCAAGGATATTCAAATAGGAAATAGCCTTGAAAACTGCAGATAAATCTCTATCTCTGGACGAGGAAGAAGAGGGGAAAAATGGGCTAGTCATCAGCAGCCTTATATATAACATCATAGTTTCTTAATTTTGGGTTTCTCTCTTGAAATGCACCCACTGAATGTGCAGGCACAGTTTGGTCCTCATTCCATCTCCCTTGTAGCTTGTGGAACTGGCAAAAGATTTTGATCTGGCTTTTCCTATTATTAATACATTCCCGTGTCTCTGACCCACAGGTCTTGTTTTTTTGTAGTGTGCATACACACACGGCAAAAGGCTAGGTTGTTAGGTTGCAAGTAGGGTAAAAGCTGAGACCTTTAACAGTATGTCTTAAAAAGTGAGTCATCCATATCTCCTGGACATGTTGTTTCCAGATGTGTAGTATCCCGTCTTGGTTTCCTGACCCTCCCAGAAACTCTAATACCATCTAATGTCTTTTTTCTTAAATTAGCTTTAGTGGATTCCATTATCTGCAACTAACAGCTGTCATAAATAGAGGCAAGAATCTTGACCACCCATTGATCTATGCTTTGGATTCGATGATAAAGACAGAAGACCCAATCATTGTATACCTAAGAGATAAGTTCAAGGAAGCTTATAAATAAGAAAAAAAATAGATAAATTAGAAACTGGAAGGCAAGTTGCCCTTGAATAAAGTGCATGCAGAAGATGGGACAGAAAAACAACTCAGATTCATCAGAAATATTTATTTATTTATTTATTTATTTTGAGACAGGGTCTTGCTTTGTCACCCAGGCTGGAGTGCAGTGGCACCATCGTGGCTCAATGCAGCCTCAATCTCCAGGGCTCAGGGGATCCTCCCACTTTAGCCTCCCAAGTAGCTGAGACTACAGGCATGAGCCATCATGCCCAGCTAATTTTTTTGTCAAGGCAAAAGGGTTTCATATGTGACCTAGGTTCTGTTAAGCAAATGGCCATGTGCTTTCACATGCTTCAATCATTATGGCAGGTGCCTGGTCCTATGGACATTTTAATTTCAGACTCCAGCTTAAAGACTTGGAGGCTACACTTCCAAAAGAAAAAGTAACATAATAATAGGTATGTCACCCACTCTGTGTAGCACTAGCTCCTAGAACTGGAGGGCTAGAAATTGATCTGGTGTCTATAGCAACTTATGAGGGACAGTCATGCCTAGGAAAATGTTCCCTGGGTGGATTAAAGATTTAATGTGTGAGAACTGGTGTTTCTAGAGGAGACCTAGCAAAAGTGTGAAGGTAATACTATAAGAAAATAATTTTTAAAGTACCTTTTTTATACCTTTTCCTCAAACACTTCTTGAGGAGAGAATAGATGGGGTTGTTTTTTCAGGGAAAACAAGGATTTTACCAAGGAGAGAATATAATTGGAAGACTCAACTTCCCCCTCCCCATCTCAGCTCCCCTTGAGGATGGTGGAAACTGTTCTAGAAGAGATTCTGGCTCCAACCAACAGTGAGGTGAGCAGTTGCTCATAGCAAAGAAGGAAGCACATAATCCACACAGGATAGCATCATTGTAGACTAGACACAAACTCCCTCTTTCCAAAAATAGCAGTGGGGAAAATGACCTTGAAAGGAAGAAGTTGACAACTGAATTGCAGAGTTCAATTCAAGAAAAGAATCTCAGAGAACTCGGTGGGTTCTTGTGTTTACAGTTTATTTAATGGAAAAGAGATTGGCCTATTTTGGTTTTGATGCCTGCTTTGCCCCGGGATGAGGAGGCTTCCAACATGTCACTTAGAAGAAAAGACAAGGGTTTTCCCTGGTTTCTGACACCAGAGGGGCTTAGGCTTCTTGATCCACAGCAGAGTTTTCTGGGATTTCTTTTTTTAGAGAAAGAGGACTTGTTTGAGGGGTTACTGAGTTGACAGAGGAATGGTTTCCATAGATGGGAACAAAGCGGTTGTCAAAAGCTAGAGGAGTGTGTTCCGGGAGCTGGATGACAGGGCTGGAGGACAGCATCATCCTGTTTTCAGCTTCCATCTGAAGACCCAAGTTACCCATCCTGGGGTGAGTGCCCACCTCAGAAGTCAAATTCTCCCCTCTTAAAGGCATAGTCTGCCCTTCAGAGGTGACTGATATGTTTCTGGAGGGGACAGTCACCTTTTCACGGGCCACAGCCTTCCTTCTAGGGGCCACTGTATTCTGTCTAAGGGTCTCAGTCTGAAAATGGACAGGGGTCATAGTCGTTCCTCCAGGGCTCACAGACTGATGACTCACAGGGGTCACAGACTGATGACCCACAGGGGTCAGGGTCTTTTCCCCAGGGGTCACAGACTGATAACCCACAGAGGTCAGGGTCTTCTGTCCAGTGGTCACAGATTGATGACCCACAGGGGTCAGGGCCTTCTCTCCAGGGGTCATGGACTGATGACCCACAGAAGTCATGGTCGTTGCCCCAGTGATCTCAGTCTTCTCTCCTAGAGCTACAGTGTGCTTTCCAAGGGATACAGTTTCCTTTGTAGGGGTCACAGTTGTACTTCTAGGGGTTATAGTCATATTTTCACACTTTCCGTGGATCTCAGTGACCCCAGCCTCTCCTCCTGGGGGCAAAATCTTACTATCAGTGGTCCATGCCGTGGTCACAGCCAGCCTTTCAGGGTCAGTGCTTGAAGAATTCACAGCAGATGACAGCCAAAATTGTGGTAAAGAAGTTGAACTGAACTCTAGAGAAAATCAACAGAAAAGAATGAGATTCCTACCACTTCATTCTCATCCTATTAATGACTGGCAGAACTAGAACCAATCCAGGGCTGAAGTACCTGCTCCAAAAATGCAGAAGTGTAAGATTTCATACTATACCCACTTGAGGACATAGATGAAATCCCACCACATAGAAGCCTTGCTCCAGACCCCGCATGTTCACAGGTCCCGGACACCCACAGGCACTCAGTGGATTTGCTACATTTTCCATGAATGACCCCAGAAAGGAGCCCACCCATTCCTTGTGCTTAAGCCCTCACTTTGACATCTCTGATTGCATCATCAGCAAAACCTTGCCCTCGAGGCCTAATTCTAAATAATTACTTGATGAATGCTCAAGGAGAAGCTTCTTATGTCTCTATGTTGTAGGAGGCACCAGGAACAAAGCCAGGGGCAAGGAGGCTAGAGACAGCATGCTGTGAACAATGGGACTGGGGCCCACCTAAAGACTTGACCTGACTGAGCTCCAGTCGCATTACCCATAAAATGAAGATTATAAACCATCTGTAAGGATGCTTCACCTCTTGCATGCTAGCTTCCATTTCCTAATTGCCAGGGTAGCCTCTACTATCAAAAAGAGATATCAAAAGAAACCTAATTCCCTCAGCCCTTGCCCATGACAGTAAGAGAAAGAGAGAAATAAATAACATATATTGAGTGCTAACTATGAGAATTTTCATTCCATAGCTCACTTAGTTCTTATGATAATGTCATGAGTATACAGATTATTCCCATTTTAGATAGAACAAAGGAAGCTCAAAGAGGTCAAATAAGGGCCAAGTATCCCAACAAAGACTGGAAAACATATTGGCCTGGCAAAGCTTTTTCTCTCCCCTCAATGTCATGTTGCCTCACCAAGGCATTTAGATCTAGCAGAAGGGACTCACCCAGTGCCGGGTTATGCAACTTCCAACCCCAGCTTCTAGGTCACAGCTACTTACCAGCCCGCACCAGGATATCATTCAATACGTAGACAAGGGGAAAAGGGCCAGTGCCACAGAAAGTGCCCCTGACGTCATCCATGTCCAATGTCCACACCATGGCCCCCCCAAAATGCTCTCGCCTTATAAACCATGCCTGTAAAAGTAACAGTAAGTCAACCTGCTGTACTTGTCAGTCTCTAGACTGGGTACAATGGCAAAAAACTGAAGATAGTCCCTCAGGAAGCAATGTAGCTGGGTGGTTAGGAGTGTAGCCAGCATTTGAATCTAGCTTTTACTGTTTATTAGCTACGGGATCTTGAAGAAGTTATGTAACCCTTATGTGTCTTAACTGCCTCATTTGTGAAAAAAAAAGAGGATAATAACATGTCCAACATGTTTAGACCCAAAAGATTCTTACATGCACATACTACATACGATATGGATGAAGCGTGAAGACACTATGCTAAGTGAAATAAGCCAGGCACCAAATAAGAAACACTGTATGACTCCATTTATGTGTGGTACCTAGAGTAGTCAAATTCACAGAAACAGAAAATAGAATGGTGGTTGCCAGGGGATGTGGGAAAGAGGAAGGGGAAGTTACTGTTTAATGGGCACAGGGTTTCCATTTGAGAAGATGAAAAAGTTCTGGAGATGGATGGTGGTGATAATTGCACAACAACATGAATGTATTTAATGCAACTGAATTTCAGACTTTAAAATGGTTAAAATGGTAAATCTTATGTTTCGTGTTACATAGGAATGCTACATAAGTTTTCCTAAAGAGTTCCCATGCGTAAGATATTTGGATCAATACCTGGCACATAGTGAATCTTCAATAAAAGTTAGCTACTAACCCTCTGGGTTCCCCACCTCACTAATCACCATTATTATCCTATTAAACTGTAGATATTGCTCTACTGTTTAAAATTCATTTCCTTATCTCACAGTGATGCTATAAAATACAGTAGAGCACAAAATATTATATTCTTCTCACAGATGAGAAAATAAAGGCTTTCATCCACACTTTTTAAAATCTCCACTACAACTAAACGGCAGAGCTTAGATTCAAGTCCAGGTTTTATTATTACCTTGCCAGCGCTCTCTGTCAAGTCTGATGGAAAAGACAGAATCTATCAGGTCCAAATAGCTGTGTGCCTTAGCCAAGTCAATTGGCTCCTTTCAGGAGTTGACTTTCCCCAAATGTAAAATAAGAGGAAGGAGGAATCCAATCATTAAGTCTGAAACTGTGAAGTTTCTGAGACTTTTATGCTACTTACAAGCTAACAAATTAGTCTGCCAGTTTTGTGTGTATACACACACACACATGCACGCACACACACACACACATACTCACATACCCCAACACCCCAGACCTCTGGATCAGAGGACAGAATATTTATTACTCACAGAAAAAAAAACAAAACAAGATAGCCAGAATAGCACCTTGAGTCAGTTTCCATGTCCCAAGGACAACGTGATGAAGGTCAGATGTTCAATTCACCTGCATATGCAGTGGGGTCTGCGCTACAGAGAAGAACTCTGAAATTATGAGACTCAGAGCTTATATAGAATGGTTGACATATGTGGCCCTCCTCCCTTCCAGAGAGAGGAGAGAACCTGGAATGTAAACAAGTCCTCCCTGGGAAGGGGACTTTCACAATCATTGAAGGTAAGCAAATGGCTCTGGGGGAAAGAGGAAAGCAGCTCTCTATTTTTAGTAAAGCTTGTCTGCTTCCTTTGCCCAGAATCCTCAAACTGTGCAGGAACTCTGAGAAATCCAGGGTATAATTATCTCCCAACAATAATCCCCAAGGTCTCTTTTAGCTCTGATATTCTATGTCAAAATCCCTTAACCATCCCCAACCTGGCTTCATGTCCCCTCACCTAGTTCTGCAAGTTACAGTAACTGCACCTCAAAGCAAGACCACCCTCTGCTGCTCATCCCAGGGCCTCCCCAAACACAAGGGATCAATCCCCTCTCTGATGTCCTATGGGTCATAGACTTAACTCCATCCAATTGGGTAAATCCATTGAGTCATTAATCTTTCCTGTTTGTGTCTTCCCATTCCCAAACCACAGAGCAAGATCCCAGAGGGGAGAAGCCATGCTCTTTTATCTCTCTCCTCCCCAGCAGGCCTCACCCAGTGTTAACGCACAGAGGAGCTACGCAGTGAATCTTCATGAGTGCCTTCCTCTCTGGTGCTTCCCACACAAACTTCCCCCAAAAAACTGCCGACACCTGCCATTTCTGCATCACCGTTAACAGGAGAACTGTGAATTCTCTCTATTTAAGTCTCAATATCCAAGCAGTTGCCACACTCCGACAATTTCTCACCTTTAAACTGCTGCTCCTTCCAACTACCCTAGTCCAGACCCTCATTATCTCATGCTTGGACACCTCTGTGTCCACCCCCAGAGCTCCCAAAATGCCAACTTAGCATTTGGAAGGATCATATATGGAGGCATTCTAAAATAGTTTCCAAAGTTTTTCTAAGACCTACTGAATATTGAGGAGTGGAACCATGATTTCTACATGTATCCAGTCTCTCAGGTGATTCCAAAACAGAGGCAGGTTTAGGAACTACTGGAGCATGTCAGTTGTCTTTTAGTTCAGTATAAAAACCTGCCAGATTCAACTTCATAAAATACCACTTACATGAAGGGAGGGTGGTGGTCATAGTTTGGCTCTAAAAGTTTGAAAATTAAAGGTCATCCACCTGTAGAAACCTGATTTTGCCTTAAAATGTCCACAGGATGAAGACTGAACACCTTTACTAGCATTCAAGTCCCTTTATAAAAACCTCTGCTTCACCCAAATTCTTCTTTGAATCTGCTATAAGCTTTCTACACCACTGAGCCTTTCCCCAATGTCATAATCTTCTCCTACTCATGCTCACCTCCCTCAGGAAGCCCTCCCAGACTTCCTCATTTCTGCTACGTGTAAGTAATATTTACAGAGCACTTACCATGATCTACTTTGTGTTGGTATTTATCTGCTATGAAATTAGCTGGTCCAAATGGAAAGGAAGAGACCAAAAAGATCATCGAAAAGCTGTAAGAACTGAGAGAGCTATTTATTCCCTCAGAACCTAGATTCTTTCTCTTCAGAATAGAGACTTGGAACAGATGGGATTATAAAGCCCCAGTTAGAACTAAAATGTAGGCATGCCTGAAACCCCTGGTCTAATCATCCTCACCTTTCACCCTCCACCCAATACACATACATGCATTGTACAAATAAGGGCCCCATGGAAGCCGGTAGGAAATCATGTGCTGGAACACGAAAGAGCCAGGGTCTCACCTTGTAACTGAAGCTGATGGCATTGTCATAGCCAACCCACTCTTTCCCCTTGTTGGCATACGGGACATACTGATAATCAATCCAGTGCTTCTTCGCTCCCCAGACAAAAGAACAAATCTGCCAAGAGGACCACCAGGTTAGTTCTGGGAAGTGCCATGGAGATAAGCACCAGGAGACAGTTGTTCCTTGCCCAAGGATAAAGAATCCAAGAATCCCTAACCAGCGAATGAGAAGAAGGTAAACCAAAGAGAGAATGGAGAGGCCACTCACAAATGAGTTCCTCTCTATTTTGAATAAATTCCTACTGTTACCCGTTCCTCCCTCTACTGTCCATGATGGAAAAAAGGGAACCAAAGAGTGGATGACATCCTTAAGAAACCAAGCCAGGGGTATAATGCCAGTACCAAAATAGTAAGAGTAACATACATGATCCTTGACCAAATCTGTATCTCATTCAAAGTGTTTTCATAAACAAGTCTCTCCTGTTCATTAGATCCCAGCACAGACTGCCCCATATAGGTAGTTCTCAAACTAGCACCTGAACTTCTAGTAGATTTAAAGTTCTTGAAGGCAGGGAGAACTAGGTTGCTACAAATAATTAAGCATTTAAGTGTCCACTGGGTGCCCAGCATTGTGCTAAAAACTATATGCTGCAAAAAAGTAGAGGTATGCAAGCTGTGCTGCAGAAGTTAATGTCTAAGCCACTCCTTTTTTCCTTTGGTGCTTCAAAGGGTCTGTCTATCAGAGCTTCTTTGCCCTTCAAGAACATTGTTTCAACTATGCCAGCACTCATAAAAATGCTTCACTGGGTTAGCAGAAAAACACCCTCATACATCCAGCGCAGAGCAGAGATTGGAGAGACTTGCAGCACCTCCACTACTGCCTAAAGTACTCACCCTGTCCCTCTGTACCTGCTGTCCTCTACCTGGGAAGTCCTTCCCGTCTAGTCATTCCTGTCCATCAGGATTTTCCTGTGCTTCAAACTCTGCTCAAACTCTACCTGCTCCATAAGACCTTTCCAGGTCACTACAGCCACACACTTATGTGGCTCGTATTGCCACCTCTGGTGGTTACATTCCCTTGGAAACATGTCTCTTTCCGCCACCCAATAGCAAGCTTGGTTGAGATGAAGATGAAGAGGGTAGAGCTGGAGTGGAGAGAAAGAACCTGTAGTAGATAATATCTTGGAATTGCTTCAAAATCATCTAGTAGTAGGGAGGGAGGGAGTCAGCAGAGATGAGACAAAATTGGCCATGAATTATTAATGATTGAAGCTGAGTGAGTAGTATGTGGGGGAGGTACAGAGGCTATACTATTCTTTTAATTTTGCCTATGTTTGAAATTATATATATTGCAAATATTAATGATTTTTATTTAGGCCATACAGAAAGTCAGGGTTTACCTGTATAGCATATAAGATCATTTTTGGGGTGCAATCAAACCCTTCCATCCAGATTCCACCAAGTCCTTCGTCCCTTACAAAGGACTCAAATAACTTACCTCAAAGAAAAAGAAAATATCCCAGAGAGTGGGTTTCTCTTGTACTAATAGACCACCTCTTTGCCCTGTCTACAGCTCTCACCCTTGCCATTGCCCCTTGTCCTGGCCTTTGCTCCAGCTGGGGGTGGGAGAGTCCTAACTGCTAGACAGAGACTGATATTCCCATCACCTCAAAATAAGCCAAGAAGCCTTCTTGCTTGGTGTACTTCCCTGGAGATGCTGGTCCGATCGCTCTGGCCTGCAACCCATTCTTAGAAGCTTTGAGGAGGCGAAAGGTACGTCCATAGGTGGGGATCCCCATGATGAGCTTCTCTGAGGGTGCCCCAAGCTTTCTCCAATAATTCATAGCATATGCCTGCAGGTAAGAAGAATCCAGACTCCTCCTTGTTACTAAGAGCCAATGGCCTGAGCTCAGGGGGGCAGATGTCTGGACCACCTGAGATCTTTCCTTTCCTTACCGAAGATTTGGGGTCTTCAGGCAGAGAGAAGAGGGGGCTATTATGTCCTGTGAACCTTTCCCAACTTCCATGTAAGTCGTAAGACAAGACATTGATGAAATCCAGGAGTCTGTAAGGGGCAGGAGGAAGAGATATAAAGACTGGGCTAGCCAGATTTTCAAGTCAGAGCATCACAGCACTGTCTAGCTAACTAGCTAGACATTGGTCACCAGAGCTTCCCTGCTCCTTCTGCCTGTGGGGCCTGCCCAGGCTGTGCTATCCACCTGCCACTGGAACAAACAGCTGGTTAGGAACAGCTGTATATGAGGAGCTATGCATCCTGAGAGTACCTGTGGAGGTAGGCAGGAGTTAGATGAGAGAAAATACACTCAGGCCTGATATAAATGCTAACAGGCATCTGCACAAATGGTCATGAGTAAAAGCAGTCTGTTCCATAGCTTGTCTTTCTACAATTCCAGGAGCCATTGAAACCCACCTCCTCTAGAAAGCGTTCATCATTACCAGGTCACAGGGATAAGGGTTTACACTGATTATCTAATTTAATTTTAATCTGGCTAATTCCCTAAGTAGTGTAACTATCTCCATTTTAAAGTTGAAGAAATTGAAACTCAGATAGGTTAACTAATTTGCCTAATGTTGCCCAGTTGGGTGAAGGCAGGACTCTCTCAATCCTGTCTGGCTAAAAGATCAACACTAACACACTCCATGTCCCCTGTGTCTCTCACCCTCCTCCCACATTGAAACAATTCTCTAGCACACTCACACACAGGAACATCCCATTTCTGTTTTGGTCTGCATCTGCCTCAGTTTCCTCTTCTGTAAATACTTGATTCTCAAAATTCTAGAAAATATACCTAGAGATGACATGTCCAAAAAGATTTATGTGCTGCTCTTTGTCTAGCTTTTTAACTTTTGCATGAAGAACTGCTCTGAATACTGGATGTGACTGGGCATTCCTATTTTTGTTTTTGTGACAGTGATTATTAATTCATCTGTCTCTGATGCCAGCATCCGCTGCATAGCGTATGTCTACAGATATACTCTAGGTAGAAAGAGGAGATGCCCCTGGGAATCTCTCCTCGTGAGACCCAGCAATAGGCTATGCAGAAGACTCTACCCGTGCTAACATTGTTGTGGGCAGATATTACATCACCTCCCTCTGAGGTCTAAAGAAACCCTCAGGGTATAATGGAACTAGCCCTTGTCCCCACCCATGCTCCTCAGTCCAGCCCCAAACTTGCACTGACGTCAGGGCAGGCACACGGTGAGCTCAAAAACAGTGCTTGGGAAGCTCTGGGGTTCTGAGCTCAAGACACCTGCTTCCCACCAATGTCCTGCCCCACCAAAGCAATATCCACTCACCTTCCTAGAAAGCGCACATCATAGGATGTTTGGACGATGTGTGGGACCCCAGAAACAGCAGCAGACAGCAGCAGCCTCGGGCGCATGGTGAGCAGTGCCTCCTTCCGGAAGGCAAACAGGAGCTCCTAAGAGGAAAGACAGAAAGACACAGAGAACTGGACAAACAGAGAGGCGGGGCCTTGGGGGAGTGTCATCTAGGAAGCATTTACTGAGCTCCTGAGCCAGGCTCTGGGACACGAAGGTGAGTTGGACATGGGCCATGCCACAGGCTCATGAGACAGGCAGATGAGGGCTGATGTGGTGAATGATTTAATCAATCGTGGGGTGGCAAGCAGGCTCAGGAGCACAGAATTCAGACAGACACTGCCTGAGGGAGTGCAGGGAGCTGCAGAGAGAAGACATCCCTTAGGCTGGAGGACTGGAGCAAGCCCCAGGTGCAGAGAAAAGAGCAACCTCAGGGAGTTACAGGTATTACCCTCCAGGGGTTCACAGTAAAAGAACATTCTGTCACCCTCTTCTGCCCCCGGCCCTGGACTTATGCTCTTCTCCTGCCATAAGCCCAGATATATACAAGTAGAATCATTTCTGGATTCTGGCGCTTCTAGACCAGACTTACTTCAATTAAGAAGAGAAAAGTCCACCGGTCATGCATGGGGCTGCCTCTTAGTCCAGGATATAAGAAGAAAAGGTCAAGACCATCAAAGTCATGTGTCCTCAGAAGGGATATAACTGAAGCAATAAACTTTTCACGGTTGGCAAATGTGGACAACATAGTGGTGAATCTGTAGGGAGACCAGGGGTAAGGCAAAGAACTCTATCCACAGAATCACAACCTCCTACAAGGCCCCTTGCAAGCTTGGTGCCCTGTGGTGGGCCTGGCAGATGTGGCTGGAGGAAAGGAAGGCAGATTTCCAAAACTCTCCCACCTTCTTATATGCCTCTCCCAGCACCAGGAGCTCAATACCCAGGAGTAGGGAATTCAGGCAGCTAAAAGAAGTTGAAAACCATGTACTGCCCCGAGGCCAGACAGCACAGGGAACAGCAGGCACAGAACCAAGCATGCAGCCTGGGGTGTGGAGAAATGGCTCAGTCCAGCTCTGCCCCCAAAACACAGTATGCCCACTGGCAAGGCACCGCCCCTCTCTGTGCTGTCTCCTCATAGGTAACTACTCAACTCCCACAACCTGTCCTAGCACTGACATTTTCTACCTGACTGGATTAGGGGAGAGAACATGAGTCAAGGGCCAGCATGTCCAGAAACATCTATGAGTTAATCTGGGCCTGGGGTGTATAACTTGGCACAAGAGGCCTGTGCTCTGATAACGGGATCCTGATCCTGTGTTCTTTTGTTCGTTTTTTGTTTGATATTTTTCTATTTGTTTTCTCTTCCGTAGTGATGACACTTTGGAAAAATTCTAACTTATTGGACCTGAATTTTAAGCAACTCTGGGGTAGTCCTGAGATGAGCCATGATTAAAAAATTAACCAGACTCATAAATAGATCTGGGTTCCATGGTCAGTTTCCCACCTCCTTGCTGGGCAATCTCTGAGGAATACCTGTGACAAATCTGGCAAGTTCCTTAATACCTGTGACTTGTGCTTTCTGCTCTACCAATTTTGAATACAACCACTTTGTAAAGCTTCCTCCAAGTGTTCACGGGATAATGCGTGTACAGCTCTAGCCCAGCATCTGGAGCACAGGGAGTGTTCAGAGATGGGAAGAGGTGAATCCTGGGCTGGGCAGAGCTAGTTCTCACCCCCCTGCCCTGAATCTTTCCTCCATCTTGTAAAGTGCATCCTCACACACTCCCAGCCCACCAGGCCTCCCTTCTCGTGTATCTCATGCCTTTAAGGCAACAAGGCAAGTACGGCCTCTAACCCAGGCCTCAGCCATGAAATAGGGGAAATGTTTCTTCAGAAAATATGAAGGCAGTTTGTCATCTCCACGTTGTCTCATGGAGATTGAAGTGCTAACAAGAGCAGCTGCTACATACTGAACATGTACTATGTCCCGGCACTAAGCTTAGCATTTTGTTATTTCCTTTCCTCTGTTCCAACCCTTTGAGGTTGATATCCCTGGATCCACTAATAAAGTGAAGAAACCTGTGAGGTTTGGGAGTTATTCTCATCCTGCACCTGATTCCTCCCCTTGGAGACAAAACCCTTGCCTCTTATGGAAGGTTGAGGAAACAATTATGAGTGCCTCATTTTGTCCCTAATTTTCCCCCAGCCTCTTTCTCACCACCTGCTAGAACTTCCTTGTCTCCCCTGACCCACCATGGAGAAGAGGCCAGGATGTCCCTTGAGTGCAGGGGTCTAAGATTCATGAGTTGGGGAAGTACTTGCGCTAGCTTTGCTGTCCGCATGGCCAAGCTGCCTTCCCCCTCTGTCTTCACGTCTAGCCAGCCTGCTCCACCCTCCCAGGGAGAAGAGAATAACCGCAAAGTCTCACCTTGAGGTGCCAAAGTTCCACCCGCCGATGGACAGTAGTGTTTTCAGCTCTCTGTTCCTATGATGTGAGAGAGAGGGTTGATGAGCTGGGTTCTTCGCTCTGGTGGGCAGCTGCTGTCACATTCTTTTATTTTGCTCATTGGAAGAAAACAGGAAACAGGAGAGATGGGAGGTAAGGAAAGGAAAAGGGGGAAGGTGATAGAAGGAGAGAGATGATGAGCACAGGAGAGAGGAGGAAAGACAGAGAGAACAATCAACCCAAGGGCCATCACAGCCCAACAACTCCAAGGCTGCACAAAGTCTGCCAAACTCGCGCATGTCCCCATGATGCTTCCAAAAAAAGAGTAGTCTAAAATGTTTCTTTTTTTCTATTCAACAAATATTTATTGAGCAATGTCTATGTGCCATTTACTGCTTTAGGCACTTTAGAACAAAGAACAACATAGATAAGCTCCCCACTTTCAGGGAGTTTATAATCTAGTGGCATAGAACTTTTACTCTGCCCATCTATAACCATTAATGCAGTAACAAGCCTTCCCTTGGGCACAGAGAGATCCCAGGAGTTCTGGAGAGAGGAAAATGTAAGCAAACACTTACTGAGCACCAACCCTGTGTGAGACACTGACCTAGCCACTGGGGATACAATGACACAGCAGACACTGTCCCTTCCCTGGAGTAGCTCACCGGTAACAAACGGTAATAAAAACACGAGCATTTGTTGAGCATTTGGGATGTGTAGGCCCACTTTAACAGCATTAATAACTAAAATCCTCACAACTAGGTTCAAAGGCTGAGTTGGGTTTTGCCAGGCAGAGAAGAGAGAGAAGCACATTCCAGACAGAGACAACAGCAACTACAAAAGTAAGGAGGCAGGAAAGAGCTCAAGGTGTCTGTGACAAGGAGTTCTCAAGTTGGGGGTGGAAGGTGTCTGTGACAAGGAGTTCTCAAGTTGGGGGTGCTCTGGACCCCTATTTGAGAGGAAGCTAGGACTGGAAGAAATAGAAGAAAGTTTGAAGAGTAACAGGAGAAATAGACTGTTATCTTATACCTGTGAAATCTGAAAATACAACCCCCACATCCAATATGAACATACCTCTCCTTTAGTTTGTTGAACTCTGGGTAGAGAATTTTCTCATCCTGGAGATCCTTAGCAACAATCTGATTGTTGTTCATTGAGGCAAAGGCAAATATCAGGTGGGTGCAGAGAAAGGGGTCCAGGTCATGGGGCAAGATCGAGGCGGGGCCTGGCCGACTGTGTGCCCAGTTGGTGAAATAACACACCAGTTTATGGGCAGCACCTGGTAAGGGAGAGCACACATTAGTTGGCAGAAACCAAGGGAGGGGATGGAGCTCAGCTTCCAGAAAGCAATGTGAACGCAGCCCAAGAGACCAGGCCACATTTTCACATCCTCTCTCCCTGGCCCTGAAGTACACCTCAGAACTACACTGAGGTTCTATTCCTCCCCGACTGCTGAGGTCTCAGGAAGAAAAGAATGCCTTGTGAAATCCTGGTCAGAACAGATTCTCAAGTCTGGACCAAGGCACACAGTCAGCGACACAAACAGCAGGTGACCAAAAATCCTCTGAGAAACTGTGTTGGATCAATAATCCCTGTCAGAGAAGCCAGGGCAAGGCGGGCTGCAGGGGACACTCAATGTGGAGGACTTCTCAGCCAGAGACTCTCCCTGGCTCTGGAAGGGAAAACACAGTTTCCTTACCATCGTGGTGTTGCAGCACAAGAACCAGCCCTGTGGGAAACAAAGGGAGGAGTCACACAGAGATTCATACCCTCACCAGAGTGGTATGCCACAGCATACCCTCTGATTAGCAAGGGTGCCCACCAACACACCACCTTATGCAGATGCAGACACACAAATGGGGACACACACACCATTCACTCGTTTCCTAGTCTCTAAAGTTGGACCAGTGGAGCTAGATGTAAGTTCCTTTTCTTTTTGATAAACATGTGTATATGCTCATGCTTTGCCCAGGGACGACGACAAGTGTTAGAAGTCCCAGAAAAAGCTCGAGGCCAGTGGTTCTGAACCCTGGCTGCAAATTAAGAAGTACAGATATCCTGGCTGGTCATGCAGAGATTCTAACAGAACTGGTCCAAGGTGGAACTCAGGCATTTAAAATTTCTAATGTGCCACCAGGTTTGAGAACCACTGCTCTGACCACTTCTCCCTGGGTCCCTCTGACCTCTGACCATTAACTATGGCCCATCCCATCTCTACCTAATCTAGGCTCCCTGAGTCTCAGGCTGCTCTCTCAGGCACCAGAGAGATGACAAACTCATAAAGCCTGGCACTTCCTGGACTGAGTGACACTGCTGGGACCTGCCACACTCACCAACCCACAGCAACAGCTTCCACATCTCAATGGTCTGATAGCTGTGAGGCCAGAGATGGAGCCCTTTATAGGCGCTTCCCTGTGGATAGCACTGGGACAGCCCAGCTACACATACACACACACACACACACACATACACACACCCCAGTGCCAGGATCAGTAATTTATGAGAGTCACAGTGACCCCAGAACGACCTGGCCTCCCTCTCCAACAAAGCAACAGCACCAGGTTGGCACTGAATACCAGGAAGAGGGTCTTCCTGGTATTCAGTACCACAGGGACTGAATATGGGGGAGAAACCCCATATGGTAGCAGCAATTCTATTATTAAAAGATGATTGGCTGGGAAGCAGCATAATTTTTTTAAAAAGTTTAAACCATAGCTTTGGATTTAGGCTTTGAATCCAAGGTTTGAATTCAAAGTTTGAATCTCAGTGTCACCACTTAGAAGTTTTGTAATCTTGCACAAATTACCTGCCTCTGTGAGGTCAGTTTCCATGCTTGTAAAATGGAGATGACAGCTCAGACTTACCTCATAGAGCTTTATAGAGATCAAAGAGATAATGGGTCAAAAATTGTTAGTTTCGTGCTCGCATATAATAAGGGCTCAGTGAATGGTAGCTATTATTAGGGATGTCAAAAGGGTTGCCCAGCAGAGCAGAGTTCTCAAACTCAAATGACGCTTGCCAGGCAGGTAATGTAAATGGATGGTGTAGATGCAATAAAACAGCTGTCTCTATTTTATTAGAAAAGTAACAGTTCATGCCCAATGATGTACATCAACTGACATGAAGCCTCTTGGTCAGGAGACAACAGAGATCAGTATAAAGAGGGACAGCACTCTGAGCAGCTGCTAATGGTTTCCCTGCAGGGAAACAGACCCAGTGTTGCTGGATCCTTCAGTTTCTCATGAGAAGGCAAAACCTGAATTTTTATGAGTCAACAACATTTGAGTCAGTATATGAGCCAATTGTGAGGATGTGTCATGAACCTCAAGAATATGATGGATACAATTCTGGACATCTAAGAGCCAGTTTTTTAAAAATGCAACAACAGGAGTATGAAAGATAAAAAATATATATATATACCGTTTTTATTACCAGACTGTAAGCCAGATGCTTTTATGATTCATCAGTTTTCTTTCTCTGCTACAGAGGGTCTTGGACCCTATGCCCACCTTCACAGAGACTGATGCTGCTCATCTAATCCACATGAACTACCACGAGGTATTAACCAGATGTCAATATAATCTGCAACACAGGGAAATAATGACTAGTGGTCAAATTCATGTAACATCTATCCTTCATTTCCAGTATGAAGAAACCAGGAAAGTCATTGTTTTAAATCAGCAGTTTGCTTGGATATGATGGAATAAAAGCAACAAATTGTATAGAATGTTTGGAGTATTTCACTGAAACTCTGGGAAAGCCTGATGGAATACCCTACGCAACCCAGACTATGTCTCCTTTTCTTCATCCATCTTTGCCTTTCTTTATGTATTCAACAAATTATCACTGGGCATGTGCCATGCCCTGCTCGGCACTTGAAACAGTTTCTGCTTTCAAGGAGCTTATGATTTAGTGAACAGATTGATCGTATCCCTAGAGCTAGGGTATGTGTCTCTTTCTTGGAGAAGTAGCATGGTGAGTGCAGTGAGGAAAACATGAGTTTTGTTGCCAAAATGATTTCAGATCCAATTCCCACTCTGTACCATCACTGAGGCAACTTGGGTCCCACTTGCATGCTCAATGCCACCATCCATTCCTTGGACTAATATTAACCTGAATTAGGAGATAATTAGGCCTCCTGAGACCAACACTGGATCATGCTTGGCAACAACTTGTACCATTGGTTAGACTACCCCTGGTACGTTTTCTGACTACAACAACCATGCTCTTGTTCCCCCATTCCTAGCCCTTGTGCCCTCATTCTTGTAACTGGGTCTGGTCCCTGCTTTGACTTCTCTTCCTGTTCTACAAACTGCTGGCACCACAGTTGGGTCCTAGGGCCTGGGTCTTCTGACTCTGTCTTGCTAGGTTCCTCATATCCTACAGCCTAAAGGCCTCCTGTCTTTTAAGACCTCTTTGATGTGGAATGCCTACTTTCCTCCACTTCTGAGCCTCCTCCCACAGTATCCCCTGCCCCTCAAGATTTCACATCACTGAGATTGCCCACTAGGCTGTGACCTTCCACCGAAACTCCTAATAGGGGCACTAGCTGCTAACGCTGTACCTAACACAGAAGCCAAATTGGCCTGCCAATTTGAACTTAATTCATCTGCACCCGAGTCATCCTCTGGATTCCTATTCTGCTGCATTGAGCATGGCTAGATCTCAGACCTGACCCCTCTGTGCCTTGCAAAAATGACTGATGATGCTCAGAATGCCAAGATATAACAATGGATGCCCAGGATGACCTCTGCATAATGCAGGGATGACCGTGCCAAAGAGCTGGCAACTATGCCCCTATATGTTCAGAGATGATGAATAGTAAAATGCTGAATGGGGATCATGTTGAAAATCAGTGTGTCGTGTCGCTCTGTGTGTTCTCAATCCTTTTCCTTCAGTTCTTGCTGTCAAAAAAAAAAAAAAATTACAACCATTGCTTTTTATTTTTACCCAACCACCCGGATACTTAGACAATATCCCTCCCTAGTGCTTAGCCTGTTCTCATGAAGTTAGAAATGACCATTTGCAAATGTCCTTTACTGAGTAACTGAAGAAATCCCTGCAGCAGTGTGACACCTCTCACATTTTACAACAATTATCAAGATGAAGGCAAGATCAAAGATGTGAAGTGCCTTGGTTTTAACAGAGCATTTGGCCAAATATTTCATGATACCCATGTGAATGAATTAGAGAAGTATGACTTAAACAAAATCAGTTGGTTGAATAATAAAAAAAATCCAAAGAATATTGACTACAGATCACTGTAAACTTGAAGGGAAGACTCTTTTCTAGTCAGTTACCACATCTTTAAAGTGAAGGGAGTGTTCCAATATTTGGTGTAAAAAATTATTTTTGGTTGTGCATGAGGGATTTTTAAAAATATTTAATATGTTTATTTTAATGTATAGTAGGAAAATGAATGTTATCATATAAACCCATACTTTCATGGATCTTATTTAAGTTTAAAAATTGAGGAAATTCAAAAAAGAATATTTGTAATAAAATAGTAAAGGTAGTGCTATTTGTTTAATGTCTTTACAGGTCATATAGCCAATATCGCAATCCTAAATATAAAATCTTGTAACCTAGCAATTTCACTTTTAGAAATGTATTATGCCCAAGTACACAAAGAAACAATGTTCATTGCAGCTTTATTTGTAACAGCAAAATACTAAAAACAAAACAAAAATCCTAACTGATTAAATGACATCATTAGGAAATGGCTAAAGGTGTTATTGCACATCCATGCAATGGCCTTTTTCCTTTTAAGCCAGTGATTCTCAGCTGGGCACAATTTTGCCCAATCTAGCAATGTCTGGAGATACTTTGGTTGTCATAACAGTGGAAGAAGGTATGCCATAGCACCTAATGGGTAGAAGCCAGGGATGCTGCTAACCCTCCTTTGATGCACAAGACAGCCCTCCACAATGAAGTATATTCAGTGCAGAGGGTCCTTGACTTATGATGGGATTACATCTCGATAAACCCATTGTAAGTCGAAAATATTAATGTTTATGAGAACCCATGGACACTGGGAGGGGAACATCACAAACTGGGGCCTGTTGGCGGGTTGGGGGCAAGGGGAGGGAGAGCATTAGGACAAATACCTAATGCATGCGGGGCTTAAGACCTAGATGACAGGTTGACAGGTGCAGCAAATCACCATGGCACATGTATATCTATGCATCATACCTGCATGTTCTGTACATGTATCCCAGAACTTAAAGTAAAATAAAAAATATTAATGTTTTTAACTAACCACTATTTTATCAGGATGTAACTCCATCATAAGTCGATGAACAAACTGACAACACTTTTTTTGTTGTTGTTGTTTTGTTTTTTTTTTGTTTTTGTTTTTGCACTGTTATAGAGTTGAAAAATAGTAGGTTGAACCATCAGAAGTCAGGGACCACCTGTACTGATAATTTAATAGTGCCAAGGGTGAGAGACACTGGTTTAAGCAGAATTGCTTTTTTGTGGTCGTCAATTCTTATTCTTTTCATTCCAACAGAAGTTCGACAGTGTGCTACTACTTAAACCTTTATAACACTAGATTTAAAAATTAAACTGTTTCATCTATTACAAAGCAAGCTTTTTTAGTGAAGGATTCACGATTGATCCACCTTTGTTGCCCCAGATCCAATGGTTAAATGGTCTGTCTTTGGAATGAATGAGCTGAGAAAAAGCATAGCCAAAGAGGTGGGCACACCCCGGCTTAGAAACAGGCAGATTTGGGTTACTAATTGAGAAACTTTGGACAACATATTTGAAAAGTAGCAATAATGACACTTTTCTTGAAAGGTTTAAAAAAATAGAGATTATAAATGTAAACTGTCTGATTCATGGTAGGCACTCATAGCAGTGACTGTTGTTATTGCTGCTAATGGTTATTATCTTTGGAGTGAGATCAATACCTAACAACATTGAACTAATTGCTCAACAGGTTTAACTAACAGATCCTTAAGGTCCTTTCCTACTCTAACATTCTGTGGCATAGTCCTGAAAGCAATTCATTCATTCATTCATTTTTCTAACTTATTCAACAAATACTTATTTTCTACTCTAATGGAGCAAGCAAAAACTAAAATTACAAAAATTTAAAATATAAGTATGTAACTTAGATGTTAGAGACTCTCTGCCCCTCAGTGGTCTGATTACACTCTGCCTATAATCCCAGCCCCACTCCCTGTGTCAGCCCGAAGTGTCCCCGATAATCCAGCAAATTCTCAAGAATTCCTCCTTATGTTCTCTACTTCTGTGCTCCTGCATCCTTGGGTATAGACTGTTTTTCTGCAAAGCTTCCTGGTGCATGACTTAACCTTTTTACTGGCCTCTATAAGAAATCCTTACACATCAAGTTCTTGGTAGTTTTTAGTAAAAACATAGGGGAGAGGGGTGCCTGTGAAGTGTCACATCCCCTAATGCAAAGACTTCACCAACTCCTGGCTCCTCTCAGTTATCCCAGTGTTTTCTCCCATTCCAGAGTCCCTGAAAAACTCCTCCCTTGTTTGCTACAGTTTAGTTCTAACCAGACCCAAAATGCTTGGGCTTTCACTATCTATACCCAAGGCAGATATTAGGGTACTTTCTCTAATAAATCCAAAGAGGAATTCCAATAGCAACTGTTACTATAGTTACTTTTTCCTATTTACTTATATTTTGTATAAGTATGATTAAGAAAACATGCAGGATGTACTGTTTGGGAAGAACATGGTTTAGAAACTTCTTTACCATGGAAGGTATCTGGGCAGGAAAGGGAAACAATCAAAAGGATATTCTAGGAAGATGCTTATAGACAAGTAAAAGAAGGAATGGAGCAGAGACCCACTGGATGGCAGGAAGGGGGCAGGGTGCCAAACCATCTTGAGTTTATCTTTTCCCACCTTCCCAGTGCTGTGCCTTTGCTCATGATGACTGATTCCCAATTCAAAAAGGCGCAGCTCTATGGTGGCTGTCCTCTGTATGCTGGAGATAATGGTAGGAATAGATGCAAGGGAATCAGTTCCCTGATCAATCAGACACAAGCTAGGCAGTGACCACAATAAACCCCATAAGAAAGAAATGATAGTCATGGGCCAGACGCAGGGCTCACACCTGTAATCCCAGCACTTTGGGAGGACGAGGTGGAAGGACCACTTGAGCCCAGGAGTTCAAGATCAGCCTGAACACATAGAGAGACCCTCGTCTCTACAAAGAGTTTTTTAAAAAATTAGCTGGGTATGTTGGCATGTCTGTGGTCCCAACTATTTGGGAGGCTGAGGTGGGAGAATCACTTGAGCCCAGCAGTTCAAGGCTGCAGTGAGCTGTGATTGTGCCACTGCATTCCAGCCTGGGTGACGGCAAGATTCTGTCTCAAATAAATAAGTTAATTAAACTAAATATAAAGAAATTATAATCATGGTGTTTTGACCTATAAGAATTTGTAGTGATGACTAATTGATGGTAAGGTCCCAAGAAATGAAATAAATGAGCAGCCTACTAAGGTGCAGCTAGACATACATAGGTGGAAAATTTCTAGGTCTACAAGACAGAAACCGAACCCAGATTACTATAGAAGGGATTCATATTCA
This sequence comes from Gorilla gorilla gorilla, assembly GCF_029281585.2. NCBI lineage: Eukaryota > Metazoa > Chordata > Mammalia > Primates > Hominidae > Gorilla > Gorilla gorilla. Next base: position 127,450,911 of record NC_073224.2, on the reverse strand, counting down.
TAGCTTTTTACCCAGTTCCCAGATCTAAACTAGTTCACAGTCCTGGAGCCACTTAACTATGAGGAAGCTGGGTCCTTCTGAGAAGGGATCCTGCAATGTAGCTATACGTATGCATTCTGAATTTTCACCCAAGCTTTCCCCAGAGATAGTGTGGGCTGCATGACTTCACAGTGGGAAAAAGAAATGCCTAGACTATGCAGGGGCATTAGATACTGTCTCTAAATTTACACTGATTCTCAGAGACTGGAAACACCAATGTGCCTAACATGTCACTGGGGGCTTATAAATTTCAAAGGGTAAATGAAGTCTTGGCCTGAGTCCATCTAAGCAGCATAACTACGGACTTATTATGTGATTCTTCCCAAGTCCCAGAATGTATACTGGGAATAGGTATCAGTAACAAGCAGAGTCCTTACGTTATTTCCCTGGCCTCTGGTAGGAGGACTGTTATGGTAGGAAGGGTCAGGCAGAAACCTCTGGAGTTGCATATATGTATGCGTGTGTGTGTTGTGTGTGTGTGTTTTAAACTTTATAGTTTAAAACAATAGTAAAAAACAAAACAAAACAACACTACTACGTCCCTAGAGGAATTGCAGAAATAATGCTACCATCAAAAACTTGAGAAATGCAGAGTGATGATTCTTACCACACCATCCCTTAATTCACCTAATTGGCTGGTGTGAAAACCAGACAAATTCTGAAGAATTACAGTTGATAATCAGGTTGTGCTGCCAATCACAACTACAATTCCAGATGTGCTGTTCTTTAATGGAGCAAAATGACATAGCCCCTTGCACTTGACATACAGCTACTGATCTGCTTTATCTTCCATTCCAATCATTAAGAAATTTGGGGAAACCGCACTTGTATGGTAGGGACAAGAGTATACTTTTATTAATACCATCTTGCCCCAGGACTGTGTCAACTCTTCCACTTTTTGTTATAATATAGTCCAAAGGGAACTTAAATATCTTAGTAGCCCACAAAACATTATATTGGTCCACTGTATTAATGCCACTATGCCTTAAATCAGGGAGAATATATGGTGTCATCTCTCCCAAGGCCAAAATGCATAGCTGCAATTAAGAACCAGGGGGTAGGAACAGAAGTTGCCTTTTTTACTATTATATCTAATAATTCACTTGAAGAGTTTTTGCTGCTTATTCAGTAGTCCTAGCTAAGTAGGCTTGAAGATTCCAGCATTAAATGAGGAATGTTTCACCCAGTACAGTTATGGTCTCAATGAATTAGAAGCTAAGGCTACCTCTTGGCCATCTGGGGCTCCTTAGGCCACTGGAAAAAAAAAAATGTAAAGAAAGAAGCCATTGCACCAGTTGGGGTAATTGATCCCAATTACCAGGGGGGAATTGAGTTGCTGCTACACAACCAGAGAAAGGACTGTGTTTGCAACTCTGGGGACTCACTGGGACATCTTCACTTCTCCCTTGCCCAGTAATTCCCATGACGGAAAGCTGCGGAAACCCAATAAAGAGCAAATCACTAAGAACTCAGACCCCACACACAGGTTTGGTCATCTCACCAAGGTTCTCAGAGGGCGAGGGGAACCTGGACGAGGGGTTCTCAGAGGGTGAGGGGAACCCAACGTCGAATGGATGGTGGGAAAAGATGGCCATGATACTTAGGCTGTATGACCATTTACGAGTAGGAACTCTAACAGCTATATTTCATTCCTTGTTTTTCTCTTCTCACTTTTCTACTGCTGCTTTATATGAGGACACTAATGATACCTAATCCTTTAGGTTTAACATGGAAGCACGAACAAATGGTTATCACCCCATAATGATAAAATAGTTGATGGGACTCTAGGCATCTCTTGTGTTAAGTACATGAAATTTCACCTATATTAAGGACAAGAGAGGATGATAAGGGGCAAAAAGGTAGACTAAACATATTTTCCAACTGCCCTTCTATTAGTATTTCCCATCTTTCTCCACCTCACTTGCTGCCCCTGAAAGTCTGTCTGTTTGGACTACATCAAATGGGCTCTGCTGGGTTCAGCCTGACGGAAGAGTAGAGGAAGGGAGGACAGAAATCGGCGTATTCATTCTCCTGGATCACCCCGTGATGTGGCATCAAGGTAACTCTATCTCTTGATAAAAGTCACTGCTGCTGTCAAAGCAGATACTCTACAAAACTATCTTTTCTTCCAGTTTCAGGTAACCGCTCCCTTCCCTTGCCCTTGGGCACTAGCCCTTTGGTTCTCCTACACCATTTCCAAACCTTTCTAATTAGTCCCCTTATACATAAACCCTCCGAAACTATATTGTGTACCATTTGCTTGTTGTGATAACTCATTACACGTCTATCAAATAATCACGTTGTATACCTTGAATATACACAATGTTTGTCAATTAATTTTTTCTTTTGAGACTGTTTCACTTCTGTCGCCCAGGCTAGAGTGCAAAGACCCAATCTTGGCTCACTGCAACCTCTGCCTCCCAGGCTCAAGTGATTCTCCTGCCTCTGCCTCCCACGTAGCTGGAACTACAGGCACACGCAACCAACCGTGCCCGACTTTGGTATTTTTTGTAGAGATGGGGTTTCACCATGTTGCCCAGGCTGGTCTCAAATTCCTGAGCTCAAGTGATCTGTCCACCTCGGCCTCCAAAAGTGCTGGGATTACAGGTGTGAGCCACCACACCTGGCCTAATTATTACTTTTTAAATTTAATCTAAATGTTCAGCAGGGAAAATTTATCACTTTGATGACTGGGATATGAACCCTTGTTTTCTACGAATCTTTACTTTTGGCTAGCACCTAAACACTTAATTCCAACCTGTCTCTCTCTCTAGACTAAGTCGCTGAATACAGGAAAACTGTGTCTTGCTCACTACCAAACCACGAAATGCCTAACAGCTTCTGATACACCATAGCTTCTCACTACTGAGTATTTCTGTCTGGTTTCTGACCCATCTGGAATTCTCAAAAGGTAATCTAAGTCAGTGCTTCCCAAACTTTAATATGCATGAGTCACATAGGAAGCTTTTGAAAATGTAAATTCTGACTCAGTAGATCTGGACATTCTGTATTTCAAGCAAGTTCCAGGATACGCAAATGCTGCCAGTTTATAGAACACATTTTGAGGAAAAAGTTAACACCTTATAAAATTAAGCCAGAACCGCCCTCCAAAAAAACCAAATATTGTATGCTCCCACTTACATGTATGTCTAGAATAGTCAAATTTATAGAAATGAAGATGAATGGTGATTGCCAGGGTCTTGAGGAAGGGGAGTTACTGTTTAATAAGTAGTTTCAGTTTGGGATGATGAAAAAGTTTTGGAGATGGAAGTGGTGAAAGCTGCACAAAAATGCAAATGAACTTAATGCCACTGAACTGTACACTTAAAAAGTTAAAATGACAGATTTTACATTAAAAAAAAGACTTTAAAAACTCAAACAAAGCCCAAGTTGATCTTGCTTCAAGGAGTCCGCCACAACAGGTCCAGGGACGGTGGTGCACGCAGAGCCTGTCTTACCTGCCTCCAGGTGCCTAGATCAAAGGGTGCATTAATGCTAACTCGGCCAAGCAAACTGCAGTTGGATAATGGTCTTAAAGGGTCTCATACATCAGTTCTACTCAGAGGATTTCTGAGACAAGCTGCAGAAACTACACAACATGAAGCTAATTTAGGCTGTATATAAAAAGTGCATTTTCTAATCTAAACAATTTTCATGACTTAGCTGACACTCCAGGTAAGAGTTACTACCAGAATGGAAAATTAGTTTGCAACTGAAATTCCTAATGTTTACAACATGGTGCCTCCCAAAGTGAAATGCTTGACCGGAATCTGGTACCTCATGATCACAGGGACAGGTGAAATATAGCTATATCCACTGAAGGCACTTTCAACCAGTGACACTGGCTGGGCTTTCACCAGAATGTTAAAGGATGTTGTTTGGGAATTAAATTCCTTATTATATTTTGAACTTTGATGGTCCATCCATTACATATTGAAGCTGCAGAACATCATTTGTGAAACAAGGAGTTTCCACAGTAAGTAGAATGCTACTATATTAAATGTTGTACCAGATGATAAAAGATTATGGGATCACTAATTGTGTCACAACTTGTTTTAAGTTGTCTCTACAACTTAAAACAAGAGCTAACCTTTCTTCTCAGATGCTCACAGCTCCCTCAGTTCCCTGGATTGCAGCAGTCCTGTGATCACTCAGTGAGACCAAAACTCCAGAAATGCCTATTTTTGATGGAGAACTAAAAAAGAAAATGTGTTTGGGGTCCCAGAGTTGTCTGCTTACCTTGTTTACTCTTCCAAAACTGTATCATGTGAGCTGCTGATGAAGTTCTTGAGAAATTTCAATTAACTCAAAATTGAGACTACAGCTTGCTTATCCTTTTTTGAAACAAAATCAATTTCACAACTGATTCTAATGTGTTCAGTGTGACCATTACTCACGCTGTCCAAATGCAACGAGAATCTGCCTCTTAATAATCAGAGCTCTTTACTTTCAGGTCTAGAGCTCTTTACTTTCAGGTCTAGATGTGGCAAGAAGATTTGGAGCCCTCTGAAGTCCAATCTGATTTTTAAAATCTCCTGTCCTTTCTAACATGCTGTCTGGAGGAAACATGGCTGGAGGCCCAGAGCAGTTAGAGCTTGGGTGTTTTTGCTGCTGTAATATGATTGTGAACCAGTAAGTAAGGTCCATATAGCTATTTATTAAAGAACCAGACTCTGACTGTCCTGTTGGGAAGGAGAGACACCTTGAAAATTAGCCCAATGTCTGAGGCCACCTGAAATCATAGGCAAGCCTTCTTCAGTATTCCTTGTGGTTCTGAGCACCATCCAAAGGGTGAGCCTCATAGCCCTTGGTGGACCAGAGAACAGCCATGGAAGAGTAGGTTTGATTAGTGGACTTCAGAGTAAGGATGTAGATAGGGAAATGGGTTTACTCTAATGTTTAGACATTTTAACCAATGAAATTAAATGCAAAATATTTGTATAAACAAAGAGATTGATCTCATTTCAACCTGTCATCAGCTCTGCACTCACTCTACTAGAACTATCCTCAAGTGAAGGACCTAGCAAATCACCCCATATGTGACAGTACCATTTCTAATTATTCTGTGGTCATCTTTTATTTTAAACTATCTTCTTTGTTCACTGCAACATATACATTTACCCCAAATTGTGCTGGTTGTTCTTCCTACTGTATTTGATAAGGTTTATAAATATCTTGGTGGTGGTCACTGATAGATGTGAATTACTCTCATCAGCACAGATCTATCTGAACCAAAACATTTTTTTACAATAAAATATGGTCCTTCAAAAACCATGCTTTCTGGTCGGGCACGGTGGCTCATGCCTGTAATCTCAGTACTTTGGGAGGCCAAGGCGGGCAGATCACCTGAGGTCAGGAGTTCGAGACCAGCCTGGCTAACAGGGTGAAACCCTGTCTCTACTAAACACACAAAAATTAGCTGGGCATAGTGGTGGGCGCCTGTAATCCCAGCTACTCAAGAGGCTGAGACAGGAGAATTGCTTGAACCCAAGAGGCGAAGGTTGCAGTGAGCCAAGATCATGCCACTGCACACTAGCCTGGGCAGCAAGAGTGAAACTCCATCTCAACAAAAGAAAAAAAAACCTATGCTTCCCTTCCATATTGTAACCACCTTGACACATTTCCTTCCTTATCACACATTTCCACACATTTGCTTCCTTATCTCTTTCATTGAGTTTTTTCTCCATCATTCTTAAGTCCAGGAAGAAAAGGGCTATGCAAATTCCTACTCACCTCAAGCTCCCTCACCCCTTACTTTCTCTAAGTGTCCACAAAATTAAGGTTTTATCTTCGAGAGGCAGAACTTAAGTGATTGTACCTACCCATTCTATTTCCTCCCACATTATAAAAATGATGCAAGACTTTATTCCTACTCCACATCAACGCCAGAGGATCACACAACTACAAATTCCCATGTTTTACTCAAGGGTAATCATGTCAAGGGTGAAGCATGGAAGCTTTACTGAGAAATATTTTGCCCATATTCCTTCAGACTTTCCCAGTTTCGTAATGTGATTTTTACCTCAATTGAACCTGCAAAGCTCAAAAGTACATAATTGATTATACTTACTTTCAATATGATCAGTAATTGATCCATGACTCCTAACTGGCAATATCCACTCCACCAACCCAAGAATAAATGTTTACCTTAAGTTCTAACCAGCTACTTTGGGAAGCTGGGGAAGCACAGGAAAAATAATGGGCTACAAGACCAACACCATGATAACTCACATAAGTGAAATATATCTAACTACACATAACACACATGCTTCAAAAAAGACAGGCCAACAATGCCTAAACTCTTTATTTCACCAACTAGTATTTCTGATTTTCTTCTTGATACTGGATTTTAAAACCTTAGAAGTCTATAAATACTGCATTCAGACTTTCTACATCAAGAGAAAGGGGACCAGGGCAGAAGATGTCAGGCCCCATGCTGTTTTGGGGTGGGAAAAGTGGCAAAGATTTCTCAACAGTCTGTGTCAGTTTTCTAACTTAATTGAAACACCTTTAAGCTCTCCTTCATCCCCAAACTTTCCCCTATGGTGTCTATGATAGAAAAACACTTCTCTCTCATATATGTCCCATCACTAGGGAGCCGGGGGGAAGAGAGTGGGCATTACACAGGCAAGCCAAACTTTTTATTCAGCCAGAAAATGGATTTCTGATTCAGTTTAATGGTAAGGAGTTGTGTAAAACCGTACCAAGTCCTGCTTCTTCCTCAGAGTGAGCTGGGCTGCATTTTTGTGACTGGAAGCATTTCTCATAATGGTGAATTAAGCACTATAAAAAAATAAAGTCAATCCCATCTCTAGCATAAGAGCTGCTTCCAAGAACCCAGGGATGCCCACATCCCATAACCCACCCAGACACGGCCAATTCCTCATAGACAGCTACATAAAACCCTTTCGTCAACTTGTTTTGGGGGGTGAGAGAGAGGCAGTGCTTAGGGAAGATGTAGGATGGATTTTTTTTATTCCTGCCACTACCAAAACTATAGATCTACACACACACTCACACACACATACATGTCCATTTTTAAGAAAGCTTTTCCTCCCTGTGACTACAGGAACCCAGAATCCAGCCTCCTTCAGGCTGAGAGACGATGCCTATTAACGGCACAGATCTAGCATATCAACATACTATAGAAGGCTCCTGTGTTGTCTCACAAGCTGAGAGGGCAGGGCAGGGCAAAGAAGTGGACACTCATGGGGGACTTGCTTTTTGTCTTAAATCCAATCTACTCAGTAACACTTGCAGGTCCAGGGGCTGGGAGAGGTTCTGTGGGCACAATGTGGTGGACGACCTGATGGTCCCAGCCCACTGTGGTAAGCAGGGAGTGATTGAGCGGGGACCAAGTCGCATCTCTCACAAAGTCTCTGTGGGCTTGGCTTCTAAACCTAGAAGAAAGAAAAAAAGTCGGGGCAGAGTAGAGACAAGAAAAGCAGACCTGGAGAAAAAAGAGAACCCAACACATCTGGGGCACATTTTTTGGGTGTGTTACACACATTTCACCAACTGTATGGCCTCATCGCCAGGATAGCAGTGTAGCTATCCACAGTGGATGTCATCAGTCATCCAATCCAGTCTTCTATGTTCATAGATGAAGAAATGCTGGATAGAACAAGACAGTGATGAGGGGCAGTAACAGGCAGCAAATCACGGCAAGGAGGGAAGTACAATTCAGGTCTTCCAGGTGCTGCCTTTCACCCTGTAGCAGGCTGCATTTCATACGCAGTTCTTTATGTGAAAGGGTAGACTGCCGCCCCCTTGTGGGAGAGCGCTGGAGGGCTAGACTTAAAAATTCCACCTACCACCCCCCTCTACCAAGGACACGGCTTGTCCTTGGGGTTGGGAATGTTCCCCAGGAATGGACAGGGTCAACAGCCAGCCTGCTTCCATTACCAAGTCCCTTCGGATACAGATGGAGAATCTGTTCTCCAAAAGCACAACACAGTTTTCTGAAGAGGAAAATGACTTGCCCACCCACTGCTCCCCTTCCCTGATTCCCGAAGGATTCCACTTCACACTTACAACTCAGAAAGGCTTGAGTCCAGCACAGCAATTGAGCAGTCTTCACTGAGAGAGGCCAGGAAGGGAACACTATCAGATGGAGGAGAGGGTTGTGAAAGGTCAAGCCTGGATCCCAAGACAAAACCTTAACTGGGCCGGCCCTGCCACCACTGTAAAGTGACCCAGGAAAGGCAGCCTGATTCCCACTTTTGGCTAATCTGGCTACTACAAGTCCACACTAAAAGTTTCAAGTAAAGATGAGGGAAATGAAGCAAAGTTAGGGTTGACAACCATCCTGGCAACTAACCACCCCATCTGGTCCCTCTCTATAGCTTCAGCAATAACCCAGAAACACAGGCTTTTCCAATCTCACAGTCCTAGAAGACCATGATATTAACCATTTTGGGTGTTGGGCAGGAATGAAATCACATTTTAGCCATTTCAGACAGAAACAATCTAATCTGAAAAATCCTTTGATTCCCAAAGGATTCCACTTCACACTTAAGAGATCTTCGATGTTCCGAAACCTCAGCTAGAATATTGTCTGCTTTAAGGAACTACTTCATCAGCTAATGCTTTGAAAACATACACACACACCCTCACTGTTCCCATTTATACCCATCAGGCCCCTGATGACAAAGAACAGTACCTGTGTGGGGAGAACACCAGCCCAGTGACACACTGGGAGTGTACAGCTGAGCTCAGGACACAGCTTGTACTCTTGGTGTCCACAAGGGAGACTGTCCCATTCTCATCACCTGTAGAAGAGAAGGAACATGTCATAGTGATTAAGAGCATGGATTTTTGTGCCAAAGACTTGAATCCTAGTTCCTTGAGCTTGTAAAAGTTAACCATTCTGAGCATCAGTTTTCTCTTTTGCAAAGTAGGAATAAGTCACTGGATCATTGTGAAAATTAAGTTAATGAATGAAGCAGTTATTATTTTAACCACAAACTATGTCACCATATACACAGCCTCATGACCACGATAGCTCTACACCTACCCACAGTAGAACAGAATTCGCTATATAGCAATCCACTTGCTTTGTGGCTGACTTATAGCCATGCCCAGAATACAGAAGCTGGATCAATCAATCAAAAATCAAATCCACTGGGAAAATAATCATGTTCTCCAAAACTACGCTAAAACTACGTTGGCATCACCCCACCTCCCCACCCTCAATTCATAATTCATCTAGTGTCCATGAGGGCTAAGACTGAGCAACAAGGGCCTTGTGTGTTGTGGAGTCAGCTCTTTCTCTTTCCTCCTCCCCTTTCCCAGAGTCAATATGAAGTCTGACACACTGCCTTACCAAAGACAAAGACTTCACTTTGCTGAGGATGCCAAGCCAGTGAGGTAGGAAGGTAGCCAGGCGCACTGCAGCCTGCAAAGGAGAGACGAGGGTCTGGACCAAAACTCAGAGTACAGAAGAAGCAGTTTCTCAAATGATATCACTCTAAATCCTGGGAGCACCTTTATTTGATTTCCCAAACCCTGCTAAGGCAGCAGTGTCCTCATCCTTGAGCCTCATAACCATTTATCCAGCAGCCTCCTGCCCTTTCGGGACACGAGTCACAGGCAAGTTTCAGGCACGAATCATGACGATAACAATTCTGGCCCCTTTGTCCTCCCATCTAATAAAGTAAATCACCCACCCAGGAACTGGCCCTTCCTCTTGGTATTCATTGCACAGAATGGGGTTAGCAGAGCCTCACTGGAAAAGAAGGAGATTATGTCACTCATGTCACAGTAACTACACTGGGCATCTAGCAACTATGCTTTGACACTGGCCAAAGACAGTCTCTTCTATCAGGGTTCCAAGTACTATTCTCCCACCAATGAATCTCAGACTCACCAATCTGTGATGCTGGCTTGGGACAGCGGGTATCCCAGAGTAAAATTCTATTGTCCTAGAGGAAGGTGGAACAGAAAAAGGATTTCATAATCCAAAGGAGCAGCTGCAGGCCAGAAAGTCTCCACACTAGAGACTTTGGCCTATGGACGGCTGGAGTGTGTTTAGGGAAGAAGGAGCTATCTCTTACCTCGCTGCATGAAAGAAACACAGAGTCCTTGTGAGGAGAGGCAGCAACACAAGTGACCTGAGCAGCATGAGCTATAAAGGAGAGAGAAAGAGAAATATGATAGAAAACAAGCTGAAGCATTACAAGAGGGCCAGCCCAGGAATAATCAAGGGGCAGGAGGGAGGGAGGGCTGGTCTCATGATGCAATTTAACAAATTTTGTGGGAGATTATGGATTAGACAAAAGCTAAGAGGAGAAGTTTATAGACTTATAAAACCTAAAAAGCCTTGTAAAAAAAAAAAAACGTATTAGTGAAGATAATGAATGAGAAATTAGGGGCTTAGTAAGAATAACAAAGGAATTTCCAGTTAAGGCATCCTAGATGTGAGGGCTAAATAATTCTAGAATAGCAGTCTTCATACTGGAGTACACACACCTCCAAGTAGTGTACAAAAACTTTTGAGGGAGTTCTGGGCGCTAATAGTATTAAGAGAGCCAATTTCTCTAATGTTCTCTTTCTTAAAATTGAACTGCCTCTGTTTTCAATCACCCTTCTCCCACTTTATAGAAAGAACACATACCTGTCATTCATCCCAGATCTTTCCACGGTACAATGCTCAGGGGTATAAAAATATAAGGGTTCTAAACTAAGGGACAAAAGGGGCTTTTCCATAAGAACCAAAGACCAAAAAGAAAGAGCATCTAGGTAAAATTCAATGAAGGGGGTTGATCTTGTTTCAGTCACACCACAAACACAAGTATGGCTCTGTGACTTAACTCTGTTTCTGTCTAATAATGAGAACTAAAAAATATGATAGATCATTGTGATAAGGACATATTCAACAACTTTACCTGAATTTAAAAACAAAGTCAGACTTTTTCTGACAGAAAATTTAGTCTAACTTGGTCCACTGGCTTTACAATGCAGACTGGCTTTTGCCAGTTAGGCTATTTGGTAGACATTCATGCAAACTAAGTAGGGTTAACCTGCGAATCTAAAATTTTGACAAATATATGCTTGAAATAAGCATACAATAAATTATATGCCAGAAATTACCTTCTCTGCAACTACTTAAATAAGTATTTTTAGGTATCAATTTAAAAATGTATGAGGGGGCACAGATTTTCAAAATTGTTTTAGGAGGTCCACATGTAAAAAACTTTAAAGTCACTGCTACATGTTAATTAGAAGCTGTGGAAACCTTTTCTACAGTCATTCTACCAGACTTTCCCAGGTAGTCTGAATGTGGCCCTTCCCTGAGGCAGAAGGATGGAATTAAACCAGTTTCCATAGTTCTTTCCTAGCCCTAGAATTCATAGAAAGCCAACAGGATAAGAAGTAAGAAAAGGAATTTATTGCTCACTTGAAAAAAGCAAAGCTCTGGGACAAGCACCATGGTGGTGTACAAAAGATGAATACATGGTTCCTCTACCCTCAAAGGTTTTGGGGCAGGGTGCAGTGGCTCATGCCTGTATCTCTCAGCACTTTGGGAGGCCAAGGCAGGAGACCACTTGAGCCCAGGAATCTGAGACCAGCCTGGGCAACATAGCAAGACTCTGTCTCTACAAAAAATAGAAAAATAATAAAGGATTTGGAATTTAGCAGGGGGAGTAAGACACAAACACAAAGAACTAACAAAAAGGCTGCATGGCAGAAATGCTGAAAAAGAGTTAGCATTAACCAGGAAAGCACATCATATGTCTAAGAAATAAAAAGCAAATATAATAGACATAGGACATTGACTTTTTTTTTTTTTCCCTGAGACAGTTTCACTCTGTTGCCCAGGCTGGAGTGCAGTGGCATGATCTCGACTCACTGCAACCTCCGCCTCCAGGGTTCAAGCGCTTCTCGGGACTCAGCCTCCCAAGTAGCTGGGATTACAGATGTGCACCACTACGCCTGGCTAATTTTTGTACTTTTTGGTAGAGTCAAGGTTTCGGCATGTTGGCCAGACTAGTCTCTGACTCCTAGACTTCATATGATCCACCCGCCTCAGCCTCCCAAAGTGCTGGGATTACAGGCGTTAAGCCACTGCGCACAGCTGGGCATTCAACATTATTGTAAAACTATTTCCAAGTGACTCTGAGGGTCCAGGATACTGGACCTTGGATATGAGTCAGTGATTTCTCTGGCCTATAACTTAATCATGTACTTTGAAGTTAGAAATGGCAGGGAAAGGGACTTAGCCATTGAGAGAACCACAGTGATCCCCCAGCATCTAAACCTTGGAACCATGTACACATTAAGGCTCTAGACATTATCTTCACAAAGAATGGCTCCCAAGATAAAGTTAACTACTAGTGCTGTTAATGAAAGTGAGCAGAAAGAGGGGCATTAAAAAAGTAATGGTTCTCACCAGAAAACAGACATTTTATGAAGGTAAATACTCAAAAGTTCAAGATTTAAAAGTCTCAAGATTTATCCCTCAAGAATGTCAAGGATCTAGTAAGCTTGAAGAGAGGAAATGCAGTAAAAGGGCTTCAATGCCATGACAAGAAAATGGGATTTTAATCCACAGGCCACAAGAAACTAATAAAAGACCAAAAGAGCTAGATTGCTAGTGGAGAGATGAGTGCCACCGCCTGTGTAAGGTAAAGCCTGAAAGTGAATACGGGCATAGAAATGGACAGGAAGGTGACTGACCAGTGGAAAAGACTAAAAAGAACTTAGTGGCCAACCGATGGTGGGAAAACAGAAGGGGTGGAAAAGGACCAAGAGTTTGAGCCCTGTGTTGCCAAGGTGGTGAGGCCATCAATAGAAACAGGGAAACCGGCTGGTCTGAAGGTAGTGAGTTATCTCAATTGATTGTTCAGTCAGTTACAGATTAAACTCCTTGTTCTATTCTTTCCTCCCTTTTCACTACTGCACTTGACTAGTTGAATTAAAAAAAAAGAAAGAAAGAAACAAGGAAATTGAGAAAAGGACAAGGAGTAGATACTGGAGCCTGACTATTGTTTTACAAGAAAACTATCAGAACATGGAATTGCTGCTCCTAACATCAAAGCAAAGTTCAAAAAGTCCAAAAACACAACAGCTAACACCAGGGCTAAAAATGAAAGAATACTCACCTCGGTATGAACTCAGTACCACCTGCTGAGCAAGGTCCCAAACCTTGATGCTAAGAAGCAAAAGCAAACAGACATTTAATCTTGACCTACACTATCAACATAAAAACGTGTTCAAACAAGAACTTCCTGTAATCAACATTCCCCAAGTCTTTGCCTCTTGGACTGCTGCTATGGTTTACTTACGATGGACTGCAAAATCCCTAAGGAAACCTTATAGACATGCTAAAATAAGTCACTGGATTCTTAGAATAAGCCCAAAATGTTACCTAATGAGGTTAACAGGATAGGAAAGGCACCCACAGGAGGCTTAGAGACAGGAGCAATGAGAACAGGGACCCACCAGATGTCTTTGCTACCACTGACAGCTTGTGTGCCAGAGCTCAAGACACTGACTGTAGACACAATGTCATCATGCTCATACTTGCAGAACTTGCTGACAATAAGTGTCTCGTTCTCATCTAGTTCCCACAATTCAACAGCACCTGTTGGGGGTAGGGTAAGGAAAACATGAGCTTGGATTATACCAAGGCAGTAATTCACTTCTAGGATTCAAAGAGCCATTGTCACTAAATTAACAAAGTAAGTCAGTTATTCCTGTAAAAGCAAAGTCCACATCATTGGAGAGTTCAGCTAATTTCTGAGTCTTTGACTTTATTCTGCGTTACTGTTTTCCTAATGACAGCCCAGACAAGTAGGTGCAGAAAGCTTCCAGAAAAAGACAAAGATGGAACAGTCTGTAAAATTCATTATCTGCTTTTAGTGAGAGAATATGGAAAATGAGCTGCAAGGGGACAAGGATGAAGTTTCCACAACTGTTTAAGCAGCACACTATCCAGTGATGTTAACACTTCCCCATTATTTGGACACTAGTAAGTATTTGCTGAACTAGTTGAATAAATGTCTTGCAGAGTCTTTAAAAATATGTTGAATAATTGAACGTCTTGCACAGTGACTGGTTAAGTATAGAGAATCCGCCAAAAGTTGTCTTGATTATGTAGTGTTCAAGCTCAACTGTCAGAGAGGTTAAATCTATCAAAAACTGGGACTTTAAACTTCCATGCAATGCCGGCCAACTTCCAAATTCTGATTTAAAAAAAAAAAAATGCCAAAGCCTGCATCGCTAAGCCTAACAGTCAACAAAAAGAAAGCAGAATGAAGACAAGAAAGCGGTAAGAAATGGGAAGAGACATGTAGCACAGATTGGCTTCAGTGTCATCTTAAAAACAAGATTATGCTTGGTCTGGGATGCGGGGGTTAAGGGGCAGGTTACACAGAAGAAAAATGGTTCCAATCCGTTGCTTAATTTTGTTACGGATTTTTCTAGGAAATCTCACCAGACAATTTAGAATTTTAGAAAAGGTATTTCCCACCTACACAAGAGTTTGCATTCGGGGCCAACACTCTCAGGCTCCTCCAAGCACTGAGTATAGGACGTTAGATATTGAGCTCAACCCTACGGTACCCCAAGTCTCCATTCTACCGTTCCACCCGGGGTTGGGGGTGGGGGGTGGATAATGGGATAGTGACTCACCTGAATCGGAGGCCACTAGAATACCTCTCTCCCCAACCCAAGTGAGGTCAGCCACTCCAGCCTCCGTCTGGACTCCGGCGGAGCAGAAGCCTTCGTTGGGGGCGGCACAGGGGTCTTTAAAAAGCCAGAGGGAGCCGGCCCAGCAGCGGCCACTCAGGCTGGAGGCCCCGAGGAGAAGCGCCCCATCTACGGGGGGTACAAGCTGTCAGCGCGTGAAGGGTAGAAGGGCTCGCCTCCATGGAGACCGCACAGAACAGCGTTCCGGCCAGGTCTGGATCTGAGCTCAGGAACGCGGGGCAGAGCTGGGGACAGCTCGGCGACGCGACCCAGGGTCAGGATAACATGCAGGGCGGGGCGGGGATGGGCTGGGAGGTTCAGTCTCCGGGGAGGGGCGCCCTGGGCCGGGGTAAGGGAGCTCCCAGGCCCGGGATCTCGGCTCACCGGACCGGTACCGCGCAGCCTCCAACTGCCGTTCCATGCAGGCGGGCGCATTTGGGGGAAGATTCCACTCCCGGGCCGCCGGGGGCACTAGGGGGGGTGGGGTTTCCTTCCGCATCTCCACGGCTCCAACTCCAACCTAGACTCAAACTGGACGCCGGCCGGAGACTCAGCTCCGGCAGCAAACCCCACGTGGTGCGCCTCTGAGCCTCCGCCCCTCTCCCGAGGGAACCGCAACTCTACTTCTCGCGAGAATTGCTTCTATGGCTCCATCCTGCTTTCCGGCTGTCGCCCTCCTGCGATAGGCTCTCAGCGTTACTTGTCTCTTCTCGCGAAAAAATTTTTTTTTTTTTAAATCTCCCGAGGAAAGTTGAAGGAAGAGTACAAAATTTTCATCTCGCGAGACTTGTGAGCGGCCATCTTGCTCCTGCCCTGACAGATTTTCCTATCGGGGTCACAGGGACGCTAAGATTGCGACCTGGACTTTCGTTGACCATGCTGTCCCGGGTGGTACTTTCCGCCGCCGCCACAGCGGGTAAGGGGTATAGACCCTGCTCTGGACTATCAGAGTGATTGGAAAGAAGAGAATCTAGGGGTGACAGGGAGGGGAGAAGGGCGCAGCGACACGGGCCTGAGCGGCGAGTGGTCAGTGCAGTTCGGAAGGGAGCGTGGGGTCTTGAGGGACGGGAAAGAGGGGTACATAGGCTTAGTGATGGAGCCTGGCGGGGGTGAGGAAGGGGCAAACCAGATTTCATTTGACTTTGCTGACCTTCGCCTTGTCTATCTGCAGCCCCCTCTCTGAAGAATGCAGCCTTCCTAGGTCCAGGGTAAGTGTGAGGATAATGCTCCCTTTCGTCTTTGTTTTCACTACCTTTTATTTCGCGATTCCTGCCCCCACCCCCTTAGCTTTAGGTCAGAAATTTCTTTCCGATAATTTTGGGACACTTAAACCCTCTTTCAGACAAGACACTTGTTCCTGTAACTGCCAGGAACGCTCTCATATCACCTAATGACCAAGATTTTAGCAGGATAAGTAACGTATTCTAACTAAACTAGAAATTGGTTTTGCTGTCTTCTATACCCGACCCTCTCCTTTGTGACCTTCCCTTGGGACCTTATGACATGTAGCTTCCACAGCCTGAATCCGAGTAGATTACATACCCAAGAATAAATTTTGTTCAATAAAACAGTAAAGCATGTTGTTTACAGTCGGTTTCCCAGATATCTAGTTTTTGCTGCCATATGATAACAATCAGAGAAATCATTCATTGATTCAGTAAATACTTATGTTGCCTAAAAACATAACCAAGGATACAAGAATGAGTATGGCTAATTACCTGCCCTCATGGAGCTCACAGTCTAGGAATGGGAGGCACCTTAAGAGTATTGGTTTAGAGTGAGGGCTCCACAGCCAGTACAGGGTCCCTGGCCCCTCCACTTACTGGCTGTGTGACCTCAATTTCCTCATCTACAAAATGGCGATAATAGTGCATTGTGGCTTTTGAGAATTAAGAGACAATTGCTGTGAAACTCAAAAACAGTTCTTGGTACATAGTGTGTGCTTAGTAAATTTAGCAGCTGTTACCGTTAAAATTGTTCCATAAGACATGTCCATTTTCCTAGAGATTTCTCTTTTTACTTCCAAACTTAGTTCTAAAGCTTGCAAAATACGGTAACTCAAATTGAAAAAAAATGGACTTGAAAAAGTGGTCTTATCTATAATTAAGTCTCATGTATGCAAAAAGTAAGGCTATAATTGACTGCTTCCAACTTAGAAGAAAAAGGACTCCATACAGACTTGTAAACAAATAATTGTAATACCAGGTAGTAAATAACTTATATTTACAAGATACAAGGAATATCCTTGGTTTTCTTTCACACTCCATGTCTAGTACCTCAGCAAGGCTCTACCTCTAGAAATTTGGACTCTGACTGCTGCTTCCACTACCGCTAAAGTAGGAACCACTGTAAACTTTCACCTAGGTATTTTAGTAGTCTCTTAATTAGTCTTGCATCTATTCTTGTCCCGTTACAGCCCATTCTCATAATAGCCAGGAGGATTATGTCAATCCCCCACCAAGGCCTTCCAGAGCTCCCCATCCCACTTGAATAAAATCCAAACTTAGCATAACCCAGAAGGTCCAACATGAATTGATCCCATCCTATCTCTTGACACCATCTCCTTGTGTTCTCTTTTTAGCTCATTCTCCAACCTTGGTGTTCCTCTGAAAACTACCAAGCGCATTCTTGCCTCAATATCTTTCTACTTGCTCTTCTCTCTTTTCCCCAGATCATTGGGTCAAATGTCATCTGACTCCCTACCAAAAAACTCTTCCCCATTTTGTTGCTCCCTATCCCCTTACCTTGCTCAGTTTTTCTCCATAGCACTTAGAGCTGCCTGAAAATTTGTATGGAGATACACACTCACCCTTCCCATATCCCCACTAGAATGTTGAAGGCTGGAGCTTTGTTCATTGCCGTGTTACCGGTGCCTAGCATTAGTAGAAAGTCAGTAAATGTTTTTTTTAATTGATTAAAAGAATGAATGTTAGCCCAAAATGGGGGGAGGGCTTTACAAATCTGGAGGCTAATTGGTCTTGGTAGTCATTGCTCCTGATTGGTCTTGATAGTCATTGCTATAAAGTCATGGTATGAAGGGCATACAAGGCAGAAGGAGCAGCATAAGGCAATTTTTTTTGTGGTGTTTCTTTGTTTGTTTTTGAGAGCTGTTAAGTAATTCCAGGAGAGTAAGAGAATGAAGGAAGATAAGGTTATAAAATTTGGCAGGACCAGGCACAGTGGTGGTTCATGCCTATAATCCCGAGGCCAAGGCAGGAGGATCACTGGAACCCAGGAGTTCAAGACTAGCCTGGGCAACATAGACAAAAACAAAACAACAAAAATTTAAAAAAATTTTTTAAATTAGCTGGGCATTGTGGTGTACGCCTGTACTCCCAGCTATTGGGAAGGCTGAGGTGGGAGGATGGCTTGAGCCCAGGAGGTGGAGGCTGCGAGTGAGCAGTGATGGCACCACTGCACTCCAGCCTGGGTGACACAGTGAGACCTTGTCTCAAAAAAAAAAAAAAAAAAAGACAGGTACTAGATTATGTATGTTATATTAAGTAGTTTTCTGTAGGCAGGAGAGAGCCTGTTGAGTTTTCAAGTCAGATTTTCATTTTAGAAACATTGGCAGTAATGTCAGTGGGCTAGGTTTAAGTTGGGGTATTTAATAAGAAGCAGAGGCCAGGTATAGTGTCTCACGCCTGTAATTTCAGCACTTTGGGAGGCCGAGACGGCAGATCACAGTAGTTTGAGACCAGCCTGGCCAACATGGCAAAACCCCGTCTCTCCTAAAAATAAAAAAAAATAGCTGCGTGTGGTGGCACACGCCTGTAATCCCAGCTACTCAGCTACTCGGGAGACTGAGGCACAAGAATTGCTTGAGCCTGGGAGGTGGAGGTTGCAGTGAGCTGAGATCATGCCACTGTGCTCCCGCCTGGGTGATAGAGCAAGATTCTGTCTCAAAAAAATAAAAAATAAAATAAGCAGAGAGACCAGGTTTTGTATTGTTAAACTAAGCAAGAGGTGATAAGGACTTGAACTAAGGTAGCTAGTTAGGGAGACTTGTCAGCCTAAGCATACCATTTAGTGCTATGATTTAAATCAGTGCTTCTTAGCCTGGAGTGGTTTGTCTGCAGGTGACATTTAGCAATGTCTGGAGATATTTTTCAGTGTTACCATAGGATGGGTCGGGGAGGGAGGGGCTACTGGTATCTATTGTATAAAGGCCACAAAGATACTGCCAGACATTCTACAATGCACAGAACAACCTTTTACGACAAAGAAATATCCAGTTCAAATGTCGGTAGTGCTGAATTGAGAAACCTTGATGTAAATGAAGGAATCTCAAGCATGATTCTCAGATTTCAAAACCTGGTGGGGTAGCTAATATATTTGGAGGCAGAAATAATATTCAAAAGATAAGCATTGTACCAAAATAAATGAAATAATGTAAATTCTTATATTACAAGGAGATAGAAGTTGAGAGATTGGAGGAATGGAGGGTAGGAAGTGGGACAGAAATACACTGAAAACTTGAAGGAGACTAAATGACAGCAGATATAAAGGGACTAGATTTTATTTCATCAGAAGCTTAAGGAGACATCAGTATGCTGTAACTGTTAAAAGTGTAGTCTTAAGTTGCTTTAATACAAGAATAGTTTCCAAATCCACTGTTGATAATAGTTCAATTGTTCAAGCTCAGTACTGGCAATAGTAAGTTCTCAATAAGTATTTGTAGGATGAATAAATTGGCCAGACTATACTTAAAGTATTATATTCAGTTCTGTATACCTCATTAAAAAAAAAAAAAAAGATAAAACCAGAGAAGTCCTTACAGGCAATCAGGATTGTGAGGGAACAGATGTTTGACCCAGGTACATGTGTGTTATCTTACATAGAAAAGCAAAATTAGAACTAAGAATGGATTGAGGTTCCAAGAATGTATGTAGCATCTCAATTCAAAGATGAACATAATTAGAGCTACCCAGTACTGAAAAAGTCTGTTACATATAGTGTTTAGCACTCTCATCAAAGAGAGTATTCAAAAAGGTCCAGGAGCTTACAACATATCAGGCATATAATAGCTAACCACTTACATAGAACTTTTCCATGTGCCAGGCGTCATTCTAAGCACTTTACATATATTAACTCAATTAATCCTCTCAACAACCATATAAGGTATTATCTTCTATTTCCATTTTACTGAGAGAAATCTGAGATTACAAAAGCTTAAGTTCTTTACTCAAAGTCAAGGAGCAGGTCTAGGATTTGAACTCAAGATGCCTATCTGACCGCCACGTCCACATTCTTACATATTTCAGTGCTAATAATAGACATACAAAGTGCTAGACAGATGATCTGCAAGGCTGATAGAAAGGATTCCAGTATTGGGTAGAAGGTTAAATGTCTGTGATTAATTCTTTGCTGTTGTCACAGCTAATTACTGGACCCTA
This sequence comes from Gorilla gorilla gorilla, assembly GCF_029281585.2. Taxonomy (NCBI): domain Eukaryota; kingdom Metazoa; phylum Chordata; class Mammalia; order Primates; family Hominidae; genus Gorilla; species Gorilla gorilla. The sequence continues at coordinate 127,430,785 of NC_073224.2, read as the reverse complement.
ACCTTCCCATTCCCAGTCCATTCTCTTTCCATTATGAGAGTTAGAAAACTGCCTCAATCATCAACCCTATTTATTGTTTCTGCTCATTATTCATACACTGTATTCTCCTTAAAGAAACAGGCTTTACATTTGTACAATTGCTACCTGTAGGGTATTGCAGGCAACAAGGACCTTTCATACAGGGCAGCCACACCTTGCCCCTGTACCACCTCTTCCTGAATATGGAGGAAAAGTTCGTTATGGACTGATCCCTGAGGAATTCTTCCAGTTTCTTTATCCTAAAACTGGTGTAACAGGTGAGCATTTTTGCCTAGTCTTTGGTAATATGTTTTGATGGCACCACTAAAATCAAGTTAGGTGGGTTTTCTTCTTTGGTTTTTTTTGTTGTTGTTGTTGTTGTTTTGAGACAGGGTATTACTCTATCACCCAGGATGGAGTGATAGATCACAGCTCACTGCAGCCTCCACCTCCCCAGGCTCAGGTCATCCTCCCACCTCAGCCTCCCGAGTAGCTGGGACTTGGCGTGCACCCGGCTCATTTTTCTATTTTTTTGTAGAGACGGGCTTTCACCATGTAGCCCAGGCTGGTCTCCAACTCCTGGGCTTGTGGGATCCACCCATCTTGGCCTCCCAAAGTGCTGGGATTACAGGCTTGAGCCACCCGCCTGCAGCCGCAAGTCAGCTATTTTTAAAAGGAAATTGTAACAGTTGATTTGATTGCTCCAACTTGTCTTTGGTATAAATTTATTTGGGATTTTAACTTAATTTTACAGCATTATCTCTGTTTGTTAGTAGATCAAATTTTTTGATGCCTGCTTTATGCCAGGCACTGTTGCAGCCATACAGTGTTGAACAGTGTTAAGTGTCTGCTGTCCTGGAACATACATTCTGTTGTAGGATGACAATAAAGAAATGAGTAACTGTATAATATACTGTTAGGTAATGAAAAGGGTAGGAATAAAAATGAAGCCATGTAAGGCAAGAGTCCCCTGATTAAGTTTATGATTCTCTCTACTACATGTACTGCCTTTCTTGGCCCATACCCAAGTATTGCTATGACTGGAACATTGGAAACCAAAGATTGTTTTTTTTTTTAGCCCTGGAGTCACCTAAAGTAGCATTTTCCTAACTGAAATTGCTAGAAACATTAGTCTCCTCAGACGTCCATAGGTGATAAAAATGTTACATATGATAGATGTTTCTTGAAAATTCATATTTAAAATTTGTATATTAAAGGCAATTAAAAAAACTGTTGGAACTTTGTATGGGAAACCGGGTAAAATGTATTTGAGTTTGTAACCCTGTTGTTCTTATGATACATCCTGCCATCCTATGATTCTCAGAAATACTGTAAAATGCTTTCCTAAAAGCCTGCTCTGGGCCTCCCTTACATCCTGTGAGGCGCGGAGGAAAGACTAAATAAATGTAAATCATGGTTTGCATCCTTTCAGAACACATGGCCTGGTTAAAGAAAAAGCCATATTTGAAGCATTGTAATTAGGTGCTACAGGAATTGAGAATCCTAATATTTATTCATCCTTTTATAAACATATCACTTTGTAGTTGTTTTTTGCTTGTTTTTTGTGTAAATTTTATCCGTTCTAGTGTCCCATTCAATAAATAGTATATTTTGCTGGACAAATTACTTCAGAAAGTTGTCTGACATCTTTGTAGAATAGTTTAATTTACTGTGCGGGGTATTGTGCTTAACATTATTTCTCAAATTTATCAGACTGAAGAAGGTACTGTCCCCATTTTACAAATAAGGAACTAAATTCAGAGATTATTTAGATTGCTCAGTTTCTTTAAAATTGTAGAGTCAGTATACAGATTTCCCTGAGTCCATATCTTTGTTCTTTCAACTCTACCATACTGCTTCCCAATCCAGTGTTTTGTCTTTGAATCTAATTAAGTCATTACTTTGCCTTCAGCTAATCAAATATAGAAGTACCTTTCTATCTTCCCTCTTTTAGGCATAGCATATCCATTCATAAAATAACTCTTTCTTCTTTTAGGACCCTATGTACTCGGAACTGGGCTTATCTTGTATGCTTTATCCAAAGAAATATATGTGATTAGCGCAGAGACCTTCACTGCCCTATCAGTACTAGGTGTAATGGTCTATGGAATTAAAAAATATGGTCCCTTTGTTGCAGACTTTGCTGATAAACTCAATGAGGTAAGAACCATAAACTTTATTTCCTATTTTAGACTAGCAGAAACATGAAGGTCATCTAGTGATATTTTTGATATGAGTGTTAGGGGAGCAACATATAGAAATGAATCTAATGCTTCAAATAAGTGTTAACGTTAGTTACTAATTTGAGATAATTTTTTTATATCTACTAAACACTTTAGCTTTTCTATAGTTTAATCATTCAAAAGATATTCTATAGTTATTATGGGCAATTCTTTTTAAGGATTTGTGCATTTCTTTCTATGTTTCTTTGTGGGTGTTTTTACAAATGAGAGATACAACTTTGAAGAAGCATGAAATGAATCTCCTTTTTTTACCCTTTGTGCTTTCACTGATCTTTGTTGTTGCTATCACAATTGTAGCAAAAACTTGCCCAACTAGAAGAGGCGAAGCAGGCTTCCATCCAACACATCCAGAATGCAATTGATATGGAGAAGTCACAACAGGCACTGGTTCAGAAGCGCCATTACCTTTTTGATGTGCAAAGGGTAGGTTTCAGAAGTTTCTGGGAAGAATGAAGTTACTTGTTGTGTGCATTTTTTTAATTCAGAATTTTTTATGAAGAATGGTTAAATAGATTGAACGTATTTTATTTAGAAAAGAGAAGATTTGTGTAGGAGTTGGCATTCACGGCTATTCAAACATTTAAGAACTGTCAAGTGGAAAAATAGTTCAAATTATTATAAAATTAGAAACTATAGAAGCTATTAAAAAAACATTTTGGATCCACACAAAATTAAATAGTCATTAAGTTAAAGCTGATTTAAAATGGCATGCACTGTGTAAGGAAAGCTAGGTAAAATACATCCTGTGTATTTCATACACACTTGCTGCAAGAACATCTTAACATCTTTGCTGTAAGGAAATCTGATACTGTACATTCTAAATCCACAAAGCAGGCAGGGCACAGTGGCTCACACCTGTAATCCTAGGACTTGAGGAGGGTGAGGCAGCAGGACTGCTTGCACCCAGGAGGTCAAGGCTGGAGTTAGCTGTGATCCCACCACTGCACTTCAGCCTAGGCAACAGAGCAAGACTCTCTCAAACACACACACACAACAAATTCAGATAGCAGTAGAGCTTTTTATCATGGTCAGAACATGATTAGATTCTAAAATATGCAGCTTCCAAAACAATCTTTAGGAATATGTTCAAGTATTTTGTTATTACTGTTCTTATTTTGAGCCTTGTACTTTATGGCTAATATTTAAAAGTGAGGTGCTGTTATGTTGAAGTTTTATATTAAAATGAAATGAAAAATGAGATGCTAAGGTAGAGTAAGCATCTGAAATAGTTAGGATCTTGGCCAATATTTCTCAATATTGGCCAAGATACTAAGCATCTGAAATGTTTAGGATCTTGGCCAATGTGGTCTTGGTACCACATGGATTAGAGTTATCTTTGGTGTTAATTTTTTTGTCCCTTTCCAAGACTTACGGAATCAGAACCTTTCTTAGGGGCTATCCAGAATCTGTATTATTTTAAACAAGATCCCTAAAGACTCTTAAGCACATGGATATTTGAAAATCTCAGAAAATGTTAATTCCATGTATATTTAGGTTACAAAGGGAGAATGCTTCCTGCTTCTTGCATAGTATATACACACACGTGAATGCATGCATACATATATTTTGGCTTTTTTAAAAAACCATATTGGAAAATGTAGCTTTTTCCTAAGAGTCAAATGATAGTAATTTAGGTTTTTATTTATTTACATTTACTTGATAGATATTTATTGAGTTCTTCCTGTGTAGATATTCTGATCAAGGCAGAGTGCTGAAAATATAGTGGAGAACAAAAAGCTTCTGCCTTCATGGAGTCTTATTTTCTAGCCAGCCTTTGGGAGAACCACAGAAAATAAATAATTGAACAGATGCAAATGTCAACAGGTAATAAATGCCAGATAGAAAAATAAACTAGTATTAAAAAGATTGCAGGCCAGTCGCATTGGCTCATGCCTATAATCTCAGCACTTTGGGAGGCCAAGGCGGGAGGATCACTTGAGCCCAGGAATTTGAGACCAGCCTGGGCAACATAGACCCCCTTTCTACAAAATTGCAGGAGGAGGGAGTCACTGTTTTTATAGGGCATTCAAGAAATGTCTCTAATATGATATTTGAGCAGAGACCTGAAAGAACTAATAGTGCAAAGTATGTGGATTTTTGGGGAAATAAGTTCCAGGCTGAGGGAAGAACAGTTGCAAATGCCCTAAACCTGGAAGTTTGCTTGATATAGTCAAGGAAAAGTAAGAAGGCCCATACAGCTGAAGTAGAATTGGTCGGGGGAGAATAAAAGGAGATAGAGGGAGGCCTGGGACTGTGATATATAAAGACCTTAGGCTCCTATAAGAACTTTGACTTGGACTCTGAATGAGAGAAAGTCATTGAAGGATCATTCTGATTGCCTTGTTGCCAATAGCCTTCAGTTTGGTATGCATTGGTTTGTGATGCCTATGGGTTAGCCAAGCAGAGATATATAAGAGCTTGGCCTTATGTAGCCTTACTGCCTGTATGCTGATCTTGGCTTCACAGTTTATTAGCTCTGTAACCTTGGGCAAGTTTCCTAACTTCTGCCTCAGTTTCCTCACTGCAAAATGGATACAATTATAACTATGCCATGGTTTGGTTACAAGGTTTAATTGAATCTAAACACAAGAGTGTTTAGAGCGTAGTCAGTACTCTACAAATGTTAACTATTATTTGATCCAGCAAGTATTATGACATAAACACAAAGACAAATCTACAATGTATGCACCATTATTTGTAGTACCAAAAAATGAATTATAGAATACCAGTATAGTGGAATCCAGTGTAACTTAAAATTGAGGTAGGTTTGTGTGTCATAATTAATAAAAGTGATGTGTATATGCCTATATTTTGATGGGTATACCTATATTTTTATTAAATATTTCTGGGAGGGAATACAAGAAATACAGGAAGTTAATGGCCTATGGGGGAGGCTGAAGGAGACTTATTTCATACAGCATCACTTTTAAATATGTTTTTGCCATATGCTGTTATAATTTCTAGGTACATATTATCTATTAAATAAAAGAATTTCACGTAAAATACAAAAGAAGTGGGGCATTCTCACTGGCAGAATCTTCAGAGTAGAAGTATTCCTTCAAGTATACAAACAATATTTATCATTTCTTAATTTTGCCCCAGAATAACATTGCTATGGCTTTGGAAGTTACTTACCGGGAACGACTGTATAGAGTATATAAGGAAGTAAAGAATCGCCTGGACTATCATATATCTGTGCAGAACATGATGCGTCGAAAGGAACAAGAACACATGATAAATTGGGTGGAGAAGCACGTGGTGCAAAGCATCTCCACACAGCAGGTACACAACATTTTTGTAGGTTCTGACGTTGTACTGGTATCTCTTAACAAGTATCTGCTGATGTTTTGTTAAGGTAGGAATAGCTGGCAAGGAGTCTTTAGCCTAGAAGTAGCAGTGTAACCCCGGTTTGTTTTTCTGGATAGTGATAAGCAGGAACATGCTGCATACCTGTCAGGATGGCTTTTCTCTTTCCTTAAATTTGGGTAACATTAACTGATATATTTAATTTCTCTGTAAAATAGACTGGGCTGGGCACAGTGGCTCACACCTGTAATCCCAACACTTTGGAAGGGCGAGGCAGGAGGATCACTTGAGGCCAGGAGTTGAAGACCAACCTGGGCAACATAGCGAGATCCTGTCTCTACAAAAAATTTAAAAAGTAGCTGGGTGCGGTGACAAACGCCTGTAGTTCAGCTACTCAGGAGGCTGAGGTGACAGGATCTCTTGAGCCCAGGAAGCATAGGCTGTAGTGAGCTGTGATTGCAGTATTGCACTCCAGCCTGGGTGAGAGAGCGAGACCCTGCCTCAAAAAATAAATAAAAGACTAAACAAGGCAATTTCTAAGCCCCTTCCATTTTCTAATTCCATGACATTCCATTTCTTCTTTTCACCTGCATAATTTGTCTGTTTTGAACGGAAATGTTTTCTATTTGCTTAAACTGAATTAATTTTTTTTCATTTATATTTTTGCTTTAATATGACTTGATTTTTTTTTCTTTCTCGAGTTTATAACATTTAAGTATTTCTGGTTGTTTTCAGCATAACCTATACAGGATTAGAAAAACAGTGTCTATCAAAGTTTTTTTCTTTTTTTGATAAACTGTCTTTTACATAAAAGTAATATATATGCTTACTTAAGAAACTTAGAAAATACAAAAGAAGTCTAGAAAAGAGATTAAAAATTATTTTCATTCTTAACATTTATATATTACTAATATTTGTTGAATTGGTCTTTTTCAAGCAACTGTTGGTTGTACAAGCCAACATCAGTGGCAGATGGTTACAGGAATATCTGGCCTCAAATTCTATACAGGTTTCACCCATAAAAGCTGTGAGCCAGGGAATTTTAACTAACCCCCTGGATTTGCTTAAAATAAATTGTATCTCCTCTGTGTTAATTAATTTTACTTCTAAACCTGTCTAGTAGCTGTATAGTGTTAAGCCAGTAATCATCTTGAGGTTCTGGTCTGGTAGGAGGTGTCTTTTAGAATAATGGTGTTTATACTCTATACTTTTCTATGTTTTGGAAAGGTCTAACCAGATTTCTCTTTCCTTATCACAGGAAAAGGAGACAATTGCCAAGTGCATTGCAGACCTAAAGCTGCTGGCAAAGAAGGCTCAAGCACAGCCAGTTATGTAAATGTATCTATCCCAATTGAGACAGCTAGAAACAGTTGACTGACTAAATGGAAACTAGTCTATTTGACAAAGTCTTTCTGTGTTGGTGTCTACTGAAGTTATAGTTTACCCTTCCTAAAAATGAAAAGTTTGTTTCATATAGTGAGAGAACGAAATCTCTATCGGCCAGTCAGATGTTTCTCATCCTCCTTGCTCTGCCTTTGAGTTGTTCCGTGATCACTTCTGAATAAGCAGTTTGCCTTTATAAAAACTTGCTGCCTGACTAAAGATTAACAGGTTATAGTTTAAATTTGTAATTAATTCTACCATCTTGCAATAAAGTGACAATTGAATGAAACAAGGTTTTTCAAGTTGTATAATTATCTGAAATACTCAGCTTTTGTCATATGGGTAAAAATTAAAGATGTCATTGAACTACTGTCTTGTTTATGAGACCATTCAGTGGTGAACTGTTTCTGGCTGATAGGTTATGAGATATGTAAAGCTTTCTAGTACTCTTAAAATAACTAAATGGAGTATTATATATCAATTCATATCATTGACTTTATTATTTTAGTAGTATGCCTATAGAAAATATTATGGACTCAGAGTGTCATAAAATCACTCTTAAGAATCCATGCAGCAGGCCAGGCACAGTGGCTCACACCTGTAATCCCTGCACTTTGGGAGGCCGAGACAGGCCGATCACTTGAGGTCAGGAGTTTGAAACCAGCCAGGCCAACACAGTGAAACCCTCTCTCTACTAAAAATACAAAAGGTTAGCCGGGCATGGTGGCAGGTGCCTGTAATCCCAGCTACTCAGGAGGCTGAGGCAGGAGAATTGCTTGAACCCAGGAGGCAAAGGTTGCAGTGAGCTGAGATCACGCCACTGCACTCCAGCCTGGGCAACAGACCTCGACTCCATCTAGAAAAAAAAAAAAGAAAATCCAGCAGACACCTATCAGGAACATAGAAAATAACAAGTGTTGGCAAGGATGTGGAGAAGTTGGAACACTTGTGCACTGTTCGTAGAAATATGAAATGGTACAGCCATTATGGAAAAGTGTGGTGATTCCTCATAAAATTAAAATGGAAATACCATGATCCAGCAATCCCAGTCGACATACATACTCAAAAAAATTAAAAGCAGGGTCTTGAAGAGATACTTGTGTTCCATGGTGATAGCAGCCATTGTTCACAATAGCTAAAACATAGAAGCAGCCCAATCGGCCATCAGTAGATGAATGGATAAGCAAAATGGTAGTATATCCATGCAATGGAATATTATTCCACTTCAAGGAAAAAAATTCTGACACTGGCTACAGCATGAATGAACCTTGAGGACGTTATGCAGTTTTACAGGATGAGTTATGGAACTGGATAGTGGCGATGGTGGCACATTAAGGATGTATTTAATACTGTTCTTAAATGGTACACTTAAAAATGGTAAATTTTATGTGTATTTTACAATCTTTTTTTAAATTGAAGAAAAATCCTGTAGATAAATTAGAAAATTCTTCCCTTCATAGGTTTATCTGCATTTGATTCTCCCATACTTGTACAAGGATTTATTTGTATTCAAATGGACAAATTATGCAATAGGAAATATTTTAAAATATTTATCATGGGTAATTGCTATTTGCATTGACTTCCTAAGATTTTATGTAATGATCATTTGAGTCAATATTGGTAGCTAATGTACTAATCTAATATCGAAATCAGATTGATATCTTTGTTACTTAAAGATAATTTGATTGGATCAGCAGTTATTTCAAATTGATTAAACAAAAAATTATAAAACACCTAGTTTGTGCTAAGCAACGTAATGCAGTGATCATACAGAGATAAAAGTCCTTACCTCGGAGTTAAATATCTACTAGGAAGACAGCAAGAATATGTGATAATACAAACTTGAGCACAGGGTGCTCTGAGAGTGTGGCAAGCACCATTTTAGGTAGTCTCACCAGCCTCTTGTTTCCCTCATATACATCATCCAGGTCAAGGTTCAGTCAGAGAAGCAGAATATATGTTTATATATAAGGAATTTGACTACGCTGTTGTGGGAGCTAAACAATCTGTAAAGCTGTTAGTGTTCTTTCTGATGCTGGAGCTTAGAGTCCACACGGCAGTCAGTTAAGGGAAGACGGATGTAAAATGGGAGGCAGTTAAGAACAAGTGGAAATAACAAGCACAGACAAACCCATGTCAGTTTTTATCATCTCTGGCCTTGATAGTGGTTGTCCTGTATAACCCCATATCCAACACAAACACGTGGTTTAGAGAAACCTGGTTAGAGAAACGAGTGATCCAGGGAAGGGATGGGAAGTTGTCCAGCTGCAGCTTGTGAGCTAACACATGTATGAGCTATAAAACAGCTGCTGCTTCACATTTATCCTCCAAATTTTGCTCAAGACTTGTGGCTTACCCTAACCAGAACATTGAGGGAAGATAATTCTGGAAAATGTAGTTCTGCCTAACCAAGCTGACATTACAAACCACCACAATAACTATCCTATCAATAATTGTTAACCTGAATGAATAATGCTTAAAAATTTCAGCCCCAGGAGATCAAGTAAAACAGAGAGAGAGGGAAAGTGACAGGTTCGAAAACAAATGGTGTCTGAGCTGGCATTTGGAAGTTAGCCAAGAGGGTGTCTCAGGGATTAGATAGAGTCCAGGAAGATGGAACAGCATAGATGTAGGAGAGTGTGACATTTTAAAAACTCTTAAGTTTGAGTGAAATATAAATATTTAATAAATTATATTAATGGGTTTTTTTGGTTTGTTTTTTTTTCTTTGAGGCGGAGTCTCGCTCTGTTGCCCAGGCTGGAGTGCAGTGGTGCTATCTCTGCTCACTGCAAGCTCCTCCTCCCGGGTTCACGCCATTCTCCTGCCTCAGCCTGCCAAGTAGCTGAGACTACAGGCGCCTGCCACCATGCCTGGCTAATTTTTTGTGTTTTTAGTAGAGATGGCGTTTCATCGTGTTTGCCAGAATGGTCTCAATCACCTGACCTCGTGATCCACCCACCTCAGCTTCCCAAAGGGTTTTTTGGGTTTTTTTGTTTTTGTTTTTGTTTTAAGACAGGGTCTGGCTCTGTCACCCAGACCAGAGTGTGCAGTGGTGCAATCTCGGCTCACTGTAGTCTCCGCCTCCTGGGCTCAAGTGATCCTCCCGCCTTAGCCTCCTGAGTAGCTGGGACTACAGGCATGCACCACCATGCCCATCTAATTTTTGTGGGGCTTTTGGTAGAGACGGGTTCTCACCATGTTGCACAGGCTTGTCTCAAACTCCTAGGCTCAAGCAATCTGCTGGCTTTAGCCTCCCAAAGTGCTGGGATTACAGGCGTGAGCCACAGCACCTGGCCTATATTAGTATTCTTAAATGATGTACTTAGAAGTTGGATTTTATGATGACAGAGAGCAGCCTCCCAAAAGTTTTAGGCAATAGGAATGATGACTAGATTTTTGTTTCAGAAAAATCACTAGCGACAGAGGATGATTTGGAGAGGCAAGACTAGTTAGGCTGTTGGATCATTCTGGCTAACCGACATTGAAGGCCTTAACCAAAGGCCTTGGCAGTACAAATGGAAAGAATTGACGAGAAATATTAAAGGCAACATTTGTAGGACCTGGCTGAGGAGAATACGGAAGAAGGAAAGAATCAGGTTGAGTCAGGATTCTTGCTTGAGAGAGTAGAAAAGGGAGGCACTATTCACTGATTTGTAATACAAGGGAAACTGTGCTTCAGGAAAGGAAAGAATAGGGCTAAGTATACAGCCATGAAAACACATCAATGTTTGAGGCATGGAAGAGAAAAAAGAATTCTGCAAAAGTGGGAATGGCCAGTCATTGGACGAAAACCAGGGGGGAGTAGTGTCGTAAAATTGAGAGAGTGGAGAGTTTCATCTAAGAAGAGTCAATAGTAACCAACTTTTTAGGGAGATTAAGAGAAGGACTGAAAGTGCCAATTAGAGCTACCAGCTTAGAGGTCTTTGATGCCCTTACGGTAGTTTGGTTGAATGGTAGGGACAGAAGAAGATTACATGGGGTTAAAAGGATTGAACAGCAATGAAGAAATTGACTTAAATGTAGAATAATTTCCAGAACATTTCTCACCCCAGTAACTAGAGGGAACCAAAGGTTGGCTCAGGGGAATGTTGTTTTAAGATAAGAGGCTTGAATGAAGAAAAAGTCAATGGAAGAAGAGGATGAAAAGAAAACAGTGAAGGAGGATACACATAGTAAAATCCCTAAGTGAGAGAATAATATTCAGATGACAGGAATTAACAGAAGGTAAACATCTTCCGTTGAAACTAGAAAGATAAAGATGGACCTTGAAAGAATGAAGTTTTGCAGTGGGGGAACAGGAAGCTCATTCAACAATCGTTTATAAAAAAAAAAATACCATGTGTCATGCTTACTGCTAGAAATTAAGATAAGACAATATGTCATCTCATCTCCACAGACTTTACAGTCTAGCAATCTAGACATAGAGTAGTATAAGGGTTGCCATTGTTAAAACTGTAGGGTGATAGGGGCATATATAAGTAAACTTAATCTAGTGTAGGAGATTATGAAAGCCCTTCTGGAGCAAGTAATATTTAAATTGGTATCTGTAGAAAAGAGATCATCAAACAGAGGAAATATTAATACCTTGTGCAAAGCGCCTGAGATAGGAAAGGACATGGCACCTTGAAAAACAACCCTAGAAATGAATGACTGGAGCACAGAGAGGGAAAGGGAGGGTGTGGGAGATAATGCTGGAGAAGTGGATCATCCAGATTATGCACATTTATGGCCTTTTTGACCATATTAAAGAATTCTATGTTTTTTTTTTTAAATAATGGAAAGCCAGTTTTTTTTTTAAGAGACTTTATGCAAGGTAAGTATGGATAATGTATTAAAAGAGTTGCCAGCAAACTTTTCCTCTTTAGGGCCAGATTGTAATGGTTCAGACTCTGAGGGCCACATACAGTCTGTGCTACATAATTGTCTTTATGTTTTGTTGTGTTTTCTTTTTACAACCGTTTGACCCCTGTAAGACTGTAGAAAATAGTAAGAGTAGGTGGCGGGAGCATCTAGGAAGCTATCAGAGTAGTCTAAGGAGGACCTGATATGGCTTGGGAGAGAATGGCCATAATGAGAAAGAAGAGACTTGCCATAAGATTTTAGAGTTTGAATTGACAAAGCTTGCTTGTGGATAGGAGGAGAGGAGGATGTGAGATTGAGGAAAGCATGTAAATTGCCTCGTAGGATTCTGGCTGTGTGGTACTGTTAATTAAGATACAAAATAGAGGAGAAGAAGCAGGTTTTAAGGGGGAAGCTACTGCATTCAGTTTTATTGTTGAATATAAGTTGACAATTAGATGGTTCTGTGGCAACATGAGGAAATGAGCTTCAGATCTGGTAAAAGTAATGGCCAAAAAAATAAAGTAGGGCATCGTTAGCATATAGATAGTAAGTCCAGGGAATGGCTGAGGTAACATAGGAAAATTGTATGGAGTAAGAAGAGAGGGCTGTCTCAGCCAGATTGGATGGAGGAAATCAAGCAAGCAAAGGAGACTGGTGAGAAAGGGCCAATTTCAATTATGATTTTTTTGACCTATGATTTACTTAAAAGTATGTTTTTGAAATTTCTAAACATATTTGCTCTTTTAGTTCTTTTTATTGTTGATTTCTAACTTAATTACAGGCTGGTCAGAGAATGTGGTCCGTATGATATCAACTTTAAATGATTGAGAGTCACTTTCAGCCTGAAACAGGTGTCAGCAAACTATAACCTGTGAGCTAAATCTGGCCTGCCACCTAGTTTTGTACAGCCTGGAAGCTAAGCATGATTTTTACATTTTAAATATTATACATAAAAGTTATACAAAATTCAAATTTCAGTGTTCATAAATAAAGTTTTATTAGAACATAGCTACACTCATTCATTTACATATTGTCTGCGGCTTCTTTGTTACCATGTTGGCAGAGCTGAGTACTAGCAACAGAGACCATATGCTCCACAAAGCCCAAAATATTTACTATCTGCCCTTCACAGAAAAAGTTCACCTGCCCCTGGCTTCCAACGTGTTCAATTTTTAATGTTTTAGGTGTTCTTGAAAAAAATCTGTACTCTCCAGATAACATATGCAGGGTTTTATATATGTTTATTAGATTAATCTTACTGACTGTATTATACAAATTTATATACTTACAACATTTTGTCTGCTTAATCTACCAAATACTGAGAAATGTAAACTAAATTTCCTAATTTGGCAGTGGATCTGTTAAGTTTGTATTTTTTGTTTGTTTGTTTTGGGGCTTTTTTTATAGTTCTGTCAATTTTACTTTATAAATTTATAGTTTAGGTAACTAGAAGCAAATAAGTTTAGAATTGTTATCTCTTCTCACTGAGTTAAGCTTTTATTAGCATGTAATGATGATCTCTTTTTTTAACGAATAGTGTCTACGTTAAGGTATATTTTGCCTGATATGAATATACCAGCTATCTTGTTAACATTTTCCTGGTGTAACTTTTCATCCTTCTTTCAACCTTTATGGCTGTTTAAGTTCTAGATACATATTTTCAAACAGCATATAGCAGATTTTTTATTCAATCTGGCAATCTTTGACTTTTAACTAAAGAGTATAGTCCATTTTCATTTATTGTAATTAGCAATTGCTGTTCTATTCTGATTCATTCCCACTAATATATTTTATATTTTCTGTTTTGTGGCCTCTTCTGGTTTTTGCTATTCATTGTTTTGGATTGACTAATTTAATTCCAATTGTTTTTTTCTCTAATAGTTTGAGTTACTCTATTTCTGTTATAATGATCACTCTAGAAATTTTAATATTTTAATCTCTCTTTTATGTTTTATATTGTTGTCTGTGTTATATTTCTTATCCACTATTTTTCTCTTCAAATGTTTTAAACTTGTTATTTATCCCCACTATTGAATTTCTATCTTAGTCCATTTATGCTTCTATGACAGAGTACCTGAGACTGGATAATTTATAAAGAAAATACAATTAATTTTTCACAATTCTGGGAGCTGGAAAGTCCAAGATCAAGGTGGCAGCCAGATTGGTATCTGGCGAGGACTGCTCTCTGCTTCTGAGATGGCATCTTGCTTCTATACCTTCTGGTGGGAAGGCATACTGTGTCCTCACGTGACAGAAGGGACAGAAGGGCAAGAGAGGACTCTTTTCAACCTTGAGCCGTTTTGTAAGGATGCTAAATCCATTCAGGAGGCACGGTCCTCATGACTTAATCATCTACCAAAAGGCTTTCCCTCTCAAAACCATCATAGTGCAATTAAGTTTCAACATGAATTTTGAAGGGGACACATCCAAACACAGCAATTTCTAATTTCAATGATAGGTTTAATATCTTTACATTCTACTTATTTCTTTTCAAATTTGCCTGATTATTTTAGTACTTTTTTGTTCCTTCATTACACTTTCAATATCCACTTTATTTACTTAAAAATATTAAGCATACTTTTATTTTGGATCTGATCATTCTTATACCTACAGCCTTTGCAGGTCTCTGTCTGTAACATTTGTGGTTTGTTATTTCTGCTGTCTCATGATGGCTTGATTACTTTTTGTGTTTTTGTGATTTGTCTTGTTAGCTCATATTTATTGGAAATGTGTGGTGGAAGTCTTTGACACCTGGTCGAAGAGGCATTCTTCTACAGATAACTTGCATTTTCTTCTCCCAGCGTCCAACTTAAACAACCAATTTAAACTTGAAATTTTGAGGTCCACAGACAGTACAAAGTCTGGCCTAAAACCTCCTAAAGTTAGGTTTGTGGTTAGGAATGTCCAAGGAAAGGGTATTTTGTTTTGTTTTTCTTTTTGTCCCCTTCTATCCAGAGCCAAGCTTGAGATAAGCAAGTATGACAGGCAGAATTCTACAGTGCCCCATGATCTCTGCTCCCTTGTGTTACTGCAAGTATAATCCTCCCTCCCCTGAATGTGGGTGGAATCTATGACTTGCATCTAATCAACAGAATATGGCAAAGGTGACAGGCTGTCACTTCCATCATGACATTACGTTATATACAACTTTGTCTTAACAGGCTGGAGAGACTCTTCCGTGGCATTCAAACTGCCATGTTGTGAACTGCCTGTGGAGAGAACCACAAAGCAGGGAACTGTAGACAGCCTCTAGGACCTGCAAACAGACTCCAGCTGACAACCAGTAAGAAGCCAGGGCCCTCAGTCATGTAAGTCACAAGGAAATGAGTTCATCCAACAACCAGAGGGAATTTGGAAGTATATCTTCTCCTAGTCAAGCCTCTGATAAGAACACAACCCCAGCCAATACCTGGATTACAGCCTGGTGAGACCTTGAAGCAGAGAACCTTGATAAAACATGTCCAAGCTTTTAACCCATAGAAACTATAAGATAAATGTGTATTGTTTTAAGCCTCTAAATGTGTGATATGTTAGGCAGCAATAGAAAACTAATACAGCAAAGGTCTCCACCATCTCCATCTGTGGCATGGATTTTTTTTCCTCGTTCACCCACCAGGGGTCCCTTTTCAGAGGGTACAATCCAAATCGCCACCTTTGTGCAGGTTCTAGACTTGGTTTCCTAACCTTGCACACATGGCCTTTAAACCCAACCTTCAGGTCAACCAAAAATTGGTACCTATATCCAGAGCAAACAACCATTTCAGGTCTCAATTAACTTTCTTATTTCTTTGAGGATTTCCCACATCTACTTTAGCCATGTGCTTCTAAATTATGGTGTTTAAAATATTTTATCCAACAAGTGTTATGTTTTTTAACAAGAGGATTTCCTTACATACCTATTCTGCTATACACCTTGGAATTTCCATTACTCATCAGCCCATTGAAGGTAAATTTCCTACTACTACTATTAAACCCCAAGCTACTTAAGCAAAAGAGATTATGATCTCTTAATTGCCAAATCCAGTCAACTCTTTCCAGTCCTCATGTTAATTGGCCTCTCTCTTTCAGCAGCATTTGGCACAGGTGGCCACAGCTTTTCCTTCCTTTCTTTCCTCCTCTGGCTCCTAATCACATATGTTTATGCTATTTCTGCTGTCACCATTTCTTCTCAATTTCCTTAGCTGACTCTACTTTTTCTCCCTCTTAAATCCTCTTAAATCTTAAATCTTGGTGCTCCTCAGAGTTCTATCCTAGGAATTTTATTCTCATTCTGTAATACATACTGCACGTGGATTACCTTATCCATTCCCATGGCTTCTACTATCATGAGTATGCTGGTGACTTCCTAATCTATACCTCAAATTGTATTTGGAAAGATAGATTAGGTTCAGTGAGATGAGACAATAGCTGGGATCATAGGTGTGTGACATTGCACGTGTCAGGTGCAATGATCCCAGCTATTAGGGAGGCTGAAGTGAGAGGACAGCTTGAGCTCAGGAGTTCAAGACCAGCTTGGGCAACATAGTAAGACCTGTCTTAAAAGAAAAGAAAAGAAAAGAAAAGATCTACCCAAAATCTCAGTAGCTTAATACAGAAAAGTTTACTTTTTGCTCATATAGAGTCTACTGCGGGTCCAAGTGACTCCCCAGAGAAACTGTCCTCCATATGTTGACTCAATGATCCAGGGTTAGAACTCCTACCTTCACCTTCCCATCATAAAATCTCCATTGTTGTGGGAGGGGGTCAGAGCAGGTTTTGCATCAGCAATTAAATGCTTTGGCTAAATGAGACATGCATCACTTCATTCGCTACCCATTGGCCAGAACTTGTCACATGACATTACCCAACCACAAGGGAGGCTCCACACAAGAAGGAGAGGAGAACTGGTTATTGGTGAGAACTAGTATTGTCTACCACACAAATCTAGATCTCTTTTGTGAGCCCCAGATCTGTGCATCCAACTGCTCTCTCAACATCTTTACCTAAATGTTCCACAGGCACCCCAAACCCAATGTGTCCAAAATTAAACTCATTATTTTTTCCCAATCCTATAACCCCTTATTTTATATTATCAACGTTAGTTGATGGATACAACGCAGGAAACGTAGTTATTGCCACATCCCCTCTCTCTCTTACTTTCCTCTCACACCTAATAAATGACTAGACTCATCACCTATCTGCTCTACCTCTTCCCCGTGTCCATTGCCGCTATTCAGATCATCCTAGTTTCTCACTTGGAACTCTGCAACACCAAAGGATTCTTCACCCACTGTCTGGCACCTCACCAGTCCCCCCTACACTCTGTTGCCTAAACCCAAATGTGCTTGTGTTAGTCCTCTTCAGCAGTCTTTCCATTGCCTATACGGGTAAAATATGTTTAGGGCCCGCTATTACCTGGTTTTATCTATCCTCTCCAGCCTTTCCTCTTCCATTACCCACCCTTATCCTATCCTCATTCCCCATAGCACCACCTATGGTGAAATACTTGCATTTCCCTAAACTCAACCATTGTGCCAAAGCATGCCCTTGTTTACCCTGTCCCTCTACCTGGAATACACTTCCTCCCTCGGTCTGCCTAGAAAATTATTCATCTTTCAAGGTGCAACTCAAACATTGTCTCCTCTATGAGGCTTTTCTTGACACCTATCCTCCCTCCTTATCGTGTAGCCTGACCTCTTTGTTCATTGCATCTCACTCTATCCTGTACGGATGTCTCACATCTACAATATTTCATTATGCTTATTTATGTGACTGGCCAATCTGGAACATGCTTTTGTAGATGAATGAAGATATCTGTCTCTCTGCAACGGACAGATCCCGCAAGTCAAGAACTGTTGTCTTACTCATTATTGAACCTCCAGAGCTTGACAGGGTGTTTGGGTAGGTGCTAACTAAATGTCTAATTAATTAGTTAATCCTCCCTCTAAGTCTTGAAATACCGCTGTTTCCTTCTGTGGCTCCTCTTCCTCCTTCTTGCCCTTTGGTTGTGTCTTTGATCATTGTCTAATCTTTTATCCCCCCTTGTTTTTGCTGCCACCTTCCTAAATATCTCCCAAATCCATATATATCTCTTCATCTCTAGTGCTACCATCCTAGTCCACATTACTATTACCCTCCTCAACTGTATCACTGCAGTAATCTCTCAGCTGGTCTATTCATATCTATTCTGGCTAACTTCCAATCTGTTTGCTCCATTTTTAGTGATTGTTCCATAATGCAAACCTGATCATGTCATCCTTGCTTAAATATCTTTAGTACAGATAAACCCACTTCTCTTAAAGACAAAAGTTGTGACGGACTGGCCCCTTCCTGCCTATTCAACCTCATCCTCATCATGCTCCACCCTCTGCCCACAACCCAGTGCCACCTCACATACTTCCTCTTTCAGCTTTTGTCAAACTAGTCTTTTTTTTTTGCCCTTCAACTTCCTACCTTCCTTCTGGCACAGGATTTTTAAATGTTCTGTTCCCTCTGAACTTTCCCTTCCTCTTGGTCTAGTGGAACTGCAACTCACATTTCAGATTTCGGCTTAAGTGTTGGGTCATTTTGTTATGTTTTTTGGCTTTAGGAAGGCTTCCCTGGTCCTCTTCCCCTCTGTTGTAGGCATCCATGGCACAGGGTCCTGATCCTTCACAGCACACTTAACAATCACAATTTACCATTTCTTTGTGTGGTAAGGGCCTCCTTTACTAGTCTGAAAGTTCCATGAAGGCAGCCCCTCACGCTCGTCATAATATCCTTAAAGCTTAGAATGGTACACAGCACATATTAAATGTTCAATAAATGTTTTGGAGTAAGTGAATGAAGAAATGAATTATCTCAGCAACTGAGGTTCAAAAACTTGAAGTAATCATTGACTCATCCTACTGTTTTATTCCCCATATCCAGGTCCCAAGTTATATGTCCTCCAATTTTATGATCCCTGTGGTTTCGGCCTATACCCTTACTACACAATACCCAGAATATCACTGTACCGTCTAGCTTCTTTGTCTCTACCCACAATTTATCTTATATGATATGGTACAATCTGTCATAAAGGCTATGTTTATCATGTTATATCTCAATCAAAAATCTTTAGTGTTTATTTTTTAAATATTTCAAATATATCGTGCTTGGACTTAAAGCTCCCCACCATCTGGCTGCAATCCATCTAAGTCAACTATTTTTCATCTCCCACCCTCTCCAAATGCCCCTCCCTATTTATTTATTTATTTATTTAAGCACTCTGTCACTCAGGCTAAAGTGCAATGGCATGATCGTGACTCACTGTAGCCTCAAACTCCTGGGCGCAAAGGATCCTCCTGCCTCAGCCCCCCAAAGTGCTGGATTACAGGCGTCAACCACCACACCCAGCCAAAATGTTCCACTCTTGAACTGTGCTAATATCCCAGAAATACATCACTTGAATTTCAGCAACCAACCCTGGGCCTAGGGCACTCCTCCCACAGCCCTTTCTTCCTCCATCCATCCAAAGCCTATCCGCGCTCAAGGTTTACCTGAATACTTCCTTGCCTGATTTCTCCAGCTCTGCCAGCTGTGAGTTACTCTTCTCTCCACGTGGAAACCTCTTCCCCAGACTCTGTGCATGGCTAGCTCCTTCTCATCCTCGAGTTCTCTAAGTGGAAATGTCCACTCCTTAGAGAAGCCTTCCCCAGTCCTCCATCTTCTCTGAAGACATTCTCCCAGTGTATTCTGTCTAGCTAGCACTCTTTTTTTTCCCTCAAGGCCCTTAATACAATGTGTCATTGACTTATCATTTACTTGTTTTTCATTTCTCTTCTCAATTATGTGGTAGAGTCTGTGAGGCAAGGAACTTTTCTGCCTTGCTCTCCGAAAAACCTGTAATAATCTGGTCAGTTATTAAACCTATATAACCTGGTCAGGCACAGTGGCTCACGTCTGTAATTCCAGCACTTTGCGAGGCCAAGGCAGGCGGATCACCTGAGGTCAGGAGTTCAAGACCATCCTGACCAACGTGGTGAAACCCGTCTCTACTAAAAATACAAAATTAGCCAGGCATGGTGGCGCACGCCTGTAATCCCAGCTACTTGGGAGGCTGAGGCAGGAGAATTGCTTGAGCCCAGGAGGTGGAGGTTGCAGTGAGCCAAGGTTGCAACATTGCACTCTAGCCTGGGCAACAAGCAAGAAATTCTGCCTCAAAAAAAAAAAAAAAAAGAAAAGAAAAAAAAACCTATAACACCAGCTCACTGTATGGCCTATAGCATTTACTTAATGAGTATATTTATTAATATTATTTTACAAATAAATATTTATAAAGAAACGATTCGCCTTCCCTTTGAAGGGATGTTAACACTCTTAACACATTTGAAGTCTGCACAGCTAGTACTTAACTCTTAGCACTGTTTGCTCTTCATTTTTCATTATCAGCCTCATCTCCCTGGTTAGAATAGATGAGATTATAAGGTTTTTGATGACAATGTCATACTGATGCGACCTCCACAGTAAATCTGGCACAGTGGTTAAAGTAAACACTTAATAAATATTTAATTAGCAAGAAACCTGTCTTGCCTCCTTATGTTCTGTCATTCATGTGTCAGACACAAAGAAAAGGTACAAAAGAAAGATTAAAAAATCATAATGTTGGGCCGGGCACGGTGACTCAGGCCTGTAATCCCAGCACTTTGGGAGGCCGAGGCGGGCGGATCACGAGGTCAGGAGGTCAAGACCATCCTGGCTAACACGGTGAAACCCCGTCTCTACTAAACAAAATACAAAAAATTAGCCGGGCGTGGTGGTGGGCGCCTGTAGTCCCAGCTACTCGGGAAACTGAGGCAGGAGAATGGCGTGAACCCGGGAGGCGGAGCTTGCAGTGAGCCGAGATAGCGCCACTGCACTCCAGCCTGGGCCACAGAGCGAGACTCCGTCTCAAAAAATAAAATAAATAAATCATAATGTTGACCTCAAAGAGGAAGCCTACCCTTGAGTTTAGTAAGATCTTTGCTACACACAATGTGATGCTGGCAGTGGCAGGGGCAGTGATCTTTATTTCGTCATTTTTGAAACATAGAAGCTGTAACGGAAGCAAGTGAAATGCTCAGTCTTAGACGATTGCGTCGTGCTATGACCGGACTTTTTCTTGAAAGGTAAATGCATTTACCACATGCTTTTAATCTAGATTAAATAATCACTCACCAAAAGAAAGTGTCGTCTAATTGTTAGTGGTTTCTATCACTTGTTTTCTTTGGTGCAGGAAGGGTTGTATTTGAATGGTTCCATTAAGTTGATGGATTTTACGCAATCAGTAAGATTCTCCAGTGCTGGATGAAACGTGAAAAAGTATATATAGCACCGCTTCTATTTTAATTTATGCTTCTGCCAAATGTTTGGGTTGTGCTGAAAGGGAAATATATTTCCTGCTTTTCTTGGCCTGGATTTGTGAGTAACTATTTCCCTGTGGTATTGTGCGATGATTTTGTCCATTTATGTGAAAGTTAGGGTGGGGTGGCCTAACGTTTTCACAGAGGCTATGGTAACATTTTTGTAAATTCACAACTGCTACTGTGAATTTCAGGATTTTACAGAAACCTATGATCCTATCTTCTTCCACCTCTCCAGTGGCAAAGCCTAGTGTAAGCTCATACTCTGTTTAGCACCAGCATATATTTCAATATTTTAAAAATATTATGTCAATATTTTATGATGGTCTGCAAAGAGCACCACTGACTTACAAGTTAGAAAAGGAGCAAAAAGTGTGAGAAAAATTACCACTGCCGATTCTGCTGCGGACTGTGGGCCTATTCTCGTGGCTCAGATTCCTCAACACATTTTCCTATTGGCCCTTTTCTTATCTGACATTGCATGATCTAAAAATGTTTGGTGAATTGTAAGGTACTTGGTAATGTTGTTGTTGCTGCTATTGTAACAGGTACAGGGAGATGAGGTGTCCTTCTCCCAACCCTCCCACAGGTCCAAGGACTTGGAAGTTAACTTTTGAGAGCTGAACAATAAAACAATAAATAATTGATGACATTTGTTTAAAGAAATGACCTTAAAATATAGAAGAAATAACAAAGCCAAAACATTTTCCCATGAGTTTGCCTAAATACGAAGTAAAATTTTGGCCTCCTAAAAAAAAAAATCAGGGATGCATACAATGTTTTATGCACAGAAATATCTGTTTCATTGTTATTGATTTAAATAAAAGTGGAAACAATTCTATCAGTAAGTGGGGAATTTGTTAAGCAAGTTATAGGACATAGCTATAATGGAAAGACCTATCACCACTAAAAATGTTATAAAAAGTTTTTAGTGACATAGAAGAATGTGTATGGTAAAATGCTGAGTATAAAAGGAAGATATAACCTCTTATAAAAAGAAATATCTCAAGTAGCTTTTTAAAAAATGCATGGAAGTCTGACTAAAAGGAAAGACACTAAAAATATTAATGAGTAGTAGGAGTTTGGGTGATTTCACTTTCCTGCCTTTAGATATTTTATACATTTTGATATAAAGCCTAAACAAGAATATTGGCAAACTTGAGAAGATAATACGTGAACAGATTAGAAGTGTCTAATGAGGTCTAGAGTAAGGGTCTCCAAGAGCAAGTTTGTCAAAGTTTATGTAGCAATGCCAGGGAAGAGTAAGATTGATACATCAGACCCAGTTGGCAGTCAATATAAAAATCATCCATTCATCTTCTCTCATACTTACTTCAGTTCAGTGCTTACCAAGCAAATTTATGATTTTCATTGGCATTCTTATATGTTCCCCTGATAGGCAAAATTCACTGATTGCACCAACATGTACCTTATGTTATTTCGGCTTATACATCAGTCTCCTGTGAGTTGGTTGGTGGGAATCAGTTCTGGAGAAATCAGTCATTTCTTGGTGCCCTGATAAGATCAAATCTCTGGACCTGCAAACCTGAAGGCTGGCTGCTGAGCTGCAGAAACAACACCAGAATTGTTAACCACTGATGAGTGATCTGTGACCACTGATGGCACTAGAACACCCACAAATTGCCTCTCATTGTTACTACTCTTATATGACAATCACAGTCTCAGAGCTGGCCCTTAAGCTGGCTCTCCCTTCCAAGCTTTCTAAGAGATACCTTGTTTTATTCTCAGGGGATGACAGCATGGGAGGAAATGGCTCCACATGTAAACCCGACACTGGTGAGTTTACGACAGGAATAATTACCTGCCTCACGTCTGAGTTAAAATAACTAGAAATTGTGCTGAAGGGCTGTAATGGAAAGGCACTAGCTAGTGCATTTCTGAAATTGGAAGAATCCAATTTTACCAGGACACAGAATCTAATGCCAGGAGGGGTGAAAGGGGGAACCACAGAGACCTGCCTGGCCCTCCAAATCTGAGTAAAGGGTGTCTCTGCTCAATATCAAACTAGGTGGGTCCTGCTCCCCTATTTGTGGTGTAGGCATTGGGAAAACCACTGTGGCTGTTTTTGGCTAGGCACTGCTAATAGCTGCTCTGCAAAAAGAGCAAACATAAAAGGGCAGCAGTTTCAAGGTCAAATTCCCCAAGGACTTTAGGAAGCATTTGTTGTTTCTCCCTAGCTGGGAGATGCTTTCCTTAGGCCAGAGGGAGCATATCTCTTCAGGAGTTCCTATTAAAATCTTTGAGGAGGGCAACATATGAGATTTTTTTTTTTTAATCAAAGGAGCACTAGGCTTGTATTTCATTATGTAGTTGATTTTTAAGTTCTATTTTTCATTTAAAAGTACTTGGAATCTAAAGAACAGTGTTCTCTCATTTTTGTAAGAGTTGCAGCCCCATCCTTAATTTCCACTGGTTGCTTGGGTAGAATGGGGCACCTGGGGACACTTAAGCTGGAAAGGTATCACGAAAAGTGACAGATACACTAATTCCTTTTGTGTTTTCTTGTAGAAAGACAAGGCACTCTCTCCACAGCAGCCCCAACAACTAGCCCTGCACCCTGTCTCTCTAACCACCACAAGTAAATGAGCATTCTCCTATCTGTTTCATCTTGTACCACGTGGGATTTGATGTTGTGTTGACAGCCTTGGCTTGGGGATTTGGGCAGGGAGACTGGGGAGAAAGGACTAGAAACAGTAAAAGAACAAAGTCAGTTTGTGATCTCAGGAGTATGGCTCTTAATTTGGCATCCCCTAAGCTTCAAGAGATCCATGGATCCCCTAAGCTTCAAGAGATCCATGGATCCCCTAAGCTTATAGGTAAAATTTGCTGGGTGGGGAATTATGAACACTGTGTGGGTTGAGGGAGGGGGAGAGGAAGAGGCCACAGCTTCCTCTGAGGCCTCAAATGGATGTGAAACTCAAAAGCAAAAGCTGAAAACCACTGGGAGAAAGTTCATTAATCAGTGTGAAAACCATTTCAGGAGTCCATCCATAGGCAGGAAAGGTTTCACTCTTTAGGAAAGGCCTTCAAAAGCCCAACAGTTCATCCTCTGCCTTTCTTTGCCAAAACAGCAAAAAACATTTAATCCTTGCCTTTTGTGCTGGGGTTATACTGACACTGCTGCTGATAGCCTTTATCTTCCTCATCATAAAGAGCTACAGAAAATGTAAGTGGTCTCCAAGGGATAGGACAGCCCTTCTCTCTCTGCCGTTGATACTAGAATTAGCTATGAGTGAGTAACGGGAGGAGGTAGGGGAGGGTGCAGTGTGATAAAACCTGCTTAGCCCACCCTGTCTGCAGACTGAAGATTCAAATCCCTTCATTTTTCTTCCACCCTGCCCCCCACCCACCTGCCAACACCTCCTCCCCACCCCACCCTTCACCCAAGATCGAAGGGAGAGGCTTCCCATTTCCCCAGGCCCATTGCTGAGATGGGTCCCTCTTCTTTCTGGCACCATGGCAGATCACTCCAAGCCCCGGGCCCCAGATCCTCACTCAGATCCTCCAGCCAAGGTAAGATGACTACACTGTTTTGGGGACACTGAAGGGCTACCATCATTGGAATTCCCCTCCATACTCTTCATTATCTACTAGAATGGTGGTTTGATTTCCAGACACTGGGCAAGTGATTCTTTGACCAAAGTGCTCAGGTTGCTTCTAAAGAGCAACCTTTTGCTCCAGACTGAACTCACTCATTCCTCCTTTTTCTCCCTCTGCAGCTTTCATCCATCCCAGGGGAATCACTTACCTATGCCAGCACAACTTTCAAACTCTCAGAAGAAAAGAGCAATCACTTGGCTGAGAACCATTCTGCAGACTTTGACCCCATTGTCTATGCTCAAATTAAAGTAACAAACTAACCCAGCTTTTCCAATGAGGCTTGAATCCATTTCCTCTCATCTCAGCCCTATCTTCACACATCACTTTCACTTTTTTACAAATTTTGGACCACCACCTGTGTGAAACTGCAGTCGGAGTTGTTTAGATGTGATCTGGCAATGCTATCCAGCAGCTTTGGAGACCAATGGTCAGTCTTTTCCTGGCCAGAGGAAAGATTGATGGCCCTCCCACTTGAACTGACAGCCTGTGAGCCCCTTGGGGGCATAGACTGCCTTCCTTGGACCCTTCCAAAGTGTGTGGTATGGAGCTCAGTGCACAGAGTATTCACCCAGCATCATGAATCAACTTGGGAGGAGTCAACCAAATGAACAATCTACCAAAAATTTCAAATAAAGTCAAACCCCCCACAGTGCTGCCTCCATCTTTATTATTTGTTTGTCTGTTCCTGCCACCTTCTCCAGAGGTCAAGATTAAAAGTCCAGAGCTCATTCACAGCCAAAAACACCACCAAAGGTGATGGCACTTGGAAACAAGCTCAGATTTGATTGGGATGCAGGTACCAAACTCTGCCACTAACTAGCAGCATTCATTTAGGCAAACTTGTTAAACTTTTCAAGCCTTAAGTCTTTCATCTTGAAAACAGAGATAACACTTACCACTAATATTTAGTGTGAAGATTAAATGAAATATCTTATACATAAACATTCTATACATCCAAGAGCTCTACACAAACACAAGGTCCCTACTGTATAAAGCACTATGCAAATGGAGATTTCTACCTCCATCCTATAGCATAAGAGGTATGCATAACAATATTATATGAGAACCAAAGATAAAGATTAATCTAAACATGAATTCCCCCAAAATCCCAATGAATAATCACATATAAAAATCCCATTAAAAATATCATCAGATGAGTTCCCAAAGGTGAACAACAACAAAATATCAATAAGATTATTTTTCACTGGGCAGGCTTACTCTAAATTTCCTATGTAAACCATAAACAAGACAGCAAATCCAGAAAAATGTATAAAAATAAATAATTAAAGTTATATGGGAAGGCTAGCCCTAGTAGCTAACTAAAAGTACTTGTTTTATTAAGCATCACTAATTAAAGCAATATGTTAATGGTACCTGAATAAATAAATCAATTGAATAGAATTTAAAGACCAGAAATACATCAAAATATATAAGGAAATTTAGAGTATGATGAAGATGGCATATGAAATCATTTGGGAGAAATTGGTTTATTCAATAAGTGGTAGTAAGATAACTAGATAACCATGTAAATGAAAATAAAGTAGGATCCATATTTCACTTCTTATATGAAAATAAATCCAGACATGTGAAAAATTTAACAGTAAAAAAAAATCATAAAAGCACTAGAAGAAAATATGGGAGAATTTTTAAAAATATTTTTGTAGAGCATGCCTTTGAATGTATGTCACAAATCCCAGAAACCAGAAAAGATTAACTTGACTTCTAAAGTACAATTAAAAGTCCAAAGTACCATTAAAAAGTCAAAAGGCAAATGACAAGCTTAGAAAACACTTGCAAAGCATCTTATAGACATATAAAGATCATTTGTAAATCAACAGGGGAAAAAATGAACAATAGAAAGGACAAGGGATAGGGGTGGGCAATTTGTAGGAAAGAATATACAAATGGCTCAGATATATGAAAAGATACTCGACTTCACTCATAATAAGGGAAATAATGATTACAACTAAAATTACATAATTTTTTCTATCAGTAAGACTGGCAAAATTCAAAAATTTGCTACCTGTGTGGGCAAGACTTGGGGGGAACCAAGACACACATACACTACTGGTGGGAGAGCACGTTGGTACAGCTACCACAGAAGACCATTTGGCAATAGCCAACAACATTCTAAATTCTTTTCTAAGAATTTATAAATAATCCTATTTCTAAGGATTTATCCTACTCAAATACATGGAAAATTGCCTACGTAACTTGAACTGCAGCAGTAATCAAATTGGCTAGAACTTACTGAGGCTTATTACACTTTTAGTACGATTCTAAGTGTGTGGCATGTATTCGTGGAATCCTCACAGAACACTGTGAGGTTACAATTATTACTCATTTTAGATACAGAAATGGAGGCACAGAGAGGTTAAGTAACTTGCCCAAGTTCACATTGCTAGTAGTAGTGGCACCGGAACTCAACCCTGGGTAGGCTGGCTCCAGAGTTTGCATGTTTATACATTATGCTCAATTCTCTGAAACAGCAAAAGATTGAGAAAATCTTCATTGTACATGGAGAGGAGACTGGTTCATTGAGTGCAATGTAGCCATTAAAAAGAATGAGGCAGCTCTATATGTTCTAATAAAAACAGATATCTATGATATATTGCAAGCTGTTGAACAGAATTATGAATATGCTCTACTCACATGTAGTAGAGTATATGTGTATCTATATATTTAGTATACCTCTGGAAGAAAACACAGTGAATGGTCTTGGTGATGGCCTCTGGGGAGGGGAAATTGCTACCTGTGGGACTGAGGATCCCTAAACATATAGATATAAATAAGAGGACTGAGCAGACAGAAACCAAAATATCATCTTTATTATGAACATGGTCAACATTGGAGAATAGAGCTTATACTACAGCTGCAAAGAAGTTCAGAATACTGAACTCCACTACTGAGTTATAAGCTGCACCAGAGCAAGCCCGCCCGTCCCAACAAGCAATGCAGTTGTTCAACCTTCCCCTAAGGAGTTGCAGAAGAGCTCATGTGCTCTTTCAGAGCTGCACCCAAAAGAGTAAAAGAGGAAGAGGAAGAAAGAAAGTATGTATGCCCAGTTCCTATTCCCAGTCTGCCATGTCAGACAGCCCCCTCTACCTCCCATGGTGGGGGGTCACTGAGGAGTGTTGCCTTAATGGAGCTCAGTCTACACCAAAGGAAGCAGGAGTGGGAGAGAAGCATCCACCACAGATCTTTCAAAAATACATTAAATAATATTTTGGGGTCTGGGTGTAGTGTTTCTTGCCTGTAATTCCAGTCCTTTGGGAGGCCAAGGCAGAAAGATTGCTTGAGCCCCAAAATTTGAGACCAGTCTGGGCAACATAGGGAGATCCCATCTTTACAAAAAATAAAATAACTAGCCAGGCATGGTGGTGCGTGCCTGTGGTCCCAGCTACTTGGGAGGGTGAGGTGGGAGGATTACTTGAGCCCAGGAGGTTGAGCCTGCAGTGAGCCAAGATTACACCCCTGTACTCCAGCCTGGGTGGCAGAATGAGACTCTGTCTTAATAATAATAATTCTTATTATTATTTGCAAAATCAAGTTAAGAAAATTGAAGTCCAAGGAGATGAAATAATTTACTCAATGACATCTGGCTAAAAATAAATGGCAGAACAAAAATTTAAATCAAGTCCTCTGACTTCAAATTCCTTGCATCTGGCCTCCACATCAAGCCGCCCCACAGCACTTCTGGTGTCAAGGAGACGAGAAAGGCAAAGAGTCAGGTGACGTGATCCAGAGAGCATGTTCTTTCTGAGAGAGAGCAACTGCTCCTGGAAGCTGGATTTTGAGGGAGAAGCCAGTGGAAGACAGTTTGAGTAAAAAAAAAAAAAAAAATTAGTCTCTCTGTGGGAGTGAACAGGTCTAGAAGAAAAACAGGTTTAAGGGAGATAGTTCAGTGAGGTGGACACAGCACCACCAGGGCAGCCACCCCACGAGGGCAGCAGAGACCCAGGAATGGCCTCCCGTTCGCTGACTGTAGGAAGTGCACACAGGGAGGCCTCTTGAGCTTTCAACTGTTCCCAAACTTGGGGCTGACATCAAACAATTCTGCCATCCCTGAAGCTAGAGGCCATATCAGCTTTCCAGTTCAGGGCCAGCACCTTATAAACATCGCTGCAAGAGTAGAGTAAGCACTGTCACTTGGCTATCTACTTGTACAAGAAATATCAAATTAATTGCTCTTTCCTGTTTTCTTGAAGCTGCCCATTTTTTTTAATGGTATAGCCCTAAACGGTGTCTTGTTTTTTGTCTTCACATTATGCAGCCAGCCTTGCTGGAGGATAAAATGAGTAATTAAATGATTGACCCCAAATTCAAAGATCTTTGCTAGGTAAGAGCAGAACAAAGCTCTTGAATCCTGGGTCATGGAATCAGAACAAACCTACAGGGAAATGGTTCTCCAGACATCGTGAATGTAAATCTTCCAAGACATCTGTAGATGTCTTCATCTGCTGCGGAAGGTCTATGTCTGCTATCTCGCCTTGTAGAATGGAATGTCCTAACTGAACCCAAACTGTATTGCTATTTGCAGAACTGGTGGGTTAATGATCCCGTTTGTTTAAATTCAATACAGGGCCACAGGGGAGGAATTGGGGCTGTTTTGTGGCTAAGGGAAAAGAGAGCACTTTTGATGTTGTTTGATCTGAGCCTCTGGCAAGGAGGTGGGTTGCACAGAAACACAGAGGTGTGGTGTCCACACCCTCATCCCTTCCCATCAGGCCGTTGAGTAGCTTTGAATTCCCTACCTTTGGGGAGAGGAGTTAGGGTGGAAGCTGAAGGAAGTGTGTTCATGAAAGATTTTGTGGGAGTCTGGATCTAAACACACAGGACATGTGCAGAATTGTTTCAACAAACAACCTCCCTGTTTCAACTCTGCTCAGACCAGAAGGCCACTTGAGTATCCTGAGGACTGAGGCTGGCCAGCACACCCATTAGAAGAGATCGTAACACAATGAAAAGCAGGCTTGTGATGACAGCAGCACAGACAGTGAGGGGGAGACCCTGAGAACTCCCAGAAATAGCAGGAGAGACCCTATATGGGGAGAGAGGGTGTAGATATGCAGGTGGGAGCTAAGAGTGTTGGTAATTCTGGCATGAATGGCAATATAACCTCATTCACACCCATGGCTGTGATGTCTTGTTCTTGATTTGTATTTCCTGATTTGAATGAATATTTCACTTAAGTTATCACACCTTAGTTTCTCATTGATCAAAAGCAGCATCCCTTTAGTCAGGTGGCAGTTTCCCATTAAGGATGAGAGGAATGGCCTTTTCACCAAAAGAATCTGAGAACCACTGATTTAGTCTATCTCCCTTTCTTTGGGTTGGGCAGCATTTGATACCAATTCAGAAATGAGTTAGAACATTATTCTTTGAAAGAAACTTTTCCAGAAATATTTTTACAGTGATACCCTAGAAGAAGTTACTCATACCTTGGAGTTCATTCAACACTGGCTAGGAATTTATTGGCTAACAAAATACAAGTGATTTCCTGGTCCCCAATCCAGATTCTCCACCTCTTCTTCACTTCTGACTGATGGAATGCATAAGAACTAAGATTCTGAGATGTTATTTGAGGGCAGCCTTGCTTGGGTGTGGTCTATCATAGCTCCTCTGACTACCGCCGTTGATACCTGGCTGCAAATGACTGTTGTCAAGGATAGAGGGTCCTTCAGAATTCCTGGGAGATCAGAATCAGTCTCTGAGGTGTGGGCCAGTTGTCATGGTGATTATTCTGTTGTAGCATCACTTTATGAACTAAATTAAAAAAATCTTCAGTCACATCTGTTCAGTAGGAGCCATTTCCTTTGGAGTCAGGACACGCGAGAAGGGCTTCAAAGCGTTGCCTACTTTGTTGGGGAATAGAAAGGGAAAATGGAGTTGAGATCTATTGCCTACCCCTGAAGAGTGTTTCTGCAGCAAAAGTTCCAAACTCTGTCATGGGGCTTTCATGGGGACTAAACACAAGTTTATTTTCAGGGCTGAGATCAGATATCATTACTGCAAAGCCCATCAGTAGGAAAGCCAATAAGAAGGCTTGGTACACAGGGCTTGCATTCACCTCTGTGAACACAGCTGAACTTCTTCAGAGCCCAAGAATGTCAAAGCTAGGAGCCTTGGTTCAGGCTGCCACATTTCATCTGCCTGAGTTTGAGGAAGCAGGCCATGGCTACAACAGGCTGTACAACTTCTTGCTAAAAAGAAGTAGCGTTGAGTTCTACTGCCTCATCTTTCATAGTATGTGCCTTTCCTTAAGAGCACCGACTCCAGGTGGCAATGTTACATTTGGGTGTTGATGTGTGATGTGTGATAGTTTGTCTTCCTCCCCCTCTACAAGTTCCATGGACACAGATTGCATTTCTTTTGCCCATCTTTGTATCCCCAGCATCTAGCTAGCATGGTCCTTTTTTGTTGAACTAATGAATAAAAATATTGGGGAGTATGAGAATGAGACCCTCAATTTATAGAAAAGGAAACAGGCCCAGAAAAGTATAAAGTTGCCCAAGGTCACACCTTAAAAAAGTGACAATGGTTTCAGCAAAAACCTAGACTACAATTGTGTCCCGAAGGGCTGGTCTTGGGCAGACCTGAGAAAGGCATTGTCTTGTCCACATGCCCCACCTTCACAGTTCCCAAGGCTGCTAGAGGACAAAAGGTCAAGAATGCTGTGGGAGCCACTACTTTGCTTTTTTTAGGGCTCCTATTCTGACCACAGGAACAAAATATCCCAGGGAAAGTATGAGGCCTTGAAGCCTTTGCTTTGCATTTCAGATTCTTCTGGCTATGGATCCTGGCGTATCACTAGCAAGGGTTACTAGGAGTGTTTTTCTGTCTTTTTCTGCAATATTGTTCTTCTACATTTCCATACCCATGGGAGGTTGCAGTCTGTTTTTAATTATGCCTACAGACTCTTCATTGCCTAAGGTGTTCCTGTGATTTCTGAGCATAAAAAGAAAAATGCAAAACTACTATTAGCCAAACAGTGGCAACTGTGCAATGTTCTTTCTGCTCTGTGTACACTTCAGAGGTTGGCATATTTGCCACATGCTGGAGGATTCTCTGAACAGTAAGACCAGCCTTGTCTTACTGACCAGTCATGTCTCTGATGCTGCCCTAAAGGGAAAGGTGGGCACACAGTCCCTTCTCTATTTAGGGATGGGGAGACCTAAAGATCAGGCTTGAGGCAGGAGAATCGCTTGAACCTGGGAGGTGGAGGTTGCAGTGAGCTGAGATCGAGCAACTGCACTCCAGCCTGGGCAACAGAGCTTGACAATGTCTTAAAAAAATAAATAAATAAATAAAAATTGGCCAGGCATGGTGGCAGGCGCCTGTGGGCCCAGCTACTTGAGAGGCTGAGGTGAGAGGATGGCTTGAGGCCAGGAGCATGAGGCTGCAGTGAGCTATGATCACACTTCGGCACTCAATCCTGGGCAACAGGGCAGGATTTCATATCCTGTGTATATGAAAAAGGAGACTCTTCTATACCTGCTCACCCAGGGGTCCCAGAAGCTCATTCCTTCGACAGGAGCCCAAAGTTTGTGTGCTGGGGAGGTAGGTGGCTCTGCAGATGGGAACCTGGTGTGGTTGTCTCATGACCTCCTTCCTTCCTGACCTACACATGTATCCACTTAAGAAAGCTCCAGTGCTCCCTCTGTCGCTTCTCGTGATGCCTTGTCACCATCAAGCAGATATCTACCCCAGCCCATGGCTGGCTGCGTTGGTCTCCAGGTGGCCAGGCAATATGAA
This sequence comes from Gorilla gorilla gorilla, assembly GCF_029281585.2. Classification (NCBI taxonomy): domain Eukaryota; kingdom Metazoa; phylum Chordata; class Mammalia; order Primates; family Hominidae; genus Gorilla; species Gorilla gorilla. The sequence continues at coordinate 127,398,279 of NC_073224.2, read as the reverse complement.
GAGGCTCTCATTCACTCATTTGAAAGCTGCTCCTTGACCTCTTTCATTTTCTCTAATTCTTGCCCACCCCCTCCCTCAACAATAGCTACTTACCCCTTCTATTCCTTTGACTTCTCCTCCTTTTGGTCAAATGACTGATTACAGAGATGATTCCCAAACCCGTGATCAGTATGCAAATGATGAGAATGGACGTCCTAGAAGGAACCACAGCAGATTTCATGTTGCTTGGAAGAAACTGCCTATTGATTCTCAGCTCTGGATCCCTTTTTCTGGGATTTGCACCCCTGCCCACCCCACAACCCAGTTACAGTAGCTTCTGGGAACCGTATTCCTTTAGAGTGACCCTGTCCTTTGGACCACCCTCGATGGGACCTGCTGAGCATCTGACTAAGCTGGGCCAATGAACCCCTTCCTCAGAAATTAACTGTGGATTGGGAATAGGAGAATCCAGTCTCAGACTGGCCAGTCTTGTGAATGGGGGAGAAATAAACTTAGGAACCATAAATGGATGACTATTAGGGGAAAAAAGAGAAATATACAAGGGGCAATACAGAGACAGAAGGAAGGAAACACACAGATTCGAAGCAGATTAGAGACTGAGGTAAATTCGTGATGATGTTCCTGACAGTTTCCAAGGGTGGCCACATCCCTGCTCCTGCATTTGAAACACCTCTCTCTCCTTATGATAAATGTCCCCTTTTAATTAAAATAGCTAGAGGGCTTTTTTGCTGCTTGCAACCAAGAGTCCTAAACTGTATTTTTTTTTTTTTTGAGGAAACCAAATACTCAGATTAAGGATACATAGTTAAGGTGGAGAAATAATGTGCAGTAGAAAAGTTGTCGGTGCAAATCAACTGTGATATCATACTGCTGCCACCCCAGACCCTACCTCCACCCCACCGCCCCAAGCCCATTCATCTGCCGAGACTATGACTCACCTGGAGCGGTCAGCCTTGTGGACAACTTTGGGAGCCTTGCAGCTTCTGGTTTTGTTGCCTGATAGGTCCGAATCAGAAAGGATTTGTTAAGTCAGGTGAGGCCCATAGCCAGGTCCTGCCTCTGCCTCCCAGCTGCAGCTCTGCCTGTCATTCTATCTCCAGAGAGTGAGTCCCCTGGTTGACTCCAGAGTAAAGCAGAGGTACCACGTGCAGTTGTATAAATGTGCCCTGCACAGGGAACAAGGCTGAGGGGACAAGCAGGGGCTGACATTTAGCCCATACTCTGCTTGCCAGGCCATGCACCCTACCACTGGACTCCATGCACCTGAAGGAAGGGGCCCCTTTTCCAGATTTAAACAAAGGCCCCACGTAGACTAGAAGTGGCCCATGGTTACAGTCCTAAACTGAGGTCTCCTTCTCATAGGAGGGGATGCCAGAGGCACAAGAGGGCCAATCCTATCCTTAAAGAACTGCTCATTTGGTGATGTAATTGCCATGTTTTTCTTATGACAGCCACCAAAACCCAATGGGAGCAGTGGCACCACGACCACCTACGATACTCCCTCTGATAAGACGTGGGAGAGGTCTGTGTTTCATTTAAACTAAGGAGTACGTTCAGGTGGGAACGTTCTCTTGTCTGAGCCTAAGCTTCAGGTCAAGTTGCACAGTTAAGTAAAAGCAGAACAACACAAAGTAGAAACACTGTGGGGGTGAACGATGTTACATTCCGTAGGATGCTTGCTGAATCAATCACTAGCTGGTCAAGTGTTAGCAAAACTCTCTTTCTAGCATGGGGACAGGTTTCCAAGGGCACCCCTTAAGCCCTTCTGGTTTGTTTTCCTACCAGCATTGTGCTCTGGACTGTGATAGAAAAGGACATCCTTTCTAGAAATGGAAACAAGAAGAAGGCACAGGGGAAAGAGAGAAAAAAAAAAAAGAAAGAAAGAAAGGCTAGTGCCTTCCATAAGTCCTCTGTCTGAGAGACAGAGGTTTTCTGGTGCAAAAGGAGATTTTCATCATTCAACAGAAGGAACCTGAGTGAACATCTGGAAATCCTATGTCTTAGCTCCAGCCAAGAGTCGTAATTTGTTAACTCAGACTTTTCTGCTATGGGTTCCAGTTCCACCCACACCTTCCCAGTGGTCTCCAAATATAAACTGCACATTCCTTAAAAGCAAAATAGGGTGCTTACCAGTTGGACCATGAAATTTATATCTGTAAATTATTATTATTATTTTTTGAGACAGGGTCTCATTCTGTCGTCCAGGCTGAAGTGCAGTGGTGCAATCATGGCTCACTGCAGCCTCAACCTCCCTGGACTCAGATGATCCTCCCATCTCAGCCTCCCGAGTAGCTGGGACTACAGGCAGGCACCACCACATCCAGCTAATTTTTGTATTTTTTGTAGGGACGGGCTTTCTCCATGTTGCCCAGGCTGGTCTTAAACTCCTGGGCTCTAGCAATCCACCCACCTCAGCCTCCCAAAGTGCTGGGATTACAGGAGTGAGCCACCGCACCTGGCTACCTCCGTATATTATTAAATTATTTAAGTTGGCAGTTACCAGGCACGTGGGTCATTTTTTGCAGCCTCAGACACCTCTCAAGAATCTAATCTTCAAGATTCTAGACCCACAAGGCACACAGACTTTTTTTTTTTTTTGAGACTGAGTCTCACTCTATCGCCCAGGCAGGAGTGCAGTGGCGCAATCTTGGCTCACTGCAACCTCTGCCGCCTGGTTCAAGCGATTCTCACACAGACATTTAATAACAACTTCAAAGCCTTTCAACATAAAGATCTCATATCTATTAGACCCTGTCAGCCTCTTCTAAGGTCCTTAAACCAGATTGCTGTAAGGGAAGAGAAGTTCTAAAAGTGCCCCAGGGCGCAGACACCCTCCTTGTCCCCAACTTCCAGCTATTCCCCAGCACTGTTAATGACCACCCTATGTTTGCTGGAGGAAGAGAGAGGCCAGGCAGGCCCAAAGTACCCAGTGGGAGTCTGAGTTGGGGCTCACTGGCTTCAGAGAGTGCTCTCTTAGCAGCAAACACCCATGGCTGTGGGTTACATCCAGCCAGACCCCAGGCAGGCTCCTTACCTTTCCCAGACCAAAAGTCACTGGCCAGGGTTCCTTTGTCATCAGTTACAATCAGCTCTGTAAAATCCATGTCATCCCTGGCAAAGTCCCGCTGGATGCCACACCAGTACCAGCCCGTGTCCTCTTTGGTCAGGCAGGACATAGTGACAATGAGCTGGTTCCCTGTGTCCCTCAGGGCCACATGATTAGTGCTGTTAGGGGAGAAGGCGATGATGTTGCAGTAGTCACGGAAATAGCCTCGGCACCAGTATTTGGGGTGATTCTTGTAGTGGGCATTGTAGTTGCAGATGGCAAAAGCCGTGTCCAGCACAAAGCTTTTCTTGACCTTTTCATCCATGACCATGGCATCTGTGAAAACACACACACACACACGCACACGTGCACACACACACACACCATTGTTCTCTCAAAACATTGCAGCTCCTGCCCTCCTGAAGGATAATTAATTAAAGAATCGGAGGCTGATTTTTGCCTCTTTCTGATTGGCAACTATTATGGGCTGAACTATGTCCCCTTCAAAACTCATATGTTTCAGTCCTAACCTCCAGTGACCCCAAAATGTGACTGTATTTGGATATAAGGCCTTTAAAGACATAATTAAGTTAACATAGGGTCATTGGGGTAGTCCTTAATTCAATTCAGCTGATGTCCTTATAAAAAGGAGAGATTAAGACACTGACAATACAAACAGAGGAATGGCCCATGAGGACACAGCCAGAAGGCAATCATCTGCAAACCGAGAGATGGCCTCAGAATGAAACCAAACTTGCCAAATGCCTCGATCTTGAACTTACCACCTTCATAACATAAGGAAATAAATGTCTATTGTTTCAGCCGCCCAGACTGTGGTTTTGTTGCTGTTGTTGTTATCACAGCCCTAGCAAACTAATAAAGCAACTCTGGAGAAGTCTTTTTCCCTGGCCTAAGGGTGGGTGAAATATGGAGGCCTCCTACCATTGCTTGACGGAGGGCCTTGAAGAGCCTGAGGCTTACCGTTAGGAGGCCCTCTGTCCCTAGCTCCCACCCTACCTTAGCACGCTCAGAAAGAAAGTGATGTTTGGAGGCTTCTGCTGGCTGCACAGGGCTGAAAACAGAGGAAGTCATGTTCTGTCTTTAGGGGATAAGAACTTCATGTTCCCTCCGTACAAGACCAGCATAGGCACCTCTATCATCTCAGGATATTGCACAATGAGGAAGTCACGCACACCATGTCCAGCTTGACCATGGCCCGGAAAGTGTCTGACCAAGAAGAGGAGATGAGACAGCAGAGCCCATTCTTCTCTCAGCCTTCCAGAAGTATAGCAAAGACCACTAAAATGCAGGCTCAGGTTCTTTATAACATTTTGTTTTCATAACAACCCCACAAGGAAGATAGCGTGATCTTCAGTTTATAAGTATGAATGCTGACCCAGAGAAAGGTTCAGCAACTCTAAATGCTACACAACTGAAGGTCAGACAGAGCTGGGAAAAGGCCAGTGTTCCAAGTCTCATCTTTGGGGTCAAGCACAAGTGGAAAGGGGAAAGTCGTGTCCTCATATATGTGCACATATATTTTTGAGGGGAGAAGGGGGAAGGGGGAACCTGGGTAAACTAAAAGAAAATACAGAGCTCTCGTTTTATTTTATTCCAGTGGAGATGCTGGGGAAAAATATGGAATGCATAATGAATTTGCATGTCATCCTTGCACAAGGGCCATGCTAATCTACTCTGTATCATTCTAATTTCAGTATATGTGCTGCCAAAGTGAGTGCAGAGTCATCATTTTAGTCAAGCTTTTCAATTTCCTCACAAACTCTCTTATCTGAGCTAAGAACAAGAACTAATATGGACAAGACCTATTTTCATCGCCTTTTATTTTCCCATCCCACTCCTTAGATGGTTTGAGTTAATAAGCAGGGACTCCAAGTAGGTGAGGACTTCAGTGCAAAGTCTCTGGAAAGGCCACAGCTTAAAGGGCTGGAGCTGTTCCGTCCCCCATCCTACCTGAAATGAGAGCCAAGGAGAGTAGAATGAAGAGCCACATGACTGGAAGGAAGCAAACTTTCAACTGGAATGATAGAATGCACCCAGGGAGCCCAGGAATTCTGAATCTGTTTAAGGGAAACAGATATGCTTGAGCTTAATATGGCTTTATCCTGGTTTGAAGAGACCAGTGAAAAGGGAAAACAACCAGTTAGTCCAAGCAGTGCTGCCATGTATAGATACACTGCACAATACACCACACCACATGCTCTTCATAGACATAAACTTACTGATGGGGCAACCAAGAAAATTCTGGGCAGTAGAGATCTCCCTCCTGCATAAATGGGCTCTGGCCCACACTCAGAAAAGCACATGCACACAGCCATCACTGGTACCCATTTGTATGTGCTCTACTGTGCCCTGTCCTGCTGCCAATGGTCCTGGCATCATCAGAGGCCACTTCTTTTGTCTGTCTACCAATCTTGGAGGCCCAATTTCTTATACAGTTGAGAGGAATCCTAGTAATCAGATTTCTAACTAACCCAGCTCCCAGGTGGACACTGCAGGCTCATCTGGGGAGTACGGCCACGGGTGGCGCATGCCAGCTGTCAGTAGCCTGCGTGCCTGGGACCTGGAACACGTGAGCAGGTGGAAGTGTGGGTGGCCGCAGTTTGGGCTGCGGTCTTCAGACTTCCTGAAAGCTTTCCTGAGAAGAGCTGGGACAAAGCAAGGAGATTCATCTATGCAGCAGCAGCTTCTCCTGATTCTAATGGGACTCATGTGCTCTGACCACTGGCTTTAAAAGTTTGGATTATTGAATCACCTCTCAGGTGAAGTTAAGCTGGGTGCTACTTATCACATCCCAGAGCCAGCACATCCCATCAAGGCTCATACATAGATTGTCCAGGTTATGCAATAATGTCCTCTCTGGAGGAAGGGGAGCCTGTCTCTAATTCATGTGAAGTCAGCATGTGGGCAAGCAGCAAGCCTTCATGATGGTAGGTTTTTATCTACAACTCCTCAGTTGCTCCTCATCAAAAACCTCTATGAGTTTCACAAACAAATTACATGAATAAAAAAGGAAGCAAGGAAAGGAGAATCTATGGATCAAAAGGGACTTAAGAGACATATGACAAATTATAATATGTGGAACTTATTTGGATCCTGATTGAAGCAAACAATTTAGAATATATGGACAGTGATACTATTAGGATATAATTCTTCAATTTATTTTTTGAGATGTGATAATGGCATTGCCATAGCCAACCTTCACGATGGCTCCTGGAATTCATGCCTTTATGTAGTCCCCTCCCACACTGAATCAGGACTGGCCTGTGTGATCAATAAAATATGGCAGAAGTGATGGCATGTGATTTCAGAGGCTAGGTCATAAAAGGCGTGCAACTTCCACCCTAGTCTCTCATGCTGCTCCCTCTTGGGAAAGTCAGCCACCAAGCTCTTGAGTAGGCTACAGAGGGGCCCATATGGAAAAACCAATTCACCAGACATGTGACAGTCATCTCAGAAGTGGATCCTCCAGCCACTGTCAAGCCTTCAGAGAACTGCAGACCTAGCACCCTCATGAGACACCATGCATTAACCACCCAACCAAAATGCCCCCTGAATTCCTGACCCATAGAAACCATAAGAGATGATAAAGGATTGCTATTTCAAGCCTCTAAGTTTCGGGTGTAATTTGTTGCACAGCAATGAATAATGAATGCAAATATTGTTGTTATATTTTTAAGAGGCAGTCCTTATCTCTGACAATACTTCATGCAAAACAAACACACTCAGCATTGCTCAGAGATGGCAACATGAAACCAAAGAAAGCAGCAAAAAGAGAAATGGATTGTGCACAGATATCAGCAAAATGCCCAAGACATGAAAAAGTGTCTCTAGCCGGGCGCGGTGGCTCATGCCTGTAATCCCAGCACTTTGGGAGGCTGAGGTGGGCAGATGATGAGGTCAGGAGTTCGAGACCAGCCTGGCCAATATGGTGAAACCCCATCTCTACTATAAATACAAAAATTAGCCAGGCGTGGTGGTGCGTGCCTGTAGTCCCAGCTACTCAGGAGGCTGAGGCAGGAGAATCGCCTGAACCCAGAAGGCGGAGGTTGCAGTGAGCCAAGATCACGCCACTGTACTTTAGCCGGGGCAACAGAGTGAGATGCTGTCTCAAAAAAAAAAAAAAAAAAAAAAAGTATCTCTAAAGTAAATGAAAGTGCCAGAGTTACAGAGAATGAATGATGTGTCTACTAGTATTCTGAATATTACTTGGTGTATTAATTCCATAGAATTAACTTTCATTCTATTTAGATGTATAAATAGGAAGGTAAATAGGCAATAAGAATAAGCCAAATAATTTTTAAAACATCTTTTAGAAATAGAAAATGAAAAGTTTATAGATGAAATAACTTAATATCTAAAATTTCAAGATAGTCAGGCAGGGTAAGTGGATACAGGCACAAATGAAATAAGATTGGCCATAATTTGATAACTACCAAACAGGATAATAGATAAATAAGGGGTCGTTCTTCTAGTCTGCTATAGTTTGCATATTTGACCCTCCAAACCTCATGCTGAAATTTGATCCCCTATGTTGGAGGTGGGGTCTCGTGGGAAGTGTTTAGTCATGGGGGCGGATCCCTCATGAATGTCTTGGTGCCATCATTGTCATCATGGTAATGAGTGAGTTCTCAATCTATTAGTTCCCATGAGAGCTGATTGTTTCAGAGAGTCTGGCACCTCCCCCCACCCTGCTTCCCTTGCTTTCATCATGTGATCTCTGCCCACTGGCTCCTCTTTGCCTTCCACCATGGGTGGAAGCAGCATGAGGCCCACACCGGAAGCCAAACAGGTCCCAGCACCATGCTTCTTATACAGCCTGTAGAATTGTGAGCCAAATAAACCTCTTTTCTTCATAAATTACCTGCCCTCAGGTATTCTCTTACAGCAACACAGACTAAGACATAGTCACTCCACTTTTGTATGTTTGAAGTTTTCCATAAGAAGAAGTAAAAATCAAAAAACAAAAACAACTTCGACACAGGTATTATTAATCTGATCTTACAAATGAAGAAAATTGAGGCTCAGAAGCTTAAGTCGCTTGCCCACATTCACACAGCTAGTAGAGCCACTATGATTTGATGGTAAATCTGGGAGGAAAACAAACATTGTGCTGCTTTCCCAATAGTTATAATACTGTAAAACTGTAGAGCATATTAGAATTTACAAAGGGTCTTTACAGATATCTGTCATCTGAGTAGTTGGAGCAAGATGCAGCCCAAGTGTTCTTATTCCCATCATACTCAGCTATAGCAGCTAAGAGCAGAGTTTCTCTAGGAAATGTGCATTTGGTTAAAAGAAACTGAATATACAAGTGGACTATGGCCACACCGTATATGAAAATAGAATACTGACCTGCAACCTGCAGCAACCTGCTCAGGAAACCAACTGCTAATCAATAAATAGTAAGCCAGCATGCTGTAAGTCAGACTTATAGGAAGTCGGATTGCTATCTTAAGCCAGAAAGCCAAACAATGGCCCCTTTAACAATCAACCCAAAATGGCCAGGACTCAAAGCAGTCAGGCAAGAGACATAAATAAAGGACATCTAAATAGGAAGAGAAGTCAAACTATCCATGTTTGTGGATGACATGATGCTATATCAAGAAAACCCCATAGTCTCAGCCCAAAAGCTCCTTCAGCTGATAAACAACTTTAGCAAAGTTTCAGAAAACAAAATCAATGTGTAAAAATCACTAGCATTCCTATAAACCAAGAACAGCCAGGCCGAGAGCCAAATCAGGAATGCAATCCCATTCACAATTGCCACAAAAGAATAAAATACCTAGGAATACAGCTTACCAGGGAGGTGAAAGATCTCTATAATGAGAATTACAAAACACAGAAGAACATTCCATGCTCATAGATAGGAAGAATCAATATCATTAAAATGGCCATATTGACCAAAGCAATTTACAGATTCAATGTGATTCCTATCAAACTACCAATGAAATTGATATGGAATCAAAAAAGAGCCCAAATAGCTAAGGCAATCCTAAGCAAAAAGAACCAAGCTGGAGGATATGACATTACTCAACTTCAAACTATGCTACAGGACTATGGTAACCAAAACAGCATGGTACTGGTACAAAAACAGACACATAGACCAATGGAATAGAATGGAGAACCCAGAAGTAAAGCTACACACCTACAACCATCTGATCCTTGACAAAACTGACAAAACAAGCAGTGGGGAAAAGAATTCCTATTCAATAAATGGTGCCAGGATAACTGGCTAGCCATATGCAGAAGATTGAAACTGGACCCCTTCCTTATACCATATACAAAAATCAACTCAGATGGATTAAAGATTTAAATGTAAAACTCAAAACTATAAAAACCCTGGAAGGCAAACTAGCCAATACCATTCTGGACATAGGAACTGGCAAAGATTTCATGATGAAATGGCCAAAAGCCACCACAACAAAAGCAAAAATTGACAAATGGGATCCAATTAAACTGAAGAGCTTCTCTGCACAGCAAAAGATATTATGGGAAAAGTATTTGCGAACCATTCATCTGACAAAGGTCTAATATCCAGCATCTATAAGGAACTTAAACAAATTTATAAGAAAAAAACAAACAGCCCATTAAAAAGTAGACAAAGGACATGAACACTTTTCAAAAGAAGACATACATGTGGCCAAACAGCATGTGAAGAAAAGCTCAATATCACTGATCATTAGAGAAATGCAAATCAAAATCAAAATGAGATACCATCTCACACCAGTCAGAATGGCTATTATGAGAACGTCAAAAAATAAGAGATACCAGTGAAGCTGCAGAGAAAAGAGAACACTTATACGCTGTTGGTGGGAGTGTAAATTAGTTCAACTAGTATACTAATTGAACCAATTACTAAATAAAATTAGTTCAATTCATGTATAACTAATTTGTGGAAAGCAGTATGGCAATTCCTCAAAGAGCTAAAAACAGAACTATCATTCAACCCAGCAATCCCATTACTGGGTATATACCCAAAGAAATATAAATTGTTCTATCATAATGACACATACATGTGTATGTTCACAATAGCAAAGACATGGAATCAACCTAAATGCCCATTAATGGCAGACTGGATTTTTAAAAAGTGGTGCATATACACGATGGACTACTATGTGACCATGAAAAAGAACAAGATCATGTCCTTTGCAGGAACATAGATGGAGCTGGAGGACATTATCCTTAGTAAACTAATGCAGTAACAAAAAAACAAATATTGCATGTCCTCCCTTATAAGTGAGAGCTAAATAATGATAAAACATGGAGAAAAAGAGGGAAACAACAGACACAGGGGCTTACTTGAGGCTGGAGGGTGGGAGAAGGTAGAGGAGCAGAAAAAATAATTGTTGGGTACTAGGCTTAGAACCAGGGTGATGAAATAATCTATACAACAAACCTATGAAGTTACCTATATGACAAACCTGCACAGGTATCCCTGAACCTAAAATAAAAGTTTAAAACATAAAAAAATTAAAATTTTTAAAAAGAGACATTAAAAAATAGCCAGGACTTGATTAATAACTGAAAACTCCCCTAATTTTTGTCCCCAGTTTCAACTTAGGATCAACCAAGAAAGCCAAATGTGTGCCCCCAGTTAATCAAATAGGCTGCCCCACTTCTAGTTACCCTGCCTACAGCTTCCCCAAGCCAACAGCCTCCAATCAAGGCACAGCTAAAGCCTTTCCCTTTTTTCACTGATGAAAAAAATTAATCGGACGGCCATTAGTCGAAGATGGCTCTGGTGCCTTGGATTCCTACATAAAGCAAACTGAAACCCAACTCAGTGCAAACAGTAAAACAAAACTTAAGCTTAACCTATCAGAAACCACCAAACTGACCTCAAACTAGGGATTTTCCACTTTAACCAATAAAATATATTTTCTTTGTCTTACTTTCACAAATACCTCATGAAAGTTTCCTCTCTCACCTCCTTTGGTGGAGCACTGAACTACCTGTAGTCTGGTGCTGCCCAATTCATGAATCATTGAATGCTCAAATAAACTCATTAAAATTTTAATGTGCTTAAGTTCGTGTTTTTATGCTACTATAAATGTTTCCCACTCTTCTGCCTACCTTTGAGTCTCTGCCAAAACGCAAGTGACTACAGCTGACCTCCTTGCTATAGCAAGCTCAGAATAAAAAGCCTTTGCTTCTTCTCATTAGATGGGTCTCTACTTTTTTCCCCAGTTGTCTTGATTTTTAAAATAAGGCAAATAAACCCAGTTGCTCAACATCCACCCTAGTTCCAGCTTATTCATATGGAGGAAAGGGAGGAAGCAAACCTCAGTTTTGTCTGGGTGGCCTTTTTAATCTTATTCCTTTAGAATAAAAGCCCGCAGTTATTCTTTACCATTTAGCTGAGAGAGCAAGCCAGAAGAGGGGTTCCCAGGAGATTCCTGTGACACTAATCTCTCTTTTTTGTTTTTGAGACAGAGTGTCGTTCTGTCGCCCAGGCTGGAGTGCAGTGGCGCGATCTCGGCTCACTGCAAGCTCCGCCTCCTGGGTTCACGCCATTCTCCTGCCTCAGCCTCCCGAGTAGCTGGGACTACAGCTGCCCGCCACCACGCCCGGCTAATTTTTTGTATTTTTAGTAGAGACGGGGTTTCACTGTTTTAGCCAGGATGGTCTCGATCTCCTGACCTTGTGATCCGCCCGCCTCGGCCTCCCAAAGTGCTGGGATTACAGGCATGAGCCACTGCACCCGGCTCCTGTAACACTAATCTCTAAACCTGAAACCAGAGTGGATCTTGTCACTTCTAACCAAGCTCCTCACCAGTGATTCCTCATTCATCTTTTTTGAGTTTACTTTGAAAGACATTTATTTTCACTGTACGGACTCCTGGGCTTATGGAACACCTTAAGTCAGGAGATTCCCGTTAGACAAAGATAAAAAACACAACTCCCAGCAAGCCATCAGTGGACTTGCTAAGCTGTGGCAATCAGGAAAAGAAAAAAAGAGAGAGAGAGAGACAGAAAGGAGGAGGAGGAAGAGGGAAGAAAAGAAAAAAGGAAAAGCAGTTCTGAAACTCAGAAGCTAAGGATACCAAATGACTCAGGACAGAATGCTGTTTTGTCTTGAGGGAAGTGGTCCATTTAAATCAAGTTTTAAAAAACAGGGCAGTGTTAAGTGTTTCTATGGCAACGTAGTGTACAACGTAGTGTACCTACGTTAGAAGCTGATTTGTAAATTAAGAAGCATGGTGCGGGGATTACCAGGAGACTGAGGGCTGCAGGACCCTTCCTCTCATTTCTCCAATGGGGCAAAAGTTGTTCCAAGGTGAACAGTGTGCCGGAGACACCCAAAGCCCTAGAGTAAACCTAGGGCCTCATCCTGGAAGTGCCTTTTAAATACCACAAATTAGAGGGGAAACACTTAGAATTCTTGATTCCTGGGCTGACAGGAGGAGAAGCAAAGCTCCTTTGCTGAAATGAAATGTTAACAAGATAAATTTGGTTATCAGGCTCTGGCCTAAAAGTAGTTTCAGGATAAACCTTCAGGACTGGCTAAGAATTAATCTCATTTTCAGATACGCTTACCCACTTTGATGTTGTTTAATTGAAATCTCCATCTTGTTGCTCTTGTCTAGCTAAAATATTTTCCTGAAAGTGAGAGTTCACAGCAGCAAATTTGGATACATCAAACCAGAGATGACACCTTGAATCTCTAGAGCCACATTCAGTGCTCAGAAGGTGTGACTGGCACTCTATCCTGTCTAGCGTCCTGATTAATTAGAGATCAGCAATTGTAGCTAAGGCAAAAATCTGGAAGTCCTCAAGCGTACAAAGCTGTAGTTTGTGCCTATCTATTAATTGTACATAATATGAGCTTGAAAGTTTGGGCTTTAATGTTACAAGTTCCTCTTTATGTCTGAGAATAGGTGGCAAGAAGCTTGAGTTCTCCTGTAAGGCAGGGTTAAGCTTAAATTCTGGCTCTATTATTTGTTAATCATGAAACTATGGACAAGTTACTTAACTTCCCTGTGCCTCAGTTTTTTCTTCTGCAAAATGGAGATGATCATTCTAGTGGTACCTACCTCACAGATTGTCAGGATCAAAGGAGATAATGCATTCAAAGTACTTAGTGTATAGAGAGTGCTCAACAGGCCAGGTGCAATGGTTCACACCTGTAATCCCAACACTTTGGCAGGCCAAGGCAGGAGGATCACTTGAGCCCAGGAGTTCAAGACCAGCCTAAGTAACATAAAGAGACCTTGTCTATATAAAAAATAAAAATAAAAAAATTAGCTGGGCTTGATGGCATGTACCTGGTCCCAGTCACTTGGGAGGCTGAGGTGGGAGGATCCTTTGAGCCAGGGATGTTGAGGCTGCAATGATCTGCGATCGAGCCACTACACTCCAGCCTGGGTGACAGAGCGAGACCTTGTCTCAAAAAAAAAAAAAAAAAAGAAACAAAAGAAAAGAAAAGGGCTCAACAAATAATAGCTATCCATTGTCTCTTTTTGCCCTACCCCCACTACTCCTATGAGAATGAAACACCAGGGGAAATGAATAGGATTCTTTCTCTCACAATAGATGAATGGTTCATAAAGCTGACAAATGCTCTGATGAACCCAGGAATAAGGATCAGGGTGTTCTGGGGCTAAGAGTAAGAAGGTGAGTATGCCAACACATGGCTCCAAGTAGCAAGCAAGCTTAGTGCCAAAGACAGCCAGCTGGGTCTTTAAGCCCCAAGTTACCCCAGCAAAGAGCTACACTTCAGTTAGCTATTAGCTTTTATTTACTCAAAAACATCCACAGGTGAATTCAGCAGTTTAAGTCCCCCTTAAACTCAGTTCATTTCTTCTGTTCCCAACATCTCCTAGGCATCCTCCGAGAGCAGGTTCTCTGCTCAATTCCACAATGGCATGGAAATGAGTCACCACCATACACATGTTCAGCCCAACTAGAGCCTTTTGTCAGTAAGTCAACTAGGCACCCTTCAGGCTCCATGACTTATTCTTCTATTGGGAAGAAGAAAAACAGACAATAATATCAATAATACGTTGTCCCCAAGTCAGGCCTCCAAAACACTGAATTAGAGAGAAAGGACAAGGGAAAAATGAAGTGGAGGAAGAGAGTAGTGGAGTGGGGGAGATATAATTGGGGAGCACTGGAGATGCTCCCACCTCAGTGGAAGTAATCAAGGATGTAAAAATCCCTTGGCCCAGGCATACAGGCCCTGAAGTGTTTGTTGATGGGGAATCTGAAGGTCAATAAGACAGAGTCATCTCTGATGGATAACTACTCAGAATTCTTCTCAATGCTTGTGTCCAAAGAATCAGAGGGATGGCAGACCACACAGGCTTTGAGGATCAAAAGGTAGGTTTCCTTGAACTTCTTTATTTTATAGGCATAGACGATAGGGTTCATCATGGAGTTGGCATGGGACAGCAGGATGCCCATGTACAGCACAAGCTGTGGTACCTCACCATTAAAGTAGATGATGCAGTTGATGATAGATAAAGGCAGCCATGACAGAGCAAACAAGAAAAGAACCAGAAACAAGGACTTAGCCGTCTTGAACTCCCGTCCATAAAATGCACCTGTCTCTTTGGAGTTAGATAAGTTCAGACTGAGTTTGTTCCGAATGATGTAAAAGATGTCAAGATAGATGGCGCACATGACAACCAGGGGGATGAAGATCCAGGTGAGGAAGCTGAAGTATACCATGTAGTCCATTCTCATGACAGAAACAAATTGGCATGAAAGGAAGGTGATATTTCTGTGGTACTCTGAGGTCAGTTTCATGTTCCAGCCAAACATGGGGGTCAATCCCACCAGGAATGACACCAGCCAGCAAAGGCCCAGGGCCAGCCATATTCTTCTGTGAGTGGTGACCCTCTTGTATCTGTGTGAATGAAGAGAGTCAGTGAGTCCACAGCAGTAATTGCTAAAGGGTAGGGGAGATAGAGCTGGTAAAGGAGAGAGAGAGAGGTGAGATAAGGCATATACTCTCTTAATTCTCCAATCTTCTGCTAAGAGAGGGCAGCATTGATATTCTATGGTGATTCCAGCTAAACTCCACTGGATACGAAGACAAGATGAGCAGACAACGATTGGAGAAAAATCCAGGAAACTTCTCTGGGGACTTTTCTAAAGAAGAACACTCTTGAATGGATAAGGAAGATGTTGCCTAGAGTCAAGTGCTTACGTGCTCCACTCAGGGCTCCACTTACTGAGAGCTATACAACTGTTACCTATCTTTTCTTTTTCTTTTTTTTTTTTAACTCAAAAACATCCACAGGTGAATTCAGCAGTTTAAGTCCCCCTTAAACTCAGTTTACTCCTTCTGTTCCCAATAAGGTGTAAGCCCAAGAATTATTCAATTCCTGGGAGCTGAGATTCATCTAAGTCTCCTAGGATTGTCTGCCTGGTGAGAAATGATATTCTCAAAGCAAGCTTGCCTGCTGTTCTTGGCACTGTTCTGTTTGGCTGTTGTGCAGATTCTCATAAATTATACTATGCCTCCTGACACTTCCCCTCTACCTGTGCCTGCTCCTGCTTCTCTATCTTCATGGGCATCCATACTTGGTATTTGAGTTAAATGAATCAATGAAGTTACAAAATTGTATTGAAGTGTTTCAGAGACCTTAAAAGACTCATCCAGTAAGAGTCCCCATTTCTCCTTAAACTGTCCTTCCTGACAGCAGCCTATACAGACCACAAAAAGGAAACAAATATAGTTAAGTATCAGTAGATTTTTATCTCAATTAAATCTCACAACAAACAGGAGACATTTTATTATAACCTCAATTTTATTGATGGCAATTGTGAAAATAATAGTAATGATAGCCACCATTTATTAAGCACAGACTGTGTGACAGGTATGTTTCTAAGAGCTTTACATATGTTAACGCATTTCATCTTATGAGGATAGTGCAATTATCCCCATTTTGTAGATTAAAAAGTGAAACACAAACAAGTAACTTCTACAAGTTAGAAGTGGTGGGGCTAAAACTAAAACAAGGTAAGTCTGAGTTCCGAGCATCGTAACCACTGTGATACAGAGTGGAAACCAAAGGAGATAAAGTTAAACAACTTGTTCAAGATCAGATCTCTAATCTGGGATTTGAACCCAGACTGTCTACATCTAAAGCTTGTTTGTAGCTCCCTCACTCTGCTCTTTCCTCCAGAGAAGTGACGAGAAACACGAGACCAATGCAATTTAGGTCACCCGGGGAAGTAGATTTCTCCATTTGGCAGTTCGTTCTATTCATATGGTCACATGTAATGAAGAATATTTTTACGAAAAAAGCTCTCACATCTCAGGAGGAGGAGGAAAAATATACATATATATAGGATATATATATTTATTATAATAAATATATAGGATATATATTTAATATAATAAATATATATAGGATATATATTTAATATAATAAATATATATAGGATATATATTTAATATAATAAATATATATAGGATATATATTTAATATAATAAATATATATAGGTTATATATTTAATATAATAAATATATATAGGTTATATATTTAATATAATAAATATATATAGGTTATATATTTAATATAATAAATATATAGGATATATATATTATATTAAATATATATAGGATATATATTTAATATCATAAATATATATAGGATATATATATTTAATATCATAAATATATATAGGATATATATATTTAATATAAATATATATAGGATATATATTTAATATCATAAATATATATAGGATATATATTTAATATCATAAATATATAGGATATATATATTTAATATCATAAATATATAGGATATATATATTTAACATCATAAATATATATAGGATATATATATTTAACATCATAAATATATATAGGATATATATATTTAACATCATAAATATATATAGGATATATATATATTTAACATCATAAATATATATAGGATATATATATTTAACATCATAAATATATATAGGATATATATATTTAACATCATAAATATATATAGGATATATATATTTAACATCATAAATATATATAGGATATATATATTTAACATCATAAATATATATAGGATATATATATTTAACATAATAAATATATATAGGATATATATATTTAACATCATAAATAAATATATATTGGAATATATATATATTCCAAGAATCCCTTTCTCAACATTGAAGTGGGCACAGAATAGGAAGCAAAGATAAAATAATAACCTACATTTGCAAAACAACAGAACCATCAGTTTATCTCCTCTTATTTTTATCTGCCTGCTTCTCCTAAAATAATAAGTCTTATCTAGTAGGCTTTTACCATTTCTAAAACTGAAGAGCATTTTTTACTAATTAAAGATGCATCAAGATTTCATCATTTTAAGCCAAGGATTAGTAATTACAGCTGGAGGGATTGAGCACCCACCCCTAGTCAGTGGAGAAAGGATTGGAGCATTCCTCTGATTCTAGCTCCTGAATCCCAGCCCGTTGTTGCTAACCCCCTCACAGACCATATCACAAAAAGACACTTATTGCCCTCTTTCAACATCAAGGGCCAATTTGGATACATTTTTACTCAAAAAGTCTGGGCTCTGGGCTTTGTAGCCTCATTTCCCAGCTGCCTCAATTGCTGCCCACCCCACGCCGCAGGCTACCTGACGGTAAGCTTGACCCGCAAGTATCGGTCCACAGCGATGGCCAGCAAGGACATGATGGAGGCGTGGGTAAAGATAAGCAGTAGGCAAGTCATAAAAAGGCAGCTGTAGAAGTGGATTGTGATGCCCAGGCTGACAACAATGGCCAAAGGCATGACCAGCACCCCAACAGCAATGTCAGCCAGGGCTAGAGAGACAATGAAATAGAAGGTGGTGGTCTGCAGGCTGGGGTTTAGCTTGACCACGCAGATGACCAGCACGTTGCCCACTATGGCGCAGAGTCCAATGAAAATCTCCATGGTGATGTAGGTAACATTGGCCAATGACAGAGCAGTGCTGTTGTTGGGCATCTTGCCTTCCCAGGGGAACCTCCACAGGGACAGGTGAGCCAACAAGATCCGTCTGTAGGGCCAGTGGGCCTAGCTCTCACCAGATGTCTTCCCAGAGGTCCATGTGCAGTGACAGTCTAAAATTCCCAACTTGCTCATTCCTACCCTTTTCTGGTGGGGTGATCTCTTGGAAACCCCTCTCCTTAGAAAGGGCTCATCACAGGTGGGTCACTTCCAGCCCCTTTATGCGCCGCACATCCTCAAGTTTCCAGAACGCTGTAGGACAGCTCTATATGGACTGAATCTGAAAGTGCTGCTGCTCTTAGTTCCCCAAACAGATGTCCTCAAGGCCTCTGCCTGCAGCTTTTTGGCTTTTTGAGTTCCATCAAGATAAGCAACCCTCTTCAGGGGTGTTTCAGGAAGTGAGATGGGCCAAGAGGAAGTACAGAGCCCAGAACTCTCAGCAAAAAGATGGAAAGAGCAGAAGAGGAGCCATGAGTGGCACAGAGAAGGCT
Organism: Gorilla gorilla gorilla; assembly: GCF_029281585.2. Lineage (NCBI taxonomy): Eukaryota > Metazoa > Chordata > Mammalia > Primates > Hominidae > Gorilla > Gorilla gorilla. Next base: position 127,379,764 of record NC_073224.2, on the reverse strand, counting down.
CGAGACAAGATTGGGTATCAGAGTTCATTCATTCAGGGACCAGATGACAGTGCAGGATCAGGTGGGAGCGGAGCTGGAAGCACTGACTATGCAATCTTTCTGCCAGCTTAGCAAAAAGATCTCATGATAAGGAGGCAAACAGGAGAAGAAGAGGAACAAAAAAGAGACTTTGGTGGCAGCCTCCTAACCTTAGCCAGAACTATTCCTGCTAAGTTCTTGCATGAGTTGACGCTTTGCTGAGCACAGCCGATACCCAGCCTTTGCAGCAAAGATCCTTGGTCAAAGGGATAAGCAAAGATTCCCTGCTCAGAAGGGCAAAAACTCAGCACCTCTGAGAAGCATCACACCTGCTTAGCCTCCACCTCTCTTTCTCAGCTCACACCCTAGCAAAATCACACTGGCACTTACACTGGCAGCCGGCCAATGTCCAACCTATGTGAGGAACGACAGAATAGCAGAATGACCAGACATACAGAAAGAAGGGAAAAGAATGTGTGCAACAGAATCAAATGGCATATCCTCCTGCCCACACTCCCCAAGCCTCAGCCCCATCCCCGCAGGAACAGGCGACTGTCTGGGAATCAGCCCCCTCTCCCTGAAGCTGCTTACCTAGTCACCAACTTCTGGGAACCAGACACTTGCACGCCATTGTTATTTGGGGAGCCCACCTGGTTCAGGTGCTTCTCAGCACCATCCAAAGGGATTATTTTAACCAGGCGTGTTAGAGAGACAGCAAGAAGGAACACTTGGACCCAAGCCCACACAGTGGCTTGAGGGCTTTATCATTTTTACCTTAAGCATCTAAATATGTACAGCCCAAAATAAAATTCAGCAGTAACAACAACAGTGTTCTGGTGTTTACTAACAAACACTTCGGAGTGGGGCATAAGGGAGACGCCTCTGCCTGGGGCTCATCAGGGTCCTCTTGTTAGTTGCTCTGCTCTGGCATCATTCATTGATTCCACTCCCGACCCCCACCCTGTATCCCAAGTTGATCCAAGTCTTACCAAATCCCATACTCGCCCCCGCCAGGCTTGTCATTTCTCCCTGAGCAAACTCCCCAGACATTAAAAAGGGCAGTCCTCTCCAACTGAATTTCCATCATTCTAGTATTTTCCAATGTCAGTTCTGCCCACATCCCTGCACTGCTGGAACTTGAAAAGCTTCATCGGCCTCCAATGTGTCTCTCATAAATGTTTCTACTGTAATTGTTGTCTTTATCTGTGCTTCAGAGAAGGAAGTTACCAACAGAAATTTCTAGGAGGCTGCACGCTGCCAAAAAAAAAAAAAAAAAAAAAAAAGAAGCCTTTCTCACTATATAGCACTCTTTGAACCTTAGTTAAATACTGCAAAAAACCCTCCCTCCCCTACTCCAGTACATAGGTGAGTTCTTTTGGAATCAGTCCATCTCAGCTGGGTCAGAGAAACCAAGGAAAGGGGTTTGTGTCCAAACACAGCATGCTGTAGGCAAGATACCACATGAAAGAATAACCCACTAGAGAGAATAAAGGCAGGAGACACACTTAGGGTCACCAGCCCAGCCACCTCTGCCCATCTGGGAATTCTAACCTCAGAATTCTCTGCACATACCATGGGGGTTTCTTTTCTGTGAACAAGAGAAGCCCTTCCTTCATGTTCTCTGAATAGACAAGGTCCATCATTGCTGGGTGGGGTGATCTGAGAACCGAGGGGAAGGACTTTCACAGTCACTTAACATTTTGGCCTGGAACCTGGCCCTAGATTGAAAACCAAAAGGCAATCTGGGAAAGAGGACAGAGAGGCTGGGGCAGAAGGTCACTTCATTTGCCCATTCCTACCGCTGCACCCACAGCCCATGGCGCACAGCCACTCTTGGTCATGTGCTTCATCACATCTCACGTAGGAGATGCTGCAGCCTCCTACTCGGTGCCTCAGGCAACCAGAGGAACCACGCCAGAGCTCGATGCCCAGGATGACCCCTGCCCCTTCTAAACCATTTGGTCTGCACATTGCCTTAGGATCAAGTCCAGACTCCTTAGAGTGGCTTATACCCTTCTGATGGGTCTCCCAGCCTCTGCAGTCTCCTGTCACCTGGGTCCGCACAGACACCATTGGCTGCACTACACTGAGCAACTCGTGGCTCAGAGTCATTCTCTTCCACTTCCTCTCCCCTGTGCACACACTCTTTGTCTGGTTTGCAGGGCCCTTCTCCCCCAAGTCCATCTAGAAAACAAATACTTTTCCTCCAAGACTGTTACCCAACAGGACCTTGAAGAAAACTTCCCAGTCTTCACCTCTCCTCTGGGACCGCACTGTGCTGTGTGTATATGACTTTCCCGCTTAGCCTGTAAGTTCCTGGAGGACAGGGACCACCACTTTCCATTTCTGCATTTCTCACCCCTACTATGATGCCTGGCAGATCATAGGTGCTCAGTACATTTTTGATGAATGAATAGGAAAGCACTTCAGTGAATCAGGTGGCATAAACTAGGCATTGGGTATATAAGGAAACAATAAATCAGTGAGGACTCTTAAGTGCTCTGCATCACACCAACTACTCAGTGTTAAGCAGCTTCTATTCACAGACTCATTCAATGCTCTCAAATGAAATAGATACTACCATTATGCTGAGCAAGTTGAGGCTCAGCGGGGTTAAATAACTTGCCCAAAGTTGTAAGCTAGGCAGTGGCGAAGCTAGCATTCAAACCCAGGCTTCTGCTTCGGAGCCCAGGTTCTGAATGGCAGCCCTCAGTAAGTAAATGAGCAAATAAACTCTACAAACCTTTCAAAAGTACAAGGAGTCCCTGGGTTTGATGTTGCCATGCTATCAAAATCGGTAGAGATCAGTATTCTCAGATCTAAAAAAGAAAGTAGCCACCAAGACTATGGGCACAAAGCGCAAGTATAATGTAGATTTGGCAACTGCTCTGAGCTAGGAAGAGATGGCAGGACCAGAGAGATGACTGCATGAGCAGGTCGCTGGTAAGGCTGGGGCCCCAAGGTGAGCTCTGGGCCAGAAAGGAAACCATTTTTATTGGATCAAGGTACAATTTTTTTCTTAAAAAAAAAAAATATATATATATATATATACACACACACACACATATATATACACACATACATATATACACATATATACATATATACACACACATATATGTGTGTGTGTGTATATATATATATGTTAACTGTAGTTAACTGTGGTTCGGGAGAATTTCCCACCTAAAAGAAAGGCCATGGCTGTTTTCAATTTTACTAGAAGAGGCTGGGTGTGGTGGCTCAGCCTGCAACCTTAGCACTTTGGGAGGCTGAGGTGAGAGGATTGCTTGAGGCCAGGAGCTCAAGACCAACCTGGCCAACATACTGAGACCCCACCTCTATTTTTTTTTAATTAAAAATAAATTTTAAAATTCTACTAAAAGAACCTGAACTCCATCAGGGAAGCAAAGATCTAGGAGAAACCATTGGCTTAAATCACAGGAGGAGTGACTGGAGGGGAAAGGCCTCACCTGTCCCAAACCCTGGCCTGGGGCCTACTTGGGTCTGATGCCACTGGGCACAGCTCAACCACAAGGCTGCAACCTTGCCCTTGGGGTTCCGCTTAATAATCTGAGAGGCTGGCAGCAGAGATGATTCATCTGATCCTTTGCAGCTTCTCAGAAAATCCTAAAAAACACCAGTTGCCAGCCTACAAAAACAGCAAGATGCAGTGTTAGCAGGAGCCCAGGGAAAAGGCCTCTGGAGCCCTAGAGCTGGTCCACGGGCAGCTAAGACCGGATGTCAGGCAGGCGAAAGGTGGGGCTTCTGCCCAAGGCTGTCTCCCACCCCACGGCCGTCTGCAGAGTTGCACAAAATCAGCTTGCTCACTTCCTCTTGGCCCCATCACCACTTCCCCAAAGCCTTACATTTTTATAGTGCTTCATGTTTGCTAGCCGACAGCTGAGGCTTAGAAAAGACAAGTGCTCAGGGTCAGCCCTGAAGGTGGCGCTTCCTAGGCCCCTCCCCCACCACTTTCCGGGCTCTGCCTCTCCATCAAGCCCCGGGGGTCAGGCTGGGCTTTCCCGCGCCGGGGGCTGATCTGGAGCCTCTGTCCACACGGGCCTTCTAACCAGGGCCCAGCCACTGAGGCCAATCCAAGGACCCCAAGACTCACAGGCTGTAGTCTGAGCACAAGGAGTTTCACTCCATGCCAGTGTTGGTGGGAGGGAGGGTGAGGCCTGGAAAGGGAGGTCAAGGTTCCTTCACTCTGAGCAACAGGAAATCCTGCCCCACGAAGGGGAGCTGCTCTGGGCGCTCAGCCTCACCCACCAGAGCCCCCCACCCACACCGAGTGTGTCAGGAGGTCTCCAGGCTCTGGGGGAAAGAGAAGGGTTCAGCTAACTGAACTCAAGGCACTCAGAAAGTGAGGAAGCGTTTCAGCTGCCGGAGACTTAGCACGGTAGCATCAGCTTCAAGTGTCTGAAAGAATGACTCCTGCGTCCCAGCTGAGGCGCTATGCTCAATGGTGGCCACCAGAGGGCAGCACGTTTCTGTTGTCATTCGGGACCCAGGCTGCTGCCGAGAAAGAAAACGGGAAGAACTTGAAACGCTCCTTTGAAACTGCTTAACCAGCAACCTCAGATGGTGCGGAAAATGAAAGAAGTGAGAATTAAGGGAAGGCAAAGGGGTCGAGAATAGGTAGCCAACTGCCTGAAGTCAATCCAATCCCATAGAATATTCCTGGGCAGTACCAAATTCAGTCCTCCTGACTCCAGAAGGTTGAGAAGCATCTTTGCCTTTCAAACCTGTGACTGTTCCAATAAACACAGTATTTGTGTTTTGCTTTGTCATGTGCAAAGCTCCTCCCACAATCAACTTTACTGAATTAACTCAACAACCCCACAAGGCAGGTATCATCAATCTCATCAGAATGAGTGACCTGCTCAGGATCATACACCGCCAGGCGCGGTGGCTCATGCCTGTAATCTCAGCACTTTGGGAGGCCGAGGCGGGCGGATCACGAGGTCAGGCGTTCTAGACCAGCGTGGCCAACGTGGTGAAACCCCGTCTCTACTAAAAATACAAAAATTAGCTGGGCGTGGTGGCGGGCGCCTGTAATCCCAGCTACTCAGGAGGCTGACGCAGGAGAATTGCTTGAACCCGGGAGGCGGAGGTTGCAGTGAGGTGAGATCGCACCACTGCACTCCAGCCTGGGCGACAGAGCGAGACTCCCTCTCAAACAAACAAACAAACAAACAAACAAAAGCAGCACCAGGATGGGAGCCCAGCTCCTGGTCTCCTCGCTTAAGATGAGAATGGGGAAGACCAGGAGGGATTTGCCAGTAGGGGGTTGCAGTGGAATTTTTAGCCACATACGTCATTGATCCTTCCCTTGGCACCTGTCAACTTCTGACCTATCCTTCCCCTCCTGTGAGCTCAGGTCCCACTGGTCAATTTTCCCAGCCTTTGCTGGAGAGCTTCCAAGATTTCTCCAAATGCCCTCATGTCTCTTGGCCACCCAGCCTCCTCTTTATCACAGTCCTCGGCTTCTGGGTGCTCAGGCCGGGTGTCCCCACCCCTATCACAGTGGTAGGGCCTCATCCCTTGATTTCACCCAGGAAGACTTTGGTTCCTGATGTTGATTCTCATGCCCTTTATCTAAACACCGGGAGGCGTAGGAATGAGTTCTGGATATACCAACTACTGATCCCAAATGTTTACAGTAGGGCAATATCCTGATCTCCTTCTTTTAACCTGCTACCTACCAAATGGGACAAAACTTCTTACGGAATTGCATGCAAACCTTACCGCCACAGTGGGAGATAAGCAACCTCCTGATTTTGATGGCATGTGTCTTCCCCTCCTACTGCACAAGGTCCTTTCGTAATTATTACTGTAAGAGCTGCCATTGATAAAATGCCAATTCACATGTGCCAGGCACTATGCCAGGTGTTTTGCATACATCACTCACAATTCTATATCAGTCCTGCTGGGAAGTATTATTAGATCCATTTCACAGATAGAAAACTAAGGCTAGGAGAGAATTGACTCACTCTGGGCAGCACAGCAGCAAATGGCAGAGCTAGGGCCTGAACCGAAGTCTATCTTGGCTGCAAAGCCCTGGCTCTTTCAATGAGCCACACAAAAACAGTCCAATATCAATTATGCCAAAACCCAAATTGCCGTTTTGGGCAGACATTCTTCAGTATCCTAATGGGTAGACTTGCTTCCTAGGCTGGGCCAGATATTGAAGGCCGTGCATTCTGTGTCAATTGTCTACTCTCCAGCTCCTGTCAAAGCTCAGCCAAGAGTTTTATTCCAGGCCCATGGAGAGCAGCCAACAGGCCCTTCCTCTACACTCCCTACCCGCAACTCCTGCGTCTACTCCCTGATCAGACAACAGCACTGCAAAACCGTTTTACTTTAGTTCCCTGCTGAAATGTCTTCCCAGATGACCTTAGTCCCTCTGCTTTTTATGAAAGGTTAATATAAAAAAACTGTCCTATGAAGTATGTCTCGGTGTTTCATCATGATCAAAAATACTATCTGTTGCTATGTCTCTTACATAAAGTTTCATAGGATAAATTTCTCTGAGGAGTTTTAGTGCTAGAAAAGAGGTCGTTTTTCTTAATAAACTAGACTGCCTTGTTCATCTGGTTAGTGGCAGAGCTTTGTCTCATTCATTTGTGTGTGAGCAGCCAGGAGTGTCAGAGCCGATGTTCGGTCTCGGTAATCACAATTGGCTTAGGTTTTCTAGGATGCCTTTGTGCCCCATATCATTCCTTGGCTACCGGTGTTTTAGTAATTCTGTCAGGCCCTGTTTTTCATGAGGAGCTGCACATCATTTTTGGCAGTGTGCAAGGTATAAGAAATGACTCCATAGAACTCACATTAGAAGGAGTACGCGTATATTTTCAGGCATATTGCAGGTTGATCGGTCCAGTCTGTCATGCAGGGATACCTGTCACTACCCCCATGATTTGGGGGTGAGGATTTTTTTCTCCCACAAGTGGTCCAAAATAACATTTTCGATGATCAATTTTGGCAAAAGAGAAAAACTGATGAGACTGAAAATGTCCCCTCATTTGAAGTGAGTCTTTTAATACAGCACTCACGGGCACCCACATCCAGCAATATTTAGGAAACGCTTCCTTAGGAATCGCACTGGGTAAACCATAATGCTATGATTCCCCCAGGAAGAAAGTATTTTTATTGATGTGCACCCCACCTATTTCCACAAAGTACTGAAGTTACTGTCAGGCTGAGTTGATGGCTTCTTCCTCTGCACGCCCACATCGCTTTACACATTCCTCTCTTGGAGCACTTACTACACTATTCTGTAGTTATTTATTTACATGACTGCTTCTCCCACTAGCTGGTAAACTCCTTAAATGAAGAAATTATGTCTTATTCATTTTTGTGTCTTCCTCCCACTTCCCTTCTCCCCAAAGCATGAAGAGCCTAAAATATACCTGCCACAGAAGAAACCTGCAATAAATTCCAGTTGAATGTATTATGTAGTATTCTCAGGTCTGTCTTCTCCTTACCTGTAAGAATGCTGGCTATACCTCTCTATGTCCAGTGAGGAATCAGAAGGGATATTTGGAAGACCTCTTCCTCAACAAAAAGCAGGTTTTTGCGTCTTCTGACTTCAATCACAAACCAGTACAGATAGAAAACACCACGTGACCTATTTGGGTCTAGTTAAAGGAAACCTCAGACAGAATGTCTAATATTTACATTACAGTTGCTATTTCAGCATTTTTACCTATAACAACCATTTCATTCCCTCATCTCTGTGATCTATCTCAAATGGTGCCCTTTACACACACACACACACACACACACACACACACACACGTCCACATGCTCTCTTCATCCTCTCTGTTTATTTCCTATGCCACACCTTTCGCAGTCAGAGCTCATTTGTTCATTTACTTGTCTTTGGTCTGTCCCCTTGCTTGTCTTGTTCACAGTTCTATCTGCCAGACCTGGAACCACCTCTGGCCCTAGTTACCAGCTTAGTCTGACACATTACTCCTCTTCACTGACCACTGATCTTGCCCCAAATCACAGTGTTCATGATGGGGTTTTTAGGACACAACACATTTGGAGTAAGATGTAACACCAGAGGGAACGGAGGCCCAGAGTAGCCAGTTCAGGGTCAAAACTAGAAAAGCAGCCAGGTTTTTTTGCTAGGAAGCCCCCTTCACTGGCTCGTTTGTCACTCTGTCCCCGTTTTCTGAAACCTGGGCCAAAGAGCTTAGGGCCCTCCAATCAAGCACACAGCTGACCCTTCCTTCCTCATCACTGCACTTGCCCTTTGCCAGTTGGCCAGTCAACCCATGCTGGTGGGTAGAATAGTGGGTGCTAATCAGTTACATTACCCACATCAGCAGTGCCTTTCAGGCCCTCTCAAGCTGTGCCTAATGGATGTTCAGCAGCAGTGAGACACAGCCACCTGTGCGTCCAGCATAGCACGTACTCTAGTGCCTCCTCACTGGGCATCAGGCCCGCCCCACTCCACTTACCCCAACGTGCTCCAGAGGAGAAATCACTGTCAGGCTCCAGCCATGTGTTTCTGAATATGCTGTGTCTTTCTTATTTTGAACTCTGTGTCTAAATGGATGACCTTGGCCAAACTGCTTGATCTCTGTGCCTTCATTTCCCCCTTTGATAAATAAGATACCCCTCTGCGGACTGGATGAAGTAACCCAGGCACAGCAGTTGGCACAGCACTTGGTCCCCTGCACCACCACCTTGGGCAGCTACCAGGAATGTGAGTGCTGCAGCTGGGTGGGGTTGGGGGTTGATGTTTCACTATCAGAGCCACTCCAGTGCCCAACCAGTGCTCCACTTCCACTTACAAGGTGCTTGGTAGAGGTTGAATTAAAGGAAAGTCATTCCACACCCACCACCCTGTGGGCTACTGAACTGTGAGATACAGACTTGTTGGGAAGCCACAAGGGTGTGTTCCATAGACCCTGTGTTTCTGAAGGGCTGATTGTCTCAGTCTTTCTCTGGAGGTGCTCTATCCCTGTTCCAACTGCCCCAGTGGTACCTCCAGCTTTAGAAATAGGAAGTATCCAAAAGAGACTGTGGGAGGCGGTACCATTTTCCTCTCCTTTCTCCACCCTTGCCAAGAAGCAGTGGTTTGTCAGCATAAGCAGGCCTGCTGGGTGGACTTTGTGAACCCCGGGGAAAGGCTGCCCCAGGTCTGACAGTTCACAGCTTCCAGACATTTAGTCTTCCAGGTCACCAGCCCCCAAGAGCCACCCAGGCCACCTCAGTTGCTGCAGGTGAAGCCCTCTAAAGCCAGATATCAAGAACTAGAGTATTCAGAGCAATAATCACAGTTTCTGTTTCTTGAGTGTCATTCATTTTAGAAGGCCTGGCGGATCACTCAGCACTACTCACTACTATAACGGGGCCACCTCCTGCACAGGGTGTGAGGGTTGCTGAATAACAGCAACAAGTGGGGATATTACAGCCAACTCCAGCCAAAACAACTGCACATTGGCAAACACGGAGGCACATGAGGCCAGTAATTTAATTTGCATTACATTTATTTGTATTTTCTCTTGACCTGAAATACAAAACATCCTCTAATCTTTCATTAACCCTGGTAACATTTCTGCTTTCAAAGAAGTAAATAAATAAAATTTATTCTAGGTTGGGAGTTTAGCCTCAGGGCTTGGCTGGGGAGCCAGGCTCTCCATTCTCTCCCAGGCCTCCAAGATAAAATCTCATTCTGTTCTTGTCCCTCTAAGATAAGTCAACTGGCCTGCTCAGTCCCAGAGGAAAGTTCGACACGGTTTCAGTGACCGTGACTTCAGCAGGGCCAACAGAACTCTAGGTCACTGCAGATGGTCCATCCTATGCCCCCTCCCTCCCTCTACCCCACCCACGCCTAGTGCACATGACTAGGGCTTTTTGTGTTATCTCGGAGTTGGCACCCTCTCCATTTCCTGCCAATAATGCTAGCTGTTGTTTATGAGCAAATGGAACAAATGACCAACGTGAACTCCATGCTGTCTGCAAACTGGAAACATCTGCAGGGAGGCAGGGCATCCCCTAGTTGGGGTGCGGTTGCATGTGAGCTGGTGGGAGGGGCTGTGGGAAGAAGGTCCAAGAATTTCAGGGAGGAGGGCAAAGGGTGAAGCCTCAACAGAAAACTGCACATAGGCACATGGGCCTCACAACCCCATCCCTTCTTTTACTTTCCAAACATTCACTCTTTGCAATGTCTTGACCAAATGAAGGGAGGATGCACATACCCTTTTATAAATATCATTTAAGATGTTAAACTCTTGTGTGGTAAAGCCAAAATGGCTTGTAGAAAGCAATAGGTGCAACTCGCCATTTCAGAGATGATGACAAAGGCCCAAAGAGGGAGTAGATGTAGTAGCTACAAGTAAAGTCTGGGATGTGCGGCAGCTCACACCTGTGATCCCAGTGCTTTGGAAGGCCGAGACAGGTGGATTGCTTGAGCCCAGGAGTTCAAGACCAGCATAAGCAACATAGCAAGTCCCTGTCTCTACAAAAAAAAATTCAGAAAAAATTAGTTGGGCGTGGTGTAAAAAATTATAGACCTGCACCTGCAGTCCCAGCTACTTGGGAGGTCAGGGAGGTCAAGCCTGGGAGGTTGAGGCTGCAGTAAGCAAGGATCACACCATCACTGCACTCCACCCTGGGTGACAGGATGAGACCTTGACTTAAAAAAAAAAGCAGCAGCAAAGTCTGAACCATACCCAGAACTGCCATCACCTTACTGCTAGTATATGAGTGTGCATACAGTGTGGGAACACACACACACATACACACACACACACACACATCATACCATGCTGCCTCCCTTAAAGTTATGGTAAAAAGAGTCATGCCTCCCTTAAAGCCAGGAGCCATGCTCAGACTTCCCCATGCAGTAACACAATAATGGTAACACTCCAGGGCTCTCTCGGGGCCTGGACCACACTAGCACATCCTCTAATCTTTCATTAACCTTGGAACACTCTTGTCAGAGGCTCTCCCTTGATCCTTGACATAGCCCTATAATAGAGCCTGTCATTTTCATCACCTCTTCTTTTCACAGATAAGAATATTGACATTGAGCAAGGTCAAGCAACTTGCCCAAGTTTGCACTGCTAGCAAAGGGCAGAGCCCGTCTTGACCTCAGGCAGTCCCATGCCCAGCCACCTGTGTTACACTGCCTGGAACCCCACATTGAATCCAATTGCAACCTTGAGAAGTGGGATTTGCTCATTTCTGCAGATGGGAAACAGAGACTGAGAGTTTAGAATCCTGAATTCAACAGAAAGACAGCCCTTGGTCAGCTCTTCCACTGCGGAGGGAATCTCTAGAGTGAGACCTAGTTTCTTGACCCAGACTAACCTGGAAATGATTTTCTGAGCATCACAGTGGTGGGCGCAAGGGGGAAGATCGACTGGCTCTTCCTGCCTGATTTCACTGGGGTCGCTGAACCAGAACTCCCACCTACTAAAAACTGAGACTGGCTTCTCTTGCGCCTTGGGGAAGTGCCAGTTCCCTACCCTGTGGCCTGCGGTCCTCAGCCCTGCTTGTGTGAGGAAGGAGTCGCCGCTGAGAGGCTGTTCATGCCCTGGTTGTAGAGATTGGTGTTCCCCGAAGGGAGTTGGGGACGCTGCCAGTCCCCTTTCAGCAGATGACAAGGAAGGAGGTCTCTGCAGCAGCCAGCTGCCCCTTGTGCCAGAGGCGATGAGCACCGGGCCTCCTGGCAGCGGCTGGGTTCCGCGGCAGCACGGGCCGCTCCCTGAGCCTGGGAAGGAGGACACAGAGACTGCCCAGGAGCAGCGCTGAGGGGGCCCTGGCGCCGGAGACTGTGGCCCCGACAACCCCCCAGAAGTCGCAGTGGCGTCGGCTCTTCTCCCTTGCTCTACTGCGGCTGGTGGAGGGGGCGGGACTGTCGACCTGATTCATCCGAGACACAATTTGAGGATGCTGGTGCTGCGCCGGCCGGACGCACTCCTCCGGAACTCCGGGAGCCGGGGAGGCCGGAGGGAGGGGTGCTCCCCGCAGCTCGCAGAGGTCAGCACAGCCCCAGCCCAGACTGGAGGAACTGACCGCGGCGTTCCTACCATTTATATGTCAGGGAGCGGCGGGGACCTGCAGGTGGGACCGCATGATTCCTGCTGGAGGACTGATCTGAGGCGAGTCTCTAGGAGGCTGGGAGTCTTCTGCACAACCCCGTCATGAGAGCAATTGGGTTTGCCCCCTGCCTGCCAGGACAGCGCCCTCAGCACCCCTGTTGGCAGGGCCGCGGTCCAGGGCAGACGGCCCTCACCTCCCAGGGCCTTGCAGGCAGCACCTTGTGCTAAAGTTGGCCTAAGCAGGAAGCTGCTCTCAGGGCATTTGAGAGAGGGGAGTGGGAATGCGAGCCAAAAGGAAGTCACAAAGATCAACTTAAAAATAGCACCCCCTCCAGGTCAGTCAGGAGGAGGAACTTGCAGAAAAGCCAAGTTCTGATGGTGATGGCTCAGGGCGACGTCAGAAAGGCCCAAAAGCAAATCAGCAGAGGCCGGGCTTGGAGCACATCTCATGCTCTTATCAGCCTCAGCAAACCACTGCCAAGACCCCTTCTTCTCCTTAGACTTCCGCCCCAGCCAGCATCTGTTTCCTCTCCTAAATTTAAACAACCAGGTTAGTGAACTTGAGAGAGCATTTCTGCCCAGGGAAGAGCAGACCCTCCTACGCCCTCAACAGAACACACAGGACACACAATGACACCAACTCTTCCTCAGCTTCTGCTGGGTGAGTGGGGCCCAGGGTTTCTGAGAAGGCCTCAGCTCCCATTATTCCAGGCAGAAAGCCACAAAGCTGAAGTCTGAAGAAGACCTCAGCTTGAAAGAGAGTAGGCAGGCCAGATGGCTGGGCTGTCCCAGGTTGAGCAGTGTGTGGTGCCTTCCAACACGGGATAAGGTGAAGGGGGCCCTCAGGAAAGCCAGAAATCCACAAAACAACACTTGTTCCAGGGCCCCAGCCCTGAGTGTTGATGCATAAACCTCTTAACACAGCTAGTCTTGGGATAAATCAGACCTTCTGGCTTTTTCTAGGCACCATTCTCACTCTTATCTAAATAGAGCTGTTTGCTTAGGGGAAGGCGACAGCAACTACCTAGAACCTTTCCCTGGTTCTGCTGGCTTCTCAGTCCCAGACTATTATGGCCCCATCCCACACTCTCTCACTCTCACTCTCCCTTCCTCCCTCTGTCCCAAGTGCAGGAGTGCAAGCTCATGCTTGCGCATGTGTACACACACACACGCACACACTAGCCTCATGGAAACATTTAGGGCAAAGAGGGATGTCTGAGGAACCCTCGATAAAGTCTCTCCTGGAGAGACTGAGTCCATATCCTTTCTCTTAGGCTATCAGGCCTCAGACATTTCCAAGAAATGTTCTTCCTAAGTAGCTTTATGCTGCTATGGCAATACAGGGTGACTTCCTTGGATTTAGCAGTAGTCAATGGAAAAAAAAAAAAAAAAAGCAAGGACTGCTCCTGTTAATTGCATCCTGCTGTCCAGATTGCCTGTCACTCTCTTCTCTACATACCCCAGGCCATTTGTTGCAGCCAAGCTACTAGATTTCTCTTCCTTTCCTTACATATAGAAAACTGGTTAAATGTGTCATATTCTGAGAATTTGCCCTGAGTAGAGCATTTCTGAATTTCAGTCCACAAAAAACACACGCCAGAATCATACTAGGATTCAAAACCCCAGCCCTGCCACTTAGTGGCTGTGTGAGTTTTGGCAAATTACTTTAATTGTTCTGAGCTTATTTTCACATCTGTAAAGTGAGACTGAAAGAGGTTAATAAAAGCCACTTCAAAGAGCTGTGAAGTGGATTCAATGAGATGTTAGTTATAGATACCTGGCACCTTGCCCAACAACCAAAAGTGGGTCCTCAGTGGGTTGATGCACTTTTCTACTGCTGCATGGATTATCTATTTCTGTTTGGTGTGTTCCCCTTCATATTCCACATCAAAAACTTCAGAGCTTCTTATTAAAACCAGTGCCCCTCTCAGCATTAGCCTCATAACGACTCCCCAGTAATAACAGCAAATATTAGTTGAGTACTTTCTATGCAGACTGGGTTCTTTTGTATCTTAACACATCCCTGTGAGGCGGATATCATTTTGTACCCATTTTATAGATAAGTAGGCTGAGGTTCAGTGACTTACTCAAGAACACATATGCAGTTCATGGTAGAGCCAGGATCTGGACCCAAGCAGGCTGGCTCCAGAGGAACCACTTTTAACCTTTTTGCTATACCTGTGCTAACTGTTTGACAGATTGTGGCTCCCACTGTTAGGGACTTTTTCTGAATATAAGACAGACGTGGATGGTCTTGATTTCCGCAGAATCTAGGTTTTAATCAGCCACACTGAATTGATCATTTGACAATGGTAGTTACCATTCATTCAGCATCTACTTATTTTAAGCCAGACACTTTGCATACATTATCTCGAAACCAGGGTTTCTCAACCTCAACCCTATTGACATTGTGGACTGGATAACTCTTTGTTGTGAGGAGCTGAATGTGCACTGTAGGATGTTTAGCAGTAACCATGGCTTCTGCCCACTAAATGCCAGTAGCATCCCCACATCCAAGTCATGACAATCAAAAGTGTCTCCAGACATTACTAAATGGTCCCTGGGAGAATTTGGAGGATGAGAATCACTCCCAGTTGAGAAACAGTGATCTAAACGAGAAGCCTAAAGTTCAGAGAGGCTAAGCAATTTTCCCAATGTCACAAGCCTGGCAGGCAGCAGAGATAGAATCTGAACCAAGCTTTGCCTAACACCAAAGTCCAAGTAGGATCATTACGTCATGCTCTCTGCTAGTTCCTAAATAAGGAAGGTGTGAACTAGATACTGAAATCTATTTGCCCAGAAGCAATACCACTAATGCATTCTGATTCTCCTATGCCAATATGGTTCAAATTCTGAACTTACAACCTCTGGCTACTTAACAGAGCACAATCTAGATGTAAGGTTTTTGGAGCCAAATCAACTGTGACCTAGGCCATCCTTCCCCAACTAGGAATATTTTCATTTTTTGTTTGTTTGTTTGTTTTTTGTTTTGTGAGACGGAGTCTCACTCTGTTGCCCAGGCTGGAGTGCAGTGGCATGATCTTGACTCACCGCAACCTCTGCCTCCCGGGTTCAAGCGATTCTCCTGCCTCATCCTCCCAAGTAGCTGGGATTACAGGTGTCTGCCACCACGCCCAGCTAATTTTTGTATTTTTAGTAGAGACGAGGTTTCACCATGTTGGCCAGGCTGGTCTCAAACTCCCGACCTCAGGTGATCCATCCACCTCGGCCTCCCAAAGTGCTGGGATTACAGGCGTGAGCCACCGCACCCAGCCCCAACTAGGAATTTAAGCTCTTGTTTACAGTCCTGTGTCCCCTGAGTGTGCTATGAGGCTTGGTTTGAGCACCTACTCCACTAGTTCTTCTGGAACCACTGAGAAGATCATGGTCTTGGGAAATAATGGCAGCACTTTGTGTTTCTTATCTTCAGCCATTGTTTAAAAGAGCTGAGGGCAGAATCACAACTCAAACTTCTGCCTGAGTTTCATTTCCTTTTGGTTCCACATTAATTTATTAAAATCTTTATGAACACAAAATGGACTGAATTTGCAAATGACTCCACAGCCTGTGACACGGAGAGATGTGTAATCAAAGAGAGACCACCAGGCATATAATTATCAAGTTGCATACAGGATGACTCATTCACAGCAGAGTTGAAACTAACCCAAGCCCAGGTTTCTTTATCATTTTTTTTGTTCTCTCTTTCCCTCCTCGAGCTTAATGCCTTTTTCTCTTCTTTTTTTTTTTTTTTTTTTTTTGAGATGGAGTCTCACTGTCACCCAGGTTGGAGTGCAGTGGCATGATCTCGGCTCACTGCAACCTCCACCTCCCAGGTTGAAGTGATTGTCCTCCCTCAGCTTCCTGAGTAGCTGGGATTACAGGCATCTGCCACCACACCCAGCTAATTTTTGTATTTTTAATAGAGATGGGGTTTCACCATATCGTCCAGGCTGGTCTTGAACTCCTGACCTCAGGTGATCCACCTGCCTCGGCCTCCCAAAATGCTGGGATTACAGGCGTGAGCCACCGCACCTGGCCGTCTTTTTCTCTTCTTTGCTGGGCCCTGTTGTACACAGACCCGGTTAACCACTGTTAGTATACTGTACATTAGCAAACAGGACGAACAGAAACCTCTTTCCATATGGTCTTCAATGCACAGTCAAAAACAACAACAACTAATAGTAAATTCTGCAGGAAACTAAATAGGTTGTCATAAAGAGTGGGTTCACTGCCAGAGCCAGCTTGCTTTCTTTTATGGAGGAAACGATAGTTAATAGCAGCTGCTACCCATGTTAGTGAAGTCCAAAGGCCTTGACAACCTTAGTACATGTGCAGTCAGGTAGCTGCCATCTCAGTGTTCCCCAAAATCTCCCCATGTGTTCCTCCCGACTAGAGTCATCACAGAAAAGTTTTTATTACAAGATCGTAAAATCAACAATCTCGCCAACAAGATAATAAGATGATGATGGCAAAAGGGTGAGAGTAAATCTCAGTCTCCAGGGCAGGAAACTGGAAGATGAGAACTTTTACTTTAAGGCTGTGTAATTTCTTAACCAGGTGAATAGAAGGGGAGATGAAATTTAGTAGTAAAGGCAGAAACTGTCTCAGAGATGCTTGTCAATGTAACTAAGAGACTGTTTTGGATGGAAGCCATTCATTTTTCAAATATATCTGAAAACAGTGTTTTTCAAACTACAGGTATCAACTCATTCAGGAATCCTGAAATCAACTTAGTGGATCATGACCACATTGCATTTTCAGTTAAATGGAGTGGAATGGATATGTCAGACTACATTGTACATAGCAATGGTATTTTTGTTTCAGTTATATGTTTGTGTGCTGGTAGGTAGTAATCTGAAATGAATTCTCCTTATTTTATACCTTTATTGAAGTCTAATTAGCATGCAATAAATTGCATATATTTAAAGTGCACGCTTTGACTTATACAAGTTTTGGCATATGTATACACCTGTGAAACCATCACCGTCGCTCCCAAGTCTCCTCATGCCTCTTTGTAATCCCTCCCTCCCACCCCTTCCCACCCTATCCCCTAACTATTGATCTGCTCTCTGTTATTACAGATTAGTTTGTATTTTCTGTATAACTTTGGCATTCATCCATTTGTTGTGTGCATCAGTGGTTCATTCATTGTTAATATTGAGTAGGATTCCATTGTGTGGATCTATCGTAATTTGCTTGTGCATTCACCTATTGATGGACATCTGGATTGTTTCCAGTTTGGGGCTATTACAAATAAAGTTGTCATAAATATTTGTGAAGAAGTCTTGTGAGGACATGTTTTTTGGGTGAATACTTCGTTATGGGATGACTGGATCATACAGTGGATGCATTTCACTAAAGAAATTGCCAAATTTTCTTGTAAAATGATTATATCATTTTACATTCCCACCAGTAATGTATGAGAGTTCCAGTTTCTCCACATACATCCTCACCTGTGCTTGGAATGGTCAGTTGCTTTCGTTTTAGCCATTGTAGTGGTTACATAATGGCATCTCATTTTAATTCGCATATGCCTACTAACCATTGAGACTGAGCATCTTCTTATGTGCTTTTTTGACATTTGTATGTCATCCTTGGTGAAGTAACTATTAAATTTTGTGCCCATTTTTCTATTGGGTTATTCATATTCTTAATGAAGTTGTTAGAATTCTTTGTATATTTTAGTTATAAGTCTTTTGTCAGATATAAGATTTGCAAATCTTTTCTCCTGGTTTGTGGCCAACTTTTTACATTCTTAAGAGTGCCTTATGAAGGACAAAAGATTTCATCTTTATTGTTAATTTTTGCTTGTGTATTTTGTGCTTTTGTGTTATATTTAAGAAATCTTTGCCAAACCCAAGGCCACTAGGACCTTCTCCTGTGTTTTCTCCTAGAAATTTTATAGTTTTAGTCTTACATTCAAGTCAATATTACATTTCAAGTTAATTTTTGTATATGGTATGAGGTAAGGGTTGAGGTTCATTTTATTGCATATGACTATTTAATTGCTTCAGCACCAGTTGTTGAAAAGATTGTCCTTTACCCACTCAGTTGTTTTGGCACCTTTCTTGAAAATCAATTGACCATATACGTATGGGTTTATTTCCATTTTTGCTCTGTATTGTGTTACATCAATCTATTTGTCTATCTTTATACCAATACCACATCATCTTGATTGTTGTCATTTTACGGAAAGTCTTGAAATTAGGTATTATTGGTACTCCAACTTGGTTCTTTTTCAAAGTTGTTTTGGCTATTCTAGGTCTTTTGAATGTTCACATACATTTTAAAATCAGCTTTTCAATTTCTTCAAAAAAGTCTTCTAGGAATTTGATTGGATTGTGTTAAATTGACAAATCAGTTTAGGAGAGAATTGCCAATTCAACAACACATAATCTTACAATCTACGAACACACACATCATATCTCTCCACTTTATTTGTCGTTCTTTAATTTCTCTCAGCAATTCTTTGTAGTTTTCAGTGTTCAGATTTTACAAACCTTTTATTAAATGTATTCTTAAGTATTGTTTGTTGCTATTCTTTTTTTTTTTTTTTTTTGAGACGGAATCTCGCTCTGTCACCCAGGCTGAAGTGCAGTGGCATGATCTCAGCTCACTGCAACCTCCACCTCCCGGGTTCAAGCAATTCTCCTCCCTCAGCCTCCTGAGTAGCTGGGATTACAGGCGCACGCCACCATGCCCAGCTAACTTTTGTATTTTTAGTAGAAATGGGGTTTCACTGTGTTGGTCAGGCTGGTCTCGAACTCCTGACCTCGTGATCTGCCCGCCTCGGCCTCTCCAAGTGCTGGGATTACAGGCATGAGCCACCGCGCCTGGCTGGTATTGTTCTTAAATTTCAGTGTCTCATGTTCATTACTAGAATAGAGAAATACAATTACTTTTTGTGTATTGAACTTATGTAGGATTTTCTACACAGGCAATCATTTCATCTGCAAAAAAAGAAGTCATACTCATCCCTTTCCAATCAGAATGTCTATTACTTCTTTTTCTTGCCTTATTCCACTGGCTAACTTTAGCACAATGTTAAATAGAAATGGAGAGAGTGGCCATGCTTACTTCTTCCTGATCTTAGGGGGAAAGCATTCAGTCTTTTATCATTAACTATGATGTTTGTTGTAGTTTTTTCACAGATGCCTTATATCCCATTGAGAATGTTTTTTTCTATTCCTGCTTTACTAAGAGTTTATATTGGTGATACTGAATTTTGTCAAAAATTGTTTCCTGACACAATGATATGGTTTTTATTATTTTAGATGTTAATATATGGATTATAAATTGGATTTTGCATAGTGAATCGACCTCTCATTTCTGGGATAAAGCCCACTTGGACACTATGTACCATATTATCCTTTTTATATATTGTTAGACTCAACTTTGCTAAAGATTTTATGGTTTTTTTCCCCATCTATCTAATGACAGCTATTGGTCTATGATTTTTTTTTCCTGTAATGTCGTCTGATTTCAATAACAAAGCAATGCTGGAAACTGAATAGGTTGTCACAAAGAGTGGATTTCATAGAACGAGCTGGGAAGTATTTTCTTCAATTTCTGGAAGAGTTTATGTGGAAATGGTAATCTTTCATCCTTAAATGTTTGATAAAATTTACCAGTAAAACTATACGGGCTTCGAGTTTTCTTTATGTGAAAATTTGTAATATAAATTTAATTTATTTAGCTTTGACAGTTTGTCTTTAAAATTTTTGTTCCCTTTTATCTAAATTGTTGAATTTCTTGGCATAAAATTGTAAATAATATTTACTGATTCTCCTTTCAGTGTGTATGGGAGCCGTAGTGATGTGCCCTTTTTAATTCTTGATATTATTAATTTAGTCTTTTTTCTTGATCAATCAGACTAAGGTTTATCAATTTTATTAATATTTTCGAAGAATCTGCTTTTGTTTCAACGATTTTCTCTGGTTTTTTTTGTTTTCTATTTCACTGATTTATGCTGTTATCTTTATTTTTTCTCTTCTGCTTGCACTGAGTTTAGTTTACTCTTCTTGTTTCTTTCTTTCTTTCTTTTCTTTTCTTTTTTTTTTTTTTTGAGACGGAATCTTGCTCTGTCGCCCAGGCTAGAGTGCAGCGGCGCAATCTCGGCTCACTGCAAGCTCCGCCTCCCAGGTTCATGCCATTCTCCTGCCTCAGCCTCCCAAGTAGCTGGGCCTACAGGGGCCTGCCACTATGCCTGGCTAATTTTTTGTATTTTTAGTAGAGATGGGGTTTCACCGTGTTAGCCAGGGTGGTCTTGATCTCCTGACCTCGTGATCTGCCCACCTCAGCCTCCTAAGGTGCTGGGATTACAGGCGTGAGCCACCACGCCCGGCCTTCTTTTTCTTTCTTATGGTGAAAATTGAGGAAATCTATTTGAGACCTTTTTTATTCTGTAAAAAAAATTTTAAACGACATATTTACTGGAGTCGTGCCTTTTCTACCACACTGGGTGAAATAAACTTGTCAGTAGTATGGTTTTGTCACTTTCTGGAACACTTGGTAATATAGATAATTAGTGCTATCAATTTCCCTCTAAGCACTGCTTTAGCTGTGTTCTACAAATTTTGATGTTATATTTTTACTTTACTCTTATTTATTTCAAAGTACTTCCTAATTTATGCCCCCTACCCCTATTTTTTTCTGGAGACACAATTTCACTCTGTCACCCAGGCTGGAGTGCGGTGGCATGATCTCGGCTTGCTGCAACCTCCGCCTCCCGGGTTTAAGTGATTCTCCTGCCTCAGCCTCTCGAGTAGCTGGGATTACAGGTGCATGCCACCATACTCTACTACCTTTTGTATTTTTAGTAGAGGCAGGGTTTCACCATGTTGGCCAGGCTAGTCTCAAATTCCTGACTTCAAGCCATCTGCCTGACTCGGCCTCCCAAAGTGCTGGGATTACAGGCATGAGCCACCCCTCTTGGCCTCTAATTTACCTTTTGATTTCTTCTTTGACTTGTAGATTATTTAAAAATGTGTTAATTTCTAAATATTTTAGGATTTTCCTGTTGTCTTGTTATTATTGACTTCTAATTTAATTCCATGTGTTGAGAGAACAGTTTGTATGATCTAAATCCTTTTAAATGTATTGAAACTTATGTTTAATTGGTAAATGTTCTATGTGCACTTGAAAAAGATATGTATTCTACTGTTGTTGTGTGGATAGGTCTATAACTGCCAGTTTGGCCTAGTTTATTGATGGTGTAATTCAGTCTTTCTGTATGCTTGCTGACTTCCTGTCTACTTGTTCTAAAATTACTGAGGGAGAGGATTTAAAATTTTGACTATAATTATGAATTTGTCTGTTTCTTCTTGCATTTCTAACAGTTTTCATTTCATGTATTTTGAAGCTCTGTTATTAAGTACATAACAGTTTAGAATTACTAGGTCCTATTGATGAATTGTCCTTTTTATCGCTATGAAATTACTCTCCTTATCCCTAGTAATATTCTTTGCTCTGAAATCTACTTTGATATTAATAGAACCTCTGCAACTTTCTGTTGATGAGTGTTACCATGGTGTATGATTTTTAATCTTGTTACTTTTATCCCATTTATGTCTTTATATTTAAAACTAATTTCTTTGGCTAGGCGCAGTGGCTCACGCCTGTAATCTCAGCATTTGGGAGGCCGAGGCAGGTGGATCATTTGAGGTCAGGAGTTTGAGACCAGCCTGGCCAACATGGTGAAACCCTGTCTCTACTAAAAATACAAAAAATTAGCTGGGCAAGGTGGTGCATGCCTGTAGTCCCAGCTACCCAGGAGGCAGAGTCAGCAGAATCACTTGAACCTAGGAGGCAGAGGTTTCAGTGAGCCAAGACTGCACCACTGCACTCCAGCCTGAGAGACAGAGCGAGACTCTGTCTCAAAACAAATAAACAAACAAACAAACAAACAAACAAAAACTATTATGGCTTCACCATTTTGCATTTCCCCCAGCAATGAATGCATCCTGTTCTATATCCTCACCAGCATTTAGTGCTATTAATGTTTTGAATTTTGGCCATTCTAATAGTTGTGTAGTGTTATCTTATTGTTGTTTTAATTTGCAATTTCTAGTGACATATGAGATGGATCATCTTTTCATATGCTTATTTGCCATCCTTATATCATCTTTGGCGAGCCGTCTGTTCAGGTCTTTTGCCCATCTTTTAATTAGATTGTTCATTTTTTTGTTGTTGAGGTTTAAGTGCTCTTTGTATATTTTGGATAACAGTCCTGTATCAGATATGTCTTTTGCAAAAATTATCTTTCAGTCTGTGGCTTATCACCTCATTCTCTCTTAACATTGTTTTTTTGAAAAGTAGTTTTTTTGTAATGAAGTCTAACTTGTCAATTTTTTTTTCATGGATCATGCTTTTGGAGTTGTATATAAAAAGGCATCATCATATCCAAAAGTCATCTAGATTTTCTCCTGCATTACCTTCTAGGAGTCTTATAGTTTTGCATTTTATGTTTAAGTTTATAATCCATTTCGAGTTAATTTTTGTGAGAGATGTAAGGTCTGTGTCCAGATTTTATTTTATTTTATTGCATGTGGATGTCATTTGCTCATCACCATTGGTTGAAAATACTATCTTTCTTACAATGGAGACATTGTATTGCCTTTGCTCACTTGTCAAAAATCAATTGACCATATTTATATATGTCTACTTCTGGCCTTTCTATTCTGTTCCACTGATCTACTTGTCTGTTCATTTGCCAATACTACACTGCCTTGATTATTATAGCTTTATAGTGAGTCTTGAAGTCAGGTAGTATCAGTCCTCTGACTTTGTTCTCCTTTAATATCGTGTTGGCTATTCTGGGTTTTTTGTCTCTCCATATAAATTTTGGAATCAGTTTGTTAATACCCACAAAATAACTTGGTGGAATTTTCAGAACTATAGATATAGTTTCAGAACTATAGATATAGTTGGGAAGAACTGACATCTTGATAATATTGCGTCTTACTATCCATGATAATGGAATATCTCTTTATTTATTTGGTTCTTTTTTATTTTTGATCTGAGTTTTATAGTTTTTCTCATATAGATGTTGTACTTATATTGTTAGATTTATGCCTAAGTATTTTATTTTGGGGATGATAATATAAATAGTATTGTGTTTTTAATTACAAAATTCAGTTGTTTATTCCTTGTATAGAGAAGCAATTGACTTTTGTAATAGTCACCTTGCATCCTGAAACTTCTTCATAATTGGTTATTAATTCTAGGAGGTTTTTTCCTGTTTATTCTTTGGAATTTTCTATAATCACGTCATTTGCAAAAACAGAGAGTTTTGTTTCTTTCTTCCCATCTGTATACCTTTTTTTTCTTTTTTCTTGTCTTATTGCATTAGCTAGAACTTCCAGTACAATAATGAAAAACAGTGGTGATAGGAGACATTCTTGCCTTGTCTTTGTAACTGAGTATTTTAAATGATTCTGTTTTATCTTTTGTGTTGGCTCATTAGCTATAACTCTTTTTTATTATTTTTGTAACAAAAGGTTTATAGTATTCAGGCTACCCTCAAATAATATTATACCATTTCACACAAAATATGTTAAAACAATATATCCATTTTCCCTTCCTTGTGTTAATGTTATACATTTTACTTCTTTATGTTATAAACCTTCCAATATAATGTTATTGTTTTTGTTTTGCACAATTATTTTTAAAGAGATTTTTTTAAATAATAAAAGATCTTTTATATTTACCTATATATTTACCATTTCCATTGCTCTTTATTCCTTTGTATAGATCCAGATTTCCTTCTGATATTGTTTTCCTTCTGCCAATAGAACTTCCTTTAACATTTATTGTTGCGCAGCTCTGCTGGTTACAAATTCCCTTACTTTTTATAAGTCTGGAAAAGCCATTTGAAATGCCTGAAATTGTCATTGTTGAAAGACATTTTTGTTGGGTTTTGAAAAATTTTTTTCTTTCAGTACCTTAAAGATGTTGTTCCACAGTCTTCTGGTTTACATTGTTTCTGACATGATGTCTTCTGCCATTTTTATCTTTGTTCCTCTATATGTAATGTAGGGGTTTTTTTTCTGAATGTTTTTAAGATTTTATCTTTATCTCTGCTTTTGAGCAATTTGATAATGATGTTTCTTGATGTAATTATTCATGAGGCTTTTTGTTTATTTTGCCTGGGGTTCATTAAGTTTCTTGGATATTTGACTTTACAGCATTAATCAAAGTTGGAAATTCCTCAACCATTACTTCTTCAAACATTTTTGCTGTCCATCCCTATTTCTCCTCTCCTTTAGAGAACTCTATTTACAAGTATATTTGGCTGTATGAAGTTTTGCCATAGCTTACTCATGCTTTTTCACTTTTAAACATTCTTTTAGGCCAGGCACAGTGAAGACAGATAGGTTGCTTGAGCTCAGGAGCTCGAGACCAGCCTAGGCAACATGGCAAAACTTCGTCTCTACAAAAAATGCAAAAATTAACTAGGTGTGGTGGCATGCACCTGTAGTCCCAGCTACTCTGGAGGCTGAGGTGGGAGGATTGCTTGAGCCTGGGAGGCAGAGGTTGCAGTAAGCCAAGATCATGCCACTGCATTCCAGCCTGGGTGACAGAGCAACACCTGTCTCCAGAAAAGAAAAAAAAAAAACCCAAAACATTATTTTTCCTCTTTATGTTTCATTTGGTATCATTTGTATTGCTATGTCTTCACGTTTGCTGATCTTTTATTCACAGTATTTAATCTGCTGGATGTTAAATCTCAGATACTGTCATTTTCATCTCCAGAACTTCATTCAGGTCTATTTTTATGTCTTCCATGTCTCTATCTAACATGCTCTATCTTTGCCTTCTTGAACACATAAAATACACAACTACTACTAAACGTTGTCTACTAATTCTATCAAGTGTGTCATTTCTGGGTCTGTTTCTTTTTATTTTGCTCCTCACTGTGAATCAGATTTCTGTTCCTTTACATGCCAGATGATTTTCTGATTGGATGGCAGGCCTTGTGAGTTTTATCTTGTTAGTGCTAGATATGTTTGTATCCCTGTAAATATTATTTTTTAATTAATTAATTATTTATTTTTTAAGAGACAGATTCTATGTTGCCCAGGCTGTACTCAAACTCCTGAGCTTAAGTGATCCTCCTGCCTCTGCCTCCCATGTAGCTGTGAATACAGGAATGTGCCATCACACCTGGCTTCCTATAAATATTTATAAGCTTTGTTTTGGAACATAATTATGTTATTTTTAAACTTTGTTAGGTGAAAAAAGATGTTTTAACAAAAAATAAAGAAAAACAAAGGAAAACTTTGTTAGATGCGACTGTTGGTCTAAGGCTACTTTGTCCTACCACTGAGACAATATCTAAGTATTCTACCCCAAACCATATTAATTATGAGGTTTTCACTCTGGCTGGGAGGAAAGATTATAGCCCTGTACTCTGCTTCTTTGGCATGGTTCCTTTCCTAACTTAAGGTAGTTTTCTCACATGCATGTGCTAACCAGAACTCACTCAGCTGAAGGCTTCGGGGAGACCCTCTTCAAATCTCCAAAGCTTTCTCTGTCTGGGTACAACTCTCTCCTGTTCGGTACTCTGTTCTGCAAACTAGCCACCTTGGTTTCTCTGGACTCCCATATCTATCTCCTCAACCACAGGAAGGAGATATGAAGATGGCACCTCTTTATATTTATCACGGTGAAAACATGCCATGCCCTAAGATGAAGTCCATCCAGGCCCAGGAAAAACTAAGAAAATCTCATTTGCACTCTCCAGAAGTATTCCAAGTGAATGGCTGTTCTTGGACTTGGCTGATAGTCCTTCAGAGGCTGCCTGTTCCAGAAACTCAGTCCCTGGGCTGGGTGCAGTGGCTCACACCTGGAATCCAAGCACTGTGGGAGGCTGAGACAGGAGAATCGCTTGAGGCCAGGAGTTCAAGACCAGCCTGGGCAACATAGCGAGACCCTGTCTCTACTTTTAAGATTTTTAAAAAGAAACAGCAAAAGGAAAAAAGAAACTCAGTCCTTCTTATAAAAGTGCCCCCTGTGAGCCCCTGAAAGAGGTGATGGTCTCTGTGGGACACCACTCAGGGCTGAGTGTTGCCTAACCGTGGCTTGTACCAGGAAGGCCCCGGCATGAAAGGCAATGGCACACTCCTTCTTCCAGAAACCTCAGCTCTAGTCCAAGGGTGAAGGTGGATGAGCTGATAGCGGACCTGGTAGAAGAGCTTCTGCAATCTATTGGAGTGAGACTACCTCACAGAAGCCTGAGATGTCCCACTAGTGTGGTTGTGGGTGGCCCTGTTTATCCACACTGCTCTGTAGAGGGGAAGAACAATCTGCCTTTGCCTTTTTCAAAGACAAGGAGACCACTCCTGCTTTAAAACAGTAACTGCCCCTCCTAACCAGAATATCTGGTCTCAGGATGGAGCCAAGCATGTTATGATTAGATCCACAGGCCCTCTGACTGTCCCCCAAAAGGATAATTATTGGTTAACTTTTTAAATATGCAAAATACTTCATTTCTGTACGTGGAGGACACAAGTTTTTTCCCATCCACTGAGACTTCATATTTAAGTGTGGGTTATTGAAGCTGACAGTGTTAAATATCCAAATTCCTCACCATACCTTGATTCCTGGAAATAATCTGTTCAATCTTTTTAACTAGGCTACCACAGATTCAATGGTTATCTGCATTCCTTAATGGAACTTAAAAATTGTAAACAAGTAATAAAATAGTTTAAGAATGATACCAAAAAGTATAAAAGTATATAAAATTAAAATATCCTTTCCCATCCTTCATCCCATCTGTCATTTCCACATCTCTTAGCTAACCATTATTAGCAGTTTGTTGTGTATTTGTCTAGAATATTTCTGTACTTACACGTTGCTTACAGTAGAGCTTTATTTATTTATTTTTGAGGCAGGGTCTCACTTTGTCACCCATGCTGGAGTGCAATGGCATGATCTAGGCTCACTGTAGCCTCCACTCCCTAGGCTCAAGTGATACTCTTGCCTCAGCCCCCCAAGTAGCTGGGATTACAGGTGTGTGCCACCACACTTGGCTAATTTTTTGTATTTATCATAGAGATGGAGTTTCTTCACCTTGCCCAGGCTGGTCTCGAACTCCTGAACTCAAGTGATCCACCCACCTCGGCCCACAAAGTGCTGGGATTATAAGCATGAGCCGCCATGCCCGGCCAGTACAGCATATTGGTTAATAATAAACATTTTGGAGCCAGTATGCCTGAGTCTGAATTCTGACTTGCCCATTTACTAGTTGGGTGACTTTGGGCCAGTTACTTAACCTCTCTATACTTTGGTTTCTTCATATAAAATTGAGATACTATTAGTATCCACTTCATAGATTTGTTCTGAGGATAAGTTAATAAATGTAAAACACTTACAATAATGCCTCTATATAATAAGAAAGATATAGATATTATTATGTATTTTATTATTGCTATTATGCATGCATTTTTATCTTCATTATACAAATGGAATCGTGCCATGCATGTTGTTCCACAAACTTATATCACCTAATGAACATATCATGGGTATCTTTCAATATTAATACAACCTCATTCATTGTAATGACAACACAGCATTCAATTGTATGATTGCAGGAGTTGGAGTTGTTTTTAAATCCAGGGTGTAACAAACTGTAGTGTACATGACAGCATATCACAAAACATGTCCCAAAACGACAATCTTGGCATCCTGGGTTGTGGGAATGTCAGGGAGAGGAGAGGTCAGAACTGGTGTTTGCTTTTGTCTATGCTGAGCTCCTAAAGGACAGGACTGGTTTGCTGCCATGATCTGAGAGTTGACGATTGCATTGTCTCACTCTTAGATGTTCGGTGTTTACGGTTGCTGTTTAATTGATCAATTTTTATAAGTGTTCTCTCCAAACATGGTTTTCTAGCAGGCCCTTTGAAAAGAAGTCATCTTTTTCCTGCCCCTTCCCATGACCTGAAGTGGGAAGAACTGATCCCTCAGGGAAGGTCTATGTATAACCTGGCAGGAAAGCAGCCTCTGGGAGCACATGAATGATGTAAATGTAAAATCAAGGGGGCAGATGTGTGTGTGTGTGTGTGTGTTGTGTGTGTGTGTATGTATGAGAATGTGCATGTGCATATGTGTGAGTGTGGACTCAATGCTGACTTCCTCCCTTACTCTCCACCCCCTATTTACTCTCCCATCACTTTCTACTTATCTTATGTATAGGAATCGGTGCATAAAGTCAATGAACAGTTAAGAGCTGCATTCCGAACTAAAACACAACATGGCTATCAGGAAACAAAGAGACACAAAAGTTAGGGGAACACCCAGCTCACAGGAAATTAGTATAATATCTAGCTCTAAGTTCCAGATTTAGGACCCTAGCTCAACTACCTATCAGCTTCATGACAACCTATTTGTGCCTCAGTATTCCCATTTTTAAGGTGATCAAGAGAATAACACCTACCTTATAGACTAATATTGAGGATTCAATGAATTAAATTCATGAAGTACCTCAACAGTGCCTGACACTGAGAAGCACTGAATGAATGTTAACTATTGTATCAAAATGTATCCACCCACCCCACCTCTAAACTCCAGCTTCCTTTTGTGCCAACTTCCTTACACTTCATTCTGTTGAAAGAGAAATCACAGAAAAAATATCGCACAGACGCTAAGTGCAATATACGTATACGTATCACTCTAGAAATTGTTCCAAGGAGAGCTTCAGAGCCATTTCAGGCACCATCTGATTAGATGCTGTAAGCAGTGGGCATGGAATCCCTCTGGACTTTTGAAATCAGATGGGCATTTGTTCAACACATTCCTGTAGGGGTAGTTTACAAAATTAAACTAACACGGCAAAAGGACCCAGCAGTCCAAGAACTTGCCCACCTGAAACGGTCATCGTAGGCAGAGCAAATGTTTAAAGTGAGGATACAGCGTTTAATTGCCCCTTGTCTTACTGAAAGGTGTTATTCACATATTGCTCAGCAATCACTGAGAACATGTGCCAATGAGGGTCGATAACTCCTGTTTGGAATGTGCTGCTTGTTTCTGAGACTTTACAACAATGAGTGGCCAGGATTTTACTCTCCAGACTCACGTAGAAATGAGTGTGTCCTGTGTGATGTCTCCAACAGAGAACAATCAAAAGGAATCAAAAAGATGTTAGCCATTGAGCTCTAGAAATCCAGCTGCCTTCTCCCGGCCTCCGGACACACAACAGCTTCATTGTATGAGGAGAGAGCATTGAACTGAAGCTTTCCTGCAAGCATATTTGAACTTGGACCTTCAGTGCACAGACCAGCAGCCAGCTTCCAGCCCAGGCACCCCCTCCTCTCCTCCCTTCTCTTCTCCAACTCTGCAAGAGAATTTAGTTCCATTTAAGTCCAGGAGATGTGGCAAAAACAACACTCCAAACACCACTTCCATTTATGGCAACGGGATCCTCTAAACCAGTGAGAAATAGCCCTTCAGCTCATAAGTCCTTTAGCTTCTCCTGTGCCTCATACATTCGTTTTCTCTGCTCACATCGGAGGGAAGAAATAGGCCTAAAGAGTTGGGGTTTATTTTTTAAGTGTTTTTTTTAAGGAGAAAAAAAACACTGATATCAACAAAAAGAAGAGTCACTCATTATTAATATTAGAAGGACATTAGCTAGACACAGATCAACTTCCACATTTTTCAGATGAGGAAACTGAGGCCAAAGAAGCTAAAAGTCCTAGCAGCACTTTGGGAAAATCCCTAAGATGAGCCATCTTAGGACACAACATTGAAAGCCATGCCCTCATTTCCCTTACTTACTTGCACTATTAACTTCCTATTAATGATTACGATAAATTGCTGTATACGAAGTCCTATACTCAGGAGAAGGAAGCAAAACTGTACCCAGCAGGAGTTTACCAGGACTGAGTTAATTTCTTTTTCTTTGAATCCATTTCATCGCTCATACCCGCAATCCCTGTCAGTGCAATGAGAAACCATTTTTTTTGTCATTTATGTTCAAATCCTTAGAGTTATAGCCATGCTTCATGTTCACCCCTTTTTTTGATACTTCAAGTCCTGTTAATTACCCATTAAATATTCATTCTCTCAACAGGCATGTATTCATCTCCTTCCCTGTGCCAAGCACTGTTCCTCCGTGTGGTTGTCCCTTCCTTTCCTCTCCAATCCTTCATTCATGCCCCAGGCCCAGGCTTTTTCACCTTCCAATGACTGGTGCTGCAAGAACTACATGGTTGCCTCCAGGCCACCTGTCTCCAGTACATTATGTCTGGCCAATTTTCCTTCAACATTGCACCAGTCATGCCATCAGGAAGTCTGCAGTTGACTGCTTCCTAGTACTTAGCAATTCAGGTTCAAATTCTTCCCCCTGGTTTTCAAGTTTTCCTGCAACCACCTTAGCTACCCAAACTTATGCCCCCACTATTTTCACCTAACTCTTCTTTAACTGGTGAAATTGCACTCATCCTTCAAGGCCTAGAGTCATGTATCACCTGCTCTCTAAAAAGTCCCTCTTGGGCCGGGCGCGGTGGCTCACGCCTGTAATCCCAGCACTTTGGGAGGCCGAGGCGGGCGGATCACGAGGTCAGGAGATCGAGACCATCCTGGCTAACACGGTGAAACCCCGTCTCTACTAAAAATACAAAAAATTAGCCGGGCGTGGTAGTGGGCGCCTGTAGTCCCAGCTACTCGGGAGGCTGAGGCAGGAGAATGGCGTGAACCCGGGAGGTGGAGCTTGCAGTGAGCCGAGATCGCGCCACTGCACTCCAGCCTGGGCGACAAAGCAAGACTCCGTCTCAAAAAAAAAAAAAAAAAAAGTCCCTCTTCCCCACCATTGGAGCAATGGCTCCCTCTTACTCCTCCCAGGGCACTCACTTCTAGCACAAGGCTGTCCAAATGGCTGTATGCCTATTTGTTCACCTGGATTCTGAGCTTTCTGAACATAGGGACTATCCTTTTAAATGTTGTATTCCAATGTCCAACAGAGTGGAGGAGCTCAATAAATATCTTGTGTTGGATTCATTTATAGCTCCTAGCCCAGCACAGAGCTCTCCACGGTGTTCAGTGAAGACTTGCTGAGCATCTGACATCAGGGCATCATTCAGTGATGCAGGCAGGTGTATAAACAGCAATTATGACACAAAAGATATGTTCATAAAGCATTCTTTTTTAAAGAAGAAATTTCCCTTTTTGAGAAAATGAGACCAAAGAGATCAAAAGTCCAAGCAGTACTTTAAAATTTATCTTAGAACATCAGAAAGGACACCAGAGATTTCGTCTTTAAAGAGGAGCTTTCCCTTTTATTGTTTTAAAGGAGTGCCCCCATTATTTTAAAGAATTAGAAAGAAAGTAGTCTGGATTCACTCCATAATTGCTAAGGAATAAAAATATTACATCTCTGAAAGAGCAATCTTATTTTACCAAGCCTGAAGGCATACCTAATCTAGAATAATACATTTTAAGTAAAATTAAAACAATGTAATTAGCAATATGAAACATATGGGGGCTATGATGACCAGGATGAAAACAGATGTGATCTTTTTTGTTGGACCACTTTACTATTCATTTATTTAAGGGCATTTTCCTCCCTGTACCCTTACTACTAAAATGGCCCTCTTACTATTTTTTTAAAATACTTTCCTTAAATACCTAAGCATTTAGGATATCATACCACTTATTTGCTATTTGTTAGCTCATATGGCATTTTCACAGTTTTTAAAAAGAGTTGGCTCAGAAAACTGAGCATATCAGGATGATGTTATGGATGATACCAGCCATGAAAAATACACTTCCTATGATGTGCAGAAAACCACATCAATTTCACCAAAAAAACACAATTTGTGCCTCTGGAATTGGATCTCATATCAAACATTTATCAAATACATATGATGGACAAGATCCTGTGCAGAAAACCAGGTTGTACCTGGGCGACTCCTTGCTCTCAAGTTGACCATACAGGGAAGGGGCATTTGAGCTGGGAAGTTTTTCACTCACTCCCCTCCATGTGTCTACAGAAATGGCGAGGTCTTTCTAGTACCAGGCTCACTGTTTAGAAACACTACACATCTGTGTGTGACTAAGGGCTCTGAAAGCGCATGAGGAGGAGGTTCTGGTGAGGATGTCTCTCTTTTGTTGTGGCTGCTGAGTCAGCCTACGCCCCACATCTGGCCCTTCATGGGGGGCATCTACCACTATTCATTTTGTCCTAAATGCATTTGTTTACCTTTGATGTGCCAGGAACCAAGCCCACTGAGTCTCCTTTGGGTTTAGAACCGTATTGTCTACAAAACAATCGCAACATCTATAGTCACTGAAAGGCATTTGGAGAAACATTCTCAAGAATTCGAGAATTGAAGTTACATAAAGCATGTTTCCATCTAAATGCACTGGGGAATAAAAAAGGGTTCACAGGGCCTCTGGCATTGCTCCAGGAAAGGACTATTACACCACAGAGGAATTGAGTTTTTGCCCAGTGGCCTTTGGAATGACCTGAACTTTATATACTTTTTAAAATAGATGCCCTGTATAGTCATCACCTGGCAGTAGAGAAATTTCCCAACTCTACTCTATTACATGTGATACTTACATTCTTCTGCAAGCATTCATATATTCTACACCCCCAGTGAGCCTGATCCCCAGGACCTACACTAAAGGATCTCTCCCACTTGCCAATGGTAGTGATATCCCACCCTTAGCAAGAGATCCTTGCCTTGGAGACACTGAATTCCTATCAGTTGTGTTAGGTTTATTTTTTAAAATTCTTTAAAAAATAATTTCAACTTTTATTTTAGATTCATGGAGTACAAATGCAGGTTTGTTACTTGGATATGTTGTGTGATGCTGAGGTTTGGGATATAGAGAATCCCATCACCCAGGTAGTGAGCATAGTACCTGATACTATGTTCTTCAGCCCATGCCTGCCTCCTTCTCTCCCCCCTCTAGTAGTCCCAGTGTCTATTGTTCCCATCTCTTTTCTTTCTTTCTTTTTTTTGAGACGGAGTCTCGCTCTGTCGCCAGGCTGGAGTGCAGTGGTGTGATCATGGCTCACTGCAATCTCCATCTCCCGAGTTCAAGCGATTCTCTTGCCTCAGCCTCCCGAGTAGCTGGGACTACAGGCGTGCACCATCAAGCCCAGCTAATTTTTGTATTTTTAGCAGAGATGGGATTTCACCATGTTGGCCAGGATGGTCTCCAATTCTTGACCTCATAATCCGCCTGCCTCGGCCTCCCAAACTGCTGGGATTAGAGGCATGAGCCACTGTGCCTGGCCTATGCTATTATATTTTACCACAATTAAAAAAAACAAGGAACTACAGAAAAAGCAAGGAAGCTACTCATAACCTTACACAATATCCCCCTACTCCCAGTCTCCACTGTCAATCATAACTTTCTGGAGAAGTAAATGGAGAAAGCATATTGCAGGTCAATTTATGTTTGAGGCAGCTTATTCCAGCCATAGAAAGGGGACGGATTTAAGCAGGACGAAAGGAGAGGCAGGGAGGCTGGTGATGCAGTGACAGCAATAAGGCAAAAGATAATGAAAGCCTTAACTAGCTAGCTCCCTGCTAAAAGACAGACATTAGAAACACATTGAGAACCTAAATATGTCTGGTGCGTGACTAATGATAAAAATGAAGAGGAAGAAATCTGGGTACCTAGCTTTAGAAACTTAGCGATGCACCATTACTTGAGACCAGATACACAGGGAAACTGAAATTTAATAATTTAATTAGAAATTTTAAATATTTTAATATTTTCACTAAAATTTTAAATAATTTGATTACAATTGATAATTGGGAATGTGATTATGGTGGTTTGTAATTTGTTAACTTGGTTAAAATGGCTATTTCCCAGACTGCTCTTCCTTATATGTTTCTGGCTGGGGTAAACCGTAAGAGACATTTTGTGTGAGTTCTGCAAGGTGGAAGTGAAGCAGCACCCAGAATGTTTTGACATGCAAAGGGTTGGTGCAGGAGCACTAGGCACCGATGCAGCTCACATGTACGTGATATCATCTGTCTGCTGCTTCATCTCCTTGGCATGGGGCAGCAGCCAGTCCTGCAGTTAGCTTCTCCACCTCCTCCTGGATCTTCCTTCAGCTTTTCTAACTCTTGAGCCGGGGAGTATTTAGCTCCAAGACAAAGTGTGCCAGCTTCTCCTGTAGACACCCACATCATCAAAGTTAGAGGTGAGAGAGACTGACACAGGATCCATCCATCTTTCTGGGTTCCGGTTGGTGGTTCTAGGATTCAGCTTGTTCCTCCTCCTTTTCTCCATTTACATGCGTCTTCCCACTTCCTGACTGCCAGTCATGCAAACTTCATGCTCCAGCATGAGACACAAAGACAACAGCCTCACAGAGACTGGATAATCACATCTCACAATTGTGTAAGGTTCAACTTCTGGTGGTTTTGCTTCCCTGACAAACCCTGATAGAGAATTTGGTAGCAGACAAGATTCCAGGGGTATAGAACCTGAAGAATGAGTTGTCTAAACAGGTTCCAGGTTACTTGGAATTCATCCTCTGATTTTCCTAATGCCCTGTTTCCAATGGTTAAGAGGACACTAGTATTATGCAGTGGCAAACAGTTACACAAATTATCACATTGACACCTTTAATCAAATGCCTATAGAACGACGGTTGGCAAACTTTTTCTGAAAAGGGACAGATGATAAATATTTTAGGCATTGGAAGCCACATAGTCTCTGCTGCATACACTCCACCTAGACTCTGCATAGTCTCTGTCTCTATTCAACTCTGTGGTTGTAGCTCAAAAACAACCACAGACATATGTGTATGAATGAACGTGGTTATGTTCCAATAAAACTTTATTTACAAAAATAGAGGCAAGCCAGATTTGGCCCAGGAGGCATAGCTTGCTGACTTCTGCCATAGAAGGAAAGCTTTGGATGAACAAGTATTTGCTGCCGTAGAATATTTCAGTGAAAATACAAACCATAATGGGATTGATTAATTGCTTCTAAGTGTGCTGGAGAACTTCAGAAAAGAAAATGATGAGCTCTGGGCTTTACATTCTTAGCTCAAGGTCTATATAAGGAAGCTAAACTCTTCTATGATTACCCTAAAAGAATTCTGACTGATACAGTGATGACTGAACTAAAATCAGTAGATGTTTTGCAGGCTAACTTTAAAAAGAAGCAATAAATTTGTAGGGGAGTTAATTTGGGACATGCCAAGTTGGAGGTGTCAATGAAGCGTCCAAGTGGTGATGCTTGGCAGACAATAGGATGCATAGTCTGAAACTCTGGGAGAAATGTCCATTTGGAAATCACTCACACGTACTCAATTGTTATAATCACAAGAATAAAAGAGATAACAAGGAAAATGAGAGAGAGAGAGAGAGAAAGAGAGAGAGAGAGAAAGTGCAGGAGGCTAAAGCAGACACTAAGAAACCCAACATTCAGTGGAGGGACAGGGGACGAGGGGCCCATAAAAGAGCCTGAGAAGTTGAAGACCCCAGAAGAGAGTAGCATCACCAAGACCAAGGGACTGGAGTGTATCAAGAAACTGAGTGACTGCAATAAAACTGCACATGACAGAGGTTGAGAAAGTCCTAAGTCAAAATTGAAACAAAAAATCCACTGCCTTCAAAAGAAACAACTGGAGAGGAAAGGCAAGGTGATGAATTTTTATGAGGTGCGTCACCAGGAACACCATTCATTCCATAAGCATTCCTTTCTTTAAAGAGGAATACCTCTCTTAACAGCTTAACTCAGGGTGGTGCAAAGAAGCTTTTTTTTTTTGAAGGGTTTTTTTCAAATGTTTATTTTATGTACAAAGAACTATCATGGTTTTTCATTGAGTAGATGCCTTGGATAATCCTTTGAAGGAAGATCGTTTAGACCAACTTAATGAAACCGACGTCCTTCGCGTACTGACGGAAACACTGGCGGCACATATTGAGGCCGTATTTCAGGATCAGACCTGCCGGTTCGAACACACGCGACAAGAGCAAAGAAGTTAAAAGAGAAGTGTCTGTGTGGCTCCTTCCACGTGGGTGAAGGACTGTGCCAGCTGAGAAGTGGTAGAGCAGGAAGCTGCCTGAGGACCTCCATTTATTTGGTAAAAAACTGGGCTCCGCCCTTGAGAGAGCAAGTTGAGGGCTGTGCAGGAGTTGGAGGAGAGAAATGAAATTTTGGAAGAGTCAACAGAAGGTGGGAAATTTTTATTTCATTTACAGCAGTACAGACTTCATGCAGCCAAAAGTATGAATGCCCTTTCTTCTGTGACTTACACTGTAAAGGGAGCATTTCTCTTATGTGCAAACTAACCATAGTGGACATGTTTGCCTACATCCAGACCAGTTCCTAGATTCAAAACTTGTCTTTGTTTTTGTTTTTTTTTTTCTTTTTTTGAGATGGAGTCTCACCCTGTCACCCAGGCTGGAGTGCAGTGGTTCTGTCTTGGCTCACTGAAACCTCCGCCTCCCGGGTTCAAGTGATTCTCCTGCCTCAACCTCTGGAATAGCTGGGACTACAGGCACGAACCACCATGGCTGGCTAGTTTTTGCATTTTTAATAGAGATGGGGTTTCACCATGTTGGGCAGGCTGGTCTCGAACTCCTGAACTCAGGTGATCCTCCCACTTCGGCCTCCCAAAGTGCTGGGATTACAAGCGTGAGTGAGCCATGGCGCCCGGCCATGTATTTGTTTTATAACCATGAGAAACTGAAATCAAAAGTCTATTTGTAGATTCTCCCAGTGGGTTATAAAATCTAGAATATTTCTGAAGAAATTATTTCTGCTACACACACACAGACACATACACAGAGAGACACACACACAGCGCAGGTGACAGCTCTTTGGTAACTCAACTATGAAGTATAGTTTTTAGAATATTTTCAATTATGAAAGATCAAACTACAGTGATTCTGTGTGAACTCTGGTGTGCATGCGTGTTTCTGTGTGTGTTGTATAAATGTATATATATATTTCACCTTAAAATCAGAGAAGAACCTGATTTTGAAAGAGCAACTGACAAATTTTATTTCCAGGGAGATTCGCTGCCAAAAGGGAGAAACTGTCCTGTCTGGTCTCACCAAATACCATCTCCCGTCTATTCGCCACTCAGCAACCAGAGTGATCTCTTAGAAACATAATTGGGTCATATCACTCTTCTGCTGAAAACTCCCAATGGAGAATATTCACCAAAATGTTAACACAATCCTTTCTAGGTGTCTTAATGCTTTGAGAAAATGAACAGTAGATTTTCCTCATTAAAAGATTAGGCCCTCTGTCTTAAGGAGGAGGAGGAAGAGAAGGAGGAAGAGGAGGAGGAAGAAGAGGAGGAAAAAGGAGAGGAGGAGGGGGAGAGGGAGGGGGAAGAGAGGGAGGAGAAAGAGGAGGAGGAAGAGGAGGGAAGAAGCCCTACTGCAGATTGGACAGCTTCAAACAAAAATAGCATTACCCCTACTCCTACATTTCATTCATTTTGTTATCTCAGGGTGGGCCATTTTGAGGTTGGTAAGGGTTTATTTTAAAGGATTGGGCCTTCTCAGAGAGAGAGTAGACGGTGATAGGCAAAGACGGGGCTCTCTTCTTAGGAGGTATTTCATACTCCCAGTCCCTACTAGAGTCTATGTTGAAGGTTTCTAAATTTTATTTCTAACCCTGAAGTCTCACTAGGCATCTATTGGAAGTCATAGTTTCCAATCAAATGTAGAGCCTTCAGTTTGAAGCATTTGAACATGTTTAAAGTCAAATTTGCCATTTGTCCTAAAATAGCAGGCTCCCTTTTCAAACTAACTCATCTCTGTTAATGCAATATTATTCTCCAAATTTACGCAGGCATAAAATCTAAAGTGGACTCACTCATCTTTGATTTATCCCTTTTTTAAAAAGTTGAGATCAAATCCACATTACATAAAATTCAGCATTTTACCAACTTTAAGGTGTACAACTCAGTAATTTTTAGTATATTCACAATGTTGTACAACCATCACCACTATCCAATTCCAGAGTATTTCCCATATTTCCCAATTTCCTCCTCCCCTCATCCTGACACTACCAATCTACAATCTGTCTCTATGGATTTGACTATTTTGGACATTTCTATAGGTGAAATAATAGAATGTGCAGTCTTTTGTGTCTAACTTATTTCTTTCAGCATAATGTTTTGAAGGTTCATCCATGTTGTAACATGTATTGTATCAGTATATCAGTCATTTTTGTAGTTGAATAACGTTCCATTATATACCACATTTTGTTTATCCCCTTATCAGCTGATGAACATTTGGTTTGTTCCATTTTCAGGCTATTATGAATAACACTGCTATGAACATTGGTGTACAAGTTTTTGCATGAACATATGTTTTTGAATTATACATTCAAAACGTACATGAACATCCATTTTTGGTATATACCCAATTTCTTGGGTATATCCAGCAGAATTGCTGGATCATACAGTAACTTTATTTTCAACTTTTTGAGGAGCTACCAAACTGTTTTCCATAGCAGCTGCACCATTTCATTCCCACCGGCAACGTATGAGGATTCCCATTTCTCCCTATCCTTGCCAACACTTACTTTTCCTTTTTTTTAATTAAAGCCATCCTGGTGGATGTGAAGTGGTATCTCATTGTAGTCTTAATTTGCATTTGTGTAATGACTAATGATGTTAAGCATCTTTTCACATGCTTATTGATCATTTGTATATTTTCTTTGCAGAAATATCTGTTTGAGTCCTTTGCTCATTTTTAAATTGGATTATTTGTCTTTTTATTGTTGAATTTTAAGGGTTCTTTATGTATTCTGGCTACTAGACTATTATCAGATATATGATTTACAAATATTTTCCCCCGTTCTCTGGTTTGTACTTTTACTTTCTTGGTAGTGCCCTTTGGTGCACTAAAGTTTTTAATTTTGATGAAGTCCAACTTCTCTATTTGTCTTTTATTGCTTGTGCTTTTTGTGTCATATTTAAGAAACCATTACCTAATCTAAGGTCACAGAGATTTACACCTGTTTCCTTTGAAAAGCTTTGTTATTTTAGCTCTTATAGTTAGTTATTTGGTCGATTTTGACTTAATTTTTGTATACAGTGTAAGCTGGGAGTCCAACTTCATTCTTTGATATGTAGATATTCAGTTGTCCCAGCACCATTTGTTGAAAAGACTGTCCTTTCTCCCTGGAACAGTCTTGGAAACCTGTTGAAAATCAATTGTCCACAGGAGGATGGATTTATTTCTGAATTTTCAGTTTAATTCAATTAGTCTATATGTCTAGCCTTATGCGAGTACCGTACCCTTTAGAATACTGTAGTTAAGTTTTAAAATCCAGAATTGTGAGTCCTTCAGTTTTTTCTTTTTCAAAACTATTTTGGTTATTCAAGGTCTCTTGCATTTCCACATGGATTTTAGGATCTGCTTGTCCGTTTCTGCAAAAAAACGAGGCAGTTTGAATTTTTATAAGTTTTACATTAAAACTGCAGAGCGATTTAGAAAGTACTGCCGTCATTTTTTCCTCTCTTCTTGTTTCAATTTGTTTGGTGTTTTGTTTTACCATTTTAACTATTTTGAGTATTTTTTTTTTTTTTTTTTTTTTTTTTGAGACGGAGTCTCGCTCTGTCGCCCAGGCTGGAGGGCAGTGGCGCGATCTCGGCTCACTGCAAGCTCCGCCTCCCGGATTCACGCCATTCTCCTGCCTCAGCCTCCCGCATAGCTGGGACTACAGGCGCCCGCCACCACGCCCGGCTAATTTTTTGTTTTTTTTAGTAGAGACGGGGTTTCACTGTGTTAGCCAGGATGGTCTCGATCTCCTGACCTCGTGATCCGCCCGCCTCGGCCTCCCAAAGTGCTGGGATTACAGGCGTGAGCCACCGCGCCCGGCCCTATTTTGAGTATTTTAACTGTACAGCTCAGTGGCATTAAGTACATTTACATTGTTGTGCAACCATTACCACCATCCATCTCTAAAACTGCTTTCCTCTTCCCAAACTGAAACTCCATACCCATTAAACAGCAACTCCCCATTCCTTCCTCTCCCAGCCTTTGGGAAGCATCGTTCTTCTCCTTTCTGTCTCTGTGAATTGGACTACTCCAGGTACTTCATATAAGTGAATTCACATAATACTTGTCCTTTTGTGACTGCCTTATTTCACTTAGCATGATGTCCTTAAGGTTCATCCATACTGTAGCATGTGTCAGAATTTTCATCCTTTTCAAGGCTGAATATTATTCTATTGCATGTATATACCACATTTTGTTTATCAATTCATCCATTGATAGACACTTGGTTGCTTCCACCTTCCAGCCTATTGTGAATAAGGCTGGTATGAACATGGGTGCACAAATATCTATTTAAGTTCCTACTTTTAATGATCTTAGATATATACCCAGAAATAGAATTGCTGGATCATATGGTAATTCTATTTGTATTTTTTTGAGGAATCGTCATATTGGTTTTCACAGTGGCTGCACCAGTTTACATTCCTACTAGCAGTTCCCAAGGAATTTAATTTCTCCATATCGTCACCAACATTGTTATTTTCTGTTTTGTTTTGGTTTGGTTTTTAATAATAGCCATCCTAAAGAGTGTAAAGTGGAACAATGCCCAAGGATTGTGTTCTTTTTGATGCTGTTGTGCATCAAATTAATTTCCTACTTTCATTGTTGGATTGTTCATTGCTAATATATAGAAATGCAACTAATTTTTGTATATTGGTCTTGTATCCTTCAACTTTGAATAGAAGTAGTGAGAATAGTAATTTTCTTTTTTTTCATGATAATAGGGAGAAATTTTCAAGCTTTCACCATTAAGTATAATGTTAGCAGTGGGTTTTTCAAAGATGACCTTTAAGAGATTGAAGAATTTCCTTTCTTCTTCTGGTCTGGTGTGTTTTTAAATCATGAAAAGGTACTGGATTTTGTCAAATGCTTTTTCTGTATCTATTGAGATGACGATTTTTTTCCCTTTATCCTATTAATATTATATTGATTAATTTTTATATATCAAATCAATCTTTCATTTCTGGAATTAACTCCACTTGGTAGTGATGTACAAGGAGACTTCAAATGTTCGTGAATATGGAGTTAAAAAATATAAAATATAAGCTAATTTCTCAACATTAAGCTCCATCAATTCAAGACACTTTTGTAAGTGATGATACTAGCCACTTAGTTCATCCCTAGAGAACTGAGGGTCCCGGAAATCTGACGTCAATGCCATTTTTTTACATTATTAACTGAAGAAAAATTGGTGCCTTTTACAGATTTTTTAAAGATTAAGATATAGGAAGAAGTCAGAAGGAGCCAAATCAGGACTGTAAGATGGATGCCTAATGATTTCCCTTCAGAACTTTCACAAAATTGACCTTGTTTGATGAGAGGAATGAGCAGGAGCATTGTCATGGTGGAGAAAGACTCTCTGGTGAAGCTTTCCTGGTATTTTTCTGCTAAAGCTTTGTCTAACTCTCTTAAAACACTCTCATAATAAGCAGATGCTATCATTCTTTGGCCCTCCAGAAAGTAAACAAGTAAATGCTTTGACCATCCCAAAAAACTGTTGCTGTGACCTTTGCTCTTGACCAGTTCACTTTCGCTTTGACTGGACCACTTTTTTTGTTTGTTTGTTAGTTTGTTTGTCTTTTGAGACCGAGCCACACTCTGTTGCCCAGGCTGGTGTGCAGTGGCGCAATCTCGGCTCACTGCAACCTCCACCTCCTGGGTTCAAGAGATTCTCCTGCCTCAGCCTCCTGAGCAGCTGGAACTACAGGCATGTGCCACCACACCTGGCTAATTTTTGTGTTTTCAGTAGAGATGGGGTTTCCCCACGTTGCCCAGACTGGTGTCAAACTCCTGGCCTCAAGTGACCCACCCACCTCGGCCTCCCAAAGTGCTGGGATTACAGGCGTGAGCCACTGCACCTGGCATGGACCACTTTTTACATCTTGGTATCCATTGCTTTGATTGTGCCTTGTCTTTAGGATCATACTGGTAAAACTATATGTCATCTCCTGTTGTAATCCTTTAAAGAAATGCTTCAGGATCTTGACTCTGCTTGTTTAAAATTTCCTTTGAAAGTTCTGCTCTTTTGTGCAGCTGATCTGGGCACAATGGTTTTGGCACCCATCAAGTGGAAAGTTTGCACAACTTTAATTTTTCGGTCAGAACTGGGTAAGCTGAACCAACTGAGATGTTTATGGCATTGACTATTGTTTCTGCTGTTAATCGTTGATCCTCTTCAATTAGGGCACAAACAAGATTAATTTTTTCCTCATAAATGGATGTGGATGGTCTGCCACCGTAGGCTTCATATTCAATATCATCTCATCCTTTCTTTAAACGAGTTATCCATTGCTGATTTCTTTGGGGCGTTGTCCCCATAAACTTTTTGTAAAGCACCAATGATTTCACCATTCTCCAACTCAAGCTTCACTACAAATGTGATGTTTGTTCTTGCTTCAATTTTAACAAAATTCATGTCGCTCTGATATGGGCTGTTTTCAAACTGATGCCTTATCTTTCTTAGTGCCTCAATCTAGATCTTGTTCAGACATGTTATAAGTTAGTACAAGTTTATTTTAGTGCAAAAAATTGAAATCCATGCATTCTCTTCTCATATGTGTTTTCCATGAACTTTTGAAGATCCCTCAGATAATCATTTTCATATGCTACTGAAGTCAATTTGTTAGTATTTTGTTGAAGATTTGTACATCCATATTCACAATGGATACTGGTCTGTTATTTTCTTTTCCCTGTTGTCTTTGTCTGGTGTTAGTATTAGGGTAATATTGGTCTCATAGAAGGTGTTAGGAAGTATCCCCTGACCTTTATTTTTTTAAAAAATCTTTGTGAAAGCTTAAGGATAATTATTTGAAAATGTAGCAGGATTTATCAGTGAAGCCATCCAGTCATGGGCTTTTTTTTTTTTTTTTTCTTGTCTTTTTCCTTTTTTTCCCCCTTTTAAGACATGGTCGGGCTGAGCACGGTGGCTCACGCTTGTAATCCCAGCACTTCGGGAGGCTGAGGCGGGTGGATCACCTGAGGTCAGGAGTTCAAGACCAGCCTGACCAATATGGTGAAATCTCATCTCCACTAAAAAATACAAAAATTAACCTGGTGTGGTGGCATGCGCCTGTAGTCCCAGCTACTAGGGAGGCTGAGACAGGAGAATCGCTTGAACTGAGGAGGCGGAGGTTGCGGTGAGCCGATATCATGCCACTGCACTCCAGCCTGGGCAACAGAGTGAGACTCTGTTTCAAAAAAAAAAAAAAAAAAAAAGACAAGGTCTCTCTCTCTCTGTCGCCCAGGCTGGAATGCATTGGACAAATCATAGCTCACTGAAGCCTCAAACTCCTGGACTCAGGAGATCCTTCCACCGCAGCCCCCCATGTATCTAGAGCTACAGGTGCACACCACCATGCTCAGCTAATCTTTTTTAAATTTTTTTGTAGAGACAGGGTGTTGCTGTGTTGCACACACTGGCCTTAAACTCCTAGCCTCAAGTAATCCTCCTGTCCCAGCCTACCAAAGTGCTGGAATTACAGGCATGAGCACCACAGCCAGCCTT
The DNA here is from genome assembly GCF_029281585.2 of Gorilla gorilla gorilla. Taxonomy (NCBI): domain Eukaryota; kingdom Metazoa; phylum Chordata; class Mammalia; order Primates; family Hominidae; genus Gorilla; species Gorilla gorilla. The sequence goes on along the minus strand of NC_073224.2, from coordinate 127,336,178 downwards.
GTTTTGGTTTTTTTTGTTGGAAGTTTTTTGATTACTGATTCAATTCGTTTACTTTTTATACATCTATCCAGATTTTCTAGTCTTTCTTGAGTGAGTTTTAGTACTTTGTGTGTTTTTAGAAATTTGTCCATTTTCTCTAGATTATAAAATTTGTTGTCATGCAATTGCTCATAGTATTGCCTTATAATTCTTTTTATTTCTTTAAGATTGATAGTAAAGTGCCTGCTCTCATTCCTGATTTTTGTAATTTCAGTTTTCTCCCTATTTTTCTAGTCAGCATGGATAAAGGATTGCCTATTTTGTTGACCTTTTAAAAGAACCAACTTCTGGCTTCATTGATTTTCTCTAATATTTTTCTAATCTCTTTTTCATTTACTTTCACTCTAATCTTTATTATTTTCTTCCTTTTTCTTGCTTTGGGTTCAGTTTGCCCTTCTTTTTCTACTTTCTAAGAATGGAAGATCATGTTGTTGATTTGAGATCTTTCTTCTTTTTTTAATGAAGGTGTTCAACTAACTGTAAATTTCCCTCTAAGCATTCTTCCAACATTCCCTGTATCCCATACATTTTTCTATGTTATGTTTTCATTTGTATTCACCCCAATATTTTCTAATGTCTCTTGCAATTTCTTCTTTGACCCACTGTTGTTTAAGAGTTTATTTGCTTAATTTCCATATATTTAGGAACCTTCCTGATTTACATCTGTTATTGACTTCCAACATTTTAAAAGATGGGGTCTCACTATGTTGCCCAGCAGGCCTTGAACTCCTAGGCTCAAGCAGTCTTCACACCTCAGCTTCCTGAGTAGCTGGGATTACAGGCACATGCCACCACACCCAGCCCAATTTCATCTTAATGTGGTCAGAGAACATATTTCATGTAATTTCAACATTTTAAAATTTATTCAGACTTGCTTTGTGGCCTGTCTTATAGTTTAACCTGGAGAATGTCCCATATTGTTAGATGTATACATGTTGATCATTGTTATATCTTCATAGTGGAGTGACTCTTTTATCATTATAAAATGTCCTTCTTTGTCTCTCATGACAATTTTTGTCTTAAAGTCTGATACATTTGTCTGGTTTTAGGATAGCCACTTCAACTCTCTTTTTGCTACTGTTTGCAGGAAATACTTATCTTTTCTCATTCTTTTACTTTCAACCTGTTTGTGTCTTTAAATCTAAAGGGAGACTTTTACAAACAGCGTATAGTTGGATCATGTTTTTTTTTAATTCCTTCTTCTAACCTCTGCCTTTTGAGAGTTAATTCATTCACATTTAATGTAATTACTGAAAAGAAAGGGCTTACTTGTGCCATTTTGCTATGTATTATGTATATGTCTTATATCTTTTTTGCACCTCAGTTCCTCCATTACTAGTTTCTTCTGTGTTAAATAGACACTTTTTCAGGGGGCCACTTTAATTCCTTTACCATTTCTTTTACTACATACTTTTGAGCTATTTTCTTGGCAATTTCCCTGGGAATTATAATTAACATCTTAATTTATAACAATGTAATTCGGATTAATACCAACTTTTAATGTTGTACACAATTTTGTTCCTATATAGTTCAGTTTCTTGCTTTATGCTGTTACTGTCACAAATTACTTCTTAATACATTGTTTTTCCATCAATATAAATTTATAATTATTGCTTTATGTAGCTGTCTTTTAAATCAGATTTTTAAAAAGGGAGTTACAAACAAAAATACATTAATAATATCTTTTATATTTATCTATGTAGTTATCATTACCAGTGGCAGTGGTTTTTTGGTTTTGTTTTGTGGTTTTTGGTTTTGTTTTGTTTTGTTTTGTTTTTTTGAGATGGAGTCTTTACAGAGGGATTCTGCAACTTTATTGGGGCATGCCTTCAGCACTCAGCCGAGCGGTTTACATACAGCTCGGCCTTGGCCTTCACTTACTGTTTGCTCAGGTAAACTAGATGGGGAGAAATCAGGACTTTCTCTGGTCTTTCTTGAGCATGTGAACAGTTCTCGGCATGCACATGGCCTTCTAAATTCCCAGAAATGTAAGAGCTTTTCAAAGTCCTTATTCGCCAAAGCATCTCATTTAGGCTTTTCTCCCAAGATATTTGGTTAATCTATTGTTTGCCCCAACTGTTATCCATTGTCTCAGTAGCAAAGGCTAAAACATTTACTTGTGTTTTCAACAAATGACTCCAGATAGTGACTTTAGGGCTGGGCAAGCTCTGAAACAAGATAAAACATGACTTTTGAGCCCATCTCCTAGGGCGTCACCAGACAATCAACCAAGGACAAATATTTCCAAATGACAACATTCATTCTCCTTCTTCTGGTACTGGTGCTAGAAGGCAGGCTGTTATCTTCAAGTGGCTATCTGCCACTGAGCTGGGGAGCTAGAGATGGAGCGAAGGCAAGTTATAATGTCACAAGTCTGTCCCTCCTATGAAGACTCAGCTATTTTTCCTGAATATGTGTTCCCTGAGTTGCTGCAAGCATTTGGTGAATTTCCAGGGTTCTGAAAAAGTAGATTCTGATCATTTTTGGCAAATTTTTAGTTGCTTTTATGTTGGAGTTCATTTTCAGAGTACCTTACTCTACCATCTTCACAGAGACCACAACTCACCATTTTTTTTATCCACTATATCCAGAAAATCACCAAAGACAGCCAGTTATTCCTTTAAAAGTCACCTTTATCTATTTTTCTTAATCACTACCACCACCAGGCAGGCCTTGAGAGGCAATTTATTATACTATTTAAAACCATCAGTTCTGGAATCATATGTTGGTGTTTGAATACCAGCTCTACCACTTCCTATATGCATGACCTGGAGCAAGCCAATTAAAACTTTTTATGCCTCAGTTTTAACATCTGTAAAATGGGATAATAAAAGTATTGCTATGAGGATTAAGTGAGTTAACACTTGTCAAGTGAGTAGTACTAGGCCTGCATATAGTGAACACTCAAAAATTGTTAGGCACTGAATGCATCCAGCAAACATTTATTAAAGCTAAATTTATTAAGATTATATCTTAATAACTTAATAAAGTTCATCTCTAGGACTATTAAAATGAGCAAGACTGACAACAGGTAAGAGCTCTACTTTTGTGGAGCTTACATGAAATGTCCCAAACACTTCATATTCAGATTGCTATTTCTCAGATAACTTCTGCTGGGAAACAATTTCTCATTAATTTCTCATGTTTCTTCCCATCTTGTAAGCAGAGGCACAGATGGCCTTATTTTTGGACTGTCTTCCTCCGGAGCAGAGAACAGATTTGTTTATTGTATAGTATAATAAAAATGTCTTTCTCCAAGGCAAAGGCCAGGCAGGTATGCACACATTCCATTATAGAAGACTTGAGTTTCCTAGGCTTGGGATTCCTCAGCTCTGGCAAAAACTCATGACATATACAGCATTGATTCTGCATCACCTCTGTGGAATTTGAGGAGCATGGGGAATGGATATGAAACTGACATTCATGCTGCCACTATGCTATGATTAATAGAGTCCTTTGTCTCTGACTCAGGAGTCTCATGTCTTCCACCATCATCCACGCAACAGGATAACTTTTTAGCTTACATGCAGAGTAAAATCTCAGTTGTTTCAGTTTTTGACAACTTCTAGCCGGTATGCTGTTGCAAAGGCATCTTCCTTAAACCTAATTTCTACTGGTTACATCTAAATTTCTTTATCTGGCTTTCAGGCTCCTTCCTACCTACTCAGCTGAATATCTATTTCTTCTTGAAGAAGACTTTCTGCTTCATAGACCGGTGTTTTCACACATATACTGTGATGTTCCTTTCTACCTCCGACATTAAGCTCAAATTCCACTCCACCCCTTTTGTTGGAATTCCTTTCCTTTCCCCTTTTTTCCTATTTAGTCAACTCGAATCCATCTCTTAACACCTGTATCAAGTCCAAAACTGTCAAGAAACTTCCTCATTGATTACTCTTTCTGCAAACATCTGTAGAACTTAAGAACCTATACAAACAGTTTGAATATATATTGTGTTATTTTCTAATGGTTCCATATGGGCATGCATTGCTTCCCCATTCTGACTGTAAGCAAGAAGGAGGAGTGCAGGCACAAAGCAGAAATGGAATGTGACTGATTGGAATGGTTACGTGCATATGCACTAAAGCCAGAATTCCCAGATTTAGATCCTCACCACTTATTAGCTATGTGGCCTTGGGCTTATTACTTAACATCCCTATGCCTCAGTTTCTCCATCTTTAAAATAGAAATAATTATAATGATAATACCTATCTCATAGACTTCTTGTGAAAAATGAATTAACACACATAAAAACATAGATCAAGTTAGAAACGTCCCGGAGTTTAGAACTGTAAGAACCTGTGGAGGTATATAGTATTACAGAGGAATTTGAAAAACCTTTCTTAAAACCTCTCAAAACTACCAGATAAAAAATTAAAAACACCTTTTGTTTGACAAAAAATATAGGAAATATTCCAAAGTCAAAGGTGGCATGGCACAAATCTAAAGAGGAGGGTGAATGCTAAAGCTGGTAGCTGTTCTAGAACATTTGCTGGTCCACAGTAATCCAGAGCATTTGTTTCAGTGGCCACTTGGCTACAGGACAATAAGTCTCAGGTCTACACAAATTCAAAAGTAAGATTAGAAACCCAAACATTTATCCAGGATTGCAAAGGATCATATGCTCAGTGAATAATTAAAAGAGACACACATATACCCCTCAAAGGAATATGATGAAAAAATAATGGCACTTGGTACAAGGTCCAAAAGTCTTCTTTTGAGAATTTGTAACCACATGTGAGACTTCAAATAAGGTTACAGCCTGAATTCACATTTCCTTCATGTTTCTTCAAAGTGATTCAGGTTGGTAGACCCCAAGCCCCTGGCAAAAGCAAACACAAATTCTCTCCACTCAGGAATCTAAGAATCTAAAAAAGTTCCAAAGAATGTTAGCTCACAATTTACAAAAGTCACAAAATACACAAGGAAACAAAATTCCCTGAGTAAGGGACAGCAGAAACACCATGTAAGGAAAAAGTGACCTACCGAGACTTTAAATGTAGTTATTAATGGCTACAGAATATTTTTTAAGTATATATAACACATATAAAAGTAAGAGAACTAATTGAAAATAGGAGAAAAGAAAAAGAGGCTATCAAAAATGATCAGACAGGCGGGGCACAGTGACTCATACCTGTAATTCCAACACTGGGAGGCAGAGGCAGGAGGATCAGTTGAGGCCAGGAGTTCGGGACTAACCTGACCAACGTGACAAGACCCTGTCTCTACTAAAAACACAAAAACTAGCTGAGTGTGGTGGTGCATTCCTGTAGTCTCAGCTATTCAGGAGACTGAGGCATAAGAATTGCTTGAACCCAGGAGGCTGAGGTTGCAGTGAGCCAAGATTGTGCCACTGCACTCCAGCCTGGGTGACAGACTGAGACTCTGTAAAAAAAAAAAAAAAAAATTACCAGACATATTTGAAAAATAACCAAATAGATCCAGAAAAAAATTTTTTAATGTAATAATTAAATAATTAAATTTAAAACTCTGTGGACAGGTTAAATAGTAGACTCACCCAGAAGAATTAGTAAATTGAAGAATAGCTGAAGAAATTTTACAGAATTCAGCTTAGAGAAATCATGAAATGGAAACTACAAAATATTAAGAAACATGGAGAATGAAGTGAGAGCTATGTATGTATCTATTCACCTTCCCAAAAGAGGGATTAAAAAGGTAATATTCAAAGAGATACTGTCTTTTCAACAAATGGTGTTGGGAAAACTGGATAATAACAAAAGAATAAAGTTGGATGCTTACCTTATACCATATACAAAAAATAGCTCAAAATGGGTTAAAGGCCTAAACATAAGAATTAAAACTATAAACCTCTTAGAAGAAAACATAAGGGGACAAGCTTCACAGCATTGGATTTGGCAACGATTTCTTGGATATGACACCAAAAGCAAAGGCAACAAAAGAAAAAAATCGATAAATTGAACTACATCAAAATTTAAAACATTTGTGCATCAAAGGACACTATTGATGGATTGAAAAGGAAACTCACAAAATGGGAGAAAATATTTGTAAATCATGTGTGTGATAAGGAATTAATATATAAAATGCACAAGAAACTCCTGCAATTCAACAATGACAACAACAAAATACCCTTGATTTTTAAAAAGGGCAAAGGACTTCAGTAAACGTTTCTCCAAAGAGATATACAAATGGTCAGTAAGTAAATAAAAAGATATTCAACATCACTAATTGTTAGGGAAATGCAAATAAAACCCACAATGAGATATCACCTTACACTTATAAGTATGGCTATTAGCAAAAAAATACTCACACAGATAACAAGTATTGGTGAGGCTATAGAGAAATTGAAATTATTGTGCACTGCTGATGTCAATGTAAAATTGTACAAGTGCTATATAAAATAGTATGGCAGTTTCTCAAAAAATTAAAAATAAAATTAATAAAATGAATTTTATTATTAAAATAATAAAATAAAATAAAAAATAAATTAATAAAATTAATAAAAATAAAATAAAAATAAAAATAAAATAAAATTATGACTCCCCAGAAGAATAGAAAGTGGGGACTTGAACAGATATTTGTACACCCATGTTTATAGCAGCATTACTCACAGTTGCCATAGGGTGGAGGCAACCCAAATGTGTATAGATGGATGAATGGACACACAAAATGTAGCATTTACATACAATAAAATATTATCCAGCCTTAAAAAGAAAGGAAATTCCAACACAAGCTATGACATGGATGAAACTTGAGGACATTATGCTAAGTGAAATAAGTCAGTCACAACAAGATGAATATTGTATGATTCCATTTATATGAGGTACTTAGAGTAGTAGAATTGGGACAGAAAGTATAATGGGTTGCCAGGGGCTTGAGGGAGGGAGGAGTGGATAGTTAGTGTTTAATGGGTATAAAGCTTTACTTTGGGAAGCTTTTTAAAAAGTTCTGGGGATGAATGGTAGTAATGATTGCACAACAATGTGAATGTCCTTAATGTCACTGAACTGTACACTTAGAAATAGTTAAAATGGTACATTTTACATTATATATATATATATGTATATATATATTACCACAGTTTTTTCAAAACTTGGGGAAAAATAATGGTTGAGAATTTTTCAGAACTGATAAAAGATGCAAATATTCAACTTAAGGAATCACAAAGAATCCCTCATAAAACAAATACATATCTAGACACTTTGTAAAATGTCTTTGTAAAACCACAGATCTACAAAGAGAAATGTTAAGACTAGTTAGAAAGATATTACCTATAGAGAAATGATATTTAGACTGACAACTGATTTTTCAACACCACAGTGGAAGGCAGATGGAAAAGCATCATTTCTTCAAAAGACTGAGATGAAAAATAAGTTTACCTAAAAATGTATATATTTTAAAAATCTTACAGAAGGCCAGGCGTGGTGGCTCACGCCTGTAGTCCTAGCACTTTGGGAGTCCGAGACAGGCAGATCACGAGGTGAGGAGATCAAGACCATCCTGGCTAACACGGTGAAACCCTGTCTCTACTAAAAATACAAAAACAATTAGCTGAGCATGGTGGGACCCGCCTGTAGTCCCAGCTACTCTGGAGGCTGAAGCAGGAGAATCGCTGGAACCCAGGAGGAGGAGGTTGCAGTGAGCCAAGATCGCACCACTGCACTCCAGCCTGGGCAATAGAGTGAGACTCCATTAAAAAAAAAAAAATCTTACAAAAATAAGGAGGAAAATAAAGAAAATTTTGGATAATTAAAAATTGGAACTTTACTAATAGACCCAAATGAACTTCTAATGAATACATTCTGAGAAGTAGAATGATATCAGAAAAAAGGTTTGAGATGCTAGAAGGGATACTAAACAAATAGCCTGACAAATATATAGACATAGACAGAAATCTAAAAACAATTGATTATATAAAACAATAAGTAAAATAGCTAATTTATGGGATAAGAAGTAAAACAAACAGAAATGTGAACAGTGACAGCGTAAAAATTGGGGGAGATTAATCTGAGGAACAGCACTCTAAGCTTCCTTAAATTGTTAGAAGAGAAATGTATCAAATAGCTTTAGCCTGTATTAAGAAAATTATGCATGTTAAGATTTCTAGAGTAACCATTATAAGAATAGAACATCTATTAAAGGGGAAAAAATTGAATAAACGCATAAAATCTGAATCCAAAAGAAAGAGAGAAAGGAATGGGAATAAGCAAACAGAAAAAGCAGAAGAAATAGAAAGTGCACATTTAGATAATAGAAATTAATCTAAATATAACAGTAATTATATTTACTCTTTGGGTTAAAAATAAACAATAAACAGACCAAACTCTTTGGGTTAAAAAAGTCAATATGGAAATTTTTTTCTTTTTATTTTGAGACAGGGTCTTACTCCACTGCCCAGGCTAGAGTGCAGTGGTGCAATCTTGGCTCACTGTAACCTCCATGTCCCAGGCTCAAGTGGTCTTCTCACCCCAGTTCCCTGAGTAGCGAGGACTACAGGCACGTGCCACCACTCCCAGCTAATTTTTCTATTTTTTTTTTTTTTTTTTGTCTTAAGACAGGGTTTTGCCATGTTGCCCAAGCTGGTCTTGAACTCCTGGGCTCAAGCAATCCACCTGCCTCAGCCTCCCAAAGTGCTGGGACTACAGGCATAAGCCAAAGCACCTGGAGGGAAATAATTTTTAAACGGCACTTTTTAAAATCCACATTTGCTATTTATAAAGTGAACACTCAGAACAAAGAGACAAAGAAAGGTTGAAACTTAAAGAATGGCAATGTAGTAACTGAAAGAAAGCTTGCGTAGTTATAATACATGACTATCAGACAAAAATTTTGCTAAAATAAATGGGTTACTACATAACCATCAATGTTTTTATTTCCCAGGAAGATATAAACTTCTAAACTCTTATGTACCTAATAAAATTTAAACTATATAAAGTAAAAAATGACAAATTTACAAAAAAATTGACAAATACACCACCATTGTGACAGATTCTAGCATACCTCTTTCAGTAACTGATAGAATCGCTGCTTAAAACATCTACAGGGGATTATTTAAACAACACCATAAGTTTGATCCAGCTGATTATATGTAAAACGTAGTAACAAGTGAAAAGTATACTTTTACAAAAATCAAGCATATATGAGGTCATAAATTATATTCTAACATATTAAAAATAATCAGTTTCACAGAGACCAAGTTCTCTGAACATAATGCAGTTAAATTACAATATATATCCAGTTTTAAAAGATAATTTTTAAAAAACATATATTTAAACTTCTTTAGAATTTGAAAATATTTAGGACTAAGTGATAATAATAATGAAAATACATATCAAAACTTGTGGGATACAACTAAACTAGTATTTAGAGGGAAATGCACAGTCTTAATTGCCTATACGAGCAAGAAAAAATACAAATATTAATGAGATAATCAACTAACACAAGAAATTAGGAATAAAGCAATTAAAACAGATTCAAAGAATTGGAAGGAAGGAATTTATTCACGCATTAAACTAATGTTTATTGAACACCCACTATTAGGCATTTACGATTCAGCAGTGACCTAAAAAAAATCCTTTTCCTTATGAAACTTAGTGCCTCCAAAACCAAATATGGAAGTCAGCATAATACTGGTCATCAAGAGATTTGAGTTGCAGTCCAATTTTTCCAGTACCCAGCTGTGTGTCTTTAGGTAAATCATTTTTTCTCACTTTGCCTCTTTTTTCTTATCTGGAAAGGAGATCATAATTTCTATCCTATCTATCATGATATAATCAAATGGTATCCAATGACACAAACTATATTTTGGGAAAGTATAAGCATTATGCAAATATAAAATTATTATTATTAATATTTAAAACATCCATGTTCCTTTTGCTATCACTGCCTTCCTGGTCTTCGGGAAATAAAATGACTGCTTCATTTAAAACTTTCCTTCCTTCAGTTGGCTAAAAGCCATAACATGAGTCTAGCTATGAGGTGGCTTCAAATCTTAATGCTGGGAGAGACTGAGTGTTGGGTCACCTGTTACTGTGAAATCAAAGATGCAGCATAAATTACTAAGTCTACTCTCATGTATGCCTTGTATTTCTGCAACTCTGAACAGTGGAATTTTCACAGTAGGATTTAGCACTTATCAGTTGTCCTGTCCCACACTTCAAGATCAAATGTTCTTGACACATCAAACACTGAGTTAAAAATTGCCGCTCAGAGTAGGCAATTTTTTTCATTCAACACTCTTTTACTGAGCATTGCTTATGTGTTAGGTAATAGACTGAGCACTGGAAACTCAGAGATTACAATGTAGTTGGTGAGGCTGACAAAATTGTCTAGCATTCTCTTAGCATACTTATCTAAACACATGAGATCACAAGAGAAGACTCCCCCACCTACATACAAGCCCAACCTCATCTTACAATCTTTAGAGCTGAACTGACAAAGAGAGTGAGGTCAATGGTTCTCAGCCTTTTGGCTAAAATCAAGAGCGGAGAGTGAGGGCAGAGGTAGACGGTCCTGGTCTCATTTATTGTTTCTGTATTTCTAAGGCCTAAGGCAGGGGCTGATATTCACTAAGTTCTTAACAAATATTTGTTGGGTAAATGAATAGACTTTGTGGAACAGATTGAAAGAAGCCCTTGGTAGCAGGTACACAATATCCAGTAAATACTTTTTAAATGTTTTACTTATTAATTAGAGACAGGGTCTTCTGTCACCGAGGCTGGAGTGCAATGGCACCATCATAGCTCACTGCAGCCTCAAACTCCTGGGCTCAAGCACTCTTCCTGCCTCAGCCTCCCATGTAGCTGGGACTACAAGCATGCCTCACCACATCCAGCTAATTTTTTTTCCATTTGTTGGAGAGACAGGGACCTACTTTGTTGCCAGAGCTGGTTTTGAATTCCTAGCTTCAAGTAATGCTCCAGCCGCAGCCTCCAAAAGTGCTGGGATTACAGGCACACACCACAGCACCTGGCTGGGTAAATACTTCTTGATTGTCTTAGAGACCAAGGAAAATGTGTCCAGCCAATTTCTCTCCATCCTCCCAAATCCTTGCCAGGCCTTTCCTCTTGCCTCAGGACCTGTAGCCCAATTTGCTCTTCCTCCTGTAACAACCGCACCAGATCTCTGGCTGGTCCAGAAGTCGGGTGAAAGAGTGCTGTCATCCTCTGAAAGCCCATCCTTTACTAGGCTGAGTTTTGCTTTGTGTCCAGCGAACAAGGCTGACTTGAAAGAGGACCATACCCTGAAGAAGAAAATAATAGGGCTTTCCATCTTCAAAGCTCCTCCCTACACAATTTTGTTTGTTGGTTTGTTTGTTTGTTTGTTTGTTTGTTTTTGAGACAGGGTCTCCCTCTGTCACCCAGGCTGGAGTGCAGTGGCATGATCGTGGCTCACTGCATCCTCAACCTCCCAGGCTTAGATGATCCTCCCACTTCAGCCTCCCAAGTAGCTGGGAGTACAAGTGCACACCACCACGCCTGGCTAATTTTTGTATTTTTTGCAAAGACGGGGTTTTGCCATGTTTCCCAGGCTGGTCTCAAACTCCTGGGCTCAAGTGATCTGCTTGTCTCAGCCTCTCAGTGCTGGGATTACAGGCGTGAGCCACCGTGCCCGGCTCCAATCATTAATTTTAGATGGAGGATCTGGTGACCAGCTGGCAGCTATTATTAACATGTGACACAGAAGCAGATTGTGTATGTATTGGGGGAAGGAGGGAGGAAGGGAGGAGGAAATACAAACTGAGATACAGAGGTCATAGTCTCCACATCAAGGCCACATGGTCAGGTCAAACACAGAGCAGAAGGTCACAGAATTTTATTCAATCATAGGCCATTACTCTTCTCTCCTACTGCTCACTACTATAGAATTTTTTGTAATTTTTCCTTCTCATTTATGGAAGTGTCTCTTAATGGAGTCTTTCTCTCATATGTGCGTGTATTTGTGTGTATGTGTGTGTACGTATAATTGGAAGAGGGCCCTGTGTTGGGTCCATTCTGTCAGAAGTATGTCTGAATTTAATCCCCTTTCTCCATTCCCATGGCTATAGTCCTAACTCAGGGCCAAGCATTTTTGGCCTGGATGTTTTCAACATTCCTCCCCATCTCCTCCTTGCCCCTGGCCTCTCCCTACTGCATTTACCCTCCCTACTGACACCAGGTCATCCCTAGTTTAAATTTCTGCCTACGATAGAATTCAAACCCTCCACACTCTGAACCCAAATTAACTTTTCAATCTTTTTTCTCAACTGGGACAGCCACCCCACCCTGTGATTCAATAACATCATATGTGTCTCCAGGTCTTTGCTTGTGCCATTTCTTTTCTATGAGATGGTCTTTTCTTGTGGTCAACATGGACAAATCTTAGCTATTCTTCAGATACGCCATTTCCTCTGTGAAATTTGTTCTGACCCCACCACATCTTCCCCTATGTTCCACATCCATATCATTTTGTACACAACCCTTAGAACAGCACTTCAGTATTTCAATACAGTTATGTGTCTGTTTCCTCAACCATAATAGGAGGTCAAGAATTATACCTTATCTTTGACCCCTAGAACCTGTTGGTAGAGTTCAGTAAGAGTTTTAAAACTGTTGTCTGTGTGGTTAAATTAAACAAATAACCATAGAAATAAAGTGTTAATCATTATTGGTCATGTACACCTGCATTTGTGTCCATCAGATTTCCTGAACAAAAATCAAAATGTGTGGTCTGAAAATGTGACAGATGATTTGGAAGTGGAAAATGTCCTAGAAAATTTGTGTCATGCTTGCCCCATACTTGTGTCCCATAAACATCCCACCAACATTTCAGGACTAAAATTGCCAATATTTCCTCCCTCTACCTAAACCCACTGCCATGTTTCAAATGAAATTAATCCATTGTGAATCCAAGAAAATAAATTGCCTCTATATTGCTGTTTACTTCTCTGCCTGGATCAGGAGGCCATACACCTTTCTGTTCCTCTTGATAGGCTGGAAGACTAAAACCAAGATTAGCTTTGAATTACTCTGCTTTCTTTGGTTTGCTTTTAGTTCTCAATCAATCAAGTATTTTAGAAAAGCCCAATACAAGTAGATGCTTAGCCTTGTGCTGGTAGCTATTGCCAAGAAGATACATTGATTAGTCTCTTACTATGTACCAGGCACTGGGTTAAGAACTTTAGATAGATTATCTTTTGAAATTCTCACAACAGCCTTTTATAAATTATTATAATGTCAATATTGTGGATGAGAAAACTAAGGCTTAAAGAGAGTAAGCAACGTACTCAAAGTCCTACACAGCTAGTAAGTAAGCAAAACTAAACTTTAAACCCAATACTGAGGCTGGGCACAGTGGCATGTGCCTGTAGTTCCAGCTACTTGGGTGGCTGAGGCAGGAGGATCGATTTAGCCCAGGAGGTTGAGGCCATGATGAGCCATGATTAGCACCACTGTACTACAGCCAGGGCAAAACAGTGAGATCCTGTCTCAAAAATAAATAAATAAATAAATAAATAAATAAATAAACCCAGTACTAAAGTCTGTGCTCTTAACAACAAGCAGCTTACTGTTTATCTGGGGAGATAAGACATTCACATATGAAATAATTGGAAAACAGTATTCCTTGAAATGTCAGGATGTGGCTCCTTAAGTTCTCCAAGGCCAGATTGAGATCTGTTTTTCTGAACCTTGAGGGACATTCGGGAGAAACGAGCCTGAGTTTTATATAACAAAATAAAAGTTTACAAGAGCCCTGAGTTATATACAATAAATTCAGTGATCGAAGGTGTAGGGTAGGTAGACAAGAGAATTCATGGGAAAATGCCTCCAGAGCTAATAACTTGTATTTGTCAAACACTTTCCAGTTCACAGAGCATTTTCACGTATATTATGTCACATCATCTTCACAACCCTGTGGAATACAAATTATCTCTATTTTACAAGCTAGGACAAAGCATTGATTAAGTAGCTTGCCCCATATCATGAATAAATGTTCCAAAGTGGTCAGTATGCAGACTCAGACCCCAACCTCTGCCTCCCAGCAACTATATTTTCTGCTATGACTCACTGTGACTCAGGACTCAAGCAGCCCAGTGTCCAGTCTGGCTGCTCTTCCCAGGAGCTTTCCCACCTGGCCTCCTTCTGCTCAATGGGTCCTGCTGGAGACCCTTCCACTGGTCCAACTGGTGGTCTCTACCAACTGCCACAGAAGCTTCCAACAGCCACATTCCACCCATCCAACCCTTCTGCCATTAGAGAACCAGGAATTCCCTGGTTTTGGGGGTAGAGAATTGGATATACTCATAAAGCCTTAAGCTCCTAAAACTCATGACTATCCTTTTACTCCTGCCTCAAGTTTTACACATAAATCAATGAAAATCTGGTCATTGTGTGGCTTTCCAAGCCATTTGGACGTTGTGAAACTTGAAATGAGAGAAACATTGAAGTTTCTGGAACTCTACTTCTGAGTACCTTATTGCCTTTTCCCATTCCCTAACCTTCCCTGTGATAGTCTTAACATTCCTGCAGTCAATAAATATTTATCAAGCACCTGTTAGGTGCCAGAAACTATTCTAAGTTGGGAGTATAGGCCTAGCATGGTGGCTTATGCCTATATTCCTAACTATTTGGGAGGCTGAGGTAGGAGGATCACCTAAGCCCCAGAGACTGAAGATGCAGTCAGCCATGATCGCACCACCACTGCACTCCAGCCTGGGCAACAGAGTGAGACCCCAACTCTTTTTTTTTTTTTCTTGAGACGGAGTCTCGCTCTGTTGCCCAGGCTAGAGTGCAGTGGCACGATCTCGGCTCACTGCAAGCTCCACCTCCCGGGTTCACGCCATTCTCCTGCCTCAGCCTCCCAAGTAGCTGGGACCACAGGCGCCCACCACCACACCTGGCTAATTTTTTGTATTTTTAGTAGAGATGGGGTTTCACCGAGTCAGCCAGGATGGTCTTGATCTCCTGACCTTGTGATCCATCCACCTTGGCCTCCCAAAGTGCTAGGATTACAGGCGTGAGCCACCACACCCGGCCTGTGAGACCCCAACTCTTAAAAAAAAAAAAGTTACTTGGGTGAATGCATCACTGATCACCCCATAAAAAGCCCCCCATGCTTGCTATCATGAAACTTGCATTACAGTGAGGACAGACTAACTAAATAATTAACATGCCAAATGGTGATGGACATTGTGATGAAAAATAAACTTAGGAAATTAACTGGTGGAATGGGGTCTATGTTGGAAAGAAGTTGGTCAGGGAAGGCAGATTTAATAAGACACCTAAATGCACTAAGGGAAGAAGCGAAGCCAATTGGCCCTCAAGAGAAGGGTTTTCCAGGCACAGAGAACATAATGCAAAGGCCCTAAGCTTCACTCATACTTAGGTTATTCACAGAATGGGAAGGAGGCCAGTGTGGCTGGAGCAGAATGAACAAAGGGGAGTGTGGTAGAAGATGAGGTCAGAGTGAGCAAGTAAGGGACCTGATTTTGTAATGCCTCATAGGCCCATAGAAGATTGTTGTTTTTCAGGCATTCAACCTCATTCAAACAAACCAAGCAATTGTTTTAGGCCAGAATTGTTGGGTGCTGATGATACAGAGATGAATAAGACAAAGGCGTTACTGTCAAGAAGCTGAGTCTGATGAAGAACAGAGACAAGTAAGCAGACAGCTATATCACAGTGTAACTGGTACTGCAAGAGGGTTAAGCCCTGATTCCTGTAGTAACATATGGAGGGCACCTACTGCAGATGGGATGTCAGAGAAACTGAAGTCTAAACCTGTGCCATTCAGAAGGAGACCACTGGCCCAATGGGGTGATTAAAGATGTGAAATGTGACTAGTATGGCTGGGGAACCAAATGTTTAATATTAATTAATTTAAATATAAAACTGAAGCAGTGTGAAACATTTTTCCTTTAAATTCAACCTTACAGTTTTGGTAGGACTACTTCTACTTTTGTCATTGCATCCCATAAGATTTCATGATTGTTTTGTTAGTGCTCATGTACTTTTTACTTCTACTTTTAAAAAATGTGGCTACTACAAAATCTACAATTAAATAAATATGTGGCTCACATAATATTTCTACTGGACAGCACTAATCTAAACTCAAAGTGGAAGAGACAAGCCAGGGATGTAGAAGAAACCTCAAGGCAGAGGGACTACATGTGCCAACGTCCAGAGCGCAGAGAGCATGGCACCTTCGAGGAGGAACAGATAACTCAGAATGATGAGTCCTGAAGTGCCAGCAAGCAGGTAGGCGGAGATGAGGAAGAAAAAATAAACAGAAGTTGGGTCTGAAGGTCTTGTGTGTAATTCAAGGGAATTTGAGCTTTATTGTGAGTACAACAGGGAGCTACCGAGGGAAGACACCCAGCCAGCTGGGATTGTTGCAAAGGTCATTCTGGCTATCACGTGGAGCATACACTGAAGTGGGGCAAGAATGGAAGGAGGAAAACCAGTTAGTGCTGGTTGCAAAAATGAGGCAAGAGTCGGGGGCAGTGACAGTGGAGAAGAGAGAAGTGGGCTAATGTGAGACATTATGAGAGGTCAAGTTGGCTAGACTTGTCATTGGATAGGTATGAAGAATGAGGGTAACAGGATGGCTTAAAGATCAGTCCCTAACACTGTAGGCTCTGAGGAGCAAATGACTACTGCCCTCCAAAGCTGGGTGTCCAAGCAAATGACCGAGCTCCTAAAGGGATGCGGGGTGTGAGGGCTGACTTCAGTGGCCATATTTCCCCCGACCGTAAACATTGTGAATAAAGAAACATCTCCTGGAATTTCACCTGGGCATGTTGTTTGTCTTTGATTAGTATAATTTTTGGAAGTCAGTGTATTCCATGCTGCCAGGTACACTGCTCCAGCATTTTCATTTCCTTTGATCAGATGATGGCTAAGTGACAAGATTATATCTCTCAAAAATAATCTCAGGAAAGGAGAAATGTACTTGGGGTGTTTCCTTCTCCTCCAATGGCAAACAGGGAACATAAATTAAATAGAGTCACACTCCATCTCAGCAACCCAGGGGTGTGCCCAGGTTTTGTGGAGCCTAAAATTTATATAGTTGTTGGTTGGGTTTTTTTTTTTGGAGGGGGGAGGAGGAAGGGTCTCTTTAAGTAAAATAATACCCAATTATGAATTTAAAATCACTAGGTAGGTTCTCATGCAAATGAGGGGCCCTGACACTGAAGCTTCATTAGCGTCATGGTATATCGATAGTTTTAGAAGGCCATATTTTTTCATCCATGTATCAGCTGATGGGTTATGGGCACTGAGCAGGACATAGGGATATAAACATGAGTAAGAACAGACATAGGCCCTGCCCTCAAGAAGTCCACCATTTAAAGCAGGAGATAGATAAATAGGTCATTGTAGAACTACATTATGAATGCAGTTATAAGAGCTCTATCCACAGAGTATAGTGGGTGCAGAGAGGAGGAGAACTCAACTCACCTGAGGTGAAAGGTGCTTGGGTATCTTACACCAGCAGGATGTGTAAGATACGTGAATTACTTAAACACCAGGTAGAAAATAGGTTTTGGATAATATTTTGTGCCCCATGAAGCTGGAAACTTTGTCAGCTAAAAGTAGAAAGGCCTTAAATGGCAAATCCAGTTCTTGCTAAAAGTCTCATCACTGCCAAGATTAACTCTGTACTACTAGCTGGAGATTCTCCCCAGAATAAAATGACAATCCTATTGTGGACTGAATTGTGTCCCCCCAAAATTCATCTATTGAAGCCCTAGCCCCAAATGTAACTGTATTTGGAAATAAGGTCTTTATGGAGGTAACTGAGGTTAAATGAAGTCCTGAGGGTAGGACCCTGAGCTGATAGGTTGGGTGTCCTTATAAGAAGAGGAAGAGACACCAGAGACATATCTGTGTCTCTCTGTCACTCTTACTCTTTCTCTATCTTCCCCACCACAACCCCCAACCTCTGCAGGGCAGTGGAAAGGCAGAGGAAAGGCCTTGCCAGAACATACGGACAAAGTGACTCTCTGTAAGCCAGGAAGAGAGTCCTTACCAGAAACCAAATTTTCTGTCACCTTGATCTTGGACATCCAGCCTCCAGAACTATGAAAAAATAAATTTCTGTTGTTTAAGCCACACAGTCTGTGGTACTTTGTTGTGGCAGCCTGAGCAGACTAATAAAGATCTTTAGACAAACATGGTCCATTTCTCCCTATGCCTGGCCCCTGAGCAGAATACCAGAAACAGTGGGCCATTGCTGTGCCTCCTTGTCCATATTTCCAGGGGAAATGCAAGAATGATGTTTAGTGTCCTTTTACCACATTGGGCTTTATTCCTTCCTTCTCACACCTTAGCCCCTCTAGGCTACTCTTAGAGTCATCCCCCAAGGGTCATAGTCACTGTGTTAGTCTGTTCTTGCATTACTAAAGGAATACCTGAGGCTGGGTAATTTATAAAGAAAAGAGGCTTAATTGGTTCATGGTTCTGCAGGCTGTACAGGAAGCATGGCTCTGGCATCTCTACTCAGCTTCTAGTGAGGCCTCAGGGAGCTTTTGTTCATGGTGCAAGGCAAAGCAGGAGCAGGCAGGTCACATGGCCAGTGAGGAACCCAGACGTGGTGGGGAGGAGGGCAGGCTCTTTTAAACACCCAGATCTCAAGTGAACTAACTGAGCAAGAACTCACTCATCACCAAGGGGATGGTGCTAAACCATTCATGAGGGATCCACCCCCATGATTCAATCACTTCCCACCAGGCCCCACCTCTAACACTGGGATTCACATTTTTCAACATGAGATTTGGAGGAAATGAACATCCAAACCATATCAGTCACAGCTAGCTAATGATTCTTTGCTCATTCATTAGGGAGGTAGCCTAATAATGCTGAAAGAGTTCTGGTAATACATTTGACCCCTAAACAACACAGGTTCAAACTGCACAGGTCCACTCACATGCAGATTTTTTCAGTAAAAGTTATGCGGAGTATGCCTGCCTCTCCTGCCTCCTTTCCACTTCCTCCATCTCTTCCGCCCCTGCCACTCCTGAGACAGTAAGACCAACCTCTCCTCTTCCACCTTCTTCTCCTCAGCCTACTCAACATGAAGATGAGGAGGATAAAGGCCTTTGTGATGATTCACTTCCACTTAATTAATAGTAAATACATTTTCTCTTCCTTATGATTTTTAATAACATTTTCTTTTCTCTAGCTTACTATATTATAAAAATACAATATATAATACATATAATATACAAAATTTTATTTTGCATATTATTGACTGTTTATGTTGACTGTGTTATCAGTAAGGCTTCTAGTTAACTGTAGACTGTTAGTAGTTAAGTTTTGGGAAACTCAAAAGTTACACTTGGAGGCCGGGCATGGTGGCTCACGCCTGTAATCCCAGCACTTTGGGAAGCCGAGGTGGGCGGATCACGAGGTCAAGAGTTTGAGACCAGCCTGAGCAACATAGTGAAACCCTGTCTCTACTAAAAATACAAAAATTAGCCATGAATGGTGGCGTGCACCTACAGTCCCAGCTACCTGGGAAGCTGAGGCGGGGGAATCTTGAGCCCAGGAGGTGGAGTTTGCAGTGAGCCGAGATCGCACCATTGCACTCCAGACAGAGTGAGACTCCGTCTCCAAAAAAAAAAAAAAAAAAGTTACACTTGGATTTCCGACCGTGCCAGGGGTCAGCACCCCTAACCTAACCCCTTCATTATTCAGGGGTCAACTGTACTTAGAAATAGCCTAGCTCAGCTGCTGTACTGGGTGCAAGGTGCCAGGCAAATCAAGTTCTGTCTCTGTACTAGAAAATTAAGGACATGAGCTAGATTACTCCTAGGCTGTCTTTCTACTTGGGTGACTCCAGGGTTCTAAACTGTTATGTTTCTGGGGTTCACTTTTAAGAGCCTCCAAAGACTTCATGAATGTCTCCAAGGCCCACATAAAGGAATCATTCTCTAAGATGGGGAGGTACCTTTGGCCAAGAGGTCTTCCCAGAAGTCTTCAGGTAGCGTTTGGTGTACATGTAGCTGTACTACCTGCTCAGAAGTATTAGAATCTCCCACTTTTTAGCACTTTTGGATCCACAAAATGTTTGGGGGACACAGGAATTCAAAGGTCTCACTGGAAGGTTCTGATTAACAAGAAATATTAAAAAGTCTTTTCCCAGTGAGAGCAGGAGTCTCTGTGGTATTCCTTCCACTTGGACAGGGAAAATATAAAAGCAAAGTGTAAAACGTCAGGGAGGAAACTTCTTGAGTGCTATATCCTGACTGTGTAGAGAGGGGAACCTTCTTAATGTCCCAGGGGACAGGCAAAGTTGTGCCAACCTAACCTGCATTTTGGCATGAGATCTCAAATGCCCTGTGAGCAAACAGCCAGCACCCTGCTCTCACTGCCATGCCAGCGTCGTGATTGGTGAGTGTGGCAGATCCTCTGAGGCTTCAAAACCAAGCCTCAGAGGCCACGTAAGAGGCAAGGAGATATTTCACAGTCCTATTGTCTGTGTGCCTGAGAATCATAGAGTGAAAATACACTAAAGTCCTCTCCCTCTCCCCCTCCCCCTCCCCCTCCCCCTCTCCCCTTTCCACGGTCTCCCTCTGATGCCAAGCCGAAGCTGGATGGTACTGCTGCCATCTCAGCTCGCTGCAACCTCCCTGCCTGATTCTCCTGCCTCAGCCTGCCGAGTGCCTGCGATTGCAGGCGCGCGCCGCCACGCCTGACTGGTTTTCGTATTTTTTTGGTGGAGACGGGGTTTCGCTGTGTCGGCCGGGCTGGTCTCCAGCTCCTAGCCGCGAGTGACCTGCCAGCCTCGGCCTCCCGAGGTGCCGGGATTGCAGAGGGAGTCTCGTTAACTCAGTGCTCAATGGCGCCCAGGCTGGAGTGCAGTGGCGTGATCTCCGCTCGCTACAACCACCTCCCAGCCGCCAGCCTTGGTCTCCCAAAGTGCCGAGATTGCAGCCTCTGCCCGGCCGCCACCCCGTCTGGGAAGTGAGGAGCGTCTCCGCCTGGCCGCCCATCATCTGGGATGTGAGGAGCCCCTCTGCCTGGCTGCCCAGTCTGGAAAGTGAGGAGCGCCTCTTCCCGGCCGCCATCCCATCTGGGAAGTGAGGAGCGCCTCTTCCCGGCCGCCATCACATCTGGGAAGTGAGGAGCGTCTCTGCCCGGCCACCCATCGTCTGAGATGTAGGGAGCATCTCTGCCCTGCCGCCCCATCCAGGATGTGAGGAGCATCTCTGCCCGGCCGCCCCGTCTGAGAAGTGAGGAGACCCTCTGCCTGGCAACCGCCCCATCTGAGAAGTGAGGAGCCCCTCTGCCCGGCAGCCGCCCCGTCTGAGAAGTGAGGAGCCCCTCCGCCCGGCAGCCACCCCGTCTGGGAAGTGAGGAGCATCTCCACCCGGCAGCCACCTCGTCCAGGAGGGAGGTGGGGGGGTCAGCCCCCCGCCCGGCCAGCCGCCCTGTCCGGGAGGTGAGGGGCGCCTCTGCCCAGCCGCCCCTGCTGGGAAGTGAGGAGCCCCTCTGCCCGGCCAGCCGCTCCGTCCGGGAGGGAGGTGGGGGGGTCAGCCCCCCGCCCGGCCAGCCGCCCCTTCTGGGAGGGAGGTGGGGGGGTCAGCCCCCCACCCGGCCAGCCGCCCCGTCCGGGAGGTGAGGGGCGCCTCTGCCCGGCCGCCCCTACTGGGAAGTGAGGAGCCCCTCTGCCCGGCCACCACCCCGTCTGGGAGGTATACCCAACAGCTCATTGAGAACGGGCCATGATGACAATGGCGGTTTTGTGGAATAGAAAGGGGGGAAAGGTGGGGAAAAGATTGAGAAATCGGATGGTTGCCGTGTCTGTGTAGAAAGAGGTAGACATGGGAGACTTTTCATTTTGTTCTGTACTAAGAAAAATTCTTCTGCCTTGGGATCCTGTTGATCTGTGATCTTGCCCCCAACCCTGTGCTCTCTGAAACATGTGCTGTATCCACTCAGGGTTGAATGGATTAAGGGCGGTGCAAGATGTGCTTTGTTAAACGGATGCTTGAAGGCAGCATGCTCCTTAAGAGTCATCACCACTCCCTAATCTCAAGTACCCAGGGACACAAACACTGCGGAAGGCCGCAGGGTCCTCTGCCTAGGAAAACCAGAGAACTTTGTTCACTTGTTTATCTGCTGACCTTCCCTCCACTATTGTCCTGTGACCCTGCCAAATCCCCCTCTGTGAGAAACACCCAAGAATGATCAATAAAAAAATAAAATTAAAAAAAAAAGCTTGTTAGGACTATGTTCAGCTGCAAGTAACAGAAAAACAACCAACCATGGCTTAAAAAAAAAAAAAAAAAAAGAAAATACACTAAAGTTGAAAGGGATTTCAAGGTCAAACCAAGGTTGAAGGTTGGGCACCTATCAAAATGGCTTTGAATTGTGCATTTTTTCATGTGCATTTGAACCCACAGTTGATTGCAAACTCTGTAAGTAACCATCTATTATTTTTGTGTCTCCTCCTTGGTACTTAGTATGTTCATTGTATTTTCTGATGCCAAGTGTGGGGGAGCAGGCAGAGGAGGGATTCCACACTGATTCTTCAATTCTCCAACACCAACTTGGTGTCCGTCTTAGTCCATTTTGTGCTGCTATAAAAGAATACCTGAGACGGGGTAATTTATAAAGAGGTATATTTAACTCATCGTTCTGCAGGCTAAGAAGTTCAAGGGCATGGCCCTGGCTTCTGGTGAGGGTTTTTGTGCTGTCATAACATGACAGAGAAGGTCAAAGGGGAAGCAAACATGTATGAAGAGAGAATAGCCTGAGGGACATCTGGCTTTATAACAAATCACTCCCGCAGGAACTAACCCAGTCTGGCCAGAGCAAGAACTCACTCACTAAAGAGCAGCACCAAGCCATTCATGAGGGAGCCACCTCCATGACTCAAACAACTCCCACCAAGCACCACTTCCCAATTCAGCCACATGGGGACCAAATTTCAACATGAGTTTTGGTGAAGACAAACCATAGCAATGTCCAACAATTCAATTCAATTCTGACACTAACTACTGGAGCTGGCACAGACCCCACAGGGTAAGGGCTCAGTCTCACAAGACTGCCCCCACTTCAGGTGCCCAGGCTACCTGCACTTCTGCCTGACTACAAATTCAAGGGTTCCCATGACTCCCCCTCAGGTTTAATCACTGGCTAGAATGACTCACAGAATTCAGGGAACCACTTTGCTTACATTTACTAGCTTATTTTAAAAGATGCAACTTAGGAATAGCCAAATGGAAGAGATGTCTGGGGCACAGTATGGGGCAGGGCATGCAGAGTTTCCACGTTCTGTCCAGGTGCACCCTGTCCCAGCCCATCCCTGTGTTCACCAACCCAGAAGCTTCCTGGGTCTCATTGTTCAAGACTTTTTATAATCAATTTCAAGAGCCCTGCCTCCCACCCTTTCTGAAGTTCAGGGGATGGGACTGAAAGTTCAGCCTTTCTGGTGACCAGCCTCCATCCTGGAGATATCTAGGTGCTCCAACCTGAGTCACCTCATTAGCATAAATCCAGATGTGGTTAAAGGGGTTCCTTGTGAATAACAAAAGGCACTCCTGTCAGTCGGGAAGTTCCAAGGGTTTTAGGAACTTGTTGACTTGAACAAGAGACTAAAACTAAATATATTTTTATTGTACCACAATTGCACACAGATTCTTAATTAAACATGTATCAGTTAATTCACTGACTAGCTTAGAACACAAGAAGCCTGATGAGGGGCTAAAAATGGCTAAGAAATCCCTTATCTCTAAAATCAGAAAGATTATGGGAAACCCTTTAGTTTGGGACAGGTCATTCTGCTAGAAGAACATATAACCCCAACTCCATACATAACCTTGAAGTTGGTGAGAGGATAGATAAAATGGCATACATTTTTGGCTATTTTTGTAATTTAAAAAGGCTAAATTTCTTATTCGGGAGTTTTCCCAGATTTAGCTAATTATGAGGCTCTCTGATTACTCCTTATTCCCTGACCCTCTTTATTGAATCCTTGTGAGCTAACAGAATGACAGAAAGCAGGGGCTGCAGCACAGTGCCCTTGGCACCTCTGCAGCTGAGAAACCTGCTATTTCCATATGCAGAAGCTTGCCAGAGCTGCATCTGAGCAAGCTGCGAAGAGACAACTGGCAGCAGAAAGATGCATCAGCACCAGGGAGGTATCAGAGCAGGTCAGCCAGGGTATGCTGCGGCAATCAGTTATGTAGTAGGATTTGGCTGCCTTTCAGAAGCTTCTTTCACCACATTCCAAAGGCTCTTGCATTAAAAAGCACACAGCACTCTTTTCTCCTCAAGATGGCAAACTCAGAGATGATTGCCTGGGCCACACCACAGCTTCCTACCATGCAAGTTTCTTACATGTTCTGAATTGAAGCTGAGATTAAGGAAAGATGCTTGGAGGTTTGCAACTCAGGATTCCTCAGCCTGAAGTATCTCAAGAGATCATCTTGTTCATTTACAGCGTGCATGCCTACATTGAGAATGGACAATGCTTGAGATGTTCTATTTATCCCCTGATTCACTTCTCATCTTTGGAGGCAATAGGCTGGACCAGATTATTTCTACTTCAGCAGTAGAGACAGGCCTGGGTGAAGCCGAAGTTTCACCACCCCATCAATCTGCTCGGATTCTGAAGTTAGACCTATTTATGCAATGCTTGATCTTTCCACATCCTCTATCTTTTCGAGGCCCAGGCTAAGAAATAGGAGGATGACCAACTATCATGGTTTTCTCAGGACTGAAGAGTTTACTGGGACACAGAACTTTCTCTTTTTTTAACTTTTATTTTAGGTTCGGGGGTACATGTGCAGGTTTGCTATATAGGTAAACTCGTGTCACAGAGGTTTGTTGTACAAATTATTTTATCACCCCAGTACTAAGCCTAGTACCCAACAATTATTTTTTTCTGCTCCTCTCCCTCCTCCCACCCTCTACTCTTAGGTAGGCCCCAGTGTCTATCGTTCCCCTCTTTGTGTCCATGTGTTCTCATCATTTAGTTCCCACTTATAAGAAAAAATGTGCAGCATTTGGTTTTCTGTTCCTGTGTTAGTTTGCTAAGGATAATGGCCTCCAGCTCCATCCATGTTCCTGCAAAGGACATGATCTCATTCTTTATTATGGTTGCATAGCATTCCATGGTGAATATGTACCACATTTTCTTTATCCAGTCTATCATTGATGGGCATTTAGTTGATTCCATGTGTTTGCTATTGTGAATAGTGCTCCAATGAATGTATGTGTGCATGTGTCCTTATGGTGGAACAATTTATATTCCTTTGGGTATATACTGAGTAATGGGACAAATGGTAGCTGTTGTTAGCTCTTTGAGGAACTGCCACACTGCTTTCCACAATGGTTAAACTAATTTGCACTCCCACCAACAGTGTATAAGGATTCCCTTTTCTGTGTAACCTCACCAGCATCTGTTATTTTTTGACTTTTTTTCGCCTCCCGGGTTGAAGCAATTCTCCTGCTTCAGCCTCCAGAGTAGCTGGGACTACAGGCATGCGCCACAATGCCTGGCTAATTTTTGTAGTTTTAGTAGAGACAGGGTTTCACCATGTTAGCCAGGCTGGTCTCGAACTCCTGACCTCAGGCAATCTGCCCACCTCAGCCTCCCAAAGTGCTGGGATTACAGACATGAGCCACTGCGCCCGGCCTTGACTTTTTAATAATAGCCACTCTGACTGGTGTGAAATGGTATCTAATGTGGTTTTGATTTGCATTTCTCTAACGATCAGTGATATTTGGATTTTTTTATATGCTTGTTGGCCACATGTATGTCTTTTTTTGAAAAGTGTCTTTTCATGTCCTTTGCCCATTTTTTAATGGTTTTTTTTTTCTTGTAAATTTGTTTAAGTCCCTTATAGATGCTGGGAATAAGACCTTTGTCAGATGCATAGATTGCAAATATTTTCTCCCATTCTATACTTTGTCTGTTTACTCTGTTGATAGTATCTTTTGCTGTGCAGAAGCTCTTTAGTTTAATTAAATACCATTTATCAATTTTTGCTTTTGTTGCAATCGCTTTTGACATCTTCATCATGAAATATGTGACTGTTCCTATGTCCAAAATGATATTGCCTAGGTTGTCTTTCAGAGTTTTTATAGTTTTGAGTTTTACATTTAAGTCTTTAATCTATCTTCAGTTGATTTTTGTATATAGTGTAAAGAAGGGGTCCAGTTTCAATCTTCTGCATATGGCTAGCCAGTTCACCTAGCACCATGTATTGAATAAGGAGTCCTTTCCTCATTGCTTGTTTTTGTCAGCTTTGTCGAAGATCAGATGGCTGTAGGTGTGCGGCCTTATTTCTGGGTTCTCTATTCTGTTCCATTGGTCCATGTGTCTGTTTTTGTACCAGTGCCAGGCTGTTTTTGTTACTCTAGCTCTGCAGCATAGCTTGAAGTTGGGAAGCAGGATGCCTCCAGCTTCATCCTTTTGCTTAGGATTGCCTTGGCTATTCAGGCTCTGTTTTAGTTCTATATGAATTTTAAAATAGTTTTCTCTAGTTCTGTGAAGAATGTCACTGGTAGTTTGATACGAATAGCACTGGATCTGTAAATTGCTTTGAGCAGTTTGGCCATTTTAATGATATTGATTCTTCTGATCCATGAACATGGAAAGTTTTTCCATTTGCTTATGTTATGTCTGATTTCTTTGAGCAGTGTTTTGTAATTCTCACTGTAGAGATCTTTCACTTCTACTGGGACACAGCACTTTCAGGCTAAAACTAGTAAAGT
The DNA here is from genome assembly GCF_029281585.2 of Gorilla gorilla gorilla. NCBI lineage: Eukaryota > Metazoa > Chordata > Mammalia > Primates > Hominidae > Gorilla > Gorilla gorilla. The sequence goes on along the minus strand of NC_073224.2, from coordinate 127,309,455 downwards.
CCCAGACAAACTAAGATGAGTCAGTAACTGTAGGAAATAGTTGGAACTGACCTGAAACAAGTGTAGTACGAGATAGGTTTTTGGGAAGCCAAATTCAGGGGCTGGTTTTGTTTGGAAGGCAGTGGCTCTGCTATACTGTTTTTTTGAATTTGGCAAGAAATAATTATGTGATCTGTGGCTACACAAAAAAATGAATTGCTATAGCAGTAGATAGTGTAAGCATATAGACTCCAAAATAAAAATCCACAAACATATATGTTTTATGAGAGAAGGAATAATTATTTCTGTACTCTATCACTTACTACAATGTAAGCCACATAGTAAATATTCTAATAAATATTTGTGAAGTAAATGAATAAATGAATTCTAGCTCTGTCTGGCTCTATCATTACTACCTGTATGACATTACCTAAGTTACTGAACTTCTTTCTTTCTTTCTTTCTTTTTTTTGAGATAGAGTCTCACTCTGTTGCCCAGGCTGGAGTGCAGTGGCATGATCACGGCTCACTGCAACTTCTGCCTCCAGAGTGCAAGGGTTCAAGTGATTCTTGTGTCTAAAACTGAGTAGCTGGGATTACAGGCATGCATCACCACACTCAGCTAATTTTTGTATGTTTAGTAGAGACGGGTTTCGCCATGTTGGCCAGGCTGGTCTCAAACTCCTGGCCTCAAGTGATATGCCTGCCTCAGCCTTCCAAAGTGCTGGGGTTACAGGTGTGGGCCACCACACCCAGCCTGAAGGTACTAAACATCTTTAAGCTTCTGTTTCTTCATCTGTAAAATGGGGATGATAATAATTAGCCACTTCATAGTTGTTATGGGCTAAATGAATTGTGTCCCCCTGCCCAAGTTTATATGTTGAAGTCAACCCCCAATACTTCCAAGTGTCCTTATAGGAATTGGAAATATTGACACAGAGACACCAGGCACACGTGCACATGGAGAAAAGACCATGTGAGGAGACAGTGAGAAAGTGGCCATCTGCAAGCCACAGAGAGAGGCCTTAGGAGACACCAAACCTGCTGACACCTTCATCTTGGAATTCTAGCCTCCAGAACTGTGGGAAAATAAATTTCTGCTGTTTAAGCCACTCAGCCTAGGGTATTTTGTTATGGCAGCCTTATCAAACTAATACAATAGAAGAAATAATGTCCATAAATCACCTAGCACAGGAATGCTCAGTAAATATTTCTAATAATAAAAATATCTGAGCAGGGCACTGAAAAATATATAATATACACAAAAACATACAAAAGGGAATCAGTAGAATTATTTTTCTACACCTGAGGACCCTGGGGGACAGAGAAAACTGAACCTGCCCTGCATACTGTTCTCTGCACTGGGATCATGAAAGAGTGTATCCACAAACGACATTCTAGTCCAGAACATCTCAAACTTTAAAGTGCATATGGATCACCTGGAGAACTTGTTAAAATGCAAATTCTGATTCAGTGGGTCTAGGGTCTGCATTTCAAACAAGCTCCCAGTTGATTCTGATGCTACTGGTTACAGGACCACACCAGGCAACACTGAAGAAATAGGTTGCTGAGTCCTAAGGAGAGTTATAAACCCTTGGATACGCAAGACACAAAACCAAATACATCAAGTGGCTAGAAAATACTCAGTAAATTGAATCCTATATTTGTATATATCATGACTAGAGATGGCAGTGCCACTTAAGTATATATATAATAATTCAGGACCATGGAGTTAAAGTGCTCAGGCAGGTAAAATCATCTGGAGAATTCCTGAAGGAAGAAAGGAAGACACTTGATTCAGCAGGGGAAAATAAAGAAAACATTCTCTGTAGGAGAACCCGTCTGGGTTAAAGTGAACTTAAATAGTTCAAGTTGGGTTGTATTTAGTTCCTTACTTCCCTACCCTAATAAGTACAGGGGCGGCATTTGCTGCTCCTCTGGAAGGATGAGGGGAGGGAGGAACGTGTGGGTGTGCTTATGGCACTGTTTGCTCCGGCTAGCTAATGTTTGGTTTCCTTATCTTTGGAGAGTGTAATGGGTGTTGGTGCCAGCTTGGAGGCCACCTGATCTCAATCAGACTCTAAAGTCATTAACGAAGCTACTAGGAGGTAGGCCTCCACGTGGCCTACAGCCAGAGCTTTAGGAAGCAGGAGTATGGAGAGGGAAAACAAACTCAACCTTGGGTTACCTAAGATGAACATCTTTACTAGAGCTCCAAAATCTGCATCACCAAGGCTCTTACTATGCTCCAAGATTGGTCCCTTCCAGGTACCTGACCACACACAAGTCAGACTTTCCTTGTCCCCTGAGACCCAGGAAGTTCCATGGGGCAATCAGATGTGGATCCAAACACTTGGGGATGTTTATATTTTTAGTGGTTTTTCTAGAGTTGGAGGATGAATCATGAAACAATAGCAGAAATTCAGTGGGGTGCGGTGGCTCACGCCTGTAATCCCAGCACTTTGGGAGGTCAAGGGTGGCGGATCACCAGAGGTTAGGAATTTGAGACCAGCCTGGTCAACATGGCGAAACCCTGTCCGTACTAAAAATACAAAATTAGCTGGGTGTGGTGGCATGTGCCTGTAATCCCAGCTACTTGGGAGGCTGAGGCAGGAGAATCCCTTGAACCCAGGAGGTGGAGGTTGCAATGAGCCGAGATCGCACCACTGCACTCCAACCTGGGCAACAGAGCAAGACTCCGTCGCAAAAAAAAAAAAAAAAAAAAAAAGGAATAGCAGAAATTCCAGACCCTGAAAACTTGGATTTATCAGCTGACATATGGGTATTCTTTTGTAGAAACATGAGTTTCTTGTATATTAAGTGGTCAAGATGATCCCTGATGGTAATTTCTCCATAAACAGATTTTTTTAGGGCTTCATTCAAACTGTAAGATCAAATATATTATTGGGTTTAGATTAGGAGCTTGGATTTTGGAGGTTTGCTAGCTGTTTCACCTGGGCAAGATCCTTAACCTCTCTGAAGTCTCAATTTCCCAAATTTAAAAAATAATATTTTTATAATGGATTAAATGAGACATAAAGCATATAAAGTGATTGGCTTTTATTATAATTTTTCTCTTCTTATCCCACTTAATTACATTCTTCCCATGAAGTAATGTCAGGATCTATAAAGGTAGTTGGGGCTGTGGACCTATTTCCCTCCTCTCCACCCATCCTAAAGTCTACTACACTGCTTCTCTGTTAGAGAATATTTAATTGAGCATCTCCTGTATGTCAACTAAAAGACACAGTCTTTGCACTTAAAGGAGTCCACAGTCACTTAGAGGGAGACAAGATGAGTCAGCAAATAAATATAATCGAGTATCTTAGGTGCTCTGGCAAATGTCTAAATGGATAAGGAGTGATGAAGCAGAGCATGTTTACTTTTAGTTTGGAGACTTAAATAAGAAAAGGATTAAAAGTGGACGTGTTTGAACTGAGTTTTGAGAAATGAGAATTGGCCAGGTATTCTAGAGTGTGTGTTTTGTGTGTGGGCACTCGGTGGAAGGGGAGGATTGGTGGGCATGGGTCACCAAGAAACAAGCAACAGCATGACTTGTCAGGGACCTGGAAGAGGTTTGAAGTTGCCAGAGGATGGGATGTGTGGGGAAGGTGGTAGAGCAAGAGAGGTTGCACAGCTAGATCAAGGTCAACTCACAGAGGGTCTTGTAAGCCATACTTAGAAGTTTGGGCAATGAAAAGCCAGTAAGAGGGGAGTGGTTTGGTCAGACCTATGGGTAAGTGTTATAAGGAAAATTTTTTCTCTAGTTGCAAAAATAGTTTATTTTCAATGGGGAAAAAAACCACAAAAAAAATTACATATGAACTCACTACTAATACCCAACTCATAATGTACTGGAGTGAGTTTTCCAGAGAGGATAACAGAGTGTAAAAGGAAAAAAAAAGTTTTTTTCCTACTCTCTCTGCTCCCTATTTACTCAATACAGAACACTTCTTAGACCAGATGTGTGTTTTTCCCCACACACCAAGCAATTCTCCAGCAGACCTTCTCTGGGTATCCTAGAATCCAATTCTGATTCTATCTACCTGGATATAGCATCAGATGCCAGTGGTTGTGGGCTCAGTCCCACAAAACTGCTCTCACTTCAGAGGCCAATTGCAAGTCTGGGCCACCTTTATTTTTCACAAACAGGCTATAAACTGAGATTCCCTCAACTTTCTGCTGGGGTTTGATTAATTTGCTGGGATGGCTCACGGAATTCAGGGAAACATTTACCAGCTTTATTAACTGTTTTACCAGTTTAGTACAAACGATATTACAAAGGATACAGATAAACAGCCAGACGAAGAGATGCACAGAGCAAGGTATGGCAGAGCGGTCGCAGAGCTTCCACGCCGTGTCTAGGTGAGCCACCCTCCTGGCATCTCCTACTGTTCAGCAGTCCCAAAGCTCATCAACTCTTGTTTGAGTGTTTATAGAGCTTGATGTTCAGCAACACCCTCCCTCCCCTCCTTGGAGGTTGGAGGGTAGGGTTGAAAGTTCCAATTCTCTAATCACTTGGTCTTTCTGGTGACTGGTCCTATCCTGAGACTAACTAGGGCCCCCACACTAAGTCACCTTATTAGTATAAATGCTGGAGTTATTAAAGGAGCTCATTATGAATAACAAAGATGTTCCTATCACCCAGGAAATTCTAGGGGTTTTAGAAGCTATGATAGGAACCAGGAAAAAAGACCAAAGATATTTTACATCATATCACAAGGGGAAAGGGAGCCAACATGTACTGAGCACCTACTATGTGCCAGGTACTTTATGAAGTTTATCTCATTTAATGTAACACTGAGGTTTGCTGCTCCATGTGGGTCCACAGCCAGAGGGTTTTGAAGAGGGTCTAGAGAAGGGGAAGAATAAACTCAGTCTTGCATTACAGAGGCTCCTCAACTTATGATGGGGTCACATTGTTGTAAGATGAAAATATCATCTAAGTCAAAAATGTATTTAATACACCTAACCTACTGAACATCATAGCTTAGCCTAGCCTACCTTAGACAAACTCATAACACGTATGTTAGTTTACCTTGAGTAAAATCGTCTAACACAAAACCTGTTTTAAAATAAAGTGTTGAATATCTCCATTTATTTATTTATTTATTTATTTATTATTATTTTGAGATAGTCCTGCTCTGTCGCCCAGGCTGGAGTGCAATGGTGTGATCTCAGCTCACTGCAAGTGAGTCTCTTGCCTCAGCCTCCCGAGTAGCTGGGATTACAAGTGCACATCACCGTGCATGTCTGGCTAATATTTTTGTATTTTTAGTAGAGTCAGGGTTTCGCCATGTTGACCAGGCTGGTCTCGAACTCCTGACCTCGGGTGATCCACCTGCCTTGGCCTCCCAAAGTGCTAGGATTACAGGTGTGAGGCACTGCTCCCGGCTGCCTGTAACTTATTGAATACTGAACTAAAAGTGAAAAACATAATAGTTGTATGGGTACTCAAAGTATGGTTTCTACTGAATGTGTATTGCTTTTACACCATTCACAAAGTCAAAAAATGGTAAGTTAGGGACTGTTTGTATTAGGTAAACTAAGGAGAACATCTTTACAAAAGTGCCAAATATTTGCATCGCCAGGATCTAATGCTCTCACTGTGCTCCATGGCTAGATAAGATGGAGCATGGGAAGGTGGGAGGAGAAGCAACTTTGGGAAGATGAGATGAGGATAATAAGTTCTTTTTGAGATGGTTGTAAGGCACACATGTGGATGTATAGGTTTAGTACTCAAAAGAGAAATCGGGGCTGGAAGTAAAAACTTTGGAATTGGCATTTACATTAGATTTAAAGCCATGAGAATAAGTGAACGTGCCCCAGAAAGACAGAAGAGAGAAGATCAAGACTAGAGCCCTAGTTGCCGGGCATGGTGGCTCACGCCTGTAATCCCAGCACTTTGGGAGGCCAAGGCGGGCGGATCACAAGGTCAGGAGTTTGAGACCAGCCTGGCCAAGATGGTGAAACCCTATCTCTACTGAAAATACAAAAATTAGCCAGGTGCAGTGGCAGGTGCCTGTAATCCCAGCTACTGGGGAGGCTGAGGCAGGAGAATCGCTTGAACCCGGGAGGCAGAGGTTGCAGTGAGCCGAGATCGTGCCACTGCACTCTAGCCTGGGCGGCAGAGCAAGACTGTCTCAAAAACAAAAAAAACAAAACAAAACAAAAACAACAAAAAACAGAACAGACCCCCTAGGGAATGCCAGAATTTAAGAGGCAGAGCAAAGGAGATACCACTAGGGCCTGTGAAGGAGGGTCAAAGAACCACCATGAAAGAAAGATCCTGGAATTCACCAACTGTCAAATGTCACACAGGCCAATCAAGATGAACAGTGCAAAGAGGACACAGGGTTTTGCTATTTCTCAGTGGGAGCTTTGCCTGGGCCCTTTATGAAGTGGGATGCAGGGAGCCTCACTGCAGCAGGTGGAAGAATGGATGGAAAGTGACAGTAAATGCAGTCTGTACTTTTAGAGAGCTTGACTATGATGGGAGAGGGTTTTGTGGTTGATTGATTTGTTTTGCTTTTAAAGACTGGAGAAAATAGCATATTTTTATGATAGAAAGGAGCCAGTAGTGGCTAAACATGAAGACTGGAGAGAGGGAATAACCAAGGTTGCAAAGTTCTACAGCAGTTTTTCTCAACCAGGGACATTCAATATCTGGAAACATTTTTGGCTGTCACAACTAGGGTAGAGGAGTTGTTACCAGCATCTGCTAGATAGAGTCCAGGGATGCTGCTAAATATCCTTTAATGTACAGCACAGCCCCTCATGACAAAGAATTATCTGGCCATTGCCAACAATGTGGAGGTCAAGAAACCCTATTCTAAAGGAAGAAAAAACAGACCAAGAATGCAAGTGATAGGATTAGCTTCCACCTGATATAACTCAATGCATATTTGTTAAATAAATTAATGAATTTAAAATTCCATAAATAGATTCCATCCTGTTTCCTTTCATCTGGAAGCCCTGTAACTTAAGCATGGCATGAAAAATTTGAATACTATGTAGGTACTACAGACTCAAAGATAAGACACAAGCTCATACTCTAAGTTTTGAATAAAATGATGCTGCCTAGAGAATTCAGGGAAGCCTTGGAAGATGGGAATAGAGAAATAAAATTGACTTTTATTGAGTGTCCACTTTATATAAGCACTTAAAATATGCTTTTATACAAGCACTTTATTTAGTTGTGTGATTTAATATACACCACACTCCGGTGAGTGAGATATTAGCTCCATTAACTAGGGAGGAAACAGAGTCACAGAGGTCAAGTTAACTTGTCCAAGGTCACTCATCTAGTGAGAAATGGAACCAAGATTTGAACCCAGTTAAGTCTCACCCTAAAGTCTAAGTTGTTTCCATTGTACTATGCTGTCTTCATGCAATAACCAAGTCAAGTGACATCTCAGCCTTGAATGATGAGCAGGAATTTGCAAAACAAAGAGAGGGGACTGGGCATTCCAGATATTATGGAGCACATGCAAAGGCCCTGAGGTATGAAACAGTCGTTTGGTGAGGCTATGTGACTGAAATAAATGGCACAGGGCAGGGCAGGGGCAGAGGTGGACCACAAGGGGTGGAGAAGTACCATGGCAGCCATGCAGCTAAGTCTTTTCTAGAAGTCAGCAGCTCTTAATTTTAGCCTTTCCTGATGCTGTTCAAATAATTGAGCCTCCCTATCCTCTGTTTTACACTGTTTTTCTTTTGCCCAGTACTATATTTTTCATATTCCAAGCACAGAGGTGTCTAAATATTGGCTTAGGGTTTAGTAAATCTTTTTCTTTCCTATGACAGCAAAAACGAGCTATGTAACTTACAACTCCCTTGACTGAGACATTCATTTTACAAGCAAAATGAGTTATGGATTAATTTGGGAATATTTAAGCTCCGGTTAAGCAGCAGTGGGCACACGATTGCCTAGAACATAAAACCAGGACAGTCAGGGAGCATCTCTAGCTTGTTAACTGTAATGCCAGATAAATGTCACCCTCTGCTCAGGCTTTTTAATCATTTATTAAAAAAATAAAAAGTACTCAGTTGTACTTCCTAAGGCATTTCCTGTTTAGAGGGTGTGTATTCTAACAGCTATGTTAGAAAGTGTGACCTAAGAGCTTTCAGACTGCTTGTCCTTTGAAGCTACTGAGTGCCAAGCTAGGGGATTACTCCCACCTAGGCCAGAGCCTGGTCTGCTGGCCTGAACCTGGCTATCTTGGGTTCCCAGCTCCTACAACCATACAGTCTGTAATAACTGCAGAGGATGAAGGGTGCATGGAGGTCTAGAGGCCAATTCACTTTCATGGAAAGTATAATTTAATTGGAAAGTGGGAAAGAATAATGTTTACAAAGTATCTTGCAGAGATTTCTATATTTCCGGGTCACAGAGCAGAGGCTGACAGGCACAGATCACCACTGAACCTCTAAACATTCCTGTTCTCCCCCACCCCCAATGTCTTTCCCTGTCCTGGAAAAGTGCAAAAAAGCAGTATACATCCCAGGCTGCTGGACATATGCCCAATTATTCTCTAGGGCAAGAAGTCTACCCCTGATAGTGATATATATAAATGCTCATGCTTTAAAAAAAAAAAAAAGATACAGCGAGTTTAACCAGGCGCAATAGTTCACATTAGTAATCCCAGTGGCTGGGAAAGCTGAGGTAGGAGGATCACTTTTAGCCCAGGAGTTCAAGGCTGCAGTGAGCTATGATTGCGCCACTCCACTCCAGCCTGGGCGACAGAGCAAGACCCCATTCAAAAAAAAAAAAAAATACAGTCAGTTTAAGCACGATGTATCATTTTCAGGTCACGAGTTCGCTAATTTCTACTCCAGTTTATTTTTTAAATACGCAGTCATAGTTTCACAATTTCTACATAAGTCTCATTTCACACCAAAGATTAATGCATAAAATTGTTTAAAATAGCATTATTTACAATGAAAATCTGAATTGCAAAAAAAACTGAACTAAAAAATAGACAAAAAATTAAATCCAATTTACAATCACAAGAGAATGGGTAAAGAAAGTTATGGTACATTAACAGTAGATATTTTGCAGCTATTAATCGTTATACTTAACAAGAGTAATAGTAACACTAGGAACGATTATATAATAATGTGGAATAAGCAAAACAAGATACACAACTGTCTATACAATTGTTATTTCTTTTTTTTTTTTTTTTTTTTTTTGAGACAGAGTCTCACTCTGTTGCCCAGGCTGGAGTGCAGTGGCGCGATCTCGGCTCACTGCAACCTCTGCCTCCCAGGTTCAAGTGATTCTTCTACCTCAGCCTCCCTAGTAAGCTGGGATTACAGGCACCCACCACCATGCCCAGCTAGTTTTTGTATTTTTAGTAGAGATGAGGTTTCACCATGTTGGCCAGGCTGGTCTTGAACTCCTCTGACCTCAGGTGATCCGCCCGCCTTGGCCTCTCAAAGTGTTGGGATTACAGGTGTGACCCACTGCACCTGGCCACAATTGATATTTCAACTATGAATGTCATGCATAGAGAAATGATTGGAGATGTACAACAAGATGTACCACAGATTAATTTTACCACCAGAAAAGGCCAAATCTCCCTGTCTGTTTGCTTGGGCTGCTATAACAAAATACCTTACACTGGGTAATTTATAAACAACAGAAACTTAACTGCTAATAGTTCTGGAGACTGGGTAGTCCAAGATCAAGGTGCCAGCAGACTCAGCATCTAGTGAGAGCCGGTTCTTCATAGATGGTGCCTTCTGTGAGTCCTTACAAGACAGAAGGAGCAAGAAAGCACCCTCAAGCCTCTTTTATAAGGGCACTAATCCTATTCATTCAGGTGGAGCCCTCATGACTTAATCACTTCCCAAAGGTACCGCCTCTTAATACTATTACACTGAGTATTAGGCTCTAACATATGCATGTGGGGGGACACTGCATTCATACTGTAGATAAAAGGAGCCGAAGAAACAAACAGCCTCTCGCATAGTGTTGTTTACATCCTTCTAATGTCTCTAGAGAAATTCATATATAAATAGAGAATATTTTATATGCCTGATGTGGCCGGTGACCAGAATGCCATTATTCAGGAAGAGCAGAAAAAGTAGCAGCTCTGATAACTAAGTAAAAAAATAAACCCACAAATATGAGGCTTATTCAGTTAAAATACCAAACCTAGGAGGATGAGCTTCAACTGCTGGCCATAAAAATCTCACTACAAGAGTCTACAGCTTTCCACTGCAAAACTAGAAAATTAAATATCTTTCATCTTTATTTCCACACCCTTTACTGTATTTTCTTACTAATATTAGGAGCCGCAGATGGCAAATCAATAGATTGTTTCTATGATAGCGTGGACCAAAAAGAATGGTGTAGAAAGAGATAAGTCTGTCTCTAGCTATTCCATCGTGGCTTCATCAATTGGACAGGGTGAATGTCACCTCTGTTGCCGATTTAATCCTCCTCTTTCAAGTCTGGACACCTGCATTCCTCAACTATCCTAGCTCCAGGGGAGGACTAACAGGGAGGGAATTTGTTTTTTTAGCTATTGAAAGAAAATCACATCAAATAATAAATTACTCTCTATATCTCTTATAAAACTGTCTCATGTGTCTTTAAAATCTCATGGGAAAAATGAAAAGGTACACTGAGAGAGTATGCTCAATGAAATATTTAAACCATAAAGGCAGCAAGGCCGGTGATTAAGGAGATTAAATAGATCTGGATGATGGATACAAATCAGAAGCATGTTGTCAAAGATTAGTAGATATTAAAGCTCTTTATTGTCCTTCCAACAGAAAAAAAGAAGCAGTAATATGGTTTTTAGTGTCAGTCTGAGCCATCAAGCCATTATGTAATTTTTATCTTTTCTTACTCCTTTTGCCATGAGGCAAGACAATTTATTTCCCCTGTAGTAAATAAATTTCCTCTGCCTCAAACATGCTCTGAATGTAATCCTGGGCTAGCCACCCACCTCTTAGGATTCACTTTCCTCATTTGCTAAAGGAGGGAATTGGTTCTCATAGTTCTGACATTCTGTGTTTCTCTGAAAGATGTTTAGAGAGTTCTAGGATGTGAGTTATCATATATCGTCTACACCAAGACACATTTAATTATAAGATAAGCCATTATTTTATGTACTACTAACAAAAAAAAGATCCTGCCAACTAAACTATGACACAATACCCTAACTATAGCCCTGTGACCTCGGGATTAATCACACCAGCCTCTCATGCTTTGAAATAAAGGACAATTCCTGCCACCCTCCATTGCATTGCTTGGTTGATTTTAGACAGTCCATTTGTATGTATCTCACTAATAAAACAACACAATTTTGCTTGTAGGTATCTTTCTTTCTCAGGTCCCATAAAACTCTTGATTCTTGTTTTTTTCAGAATAATATATGGAACTGCAATCATTTCTCTGATGATGAATATTTGCTTCACTAGTATCAAATTCATGCCCCACTATGTTCATGCCTTCTACAAATACGGGAATCATAGCGTAACTTTTTTATAATTTAAACAACAAGTAAGCTCAACATGTTACTACCAATAGTGTCCTTAACTGAATGGAAGTCATGACAACATGAACAGCTATGACTAATTTTGAACCTGGGCAGACCAGGACAACTACATCATGACTACAGTCTAACTGACATCCCTACTGACTTCAGAGATGTTAAAAAACAACCAGGAACCTGGGCAACATTGTGAAACCCCATCTCCACAAAAAACACAAAAACTGGCCATGCATGGTGGCATGCACCTGTAATCCCAGCTACTCAGGAGGCTGAGGTGGGAGGATTGCTTGAGCCCAGGAGGTCAAGGCTGCAGTGAGCTGAGATTGTGCTACTGCACTCCACCCTGGGCAACAGAGTGAGACCACATCTCAACAACAAAAAAGTGGAGGATGGTGGCAAGGAGAAAAATATGTGGTTTAGAACTGATGAATTGAGATGTCTTCTTCACCTCCAATGAGAGAGGAGTGGCATATAGCAAGTGTTCCCTAAATATTTGCAGGTTGTTGAAGGACTGAATGAAAGTATAGATGAAAGGATGAATGAAAAAACAAAGAAGTAGCTAATTGGGAATGTTGAGAAGGCAGTTTACTGCCTTCTTTGAGATTGCTTCTTATGGCAAACTGCACTGCAGTCTTGAATCACCACGGCTGGCTAAAATCATGGCGACCCAACCTTCACCTAAGACTCTGGAATCTGATTCACATTCACCTCCCAGCCCCTGCTAACCTCTCATGCCTCTATCAGACTGCGAAACTAAATGCTAAGGTCCACGTAGAGGACTCAGTGTAACACAAGAGCTTACATTTCCTTGACTCGTCAACACCAGTGGCCTTGCCTTCTTATCCTCCCCTGCAGCTGCTCTCAGCCCTCCTCCTCCTTGTCCTTGTTTTTCCACCATTCTATGACATCCCATCCCTGCATATCGACTTCCTGCCTTCTGCATCCAGGTGGCTACAAGCAATTATATAGATTCATTTGCTCCAACTTTAGGTGACTCTCAAGCTGCTGCTAACCTGTTCCTTCTGTCATTCTTCTCAACAGCTCTCTCACGCATTCTCTTTTTTTCCTTAAACCCTCAACACCTTCATCACCTGCAACTTCAGTAAATCATCTTTCTACTTTATGAGAAAATTAAAGCTATCAGGTCGGAACTCCCTGAGCTCCATCAACAACACCTAAAAACTCTTAGTCTAATTCTATCCCTTCTTTCTCTCCTCTCAGGACATTTTCTCTGGTTCAAAACTAATCCCTCCATCTGACCCTCTGCCTACGCCTCAGGAAACTGTTACTCTATTCGTTATCCTCTCTATCTCCTTTACTCCAAGCTTCCCCTCTACTTGATCTTTCCTGGCAAAATATAAATATTATCATCTCTAATCTAAAAACAACTTCCACTCGCCCACTCTTCTCTTCTAGCTCTTAGTCATTTCTCTCTTTTTCAAAGCCAAGTTTTTTAAGTCTACCTATTATTGTTGCCGCCACTTTCACCTCCCATTCACTTACAAATCTAGTGCAATCTGGCAAACATGTTCACCATGCCAACAAAATTGTTCCCTAAAGTCACTAATTACCTGCACAGGGCCTATCCTTATCTCAGTTGACCTCTCTACAGTATTTAATGCTGTGAAATATTCCCTCCTCAACATCTGTTCCTTTTGGTTATTGTGATACTGTTCTCTCTTCCTTTTTCATGTCCTTCTCTGTTTTATTCTTTGGTCAGACAGAAAAAAAGGTTTTTGCTTTCCCCAGTCTACTTATGAGTTCTCTTTGGTGGTCACAAATACACTATTTCAGCTTCTGCATATGACCCACAGCCTCAAATCTCTATGCCCAACTGAAACTTCTCTCTGCATTGATGAATAACAGGTCTCAAACTCATCATCTTCCCCCATAAGCCTGCTTCTCTTCCTGCCTCAGGTGTCAAGCCATGCACACAGGTGTCAAGCCATGCACACAGGTGTCAAGCTGGAAATGCGTCCCTTCCTTTAGACGTGCCCCTCCTCACCCACACATCTGATTGGTTACTTAGGCTTTTAGAGCCTGTAAGCCACCCTCTCTGTAATCCACTTCTACTGCTTCTACTTTAGCTGAGGCCCTTGCCGTTTGTCATGTGATTCATCATAGTGGGCTGCTGGGTGTTTCTTCTCTAATCTATCTGCCACATTGCTGCCACATACCACATTACTACCAGAATAATCTTTCTAAGATGCAAATCAATCAGATCATGTTTTTTCCCTGTTTAAAAATACTTCGATTGTTCTTCCAGTAGCTTTCAGGATGGAATTAAAACACGTAACACACAAGATCCCCCATGATACGCCCCTGCCCACATCTGTAGCCTCTTATTCCACCAGATACCTCTAATGGCTTCCTGTTTTCTGATCACACTTGACTGTATACACATGACGTTTCATGCCCCTGAGCTTCCTCTGGGGATACTCTCTACCTTCTTATCTCTGGCCCAGCTTACTAACTGCTGAACATCACTCTCAAGCATCTCTTCCCTAGGAAGCTTTAACTACTTCAACCCAATTGGGAGCCTCTCTTCCATTCTAGAAGAGCAACTGGTGCATACCCCTATCACCTCTATTATCATTAATGATTTGTTTATACGTCTGCACTAGAATATACCCTCCATGAAAGCAAAGACTATGTTTTTGGCTGAAGGTGTTATAAATATTAGCATTAAATGAATGACTAAATGAATAAACCACTGAGCTTTTGGGTCTAAAAACAAGGTCAAGTGAATAAGACATTTTTTATAATCAAGACAGAGTAAAACTTTTAGAAAAATTAAGTAGTGATAATAGTGAAAGAACTGTAAAAGAAGTGCTTTATTATAATTAGATATCTATATTTATATCTTTCTCTAAATTGTATCATCCCCTTAAATGTGTTAACACAGCTATTATTGTTTTGGTGTCTTGATGATATTTTAATTTTAAGTGAAGAAACTAATTTATTACTTTTAACATCTGGATCCAAACTCCTAATAAAATAATTCAAGTGGAGCCAATGTACCTGAAACACAATCTGGACACCATAGTATGCCTTAGGCAATTCAGGTTTTCTTACCAAATACCTTAACTGGGTATTTCAATTTCTCCAAAGCCAGGCATAGTGGCACATGCTTGTAGTCCCAGCTACTCAGGAGGCTGAGGCAGGAGGATTATTTGAGCCCAGGAATTCAAGTCAAGCCTAGGCAACATAGCAAGATTCTGACTCTATAAGATAATAAAATAAAATGTTTCCAAGATTTTATCCCAACATACCTTTCACCATTATTCAGCACTAAATCTACATTCAAGTTAAATTAAACTTCTAAACACTCCCTGAAAATGCTCCACATTTTCCCAATGTGTTATTTCCTCTATATGGGCCTTAATTCCTTACACTGAGAATCTCTTTGCTCCATTTCTACCTGTTTAAATACTAAGTCCAACTCCATGCACATACAGTTTTCTGATGCCTTTCAGAGAGATTTTGTGCCTTTTATCACATCCAGTTTTATTTATTTATTTATTTTTATTAATTTATTTTTGCAACAGGGTCTCACTTTGTCACCCAGGCTGGAGTACAGTGGTGCTATCATGGCTCACTGCAGCCTTGAACTCCTGGGCTCAAGTGATCCTTCCACCTCAGCCTCCTGAGTAGCTGGGACGACAGGCACATGTCACCATGCCCAGTTAATTTTTGCTTTTGTTTTTGTTTTTTGTAGAGATGAGGTTTTGCCATGTTGCACGGGCTGGTCATGAACTCCTGGGCTCAAGGGATCCTTCTACCTCAGCCTCCCAAAGATTTGCGATTACAGGCGTGAGCCACTGCACCCGGCCTACTATACTTGCTAATTATTTGTTTTTTCTTACATTGGGACACAGCTGATTTTTGCATTTTAATCTTGTTTCTATGGATTTTGCTGAACTCTCTTAATAGTTTGTAGATTGTCTTCAATTTTCTATGTAATCACATTGATTGTGAATACAGTAGTTTGTTTCTTCCTTTCAAATCCTTAGGCATTTAATTTTTTTATCTTATTACTGCCTGCTAGGACCCCCAGTACTAAATTTAATAGAGGTAGTGATGGTGGACATTCTTGTCTTATTCTTGACTTGAAGGGAATGCTTCTAACAAATATTTAACCACTAAGCATGCATACTAAGCATATTATTTGCTGTAAATTTTGGATGAATATCCTTTATCAAGTTAGGG
Organism: Gorilla gorilla gorilla; assembly: GCF_029281585.2. NCBI lineage: Eukaryota > Metazoa > Chordata > Mammalia > Primates > Hominidae > Gorilla > Gorilla gorilla. The sequence continues at coordinate 127,293,764 of NC_073224.2, read as the reverse complement.
AATTTCCCTCTGTAATGATTAGCTAAGAATGTTTACTGTGAATTAAATTTTATAAAATGTTTTCTCTGCATCCATTAAAATAATTTGAATTTTTTCTCCTTTAATGTATAAATGTAGTAAATTATAATAATACATTTTCTAATCGTCTTTTTTTTTTTTTTTTTAAGAGATGGGGTCTCATTTTGTTGCCCAGGTTGGTCTTGAACTCCTGAAAGTGATCCACCCGCCGCGGCCTCCCAAAGTGCTGGGATTACAGGTGTGAGCCACTGGGCCTGGCGTCTCCAATGTTCTAATATTATATTCTGGGATAAGCCAAAGGGATCACAAATATTAGCTTTAATGCATTACTAGATTTAATTTTCTATTATTTTGTTTAGAATTTTTACTTCTGCATTTATGAGAGATTGGTCTATAATTTTCCTTGTCTGGTTTGGTATCAAAATTCTGCCAGCACTATAAAATAAGTTACAGTCATTTCTTCCTTTTCTATTATCTGGAATAGATCATATAAGATTATGATTATCTTGTTCTTAGGTGTTTGGCAGAATTGCTTATAAATCCCCTTAGCCCTGGTATGTTTTGTTTTGTTTTTGTAGGTAGATTTTAAACTACCAATTCAACTTTTTAAAAATAGCTATAGTTTTCTAATTAGATTTTCTGTTTCTTCTTGAGTCAGTTTTGTAAGTTTTCTTTTTCTAGGGAACTGGCCATTTCACATAAGTTTTCAAATTTAGTTGCATGAAGTTTATAATCATCTCCTATTGTTTAAAAAATGTTACCTATGTAGCGATTTTCTTTTTTTATTCCTTTCAGTTTTATTAGTCTTTTCAAAGAACCAGCTTTTTGTTTTCCTGATCCTTTCTTTCATAACTTTGTTTTAAATTTTATTAATTTCTGCTCTGTTAATACTTCCTTCCATTTACTTTCTTGTGTGTATGCTATTGTTCCATTATTCAATGTCTTGAGATGGACATGCGGCTCATTAATTTCCAGTGTTTCTTCTTTACTAAATAAACATTTTAAAGCTTTTGTAAATTTCTCTGCGTAAGTTTTGGAATATATTTCATTATTTAGCTCTTTATATTATCTAACTTTAGTTATAATTTGTTCTTTTATTTAGGACTTAATCACAATTGATTTATTCCTAAAGTTATTTAGAAGTGTTTTAAAATGTCTGAGCACATGATGTTATTAAAGCTTTTTTTAAAAACTGATCAGATAACATGATCTATATGATACTGACTTGTCTGGGCTGAGACGGTGTCATGATGTCATCAGAGACCTGGATCCTTCTATCTTTCTGTTCTGTCATCCTAATTCATGGCTTCCATCACAGACCTTTTTTGTATTTCCCACTGTTTTCAGTAAAATGGTTTGCACATAGCAGCTATAGGGTACATCCTACATCATGCTACATAAGAAAGATTTAACAGCCCAAACAATAATCATGAGATTTATCATGAATCAGTCTCATCAGCTTTTCTCTTTCAGAATTCAGAATTTGAAGTTCAGAGTCCCATTTTGGATTTGCTCATCAGAGGTCTGGACTCTATCCCATGCCCCAGCTCTGGACCTCGAGGGCTGGCTCCAACATTAGGCATTTGGGGGATATTTATTAGATTAAAGAATACATAATTAGAAAAGAATGAATACTCCCTGCATGCTAATCCTGCTAGCCCCAAACTAGAAACGGATGGCAAATGTCACAAATAGTAATTCAATACTCTTTCTAAAGAGATTGGAACACAGTCTACAACAAGGCAGGCTTATAATGCAAGCAGAAGCATCATGTGCTGCACATTCTTGGGGAGAACAATTTAAGGAAAATTAATTTCTAAACAATAACATTCTGAAAGCCTCTCAAACATATATGTTCACAAATCTCCTGGCTGACCTGTCACAAAGGGTCACTGTTGTTCACAGCACAAGCAGTCTGTCTACTCAGGACAGCAGCCACTTAACCCCAGATATTGTCCACAGAGCAAATCTAGGTATATGAGCCAAAGGCACATGTATACTGGGGAGCAGGAAACCTGAAGTTTAGGGCAAATGATTTCTATCATGTTCTGTAGGCCATGCTTGACAGTCCTGTAACTGCACCCTTCCACCTTGCTTTGGCCAAGTTAACACAGCTTGGGTGTGGCTGCTCATAAATATTCCCAAAGAGCAATGACGATTCTTTTGGATTCCTGAACACACCATCTCTGTTGTGGGAGAACTCTGGGGTATGTTTCCAGCTCTCTCAATGAAGTTTTAATCAAAGCACTGTTTCCTTCCCGTTGTTGCTTTTGGAATGGCCTTGTTCTCTGAGTCCTAGCTTTGACAACAGCAACTGTGCTGAACTTTTCCACAGCAGCTCTTGGATTTCTGCCCCACCCCCTCCCATCTGCACGCCCCCATTTCCTCTCTTCTCTGTTTTGGCTCTGCATGACTCTTCTGAGTAAAGTGGCTGAAGAGTAATGAACCCAAAATACCTAAGTAACAAATGAGTCACCACACTTCCACAGAAGAGCTCTGAGGATCAGTGGGTGTGTTGGGGGGTAAATAGCAGAGGAGGTGGCTGCCCAGAGAGAGGGAGAGAGAGAAAAAATAGAAACAAAACGAGCAAGTTGGCAGAGGTGGCTGAGAGCAGCTGAGTGGGTAGAGGGGGCGGGGAGCTGGGTTGTGTTGGCTTGCAAAGGTGAGATCAGTGCTGTGGCTTGTCACACCCTGGCTGACTCAAGCTAAGCCCAGGCCCCTCGGGAACTGCTAACACTGGGCTGTCTAGTAAAAATCAGCTAGACAAGTCGCCTAACTGCTGTTCTCTTGTGTTTACAAGTTCTGAGTTGTAGGGCTTGGAATTCTTTGTTCAAGTTGCTGCAAAGCTGCTAATTAGGAACCTGCAATGATATTGCTCCAGGGCCATTCCCTTTCTGGTTATATGGTATCTGGGTGATAAGAGTCAGGGCAGAATTTAAATTTCTTCTTTGTACTTTTTTGTTTGTTGGGAATGTTTAGAATGCATCCTTTTTTCAAAACCTTATCTTGAAGTGTAGTGGTGGAGCTGGATTGCCACCTCAAAGCTAAGGCTCCAGGCAGCATTGATCCTGACCATGCCCAGCACCCTAAGAGGATGAGGCTCTGCTGAGAGATCCTGGGATGCTGCCCCATAGGGCCAGCTTTGCTTAGAAGCCACTGGGAATTTGTCCTGGCAGCTTAAGATATGACTCCTACTTTTTTTTTTTTTTTTACCTTTCTAAGTAAAAAAGGAGTGGAATAGGCAGAGCCCTTGGAACAAGACAAATGGTCTGATTTCATGAGGTTCTGCCTGGCCAGCCCACAGTGGACTTTTAATCTGTCATAAAAAAAACAGAAAGAAAATCCATGTGTGCAAAGAACAAGGCCTAAGATTCATTCAGGACTGTTAATGTGAAATGATCTCCGGGAGAATCTTTTGAAAAAAGAATTATAAAATGTCCCCTGAGACAGGTGGTCTCAGATCACGAGGATAACAGAATTTGATCACAAGCTGTCTGGTTTTCTCTTAGGTCAAAACCAGGAAGTTCAGGGACTAGCTTACAAACAGAGGAAAACAAAATAAATTGATTTGGATTTTTAAGCCTCCAGCAACGTTTCACTTCACTTGACCCTGCAGTGGGGGCTGGTGTCAGCCTTTGGTTTTATCTTCTGCAGTTCTCCCACCCCTATCCCGCATAAGTATAAAACCGGATGCCACGACTTGGAAAGAGCAAAATTTGATCTTGAGAGGAAGTGGGAAAATGTAAAACTAACAGAGCTTTGGCAGCTAGAAAGAAACAACTATAGCCCCTGCAAAGAAAGATTCACACCCTAGGCAACATAGTGAGACCACATATTTACAAAAAATAAAAATTAAAAGAATTAGCAGGGTGTGGTGGTGTGAGCCTGTAGTCCCAGCTACTTGGGAGGCTGAGGCAGGGGAATTGCTTGAGCCCAGGAGGCCAAGGCTGCAGTGAGCCATGATCATGCCACTGTGCTCCAGCCTGGGCAAGAGAGATAGACAAAAAACGGAAGGAAGGATGGAAGGAAGGAAGGAAGGAAGGAAGGGGAAGGGGAAAGGGAAGAAGGAAGGAAGAAAGAAAGAAGGAAAGGAGGGAGGGAAGGAAGGAAGGGAGGAAGGAAGGAAGCAAGGAGAGCGAGAAAAGAAAAAGAAAAAAACAAAGACCGAGACCAAAGACTTGATAAAGGTGAACTTTCTGAACCCATAAAGTTCCTTAAGTGCTGCCTCTGCTCATTTTGTCTTTTGCTCAACTGAGCCCACTGATGAATAAATGAAAATCTTTGGAAATGATTCATGAAAATCATCACAAGGAAGCATATTCTTGGCCTCTGAAGTCTCCATTTCAAAATGAAGTTTATAGTTTAAGACTATAAACAATACACGATTCTTATAAAAATAAAAGTAGAATCAAAAAATATTAGCCATAGTTCCAACCCTCAAATGTTAACACTTCAGTGTGTTTCCTTCCAGTTCTCTTATAGGCATATAGACTTATTCTTGTAACGCAGTTGCACTCATTCTGTATATATGGAATTGTGTATGCTGCTTTTTGCTAAATATATATTACTGTTATCATATAGAAAATTATGCAACCATCATTATTAATAGTTGCCTAATAACCAATACAGTTAATCAGCCCATCTTCCCCCACTATGTTTTGGACATTAAATTTGTATTCAGCTTTTTAAACTATAAGTCTTGATTTAATTGATGTACGAAATTTAGAGCTTTTTGAATCAGCCCCACTACTTAGCCATGTAGCAAATCTTACCAATATCTGGACCAGCAACCTGAAGGCTGCAGGAGGAACCTATAGGACAATCAGAGGGAGGTACTAGTACAGATTCCTCGGGCTGTAGGAGTTTCTGGTACAGGGGTCTTGAAGGACAAAGAAATTGCCTGAGGTAAGGTCACCAGCCCTCTAGTTGTGTATTCCCTGTCCAATGTCACCCACAAGCCTCATTTCCAGCTCAACATCTTCAAGCATCCTAAAGAATAGAGATGACATTTTCAATGAGTGAAAAAAAACAATAAAACAAAGGACAGGGATAACACATGGCAAAGCTGAGGATCTTTTTTGTTTTAACATAAAGGGTCATATTGTCTCTTATTCTCATTTCTTATTGGAGCATTCTGACATCTTTATTTTGGGCTTCCCTGGTTAGGTTACCTGCTGGAGAGGTGTGTTTAGAGCTGCAGTTAGGGCAGCAAAAGCAGAGAGAGTTGGCACCAGTGAGGATGGGCAGAGTTGGCTATGGATATAATCCATCATTTGCCAAATAGCTCAAAGTTGTATGAATATCATTAAATATTTCATGTAAATGCTGTTTTTTTTTCAAGGGCAAGTTCTGTTTCATAGAAAATATAGTTCCCGAGCATAGTAAAGGAGCATGTGCTCCATACTAAGCACTTCTAAGTGATTATTTCATTTAAGAATCTCAACAATTCAGAGTTAAGTGCTCTCTTCTCCAGTTTGCACATAGGACAATTAAACAGCAGAAAAGTAAAATAAGTTGCCAAGGGGACTTGCTAATAAATGTTTGAGCCAACATTAGAACATAGAGCTGACTTCAAAGTTTGTGATCTTTGCTCTACATTATGCTGCCTCCCTTGTTAGACCTAACAGATAAACACACATGCAATTTTAAAAAAGAGTTAATGCTTATTGATTAAAGGCAGGGCTTTCTCTGGGATCCAGGAGTCACCATTATGGGTAGGCAGGATCATTTACAACATTCTTTTGAGGGGCCCTTTAAAAAAAAAATGACGACTCGGTCCAGCCAGGTCAACAATGGATGAGGAACTCTTCCATGGAGTTCTGAAAGGCCCTACAGAGGCTCTGACAACAAGGAGGCCACAGGACAGCTTCCACCTCCCAGTTTTTCCTAGGCCAATCCTTGGGACATAGTATGGTTGGTGGAAATGGAAACTATTGCTTCTTGGTGCATTTTTTAAAGGAATGGTTAAATTATAACATCAGAGTCTGTTTTCCCACTAGACTTGAGTTTTATAATATCAGGGACCATGTCTGTCTTCTTCATTGCCATAGTCCCATTCCTTGTACAGTGCTTGGTCCATAGCAGATGATCTTAGTCCATTTGAGCTGCTATAACAGAATGCCATAGAGTGGGTAGCTTATGAACATCAGAAATTTATTTCTCATAGTTCTGCAGGCTGGGAAGTCCCAAATCTGCAGTGCTGAGAGATGTGGTGGCTGGCGAGGGCCCACTTCCTGGTTCATAGATGGCAGTCTTCTCACTGTGTCCTCACATGGTAGAAGGGGTGAGGAAACTCACCAGAGTCCTTTTTATAACAGCACAGCACTAATTCTCCTCTTAAGGGCTCTACCCTTATAACCTCATCATCTTCCAAAGGCCTCACCTCTAAATATCATCACATTCAGGATTAGCTTTCAATGTATTGATTTGGGGTTAGGGGGTCATAAACATTCATTCTATAGCATAGATGCTTAACAAAGTTTGTTGAATGAATAAATAAATGAAAATATTATCCAGGCCAAAGGTGTGGGCTGGAGTTAAGGATGGCTCATGGTCAATGCCTGCATATAAATGTATTCCTCAAGATGTGTGGTCTGAATTGAGGTGGCCTAAGTCAAGATATGTCAGGAGTATATGTAGTCAGTTTCCACTTTTTAATATCCATGATAAGCCCTTGGTCACAAGCATGAAGCCATCTGAAATGAGGAGTGAAGAGTTTCCTTTTTTCCCCTGTCATTGCAGCATGGAGTGAAGAAAAACTTTATTTTTCTTACTTCTCCTTGATTCCTCAATCAAACTGGATTTATGTTAGGCTTAGCAAGACAATCCCTACTACCCAGAGTGTTTATAGGATCCTGCTTGTTTCCCAAAGGGAGAATTGGGGCTGAAAGTGTGCATTAAGCCCAGTCTTTAAGCAATTAATATTGTGCCCAAGAAATAAAAAGCATGAACATTACAAGTGGATTTTGTCATAATCCTACATATCCCAAATGTGTATACTCCAGGAAAGTCCAGATCCCCAACAGAAGCCCATCTGCTATATTTCTAGTGTGACACTCCTCTGTTTATATTTGCTCATTTCTCTTACAGAGTGCCAGGAAAGAAAAAGTGATATTTAAAAAATTCATCTGCTAGTATTTATGCAAACACATTTCTTTCCAAGTGTGGGTTGAGCAATGTGAGTAAAGCAGACATAAATGCCTCCGACAGACCACAGAGCAATTTTCATAAAGAAAGGGGAGAAATATACACCTAGAACAATTGAAGTTGGTGGTGGAGGGGTGGGAACTTTCCTCTGACCAGCAACACTCAACAGGGGAGACATTCTAGGTCTCATGCCCCAGACTTGGAGGCTCATTTGAACCATTGATGACTCTATTGAGTTTCTACTACGTGCTAGCCAGTTTGGAGATTATAAAAGCTTAAGACTCCTCGTTGAGAACATAATAGTAAATAATTATAACACAGCATACTACTGACATAGGAAAAAGGGGAAGAAACACTGTGAGCCTCAGTTAGGTGCCACTCTTTGCTAAGTGTTTCACATATATTATTTCATTTAATTCTCACAACTATTCTATGATGTAATCATCCTCCTTTTTCAGACAAGGCTTACAGTGGCCATACAACTTGCTCAAGATTATATAACTTAGGCTATTTTGAAAATCCCTGTTCTTTCTGCTATACCATACATAAGATGTTTCCATGGTTTATAATCAAATGTTATATATGTTTGGAATCTAAATAGCTAACATTTGTTGAGTGCTTACTATGAGACAGGCAAAAGTCTTTTTTATATATGTTAACAGATTTAAACTTTGTAACAACCCTAGGAGGTAGATACTGTTATTATGCCATTTTAGGATGAAGAAACTGAGTTTACACATAAGTAAAGTTGTCCACATTACAAGGAAATACCAGAGCCCAGTCTGGCTCCAGATTCCATATATTTAAGCATTACACTATCCTGCCTCCCCTTTGAGGAGCACTTTTTTTTTTTTGTCCCACACACTTCAAAACTGTTGAGGAGCACTTTTAAGCACCTTCTATTACATACCCCGGACGAACCATCCCAAGCCTACATTGAGCAACCTTCAGCAAACACAGTGTGAAAGTAGAAAAATTCAAACTGTGTTTCTCCTCTGCTTTCACACCACAACAATCATCGCAGAAGACTTCTGTGATGAACAGAAGTCTGTGTGACCACAGAAGTCTTCTGTGACCAAATGTGTGTGGGTTTATCCTCACACAGCAAGCAAGCAAGCAGTTCTGCAGTGGATACCAGCTGGGCTCCCTCCAATTCTGTTCCAACACTATCTACCTGGCGATAGCAGTAGAAACCACAAGTTGAGGGCTCAGTCTCACAAAGCTGCCCCTACTTCCTACCAGTCGCAAGTCTGGGCCTCAGAACTTCCGACCAACTGACTTCAAGTTGGGATTCCTACGATCCTCTCTTTGAAGTCCATTGATTTGCTAGAGTGGCTCAAGGAACTCAGAGAAACACTTACGTTTAACTGGTATATTATAAAGGATATTACCAAGCATACAGATGATGAGGTGTATAGCGTGAAAAAGGGGCACAGAGCTTCCATGCCCTCTGGACATGCCACTCTCTAGGAGCCTCCAGATATTCAGCTATCCAGAGGCTCCCTGAACCCTATTCTTTTGTGTTTTTATGGAGGCTTCATTACATAGGCATGATTCATTATTTTTATTTATTTTATTTGTTTTTTTTTGTTGTTGTTGTTTTGAGATGGAGTCTGGCTCTGTCACCCAGGCTGGAGTGCAGTGGTGTAATCTCGGCTCACTGTAACCTCCGCCTCCCGGGTTCAAGTGATTCTCCTGCCTCAGCCTCCTGAGTAGCTGGGACTACAGGCACATGCCACCACACCCGGCTAATTTTTTGTATTTTTAGTAGAGATGGGGTTTCACCGTGTTAGCCAGGATGGTCTCCATCTCCTGACCTCGTGATCCACCTGCCTCAGCCTCCCAAAGTGCTAGGATTACAGGCATGAGCCACCGCGCCTGGCCACATGATTAATTAAAACACTGGCCATTGGTGATCAACTTGAGCTTCGGCCCTTCTCTTCTCCCCAGAGGTTGGGGGTGGGCTGAAAGTCTCAACCCTCTAATTATGACTTCGTCTTTCCAGTGACCAGCCCCCATCCTGAAGCTACCTAGGGGCTGTGAGCCACTAGCCAATTACTAACACATAAAAAGACAGCACTTTGGAGATTCTAGGAGTTTTAGGAGTTGTATGTCAGGAAGAGGGGTTGAAGACTGACATGGTTTGGATGTTTGTCCCCTCCAAGTCTCATGCTGAAATGTAATCCCCAGTGTTGGAGGTGGGGTCTGGTGGGAGGTGATTGGATCACGGGGGCGGCAGGGGGATCCCTCATGAATGACTTAGCACCATTCCCTTGGTGATGAGTGAACTCTCACTCAGTTAGTTCTGCCTCGTGAGATAAGGTTTTTTTTTTAAAGTGTACGGCACTGTCCCCTTCTCTCTTGCTCCCTCTCTTGCCATGTGATGCACTGGCTTCCTCTTCACCTTCCATCACGATTGTAAGCTTCCTGAGGCCCTCACCAGAAGCAGATGCCGGCACCATGCTTTGTGTATAGCCTGTAGAACCACAAGCCAAAATAAAACATCTTTTTAAAAAAGTTACTTAGCCTCAGGTGTTTATAGCAACACAAGAACAGACTAACACAAAGACCAAATATGTGTTTCACAATGTCACACACAGTATTTCCATTCCTCTCTAAACCCCTCTTCTTTCAGCTCACATTGCAGAGGCCTCGCCTGGCCTAATGCCTTGGCAAGTCAGGACTGGTAATCACAGCTTGAAAAACAAACTAGATATTCTACAGTCTCTAGAAGTTCAAGAACCAAGTCTCTGATCTTAGAGAGTTTCCCTTAAGTGTAAATGGATATTCCTCTGCCTGTGATAGAGGCTAGCAAGCCTCCTCTTCCAGCCAGTGCTACAAGAGGTAGGGAGTGGCCACATGCCAGGCAGCAAGGCTGTTTGTCTTCTCCTAGCCTCCCCTCTCCAGCGTTCTGCCTGAAGAATGAAATCAATTAGAGAACATCAAGAGCAGGAGAGCTCTTTCTCCATTCCCTTTGAAATTCCTTGTTAGGACACTGCTTTGTAGATGGCCCTGCACCACCATGTTTAAGAGGGCAGAGCAGTGTGGGGAGGGCACCAGGGGACCTGGTCTGAGAACCACTGGTGCCATTTACAGAGAAGAAACCAGAAGAAGCAAGGAATCTGAAAGACTCCTTTATCCCAAAGTCAAAAATTAAGCCTAAAGAAACTGCTTAAATAATTGTATCAGACTAGTTTTAAAATCTATTGAGCTAAAATTATTTTTTTCTCTCTTGCTACCCAGCAGGTGAGGGCTCATAAGGGAGATCAGGGTGATTAAGAGAAAAAAGAAACTATACATTCTTTATGCATGTGAGTGGAGTGAGTAATTTTGCAACCCTGTTTACACATGAAGGGTAGGCAGATGTGAGTTTCAGCAGTCAAAATCAGAAGCTGAGGTTGCTGCATCTGGCTTACTCCCCTCTCCATAATAGCAGAATGTGGGATTTCCAAGACCTTTCTTGAGGGCCTGGTCTCTCCTCAGTGAGGTCGTGAGGTCCACATACTTATATTTAGACCATGTAAGAATGCATTCATTAACCTCGATGACAATGTTCAGTGTGGGTAAACCACCTGCTTCTCTTTGGTGAGGCCGGTGATCACCGTGGGATCTTTTGTATCCAAGAAGTTGAATTTCAGCCACTCTCTAATTTCAACCACACCCATTGTCCTGGGTGTCCAGGACAATGACCATACCAGAGAGTGGTAACCCACTGCTGAGAAAGGAGATCCTTGTCTATGATCACCCCTCACTCCTAACACAAGAGGAAGATGCCAAAGACCAGCTGAGGAGAAGGAAAGGGAGGAATAAAGCTATGTAATGACTAAGGAGGACTAAGAGATTTTACTGAATAGACTTATCTAGCAGGTTAATGTGAATGGGGGTAAAGGGATTTGGTGCTTTCTGTGGCAGAAGGTTGCTATTACTCTAGAAATGGAAAATGAGAAAAATATCTCCTTCTCCAAGTAGAGAAACAAACACTCAGGAAAAAACTCACCCTTCCTGTCTATGTACCATCTTCCCTGATGACAGGTAGCAGAAAGTATAGTTGAGAGGTGCCCAGGTTTGAAAGTTCAAATCCCAGTTCTGCCATTTCTCTCCTGTGTAACCTTGGACAAGTTTCTTAGCCTTTTTGTGCCTTTCATTTGTAAAAAAGATAAAATAATAATACCTTCCTCATAGGATCGCCGGAGGGTTAAATGACACATATAAAGCCTAAAGAACAGCTCCTGGCATGTGATAAGCCCTCAATAAATATGGCTATTATTATTTTTATAACAAGGGTAAGAGGAATATGATTTCAAAGGTCCATCTAGTTTAAGGCATGTGTAAATTTACTGACAAGTGATTCAGGGTAAACTTTAATTGAATTTTCAATAAACAAGCCATAGGGTTTCTTCCTCCACAGTCTATGACCCTTCACCAGGAGCTGCATCCCACACCCTGGAAAGAAATGTGTTCATTCAGTGAATTAGATCCTTTAGCCAAACAGCGTTTGCAAACAACTGCTTGGCATCCTGACCCTTTCTGTCACTGAGGGTGTTCTAATAACCATGTTGGGTAAGAAGACAGTACCCACCTGTGGTCCCTTTCTTCTTGTAGGTTATGTTCAGGATCAAGTCAGTCTTCATTTGAAATCAGCACTTCAGCAGGATAACAGGAAAGAAAGAGGATTTTGGAGTCAGGAAGCTCTGGCTTTTAAATTTTGGTCTCATGGTTTCCTAATTGCAAGAGCCAAATAGTTATCTTTTAAAATGGGGATAATAATATCTACATAGTAGGGGCTTGTAACGGAGGATTAAATTAAACTATTTATATATAGTGACCAATATAGAGTTGGCACTCATTAAATGTCAGTTTCTCTTCCTCTTTCCCCTTTTCCTGCTGAGACACAGAGTTAGACTACTCTGTGGGGTGGGACATTCATCAGGTGGTGTGTTGGTTTATTTTTCTCCCACTTTTCTGAAGCAAGAGATCATGAAGATGATGGGAGGAAACAAACATCTACTGCTCTAACCTTTTCTACCTAGTGAACATTGTTCATCCTTCTCTTCTGCCACTTAAAAAAATAATCAAAGTCCAGCCAACACAGAGTTATTTAGCTACTCTGGCCATTTTTATCAACCTAGAAATAAGTGTCCTGTTTATTTCTATTAAAGGTGGATACAAATAAGACCTCAGGAAAATCTACCCCAGTATCTACATGTTATGCCCCTTTCCAAAGTTGAAGGGATATACCTAACACCCAAGGGGGCAGGACAAGTGAAGTGTGTGGTCAGGCGTGGCCATGGCACTGTGATGCATCATTATCAAGGGAGGACATAGTGTAAGTCCTGCCAGCTCTTTCCAATCCAATCACCTCTCCTTATAGTAATTCACAATCACAGAGCCCTTCTTCCCCTCTTAGATTTCCATTCAAGCACCCAACCATCAAACTCACTGAGGCCTCACCCTACTTCCCCACCTACCCCATTCTCTTCAACTGCCAGAGGGCTTTCCTGAGATGAAGCAGAGGCTGAGGACCTGGGGCCCTTGGACGAGAGACTTAGCTACTGACACATACAAGTGCTGACACTGGAAAGTACCAGTGCTGAATCAAAAAGCCACTTCCCAGAGACGACATGAACGTTCAAGGTTTGGTTCCTGGAACGCCACTGATTTGGTCCTGAACCTTGAAGCCAACATCTTACCTCTGTTCTTCCATGCCTCAGTTGCCCAGTATGTGGGAAGGGTAATGACAACAAAGGAAAATTGCCACCTATCGCCCAACCTGTCATCACTATAATTTGAATGACTTGGCCAACTTTAGAATGCTGTGGAAATTAGTGTTTACTGGGGACTCTGAGATGAAAGGTGCCAAGTTTGGCAGAGCTGAGGCCACTGGTAGGATGTTCTGGGGTGCACTGAAGATTCAACAGAATGTTCCTTTAGCTTGTAAATTGAACTTTCATTTTTGTCAAAGTAGAAAATTTTAGGTAACAAATATTTCATTTTTTCCTTTGTAAAATGTTTTCTTCTCTCCCTTCCCAAGTTCAGGGCATGACCAGTTGTGTTGGAATACGAAACCCACTCCTCCCAGTTAAAATGTTCACAATTGCAGTTTAAAAAATGATGAACATATTTTAGATTATTTTTCATACCATGCCTACTAAGGGGGTACTATCTAGCTTTTAAAAAAACTTCCTTCTCTTTTTAACAAAACAAAAAAATTTTGCAGGATTGCAACTCTGTGAGATCCTGCCCAACTTTGACCCTGAAAGCTGTCTTTGCCTCCAGCTACATTTCCAGATGACCTTCATTTCAGACTCATTTTAGAAATGTAGACATTTTGCTCCTGGGCCACTTACTCTTTGCCTCTCTGCTTAAACTTCAAGAGTATAAAAGGAAAAGTTTGCAAAGATCATTTACAATGTGCCACCCCAAACCTCTGATGTAAGTGATGCAAAGCAGGCTCCAGTGGGCCTTGGTGTCTCTGATGAGAGGAGCAACGTGAATGGGGAGGAAGTGGGTAAGTGAGAAGAGGCCCTGCGGCTGCGGTGGTGACTCTACCAGCAAAGTCAGCACCTACAGACTGATGAAGGCAGCAAATGAGCTTGTGTAGTGCTCCACAGTGAAGCTGCCCTACCTGTGAGCATCAGGAGGGCTGACGAGCCAAGTTTCTGCACACTGTGCACTGCTAAATGCTGTCAGTGACACAGGCATGCTTTAAAGTCAGGCGACTGTTTCTTGCAGGACTAAAGCCTCTGCCTCACTCTCACCTGCTCAATGCTTCCCCTCACTGCCATGCTTTGATCCAAATTCTTCTTGTGAGGGGACTCCCCATTACATTCTTTTTTCTACTTTAACTTAATTCCCAGTGGCAGGATGTCCACAGTTCAGCTTATACCCTTAAAATATAAAAACAAAACAAAAAAGTCATCATTATCATCAAAATAATTTTTAAAAACAGTTCCCCACCTCTGACAACTTTGGCTTGGATTTCTTTACAATGCTGCAGCTTCTACCCACTTCTTACCTAGTGTTTTCATTTATCTTCTTTGGTGCCCTTTTCTTTGTTCTTCCTTTTGGGCCAATCTATTGACAGCCACCCTGCAAAATGGCAAGGAGGTGAATTTCCTTTCTTATAAATTCATCCTCAAAATAATTGCATGATTGAAACAGTTGTGGGCCCTCTATCAAGAGTAATCAGCAATGTGCTTTGAAGCCTGGGGTCTGCTGACTCTCTGATGGCACCCGGGACCATGTTTATCTCCATTTATATGATTCAGCCACCACTCTGCCTCACTGGGTTCCCTGATGTTAGATTGCTTTGGGGTCATTTGGGAGAGGAAGATCTACCACCAGAGCTTCAAGTTAGTGTGACAATTCTCCATTGAACTCAGACAAGAGACTGACATGCTGACTTGCCAGGCAGCAATTAGTGACTACAGGACTGAAGTGGTTTCCAAGATTCAGGATTTGCCTAGTAGTTGTAAGAGGTAACAGCCAACAGGAGAAGAGGAGACCCAAACCCAGACTATGCTGTGAAGTGTAGGGCATGACTGGTATTCTAAGGATGGTAGTTTCCACATTTTTGTGGCTTGTGAATCACTTTGGCAGGATAAAATTTCCCAAGGGCCAATTTACCCGACCGATTGCCACTTGCCAATGCAAAACCAAATAAACATACATATGTTTATTGGGAAGAAAACCAAAGCTTTGGAGAGGACAGGGACAATGTCTTTGGATCCCCAGGGCCTAATGGTCTCAAAAAATATTCACTGAGGTCATCTGATTCCTCTGAGAGGCTAAGCATACATAATTTTCCAATCATTTTGGTCTTGGTACTATATTCAGAGAGTGAATCTCTGTGTTAAGTACAACCAGGTGATGGACAATGGGTGGACTGAATTTTTCATTTTTATCAAGCATGGTATGGAAGAAGCAGCAGTAGCCTGACCTTCTCAACTGCTTGGAATTCATGGATTAATTTACTGATGATTTGTTAAAGATGTTTCTGTCTTGGTAGGTGAAGAAAGGAGGAACTAAAGTGGTCACCCAAAAAGCCAGAAATCCAAACACTATTACAGGCCAAAGTCTTGGCCTAAGAACAAAGAAAATTAGGCAATAGGATTGGGCTGTGCCTTTCTGAAGTCATGTCAGCAGTCTCCTGGGCCACAGCTTTGGCTTGCTCAGATGCAATTTGTTCAGGCAGTGCAGCTGGGGGCAGCAGGGCTTCAGCTACAAAAGTGTTAGCTGGTAAGAGAAAATCAAAATAATCCCCATTAAGTTCCCATTATCTTAAAAATGAGAAACTCTAATGAGAGGCTTCCAGAGCAAGCTGAGCAGCAGGAGGGCACCTCTGATGGATGCTGTCCTCTGTAAGGATGTCACTGTCGTCACCAGGGGCAAGCTGAGGGCCCAAATGCCTCTGCGCAGTTTCCCTGAAAGCAGCCAAGATTGATCAGGCACCCCAGGACTCAGGAGCCATAAGAAAAGACAGAGAAGCAGGCCAGAAGCAAGGCTGGCATGGAAGGAGACCCTTGACCTGAAGGGTGATCATCTTTAACCCTGAATTCTGTTGACTGTTTCTCAGAAACTCTCTCTGAATCGATTTAACTTTTATAGTCCTGGATTCTTTTAGGTGTGGTGTTGCCTAAAGACAGGTAAAATGCCCCCAAAGGGAATTCCTTACCTCTATGGTTCTAAAACTGGGTTCTCGTCATATTTCAGGATGAGGAACCTTTAAAAAAAAAATGCCTTCATTCTCAGAGCACGAAGAACCTTTTATAAGAAGAAGGTAGCTGGAGAATGCTTATTCTCCTGGCAAATAGCAACTGTGGAAACACTATTTTCATATAGACCTGGCAAACAGCTTCCAGTATTTTCTGTCCAAATACTACATCTCCTCACCAGCTTTGCATATATCTTGGCACTGCACGGCCCAGTAGTACCACATCATTTCATGGCACTGAGCCAAGAGTGTGCCCAGCCGTGCTTAGCACCATACAGGGAGTCTCCAGGGCCCTCCAAGCTCCCGCCACCACACTCTTACTGGAGCAGAAGGGGAGATTATCAGGCAGCAAGTCACGGTGTTGTTATTATTACCCTGATGTGTAATAAATCTGTGTGGTGCAATAAATTAAGACAAGGCTCTGTTCTCACTTTACAGGCTGCCGATAGTTTTATTGTAACAGCTCAAAGATGTGAGTTTTCCTTTTTAGGCAGAGTAGAGGAAGCTGTGAAATTTGAAGAGAGAACAAAAGCATACTCGAATGTAGTTTGTAAAACAGGTATTGTACAAGAACTGGCTCATCAGGACATCCAGCACCTAATGTTTTTCTATTTAATGATATTAGAGAACAGTGAGGCCTTACAATGGCCACAAGAGTTCATTTGAATTCATTTTCATATCAATGTCTCACTGCTGAGTTCTGCTGAGCTGACCTCTTGCACTAGACTTACAGTGCTTTCTTTTGGTGATAAACCTGAGCGATTTTAAGATCACAAATTGGTTCTGGAACTCATTAAAGTCAGCAAATGAGCATTAAAAGATACTTGCACAGGCTGAGTTTGTGCTAATCTGTCTATTTAGGCAATTACAGCTCAGAGGATGAACAGAGGGGCAGTGAGAAAGAACCCTCCAACTCCCAGCAAGATGATCCATTTCAGATGTCTGTCAAGGATGCACATGCCCTGGCTTTTCTTCCTTTACACCTTGAACCCTGGGTGCAGGAGGCAAGGGAAGGATTTGAGAATGCTTCACCTCTACCCTTTGCCAGGTTCAAAGCCCAAGTGAGACCTTCAATCAGGTCCCTGGCACACCTGACACTTCGTTATTATTATTTTTTTTTATCAAAAGCCCACTTCTTTGGTAGCAAATGCTATTTCTATTCTCTGTTTTAGAACTTGACCCTTACTTTTTTTTTACTCAAATGTTAGTCATTCAAGATTTCTTAACCCTTTGGTTACAGAGTCTTCCATCTTTTTCTTCTGTCTTCATCTAGGCTCATAGGTTATTTCTCCCTAAACTAGACACACTGGGTGCTGGTGCTCCGCTCTGTGTCATTGTAGCCCCTGAACAATGGGAGGCTATTGAGCACAGAGTTGATATTCAATATGTAAATATTGATTGACTTTTTTTTGTTTTTTGAGATGGAGTCTTGCTCTGTCGCCAAGGCTGGAGTGCAGTGGTATGCTCTCGGCTCACTGCAACCTCCGCCTCCTGAGTTCAAATGATTCTCCTGCCTCAGCCTCCTGAGTAGCTGGGATTACAGGCACGCACCACCATACCCGGCTAATTTTTGTATTTTCAGTAGAGACGGGTTTCACCATGTTGGCCAGGCTGGTCTCAAAATCCTGACCTCATGTGATCCTCCCAAAGTGCTGGGATCACAGGCATGAGCCACCACATCTGGCCTGATTGACTTTCAAAATTGCCTTCTAGTTTATTCTGTAACCACCAGCTCTACTAATTTAGTTTAACATCATTCACGTACTGCCCTGAAAAACTATATGCCCCTTATGACCTTACAGCCAAAACTGATTGACTCCCTTGGTAATCCTCCTTGCAAAACCCTAAGACTCACCCCCTCACTCTTCCTTAGAAAAATACTATATTCCTTTGCTTGAGTCTCATTTATTAGCAGCAAATGCTAACACAGGAAACTTCATTCTCTGAGTTTACATATTCTTGTGAATTCTATTTTTCTCTCTTATTTTTCCCCTAATACAGTCTACCCCTGGCCAATCTATAACAATCCTAATCAGTAGAAACTCTGGAAAAACTGAGGTCATAATTTCTGAATCTGGTTTGAATTTGGAATTTGCTCCCTCAGCTCAAAATTAATATTGTAAATTTACTGGAAATGTGTTTTCTACTTTTCGGACTCAGCTAGTAGTTTTATACACAAAGTTTGCTATCTGGCTTAACTAGTTACTGAAAGAAAAAGGACATCTCCAGCTCCTTTTCTGGCCTTTCTCCTATCCCACTACTTCCCTCCACCCAATACACACACACACACACACACACACACACACACACACACACACACACACACACACCCAACACCAGTCACTGAAGATGGGGAAGATGGAGTTCTTCCTTGAATTCCCCTTAGGTTGTATCATTGTTTGGAAGTTATTGGTTCTTATCCAAAAGCAGACGTGGACAGAGTAAGGAGTTTTAGCTCAGCCATATAAAGTAGCATAAGCCCCAGGCTTTAATCTTTCTGTAAGGCTGCACTGGTATATAGTCGTTCTTCTATTGAATGTAATAGATCCATATTAACAAGCATTTATTGAGTGCTTACTTTGAAAACCAGTACTGTATTGTCCCTTATATTATCTCATTTAACTTAATTATTGCTCTTTAAGGTAGTATTCCCATTTTATAAATGCGAAAGCAAATATTCAGAAAGTGACTTGTACTGAATGGAAGAAACATATTTTTTTTTTATTCCAATCCCATTGCCCTTTCTTCTTGTTTGATTTTTAACTTTGTGGTAATAGAGCTCTATTACAAGAACTGGAACTGTCTGTACAGTCGGTTATTCTTAAATGATCTACACAGAGTGCAGAAGTCCTATTACAACAAATCCTATTACAACAAATCCACTGTAACAAAACCTCTTTCTAAGAAAATCCCATTCTAGAGCTGTCATTGGCTCCTAACTTTTATCTAGTAAACATTCAAGGAATATTTTGTAAAAGTTTACCCAAATTTCTCACTGGAAATTTTGGGCTTAGGATGGCTTCAAAATTGGGTTCAAGTATCAGGCACTAAGGGAAGGAACAGGAAACCTGATGATATTGTACAATGTTTGGTGTGTATTCCTTTATACCATAAATAGTGAGTCTAAAAGTTGTGTTAGCTCAGTTTGTTGTAAAGTGACGGTACCATGGAAATAGAAGGGAATAAAAAGCTCCACTTTAGATTTTTTTAAAGTTACTTGAATCATAATGTCAATTTAAAAAAAGTAATTTGCTTAATGAATAACGGTTTATCTTTCCTATAAAAATAGCTAATAGTTTTTGAGCGCTTATGCTGTATCAGTTAACATTGTAAATTTTTAAATGTATTATTTAATCTTCACAACAACCCTGTGAAGTAAGTGTTATCCTAATTTTACGCACAAGGGAACTGAAGCTCAGAACGGTTAAATAATTTGCCCAAGGTCACACACCTGGTAAGAAGCAGGATCAGAATTTGAACTCATGCTGTGTGACTCCAGAGGCTACATGTTTAACCACACTTAGGGTTGCCAGATAAAATATAGTTACACTTGATTTTTGGATAAACAAATCCTAAATATTTCATGGAACATATTTTTACTAAAAGCACATTTTTTGTTTATCTAAATTCAAATTCAACTGGAGATCCTCTATTTTTATTTGCTAAATCTAGCAACCCTAACCACATTATTCTGCCTTCTGTAAATTCAGATATCCATATATTTGGGTTGGTTAATTTGCAGTTTACACGTGCTTGAGTGTTTTTTTTTACAGAATAAATGATGTTAATTCACATCTACAAAGCTAGGCTTCTGGATTTCTCTTTCCCTCCATTTATTGAAGGGCGGGTTGGTCTGATGCCAGTCTTCTCCCTGATAGTGCAGCTAAGTGCAAGCTTTTCTCTTCTGATAAGAAAAGACTTCACTTACTGTTGGCACATTCTGGCCTTCTGCCTACACTGGGCTCTCTCTCCAGTGGCCAGCTGTGTCTTGCCTGGTGCTCATCATTATCCAACTTCCTTGCCTCAGGAATCCTTGACTCTTTCCAACATTTGCAGAGGTGCATGGCTGAGTAGCAGCTTCCTTCCAGACAACAGTGTTCACAGAAGGAAAGAGAAAAGAATCAGTGGGCTAGAACTTAGAAGAACTTTATATATAAAGTATGTTGAATAAAACATATAAATAGGCAATATATACACCACCAAATGAACAACTCTTGTTTCTCCATGGGTATCTTCCACTCTGATTTAGCTCTCTCACAATGCACAATATGCACCTGCCTGTATACCTTCTTTCACCACTCGGATCACCTAAGCTGAAAATATAGAAACTGTTTTCAATGGCCATCTAGAAACCAACTGTATTGCCGCTCAAATCACACAATGCATTAAAAAACAAATATAAAAGCCTTTGGAGTTGGCTGATCTTTATCATCTTTTAACAATGTGAATAACGGAAAAGTAATTGTCTATTTACAAACCTGGATGTTTATAGAATTACCTCTATAGTCAAGATCTTTTAAATATTTCAAACAACCTGAATTTCTATAACCCAAGAATAGAATAATAGCAATAGATATATTTATTATAACATAAAAATAACATTTTGTCAGTATGTGCCAGTCTCTATGAAGAGTATTGTCCATGCATTCTCTCTCTTAGTTTTTACCAAAGTACTACAAAATTTTATACTCTTTTTAGTATCAGATGACAGACAAGAACACTGAGGCTACAAGAGGTTAAGTAATTTGTCCAAGGCTGGACAGCTAGTGGCCAAAGCTGCATTTAAAGCTATGTAGCCTCATTCCAGGGATCATATACTTAATTACTGCATAACAATACCTCTACATCATAAGATCAGTGGTAGATAGCGCCTTTTTGGTGAAAACGTAGGGTTTTGGTTTTTTTTAAGTTTTAAATCTGTTGCAAGCTCTTTTTCTTTTTTTTTTTTTGAGACAGAGTCTCACTCTGTCACCCAGGCTGGAGTGCAGTGGCACTATCTCGGCTCACTGCAAGCTCCACCTCCCAGGTTCACGCCATTCTCCTGCCTCAGCCTCCCGAGTAGCTGGGACTACAGGCGCCCGCCACCATGCCCGGCTAATGTTTTGTATTTTTAGTAGAGACGGGGTTTCACCGTGTTAGCTAGGATGGTCTCGATCTCCTGACCTCATGATCCTCCCGCCTCGGCCTCCCAAAGCGCTGGGATTACAGGCGTTAGCCACCGCGCCCGGCCAGCTCTTTCATTTCAAAGGCATGAAGTGTTCTCTTTGTTAAATAGTAAAGAACATCTAGGAAGAGGAGAAGTTGGGCAGTAAGTGGCCAACATGATAGGATTAAATGAAACGCTATGTGACTAGTACATAGCTTATACCTCATGTAACCAACCATAAGACTTGGACAACACCTGGACTGGTCCATGCCGTGATTCACCTAGACAAGGCCACTAATCACTTGCTTGGATATCACAGCAATGTCAAGTTGCCAGAAAGGATTCTAAATGCTTACTCTCACTTTCTTTACTTATCTCAAGGTAAACTGGTCATTTTGTGGGCCAGCATCAACAATCTATGGACCACATTTTGAGTGGCACTAATATAGATAACATCGGTTTAGTTAATTCAAGTATACAAATAACCAGTGAAGTATATAGCTCGCTTATATTCTCTCTCTCTACGAAACACACAGACACATGCTCCTGAATACTTATTCCTGAAACATTTACTAAGAACCTACTATATTCTTGTTACTTTTCTAGGCTCTGAGAATATAGTAATGAATAAACCAAATCAAGTACCTGCTTTCAGGGAACTTAAAATTCTAATTCAACCAATGTCTTAATACCCAAACATCTGGGTACCAGTTTGAGGCCTTGCTAATTAATAGCTCTCCGCTTTTGTGTAAATTCATTTAATCCTTCTAAGCAAGTCTTTCTCTTTACAAAATGAGACCAATAATACGTACTTTAATGTCATCATTGGTAGCATTAGATATTGTGAAAACTGTAAAATCACATACCAATGCCAGGTCACATTTTTATCATGTGCCCTTCTTGAGTGAAGGGACGGTATTTTTCCTGCCTTTGTATCCTTAGCAGGAAGCATGAGGGCTTGCTAAGTAGCAAGCTTAAAAATATATTTTCTAAACATTTATTAGATGGAAGCTTCTTTTTATTGATATGTATCACAATCTTCTTAAAGGCTTCAATTGGTCCTAGAAATGTCTATGCTTTTCCTGTCAGTTCTAAGAATAACGGTGTTCTTTAGCATTACAACCTACAACTGAATTGTAAAAGTGCCCTAAGTTTGGGGAGGAAGAAATTCTCAGCCAATAATAACATGAAAAGAAATGTACCTAGTCTGTTTCTCTTCAAACGTCTGAACTTCATGTTAGAAAAGTTGCTTCCAGGGTATAAAGACTTTCTTTTTGAGGGCTAGTGATGTTACTGTTAGAGTTAGACAGGGGTATGGATGCTCTACAGATTTCATGAAAGTGCATAACTACATTCAGTGGCTATTTGAAGAGTACCTTATTTTATAAGGTGCCCCTTATACTGCAAGGGACATTAGCATAATTAAAACACAGTGACTTGCAAGGAATAATATTTAGTAATGAGAATAAAATGAATACACAAAATGCACTATAAAGCAGCATATAAGTGCCATAGGTGAGGAATGAATAGGAACTATGGGACTTCAGAGGAGGGCTCCACTTAGGAGCTGCAATATGAGACAGGCCTTCAAGGATTTCAACAGATTTTAGGTTTGATAGAGGGAATGGAAGGCATTTGTCGCAGGCAGAGAGGTAACTCAATAAGTTGACTCCTTTGTAAAAAGTTAGTAGGAGTTACAGCAAGTAGTTTGATATACGTGTAAGGGTATAGTGAAAGGTAAGGCTAGAAAAGTGGGATGGAGATACACAATTGGGCAAGTGCCAGATTGAGCAGTTTGTACTAAATTTGATGGGGAACTACTGATAGTTTTTAAAATAGGGTGGAGTCATGATCTGGACAATGCTTCAGGAAGATGGTTTTGGCAAGAACACAAGACGGACTGAAGGGAAGGCAACCAAGCAGGAGACCAAAGAGGAGATCACAGCAAAAGTCTCGACCTAGGTTAACCAATACCTGACCTAGGGTCGTGGCAATAGAGCTAGAGAGGTGGGGGCAGCTGGAAGGGCCATTGTGTAGAAAGTATAGTATTTATACCTGTGCAGTCCAATATAGCAGCTCCTAATTAACGCTCTTTAAATGCAACTTTAATTAAAATTAAATAGGATTTAAAATTCAGGCCAGGCGTGGTGGCTCACGCCTGTAATCCCAGCACTTTGGGAGGCTGAGGCAGGCAGATCATGAGGTCAGGAGATTGAGACCATCCTGGCCAACATGGTGAAACCCCGCCTCTACTAAAAATAAAAAAATTAGCTGGCCGTGGTGGCCTGCGCCTGTAGTCCCAGCTACTCGGGAGGCTGAGGCAGGAGAATCGCTTGAACCTGGGAGGTGGAGGTTGCAGTGAGCCAAGACCGTGCCACTGCACTCCAGCCTGGTGACAGAGAGAGACTCTGTCTCAAAAAAAAAAAAAAAAAAAAAAAATTTTAGTTCCTCAGTTGCATTAGCTGCATTTAAAGTGCTCAATAGCCATATGTAACTCCTGTATTGGACTATGCAGATAAAGAACATTTCCATCACAGTGCAATGTTTATTGAACAGTGCAGCTCACTATGCTTTAGGGACTAATTAGGCACAGAATGAGGAAGATGGATTAAAGGAGGCTTCGGTTTGGCAGCTGAGTGACTGAGAAAGGTAGTGCCATGAACAGAAAAGAGGAAGTCAGGAAGAGGAGGAGCTGGATTTAGGAAGAAAGGTGTTTAGTTTCTGTCAAATACTAGGCCAGATAAAGTGTCTACACAAATCATCAGATATCCCTGGTGAAAGGAAAGGGCAGGGAAAGCAAAGTGCCCATTGGGTTCTCCCAAAGCTTGTAAAGGAGCCCTGGGAGGATTTAATTGGTTTATCTCCTCCTGCACTCAGTTTCTCCTGTTTGTGCAGCTCCCTGAAGATTATGAGTGGGCAGTCCAGTTCCTCAACCTCTCCAAACCAATGGTTCACATATACCGTGATGAGGACAGAAGCCCAAGGGCTTTGCTGTTTCCTTAGCTCCTTGGAGCCAGCCTGAACCTTTTTCTCACAGATGCTTTGTGCTTCCTGTCCCCTAACCGCCTTACTCACCCTTCCCCATGCTCAACTTTTGGAAAGTCCCCTTGGCCTCACTTGTTTGATTACTTCCTCTCAAACTACTTCTCACAGGGATCACACCAAACCATTGACTCTACCAGTTTTTACTTGCCCTCTCTTCCCTCCCAGCTTAAATTCCAAGGTCTATCACTATAATCACTCCCTTACATAATACTCCTACCCCTCTCATAGGCTTTCCCCAGCAAAACTCAGACCTGGTCAAATACAATTCTCCTCCAACCCCCAAGCAATGGAGTGTGGCTGGAGGAGAATCACACGGCCTTGCTGAGTGGTCTCACTTTAATGTATGATCATCAACTCAAGAGGGCCCTCAGCACTGTCCATGCTAAGCTTCTCTAGTCACTTTTCCACTCTTCAAGGAGATTATTTCTCACCTTCTTCTATCATCTCCTTTAATAGCCAACAGCTTTTCATTGCATAAAGAACAGATCTTACCTCATCAATCCCAGTGAGGCAGCCAGTACATATGGCACTCAGTGGAAACTGGGAAAAGGTCCATACGTGTGTGTGTGGGTATGCATGTGTGTGTATGTGCATGTGTGTGTGTTATATGCAGGATGCTAACATGCACCACCTCTCCTGGTGAAGCAATCAGAAAAGTACCCCTTCCTCCAAGCTGATGTGACCCCACCAAGGCACGTGGCTTTGTGGGCAAAACAAGGGCTACATTTCAGCTCCTACCTGCCGCCTCTGCTCTGCAGGGGCCTGAGCGTGCCACCACCAAATGTACTGCCTAATCTATCTGCTTCTGCACCCAGACACTCCACCTTCTCTCCAGAAATAGTGTGTGAATGCATTCCCTTACTCCTATCCTAGGCCAACCCTTTCACTTCTGTGCTAGATCCAATTGCTTCTCACCTATTTGAGGACACTCTTTCTCCAGTTGTCTCCTCTTGCCTTCTGTGTCATCAATTTTACCTCTCTTACAGAGTCTCGCTCTCAACAGAGTCTCGCTCTGTTGCCCAGGCTGAAGTGCAGTGGCGTGATCTTGGCTCACTGCAAGTTCCGCCTTCCAGGTTCATGCCATTCTCCTGCCTCAGCCTCCCGAGTAGCTGGGACTACAGGAGCCTGCCACCACGCCTGGCTAATTTTTTTTGTATTTTTAGTAGAGATGGGGTTTCACCGTGTTAGCCAGGATGGTCTCGATCTCCTGACCTCGTGATCCACCCGCCTTGGCCTCCCAAAGTGCTGGGATTACAGGTGTGAGCCACCACGCCCGGCCCAATTTTACCTCTCTAAAGAATCATTCCAGCTGGGCGCAGTGGCTCACACCTGTAATCCCAACATTTTGGGAGGCCGAGGCGGGTGGATCACCTGAGGTTGGGAATTCGAGACCAGCCTGGCCAACGTGGAGAAACCCCGTCTCTAATAAAAACACAAAATTAGCTGGGTGTGGTGGCACATGACTGTAATCCCAGCTGCTTTGGAGGCTGAGACAGGAGAATTGCTCGAACCAGGGAGTTGGAGGTTGCAGTGAGCGGAGATCACACCACTGCACTCCAGCCTAGCAACAGAGCAAGACTCCGCCTCAAAAAAAAAAAAAAAAAAAAAATCATTCCAGCATACTAAAATGAGAAAAAGCATTTCTCATCTTAAAATATCCTCCCTTGATCTCAAGTACCTCTCTGGTTACTGCCCTTTTCTCCTTCAAAGCAAAGCCTCTCAAGAGCTGTTTAGAACATTTTCTCTTCCTCACCTCCCATCCTATTAACATACCCTAATCAGACTTTCTCCCCTATGACTCCACTGAAACTGTTTTCATCAAGGTCATCAGCAACTTCATCAGGCCACATCCAGTGTTCAAATTCTCAGTCCTTATCTTACTAATTTCAGCAGTATCTGATAAGACTCTTCACTCCCTCCTTCCTGAAACAATTATCTTGTTTTCCAACGCTTCACCTTCTCTTGGTGTTTCTCCTGCCCTGACTGGTAGCGCCTCCTTTTCTACTTAACCTTCAAGTGTTGGAGTGCCTCTTGGTCCTTTCCTTCAGCTATCTCCCCTCCCCATGTGATCCTAACTAGACTTAAGACTTAAAAAGTATCTATGTGCTAATGAATCCCAAATGTATCTCTCTAGACTCATATATCAATTGTTTATTCAATATCTCCATTTGGATGTATAACAGACACCTTAAACATAATATGTGTAAGAAAAGACTCTTGATTTCCCTATCCCCAAATCTGCTCCTCCATTTCATTAAGTGGCACCGCCATTAACTCAGTCATCAGGCCCGAACCTAAGAATCAACTCTTGATTTCTTTTTGTTCTTTCACACACTATGCCCCAAATCCAAATCCATTCCAATCAAAATGTATCTAAATAAAATAAAATAAAATAAAATAGCCTTCTTCTCATCCTGTCCGTGGCCACCAGGCTAGTTAGTCCAAGCTATCTTACTGGTATCCGAAGGACATCCGTGCTTCCCCATTGTGTATTTTACGCACATCAGCAAGACTAACTTTTAACAATGTGAATCAGATGCGGTCATTCCTCGGCTCACCCTTCTTTCATGGTTTCCCGTTCCTGTTATAATGGCCCACAGGCTTCACTGGATCTGGCCACTGGCCCGCCTCTCCGAGCCTAGCTGGTTCTGCTCTCAGGCTGGCTGACGCTGCTCAGCCATGCCGGCCTTTCACTGTTTCTGCAACATGGCAGGCGTATCCCCACCTCTGGGTTTATGGCTGATTTTCTCTCAGCTTGGAAAGGCTATTCCTCCTCCCGGCCCGCGTGTTTGCAAGACTTATCCCTTCATCCCGTGTTTATGCGCTCAAAGGTCTTCTTTGAGAGGCAGTATCTCACCAGGTGTAAAGTCACCCTATCCTCTGCTTTATTTTTCTCCACACCACTTATCACTACCTGCAATTTTTGTCACTTGTTTGTTGTCTGTCTCCCCTCTCCCACTCCACTAGCATGCAAGCTGCAAGAGGGTCTTTGCCTGTCTATGACTTTATCCCTCTGCGCTTAGTTAGAACAGCGCCTGGAACCTAACAGGTGCTCAATTAGGGCTTGTCGAATGATTGCGTTCCCTCCAAATTCTCTTCTTGAATCTTTGGACCCTTCCTCATTTTTTTTCCGGTCTTACCCACCTCCCATCCCGCCCTACGCAAAGCTAAAACTCCCCGCCCCTTCCCGGTAGTTCCAGGCTTTCCCGGCTCCAGTGTGCGCGGCTCCTTTAAGCGGACTCCGGAACGCCGTGAGGAAGGCGGGGCCGAAGCCCAGCCAGCGCCAACTTGGAGGGGCGGGGCAAAACCAGGGGGCGGGGCCTGCGTGGTGCGTGCGTGCGCGTTCTGGAGGAGGCGCTGCCGCCGCTCCCGAGGCCGCCGCCGCCGCCGCTACCGCTGCTGTCGCCGCGCAGAGCCGGAGCAGGAGCCACGGCCGAGAGGAGGGAGGAGGAGGAGGAGGAGGTGGAGGAGGTGGAGGAGGTGGAGGAGGCGCCGGACCGGGGGGGTGAGTAAGGGGCGGGGAGCTCCAGACGGCCCCAGAGGGAGCGGGGGGCGCGGGTCGGCCGAGCCGAGGGTGAGGCGGCTCATGTCGCCGGTCAGTCGCCTGGCTCCCCCTTCCTCCTCCGCGTTCCATCGGTGTCCGGGGCGGCGGCCCGGGGGCCTGGCCGGCGGGAGAGGCCGGAGATCTGGGAGGCCCGGCCGCCGCCAGGGCCAGAGCCAACCACGCCCGCGGACCGACCCGGTCGACTGTAGGCCTGCGGGAGACCGTCGGGAGGGGCCCCGGCCGGCTGTGGGAGAGAAAGAGGACATTGTGTCCCCCACCCTTCAGCTCCCCGAGGTGTCATAGCACAAGCCCATTTCCCTCGCCGTCTCCCCAGACACAGTGCCCTCGTACCTCACTGCCTGAGAGAAATAGAAGGTTGGACATCGCTGCCTTCCTCCTCTTGCATGTCCCCTGTCTAGGGTCAGAGCTTCCTTCAAACCCAGCTCTCCCTTTTGGGCCCGCGGGGGCGGGGGGGAGGGACACACGGGGAACGGGGTTGGAGGGTTGGGTGAATTCTCTGTCCTCTGCTGTAAAAGTGCGGGTAGACTGGAGCATTGCTGTCTCCGGGCTCACTTTTGTCAGGGTTCAGGGTCTCCCTTTCCTTCCTTTATTCCCCCAGTTAATAGGGCTGACATCTACATCCCACTCCACCTTCCAGCCCCTTTCCCGCCTTCTTTACCCTCATGTCTTCCGTAGCTTACCATGTGTTCGCCTTTTCAGTGTTACTTTTCATGGGTCTCTGCTTCTTCCCTGAATTTTGTTAGGGAAGAGGTCACGGTGTGATTCTTGTTATCCTTCAAACTAGCGGCTTGGTAAGAGTATCTCTTGCCCCCTTAATCAGGAAGTTAAGGACGGTGTCTTCAGCCGAGTTGTGTAATTTACTGCTACGGGGAGAAGATGAGAGGAAGACATTTGTGCCTACAAAATGGGATCTCCTCTTAGGGCTGAGAACCAGAGTTTAGGGAACCTTTGACCTCTTGGAAAAAGAACTGCCATTGAGGAGTAATGCATTCTGTTTTGGGAGGGAAAATCATTTTGTTACTTCTTTGAAGGGAGGAGGTATAAGAAATGAAATAGAATAATAGAGCAGAAGGTGAATGAGCCACAGCCCTACAGGTAGCCACTCTTCTTCTTAGGTGGCGGATGATGTTTTTGTTTTGATTACAGTAAGAGTAAAGTATCAGCTCTTAGATATAACTTAGGGCTCCTACCTTCAAAAGCATGAAGGGCCGTCTTAGAAGAGATGCTGCTGGAAACAGGATTTGGAAACTTTCTTTGGGTTTCCTGTCAGAATGTGTGGGGGTGGACATGCCTATGTGTAGTTTTTCTTTCCTTGTGATGTAATTTATTTCTGTGATACTTTGACATAATAAGCATTAAATTAGGCCCCAGACTTTGTCTTTATTATGCTTTCCTGTAACGTTGTTTTGAAATCATATAGTTCGATATTCTTTTGTAGCGTGATATTTCAGTGAATCCTGTCTAATTTTCTATGGCCTACTTCAGATAAGATTAGCTGTTAGGTGTTGAGGATCATACATGTTAGGTATTTGTTGAATGAATTGAATGATTACAAAGATGAGTCTAGTTATTAAATCTTCTGTCCTTTTGAGAGGTACCCTATATTAGGATATTGCAGTCCATTTCCAGTTAGTAAGATAGTAATTCTTAACCTTTTCTAGGCCACTGACACCTTTGAGAATATGATGAAATATATAAACTCTCTCCCCAGAATAAAGTTAATAGGCATTTATTCACAAAATTTTGCGTTAGTTTTAGGGACCCTCTGAGGCCAACCATGAACTTATGTCTTAGAAGTGAACTGGATGGAATCCCTCAGTGTTACACAGTTCCATATTAAAACAGCTCAGAAGCCTTTGTTCACTTTTTGTATGGCCTCAAGAAGGACAGTATCTACACTTAATATACCCCAGAAGACAGGTATATTCATATACGTTGTTCCTGTAGTACTTCTGAAAATGAATCCCAAGGAAATATTCCAAAAGAAAGAAAATGTTGTATATGCACATGTTCGTTTAATTATTTTAATAGATGGGAAGAAAAGGAAACTACTTGCCCAACAGCAGAAAGATACACAATTTTGCAATCACTGAAAAAGGTTAGAAATGAAGATTATTAATCTCCTAATTGATCTTCCAGCTTCCACTCTTTCCCCTCCACCCCAAGTTGATTTCCACACAGCAGCTACAATGATGCTCACAAACTTCAGAACAAGTCTCTCTTCTATTCAAAACCCTCCAGTGTTTTCCCATCTCATTCACAGTAGAATCCAAAGTTCTCACCATGGCCTACAAGCCTTACAGCTGCCCAGCTATTTCCCTAATCTCAAGCCCCTTTACTTTTCCTCTTGCTTACTGTACTCCAGCCACACTGGCCTCCTACATCCCAAAAAGGTCAAATACACTGAGGTGTCTGCACTTAATGTCCTCTCTGCCTGTAACCTTTTTCCCCAAGGCAGTATATATCCCTCACTTCTTCGGGTCTCTGCACCAGTCTCAGGTCTTCCCTTACTACCCTTCCCTGCCACTGTTTCTGTCCTCTCACCCTACCTTATACTCTTAGGACTAGGTTGTACTGATTTTGACAGCCACAGTTGTTGACAAACATTCCATGGTAATGTCGCTTGTATACTTGCATTGGACATTATTGTTTAACCTTTAAAAAATAATGTCAGTCATAAAAAGATAACTTTCAGATTGTTAAGTTGAATTTTTCAATAGCTCACGTTTAAATTTTGGATGTTAGCTTACCTCTCTTCAACATTTAACTACAGGATGCTAATTGTTGGATACAGAGATGAATTAGACAGGGTCTCTGCCCTCAGGGAGTTTCACAGTCTGTCATTGTTTGTATTGTAATAGTTAAGTTACTCCAGATCTTGCCACTGTTTAGTGTTACCCATGAACTTTAGTGTATGGTTGATGATATTTTATATAAAATAGGGATTAGACATCCAGATTTTCATGTTGGTAATTGTTTTTTTTCCTTACAAAGGGATATTTTTAAAAATTAAATTTTTTTTGAGATGGAGTCTTGCTCTGTCATCCAGCCTGATGTGCAGTGGTGCAATCTTGGCTCACTGCAACCTCTGCCTCCTGGGTTCAAGCGATTCTCCTGTCTCAGCCTCCCCAGTAGCTGGGATAACAGGTACCCACCACCACGCCCAGATAATTTTTTTTTTTTTTTTTAAATCGTTAGTAGAGATGAGGTTTCCCCATGTTGGCCAGGCTGATCTCAAACTCCTGACCTCAAGTGATCCAGCCACCTTGGCCTCCAAAAGTGTTGGGATTACAGGTGTGAGCTACTGTGGCTGGCAACAAAGGAATTTTTAATGGTATCTGTAATTTGTTTAATTTCTGTTTTGTATGATGCTTTTAGAATTTTATAGTTGTGACCGCCCCATGTTTTGTTCTTTGCAGTAAATTGTGTAGGTACTTAGTTGAAGACTCACAGTTGCATTTTTTAATTGTTGTAATTCTTTATAGTTCAAAAAAGAGACTTTTTTTTTTTTTTTTTTTTTTTTTTTTGAGACAGAGTCTTGCTCTGTCACCCAGGCTGGAGTACAGTGATGTGATCTCGGCTCACTGCAACCTCTGCCTCCCAGGTTCAAGGGATTCTCCTGCCTTAGCCTCCTGAGTAGCTGGGATTACAGGCATGTGCCACCACACCCGGCTAATTTTTGTATTTTTTTTTGGTAGAGAAAGAGTTTCACCATGTTGGTCAGGCTGGTCTTGAACTCCTCACCTCATGATCCGCCCGCCTCGGCCTCCCAAAATGCTGGACTCCTGCGGCTGAGACTATTGTTTTTGTTAAATAGGTCAACATTGAAATTTTATTTGGTTTATAGGGGATGATGACACCAGCCAGTTTTGATAGAAAACTATACCACTGTGAGGGCTTTGCCCAGAATTTCTGGTTCTGGAACCTAGATGGCTTGATTTGGCATGGGTGGGGAGCTTTGACATCTACACAAGGGAGTGGGTTGAATCACTTGAGTTACTTGAAAGCACCTTGCTCTGTTTCTGACATGTGATAGGGACACTGTATATGTTCATTGAACCTCAGATCACTTCTAATCTCGTGATTCTAAAATTCTCTTATTTTAGTTGGTCAATGAAAATAACTAATGTAAAGCATTTATATTTTAATATTGGGATACATTTGAAATTGTGAATGTAAGTTTACTTGTTTATAAT
Source organism: Gorilla gorilla gorilla (assembly GCF_029281585.2). Classification (NCBI taxonomy): domain Eukaryota; kingdom Metazoa; phylum Chordata; class Mammalia; order Primates; family Hominidae; genus Gorilla; species Gorilla gorilla. Next base: position 127,261,935 of record NC_073224.2, on the reverse strand, counting down.
GTCCCTTTTCAAATTAATTGGTTATAACAATTAATTGATTACATCTAATCATTTGTAAGAAGAGTTATGGCCTATTTCCAAGAATTTTTTGCTTATTCTGATGTCATATAATTGCTGCATTACTTAATGCCAGATTCATATCTTATGAAAAAGATTAGCATTAAACAAAAATATTTAAGCTTTAGTATGTTACTGAGACAGATGAACTGTCCATTTTTTCTTTTATTGTGTGCATGAAGTATGGGGATTACAAGCAGTAGTTTTTATGTGCTTTTTAGTTTTTCGTATACAAAGATAATGTTAATATTAGCTCATTTACATTTTGAAACTTTTGTAATAGTGGTATAGATTTGCACTGCATAATTCACATTCTCTCAGTCCCCTGCACACAGTTGTGAGATGACTGGTTAAGAGGGCACTTTGTTTCAAAGTTAAATGATCCAGATGTGTATTGAACCTATAAGCTTAGCTTTGTTCATTATCATGAGGTTCTGATCAACAAAGCAGTTCAACAGAGAACCCTGCCATGCTCTCATTTCCGCTTGAAAATAAGCCTTTTAGAGGTAGAAGGTACAAACATGCATATACACGTGCACCAATAAAAAAAGGAAATTGTGTATGGTTATTAAGGTAGAGTTGAAACAGGAAATAACGTGCTTTTATAAGTGGTTTAAAAATAATTCTTTTAATAAAATTTTCAGAAATACTTGATATACGCATAGAAAATTAAATGTTTTATGAAATAAACTCCAATCAGTAGACAAGTTAATGGCTTTTTTAAAAGCACTAATGACTTATTTACTTAGGCTATATAAATTTAAGTTAGATAAATCTGAAAAAAAATTCTTTATAAATCACTCAAATTTTCCCAGTGTTTCTTACCTCTAACCTATTTAGTTTACACTGGTAGAGTGGTTCAAAGTGTTAAAGTTAACCAAATTTAAAATTAAATATGTAATCATATGTTTTAGTGTCCGAATGTATTTAAATTAGGCCATATTTCATAAGAATAGCAGTATATTAAACTAAAAAAGCTAATAAAAGATACTATTGGGTTAATTAAAACTTGAAGTGCCTTACCTTGAACACCTAGGTGTATACACCTATAACATGTTACTCATTCATGGTTTTTTGCAGTGCAGTGCTATACCCACTTATTCTGGAGGTAAAAGATAATTTTGTTCATGATAGGACTGTGGTTAGCTGTCTTTCGTTTTTTAACTGTTTTCTTTTTTGTTTGTTTTGTTTTTGTCTTTAGAAAAGACAAAACTATAAAAAGAGGCACAAAGAACTGAATACAACTATTTGGACATATCCCAAATGCAGTTTATATGACTCTAAGTAGTGGAAATCTCTTATTGCTGACTATACATTTCAGATACGTCAGATGTGTAATCCAGAGAGTAAATTCACTCACTGTATTTTCAGTGATATTTTAAAATTCATTTATTAGTAGGATCATTGTGTTCTAGACAAGTTGGCTATATTATAAAACATTAAGCAAGCAGGCACTAAGTTAAATATTGTAGCAGTTGAAATTTAACGCTAATCTTTCAGTTTTACACAGTTAACAATCTAGCCCAAATCTATTGATACCTTTGGAACTACCCTTTAAATTCCATCCTATGCTTGTGAAAAGGTTGCATAATTTCTTTTCCTTTTTCTCTCTTCTCTTCCTCTTCTTTCTTTTTCTTTTTCTATTTCCCTTTTCTTCCTTTTTCTTTCACAGAGTCTTGCTATATCACCCGCGCTGTTCTCCACCTCCTGGGCTCAAGCTGTCCTCCCACTTCAGCCTCCTGAGTAGCTGGGACTACAGGCGTGTGCCACCACAGTTAATTCATAATTTCATTAATAGATTTCAGATTCAGTCATTGAACAGATGTTTAAGTAACCCCAAATTAGGCTCTTTGATGGATGCTGAGATGTGAAGGTGTAGTTTCTGCTTGAAGGAATTTATAGTCTAGCAGTTTATTTTGTTTGCCACAGCCTGTCATGTGTTTTATAAATCAGTGTTGTATTTTCATGATAGAGTGAAAATAGAATGATACTCATTTTTTAAGTAAAATAAATTGTGAACATTTCAAATTCTCTTAGTTGGTGAACAGCTATTTTGGTGGTCTTGTTTTCTAACAGCTTATGAGTATTAGACCAAATCAGTTTCCCAGTTGTTTAAAATAGAGTTAAATAAGAATTGTTTGCTTTACTGCCTGTTTTACTTCAGTCCAAGACTTATTTTTTGTAAATAGCTTTTCTGCATATGTATACATACACACACACACACACACACACACACACACACACACACATGCATGTATATACACACGTTGTAGGGAAGTTGTTTCCTGGTTCAGCTAGCAATTTCAATTCTCTGTTTAATGTCAGAAGTTGTTTTGTAGAATGGCATGTTAATATTTTTTTCTACACTGATTAAAATCATCCTTTGCCACTAAAGTCAAGTATCTGCTAGGACAGAAATGTGCAAATAGACAACATGCGTAAATGTGCATTTTTTAGTGACTGTTGTTAGCTTGACAGTTTTATTTTCAAGATCCTCTTCTCTCCCGACCTAATTAATTATGATGTGTTTATAAGGCAACAGTAATATATTTAGTTAGTTTGCAAAATGAGAATAATTTTTCTGGTTTTTCCATTTTTGCATGTTTTGAGTTTGGATTAATTGGACTTGTATTATTCTCAGTAGACATATATAATAAAATAGTCCATTTAACTGTGATTCTTTCTCTTGGAACATTGGCTGACTTTTAGATAGTGAGCCTTGTGCAGTTTTTCATAAATACAGGTACTACTGAGTTTTGGATGACATTCTTTACACAACCTAAAAGTAAAGGTGAGCATAATAGAAGCTGGAAACAAGCTGCTGGGCATAATAGAAGCTGGTAACAAGTCTGACGTTTTCTTTGCACTAGGAAATGTATTTCTTATGCCAAGTAATATGCCCTTGTTAGGTTCAGGATCTTTTTCAGTGGTTATAACTGCTTAAACATTTTTTTTTCTGTTTAAAGTAATTCATGTTATACTGTGGCAAATTTTGAAAAAAATGTTAAGTGTGAAGAATAAATTGAAAACATCCATGATCCTATCATCCAGAAAAAATTACTACTGATACTTTAATATACATTTTTCCAGTTTATTCCTTGCATGTACGGATTTTTTATTTATTTATTTTTTTTTACGAAACTTAGAATTGTAACTTTATATATACTGTTTTGATCATACTTTTTTTCTTGAATGGGATGTTGGTCTCCTAGTTTGAGACTTTAAAGTTGATTCTTTATAATATTACTGTTTTAAATAACACTGGGACAGACATTTTTTGTACATGTATCTTTGATTGCATCTCTGTTTTTTTTTTTCTTCCTGTAGGATAGATTCCCAGAAGTGGGATAACTGGATCAGAGGGTGATTACCCTGTGTATAAGAGTATGTGTCTCACTGCACCTTCAATGGCATTGAGTAGGTCAGTTTTTACAATCTTTGCCAATGTGATAGATATCTGTTACATTCTTGGGTGGTAATGGCAGAAATCCTCATATTATTAATAATCTGTAAAACCATCATAGTGTATGAAAGAAATTTGCAATTGTCTTCCAAAAAACTTATTGAAATGAGTTTCTTTAAAAATATTTTAGGTGAAAGTAATCTGTGACCAAAAAAAAAATTACTGATTAAAGTTGGAATTTCAGCATTTTTTTTTTTTTTGGAGAGCTAGAATTTTAATGTTCTTTTATTAAAATGACAAACATGAGAAAGCTTGTTTTATAGTATGTAATAAGTATAAATATTATGTAAAACTAAATTATTTCAGATAGATGAGGCGGGTAGTCACATGGTTCTGACTTTGAAAAAACGAAAAAAAATCTGTTAATGTTTAGAGCAGTAGCTCTGGAGTTAGGCAGCCTGGGTTTGTGTCCTTGCTTTGCCACTTACTAAGTACATGATTGGAGGCAACCTGCTAAATATGTGTATGATTTGATTTTTCTGAACCTTGGCTTCCTTATTTTTATAAAAGGAGAATAATATCTACCCCATAGGATTGTTGAGAGGATTAGAATAATGTCTAAGACCACTTGGCACATAGGTATTTAATAAAAACTAGCTATTTTCGTTAAATTTGTTTTTTCTGCCAGTCTCCTCAAGGGCAAGAAATATCTCATTTTTGTGTTTTTGGTTACATGAATAAATACTGAAATGCAAATGGGCTGTGGTGAGCAGTGGCAGCAGGAGGGGAATGGTGGACATTCTTTGTGGTAGGAATGGCATGTGCCAAGATAGAAAGAAAGTTCAGGAGAAGTTGGAGGACAGGTGATTAATTTGACAGAAGCCTAGGCTTTTGTATAGTTAGAAAATATGGAGATAAGGGAGAATTATGGAGATTGGGGCTAGACTTTTAAGCCATTGAATGCTAGGTTGATAAGTGTAGACTTTTTCAGGAGTACAAGCTTTGGTATGTGGAAAATGACTTGATAAAAGCATTCATCGAAAAGCAGATGAATTCGCTTGTAGAGTAAAGAATGAATTGAGGAAGGAAGAGGTTGAAGACAGGGAATCTGGATTAATAGTAACACAGGTAAGGTAAGATCTGAGGGTTTAAAGGAAAACAAGAGGGAGGGTTTTGGAGGAAGTGCTTAGGCTTCATGTTTGTGAAGATCTATACAACCAATCTGGAGATTAAATTCAAAAGAAACAGCCTAGGCTTACATGCAGTTAGGCAGCCTTTGAGAGAAGATGGGACTCAGTACACTTTGGTTGTTACTATTGTTTTTTTAAAAATTGAAGGATAAAACATTCCAAGATTCCTATCATTTCATCAGTAAAAAGCATATATTTATGCTTTTAAAAATATATATGTACAATATCCTGCAGTAATTTTATTTAGTTAGCATTTTGAGTTCTTGGTTAACAGGATATTCTCGCTTTTAGACTTTGTATTTCTGGAGTATTACCTTAAAACTCTTCACTGTAAGGTGAAATTCTTCTGCATGTGGTTTTTGTAGCATTTGTGATTGCTACAGGACTTTAAAAAAACCAGTCGTGTGAGCAGAGGTGATGAGAAGTGAAATACAGACTTCTTGTTTGTTAAGCAGCTTCTAAGTAAAATATAGGAGCAAAAAAATGGGAAATTGTGTGTATGATGTTTAGAAAAACATTACTTTTAGTATTCCTGTTTTCTCTCTCAGCCTTGAATTTTCCTAATTAAAAAAAGAGAGTTTGCAGATGCCATTTTTAGTCATTCTAGTACCTACCTGACTAGAGCTCTACTCATACTTTCCACTTGACTGAATAATATAAAGGAAGTTAGCCAGAGATTGATATTAATAGTATTTCTTTTTGACTGCTAAACTCACATGAACTGTGAATTGTCTGCTCGGTATCTTCCAATGGAGAAAAGAAGCAACCACCAATTTAAAAAAATACAGGCTTGTGATACTTCTAAGGTGTTTGCATTTTTTAAAACAGTGAGTTGTCATACCTTTCTTAATGTTTCTTTTAGTTTCCAAATACTGCCTAAATTCAGAAATAAAGTACTTATTATTTTTATTCAAATCTCTTCCCTTTAAAACTATCCTTGAAAATATTTTTAAATTAATAAGCAAATGTAACTCACAGTGCTTGTAGTGTTGAGGATTGTGTGCGTGTGACTTTTTTTTACAAATACTGTGTTTTTCCTGTGTGAATCTGCAAAAGCCCAGATCTGGTCAACTGAATGAAATTTCATTTGCTAAAGGGATCTCAGATATTCAAAACGATGATTTAATGTCTACAAACTATAAGAGTCTCTTTTAAATAGGTTTGAGGATACTTCTGCCTGTTTGTCCAGCAGAAATCTGAACTACAGTCATTCTCTCCCCATCACTCCTACTCCTTAAACTATAGCTGAGAGAATAGCATAGTCCTTAGTTTGGGCCATTCTGGCCTTGCCACTATGATGGCCTGTTGTCTTACATTTTTAGAAACTTGCTTGCATCTTGACAGAAAAAATAAATTATTAAATTAAGTAGCTAGCAGTTTATGGGATACTGTTATAAGATAGTTCATTTAATTTTTACATGAGGTGACATACGAAGTGTCTGAAATGTGAATAGACTTTTATATGCTTCTATCCTGAAGGATTAAAATAAAACAAAATGAAGTGTACTGGTTGAATAGAATATTATGTACATTTTTCTTTATCAGAAGATATTTTCATACTCCTTTTGAATCAACAATTTTGAATGCTAAATATAAATTCTTGACTAAGAAATCATTCCCTACAGTAATAATAAACAGTTTGGTTAGTCGTCCAACATGTATTTATTGAGTGATTATTGAGTGCTTGATACTATTCTAGGAACCACAGATTTAGCAGTGAATAAGACGTGCTTCCATGGCAATTTTTATACCACTGAAGGGTTGATGATAGTAGAGAGACACAGTAGAAAAACAAGTAAATAAGATAATTTCAGAGGTCCCAAATGCCATGAAGAAACTATAGCAAGATGAAATGATAGAGAATGATGAAAGGGTTTTAAATTGAGTGTTGTGGAAAAGCTCACTGAGATAGTGATATTTAATGTGGCACCCGAATTACAAAATGCCAGACATATAACAGTATATAAGAAGAATGACAGGCAGAGAAAGGGCCCGTTGGTGCAAAGGCCCTAAAGTGGGAAGCAGATCATCATGTTTGAGGAAGAACAAAAAGACCCTTGTCATCACAAGGCTAGGAAAAGCCTGGTAGATGAGGTTGATAGGGAACAGCTCACTGGATATCATTATTTCTCTTTATGGGTAAATGTATGCAACTTGTGAATTTGAAGATGGTGTTACTAATAATACTCATTTAAATCTGTAGGGTAACCAGTAGTTTTTCTAGACATACAGAATCATTAATTCCTGGTCCATAAATTATGTTTTTCCCAGGGATCTGCAGAGATAGGAAGGAATTATGATTAGTATTACAAAAAGTCAAATGAAAATTGTGCATTTACTCTAAATAGACTTATACAGATAAAATATTATGTATCTTTTCTTTGACCAATGATTATATTGACTCAAATCATTATCATACATTGTAGCGATTTGCAGATTGTTAAGGAAATAAAATATTGTACTTATCTCTTCAAGATCCTAGCACTGGGTTTTGTTAGTTTTTAAGTCTTTGGCAATTTGAGAATTTTGATTAGCTTTTACTTATGTGATTAATAAGATGTCATTGCAGTTGGTAGACAAAAATCTTTAAACACGTGAAATCCATGGAACAGAATAGAGTTTTTTTATAGAAAGGTTGGGAGCCATTGATTAATGTCCTATCTGTAATGGACCTACAGGGAGAAGGGAACTCATATGTTTTTGAGTGTAGACCCCTTACATCCTATTTAATTTGCACAGTAAATCTACAAAGTAGATATTGTTATTGTCCAGTTTTTTTACAGGTGATGAAACTCAAAGTAATTATGTAATTTGTGAAAATTTACACAGCTCTAATTATAGAGAATCACGTGGGTAGTAAACTTCCAGAAGAAGGGACTTTTGCAATACAAAGCAGAAAATAGGTGATCAATACATATTTGTATCTTGCTTAAATGTAAACATGAATGAATAAATAAATGACAGGAGACTGCCTCTGTCCCTATACTGTTTTCAGTGAGTCACCATTTTTCTCCTAAATGAGTCTAGAAAATTTCTTCAGAAATAAAGTGACTTAACCTGTCTTTTTTTTCATAAATCATACGGTAAAAATCCTGAGGAGAGAAATAAAGACCAAACACTTACAAAGTATAATTTTCTCTTGGGCTTTGTTAACTGAGTAATTTGTAGAGTTTTCGGCTTTAAAAAAAAAAAAGTCTGCTTTGCACCATAGTGTTCATTATCAATAACATCTTTTGGTTCTGTTTATATCTTAATTTTTTTTGTAACCATTTAAGAATTTAGTATTCTGAAATGAGGTGATGGAATTACAGTAGTCCAAATGTTTATGTAGCCAATGTTAGTTGTCTACCTAATATCTATCACAGTCTGTGGGGAGTGGGGCAGGGTTGGTGGCATGTGTTTGTTTCTGTCTTCTATTAGAATATCAAAGTGTGTGATTTGTTGCTCAGAAATATGAACTGATAATTCTGGGTCATTTAATGATTAGTAGGATAAATGAGGGCTTTTTTTTTTTTTTTAAACTAATTCCTACACCCAGGCAGAATAGGAGTATGAAATCTCTAAACCCTGTGTTTATAAAGTTTCTAATCCTTCAAATTAATTAATATCTTAATACATTTTAAGTTTAGTATTCTTTTAAATGAATATCATAGGAATGGATACCTAGAGGATGAAAGTAAATATAAGTAATTGAGAAATTGAAAGAAATCAGAGTAAGGTTGAGAAAGGAACGTAATTATGATACAGAATTTACCATAGGGGAATAACACATGGAAGTTGACGTGCTAGACTGTGGAAAAGGAATTTATTTTCTCAAAAAAGAGAAATGAAATTGATGGAATGAGGGCTAGGAGGAGGTAAATTATGGTTGAAGGAGTAGAATACTTTGGATTAGATATTGGAGCCTACGGCCCGGTGTGGTGGCTCATGCCTGTAATCCCAGCACTTTGGGAGGTCGAGGCGGGCGGATCACCTGAGGTCGGGAGTTTGAGATCACCCTGACCAACATGGAGAAACCCCGTCTCCACTAAAAAAAAAAATACAAAAAAACTAGCTGGGCGCGGTGGTGCATGCCTGTAATCCCAGCTACTGAGGAGGCTGAGGCAGGAGAATCCCTTGAACCTGGGAGGCAGAGGTTGTGGTGAGCCAGGATGGTGCCATTGTACTCCAGCCTGGGCAACAAGAGCAAAACTTGGTCTCAAAAAAAAAAAAAAAAAAAAGATACTGCAACCTGCAGGGACCTTCAGAGAGAATATGATTAATCTGTCACCATTTGTGGCAGTATAATTACTACTTCATGAGGTATGGTGTCTTGTTGGTTTGAGTTGGAAGGACAATAAACCTAGATTGAATGAAAAGAGTTGTTGTGAAGAAGTAACATATTTTAAAATTTGTTTCTGGTTGTCTGAGACTTGGTATGACAGGTCTATAAAAGATAACTTTATATGATATTTTGGTTCTTGGTATCCTCAAAGTGTTGGTTTTTAATTTTTCCTGGTGGATTTCTGTATGTCAGCTTTAGACTGCCCTACTGTTGCATCCTGCTGTTCTCCGTTCTAATCATACAGTTGATTTGGTAATGACATACATAACCCCTGGCATGAAGTTTTTATGCTTCAGAAAATTGTTTGGCATATAAAGTGCAAGTATCAGTTTGCTCTATAGATGTGTATCTATAAAAACTGGTGTGATTATTTAAGGATATCAGATTAACTTAAGAAAAACTATAGGCAAGTGATTTGGGAGGGAGAATCTTATAATCAGACACACCTTTATTTGCATGTTTAGATTTTCATATATTAGGTTATTTCGGTAGTGTTTCTTTTTCGTTCAATTGGTAAGAAGCCTGGGACTTTAGTATCTTGAAATTGGTCAAATAGTATATACTCTTAAAAAGGTTTCTGTGTCTTTTGAATACTGCGTTTCACACCTAGGACAAACCTCAGTTGTAAAACATCCCTTTGAATTTTAAATTACTGTTTAATAACTTCTGACTAGTATTTCACTCAAGTGTTACAACTTTTACATTGGAATATGATAGCATTATAATTCAAGAACCAACCAAAATCTGCAGTAGAAACCATGGGTTGGAGGGTTTTAGATGATATACTCATCCTAATATTCCCATTAGGCTTCAGACGTGGACTGCTGTCACAACAGAACATACTTGAGATTGTGTCACCACTCAGTGCCATCTGCCTACATGTGTACATAAGCTATATAGTAGACCTTAAATATTGGACATAAAGAATCATTGCTTTGTGGTTTTCTTAGCTGACTCTGCTTAAGTTCTAGTGTTCTGGGCTGAGCCTGTAGTCAATTCTGATCTTTTGCATTTATAACAACACTCCCATAACCACATGTTCAGTGTCCTCTGTGTGTTGGTATACCAAAGATGGACATGTGAAGTTTTTTAATAGTGCAAAGAAATTGGCTATTTAATCAGTAAAATTTAAAGGTGATTTTTAAAAACATTCAAATATTTGAGAGAGTGCCCTTTATATGAAGGACCAACTATCTCTTCCCTTCCTGGTTAATTTTCACAATATAATAAACTGTTTTTTAGTTATATAGGCCAAAGTGTTCTATAGAAAATCAATCATAAAATTGCATTTGTCTGTGCTATTTTTAAAAAGTTCTCTATTGTTACATTGGTAAATGCAGATTACCAGTGTTTACATAGTATGATTTTAGTACTTATTTTTAAAATATATATCTATTCATGTGTAGAGTATAGGCTAAAAGGAAACACCAAAAGACCTAGATTGTTATCTCTGATGTGTGGGTTATAGATATTTTATTATATGTTATATATTATATGTATTATTATATGTCATATAATATTTTATTTCCCTTGTTAAGCCTTTTATGAACTTTACATTTATATATATATATATGTATTTATTTATTTATTTTATTCATTTATTTTTTCGAGATGGAGTCTTACTCTGTTGCCAGGCTGGAGTGCAGTGGTGTGATCTCGGCTCACTGCAACCTCCACCTCCTGGGTTCAAGTGATTCTTCTGCCTCAGCCTCCCGAGTAGCTGGGATTACAGGCACACACCACCATGCCCAGCTAATTTTTGTATTTTTAGTAGAGACGGGGTTTCACCATGTTGGCCAGGATGGTCTCGATCTGCTAACTTCATGATCTACCCGCCTCGGCCTCCCAAAGTGCTAGGGTTACAGGCATGAGCCACCACGCCTGGCCTGTTCATATATTTTATAATCAAACTAAAAGTTCTAAAATCAATTCATTATAGAGTATGAAATTAAATTTAATAAAGCTTTTAAAGATAAAGATTCTTAGGTGATAAAATGAGTTAAAGACTTTACAAATAATAGGATTTCTGAAATGGAATTTTATGTTATGGTAAACATTTTTCCTTTAAAACTAAAACAGATGCAAAATTAAGTTGCCATTTTCTGGGCATGGGGATGGGAGAAATAGGAAAGGTTTTGTACTGTTGTACCTTGCCTTGGAAACCTTTTGATTCTTCTAACGCAGATTTGCTTCAGTTACGTTATATGCTGTTTTAAGGATAAGTGTTTAATTATAGGATTTAAACTTATTTATATAAATGGTATGCAAAATCTTGCTTTGAATATTTGGTCATTTGTATTTGTGGTCAGCAGGCAAAACACTTTGCAAAAGTTTGCATGTAGTGCCTACCAGTTTTTCTCAGTTTTCTCATCTGTCAGTGGAGAAAGAACAATATCTATATCTTGTTTGAGGATTAAATAAGCATGCCCGAGGTACAAGAAGCACTTAAAATTATTGCTGCTGTTGTTACCCCAAAGTTGGGATTGATGTTTCTTTGTTTTCTTTGTGTTTTGTTTTGTTTCTGAAACAGTGTCTCACTCTGTCGCCCAGGGTGGAGTTCAGTGGCTGCAATCTCTGCTCACTGCAACCTCTGCCTGCAGGGTTCAAGCAATTCTCATGCCTCAGCCTCCCAGGTAGCTGGGGTTATAGGCTTGTGCCACCACACCCAGTTAATCTTTTTATTTTTAGTAGAGATGGAGTTTTACCATGTTGACCAGGCTGGTCTTGAACTCCTGACCTCTGACCTCAGGTGATCCCCCCACCTCAGCCTCCCAAAGTGTTGGAATTACAGGTGTGAGCCACTGTGCCTGGCCAGCATTGATGTTTCCATGAAACTGAGGTAAAAGATCCCTAGGGACTGGAACAATATCTTATGCCATGTATCCCCTATTTTGGTCAACCCTGTGTATTCCCCACTAATTAAGTGGGACGGTTAGCTCCTCACTTAGGTAGTTTCATTGTTTATGTATACAATAAATCTTTGGCATTCACGACTTAATAGTTTAGACCTAAAGTATTTAGCATGAAAAATTTATAATCTGGTATAGGCAAAATTTTGAATTCAAGGCTGACGTGCTGAACAAGTCTGTTAACTAGAGAACTGAATATAGCTGACAGTATCCCAGTTTTTATTACCCAACAGTGACGTGACTTTTGTTCTCTACTTAATTTTCATCCTAGAATTAAAAACTGTTTCTTTGTGAATATAGTGCCCGGGGAAAGCCAGTAGTTAATATTGGTTTTTGCAGATTTAGATAAACTCTTGATTTTAGACAACAAACACTATGACAATAAAGTAAGTTTATTTTAGTAGCAATTCAATTCATGAGTGTTGCTTATTTCTTTTCTGTTCTTCACAATGTCTTGCGCCCAGTAGAGATGATGAACAATAAGGTGTGTTTGGTAGTTTGTGAAGAAATGTAAATTTTTTTTTTTTTTTTGGAGACGGAGTTTCGTTCTTGTTGCCCAGGCTGGAGTGCAATGATGTGATCTCGGCTCACTGCAACCTCCACCTCCCAGGTTCAAGGGATTTTCCTGCCTCAGCCTTCTGAGTAGCTGGGATTACAGGCATGCGCCACCACTCCCGGCTAATTTTGTATTTTTAGTTGAGACAGGGTTTCTCCATGTTGGTCAGGCTGAGTCTCCCCACCTCAGGTGATCCACCCGCCTTGGCCTCACATAGTGCTGGGATTACAGGCATGAGCCACTGCTCCCAACCAAGAAATGTAAATCTTTGAATTCATTAAAGGAAAGGGGTGAGTTTACTGGGAATTTCTAGATTTCTAGGCTCTTATATTATTTCTATTACTTCAGTACATAATTTTTTAAATCTCTCAGGCCAATTAAAATATATTTCCTGTCTAGATTTCATATTTCCATGGAGTGGTGTGATGATGTAAGTGTGCTTCATTTAATAAAAGCTACTCCGGTATACCTCATAACCTTGCAGAAATACTGATTTTATGGGTCTGTGATAGGGCTAGGGTGCTGTATTTTACTCCTGTAGGTGATCCTCAGATGATTCTGATGAGATGCTTTTTCAATTTATTTATCTCCATATTTTCATTTTAGTGTTATTTTTAAAAAATGGTTTGTATTATATTTTTAAAGCCATAGGAATAAAGAAGTACATTTTATAGTTAATAATGAAAATTAATGATATATCTTAGCTTTCCATGGTTATGTTTTGTTTTACTTTTTCAATTAGTTAAATGTACATAGATTACTTAAGTAAAACTCAAGTAATACCAAGTTCATTGTAGAAAAAAATAAGAAAGTACCAATTAGACATTATTTCTCAGCCTTTTTAGATATTTTTCTAATTGTCCCCCTCATGAAATTTTAATGCCACAGATATAACTGTATATTTGTTTATGGTATTGTATATATATCTGTGTTTTATGCACTAAAAGAATAAGAATTGTTTTTTTGCCCCTCAAGAGCCAATTTTCACCCCATTGGTGGTGATACTGCTCCTGTTGAGAATGCATGCAATAAGCCAAAAGAAAAATCACCTTTAATTTTACCTTACAACTTGTTAACATTTTGGTGAACATCTTTCTCAGTGATGTTCAATGCATATATGCTTTTTCTTTGATGAAAATGAAATCAGATACATAATACTTCATGCTCCTTTTTTCTTAATATTTTGTGAATTTTCATGATAAATGAGTATCTTTTAACAATATCATCTCTAATGGATAAATACTATAGATGTATAGTAGTATGTGAATTTGCCATCATTTGTTTAAATGATTTGTCTATAGTTTTCAATTTTTTATTATAAAAGTTCTACTATGAATATCATTATAGTTGAGTTTTTCCATGCATCCTTAATTATTTCTGTAGGATAAATTCCAAAAAGTAGAATTACTTCATTCTGTACATTTTAATATTTTTTGGTGTGTATGACTTAGAAAGTGAAAGTCCCTTTCCCCAAGGACAGCCACCATTAAAATGAATCTTTGTCTAGCCTTTTCCTGTATATATCTTAACATAAATAGCTATATATATTATTTATATAAAAACTACATATAAATAATTTTACATAGCTATGTCTGTCTCTTAAAAAAGAAAAATATATTGTTCCTTAACTATAGCAAGTTGCTTTTTTGCCTAACGCATTTTGCCTGAGAGATTTTGGTCATCTCATATCACTATGTATAATTCTACCTCATTCTTGTAAGCTGTATGATACATGGTAATTTGTCCATTCTTCTACGGAAGGATCTTTTCTTTCCCATTTTGTTTTGTTTTTGCGTATGTCTTTGTTTTTTATTTCTGCAGCATAAATTCCCATTTGTAATAGAATTCTGGGTCATTTAAGAATTGAAAGTACTTTATATGTGCAGGTCTTTTTCTTTTTTTTTTTTTTTCTTTTTTGAGACGGAGTCTTGCTTTGTTGCCCAGGCTGGAGTGCAGTGGCGCGATCTCGGCTCACTGCAAGCTCCACCTCCCGGGTTCACGCCATTCTCCTGCCTCAGCCTCCCGAGTAGCTGGGACTACAGGCGCCCACTACCACGCCCGGCTAATTTTTTGTATTTTTAGTAGAGACGGGGTTTCACCATGTTAGCCAGGATGGTCTCGATCTCCTGACCTCGTGATCCGCCCGCCTCGGCCTCCCAAAGTGCTGGGATTACAGGCGTGAGCCACCGCGCCCGGCCTGTGCAGGTCTTTTTCTGTGTTTATTTTTCTTTCTTTCTTTCTTTTCTGTTTTTGTTTTTGAGACAGAATCTTAATCCTACCCCCGGGCTAGGGTGCTGTGGCAGGGTCACAGCTTATCGCACTCAGGTGATTCCCCCACCTTAGCCTCCTGAGTAGCTGGGACTACAGGCGCATGCCAACATGCCTGGCTAACTTTTTGTATTTTTTGTAGAGACAGTGTTTTGCTGTGTTGCCCAGAATGGTCTTGAACTCTTGGGCTCAAGCCATTCACCCACCTTTGCCCCCCAAAGTTCTGGGATTATAGGTGTGAGCCACCGTACCCTGTGTTTTCTATTTTTTTCATTCCTTTATTTGCCTACTCTGGTATTGGACCAGATTTTAATTACTTTTGTATCAGGAAATATAACATGTTCTAATAAGTAGGCAGATAAGTCAGAGTTGAATTTTGGCTAGGTGTTGGTTTTTATCTTTTTTTTTTTTAAGACAAGTATATGTATTTTAAGTAGTCTAGAATAATGCAGATTTTTGAGGACTTTTAGGTCCAGGCAGTAATTCAGAACTCTAAAGGCACATCAAAGTTGCATAATGAACAAACAAGCTATTGAGCTGTGAGCTTTCTGGGAATACTTGGAACCATAACATTTCTGTCAAATATGCCTTTTAATCTTTGGTTTATTGATTGAAGTATTTTGGACTTATACTCTTTCTGCTATCAAGCTTTTATTCTTTTTAAAGGAGATACACTATCTTTTTTACATTTCTGGTAATGTGTTTAGTTTAGGTACATCATACTGTGTTGTTTCTGCTTATTTCTGTAGTTCTCTACGTATGTGTTACCTTCAGAGTTATACATAGATTTTCCTGAGGTTTAGTCTAATATAGCTCAAAATATCAGAATAGATGTTATAGTAGGTAACACTTTTCTGAATTAGAATCTGATGTTTTAAGAATCTAGTGTTTTGGCTGGATTTATGTAGGTTTCTTTATGAGAAAACAGTAAACATTGCAGAAGAATTACACTTTGCTTTTTAAAGTAGAAATGTGTTTAGTTTCTAAAAATGCTAATTTTTTTCTGAGACTATTTTTTCTTTAAATGTAGCCACTCACAGCATTGTTAGAATTTTTAAATGTTGATTCTGATACTATATACTATTAGTAACTAATACATTATGAACTTTTTTTTTTTTCCTTAGGACATACTGTCAGGTGAGATTCTCAAATGGTTTTAGTGTTCTGGAAGAGTTAGTTTACCTTTGTAATGAAAAATCTCTCATGAGAGTACTGCACTCACCGCTAGGATGGAAACTAATCAAATAAATATAAAAAATGGTAGTCAGTACCCAGGCATTTCAGACAGGACTGTTGTCTGACACTAGCCTCCCTTGGAGTTGAGTTGTCACCACAGCTAGGTTAAGCTTATTACAGAGGTTTACGTTGCTTTGGATTGTGGGTCTGCATCTATCAAAGTGAAAAGCCAACTTTTTCCCCTCATGGTAGTGGTATGCTTTTTGCATGGTGTGTTTATGAAAATTAACATCACAATGGTGATTTTGTGTCGAGGTTTACCATTTAACTAGGTTAGAGATTGTATTCTTTGGTGCAAAATTTAACCTAAATGCTTTGTGAATGTACACAAAACTGAGTCCTTTATCTCAGAATCACAGCTGCAAACAAATGACAACCCATGCTTCAGCATTAACTCATTATCACTTAGACCTTTGGCCAAGCCTGTGATTGCTTAGATAAAGCCTTACCCTCCACCTTTGTCTACTTCTTTGTTTTTTGAAGACTGAAGCCATATAAAAACTTCAAATTCATTTAACTGAATAGTCCATGTAAGGAGGATGTTTAACTTATTTTTAGGACAATATTTGATTTTAACTAAATATTATGTGAGACTATTATAAGTGATTATAAAACTATGTGATATTTTGTGTTTTATAAAACTTCAAATGTTTTCATTTTATTATTTCTCATTATTTAAAACATTTTTTCCTCACTAAATATTGTGATAAATTAGTATCAGTAAGAATTTAATTAATAATAGCCATCTGATAGCAGGGATTCTTTAATAGATTTGTTAGAGTATACATCTTCACAGTACATAAAAGTTGAGAGATTTTTATGTTTTGTGTAGTGACTACAAAGTAAGCTGTTTTTCAGGAAAGTATTAAGTAATTTTTACTAGCTCTTTTTTATAATTATTTTCCTATTCAAAGTAATAATAAAGTAATCCTTGAACATCCTTTTAGTTAACACACGATATTTTAATAATTCACTATTTTTGACCAGGCATGGTGGCTCTCGCCTGTAATCCCAGCACTTTGGAAGGCCAAGGTGGGAGGATAGCTTGAGCCCATGAGTTTGAGACCAGCCTGAGCAACATAGTGAGACCCTGTCTCTACAAAAATTAAAACAAAAAATTAGCAGGGTGTGGTGGTGCATACCTATAATCCCAGATACTCAGAAGGCTGAGGTGGGAGGATTGCTTGAGCATGGGAGGTTGAGGCTGCAGTGAGCCATGATTGTGCCACTACACTCCAGCCTAGGTGACAGTGAGACCCTGTCTCAAAAAAAACAAAAAACACCACTATTTTTGTTAAGTAATGTATTTTAAAAGGAATACAGGTAATGCCCTGAAAAGTACAGATCAAGAAAAGAATGCAAATGAGACAAAAATAATGGTTATCAGTTTGCTGTGTATCCTTACAGAAGTTTCCTGTAAAAACATGCATATGTACATATATGCATATATAGAAATAATTAGTTTTCTTTTTACAGTTCCTTTTGTTTTTAAGTCTTCAGGTGTAGCAATGAGACATGAAGACTAGTTCTATATTAGCATGGTAGTAAATAAAAATTCCATTCTTCCGAGATAAGTTTTGTCAAGTTTCTCTCATCTTTCTGCTTGCTCCTCCCTTCACTATTATTCTGTTCTGACCACTCTTCTCCTTGAGAGGAGAGAACGTATAGTGTGGTGGATTGCAACGCTGGCTTGGCTATACATTAGATTTAACTGGGAGCTTTGAGAAATATCCACATTCTGGCTCCACCTTCCAGATTCTTTATTAATTGGTCATAATGATGCAGGGGATGTGGGAGGAGAACGTTCTTTATCTTAGCCTGCATATGGAAGCTTGCCTCAGCTTCAGAGTTCAAATATAGTTTGCGGGAAAGCAATGGTTGAATCCAAGGGGCCATCTTCCTCAATTTCTCTACCTTCTAGAAGGAAGGGGTGTGTGCGTGTGTGTGTGTGTGCGTGCGCGCGCATGCACATAGGTCTTTGTAATCCTTTAAATTCTCTAAGAAATGTACCACCACAGATTTCTAATTTATTCTAGTATTTGTTCATCCATAGTGTTTGTATACTTTAATTCTAAAGAAAAATAATATTTGCATAGTACAGATTAGATAGACAAGAAGATGACTGGTAAGGCAATATAGTATTGTAGTTAACCACACTGATGCTAGAGCCACACTGCCAGAGTTATAATCCTGGCTCCGTAATTTATGTATGTTGAGCTTGGACAAGTTAGTTTTAGCCTTTTTGCCTCATCTATAAAATGGGGACAGTAGGCTGGGCACAGTGGCTCAAACTTATAATCCCAGCACTTTGGGAGGCCAAGGTGGGCGGGTCACCTGAGGTTGGTAGTTTGAGACCAGCCTAACCAACATGAAGAAACCCTGTCTCTACTAAAAATACAACAGTTAGCCGGGTATGGTGGTGCATGCCTGTAATCCCAGCTACTTGGGAGGTTGAGGCAGGAGAATCATTTGAACCCGGGAGGCGGAGGTTGCAGTGAGCCGAGATCAAGCCATTGCACTCCAGCCTGGGCAATAAGAGGGAAACTCCATCTCAAAAAATTAAATTAAATTAAATTAAAATAAAGGGACAATAATCCCCACCCCATAGAAATGTGAGGATTAAAAATACTAGTAGATGTAAAGTGCTCAAAACAGTATTTTATGCATGGTAAATGTACAATAAATAACAGTTAATTAGTTTATTCCTTTCTTGTAGTCTATTTTCTAACATTTTTTACCCCTTTCTTGTTCATTCCTCCTGAAGTTAATGCGTCCTCTGATAAACTAGAGTAGGTGTTAACTTTTTTTTTTTTTTGAGACGGAGTCTCGCTGTCTCCCAGGCTAGAGTTCAGTGGCACTATCTCAGCTCACTGCAAGCTCCGCCTCCTAGGTTCATGCCATTCTCCTGCCTCAGCCTCCTGAGTAGCTGGGACTACAGGCGCCCGCCACCACGCCCGGCTAATTTTTTGTATTTTTAGCAGAGACAGGGTTTCACCATGTTAGCCAGGATGGTTTCGATCTCCTGACCTCGTGATCCGCCCGCCTCGGCCTCCCAAAGTGCTGGGATTACAGGCGTGAGCCACTGCGCCCAGCCTTTTTTTTTTTTTTTTTTTTTGAGACAAAGTCTCGCTGTGTCGCCCAGGCTGGAGTGTAGTGTGATCTTGGCTCACTCCCGGGTTCAGGTGATTCTCCTGCCTCAGCCTCCCGGGTAGCTGGGACTACAGGCGTGTACCACCACACCCAGCTAATTTTTGTTATTATTAGTAGAGATGGGGTTTCACTGTATTGGTCAGGCTGGTCTCAAACTCCTGATCTTGTGATCTGCCCACCTCAGCCTCCCAAAGTGCTGGGATTACAGGCATGAGCCACCGCGCCCGGCCAGCTAATTTTTTTTGTAAGGGGCCAGATAGTAAGTACTTTAGGATTTTGGGGCCATGTGGTCCCTGTTGCAGATATTCAGCTCTGCTGTTATAGGGTGAAAGCAGCCATTTACATAAGCAAATGAGAGTGATTGTGTCTCCTTTATTTATGAACACTGAAGGTGTCCTTAAATATAGAAACAGTCCTTAGTTCACAAGCCACACAAAAACAGACAGCGGCCCAGATTTGGCCTGTGGTTCATAGTGTGCTGGCCCCTGAAGTAGGGTAAACAAACCTGCACATTCTGATAACTATTTTAGACATCTTTTCTTTCTTGGACATGCCTTCATTTTTAAATTTCTCTGTACTTTGGGATACTCTAGAAAGTTAATTTTTTGGCATCAAGTTTAGAACTTTAAAATTCTACTCACAGCTTTGAGCTTAAGCTGTTTATTAGCACTATTTGAAACAGTGAAACTTTGTGAACTCTCTCCTCCTCAAACAATGACATATATAACTGTATTAAGGGTTCTTTGGTTGCAAGCAACAGAACCATCATGGTTCATTGGAGATTTTATTCTTTGGTACAGAATTTAACTTAAATGCCTTGTGGATGTACGTGAAACTGAGTCCTTTATTTCAGAGTCATAGCAGCAAGCAAATGACAACCCGTGCTTATCATCAGCACCGGTATGTAGTAGGTCTTTTCTCAGAGAACTGGGCAGATACCTACAGAACCTATAAGACGATACACACATTCACATACCATACACACACATGCATACATTATGTAAATAAAGATATTTATTTCAAGGAATTGGCTTATGTGATTGTGGGGACTGGAAAGTCCAAAATCTATATGGCAGGCCAACACATTGCAGATTCTCTAGCTGAAGCTGATAATGCAGTCTTTCAGTAGAATTTCTTCTTCAGCGAAACCTGAGTTTTGCTCTTAAGGCTTTTCAACTGATTGGATGATGCCTACTCACATTATTGATGATAATCTCCTTAAAGTCAGCTGATTGTGGATGTTAACCACATTTAGATAATACCTTCATGGCAACACTTCCATCTGTTTGAATAACTGGGTACTATAGTCTAGCCAAGTTGACATGTCCAACTAACCGTTACTTGGTTCAATATATATTTGTCCAATAAAAGGAAGAACAAATGGCTAAAATGGTTAATTTAAGCAGAAAAATGTTTATTTGGAGGATGTTGAATAACAGAATTTAAGTAAAAAGTGAGCACTTAGGCCTCAAGAAGTCCCAAGAAGAACCAGAGCAGTTTGCAGGGGTAGGGACCTAGGTAATAGTAAGGAACAATGTCTTCAGTGTACCACAGTCATAAAGAATCAGCTCTAGCCATTTTGCTTCCTCACATCACTCTAAGATTCAGCTTCCCGGGAAAGTCAGCCTGATTGGTGTAGGCTGAGTTTAGGTCACATGTCTCCCTTGCCCAGTGAAAGGTGGGTACACCTTGATTGACATTCTCACCACAACTGCATTCAGGAAGACAAGGATTGTTTCCCAATAAAGTGTCACAAGGCTGTTACCAAAAGAAGGAGGAATACTAGACATGCACAAATAAAAGATGTCCACTTCGCCAACTCTTGATATCTCACATAGATGGTCAGCTGGTAAAACTAACATGGATCAGAGCCAGATTATGTAGAATATTACAAGGCCTGATAATGAGCTTGGGCCTTATTCTCTAGAATAATGAAACTTTTTTTGGGGAGGGGGGAGGGTCATAGGTCTCTTTGAAATTTTGAAATTTTGGGGCCACATGTTGGGCCCTCTTCTCTCCTAGAAGATTATACTTATGCTTTAAAAAAGATTTGTTTTTGTTTTGTTTTGTATAACATTTCAAGAGTTTGTTTTACCTCTTGAAGTACATCCATAGTTGGTGGAAAAAGGAGCTAGTCTCAACCTGAAAAACAATCAAAATATTATATCTCTCTCAGCTTCTGATATTTGCACTGCTGATTCTCCTTAATCTCTTTGATTTCTCTTGGAGGAATTTGGTTAAGAGATGATGAGGGTCTTATTAACACAGTGTGGAAATAGGGATAAAAATAATTTGCAATTTAAAGAATTATTTAGGAAACAAAATATGCAGAACTAGCTCGACTGTTGATTATATATGGGGAGTACAGTCAAGTATGACTTATAGGTTTTTAGCTTGTAGGAATTGCAGGGGAAATATATAGGACAGGTAGAAAGGTTGACCTTAAATGTGAGAAGGGACAGCCTCATCCTTTGAGTGGGACTTTAGGAAAAAAGATGATAGTAACTGGACTTAAGTTTATCAAGAAGGAAGGTAATGAGAGAGGAAGTGGAGTAGACATTGGTAAAAGGATTGATGTGTAGTACTGAGGGTCCAGGTGAGATTTCAGACCAGGAATTTGAAGTAGTGACATCAGTTATATAATAATATTTTCTCCACCAATGAAGAGAAAGTTTAAGATTCACTAATAGTTGATGTGTACTGGCTGATTTGCGGGTGGAACAACAGGAATACATGGAATAGAGGAGTCTGAGCAAAGACTAACTCAAAGATGGTGGTGTATAACTTATAGAGCTCCCATTCTGTGTTGGGCACATAAATGAGCTTTGTAGATACCATTTCATTTACTCAAATAACCCTGCCAGCCAGGCACTGTTATCCCTGTGATGAAACTGAGGCTCAGAGAGGTTAAGACACTTGCCTAGCATTACAGAGCTAGTAAGTGGCAGAACTGGGCTTTAAACCCAGGAAGCTAGATTCCAAAGTCTTGTGTTCTTAACTACTAAGCTACACTGTTGATCATCCTTGGAGTCGTGGGTTAGGAGAAAAGGAAGGGAAACAATAAGGTGGGAGAAGATGAAGGACTTAGGGCTCAAAGCTGATGCTTCAGTGAGGTAGAAAACCTGTGCTGTGGGGTTTTCCTCAGATTACACACACGTGCACACGTGTTTATATCAGGTGCTGAAAAAAAGATAATTAATTTAGATATTTACCAGGAATTCTTTCAGAAGCATTTTTAATGAGTCATATTTGCACTGCACAATTCTTTTTGCTTCATTTTTATATAGTTGAAGGCAGTAAGGAATTCTTGTACAAGTAAACATCTTTTCCTTTTGTACCCCTCATCACTGCGAATTTGATAGAACCCTTAGTAAATGACCAAGTTGTTTTTTACACTTTTTTTTCTCTCCCACAACATAACATGGGTTTGGCAAGCTTTAAAAAATGTTATTATGTTTGTATCCACTAGTATACCTCTGACCATTTAATAGGAGATCCCTGCCAATTAGAGCTAGTGATGTTTTGTTCTAATTTGGAGAGACAGGGTGTGTCTGTCTTTAAATTCTCTGTCAGTTTTCCTTTTTATAAAAAAAAAAAAAAAACTAAACGCCCAAATTATAAATAAATTTGAGCAATTGCAGACTAAGGAAATAAGAATGAATGCATCCATTGGAGTAGAACATCTTCTCTTTTTCTTTCTTTTTTTTTTGGAGGGAGTCTCACTCTGTCTCCTGGGCTGGAGTACAGTGGTGCAATCTCGGCTCACTGCAAGCTCCACCTCCTGGGTTCACGCCATTCTCCTGCCTCAGCCTCCCGAGTAGCTGGGACTACAGGCGCCCACCACCACACCTGGCTAATTTTTGTATTTTTAGTAGAGACGGGGTTTCACTGTGTTAGCCAGGATGGTCTCGATCTCCTGACCTTGTGATCTGCCCGCCTCGGCTTCCCAAAGTGCCGGGATTACAGGCGTGAGCCACTGCGCATGGACGAGTGGAACACCTTCTCAACACAGAACTAGTTGATTTATTTTTTCCTAATGCTTGGCTTTTTCCAAGTTTTTGTTACCCAAGATAACATTAGTCAAACTAGCACTTTGAGAAAAGGAGTTAAAGTTTTTTTATTGTTAAATTTGGGTAACTGGTCATATTTTCCTTTGTCTCTTACTGTCTCATACCCTTAGATCAGGGGTCTCCAACCCCTGGGCCACAGACTAGGTAGTAATGGTCCATGGCCTGTTAGGAACCAGGCTGCACAGCAGGAGGTAAGCAGCGTTGAGTGTTACTGCCTGAGCCCCGCCTCTTATCAGATCACTAGTGGCATTAGATTCTCATAGGAGTGCAAACCCTATTGTGAATTGCACATGTACATAATCTAGCTTGCACGCTTCTTATGAGAATCTAATGCCTGATGATCTGTTGCTGTCTCCCATCACCCCCAGATGGGACTGTGTAGTTGCAGGAAAATAAGCTCAGGGTTCCCACTGATTCTACAGTATGGTGAGCTGTATAATTGTTTCATATCATTATTATTATTACAGTGTAATAATAATAGAAATAAAGTGCACAATAAATGTAATGCGTTTGAATCATCCTGAATCCATCTCCCACGCCCGCTCCAGTCTGTGAAAAAATTGTCTTCCATGAAACTGGTTCTGCCAAAAAGGTTGGGGATCGCTGCCTTAAATTATGTAGATAAACATAATAGATATTTGTGGTTATATCAGGGACTATTATAACATTTTTTCTGTATTAATCTAGATATTTAGCTAAAGCTCAACATGCTTTACAGATTGATATGGCTAATGTTTCAATTGTTTGCTTCTTGCTACTGTAAGGTTTGTTAGAATTAGGGCTCTAGATCTTTTTTTTTTTTCCTTCTTTTAAATTAAGAGATGAGGTCCAAGCTGGTCTCAAACTCCTAACCCCTTCCCACCTTAGCCTCTCAAAGTGCTAGGATTACTGACATGAGCCAGTGTGCCTGGCCAGGGATCCAGATCTAATACATGTTAAGATCATAGCTTTTAGAAAGTTTAGTCGTAGGTATTTAACTGTAGTTTCTTCCTTTGAACCCCGAACTTCAAGGTGTTTAGTAACACTTTTAAGGTCTGTGTTCAGGTGGTTTTTGGTTTGACTGTAAATACTTTTTTCTGTTTAACATTTCTTAGTTCAAATCTAGGTCACAACCTGTCTGTACTCTTGTAGAGAATTTTATTTTTTAAATTTTATTTATTTATTTATTTTTCACAGTCTTGCTCTGTTGCCCAGGCTGGAGTGCAGTGGCACAATCTTGGCTCACTGGAGCCTCTGCCTCCCAGGTTCAAACAGTGTGTGTGTGTGTGTGTGTGTGTGTGTGTGTATTTTTTTTTTTTTTTTGACATCCAGTGACCTTTGAACTTTTTATTGGCTTCCTGCTCCCCAAAGGGTACCCTGCTTCTGCTGGCTTAATGTCTCAGAACTTTGGTGTCATTGGTCTCAGATACCACTTTGCCATCCACTATCTGGTGGGTGGTCGTCTTTTGGATGGTTCGCATGGAGTTGCTGCTGTCCAGGGCATCACCAAGATTGAAGTCTTTGCCATCTTCCAGCAGGTGGTGGTAGGTGGCGATCTCAGCCTCTAGTTTGACCTTGATATTCAGCAGGGCCTCGTACTCACTCCTGGGCCTGGCGTTGCCCCTCTGCCCGGGTCTGTGCCAGCTCTGACTCCAGTTGCAGCAGGATCCCGTTAAGCTGCTCCATCTGCAGGAAGTAGAGGGCCTCCACCTCCCTCAGTCTGTTCTACAAACTGGCCTTCACATTTCTCATTGAGTCCAGGTCAGTCTTTAAGGACTGGACTGTATGTCTCAGCTCTGTGAGCGTCATCTTAGCCGCTCCAGCCTCAGCAGACTGCGTGGTGACCACTGTGGTGCCCTCCTCAATCTGCTGAGACCAGTACTTGTCTAGCTCCTGTCGATTCTTTCAAGCCAGCTCATTGTATTGGGCTGAGATGTCTGCCATGATCCTGCTGTCCTGAGATTTGGGGGCATCTGCCTCCATGGTCAACCCAGAGCTGGCAATCTGGGCTTGTAGGCCTTTTACTTCCCCTTTATGGTTCTTCTTCATGAAGAACAGCTCTTCGTGGAGAGCCTCGATCTCTGGCTTCAGCTGCAGCCAAGTGACATTGATGTCATCATTGACCTTGTGGAGTCCATGGATGTCACTCTCCACAGACTGGCACATGGCCAGCTCTGTCTCATACTTGACTCTAAAGTCATCAGTAGCAAGATGGGCATTGTCAATCTGCAGAACGATGTGGGCATTGTCCACAGTATTTAAGAAGATCTGAGCTCTCAGGTCCTCGATGGTGTTGAAGTAATGGCCCCAGTTCCTGAGCTGGGGTCCCTTCTTCTCCAGGTGCTCCTGGATTTTGCTCTCCAGCTTCCGGTTCTCGGTTTCCAGGCTCTCACTCTGTCCAGGTAGGAGGCCAGGTGGTCATTCAGGCATTGCATGGTCTCCTCATTCTGGATGCCTCCCATTCCTGCCAGCCCCTCGGCCATCCCTGCAGCCAGACCCCAAGCTGTCCCAGAAGCTGGTGGAGTGGGACACGGAGATCTGGGAACCAGAGCCCCCAGCACCTGGATAGACGCTGGCCAGGCGCCATAGCTGGGTGCCTTGACAGAGCTCAGGGACTGGTAGTTGGTGGATAAGGTGAAGCGAGTGGTAAAGCTCATGCTGTCTGGGGAGGAGAGTGAGAGGATAGGACTCAGGCTTTGCCGACGACCAGAATATTAGATATTATCATTGATAATATTAGATATATTAGATTATTATATATATATTAGATATATCTATCTAATATATTAGATATATCCCTTTCTTCTTTTGCTGTTGATAATCAAAACTTTATTACTGATTCTGACTTGATTTTTGAGGTTTGGTTCCCATAGAATTTTTAGCAGAGAGGTTAGTATTTAAAGGGATATTTAATACATTATTTCTTTTAGCTAGAATAAGCTAAAGGTGCAAAAGAATGAATGTTGTCTTAGGTTCCTAAGACCTGGAAAACCGGTCTGAATGCTTTTATGCACTGGGTTAACTTTTATGCCATTCAGAATGTGAGACCAGTTTGGTCTGATTTTCATTCCTCTGTTAGGCTTAAAAAAGAATCACCACACTGTTCATTGATGTCATTAGGATTATTAGGAAAAATGTTTGTTATAACTATGAAGACCCAGAGAACTCTTGTTTACACTTATTTTAATAGCGAAAACTTGGTTTTGGTTTAGAATTCTTCTAACAATATATATAAGTAATATTTGTGGAGTGGTAGAGTGCTTTTTTTTTTTTTTTTTTTTACATTTACTAAGTTTGTCTCATTTGATCTTCACAATTCTGTGAAAAAGGTAGGACAGATAGTGTCACTCCTACTTTTAAAGATAAGAAGTTTGGGCTTCAAAGAAATTCAGTGACTTGCCCTGAGATAAATAGCTAGTTATGTCTGCTATCTTTTGCATTAGTTTTCATTCTCCTGTATCAAAGAGTTTCTATGCAGAAAGACTTCTATATGATTTACTTATAATTTCTAAAATGTAAAATTCAAATTGTTGAAATTTCCGGCTTTTCTGCATTTACCAGAAAAGTATGCCATTTAAAAAAATAGACCATTAAAAAAACATGGAATGCTTCATGAATTTGTGTGTCATTCTTATGCAGGGGCCATGTTAATCTTCCCTATGTCATTCCAGTTTCAGTATATGTGCTGCCGAAGCAAGCATGACTTAATTTTTTTTAGAGCAGTTTTAGGTTTACAATAAAACTGAGCAGATTTCTCGTATATCTTCTGCCCCCACACATGCGTAGTCTCCTTCATTATCAACAAATCCCCTACCAAATTGGTACATATGTTACAGCTGATGAATGTACATTGACACATACTTATTATGCAGAGTCCATAGTTTACCTTAGAGTTCACTTTTGGTTTTGTATATTCTATGGGTTTGGACAAATGTAAAATGATGTGTGTCCACCTTATAGTTTCTTTCTTTTTTTTTTGAGACGGAGTCTTGCTCTGTCACCCAGGCTGGAGTACAGTGGTGCGATCACTGCAATGGCTCACTGCAACCTCCGCCTCCCAGGTTCACACCATTCTCCTGCCTCAGCCTCCCAAGTAGCTGGGACTACAGGCACCCGCCACCACGCCTGGCTAATTTTTTTGTATTTTTAGTAGAGACGGAGTTTCACCATGTTAGCCAGGATGGTCTCGATCTCCTGACCTCGTGATCCGCCTGCCTCGGCCTCCCAAAGTGCTGGGATTACAGGTGTGAGCCACCGTGCCCGGCTTCACCTTATAGTTTCATACAGATGGTTTTGCTGCCCTAAAAGTCTTCTGTGTTCCTGTCTTGTTTGTTTGCTTGTTTTGGCTATATATAAAGAGGAACAGATAGCAAGTTCTTCCACATTGTATTACTGTAATTTTAATCTTATTTGTAGTTGTGGGATTTAGAAATACTTGATTCAGAAGTATGTCTTTAAGTTAATTGATTATAATTTTGACTCTTAAGGGCATTATGAAAAAGTCTTTTTCTGGTTCTTAACAAAATTCTTTCAAGTTAGCTAGTTTCAAAAAAGAAAAATGACTTTGTACTTTTAATAATCACTTAAAAAACCAGTACCCTTTATACTGCATAATGCCTGTGGGAGAGATATATATATATATATATATTTTTTTTTTTTTTTTTTTTTTTTAGACAGAGTCTCGCTCTGTTACCCAGGCTATAGTGCAGTGGCACGATCTTGGCTCGCTGCCACCTCTGCCTCCCAGGTTCAAGCAATTCTTGTGCCTTAGCCTCCCGAGTAGCTGGGATTACAGGCGTGTGCCACCATGCCCAGCTGATTTTTTAGTTTTTAGTAGAGATAGGGTTTCGCCATGTTGGCCAGGCTGGTCTTGAATTCCTGACCTCAAGTGATCTGCCTGCCTTGGCCTTCCAAAGTGCTGGGATTACCAGCATGCGCCGCCACGCCCAGCTAATGTTTTTGTATTTTTAGTTGAGACAGCGTTTCACCATGTTGGCCAGGATGGTCTCGATCTCTTGACCTCGTGGATCCACCTACCTTGGCCTCCCAAAGTGCTGGGATTACAGGCGTGAGAGACCGTGCCTGGCCCTAAATATATGTATTTTTTAATTGACATTTTTTTTGTGTGTGCAAAAAGTTTAGTTCAAGTATTTTTAGTTTTATTTTTATTTTTTTGAGACGGAGTCTCGCTCTGTCACCCAGGCTAAAGTGTAGTGGTGCAATCTTGGCTCACTGCAACCTCAGCCTCCCAGGTTCAAATGATTCTCCTGCCTCAGCCTCCTGAATAGCTGGAACTATAGGCTTGTGCCACCATGCCCAGCTAATGTTTGTATTTTTAGTAGAGACCAGGTTTCGCCATATTGGCCAGTCTGGTCTCGAACTCCTGATCTCAGGTGATCCACCCGCCTTAGCCTCGCAAAGTGCTGGGATTATAGGCCTGACCCAGTTCAAGTATTTTTAGAACCTCTGTTCTTGTATTCATAGACCCTGTGCAAATCGCTATGTGGAAATACAAAATAATCCTTACCTTGCATTCAGCAAAGTTGACGTTGACAGCAAAGGCAAGGCTAATTATGAAACAGTTAGAGGAGAGGTCACCAAACTTTGGTCCAAGACCTGTTTTGTATGGCCCTCAAGCTAAGAATGGTTTTTACTTTTTAAAGAGTTTTTTTTTTTTTAAATAAGCAAGAAAGAATAATATGTGACATAGGCCATATGTGGCTCACAAAGCATAAAACATTTACCATCTAGCTCTTCATAGATAAAGTTTGCTGACTATGAATTAGAAGAATATATATCATATAAAATGTAAACAGAGACCTTAGGGAAACGCAAATCAAAACCATAATGAGATATTATTTCATACACACTAGGAAGGCTGTAATTTAGGGGAAAAAAGGACAATAACAAGTGTTGGCCAGGATGTAGAGAGATTGGAACTCTCATACATTGCTGATGAGAATGTAAAATGGTACAGCCACTGTGGAAAACAGTTTGGCAGTTCCTGAGAAAGTTAAACATATGCTAAAGAGATGCAATGAAAAAAAATAAATAAATAAAAATAAAAGAAAAATATAGAGTTATCTTATGACCCAGCAGTTTTGCTGCTAGGTATATACCCAAGAGAATTGGAAACGTATGTGTACACTAAAACTTGTACAAGACTGTTCATTACAATAAACAAAAAGTGGAAAGAACGCAAATGTCCATCAACTGATAAATAAACAAAATGTGATATAGCCATACAATGGAATATGATTCAGCCATAAAAAGGAATGAAATACTGACACACACTTCAACATCGATGAGCCTTGGAAACATGCTAAGCACAAAAGCCAGACACAAAAGGCCACGTTGTATGATTCCATCTATGTGAAATGTATAGAAAAAGCAAATCTTCAGAGACAGTAGGTAGATTAGTGGTTGCCAGAGACTGTAGGGAGGGCAAATGGGGAGTAACTGTTCATGGATATGTTTTTTTTTTTTGGGAGGGGGTGATGAAAATATTCAGAAATTAGATAGTGATGGTGGTTATAACAGCCTTGTGAATATAATTTTTAAATCCACTGAATTGTGTACTTGAAAATGGTGGCCCAGGCGCGGTGGCTTACGCCTGTAATCCCAGCACTTTGGGAGGCTGAGGCGGGTGGATCACCTGAGGTTGGGAGTTCGAGACCAGCCTGATCAATGTGGAGAAACCCCCGTCTCTACTAAAAATACAAAAAATTAGCTGGGCGTGGTGGCGCATGCCTGTAATCCCAGCTACGTGGGAGGCTGAGGCAGGAGAATCCTTGAACCCGGAAGGCGGAGGTTGCAGTGAGCCGAGATCACGCCATTGCACTCCAGACTGGGCTATAAGAGCGAAACTCCGTCTCAAAAAAAAAAAAAAGGTGGATTTTACAGTGTATGAATTATATGTCAACAAAAGAAAATGTAACCAGAGATTAAGTAGTATAAAAGAGGTAATGAGAGGTCAGGGAGAGAAAAGAAGACTGTGGGCATGAATTAATGGATACAACTCTGAGGTTGGGGCTTGAAATGTACCTCAAAAGGCATAGAGGATTTGGATAGATAGAGGAAGTGGTTAAGGCATTACTTAGGAAGGGGTATAAACCAAGATATTATTTTGACATAAGAGAAGTGGCAAGATGTAAGTGGAAGAAAAGACAAGGCGAGTCTCTTGTTTTCATGGGGCTTCTAAACTGGCATATTAACTGATCTGGCCTGCTGGGGATAGTGCTTTGCACAATTATTTTCATGGGATAAATTGCATATCCTTCTAGTCTCAGGCAAGAAGTTTTTATTCCAGCCAGAGAGCAAGAGCCTAAGGACTCTCCGCCATGGTATTCTTAACGGGTTACTGTAAGGATTTTAGTTCATTGCATATGCTTTGTGGAATTTGCCATCTTTTTTATTTTTTTGTAACCTATTTTAAATCATACAAAGTGTCTATCAGGTTTTGTTGTTACTTCAAACAAACTCCCCTCTTAATACTTTCTTGTTCTTGCCACTTCACACTTTCATGTATACTGTTTTATTTAATCCTTCCATCACACCTGAGTTAGGTGGTATCATTCCCATTTTAAAGATGAAAGAGGCCATATAATAGAGTGCTTAGGAGCCAGGATGGGAGCACTGGAGGCAGAATGCCTAGGTTCAAATCCTCGTTCTGCCATTTACTAATTGTTTTGTGAGTTTTGTTGAGTTATTGAACTTCTGTAGGTCGTATGTTTTCTCTTGTCCAAAGTGGTGATTATAATAATATTATAGAATTGTTTTAAATAAATTGACTAAAAGTAAAATTCTTAGAAACATGCTTGCACATAGTAAGTCCTCAGTAAGTGTTAAACTGCTACTGTTGGTTATAGATCATGAGAATTGAGTAAGTTTAAGAAGTCCAGAGTCTTCCACCTGATAAGTGGTAGAGCCAGTGATTAAATATAGGTGATCTGAATCTAAGTCCTACTTGCTAATTTATCTAGTTGCCTTTACCGTATTTTATTATATGTTTATTTACTTATTGGACATAAAATTATTAGCCTTCTAAACTTTGATTTAAATGTGGACTGGTTGAATGCGGTGGCTCACACCTGTAATCCCAGGACTTTGGAGGTTGAGGTGGGAGGGAATTGCTCGAGGCCAGGAGTTGGAGGCTGCACTAAGCTGTGATCGTGCCACTGCACTCCAGCGGTGAAAGAGTGAGACCCTGTCTGAAAAAATAAATGTGGGCCAGACCATAGACCAAGTAGTTATAGCAAAAGAGAGTTTCTAAATTACTCACAACAGAACTTCCATTCTTAAATCAGTCTTTTGCTTTAATCCACTGGTGCCCAATCCTTAGCAGTTATAAACCAAACTCATGAGCTATGAGGGGAAAATGACCATGGGAAACATAGATTTAATGCAAAATAACTGAAAAAAAGAAGAAAAAAAATGCAATAAAACAAACAAAAAAAACAACAGAAATTAACTTGAGCGTGATAAAATAAACAGCTAAAAGCAAACAATATCTGAGGGAAAACGGGATAATCAATCAAAAAAAGTGGCTATTCTTAATAAATAGAACAGACTGCTTGATAGGAACAAACTTTTTTTAAAGATAAATGAAAAAGAATACGCATTCACAAAAGAAAAAAGCACATGACAGATAAATATTTGAAAACTTTAACCTCACTAATCGGAGAAACTTAGAGTAATAAAATTTTGATAATACAGTTAACTAAATAGGAACATTTATGTTGAAACTGTGCTATTAGGGATATGGTGAAATGGGACCCACACATTCCTGATTGGAATGCCAGTTGATAAAACTAATCTCCATGAAGAACCTTAAAAATGTTCCTAGTCTTTTTTTTTTTTTTTTGAGACAGAATCTCGCTCTGTCGCCCAGGCTGGAGTGCAGTGGCGCAATCTCACTGCTTGCTCACTGCAAGCTTCGTCTCCTGGGTTCACAGCATTCTCCCGCCTCAGCCTCCCGAGTAGCTGGGACCACAGGCGCCCACCACCACGCCTGGCTAATTTTTTTGTTTGTTTGTTTGTTTTTTGTATTTTTAGTAGAGACGGGGTTTCACCATTCACAGGATGGTCTCGATCTCCTGACCTTGTGATCCGCCCACCTCGGCCTCCCAAAGTGCTGGGATTACAGGCTGAGCCACCGCGCCCGGCCTCCTAGTCTCTGATTAATTAATGTTCCATGTGAGAATATAAGACAAAGAAAAAAATGACAACTGGATAAAAGTGTATTATATAAATAAAGATTCATTGCAGCATTATCTATAATAATAGAAAACACTTTGACATGCCCAGCAAGGATAGTTAAATTACTGTACATTTATTGCAATATCTGTTAAAATAGTTGTGAAAAACTTCAGTGACCTTGGAGAGAGATGAAGTAATATCGGCGGGGGTGGGGGTTGGTGGTAATAAAAAACAAGACTCAGAATTGCAACACCTTAACCTCTAATGTCAAGCAGTAAACCTAGTTTTGAGAACAGTTCATTCTGGACAAATACTTACTGAGTTGCTCTTAAATGTTTGATTAATAAGTACCTACTCTAAAAATAAATAAGGCAAAACCCTTTTTGAAACCACATTCCCCTTTCCCTTGTAGTAGTGACCACCTGATTTTTCTATTCCTCCTTAAAGCAAACTCCTCAAAAAAATTGTCCATAATGCCATCTCCCAATTTCTTACCTCCCAATCTTTCCTGAACCCAGTTGTGCTTTTGTCCTGGGTTATTACACTGAAATTGGTTTATCAAGTCTCCAGTGACCTCCAGTGGTCAAGTTCTCAGTCTCATCTTAATTTACATGTCAGCATTTGATAGTTGATCAATTCCTCCTCTTTAAATTATTTTCTTCTCTTTATCCCAAGAAACTATATACATGGTTCCCCCCGCCACTGCCTCACTAGTTGCTCTTTCCTGACCTGCTTTGATGGCTTCTCTGCTCTGATTGTTTTTTTTTTGTTTTAGTTAATATGGAGAATTGTGTTGTATTTTTTTATATTGTGGTAAAATACATATAACATACCATTGTAATTATTTTTAAGTATACAATTCAGTAAAATTAAGTACATTCACATCGTTGTGCAGACTTCATCACCATCTGTTTACAGAACTCTTTTCATTTTGTGTAACTGAAACTTGATTCCATTAAACAGTAATTCCCCATCCCCCTTCTCAGCCCCCAACAACCACCATTCTACTTTCTGTTTCTGAATTTTTTACTACAATAGGTACTTCATATAAGTGGATTAGGGATACCTATATGTCAAAATTGCAAACTTCTGTGCATCGAAGAGCACATCAAGGTTGAGCGTCCAAAATCCATATCCATAATCCAAAATCCAAAATCCATAACTTTTGAGTGCTGACATGACACCAGAAGTGGAACATTTTATATCTTTCCCCATGTGGGTTGCAGTCAAAATAGTAGTCAAAACTTTGTTTCATGCACAAAATTGTTAAACATATTGTATAAAATTACTTTCAGGCTATGTGTATGAAGTGTTTATGAAACAGTTTAGACTTGGGTCCCATTCCCAATAGATCTCATTATGTATATACAGATATTCCAAAATCTGAAAATATTTGAAATCTGAAGCACTTCTGTTCCCAAAAGGATACTCAACCTGTAGTCCAATTTATCTATTTTTTTTCTTTTGTTGCCTGTGCTTTTGGTGTTTATCCAAGCAATCATTGCCAAATCCATTGTCATGTATCTTTCCTCCTATGTTTTCTTCCAAGAATTTTATGGTTTTGCTCTCTCACATTTAGTCTTTGATCCATTTTGAGTTAATTTTTGTATATGGTGGGGCCCAACTCTTCATTCTTTTACATGTGAATATCCAGTTTTTCTAGCACCATTTATTGAAAAGATCATCCTTTCCCAATTGAATGGTCTTGGCCTCATTTTCAAAAATCATTTGACCATATATGTGAGGGATTTATTTCTGGACTGTCTTATTTTATAAATTTTAATATGTTGTGTTTTCATTTTCATTCTGTTCAAAATACCAATTTATCCCTTTGGATTTCTTCTTTGAACTATGGATTATTTAGAAATATGTTGTTTAGTTTCTAAATATTTGGGGATTTTCTTGATCTTTCTGTTACTGGTTTCTAATTTAATTCTGTAGTAGTCAGAAAACATACCTTGTATGATTTAAATTTATTCAAATTTATTGAGACTTTATAATTCAGAATATGGTCTGTCTTGGTAAATGTTTCGTGTACACTTGAAAATAATGTATATTCTTTCATTGTTGGATAAAGTACAGTCATACATAACAGGGATACGTTCAGAGAAATATATTATTAGGCAATTTGTTAAATTAATCTCTAAGTAGTTTCTTTTTAGATACTTTTGTGATTTTTTAAATTTTATTTTTCACTTCTTTGCCAATATATAGAAATACAGTCACACATCACTTAACAACATATCTCCTAGCTGTCATCACACCACTGCAGTCCATCCTGGGCAACAGAGTAGACCCTGTCTCTAAAATAATTAAGTAAATAAATAAAGTAAATCATTCAATTCAACCTTAGCTTATTGTAACTTTTTTACTTTATAAACTTTTTGACTCCTGTAATAACACTTAGCTTAAAACACAAACACATTGTTGTCTGTTAAAAAAAATTTCCTTTCTTTATGTCCTTATTCTATAAAGTTTTTTTCTATTTTTAAAATTTTTTACTTTTTAAACATTTTTGTTAAAAACTAAGACACAAACACACATATTCACCTAGGCCTACACTGGTTCAGGATCATTAAGATGTCACTAGGCAATAGGAATTTTTCAGCTCCATTGTAATCCTATGGGACCACCATCACATATGCGGTCTAAACAATGTGGATTAAAACAATGTCCTGCAGTACCTGGCTGTATTCTGTAAATGTTGATTAGATCCAGTTGATTGATGGTGTTGTTTAGTTCAGCTACGACCTTACTGATTTTCTGCCTGCCGGATCTGTCAGTTACTGACAAGGGTGTTGAGGGCTCCAGCTATAATAATGGATTCATCTGTTTCTCCTTGCAGTATCCATTTTTGCCTCATGTATTTTGACACTGTTGTTAGATGCATGCACATTAAGAATTGTTATCTCTTCTTGGAGAATTGGTGCCTTTATCGTTATGTAATACTCTTCTTCATACCTGATAACTTCTCTTACTCTGAAGCCTGCTTTGTCTCAGAATAATATAGCTACTGTTAACTTTCTTTTTATTAGTGTTAGCATGATATATTTTTCTTCATTTCTTTACTTTTAATCTGTGTACAGTAGTCCCCACTTACCTATGGAGGATACATTTCAGTATCCTCTGTGGATGCCTGAAACCGCGGATATAGTACCAAACCTTATATGTACTATGTTTTTTCCTGTACATACCTATAATAAAGTTTAATTTATAAATTAGCCACAGTAAGAGACTGACAGCAATACCTAATAATAGAACAATTCTAACGATATACTTTATTAAAAGTTATGTGAAAGTAGTCTGTCTCTCTCAATATTGTAATATTTTTCAGATACCTGTTGACTGGGCCACTGAAATTGGAAAAAGCAAAACTATGGATGGGGGGGTCTACTGTATTTATATTTAAAGTGGGTTTCTTATAGACAACATATAGTTGGGTCTTGTTTTTTTAGTCCGTTATGACAGTCTCTTTTTTTTTCTTTTATTATTATACTTTAAGTTTTAGGGTACATGTGCACATTGTGCAGGTTAGTTACATATGTATACATGTGCCACGCTGGACGGTCTCTTTTAATTGGTGTTGGATTAATATATATCTACCATATTTGTTACTGTTTTCTATTCATTGCCCTCCCTTGTTCTTTGTTTCCTTTTTTTGCCTTCTGATTTCAATTGAACATTTTATGTTACTTCATTTTTTCTCCTCACTTACTGTATTATACTTGTTTTTACTTTTTTTTTACTAGTTGCCCTTGAATTTGCAGTATACATTTACAACTAAGCCAAGCCCACTTTCATATAACATAGCACTTCATGGGTAGTGCAAGTATCTTGGAACAGAATATTCTTAATTACTTACACCAGTCCCTTATAACATTGCTGTCATTCATTTTACTTATCCATAAGCTATAGTCACCTAATATCTTGTTGCTGTTGTTTTGAACAAACTGTATATGTTTAGATGGATAAAGGATAAGAAAAGTAAAAGTAAAGTTTGTGCTCTAAGTAGTTTTCCTTCTTTCTGAAGAAATTTTCACATTTCTTGCAAGGCATGTCTGCTGGTGACAAATTCTCTCCATTTTTGTTTGAAAATGTGTGCATTTCTCCTTCATTTGGAGGATAGTGTCACTTGATACAGAGTTGTAACTTGGTGGTTTTTTCTGGGAACACTTTAAATATTTTACTTCACTCTCTTCTTGCTTTCCTGGTTTCTGAAGAGAAGTCTGATGCAATTCTTGTCTCTGTTCTGCTATAGGTAAGATGTTTTTCCCCCCTCTGGCTTCTTTCAACATTTTCTCTTTGCCTTGATTTTATGCAGTCTGAAATATACCTAAGTGTAGATGTTTTGGCATTTATCTTGGTTAGTGTTCTCTGAACTTCCTGGGTCTGTGGTTTGGTGTCTATCCTCTCTTTATTTTTTAGCAGTCTTTTTTTTCTCCCAACTTGTCTCTTCGTTTGGCCCTGTCTTCAAAATGTATGTGGAAGTTAACCAATTCTTACTACCTGCACTGCTACTCCTTTGGTCAACATTCCTATCTCTTGTGTTATTTCAGTTGCCTTCCAGTTCTTCCTGATTCTGCCCTTGACCTTCTCTTTTACAACCAGAGAGACCTTTTAAAAATTTCAGTGGAAACTTGACATCCTCTGCTCAGAACTGTCTAGTGGCTTCCCATGCATACCGAGTAAAAGCTGAAGTCCTTACCGTGGCCTAAAAGCCTGTATTTAGCTCTCTATTTAATATCTTACCTTCTCTTCTCCTAATGACTTCCTCATTGTCCTCCAATTATAGTGCCCTACTTGTTCCTTATCGAAGTCACCAGGCATCTCAAGGCTTTTCTGCTTCCCTCAGATGTCTGCCCAACTCTGTTCTCTAACTGCCCATCATCTTTAGTTGTTTACTCAAACATCACTCTTCTAGATTATAAACCTACATGCCATATGGACTACGATCTCCCCATTGCTTTTTGTTTTCTGGAACACTTTACCAGCTGACTTATTTCTGGCAGGAGAGTGCATGATGCATTGGAGAAGATGTAAGAAAGCCAGTTGGCTGGAGTGTTGAGAATGAAGGGAGCACTGTTGTGAAATAAAGCCAGAATGGGAGTTAGGGACCCAACTGTGCAGACCCTTGTAAGCCATGTTAACATCTTTGGTCTTTATCTTTAAGGGAAATGGGAAATCACTGAAGTATCTGAACTGGAGGGATTCGTAGGAGGTCACTAAGTAATTAAATTTGTCATTCTACAAAGTTCATTTTAGCTTCATTTTGAATATATTGGAGGGGGAAAAGATTGGATGTAGGGAGATCAGATGAGAGGCTATTATAGGGATCCAGGTGTAAACTGATGGTAGCTTATTTAGTCTGTTGTGGTTGATGGCCATACAAAAAGAATGATTCTCTGAAGAAATGTATTTATATACATCTGTGGCCAGCAATTCATAACTCCTGATTGCCAGGTTAAGATTTCCAATTTAGGGGCCGGGCACAGTGGCTCATGCCTGTAATCCCAGCACTTTAGGAGGCTGAGGCGGGGGGATCATGAGGTCAGGAGTTTGAGACCAGCCTGACCAACATGGTGAAACCCTGTCTCAACTAAAAATACAAAAATTAGCCGGGCGTGGTGGCGCATGCCTGTAATCCCAGCTACTCAGGAGGTTGAGGCAGGAGAATCACTTGAACCCTGGAGGCGGAGCTTGCAGTGAGCCGAGATTGCGCCACTGCACTCCAGCCTGGGCAACAGAACGAGACTCCGTCTCAGAAAAAAAAAAAAAAAAAAAAAAAAAAAGCGATTTCCAATTTAGAGGATCTCTTTTTGGTTCCATGGTAAGAAAGTAGAATGACTTTCCCAACGTAATTCTTCAGAATAAACCCTAGAAATTCTGTTAGTCAAATAGTTATGTATCTTTTTTTGTGTATTTCTTAGCATTTGGCACAAAATCAAAGATTCCTTATTAAACCAATTATTATTTAATGGTCACTTCTAGATCCTGTTCAAACTGATTCATCTCTCATGAAGGCAGGGCTTTAACTAATTTCCTTGTTTTTCCCAACCTTCTCTCATCTGAAAAAATTAACTTGATTGGCCGGGTGCGGTGGCTCACGCCTGTAATCCCAGCACTTTGGGAGGCCGAGGTGGGCGGATCATGAGGTCAGGAGATTGAGACCATCCTGGCTAACATGGTGAAACCCCGTCTCTTCTAAAAATACAAAAAATTAGCCGGGCGTGATGGCAGGTGCCTGTAGTCCCAGCTACTCGGGAGGCTGAGGCAGGAGAATGGCGTGAATCCGGGAGGCGGAGCTTGCAGTGAGCAGAGATAGCACCACTGCATTCAGGCTTGGGCGAAAGAGCGAGACTCCATCTCAAAAAAAAAAAAAAAAAAAAAATTAACTTGATCAGGGCTAAGATTGTTCCTCAATCAGTTGTTTTCAAAACAAAGGTGTCTGTATATCGGGTGTTATTTCTCTTCACAAAATTAATAGCTCTGGGAACAAAAATTTCTGTAGAACTGTAGCACTTACGAGGATAGGAAACTCATAACACTCTGGCCATACTAAGAGAGATTTGACGCTCTTATATGAGCAAACAGATTCAATAAACAGGGATTCTAATAGTTTTCTAATGTGGCAGTGTTTTTATCAACTAAAACATTGATTCTCTTCACTTTAGTTTGGGAAGGAAAAAAGCATTAAGCTTCTGTACCTAAAATATGTTATTAAATATATTGTTTACTTATCAGAAACCAGTGAGGTATCTTAGTCCAG
Source organism: Gorilla gorilla gorilla (assembly GCF_029281585.2). Classification (NCBI taxonomy): domain Eukaryota; kingdom Metazoa; phylum Chordata; class Mammalia; order Primates; family Hominidae; genus Gorilla; species Gorilla gorilla. Next base: position 127,222,829 of record NC_073224.2, on the reverse strand, counting down.
CTTTGTTGTGTAAATAAAGAAGTTGAACATTAATGAGGATAAATGACTTGTCTCGGCTCACACAACTTATAGATCCTGATTTTGGACCCAGATATTCCTGCAAAAGTCTCTTTGGTTTTTTTGTTGTTGTTGTTGTGTTTTTGAGACAGTCTTGCTCTGTCGCCAGGCTGGAGCCAGTGGCATGATCTCGGCTCACTGCAACCTCCGACTCCCTGATTCTAGTGATTCTCCTGCCTCAGCCTCCTGAGTAGCTGGGATTATAGGCACGAGCCACCACGCCCAGTTAATTTTTGTATTTTTAGTAGAGACAGGGTTTCACCATGTTGGCCAGGATGGTCTTGATCTCCTGACCTCATGATCCACCTGCCTTGGCCTCCCAAAGTGCTGGGATTACAGGCGTGAGCCACCGTGCCTGGCCAAGGCTCTTTGTTTTTGATCAGAGGTTGTTAATTTGGGTTCCCTGGTCTCCAACATTTCCCTCACTTCCCCCAGTGTATATATTCTTTTCAAATAACTGGATTTACTGGATTAAGGAATACAATAAAGTTAAGAATCAATAAATTTGATTATACTGCCTCCTGATTTGGGGTTCCTAATCTGACAGTGCTTTCCATTCTTGTCTTGCATTACCTTTCCAAAATTCTTCTCAAAATATCAGTAACACTCTAGTTACATTAATAAAGTAGTGATAGTAGTATTTTTTTAAGTGGATAATTGCCAGGCACTCTCCTAAGTGCTACATATGCATTATCTAATTTGGTGTTCACAGCAACATTGCTGAACTATGTCACTTACTTTAAGATTAGCCCTCTGTCTAAATGGTCTCACCACATTTTAAAGATTGCTTGGATTAATTGAATTACCGAATATAGTGGAAAAGGTCTTAGGCATTAGTGTTAGACGACACCTAGCTTTGAAGCCAAGGTCAGCCCTTTTTTTCTTTCATTCAATAAATGTTTATTGAGCATCTGCTATTTCCCAACTATTGTTCTGAGCACTAGGAATGGCATCTTTTATCTGCATTTTGAAGGGAAGATAATATCTGCCTTGAAGGTTGCTAAAGTCTAAGAAAAAGGCACTTAAAAAAAAAAGGTTTGCTTCCTTGCCCTCCTAACTGATCTTCCTTCTCTAGTTTTTCATTCCTCTGTTGCAATCTACAGAGTACTCATAGAGCTTTCTTTTTTATCTTCAAACTCTTGCTCAAAAGCCTTAGATGGCTTTTCTCATCTGATAGGAAAGTTTCAAGTTCGTAGGATGTCATAGAGGAACTTTTATAGCCTGCTATTTAAAACCATATATGGGCCAGGCACGGTGGCTCACGCCTGTAATCCCAGCACTTTGGGAGGCCACGGAGGGTGGATCACCTGAGGTCAGGAGTTCAAGACGAGCCTGGCCAGCACGGTAAAACCCTGCCTACTATAAATACAAAAAAATTATCCGGGCATGGTGGCACATGCCTGTAGTCCCAGCTACTTGGGAGGCTAAGGCAGAAGAATCGCTTGAACCAAGGAGGCGGAGGTTGCAATAAGCTGAGATTGCGCAACTGCACTACAGCCTGGGCAACAAAGTGAGACTCTGTCTCAAAAAAAAAAAAGCAAAACAAAAAACAAAACCACATATGTACTAAGTCCTTTCCTCTCTCACCCTTTCACAGTAAATGCTCAGGCCACCTAGACTTTTTTTTAAATATAATTTTTCTATTAGATCATCACAGAGTCTCTTGAGTCTCTGCCTTTTTTCTGGAACTCCATGTCTATAACATTCTGTCTACCTACACCCCCTTCCTCTCCCTGGGCTTCAAGAAGTACATACGAAGTACACAGTGAAAAATCTCTTTTCTTTCCATGTCCCATCATTCCTCAGCTTCCTTCCCAAAGGTATTCTATGCATATACAAGTTTATGTACATGAATGAATACAGGCAGATTGGCATGTTAGATTGTGAACCCTGAAACCAGGTTGCCTGAGTTTAAATCGTGGCTTTTCTTCCTAGATATGTGACTTTGGGGATATTACTGGTATCTGCCTTGTAAGCTTATTGTGAGGATTTCTTACAGCACTTCCTGGCACATGGTAAGCCCTCAGTAAATGTTTGCCATTACTATTGTTGTGTTGTTGTTATATAACAGCATAATATATTCAAAAGAGAGCAGCATTTAAAATCTAGAGACATAGGTTTGAATACAGCTTCCTAATTACTTTATGCTTAAGTCATTTAATCCAAGTTAAGCCTTGTATGTTTCTTTATAGTGGGGGTAATGACATAGTTTTGGTTTTTATTACCTAAAAAATAAAAAGGAAAGAGCATTGTAAGTGACAGAATGCTATATAAAATTTAGTTGCTGTTGGTTACATGGTTTTACTCTCCCTTCAAGGAAAGGTTATAACATTTTAGCTGGATAATGGTCTGAAAAACAAAGATATCAGAAACTTAGTTATAATTATGCATTTTTACTTATAATTATTCCAAATTCATACTTTTTCATTAGCTTTGGCATGCTTTAGTTTTGGTCATATATAGTTCATGTGGCAGTGCTGTTAAGGGAATAAAGTTAGAGAGTGAATACCTCTGTTTATGGAAATGTATCTATCAAGATTCCAGAATTGATAAACTTAGCTATACTTGGCATAATTTAGTACACCTGACCAAATGTATCTTTTACGGAAAATAATGTATTTTGGTCAACCTAGAAAGTATTAGTCATGGCCTTAAATTTTTTCTGCATGGTTTACAAATTGTTTGTCTGCAATGATAATAGTTATACTGAAGAATATTCACTTTACTTAAGTAGATGGTAATACATGTAAAAAGCAGTCTTTCATTTCCATTTCCCTTAGTCAGACATTTACTGGTGATGTGCTTTTGATGATTTGCTATGTTGCTAAAACAGGATACGCATTCACTGTTTTTTGACAGCTCATGGATCCAAGAGCACATGTAGTTCCTAAAGGCACAGAGTATAGGATATTTTTGGATACTGTGATATTCCCCCCTTTCTTCTGGTAATTAGAAGCATTCCCAGTATTAAACATTTAGGAGGAAAAGTTATAGTCAAAGAAGACCATCTCTTTCTTTTAAATCATTTTAATATGAAGAATATATTTTACTTTAGAGATTTAAAATGATTTAAAGTAACAATTTTAGTAACCTTTGGGTTTGTCTTGAAAGTATTTTCATTTCATTTGTTTCTAAAATACTTGTTTCTCTGAAGAGAGAAGATGGCTCAATCTGATGACATACGTAACCTTGATGACTGACAGTTTAAACTGAAATCAATAAAGGGAGAATAGTTTTTAAATGCATTGAGACAAAGCATACAGGAAAGATATAATTTTGTAGAATCTTTTGTTGAAGTCTTCAAAACAGTACAAGTGTTATTTGCCTCATGACATGAAAATTCACAGTAAACAAAGCTATTATATTTGAATTTCACAAAAATGTTTACTTTCTTAGTTATCTTTCAGAAAAAAATTCAGAATGATGACTCTTCTCAAATGAAGTATTTATACTAATACCTGCAAAAACTGTCATTTAGGGATTATTTGTACAGTTCTGTGTGGCAACACTCAGCCATGCAACATGTGCATATATTAGTTTCCATATGTAAAATCTGGAATTACTGAAACAATCTGTCTTAGACTTTTTTTGATGAAGAATTAAAAACTTATTTATAACAACATGGTAGTCATTGAATGTAAGAACTCAGATCACATTGCAGATATTCTAAAAATAGAATGTAAATTAGGTTTTAACACTAATTCTGAGATTATTATATGTGGCAAATAATTTGAATGATATTCAACAGTCTAGGTAATCAAATCACAGAGATTTAAAAAAAAGCATTGATTTGCATTTGTGATCAGTATTGCTTAGGAAAAATGCCCGATACTATAAGAGTATATAAAGTTTTGACTCAAAGGGGTCAGGGAAGGATATCTTAGGGAATTAATACTTGTGCTCAGATCCAAGGAAAAGATCAGGCATTATTAACTAAGTGGAGAAGGAAGAAGTCATTGCAGGCAAAGGGAATAGCTTCTGCAAAAGCCCTGTGGCAGAAGGGAGCATATCAGGTTTAAGAAACTGAAAGATGGCCAGCGTGGCTGTCATAGAGAGTAAATAGGGATATGGAGCAGATAGGGATATGGAGCAAGATGAAGTGGATACAGGCCAAATCATTAGGAGCTTTGAGAACTTGGAGTTTAATCTTTACCCTATGAGCAAAAGGAAATCATTTAATTTTCTGTTTTGAAAAGATCATTCTGGCTTCAGTGTAGAGGAACTCAAGTGAGCAACAATGGACTAGTTAAGAGGCTATTTCAGTAGTCCCAGGAGGTTGCTTAGACTAGAGTCATGTAGTGGAAAAGAAAAGGAACTGACAGATTCTTTGCCTGGAGGGTAACGGTTCTTTGCCCAGGTGATTCTGACACTCCTACCCTCCTCTCCTGTTTCTCCACTCTTTAAAAAAATGGCGATAGAAAATACAAAGTAGTATTCTGTGATTAAATTATCACACTTTTATTATAGATTATATTCTTGATAACAAACGAATATTCATAATTTTATGTTGAGAATATTATAAAGAAATGTTTTCATCAAATGTAGATTCATGGCTGGGCATGGTGGCTCACTCCTGTAATATCAGCACTTTGGGAGGCCGAGGCGGCTGGATCACTTGACGTCAGGAGTTTGAGACCAGCCTGGCTAACATGGCGAAACCTGTCTCTACTAAAAATACAAATTAGCTGGGCGTGGTGGCCCGCACCTGTAATCGCAGCTACTCGGGAGGCTGAGGCAGGAGAATTGCTTGAACCTGGGAGGCGGAGGTTGCAGTGAGCCAAGATCGCGCTGTCACACTCCAGCCTGGGCAACAAGAGCAAGACTCTGTCTCAAAAAAAAAAAAAAAAAAAAAAAAAAAAAAATGTGGGTTCATGACTTCTCACTGTGAAGAAGTGCATATTGGCCATTTAAGATTTTTTAAATGAAGGTCCCATTTTACAACTGGAAACCTAAAGGAACAGTATCAAGGAACTGACATAAGATATGCTCAAAGGCTAAAAAGTAAGTGAAAGCTAGACTCAGCACTCAGAGCCTATTTTTGTCTTGATGGCACCTACTGAACCAGCTAAACCTAGGCTTATGGTTTCATTGCCTTCGCAGACATAGAGGATAGGAGACTAAGCTCAGTGTATGAGGAGACTCCACCGAGTGTTTGTGCACCCCTCCCCACCCCTACTCCTGCCAGCTCCGAGGAAACTGGACTGTCACAAATGTTGGCACTAAGTTGAAGTGGTGGTGCAGGTTTGGGGGTTGTTATTCTTTGACATTTTATAGTTGCAACCTAGCCTTTATGTTTCCATATCTAAATCACACTTTTTGGGTTAGCCCAAAAATATCTTAAAATTTGACTATGGTTCAAAGTAATTCTGGCCACTAGTAACTCCAGGCACTTGCAGAAGCAAATGCACATCACAGTAAAAGATCACACAACTCAAAAAGAAAAAGAGACTGAAAATACGGATTATCCAGGATAACAGACAACTGAATTGGTCCCCCATTGACTTCGTATTTTGGAATTATTAGACAGGAATTTAAAATCAGTGTGTTTAGCAAGGTAAAGATTAAAAATATAAGAATGATGGGATTATGATAGCTAACATTTTGTAGTGCTTCCTATGAACCTTGAACTGTTCAGTACTTTACATGTTAATTAATCCTCACAAAAACTCTAAAGTAGGGTTTATTATTATCCCCATTTTACAGGTGAAGGAATGAAGCACAGAATGGGGATGTAACTTGACCAAGGTTGGTAAAGTAGTAGAACCAGGATTCTAGCCAGGCAGTATGGGTCCTAAAGTCAGGCTTTTAACCGTTTTACTATACTGCTTATAAGAAAGATAGCGAGGTTATGAGAAGTTACAAATAGCTTTTTTGTGTTTGGGGGGAGAACTTTTAGAAATGAAATATATAGGCTGGATGCGGTGATGCACGTCTGTAATCTCAGCACTTTGGGAGGCCAAGGCAGGTGGATCACTTAAGCCCAAGGAGTTCGAGACCAATGTGGGCAACATGGTGAAATCCCATCTTTACAAAAAAATACAAAAATTAGCTGGGCATGGTGGTGTGTGCCTGTAGTCCCAGCAACTTGGGAGGTTGAGGTATGAGGATCCCTTGAGTCCAGGAGGTCAAGGCTGCAGTGAGCTGTGCCACTGCGCTCCAGCCTGGGCAACAGAATGAGACCCTATCTCAAGAAAAAAAAAAAAAAAGAAAAGAAAGAAAAGAAATGTATAAATAAAAATCTTAAAAGTCAATGGACAGGCTTAACAATAGATTATAATTAGTGACCTGGAAGATGACCTGAAAAATAAGTTAACCAAAATAAAGAGACAGAAATGGAAAATATGTAAAAAGGAAAAAAGAAAATTGGACAACCATAGCCTAAATTGCTAGTTTTCCCTGATACCATTCTGTGTCTAATAAGTAGTGGATATATTAGTTGGATGCTCTGTTGCCTAGCTAAAACTTCCATTTCATTGCCTTCCTGATAGTGAGATTTGACTATGTGACAAGGCTTTGGTAATTTGGGGTGCAAATTGAAATGTGTGTAACGTCTAGATCATGCCTGTGAGAGGAAAGGGGATATGCCGTTTTCTTTATCTTTCTTCCTGCCCATGAACTGGAATGTAAACATGGCGATGAGATATTTTTGCCTGTGTAGAAGGGGGCAATACTCTAAGGATGACAGAGCAATAAGACATAAGAGCTTGGCTCTCTCAGACTACCTAGCTGCCAAACAAGAGTGTCATGTGAGAGGAAAATAACCCTGAATTTTGGTTAAGCCACTTTTGAGTCTCTTATTAACAGCAGCCGGTGTCTACATCTTAACTAATCCAAGAAGAGCATGAAAAGGTCTAATAGTTGTCTAACCAGAATTTCAGATATGAAGAAAAATCAAGTAGATACAGTATTTAAGGAGATTACAATTAGAATTTCCAAAACCGCAAAAAGATACAAATTCAAGAAGTCAAATCCTAAGCAGAGTAAATAGAAATGTAAACCTAAAGTCTTCATAGTTAAATTTGCAGATGATCAGAGATGTCAAAAATAACCAGAAGGACAACACAGATCACTTTCAAAAGCTCTGCAATTAGGCTAGCAGCTGACTTACTGAAAGGAAAGTAGAAATCAAAAGACAGTAGAATAGTAACTACAGTGTACTCAGAGTAAATAACTATTAAAGCTAAAATATCCTTGAAGAGTGAAGCAAAGTTTTCAGATAAATAAAACTGGGAGTTTTTTTTGTTCTCACTATTTGCACAGCACTAAGAAAGATTACAAAAGATATACTTTAGGTAGAAGGAAAGTGACCCCTAATGGAGGATCTGAAATATTAATTAGGAAAGAAAAATGGTCCCAGGCGCGTTGGCGCATTCCTGTAATCCCAGCACCTTGGGAGGCCGAGGTGGGCAGATAGTTTGAGCCTAGGAGTTCGAGACCAGCCTGCGCAAGATGGCGAAACCCTGTCTACCAAAAATACAAAAAAATTAGCCGGACATGGTGGCGTGCACCTGTAGTTCCAGCTACTCTGGAGGCTGAAGTGGGAAGATTGCTTGAGCTCAGGAGGCGGAGGTTACAGTGAGCCAAGATCATGCCACTGCACTCCAGCCTGGGTGACAGAGTTGAGACTCTGTCTCAAACAAACAAACAAAAAACCCAAAAATGGCTGAAATTATTGAGGCAGGTATCCAACTTAGGTTAGCAAAACATTAGAATAAACTAAAGAAAGGAAATAAATAATAAACATAAAAGCAGAAATTAAAGAAATAGAAAAG